>NC_071618.1:35764859-37142359 GCF_014839835.1 Dryobates pubescens | reverse complement strand
AACCCTACCCTGTGGAAACTTTTAATGGTATGTACGTGTTAAGGAGCTAAGCAGAACATTCAGATTCCCTGGGGCAGACAGTCTTTTTTCAAGCTAGGGGATTATCAGATGTATGAATATGTTAACTTCCAGTTAGTATACCATAGAAGGCCACTCTGCTTACACTCACCTGTGTTCTTATGCTCACTTCCTTTCTTTCCTTTTCCCTTTTCTTCAAGTCACTAACCCAATGCTGTTATAGAATTTTCTGGAATGTTACTGACTTCTAGCTGCCTTTTGGTTTAATGTTTCTTTTTCTTTTTTTTTCTTTCATTAATTTTTTCTTTCATTAATTTTTTTCTTTACAGACTCTGAAGTGATTATTGATCAAGCTAAATTTGGAAGAGTTTATTCAGCACAATATCAAAGTTAATCCTAATTAGAATTGTGGCAGGCAAAGTTTACAAGCTGAGTTATGGGGCCATGCTGTGGTAGCCATACTGGTTTTCGGATATAAGCTACATTGTGTGATATGGCTAAAAATTTCTTTACAAATACTCAATCAGAGACATTTTATAGTCCATGTCAGTACATGGTGTCCTATGGCATTCATTAGTCTGCCTTTTCATACCACACCAGCCTGTACTGTTGCAAGAATGGTAATACTCATCCTATTTACACGTGTGAATTTCTTCTGGATGCCAGAGCTTATTTTCCTATCTTTTTTATGTCTCAAGATTCTGCATAGTATTTGAAGGTTAACATGATGGTGAAGAAGACAATAATGAAGTTTGATAGCTCAGCCTGAAGAAAGATTGCGATAATTAAGGGCAACAAAGCTGGTGAGAGGTTTGGAGCACAAGCTGTATGAGGGAGCTGGGGTTGCTTGGCCTGGAGAAGAGAAGGCTCAGGGGAGATCTTATTGCTATCTATAACTACCTGAAGGGAGGTTGTAGAGAGGCAGAGGCTGGTCTCTTCTCCCAGGCAACCACCAACAGAACAAGAGGACACAGTCTCAAGCTGTGCCAGGGGAGGTTTAGGCTGGATGTTAGGAAGAAATTCTTCATAGAGAGAGTGACTGCCCATTGGAATGGGCTGCCTGGGGAGGTGGTGGAGTCACCATTACTGGAGGTGTCTAGGAGGAGACTTGATGGGGTGCTTGGTGCCATGGTTTAGTTGATTAGATGGTGTTGGATGATAGGTTGGACGTGATGATCTTGAAGGTCTCTTCCAACCTGGTCTATTCTATTCCATTCCATTCCATTCCATTCCATTCCATTCCATTCCATTCCAGTCCATTCTATTCTATTCTATTCCATTCTATTCCATTCTATTCTATTCTATTCTATTCTATTCTATTCTATTCTATTCTATTCTATTCTATTCTATTCTTCTCCAATTTTCAGCCATGCTGAGTTGCTGCTCCTTGTCTCTGATGACTTTTCTGAAACAGGTATTAATTTTCATTCAGGAATTCATAGAACAAAGAGATTAGATTGTATTATTTAGGGTTTCTTCCCAATTGTAAAATTGTTTCCTGCAGTGCATGTGTGTGGTTGGGTGGTTTCATTTATTTTTGTTAATTTTTCCCATTAAAAATAAAGTAAAATGAAATAAAATAGAATAGAATAAAATAAATTAGAATGAAATAGAATAGAATAGAATAGAATAGAATAGAATAGAATAGAATAGAATAGAATAGAATAGAATAGAATAGAATAGAATAGAATAGAATAGAATAGAATAGAATAGAATTAAAATAAAAATAGTGTCTATGCTTTTACTTCCCCATAGTCATCAGGAGGACTAAGTGGTCTTGGTGAATTGTGGCAGTGATCCAGTACAGACACTGAAGTTTACAAAGCCCAGGTGGCATGCTGACAGATGAATTGTGATGGCAGCTTGAGGGCTTGGAATATTAAACATGGTGAGGGGGTGGGTGAGGAATGAAGGTCTCTCTGGATTTGCTCATCCTTCATCTGATCCCTTACGCTTTCCAAGAGCAAAATTCATTAGGGAGATTAAACGTGAGACCAAATATCTGATGTGACAAGAGAGTGCAGATGGATTTTTTTCTCATTTGTCCACCTCAATATTAAAGTGATTAGGTCATAGAAATGGTCTTATGGAACTTTCAAGCTATTTAAAGCTCCAGATTGTATACAAGGTGTTCAGTATTGACACAGGAAGCCAGCCTTCAGACGATCATCCTGGATCTGCAAAAACACTCTTTGACTGGCTGACAGCAAAACCTTGAAGAGTACCTGTTTAAATGGCCTTGCTAGTATGTGCCAGATTATTATCTCTTTAACCTTCTTGAAGTAAGACTGTAGCATCTTATCCTGCACAAAACTTGGATTTTCTGAACGCCTCAAAAGGCTGATTTCATAATTTGGTTCTAATCAGTGGAACAAAAGTGAATAAATACTTGAAGTATTCTACTCTTTTCCAATGCTCTCTAACAAATACAATCTGTACGTTTACACTACTCTAAGCAGACATATTTATTATGGAATAGATGGTCTCTTCTCCCAGGCAACCAGCACCAGAGCAGGAGGACACAGTCTCAAGCTGCACCAGGGGAGGTTCAAGCTTGATGTTAGGCAGAAGTTCTTCACCGAAAGAGTGATTGTCCATTGGAATGGGATTGTACAGGGAGGTGATGGAGTCACCATCACTGGAGGTGTTTAAGAAAAGACTGGATGGGGCACTTGGTGCCATGGTTTAGTTGATAAGAAGGTGTTGGTTTATAGGCTAGACTTGATGATCTCAAAGATTTTTTCCAACCTGGTTAATTCTATTCTATTCTATTCTATTCTATTCTATTCTATTCTATTCTATTCTATTCTAAAAGGAAAGAATAATTGTTAAAGCACAGTTTCAGCCTTATTTCTGTTCTTGTTCTTTTATCATTAACCTGCTGTCTGGACCAGCCACTGGAGTGCACTGCTTAGGAACTGTTTCAAAACTAGGATGCAATCACTGTGAAGGATGAGAGTTTTAACCCCCTTCTGTAACAATATTTTTTGCAATCCACTCTTTTCTTGGTGAAGTTAAAGGTCCTCTGTTTTAGAACATTCAAAGTTCTAATCTAGTTTTATCTATTTCTATTTGTTTGGCTCCACTTTGTGTAAGCTATCAGAATGAGTTGCTAACAATAAGGTATTTTTCATCTGAAATATAGGGCACTTGAAAAATAGAATGGAAAACTGATAGAATTATATAAACTGCCTATGTTGTGAAAGAGGGATATTCCAGCTATGAGTACAGAATGCACACTAGAATGACTGGCTTCTGACACACTAAAGAGTAGTCTGAGTAGTGAAAATACATGCTGCTGAGGTTCAAGTGGATTAGTGTCCTCTCCCTATGATACCAATCTGTGTGATATTTTTCCTTGCTTCACATGACACTTGAAATTCAGATAGGAGATGTATCTGTACCTGTACAGCCATTTATCTGGTGAATTGAACATGATTTGGAGTAGTATCTATTTGGTATTTCTAAAAGTGTCTGTAACAGTGTTAACAGTAATAAGTATTAGTAGACATGTTCAAGTATTAAAGGAAGTTCAGCTAAGATAGTTCAAAATTAAGATTCATGAACAGGGTTATACTTTTTATGTGTCATGTTCAGTTGACAAGCCTGAAGAAAGCTACCTTATCTCCAGTATAGGAACCTCACTATCTCAGAAAAAGGGCATACCAGTCGTGCTGAAATTATGAACTTATTTGAATGTGAGAATATTTTGCTGTAATTGAATTAATTCCTTTTTTTCAGTCACTCATTCTCACGTCTGAGTAGTTTTATCAGGTTGCTGACTCTATAAAGGTATTCTTACATAGAATACATACATAGAATAAACCAGGTTGGAAGAGACCTTCAAGATCATCGCGTCCAACCCATCAACCAATCCAACACCGCCCAAACAACTAACCCACGGCACCAAGCACCCCATCAAGTCTTCTCCTAAAAACCTCCAGTGATGGCGACTCCACCACCTCCCCAGGCAGCCCATTCCAATGGGCAATCACTCTTTCTGTATAGAACTTTTTTCTAACATCCAGCCTGAACCTCCCCTGGCGCAGCCTGAGACTGTGTCCTCTTGTTCTGGTACTGCTTGCCTGGGAGAAGAGACCAACATCCGTCTGTCTACAACCTCCCTTCAGGTAGTTGTAGAGAGTAATAAGGTCACCCCTGAGTCTCGGGCACTGGAACAGAGGACAACTCATTCTTGAGATGCAGCCTAGGGCAACAGTAAGACATTCATTCGATCACTAAAGAATCTGAATGACTTTTTCTAGATTCCAAAGCATATTATACTTAGGCAACCGGGCTAGTCTATTTGTTAACCCTCTGTAACTTCTGTAATAGAATGCTAAGTTAAAACCAATACATTACTTTTCTGAAAATGAAAACAAATAGAAGTTTGCAGTATTTCCAGAGTGTAGGTCAGACCCCAAAACAGCTGTAAGTATTGATTGCTTTACTTCCCATTCACCTGTAGTCTACATGACTGCACCTAGACATTTAGAAACACCTAGCAGCACATTAAGCTGACATTAAGTGGATATGCAGAACTTATATCCTATTCAGGCAGAGGACAGCTTGGCTATAACATCTGTGATTTATACAACTTGAGTGTGCAGTATTGAGAGTACCTCAGAGCTGCCCTCAGTAGAGATGAAAAATAAAATATCTTCTCCCTAAAACAACATCCATGTTTTCTTTTGGAATAATCATCGCATTCTACAGCAAAAAGGGATATTGTCAAATGAAAATTCAAAAGCTATAAATTTCATGTGAAAAATTGGGGAGTTAAACTATGCCCCAGACACTGTTACTCAGTACTAAGTAATAATTTGATGTAGGGTTTTCTTTGTGTTTGGTTTCTGTTAGAAGTCAGACTTGTTTCATTCTGTTGCAGGCTAGAGTTTCATTCACAGGATCACAGGATGTTAGGGGTTGGAAGGGACCTCTGAAGATCATCAAGTCCAGTTCCCCTGCCAGAACAGGACAGGTCACACAGGAATGCATGCAGATGGGTCTTCAAAGTCTGCAGAAAAGAAGACTCCACAACCTCTCTGGGGAGGCTGTTCCAGTGCTCTGTGACCCTTACAGTGAAGAAGTTCCTCCTCATGATAAAGTGGAACCTCCTGTGCTGTAGTATATATCCATTACCCCTTGTCCTATCACAGGATGCAACAGAGAAGAACCTGTCCCCTCCCTCTTGACACCCAGCTCCCAGATATCTATAAAGATGTATTAAATGCCCTCTCAGTCTTCTCTTCTCCAGAATAAACAGCCCCAGGTCTCTCAGCCTCTCCTCATAAGGCACATGCTCCAGTCCCTTAATCATCCTGGTAGCATTCTGTTGGACTCTCCTGAGTAGATCCCTGTCCCTCTTGAACTGGGGACCCCAAAACTGGACACAATATTCCTGATGTGGTCTCACAAGGGCAGAGTAGACCTTCCTAGACCTGCTGGGTACACTTTTTTTGATGCACCCCGGTATACCATGGGCCCATGTCTTTATACAACATGTATTTGCTATGGAATTATTATATTTGAAGGACTTGTAATTACATGAGTAAAACCAGAAATTTGTGTGTCATCCTTTCTGTCATCTCTAGCTACTTAGAATCTTTCAGTAGTCTCAAGGAAAATAGAACTGAGAACCCAAGAAGAAGAAAACACTTGATAAAATAGAAAAAATTAAAGCAATTAATGCTTCTTTAGAAACCCGAGGCACAAATAGAATAGAATAGAATAGAATAGAATAGAATAGAATAGAATAGAATAGAATAGAATAGAATAGAATAGAATAGAATAGAATTAACCAGGTTGGAAAAGACCTTCGAGATCACCAGGTCTAACCCATCACCCAACACCATCTAATCAACTAAGCCATGGCACCAAGTGCCTCATCTAGTCTCTTCTTAACCACCTTCAGTAAGGGTGACTCCACCACCTCCCTGGGCAGCCCATTCCAATGGCCAATCACTCTTTCTGTGAAGAACTTCTTCCTAACATCCAGCCTAATCCTCCCCTGATTCAGCTTGAAACTGTGTCTTGTTCTGTTGGTGGTTGCCTGGGAGAAGAGACCAACCCCCACCTGGCTACAACCTCCCTTCAGTTAGTTGTAGACAGCAAGAAGCCTCCTTTTATCCAGGCCAAGCAACCTCAGCTCCCTCAGCCTCTCCTCATAGGGCTTGTGTGTTGCCCTTCTCTCTGTACTTATGTTTAAAAACACTTACATATGTTCCATAGACAGCATTCCTCATTAACATGGCAGCACTGCTTTGTTAACTAAAATGTTCATTCAAATATGGTATTTCTACATACTAAACAAAGACATAATTAGAAGAACATTTCATAATTATCACAGTCTTTCCTGTTATGTTTCTCTACACAGAATCTGAAGGTAGGCTTTCTCTAACTGATGCATCTTCTTAATATCTATGGAAAACTAATTTCCCTGAGCATTCTCAATATGTTTGTTTTGCTCCTATAGAGAGAGAAAGAGCCAACTGTAGGGAACAATTAATCTCATCTTAAAATAGAAAGAACAAATTGCTTCCTAAAAACGCCTCTTTGCTTTGCTTGAAGGAGCTCTAAAGAGATTTTTGGGAGGAGTGTCTCAGATGTAGACTTCCACATTCTAGACAACTGAACTTAGGTGAGTATCAATATAAATAGCTGCATCACCATTTATATAGAAAACTGTGTACACAGAACAAATATACATAAGTTTAGACACATTAAAGACACACACTATGAAACTGTAGCATTTAAATGAGAAAGCTACGGTAGTTTCATAGCAGAGCAACTTTCTGAATTTCCTTGATGTGAACCTATAAAAGTACAATTTTGGCTCCAACCCTGGATTTTTTTTTTCATAAACCACAGTGTTTATAGCTCTCATGAAGAAAAGAAAAAAATAAGGAAAAAACATAATGTCAGTGTGGTGACTTTTCAGAATTTAATAGCCAGTCAGTCCTGGTCTGTAGCTAAATATATACATATATCAACATGCACACCTACACCCACACAAGCAAACACATGTGAAGAACAAGAAAAAGTAGTATAGAATAGAAAGAATAGAATAGAATAGAATAGAATAGAATAGAATAGAATAGAATAGAATAGAATAGAACAGAATAGAATAGAATAGAATAAACCAGGTTGGAAGAGACCTTCAAGATCATCGTGTCCAACCTATCATCCAACACCACCTAATCAACTAAACCATGCAACCAAGCACCCTGTCAAGTCTCCTCCTGAACACCTCCAGTGATGGTGACTCCACCACCTACGCGGGCAACCCATTTCAATGGGCAATCACTCACTCTGTGTAAAACTTCCTCCTAACCTCCAGCCTAAACCTCCCCTGGCACAGCCTGAGACTGTGTCCTCTTGTTCTGGTACTGGTTGCCTGGGAGAAGAGACCAACCTATATATACATTTCAAGGCAACACTTATGGAAGGGCAGAGGCCTCACCTATAAATCCTAGGTTACTTAAAATGAAGGCTTTCAGAAGCCATTAAAGGCATAATCAAAGACAGAATAGAAACTAATAATGTTGAACGGACAAACTATAGTTGTTTAGCAATATTGAACAGTTTCGATGGTCCGAGTTTTTTATGAATTTTACCTAATTTCTAAATATCATGTGTCTGAAACTTTCTCCTTTCACCCATTCCACTTTGCCTCCATCTTTTTTTTTCCTTCTATAGAATTCACAAAAAAATTTGAAAAGTTTCAGTAATTTTAAATTAGAATAGAATAGAATAGAATAGAATAGAATAGGACAGAATCACAGAATCACCAAGGTTGGAAGAGACCTCATCAAGTCCAGCCTGTCACCCCAGACCTCATGACTAAACCATGGCACCAAGTGCCACATCCAATCTCCTCTTGAACACCACCAAGGATGGTGACTCCACCACCTCCCTGGGCAGCCCATTCCAATGGTGAATGACTCTCTCAGTGAAGAACTTTCTCCTCACCTCAAGCTTAAACTTCTCCTGGTGCAGCTTGAGACTGTGTCCTCTTGTTCCAGTGCTGGTTGCCTGGGAGAAGAGACCAACCCCTTCCTGGCTACAACCACCTTTCAGATAGTTGTAGAGGGCAATGAGGTCTCCCCTGAGCCTCCTCTTCTCCAGGCTAAACAACCCCAGCTCCCTCAGCTTCTCCTCATAGTGCTTGTGCTCGAGGCCTCTCACCAGCCTTGTTGCCCGTCTCTGGTGTGGTGGGTTGAAAGGAAAGGCCCAGCTTTCCCTCCGCCACTAAGAAGAAGTAAGGGAAAAAAAAACCATGACTAGCCCAGCTGGTGTAGTGAAGGGAATGCTGTATTTACAAAGCAATGCTCAACAGGGAATTTATGTACACATATATACAGAATTTACAATATTTACAGAAATATACAGCAAAGAAACAGAAACCAGACCCCCGACAGAGGGGGCTTCCCCCTGTGCCCCCTTCACCCTCTACCTCCCTTCCCTAAAAAGGAGTAGAAAGAGCAAAGGGGTGTTAACAAGGCAGAAACAGGCCTGGGTACAGGGGGGTTAGTAGCTTATTAATGCTTATCTGTTACTTGGCCAGAAGTCCAGAAGCGGTCAGCTAGAAGGGAGGCAAAAGGAAGTGAAACTAAACAAAAGTTCCAGCTACTCTGGGTCTTATGATCTCACTCCCCCATAATTCACCAATGAAATTCATTTAGAGTACAAAATATTTATAAACATTTAGCCAGAGTGCCCCTTCCTTAAAGGCACAACCTCAAACGGTCACATCTGGACATGTTCAAGAGTCTCAATGTCCTTATTAAACTGAGAGACCCAGAACTGGACACAGTACTCAAGGTATGGCCTAACCAGTGCTGAGTACAGGGGCACAATGACATCCCTGCTCCTGCTGGCCACACTATTCCTGATGCATGCCAGGATTCCATTTGCCTTCTTGGCCACTTGGGCACACTGCTGGCTCATGTGTAGGCAGCTATCAATCAGCACCCCCAGGTCCCTTTCTGTTTGGCACCCTGACCACAGAAGAGGATGAAGTGAATTCTCCATCAAGGATACCTATGTAGTTTTTTTCAATTCATATGTCATGTATTAGGTGTATTTAGGATAATGATTATTATGAATGTATTTTTTTACTCCAGAGCTCCCTGTATATGAACAGATAAAGGTTTCTGTATTGTCATGAACTAATGAGTTTCGTAATTCGAAGGAGTGTCCTTTTGTTTATTTTGCTGGCAATGTCCTGAGCAGTGTGAGGGCTTATCATAAATAGGGACATGCATAAAGCTATGAAAGTGAATAATTTTTTTTAAAGACTTGTAAGAGGCTAAATCTTGTCTGTCTTGATGTGAATCAACAAAGATAAAATCACCTTTGCTCCTTGCCCAAACAGTAGCTGATGTGTATTGGGCAGATACCACTGGATAATGACTCTGGAATGTGCATAGGCAAGATCATGTCTAGCCATTAGCTACCCCGGAAAGGAAGGATGGTGAAAAGGACAATGGTTTCACCACCTGGACACATACCTAAAAAAAATGTATAATGATCAATACTGGCTCAGAAGAAGGAAAAGACCTGGGCAATGCCACTTTGAAGAAAAATGAAAATTCCAGGAGAGAAAAGCACAGAGACATCACCATGTGGCCTGGAAGAAGCAGACCAGGAGGAACCCTCTCTCTGTGTTCTAAGTTCCTCCTGCTGCAATTCATGGAGCTGAAGAGGCTGCTCAGAGAAGAACTTGGACTTTGGGATCTCTTCCTCCCCTCCTCCAGTGGAGGACAGCACAGCCACCAAGGCAGCCCCCTTCCTCCACAGACCCAAACCATCTTGGGAGGTGGTAATCTAATTCCTTTCCTCTTCTCTCTCTCTCTATTCTCTCTCTCTCTCTCTCTCCCCTTCTGATCCACCCACTTTATTCTGTTAATGAATAGCCTCACTGTTGATATTTTGGCCTCATTTGTGCCTTTAATGTCATAACACAGGAATATTCAAAAGAACTCTCTGGACTGAGACAAGCCTATCATTGCCCAGAATCTCCATTTATATATATTGTAGAGAATTTTAGAATGGCACACTGATTCACCACCTGCCAATACCTCATCTTTTTGTTTTGGAAGATGTTGCTTTTCTTGATAATCCCTTGCCCTTCTATACTGACCAATGATCTGTTATACTGTTTCTTTGGATGTGCAGAAATCCTGAATGTGGCAAAATGACATATTGAGCAAGTCTTCAGTAGCAGCATCATGTTCAGACAGTTTTATTTGTCCTCAAAGCAACTTATTCACTGTACCTGCGATATAGAACCATACAGTGCAGGTACAGTGTATCTCACAAGTGTAAAACTTTTTCAGCCTAGTGTGTGTGCAGAAGATTTGTGATGGCATGCATTGAATTAGCTACTTAGAGACATGTACTTCTTATTGCCAGTCCTATGTCAGCCACAGCTTATATATTTTCCATTATTTCTATTAAATTTCAAATTATGTAAATGATTTGACTAAAATTTTGGTACATCAATGTTGAGAAATATTTTTATTGGCAATGCAGCTTCAGATTGGAGGTTTTTAGGAGAAGACTTGACGGGGTACTTGGTGCTGTGGATTAGTTGCTTGGGCGGTGTTGGATTGGTTGATGGGTTGGACGCGATGATCTTGAAGGTCTCTTCCAACCTGGTTTATTCTATGTATTCTATGTAAGAGATCCTACCACATGCTCAATCACAGCTGTGCACTGTGAAAGTTCTATTGCTTCTATGTATTCTATGTAAGATTTAATTGTGAAGGTACGGTTAGATCTGCATTCCAAGTTTTGATTATACTAAACAGCTCATTGTCAAAAAATCATGGTCTTTATTTTGGTAGTGAGGTTCACAACACTGAGCTGAGCACATACATTTTCACCTGAAATGCCAAGCACAAGAGAGATGAGATTCAATTGTGAAATGTGCAATAGCCAAACCAGACTGCCTGTAGGAAATACCCAATGAACTGTTCCTCTCCCAAAGCTGAGTGCCTACATCTCAGGTTTTAGGTAGGTGTCTCTATGAAACAAATGTGAAAAGATCAAAACACCTTTTACTTCCAGACAAATGCACAATTTTTGTTTAAAATAGAGTCTTGCCTATTCCACCATAACTTGTGCGTGTTTTTTTCTGCAGTGAATGTTTAGAGTAACATTCATAAAGAGTTTAGGAAATGGACTACTTTCCTTTGCCAGAAAGACATCTCTGTTTTCAAATTTGAACAGCCAGGTTTCTTCTCATTTGTTGTCCTTCATGCCAGGTGATTTTATTGCTTTCCTCTACAAGGTTTTTCAAATCTGATTCTTTTACCTTATGCTGTAGGCAGCAGAGAAATAGAATCATAGAATCATCAAATTGTTGGGGTTGGAAGGGACCTCAAGGATCATTTAGTTCCAATCCCCCTGCCACAGCCAGGGACACCTCACACTACATCAGGTTGCTCAGAGACACATTCAGTCTGGCCTTAAAAACCTCCAGGTATGGGGCTTCTGTGACCTCCCTGGGCAACCTGTTCCAGTGTCTCACCACCCTCAAGGTGAAGAACTTCCTAATATGCAATCTGAATCTACTCACTTTTAGTTTTCTTCCATCCCCTCTAGTCCTAGCACTACCTGACACCCTCAAAAGTCCCTCTCCAGCTTTCTTGTAGGCCCCTTCACATACTGGAAGGACACAATAATATCTCCTTGGAGATCTTCCAGTATCTGAAGGGGGCCTACAAGAAGGCTGGGGAGGGACTTCTCAGGATCTCAGGTAGTGATAGGACTAGGGGGAATGGAATGAAGCTGGAGGTGGGGAGATTCAGACTGGACATGAGGAGGAAGTTCATTACCATGAGAGTGGTGAAACTGTGGAATGGGTTGTCCAGGGAGGTAGTTGAGACCCCAACACTGGAGGTGTTTAAGACCAGGCTGGATGAGGCTCTGGCCAGCCTGATCTAGTGTGCGGTGTCCCTGCCCATGGCAGGGGGGTTGGAACTGGATGATCCTTGTGGTCCCTTCCAACCTTGACTGATTCTATGATTCTATGTTCCAGTACATTCATATCTTTCTTGTAATAGGGGATCCAGTACTGGATGCAGATGAGGTTTAGACTCGGAGTGAGGAGAAAGTTCTTCACTGAGCGAGTCGTTCATCATTGGAATGGGCTGCCAAGGGAGGTGGTGGAGTCACCGTCCCTGGAGGTGTTCAAGAGGAGATTGGACGTGGCACTTGGTGCCATGGTCTAGTTATGAGGTCTGTGGAGACAGGTTGGACTCAATGATCTTTGGGGTCTCTTCCAATCTTAGTTATACTGTGATACTGTGATACTCCAGGTGGGGTCTCCCCAGAGCAGAGTAGAGGGGGAGAATCACCCTCCTCAACCTGATGATTACTCTTCTTTTGATGCAGCCCAGGATGTGATTGGCTTTCTGGACTGCAAGTTCACACTGGTGGCTCATATTGAGCTTCTCATCCACCAACAGCCCCTAGTCTTTTTTTTTCAGGGCTGCTCTAAATTCAGTCACTGCCCAGCCTATATCAATGCCTGGAATTGCTGTTACCCAGATGCAAGACCTTGCATTTGGTTTGTTGAACCTCATGAGGTTGTCATGGTCCCACCTCTCCGGCCTGCAAGTTCCCTCTGGAAGGCATCCCTTCCCTCCAGCATGTCTGCTACACCACATACCTTGGTGTCATCAGCAAATTTGCTGAGGGTGCACTCAATGTCACTATCCATGTTGCTGATGAAGATGTCAA
Organism: Dryobates pubescens; assembly: GCF_014839835.1. Classification (NCBI taxonomy): domain Eukaryota; kingdom Metazoa; phylum Chordata; class Aves; order Piciformes; family Picidae; genus Dryobates; species Dryobates pubescens. The sequence goes on along the minus strand of NC_071618.1, from coordinate 37,129,591 downwards.
ACAAGACTGGTCCCAGTACTGATCCCACTTTTCAATGGTCTCTGCTTGGACATGGACCCATTTACAGCCACCCTTTGGATGTGGCCATCAAGCCAGGTTTTTATCCATTGAATGGTCCATCCATCAAACCCATACTGCACCAGGTTGGAGACCAGGCTGTGGTGTGGAACAGTGTTGAAGGCTTTGCTCAGGTCCAGGTAAATAATAGTTGCTCAACCTTTGTCTATTAATGTTGTGAACTTCTCATAGAAGGCCACCAGGTTTGTCAGGCAGGATTTGACCTTGGTGAAGCCGTGTTGATTATATATGGTTCTTTTACATGTTTCCTTTTACAACTGCTCAACTTTTCATGGAATGATTAAAAATCATTGGTTTAGGCAGAGGGGAAAAATGTTGCTCTCATGACAAAGGAGTACAGTCTCACTTCAAGATTAATTTGTAATGCAGGTTAGTTTCGATGGCCATTGAGGGCTTTTGAAAATACCGTTGAGCCCTCTCTAATATTTTAGGCATCTAGCTACACTTTAAAATCTGACTGATTGTAATGGCTTGAACCAGGACAAAATGGGTCAAACTGAGCCAGTAGGTTAATCTGTCTATTTTCCCAACACTGAAAGAAGGGAAAAGTAACACACAACAAACTCAGGATTGAGATGAAAAGAGTGATCTGAGAATGAAAAGCAGATTTGCGAATGAAAAGCAGACAAACATAGTAAAAAATGCATAATTACCTTAGCCTATATACAGAAAAATACATGGTGCAAGGCAGCAGCAAGCAGAAGTAAGCAAGCCACAAGGCCAAGCCAGAAAACTTTGTTGTCTTGCTGCCACCCCAGCAGAAAAGACCAATGCCCAAGAGCTGAGAACCCAGAACCAGCAACCAGAACAAGAAGCCTCCTGTGTTGCAATCTGAACTTCAATCCCCATGATATTTTGCTCCAGTTGGCACTTTCATTTTTGAAGCTGGCTGAATAACAGCAGTGGGTTCAATTCAATCCATGACACTGATGATCTCAGTTTCCTTAAAGCAAGCCAGAATTCTGATATTATAAAGTGTATACAAAGGTGACAAGGAAAATAAATAGACCAGAAGTAGGTAAGTTAGCTAATGAATAAGATTAGGATAAATTTCTCAATTTACAGTACCGTCTTTCTTTCTTTCTCTCTTTCTTTCTCTCTTTCTCTTTCTTTTTCCTTCTTTCCTTCTTTCCTTCTTTCCTTTTCTTTCTTTCTTTCTTTCTTTCTTTCTTTCTTCCTTCCTTCCTTCCTTCCTTTCTTCCTTCCTTCCTTCCTTCCTTCCTTCTTTCCTACCTTTCTTTCTTCCTTTCTTTCTGTTATATATCTACAGAAATAACTGTTCTCCACAGATGTCACATGGGTTTTTTTAGCAGTATCAGACATACAAGAAAATAATATATAAATCTTTTGGAGAAAACCTTCAACCTTGTTTGCACAGATGCTTTTTGCTGAAGTTGGTTTCCTTTCATAAGGAATACATGTTAGTGTAACTCAGGGCAGTAGGGACATTACTTGCATCTTTAATATATTAGGAGAGAATTTAAAATAGATTAAGTTGATATCTGGGAGGAAATAGAAGATAAAAGTATGTATGATCATATTTTTTACTCCTAATTATGTTTTAAACTGTTATATCCCAATGTCAACTTAATCTCTAATGTGGAGTGTAGTTCAGTGTAAAATAAGTACATGATTTTTTTGTACATATCTTACAATATAGATTAAAAGCACATGCTAAGCAGCCAGGAAAATGTATTACAAGTATTGGCTGTGGAAAGAAATTTCCACCATGCAAGACTAGACTGACAAGAATAAGGAAATATGACAGACAAAGAATCACAACTGCCTTGAACTTTCAAATTAACTCCTTTACAGAAGAGTGATTTCCATGGCACATCACTGTAACTCTGCATATATTTTTTTTTCTTTTCTCTCTCTTTTTTTTTCCTTTTTCTTTTTCTTTTTTCTTTTTTTTTTTAAACATTTTAATTACTAATCAGAACTGATTTTTCACTTTTGGTTAAAATAGATCATGATTCTAAAAATTCCAGAACAAGCTATAACTGAAATTGAGGGTGCTTGGGTATGTGCAGAGAAAGGAAATGCATTAGAGTTGAACTGGACAAAACCTATTTTCTAACATTTTCATCATGCTGAAAATATAGTGGAACCTGATTTAAGCCAGACTGTTCCAGTTTTACTCCTGTGAAAGTGCACTGTGTTTAACAGAATAACAGAGTGATGAATCAGACCTTGCAGTGTTAGAAACAAAGCTAGTGCAGGAGGCCAGCCAGTCCTAGATTTATGAATAGGTGAAATTCACAGCTATAACAGCTGAAATTCACAGCTATAACAGCTTAAATATCACACAGAATCACCAAGGTTGGAAGAGACCTCAAAGATCATCAAATCCAACCTGTCATGACTAAACCATGACGTCAAATATGTAACAGTTTGTCCTGAAGGGACAAACCCCAAAACACACCCTAACCAAGACTCCTTAACACAGGTTAAGCTCCTGTGAATGTACAAACCTGGACACTTCCTGGGCTCCAGATGGTCCAGGTAAATGTGTAGCATGTGTAATTGACACTGTCACACACCTGTGAACTGTGTGTGCCCCTGGCTGTGTTTGGATATGCCTTATTCTATGGGTTCCGCTATCAGGTTTCTCTGTTACCAAAGGACATTATTTGTATTTGGACAGTATTTAAACCAGAGGAGAAGGTAAGCAATTTGCCTTGTTCTCATCCAGAATGCAACAAGAGCCAGATGCTACCAGAGTTGCAGCTGAAGAGCTTGCCCTAACAGCCAAACCACACCTGGGCCTTGCACCTGGACCAAGGCAACCAACAATCCGAGAGCCCTGCACCAGAGGCAGAAAGGTGAAAAGCCCCAAGAGAACCAAATCTCAGAAGAGCAACAGAAAGGCTACAGCCTGATAATGGAGCACATGAGAGGGGAGAGGCCCCTTATCCTTCTCTGCGTCAAACAACACTTGAAAAATAAATACAGCATCTGAATAGAATAGAATAGAGTAGAATAGAATAGAATAGAATTAACCAGGTTGGAAAAGACCTTTGAGATCATCGGGTCCAACCTATCATCCAACACTGTCTAATCAACTAAACCACCTCTTTTCCTTTTCAGTATCACAGTATCACTAAGGTTGGAAGAGGCCTCAAAGATCATCGAGTCCAACCTGTCACCATAGACCTCATGACTAGACCATGGCACCAAATGCCACATCCAGTCCCCTCTTGAACACCTCCAGGGACGGTGACTCCACCACCTCCCTGGGCAGCACATTCCAATGATGAATGACTCTCTCGGCGAAGAACTTTCTCCTCACCTCGAGCCTAAACTTCCCCTGGCGCAGCTTGAGACTGTGTCCTCTTGTTCTGGTGCTGGTTGCCTGGGAGAAGAGACCAACCCCTTCCTGGCTACAACCACCTTTCAGGCTAAACAATCCCAGCTCCCTCAGCCTCTTCTCATAGGGCTTGTGCTCAAGGCCTCTCACCAGCCTTGTTGCCCTTCTCTGGACACACTTTGCTTAGCATAGCTTCTTCCTGTAGACAGGAGGCCTTACTGAAGCTTTCCAAACAGAAGTGCTGCAAATATATTCTTCCCATGTCTCAGGGAATACTGGGGGATTTATCTGTGTCTGTTACTCCAAGGAGTTATGCTACTTCATGGACCCCCAGCTGGGATAGTGAATTAAGCAGGGTTTTGCCAGCTGATACCTTTTAATTTAGAGCAAAATCTAGAAACGAGTGAAAAGGCCACCCTAAAAAAAAATAAAAATATTTTAAAAAATCCTATTAAAAGCACTTTTTCCTCTTCAGGGAACAGATTACTGTGAATTTCCCAGCCTGGCTTCTCATTGTTGTGAAGCATCCTGCCAGGCTTTGTCAGTTGAAGCATGCAAGATGACTGATGGTAAGCAATATTATTCTCATCACAACAATGAATGTGGCAGGTTAGGAAATTCCAGACTAAATAAATCCCTCATTCAGCCAAAAATATTAACTAGCTATAAATACTGATGGCACTGGATGGATTCCACTGATGCACAAGCTTTTTTTCTGTTTTACTAAACATTTATAGTTTGTAGCAAACCCTTTTATTAGTGAACAGTAGAATTCCCCTTTATTTTCGAAAAAATACATTATCTCTTTGTCTTTCATAACTCAAAATATTGTACAAAGTATGAGTACTAAGTATCTGCCAGAATTTATGGAATCATAGAATCTATACAGAAAGAGTGATTGCACATTGGAATGGGCTGCCTGGGGAGGTGGTGGAGTCGCCATCACTGGAGGTTTTCAGGAGGAGACTTGATGGGGTGCTTGGTGCTGTGGGTTAGTTGTTTGGGTGGTGTTGGATTGGTTGCTGGGTTGGACGCGGTGATCTTGAAGGTCTCTTCCAACCTGGTTTATTCTATGTATTCTATGTATTCTATGTATAAGCTTGGAAGAGACCTCAAAGACCATCAAGTCCAACCTGCCACTCAAGACCACATGACTACTAAACCATGGCACCAAGTGCCATGTCCAACCCTCTCTTGAACACCTCCAGGGATGGTGACTCCATGACTTCCCTGGGCAGCCAATTCCAATGGCTAACAACTCTCTCTGTGAAGAACTTTCTCCTCACCTCGAGCCTAAACCTACCCTGGTGCAGCTTGAGACTGTGTCCTCTTGTTCTGTTGGTCGTTGCCTGGGAGAAGAGACCAGCCTCTGCCTCTCTACAACCTCCCTTCAGGTAGTTATAGATAGCAATAAGATCTCCCCTGAGCCTTCTCTTCTCCAGGCCAAGCAACCCCAGCTCCCTCAGCCTCTTCCAGTCTCTTCCTAAACACCACCAGTGATGGTGACTCCACTACCTCCCTGGGCAGCCCATTCCAATACTATTCTGACTTCCATACATTGCTTTAGTTCTAAACAGATTAATACAAATCAGATTAATATAAAAACTCCCTTTCACCCTGAAGAATAGTATTAACAACCATAAGCATAAGATTCTTTATTTCTAGCGTATATAGGCATGCAGTCTATTTGTTTGTAGCATATTCTCTTTCCACTTTGTGCTATTTTCCATTCTTTCCCTGCAGAAAGCTAGAGCAATAACAAAGTAGTAGAAATGCAGTAGAATATATTGCTTCTTCAGCTATTTGCCAAAGTATTTATTTTACCTGTGCTTTGCTCAGTTTTAGTGAATGGATATGATGGTCTGTATTAGGAATAGTGTGGCCAGCAGGAGCAGGGAGGTCATTGTGCCCCTGTACTCAGCACAGGTTAGGCCACACCTTGAGTACTGTGTCCAGTTCTGGGTCCCTCTGTTTAAGAAGGACATTGAGAATCCTGAACGTGTCCAGAGAAGGGCAACAAGGCTGGGGAGAGGCCTTGAGCACAAGCCCTATGAGGAGAGGCTGAGGGAGCTGGGATTGTTTAGCCTGGAGAAGAGGAGGCTCAGGGGTGACCTCATTGCCCTCTATAACTACCTGAAAGGTGGTTGTAGCCAGGAAGGGGTTGGTCTCTTCTCCCAGGCAACCAGCACCAGAACAAGGGGACACAGTCTCAAGCTGCACCAGGGGAGGTTTAGACTTGAAGTGAGGAGAAAGTTGTTCACCAAGCAAGTCGTTCTTCATTGGAATGTGCTGCCCAGGGAGGTGGTGGAGTCACCATCCCTGGAGGTGTTCAAGGGGAGATTGGACGTGGCACTTGGTGCCATGGTCTAGTCATGAGATCTGTGGAGACAGGTTGGACTCGATGATCCTTGGGGTCTCTTCCAACCTTAGTTATACTGTGGTACTGTGATATGCCAAAGTTTATGGAAAAAAAGGGTATGGAAAAATAATTCACAGTAGCAATGAAGAATGATTTTATTACACTGTTTTCCTTTTCTTCTTTATTTCACTTGTTAGAAGAACATTGTGGAAGGACATGTTTTACTTCACGCAGAAGTACGAAAGATTGATTAGATTCTCACTTGATATTTTTAAGTAATTGCTGTGACTCCCCTGTTTATGAAGAGGTGAATGAACTTTCTCATGATACTGTCCCACAAGTTTAACAGATAATTCTATACTAATGCCATTTGTTAAATCCTTGATTGCATATGATTACTCTTTTTAGAAGATTGAAATGATGTACAGCGAAGCAGTATTTTGTTGTGTAAATTATGTTAAAAATAGCTTCTTTTTTTTTTCAGAACAAAGAACCATTTTTTAATAATAAAATTATAAATATTAAATTAAAGCTCGTATTTCCACTAAAAACTGTAAATACATTTTATGTCTCTCAGCATGTCTTCCTAGGAGAAGTGTTCCAGCCCTCTGATCATTTTTGTGTCCCTCCAATAATTTTTGTGGCCCTCCAATAATCTTTGTGGCCCTCCTCTAGGCCTGCTCTGTCAGGTCCATGTGCCTCTTGTGTTGAGGACCCCAGACCTAAGCATAATACTACAGGTGTGTTCTCATCAAATCAGTGTAAATTGGAGGCATCACCTCTCTCAGTCTGCTTTTGATGCAGTTCAGGATTCCATTTGCCTTTTGGGCTGTGAGTGTGTGTTGTTGGCTCATGTCCAGCTTTTCACCCACCAGTAGCCCCAGGTCCTTTTCTTTAGGGCTGCTTTCTTTCATGTCACTTTCTAGCCTGTACTGATATTGAGGATTGTTCTAACCCAGGTGTAGGACCTTGCACTTAGCCATGTTGAACCCTAAGTCCACTTCTCCAGCTTGCCCATGTCCATCTGGATGACTTCTTGTCCCTCTGGCTTATTTATCACAGCACTCAGATGGTGTCATCTGCAGACTTGCTGAGGGTGCACTCTGTGCCACTGCTTATATCATTGATGATGACATTAAACACCACTAGTCCTAGTACAGACACCTGAGGTACACTACCAATTACCCATGTCTACCTAGAGATTGAGTCACTGACCACTACCCTCTGGATGTAACCATACAGACAATTCCTTATTCATAGAACAGTCCATCCTTGTATCCATCTCTCTCCAACCTACAGAGAAGGACATTGCGAGGGACACTATCTAAGACCTTGCAGAAGTCCAGAAGGATAGCATCTATTGCCCTTCCCTGGTCCACTGATGTAGTCACTCTGTGACAACATATGACATGTCTCTGACTGAAGTAAGCATGGGAGTTTAACACAAGTGGCCATGTATGTGCCTCTCATCAGCAGAAGAGTAATAAACATGGTCTGAGGTTTCAAAAGCTTGGTTTAGGTATCATTGAAGTCTGTACAAACTGAAAAGACAAACAAACCTTATTTGATGAAATACAGTAAGTTCTCTCAATTTCAGTGAGCATATCACTTATTGGCACAATATGTCTTTATTATTATCCTAAAGCTTGTATGGAAGGACAGGAGGAGAAAAATCTGTAGTGTTCACAAAGTTATCCAAAATTATGACAATAAAGTTATACCTATTGATACATCTTGAATGTTAAAGACACCTGGTCCTTGGAATGGGCTCCCCGGGGAGGTGGTGGAGACAGCATCACTGGAGGTGTTTAGGAGGAGACTTGATAGAGTGCTTGGTTGCATGGTTTAGTTGATTAGATGGTCTTGGATGATGGGTTGGACTCGATCTTGAAGGTCTCTTCCAACCTGGTCTATTCTATTCTATTACATTCTATTCCATTCCATTCTATTCTATCCCATTCTATTCTATTCTATCCCATTCTATTCTATTCTATTCTATTCTATTCTATTCTATTCTATTCTATTCTATTCTATTCTATTCTATTCTATTCTATTCTATTCTATTCTATTCTAAAAGATAAAGACCAAAGTCACATTTTGATATCTAACTGTAAACAGGAAAAGTTATAATGCAACCTTCACACAGAGCAAAATATCTGAGTACCATCTTTAGAGAGAAAAATGAAATCATTCTTGATCACAGAGTGTAATAACTTCTAAAATGTGAGGTTTATGTTAAACTTTTAAAAGAGATTAAACTTTTACTGTGTTCATATCTTTTTGTGGGTAAGAATTGTGACTATAATTAAAGGCTGCAATATCTTGAAAATTGTTATTTTCCCCTCCATTCAGTCCCAGGTTAGATGCCCACAACAACAATCCTCTTGCAGCAAGTATAATGTACTCTAACTCATCTATCTATTTAAGGTCTTTCAGTGGTTCAGTTTCTGAGAGAAATTCATCAGGAGGGAATCAGAGGATAAGAGCTAGTCCTAGTGATTTGTTTCAGTCACTGTAGCTATGAAGTGTTTGAGTTAGGGAACACAAGATACTATTTTCTGGATGTGTCAGACCAGTAATTATAATTTAATACTCTTTTCCCTGAGGTCACTTCTACAGAACAAAGGACATTGACTCTTGTGAACATTAATAATCAATATGGTTTACTTGATTCAGAACAATTTCAGTGGCTAATAAGGTTACTGCTGTCCATTTTTTAGTACTGTTTTTGCCTTTGTTAGTTACACTTAGCTGCATGATTAAACAAGCCCTTTGTTTGCCTTCCTCTCTCCAGATGGGTACTTGGCTCAGTATGACCCAAAAACAATTAGGTAAGTGATGTTGCAGGGATATTTGCATCTGACCTTAGTTGCCAGATATCTTGTATGGCAAACACTGAGCTCAGATAAGCCTATATGCATTTATGTGTGGGCCCTGAACTCTTTCAACTACACTTCTGATTTCCCCTATGAAATCACTAAGGTCTTGTTTGTCAAATCATTTAGCTTTCTTGCCAGACGTGACTTTTATGTGCCTGTGAAGAATTTATCAGGAAGGCAGTAAGATTCTGCTCTGAGAACATAGGAGATTCACATGAAAAGTTCTGGTTAATTGAACCCAAACCTCTAATTGAATCTGCAGGAGCTGGATCACTGACAAATAAGTGAATCCTACTGCCAGGTTTAATTCAGCAGTCTTTTACAAACCACTCCATGAATGGCTCCTACACATCATATGGATAATACACACTATTTATCTAAGCAGGTAACTCCTGTGCAGCCTTAAATCTTCTTTGCCTAGAGTTCAGGTTCTCAGCTATGCTCTCTGATGAGCACATGAAAGTGAAATACATCTTCAAATAAATTGTTTCAGTGACACTTCTGTGCTCACAAACACTTCCTCCAAGAACTGTAAAATGAGTGTTTTCAAACAATTAACAAGAAAATGATTTAAATCTACAATTAAATCTGCAACTTCTAGAAGTGTAAGTTTATACACGACTTTGGAGTCAGTCCCTTAGGAACAGCAGATCCTAACATGTTGGAAGTTTCTCAAAGCTTTTGACTTCTGTAAAAAACTTCACAAAAATCATGCTATACATCTTTTATCTCCGAAAATGTACTTTGATCTAACTTTTCAATTTGTTTTTCCTTGTACTTACAGCAGGTTCTTGTATGATATGGACCTTTTTTCTCTCTTTGTTATGCTTTCCTTCATGTTTTGTTTTTTTCTGTATCTTCGTGGTTTAGTAGTCATGAGGTCTTGGGTGACAGGTAGGATATGATGATCTTTGAGGTCTTTTCCAACCTTGCTGATTCCGTGATTCATTCTGACACAAACAACAATGTAGTTCAACTGTGGTGTTGAAAAACACACGCTAAAAATCACTTCATTACAGTCCACTAATATCCACATCCCTTTTTAAGCATGCTGCTATAACATTAAATGTAACAGCGATAAGCCCCAGTGTCTGTGTGGAGGAAGACACATTCACTGAATGATATACTACATAACAGGGAAAAATCGATATCATCTTAATATGTGAAAACGGACTTCTCTCAAGGCCAATGTTAAACTCTATGTGATTTATCACACAGTTTAGTTTCCACTGCAGTTTTTAATGCTTCCATTTATGTAAGACAGAACAAAGTCGAATAAATAAAAGTGCTCTCAATCAAGCAAAATAAAAAACCCAAAAAAAAGCACCTTCTTTTTTTTTTTTTTAAGTAACAGTGATTCCATCTGGTCTGTTGTTTTTTCATGAGAGGAGTCTTGGATGGCTTGTTGTTAACTTCTGATCCCAGAAGAACTAACGTCATCATACTTCTTTCCTTAATCCGTGGCAATTTTATTTCAAATGAAAAGGAGACTATCTTCTTATGCCCCATATTTAGCTAGGATAAATCTGTTTTATAAAGAACATGCAGGAAATCTCATTACAGTTCTTGGATTATGGTCTGTTTCAGTGTCTCTTGTTTCTCAAACTGAAATAAACAACCAAACTTTTCCTTTCTCTTTTCATTCCAATCATATGCAAATTATTTGTTGGATTTATTCTCCTTTTCATAGTACATTTGTTCATTAAGCTTTAACACATTGTCTGTATTATTCACCACAAAGTGTTTAGTTTCCCTCTGTTTAATCAAAAGTTGGAGGGTCCTAGGGTACCTGCTTTTTATGTTGCTATTTCATCTCATTAACTTCCTTTTCTAATTTACATTGATACTCAAGATATACTTTTTGTACTGCTGCTGCAGCTAAGCAAATTATTCTAGCTCTCATGACTGTTTTGGCAGCTTACCACAAAACACTCAGGCTAGTTTCTTGGTTTTTATTGATATTAATTTATTCTGAAATAGTCTTCGTCTGTTGCACAAATGCTGCAGCTTTAATTAGAGAGTTGTTAAATCTCCATACTTCAGATCTCCTATAATTCAGTATACCATCCAGAGACACAGAGACCAGAAAATTATCAGTCAAAGCTGGATTTCAACTACCAGATGGTTATGTGTTACAGTGTATCCTCATAAATAAATAAGAAGAATCCCAGTTTAAGTGTAGTAGAACTAAAGTGTAAAAGGTACTCTATTGCCTGTTTTGATGTTGCTGTCAGCATGGATCAATGAAGACAAAATCTTTGTTGTACCCTTTATTTACTTCACTTTAAAGTTGTTATTTTACTAATAAAGGACAAATCTCACATGCCTGTAAAGAATAACTAAATTCTTCACCTATTACAGCTGCCAGTAACCCCAGCTGTTTGGTAAGAAAGAATCAAGAAATAGACAAAGAATTTGAACTGCGGGAAGCATATAGATCTACAATTATAACATGACTATCTGTCATAATACTTCATATTTTCACCTTTTTAAAATTAACTTACTGATCAAAAGCAAAAAAGATTCTTCATCTCACTTTTTCAATTAGAAACTGTACTAATAGTAGAAATCTTACTAATTGTAGTAATCATATTAAAAGTTCTGACAGAAATAATTAAGACAACAATTATAGAATCATAGAATCAGTAAGGTTGGAAAAGACCTCAAAGATCATCGAGTCCAACCTGTCACCCAACACCTCATGACTACTAAACCATGGCTTCAAGTGCCACATCCAATCCCTTTTTGAACACCTCCAGGGATGGTGACTCCAACACCTCCCTGGGCAGCACATTCCAATGGCTAACAACTCTCTGTGAAGAACTTTCTTCTCACCTCGAGTCTAAACTTCCCCTGACACAGCTTGAGACTGTGTCCTCTTGTTCTGGTGCTGGTTGCCTGGGAGAAGAGACCAACACCCTCCTGGCTATAACCTCCCTTCAAACAGAAGGATAATCAAAACACATGCAAACTTTATGTCATCAAAAAAACTTAAAGGACAGGTGTACTTCAAGATGTATTGTGTCATACATAGTCCCTTTCCTTTTATTCTTATTTTATAATCTCAGAGGTAACATACTGTGCAATCTTAATTCAGTTTTATTTTTTAATTGATAACATGAACCAAACTATCAATTTTATGTGTAAAAGTACTTGGACTGGATGTTAGGAAGAAATTCTTCATAGAGAGAGTGACTGCCCATTGGAACAGGTTGCCCGGGAGGGTTGGTGGAGTCACCATCATTGGAGGTGTTTAGGAGGAGACTGGATGGGGTGCTTGGTGCCATGGGTTAGTTGATTAGGTGGTGTTGGATGATGGGTTGGGTGTGATGATCTTGAAGGTCTCTTCCAACCTGGTTTATTCTATTCTATTCTATTCTATTCTATTCTATTCTATTCTATTCTACTCCTATTCTATTCTATTCTAAAACACAGATGAACAACTGAAATTAATTATTTGTGAACTGTTCTGAAGCTAATGTAGGAATTTTAAGAAATATTTAGATTTGTACTTCCAAAATATTTTAAGTATGTTAATCTTACAGTATTAATATATTTAGATTATAACTTCAGATGATGTATAGTTAGAAAAATATATTTCAAACACAAATAGTTCTTTATAAAATACTGGATAACCATATCATGGATTTTTAGAGCATGATATTTAAGATGTGTTTGTGGTTGGTTGGTTGTTTGCTTGTTTGTTTTTTTCCTTTTAAGCTTTTAGGCTCTCCTGTAGTTTCTTCATCACTTTGGTCAGGGTATGAGAGATGCCCTCTGATATTTTCATACAGAATCCAGTTTCAAATAATGTGTTCCTGTAGCAAATAACAGTGAGCAGATAAACTGGGAACAGATAACTGTGTGAACAAAATGTCATAAGATTTCATTGGAGAAGTGTGGTTATTGGCCATGAAGAGTAAATCCTGACTTCAAGTTTTCTTGAGTTTCAGAAATGATGGACCCTCTGCATATACAGTCAGAAATATTTCACAATTGCTGTGGTAAATCCACTCACCTATTTTTTTGCATTCTAGAAGTGTCTCAACTGGCCTAAATTGTAAATCTAGATTATTTTGTTCTCAGTAGAAGGAAAAATGTACCTCCAGGAGATAATTAATCCTGTGATAAGAAGTGGAAGAAATCTACACAGCTATCCTAACTACATAGGAAACTCAGACCTGAATTCAACTGTTTCTTCACAGGTATCAAGGACCAGCTGAGATACTATAATGCATTCCGGACATCTTCAGGGAATTGGCACAGAGTCCCCTTGTAAGACACCAAAGCCTGTGAGAAGATCACAAAATGGCATCAGGTGCCAGGCACCCATAAAGGCATTTCAGTAATGTTCTTGGAGGCTGAGGTGGGATGTCTAATGTTCAAATAGTTTTAACTACATACAACCAGCAAGCCAGGCAACCAGCACCAGAACAAGATGACACAGTCTCAAGCTGTATCAGGGGAAGTTTAGGCTTGAGGTGATGAGAAAGTTCTTCACAGAAAGAGTTGTTGGCCATTGGAATGTGCTGCCCAGGGAGGTGTTGGAGTCACCATCCCTGGAGGTGTTCAAAATGGGATTGGATGTGACACTTGGTGCCATGGTTTAGTAGTCATGAGGTGTTGGGTGACAGGTTGGACTTGATCTCTGAGGTCTTTTCCAACCTTATTGATTCGATGATTCAATGTAGCGCACTCAAGAAGAAAATTAGAATATAATAGATTACTAAAGGAAAATGTAGACTGTAAAATAAGTTATTCGCATTTGAACAGAGTCAGGTGACATATGCATTCCAACAACAATTTTCAATTTTATTAGTCCTCAGAAATTCAGGAACTGAACTTAACATCCATTATGTACAGGTGCATGGCAAGCTGTGTATGACCATGACCTAGGGTAGAAATGACAATTTTCATTCTTAAATGTCCTTAGAAACTGTCCAATTGTGAAAAATGTCTAAAGCAACACTTTTAGGTACTCATATTTACCACCTCTATTTGATGTAGAGCTGATACTATAACTACCATAAGTATCACTGTGGAAACTGACTTTCAAGATATAATTTGTCCTGGGTTTTCTTTTGCATAGAGATCTTCTGGTTCTTTAACTAGTGGTTTGGTAACTGTTCAATCCTCCTTGTGTTATGAGCATTTTCTGGTTTACCACAGCAGGGGTGAAGGATGACCTTAATCTGAAAAAGTTTATTTCTTGGGAAGCTCTTCATACTCTGAGGTGTACTCTTTTGAAAGTGAGAGAAGCACTGACCACAGAAGGCAAGCTTAAGTTAGTGCATATCCTCAGGGCAAGCCTCCTGTTTCAGGCACTTGCCTGAAGCCAACACTGTTCTCCTGCTTAACTTAGTGGTGCAAACTAACCCAATTTCCATCCTCAAGTATCTAAATAGCATCTGGGTGAAGACACTTTCCAAATTTAATGTTTAAAACTTTGGCTAATATATATGTATACACAACTCTCCACCATGATGTCACCAGACCAAGTCTGGCTTGAGCTTAACATAATTAGTTGATAGTAGCAGACATTTACAATATGAATTGTTATGCTTTAATAGTAAACTACTAGTAGTATTTTACTAGTTGTGGTTTTAGTTTAGTTTATTAGTTTCAGTTTATTAGTTTACTAGTTTAGTTTACTAGTTTCAGTTTAGTTTAGTATACTAGTGTGGTTTTAGGCTTGTGTGCTCCTCTAACAAAAGCTTCCAGCCTCATAAGATATTTTTGCAGCATTTTCATGTGTATCTAAAGAAAAAAGGGGGAAAAAGTACTAATTACAAACTATTACCCAAAAGGGTCAAGCAGTACCTTTTAGCTGATCCTTTCAGGGATTTCAGGCTATTGGATTGCTGTAGGCATTTTATTTTTATTTTTATTTTTTTCTCAGGTGGAATGAATAAATAGCAGTTGCAGTTGAGAAAGGGCTACAATGCCATTGCAGAAGAATTCCATAGATCTGTGATAAGTGACAAATTGTGATAATAGCTACAAAGCTATCTACACTTCAATTCAAAATGAGCTGCTTTTGTAATAGGCTTAGATTTCTTTCCCTTTAAAAATATTGATAACAAAAATGTCACCCTGAAAATAGTGTCTTTTGACTCGAAGAATCAAGATGGTAGAAGTAGCAACAGTATGCTCTTCATCATTGTACCATTATTTTCCTTAACATTTCCTCAGAGATAATGAAAAAAAGTACCTCAAACCAGGACAAAAAAGTGTGGATCTAAAGTGAGAACACAAGAGGAGTTCAGATACCCAAACAGTGATCCTTCAAAATAGAATAGAAGAGAATTAACCAGGTTGGAAAAGACCTTCGAGATCATTGAGTCAAACTTATCACCCAGCACCATCTAATCAACTAAACCACGGCACCAAGCACCCCATCCAGTCTCTTCTTAAACACCTCCAGTGATGATGACTCCACCACCTCCCTGGGCAGCCCATTCTAATGGCAAATCACTCCTTCTGTGAAGAATTTCTTCCTAACATCCAGCCTAAACCTCCCCTGATTCAGCTTGACACTGTGTCCTCTTGTTCTGCTGCTGGTTGCCTGGGAGAAGAGACCAACCCCCACCTGGCTACAACCTCCCTTCAGGTAGTTGTAGACAGCAAGAAGGTCTGCCCTGAGCCTCCTCTTCTCCAGGCTAAGCAACCCCAGCTCCCTCAGCCTCTCCTCATAGAACTTGTGCTCCAAACCCCTCACCAGCTTTGTAGGTTCCTGAGAAATTCCCATAAAGCCTCGGCTGTAGCTGTGAATTTCACTACATGCAGAGTTTTTGCATTTTGCGCACACTTGGAAATATCTTTATCTCCTAACTAGTGCTAGCCAGAACATATGAATCATACCAGCTTTGAAATACTTGCTAGGAAAGGAAAAGGAAAACTTTTTAGTCTGATCATAGTTAACATATAAAAATGGACTAAATCCGAATTTTGAATAACCATACATGGAAAAAAAGAATTGCTTGTATTAATCAAGTTGTAGGTACTTAAAGTATGGTTGGATGTTTGGGAGAGGAGGAATGAAAAATTGTAGGACTTTGGTATAAGAAACAGCATGAGGGTTGGACTGCTTGTACAGAAGAAAATGGAAATATGGTTCCATGTATTTCTTCATAGTTAGTACACTGGCTTTGAAGACTATCTCTGATGACACTGTTCTCTAGAAGGTTTGGTAGGGTCTAGTCCTTTTGACAATGTCACTGCATCAGTGATAACTGTCTTGGTTTGTTGTGTGGTTGGTTTGGGTTTTGTAGTGGTTTTGGTTGGGGTTTTTTTTTGTCTTTGATATGGGGTTTTGTACATGTCTGAATCCAAAGCATCTTTAAAAATATCTTAGCCAGGTTTTAGGTGGACATCACGGTTCACACTGCCCAAGTCTATTACACAGTTAGGGCAACTCATGCCAGCAATGAGCCCTCAGGCAGACACATGTGGTGATCTTTACTGATTTTTGAGACTTATGCAAATATTCTGAAAACTTTATCCATATTACTCAAGAAAATGACCATAATTATGTGATTCAGTTCCAGACTGTAGAAACTTAAAAAATTAGGTATCCAGGTGGTGGTTTCTGTCCATTAGTGAGGGTGTCATTTTCTACTTAAAAATACAAAGATTTAATCATGTGGGTTCTTGGTTGGTTACCTAAACAGCGGCATCCCAGAACACATAAGACATCAAAAGGGAGATATAGAGGCATTCTGCATGTATCTGGAATGTGTCATTGAACCTACAAGACAGTTAAAACATTTAGAGCATCAGTTGAGATCAAGATGCTTTAAAGCATCTAAGGTAGATACTGTACATGGAAGTGATTTAATTGAGCCTGGAAAAGCAAACATATTCTAGAAAGCTATTCAGCTTACAAATTATGGGTGGCTTATCAAGATGAGGTGAATAGTGCTGCAGACTCGATGAACTGTGTTGTCTAGACTGCACTAAATACCTAGACACTGGAATAAAGTCCATAGATAACACAGACATCTGCACTATACTTCATATAGATAACAGCAATATGAAGTTAAATGTCATTGTTCTTTGTCTCAGTAGGAGAAGTCTTAGAAGAAAATGACAAAAGTTTCTTCATGGAAAGATTTAATTTCTGAATTTTTCTTCTATGAGCCTCAGGTGGCATGAAATTTAAGAAATTAAATATTTAATTGTGCAGACATTTACTCACTGAAGGAGATAGCATTCCCTAGTATTTAACCAACTAAATAGTAATCTCTGTAGAGGAAATTTGAATGAGTTCTCTTGTTTTTATTATATCACATGCTAAAATATGATGAAAATATAAATATTTAAAGAAAATTGAAAGCACATTGGAAGCACTATTTATTCATCAATCTGCAGGATAAAAATCTAACACATTTTAGAAGGTTTTTGTTGCATTTGTTGTTGTTGTTATTTGTTTGGTTTAGTTTTGTTGTTTGTTTGTTTGTTCTATATTATTACTCATTTTCTAGACAAACAAGGGTAACACCAAGCTGGGGGCAGGTGTTGATCTACTGGAGGGTAGAGAGGCTTTGCAGAGGGACCTCGACAGACTGGACAGATGGGCAGAATCCAATGGCATGAGATTTAACACATCCAAGTGCTGGGTTCTGCACATTGGCCACAGCAACCCCATGAAGTGGTACAAGCTGGGGTCAGAGTGGCTGGAGAGCGGCCAGGCAGAGAGGGATCTGGGGGTGCTGGTTGATGGTAGGCTGAACATGAGCCTACAGTGTGCCCGGGCAGCCAGGAGGGCCAATGGCATCCTGACCTGCATCAAGAACAGTGTGGCCAGCAGGAGCAGGGAGGTCATTCTAACCCTGGGCTCAGCACTGGTTAGGCCACACCTCGAGTCCTGTGTCCAGTTCTGGGCTTCTCAGTTTAGGAAGGATGTTGACTTGCTGGAGCGTGTCCAGAGAAGGGCAACAAAATTGGTGAGGGGCTTGGAACACAAGCCCTACGAGGAGAGGCTGAGGGAGCTGGGGTTGCTTAGCCTGGAGAAGAGGAGACTCAGGGGTGACCTTATTGCTCTCTACAACTACATGAAGGGGGGTTGTAGACCAGCAGAGGTTGGTCTCTTCTCCCAGGCAACCAGTATCAGAACAATAGGACACAGTCTCAGGCTGTGCCATGGGAGGTTTAGGCTGGAGGTTAGGAGGAAGTTTTACACAGAGAGAGTGATTGCCCATTGGAATGGGCTGCCCGAGGAGGTGGTGGAGTCACCATCATTGGAGGTGTTTGAGAGGAGACTTGATAGGGTGCTTGGTGCCATGGTTTAGTTGGTTGGGTGGTGTTGGATGATAGATTGGACACAATGATCTTGAAGGTCTCTTCCAATCTGGTCTATTCTATTCTATTCTATTCTATTCTATTCTATTCTATAAATGTGGAAATAAATGCAGATTAAGGATGCAGGTAAACCTCAAAACTATTAATTTTCTCTTTAGCTAACTGATTTCTCCAGTATCAACTTGGCAATGGCTCTGTAAAGATATTAGTTATGTACTGCTGGAACAATTGACCAAAGAGGATCATAACAAGAAAGCAAACAGAGTTACATGCAAAAACATAAAGCGGACCCAGTATCTACTGCCACACTGTCACAGTGTACTCTTCAGTTACCAGTACATTAAAGGATTTCCCCTGACACTATTAAAGCTTTTATCACACACAAATAATAAAGAAGTAATGTGACTGATGATAAGAGCACCCAATCATTGATTTAATTATAGAAGGTTCTGGCTATTCATATGCTCAGTTGTGCTCATAAATGCAAAAAGCTGGTGAGGAGGTTGGAGCACAAGCCCTATGAGGAGAGGCTGAGGGAGCTGAGGTTTCTTAGCCTGGAGAAGAGGAGGCTCAGGGCAGACCTTCTTGCTGTCTACAACTACTTGAAGGGAAGTTGTGGCCAGGCAGAGGCTGGTCTCTTCTCCCAGGCAACCACCAACAGAACAAGAGGACACAGTCCTAAACTGCACCAGGAGAGGTTTAGAATGGATGTTAGAAAGAAATTCTTCATAGAGAGAGTGATTGACCATTGGAATGGGCTGCCAAGGGAGGTGGTGGAGTCACCATCACTGGAGGTGTTTAGGAGGAGGCTTGATGGGGTGCTTGGTTGATTAGATGGTGTTGGATGATGGGTTGGACACGATGATCTTGAAGGTCTCTTCCAACCTGGTCTGGTCTATTCTATTCTATTCTATTCTATTCTATTCTATTCTATACACTAATACAGAGCCACTTGGATGGTCACCGTAGTTATTGCACCCTCCTTGCTCATCTTGCACTCTAATTTCCAGAAACTTGCACATATTTTCCTTCAGTCTGATACATACAGTACAAATTCTTAATAATAAAGAGCATATTCTCATTCAATTTTGCAATAAGAATTCTTGCCTATTTGTTCTAACCCACTGTAACTCAAGGATACCCTATGCCACTCAAACTCCAAATAAACATAGCCATTAAATGCACTCGAATTTTATAATGAGGATTCTTCAACTTTGTTTCAGGTAGGAAACAGAGAGTTACTGCACAACTATTTAGGTGATTACAGGTGGGAGGCACCTCTTTGCTTCCTCATAATTAAAGGTCAAAGCCACAGACCTCTTTATTTTAAAATTTATGAAGTTCATACCATCTTTCCAGTTATTTTCCTTCCAAATTCAGCTATTCTCTCTCTCTGTGTCACAGTAGATGGTTTCTTCTGAAGCATCTTCTTTGCAGTACTATAAGAACTAGCAAAATAGTAGCAAATCATTGATTCAGTTGCTTTCTTCCCTGCAACCCACAAAAATCCTCATAAGGGTTTTACACTGAAACTATCTAGAAACAATGAATTTTTAATAGCTTGGTTGTTTTTTTCTGGGGTGAAGAGCATTTTGAGTGAATATGAGACCATTAAAAAAAAGTTTATAAAGACAGGTAGTTAATTGCAACTTGATTTTCATTATAATGAGGAAAAAAAATAATTGTAAAGACCGGTCTTAAAGTGATTTCCAAACATAAATTTGACTATATATGTCTTCAATTCTTCCATTTCTTTACATATAAATCACATACAAATGTTACTAAACCAAAGCAGGTCAACAAAATTAATCCATTTCACCTTGATTAAAACCCAGTGAAAAGGTAGTCCGTCTAACTTTAAGCTATCCATGTCCTTTCTCTTTGTTCTAGGTTAGAAAGTAAAATCTGGAATGGAAATTAAATGAGTCTAGATGAAGGAAAATTCATTATGGTACTTCATTAATTTTAATTACAGCAAATGTAAATTAATTGTGCATTATATCACATAGTATGTACAAGTTTCAAAAAAGATATTATGAGGACTGTCTCTTTTCCAGAGCAGCTCAAACCAACACAGCATGAGTCAGGCAAAGTTAGGATAATTCATGTGATGTTACTTATCAAAATGTCAAGCATAACCTGAAAACTTCCTGTCAGCAGTCCCAAAATGTCACAAAGAGAGACATTCACAAGGCAATGCAGAACCTTTTCCTTTAGACAGAGTTGTGATTTGAGTTCAGGCCTGTGAGCAAAAAAACCCACTGTTTTAACACAAGATTTGAGACCAGATACCCTTGGAATGTTAATCTTCTGTATCATTTCCTCCAGAGCAGTATGAAAATAATAATATTTAGCTGAAAGTGCTGTTACCCAGATCCCTTATCTAGTAGGACAAAATAATTGCAAGGCAAAGTAAGCAAAATTCCATTAAAAAATGTGAATACAACTGCTCTTGCCTAACACAGCAATGAATTTAAAGTTATGTGGATAAATGCCTTGGATAAGTAAGTAAATAAGTAAAGTTTTATTGTTTCACCCTTATGTGATGCATTGAGACAACTGTAGTTCAAAACACTGTCTCTAGTCACAATGAGTATATAAGATAAAGATCAGAGGCATGGGAATATATTTTTAACAAACTTTGCTGGTGCTTCTTCATATCTGAATTCCTTACTGAAAATAAATCAAGATTTGTTGACATTTATTCTCTTGAATTATTTCAATAAGTAATGCTTATACTCTTGGTTTAGTATGATAACTTGATTCCTTGTGTCATCAAGTCTGATGATGATACGAAGCCATTTTTCTTGGTCTCATTACTCTTTCATGATATTTTTTCTGTTCCTTGACTGGCTACATGAAACATTAGGAAAACAAAAACCTAAAAACATGCTTATGCATTAATAAATGAGAGACTGAGGTAGTATCAGCTATCAGGCTTATCTGCTTACCTTAAATGTCTGGATATTTTGGCTCTTAGCTGAGCTAGACATCTTAGTCATCCTTCTTACTCAGTGAAGAGAAACAGCAGCCTAAATGGGCAGTCCCTCTGACATTCCTTAAGGTCATACAAACATGGAATTATAAAATACTTTAAGTTGGAAAACATCACAGTATCATAGTATCAGTCAGGGTTGGAAGGGACCACAAGGATCATCTAGTTCCGATCCCCCTGCCATGGGCAGGGACACCTCACACTAGATCAGGCTGGCCAGAGACTCATCCAGCCTGGTCTTAAACACCTCCAGGGATGGGGCCTCAACCACCTCCCTGGACAACCCATTCCAGGGCTTCACTACTCTCATGGTGAAGAACCTCCTCACATCCAGCCTGAATCTCCCCACCTCCGGCTTCATTCCATTCCATTCCATTCCATTCCATTCCATTCCATTCCATTCCATTCATTCCATTCCCCCTAGTCCTATCACATCCTTAAGATCTTTGAGTCCAACTATTAACTTAGCACTACAAAAAGCAACAATAAACCATGTTACTAGGCACCCCATCTTTATGAACTTCAAATACCTCTAGGGATCATGAATCAACCACTTCACTGGTCAGTCTGTTCCACTGCTTGATAAACCTCTCAGTGAAGAGTTTTTTTCATAATATCCAATCTAAATTTTCCCTGGAGAAATCTGAGGCTTTTCCCTCTTGTCCTATCACTTGTTACTTGAGAGAAGAGAGTGACACCCACCTCACTACAACCTCCTTTCAAGTAGTTGCAGACAGTAAGAAAGTCTGTCCCGGTCTCCTCTCCCAGGTGACCAGCACCAGAACAAGAGGACACAGTCTCAAACTGCACCAGGGGAAGTTTAGGCTCGAGGTGAGGAGAAAGTTCTTCACAGAGAGAGTTGTTAGCCATTGGAATGGGCTGCCCAGGGAGGTGGTGGAGTCACCATCCCTGGAGGTGTTAAAAAAGGGATTGGATGTGGCACTTGAAGCCTTGGTTTAGTAGTCATGAGGTGTTGGATGACAGGTTGGTTTTGATGATCTTTGAGGTCTCTTCCAACCTTGGTGATTCTGTAATTCTGTGATTCTGTGAAACTCCTTTTCTCCAGACTAAACACCAGTTCACTAAACACTCCTTCTAAGACTTGCTTATCACAGAATTATTGTCTTGTAAAAATTCCCTCCACTGACTAATTGAATATGCAATAAATGTATGCATATCCCATTTAGATGCCACATCTCCTATGCTCTAATTTCTACTCCAGAGCAGCACAAGTGTTTGAAGGTCACATGCCATGTCTTTCCAAGCTCTGAGAAAACAGTACTATGGCACCTACTTTTGTCTTTTTATGGCTAATTCTGTTGCCTACATCAAACTTAAAGACAGAGCTGATGATTAGGGAAAAGAGAACACATTTTATTTAAATATGTATTCACTAAAATGGAGAGAGAAAGCTGCTGAACAACAACCCACAAATCAAGCTCAAAATTTATTTAATAAAGCATTTTAAATAAAAACTGCTGAAATACAATATTAATATATATGTAATCCAGATTTTGGTGAAATATAAACTTAGGCAATACAGTGATAAGAAACTGGATTATGATATGAGTTGCGCACTGTGAAGTTAATTAATGGACCACACTATTTGGCATATCTTTACCTTTTTACATCAGCTCTAAAAAATAATAAATCCCAAGTCCCTGGTGATCAAAAGCTCAGTGATAAATGTTTGTCCCACACTGAAGAATATAAAATGCTTTACAATATCTGCACAATATTTGAGAATAGCACATAGTGATGTTAGGTTTTTTTGACAACGGAGCTCGGAATCAATACGGATGACCAATATGATCTAAGTATAGTTCAGTTTAATTAGGGAACTTCTACAGCTTGTATAGACACACAGACTCACAAAGCATGGTAAGCATGACTTCATTGGTTCCCCACAATTATCCACATGCCCTACTGTTATACATTATTGGTTAAACTACTAATATCACATGAAGTTGTTGATCGACATGTGCATCCTGTTATTCCAAGATAATTCTTTGTGTTTACAGCTACCAGTACTTTGTTTTAGTTACATGCTGCTAGCACAACACTGTTTTGCTGACACTATATCAAGCTCTAAGCTTATATTGTCAGATTGCTCATGCTACTTATTGCTATGATTGCCACAAGATTTGAATAGAACAAGCACAATAGCTCTTTTAAAGTTTATTATCTGTGTCACAGAACTCTAGAAATTGAGAAATAGACTTCCCTTCATAGAAAAGCAAGAACAAGTAATGATTACTAAAAGTTTCATTTGAAAAAAGAAATTTAAATCTTGAGGGATGTTATTCAGGAAAATGTATGTATTTTT
This sequence comes from Dryobates pubescens, assembly GCF_014839835.1. Taxonomy (NCBI): domain Eukaryota; kingdom Metazoa; phylum Chordata; class Aves; order Piciformes; family Picidae; genus Dryobates; species Dryobates pubescens. The sequence goes on along the minus strand of NC_071618.1, from coordinate 37,106,344 downwards.
ATATATATATGTATTCCACATTTCTCATTTTCATATTCCCTGTATTCTTCTGTGTGCTTAATGTATTCCTGTCAATGGATCGTTGCAATAAATTGTCTCCCCCAGGTGCTACTGTCCTGCGAAGAAGTGAATAAAGGCATTGTCTTCTTTCATTCTTCTAGAACAAAGAATAAAATTTCTGACCATTGGAACTGTATGTAGAAAGCAGTCATCAGCTTACTTTCTCTTTTTAATCAACAGTTGGGTTGGACACAATGATCTCGAAGATCTCTTCCAACCTGGTCTATTCTATTCTATTCTACTTCTATTCTATTCTATTCTATTCTATTCTATTCTATTCTATTCTATTCTATTCTATTCTATTCTATTCTATTCTATTATCTCACTGGGCACTAAAGGTTTTAATGCTGCTTGAAATACTCAGGAGGAATTGACAATTAAAGCAGCATGACTTCTATTCCTAAATTTGCTATGTGCTTATTAACAATTTTAATTATGCAGGAGTATTTGAAGGGAAATCAACCTATGTGTTCTTTAAACTCAGTCCCCACAACGATAAGCAGTGAAAGACTCTAGGTTATTATTTCCTCAACAATGCTGGACTGAAGTCATGATGAGGACCAGCTGACAGTGCAGCAGGGACATTTATAATCAGATGCGTAAAGCCTGTAGGGATGGCTTGGGCACTCAAGCCCCTCCAATATTTGCGTTTGGCATTAAACACTTCAAGTGAAGATAACGATTTTGGCTCATTGCCCTTTCCCAATATTTTGAAACAGTCATGCACCCATGGCCATAATAAAGACAAAATTAACTCCACTGCAAATAGAGAGGAAGAGTTGCAATATGAAAAAATAAAAATAAAAAATAGAAGAGACAAAGAAAAAATAGGGCACAGAATGGCTATGTTGACACTCTTTTTTAAGGAATATTCTTTCCAACTTTCAGGTTTATCTTCTGCTCAGGGGATAAACAGGTAAGTTAATGCTGCCTTTCTGGTCGTGCAATAACTCTGCTAAGCTGGCAGAAGGCCCTCACTAAACACAAATGTCAAATTCCTCAGTAAGGGCCATAGTAACCACAGCTCTCCATTTTTATGGTTTCTACTAATGAATAAAATTACAATGACTTACAGTAATGAAGATTTCTTTGCTAAGGTTATAATTAGGTAATTTAAAAACAATGAGAAACCACTTTGTCGTTGATTTTTTTCCTCCAATCTCAACTGCTGTTAACCACAATACAGGTACTCTACCATTTTACAAAAGTTATTAAACAAATTACTTTACTACTATATAGTCATATTTAATAAAGAATTAAGAACTGTTCCTCTAAAAGTAGACAGGTTTTTGAAAACTACCCTGAATGCTTTACAGACTGAACTTGAGACGAGGCTGCCGAGGAACACAGCATTGTCAAAGCAATTATGTCCTTTCTTACAAAATTTTAATTAATTAGGATATATGAGAAGAGGAATTATTTAACTTACAAGCATGAAACAGACTTCTAGCATCTTTTGTTTGCCTCAGACTGTGCTATCAGCTCTTTTTTTTGTGTGTAGCTGTCGTCTACCTCACTATAGAGATTGCACAAAGAAGAGGACTCCCTGGAAATATTGAAATATTGACCTTTGGAGTAAGAGAAGTGACTGCATACCTTATATTTATTTCTATACATTAATTTCATTATTTCTTGAAAAACAGAGTGCAAAACTACTTTTTCCAGTTTTGATTTAATGAATTATGAATTCTGTGACAAAATGTACCTTTTTATGGTTAAAAGTAAATAAAGAAGGAAGTAAATTAAATAAATAAAATCATTTAACAAAATCAATTAAAGGTACAACAAGAAAACTACCTTGACATCTGTGTGACTTTTGCAATTAATTAGTACCAAATTGGAAAAATCAGAGTAATGCTGTCTAAAAGGTAAATCTTATATTCCTGTCTCAGAAAGCAGGGAAGCTGAATGTTTTCTGAACAAAAACTGATGCAAAGACAAATTTTGCCATAGTTCATAATCAGTCATTATTATAAAACTGTGACTGTTATCAAAAAAGTTTAATATGATTTTTTAATTATTAAACTATTAATTTAATTATTATTAAAGGACATATAATGTAGAAGATGTGAAACTTTAGGATGCAGGCTGTCAGCTTCTAATTATTGTGTCAAAACTTAGTAGTAAAGACTGTACAGCAAGGGAATTTTCGTCTTCTTTTGAAGCAGTGAGTGCAGGTCAGTGCCAGTGATAAAATATTGAAGTAGATGGGTTTCAGATGTAAACTTACATAAGAGCCCACAGATTCCTTAAAACTCACATACAGAACAAACAACTGCTTCTTTCTTGTCTTCATTTCATGAATATCTGGGAATATTACTCAAACTTGTGAAAAATTTTAAATGACAAATGTCTGTCAGAGCTGCAAAAATTTCTCAAAGCTTCAACTCTACCCATATGGATTATGAAACCCCTCTGCAATTACACTGTAGTCTGAATACTAGTTCCCAAATCTACTAACAAAAGCTTTGCAGATTAAGCAGTAAGATTAACCTCCATATTCCCCAGAAATTGCTATTCTTAAGTAAGAGAGGCACGAGGAGCAGTTCATTTGTAACAAATACAAACAGATCCCAACATACAGAAAATGTCATCTGAAAGATAGAAGAATGCCTTTTCCAAAACATTAATATGCCACGACCATATTTCTGTGATGTTTTAACCAACTCTAAGTAAAATAAGGGGAAAACAAAACCAAACAAAACAAAGCACACAATGACATAGCTACAGAAAATAAATGTTTTGAAAAATCAATTAACTATTATTTTCATTTAAAATACCAAGTTCCAAAGGAATTGCTGTCTGGTTTAAAGCCAAAGTCTGATTTCCCTGAATTGCTTTAATAGGAATACACATTTAGTTTATCATTACAGGAACAAAATGCAAATAATTGATTTCTTTAGTGATTTTAGAAGAGTATTTCTGAACTGTACAGGAGTATTTTTATAAGTTAAGGCTCATTTAGTAAATCATAGATAGCTAGAGTGTAGACATCTGTGTGTAAGTTAGATGTCCAGCTGTCTGTATGAACCATTCCTCTGCACCTACAAACTTAGGCAGAAGGAAAACCCTCTCATGTAGGCTACAAAACTTAATTTTGTGTAGTTATTTGTTAGATACCTAGAACATGGAACAAGCATATGGTTATCACATTGCAAATTGAAATTTAAGACTATTTCTGCAAGTACCTTCTGGTACTGTTCACAGTGGTTACAGCAAAAGTTCATATTGAAGTAATTTGTAATGAAGAAAATTTTGTCTATCTCTTTTGCTTATTCTTTTAGGTTTTTTTGATTGTTTAAAATTATTTTAAACTGGTAAAATGCTAAAACCCTATTCCAGTTTGAGGCAGATCCTCCCTTGCCTCCCACCATGGCAGAAAAAAAATGAGATTCAAACAAACGGATTGCAGAAGTGATGGAAAGTTTAAATGGAAAAGCAGAGAATGTTTTACAGAGAACCACAAGCACAGTGACAAAAGGAGATCCCAAAGCATACCTAGAAGCATCCCAACACTCCCATCTCCCCACCTGAGGGTACACCCAAAACCCCAGGGCTCTTTCTTTCCCCGCCTCCACTGTTAGGCTAATCTCAGCTGGCCAGATCTGAGATTGCCCTTTCCCCTTCTCCTCTTGGCATTAGGCCTAGCCAGGCCTAAGAGGCCTTGAGATAACTCCCCCTCCATTACCAGATAGGGAGCATCTCCCATGGAAGCAGTGAGGGAAGAAAGAGGAAGTTTAAGACCTTGCAGACAGATTTATAGGGAGCAGGACATTATGGGAATGAAATACACAGCTTCCTGTGTCCACCCACTGGGCTGGACACCCAGGGCAACAGACGTGTATCTTGTGTGGTAGCAGCAGAAGGCACCCAGCCTAAACTACCACAAACCCCTGACTGCTGCAAAACTAAGGTGGAAAAAACTTGTGCTTAAAATTACTGTTGATTTTCTGACCTTAAAATTCTACATCATGTATTAGCAGAAAATTCTAAGTATGAAGTCATTAGTCATTTTGAAACATGAAGAGTACCAATCAATTCCGTTACATGGGCTGACTTGTTAAGCTTCCATTTTCCTTATATATATTAAAAAACCAAAATTGAGTCACATCACTAACTAAGCTGCCAGGATAGAAATATGTGTGATATTATACTTTATTCCTGTGGTTTTCATTTCACATGCAAAGGTAAGGAGTGTCAAATATATTGGATGGGTCCACTAGCACTGATTGTGCAACCTCATGTTCTATTAGTTTCACAAAATATTAATTAAGACAACTTACCACAGAAATTATAAGAGAAAAAGCTCAAGTGAGTTAGTTAATCATATTTACAAATGGCTGTGTCATATAATAGCTCAGTTTGGCCTTTGCTTCTTTGCATTTAAGAAGAGTCATCACATTAAACCACTAATTCATCAGAGTTTTCAAAATCCTTTTACTGCAGTTTATGACTTTATATTACACTATAAGCACTTTTCTCACAAGTCTGTGTGACCTTCTCCTGTCTTAAAATCCCCTTTGGGTATGTTGTATATCTTACTTCGAGTTTATGGCAAAGTATGGATGTACCTGCAGGAATACTTTTCTGTATGCTTTTCATTCACTGACTGACTTCACTTGGTCAGCCATAAAATAACCAGCTTGGGTCTTGGTTCTCCAACTGAAGTACCACAGTCTTCAAAGACCAAAGCACTCAAAACTTCATATCCATGTTCTCAGAACATATCTCTTCTCCTCCTCATCCCATCCATTTCCACCTTTCCTTCTCTTTATTCACATTAACATTTTGTTTTCCTCACAAATTATTTAAAGGCTTAGAGGCCTTTAAGGTAGCACAGAAAATAAACCATTTAAAATTGTCTACTTGCTGAGGTAAACAGTGATAAAGTTGGTGCTTCACCTGTCAAGAAACACCCTCTCTGTCAACTGGGATTAATTTAAACTTGTCATGTGTTTCTGCCTTTCATTTTTATTTATGTTGTTGAAAAAAAAAACAGCTGGTGAGTTTTGTGGGTGTTTTGTTTGTTTATGTGGTTGGTTGGTTGATTTGTTGGTATTTGGTTGTTGTTTTTTTCCCCATTATTATTAAAAAAATGTAGAGTATTATGGAGAAAAAATTATAATAGGTGCACCCTAACAGCAGCCAAACAGCTGTCACTGAATTGTGAATTTCTATCCAATCTTCTGAATTTCATTTAATAGTAATTAAAATGGGAATTAGGCCTTGCCTCCTTCCCAGATTGTGGTGTTTGGTTTTGGGTCAGTGGCAACTTGTCTTTTGCTTGTCCAGGACACCAATTTGGACAATTTGTGTACCACCACATTACTGAGCCTTTAAAATGAATGAAAAATCAGAAGAAAAACAAACAAACAAAATCAAGCAAATAGAAACCCCCAAATGATCAACAAATAAACAAAAACATTTGAAAACAAAGGAAACAAATTTGTATTATTCAGCTATGTTAAGATGATGGTGTTTTTTTAAGGTAAATTTGATACATCAACATGAGTCCGTAGTTAAATCATAGACACCTATTGTAACTGTGGAAGTTCAAGCCAGGATCATGATCTGAAATCACAGAATCACAGAACTATTGAGGTTGGAAAAGACCTCTGAGATCATCAAGTAAAGCGTATGACCTAACACCACAACATCAGCTAAACCATGCCACCAAGTGCCACATCCAATCTCTTCTTAAAGACCTCCAGGGATGGAGACTCCACCACCTCCCTGCGCAGTCTGTTCTAGTGCCTAATCAGCCTTTCTGTGAGGAAGTGCTTCCCCTGTCTCAAGCTGTGCCAGGGGAGATTTAGCCTGGATGTTAGGAAGAAGTTCTTCACAGAAAGAGTGATTGGCCATTGGAATGGGCTGCCCAGGGAGGTGGTGGAGTCACCATCACTGGAGGTGTTTAAGAAGAGACTGGATAAGGCGCTTAGTGCCATAGTTCAGTTGATTAGCTGGTGTTGGATGATAGGTTGGACTTCTTGATCTCAAAGGTCTTTTCCAACCTAGTTAATTCTATTCTATTCTAATGTCTAACCTTAACCTTCCCTGGCACAGCTTCATACCATGCCCTCCTGTCCTGTCACTACTTGCCTGGGAGAAGAGCCCAACCCTCACCTGAGTATAACTTCCTTTTAGGTAGTTGCAGAGAGTGTTAAGGTCCCCTGTAAGTCTCCGCTTCTCCAGGCTGAATAACTCCAGCTCCCTCAGCTTTTTCTCATAAGACTTTCACTCCAACCCCCTCACCAGTCTCATCACTCTCCTCTGGACCCACTCCAGCACCTCAATATCCTTCCTGAAGTGAGGGACCCAGAACTGCACACAGTACTTGAGGTGAGGCCTCACTAGTGCTGAGTACAGGGGCAGAATTACATCCCTAGTCCTGCTGGCCACACTATTCCTGATACCAGCCAAATGCATAAGGATTTTGGAAAAGTCCCATATTTTGTAGCTTTTCTGTGCATATTTCAGTAACAGATGCATGGTTCAGCATGCTGAGGATGAGTGTCTGGAACCAGAAGCCAGGGTCTTTCTTTTGTGTATGGCTCTCTTCAGTACCTGGTAAAAGGGAACGAAAAATCCTTCCAGTAAAGTTCAAAAGGAGCAGCTGTCAGATGCTGTGTAATCTCTGTCCATCAGGAGTAAGAGAATATTTAATATCTACATAATGCAAGCAAAAAATAAATGTAATGGATTCATACACATTTTATAGACATGACACATCACAGTATCACAGTATCACAGTATCACAGTATCACAGTATAACTAAGGTTGGAAGAGACCTCAAGGATCATCGAGTCCAACCTGTCTCCACAGATCTCATGACTAAACAGTGGCACCAAGTGCCACATCCAATCTCATCTTGAACACCTCCAGGGATGGTGACTCCACCACCTCCCTTGGCAGCCCATTCCAATGACAAATGACTCTCTCGGTGAAGAACTTTCTCCTCACCTTGAGTCTAAACCTCCCCTGGTGCAGCTTGAGACTGTGTCCTCTTGTTCTGGTGCTGGTTGCCTGGGAGAAGAGACCAACCCCTTCCTGGCTCGCTAAAACTCTTTATTCTCTGTAGGTTAGGCCTGGTAATAGCTTCTGGAGATCATTAGTTATGCCCAGGTTAAGTGAAAGAAATTTTACCAAAACTTCATGTGCAAAGCAGTATTCACCTGGACGTGGAGGGCGGAGACACACGTTACCTGCTTTTCCTACTTTTCAATCGTTGTGCAGTTATTCTGTTTCCTTCTGTGATTTCTACCACATACACTCAAAACCAAGTAAGTGTGCTACATCTTAAGAATATTTCTTTATATGTTTATTTACACCTATTATTATTTGACAAAAATAGGGCCACTCAGAATAACCAGGAAAACATTATAAGCAATTGTGTAAATAGTGATGGTGTTTTAACTCAGGTAAATACATCTGAAAGGAAAACAAAACGACAACAACAAAACAACCCACAAACCACAAATAAAACCAAATACAAGATATGAAATAAAATCCATTAACATTTTCGGGGGGTGTGTGGGAGTGGTTATGTCATCTCTAGAGGTCTCTGAATCAGAACAATGAAAGGTAGAATTTCATACTTCCCTGAATCATTCTGTTGGCTGACTGATTTATTTATTTTAATTTCCTTAAATAAATTTCTATAGTTTATTCTTATATTGACAAACATCATAATTAGCACAGAGAGTATAATTACAGGATATTTTAGGTGCATGCATACAAGGATGTTCACAGACATAGAATCAAAGAATCAATAAGGTTGGAAAAGACCTCAAAGATCATCAAGTCCAACCTGTCACCCAACACCTCATGACTACTAAACCATGGCACCAAGTGCCACGTCCAGTCTCCTCTTGTACACCTCCAGGGATGGTGACTCCACCACCTCCCTGGGCAGCCAATTCCAATGGCTAACAACTCTCTCTGTGAAGAACTTTCTCCTCACCTCGAGCCTAAACTTTCCCTGGCACAGCTTGAGACTATGTCTTCTTGTTCTGTTGGTGGCTGCCTGGGAGAAGAGACCAACCCCCTCCTGGCTACAACCTCCCTTCAGGTAGTTGCAGAGAGCAATGAGATCTCCCCTGAGCCTCCACCAGCCTAAACAATCCCAGCTCCCTCAGCCTCTCCTCATAGGGCTTGTGCTCGAAGCCTCTCCCTAACCTTGTTACGCTTCTCTGGACATGTTCAAGTGTCTCAATGCCCTTCTTAAACTGAGGGGTCCAGAACTGGACACAGTACTCAAGGTGTGGCCTAACCAGTGCTGAGTACAGGGGCACAATAACTTCCCTGCTTCTGCTGGTCACATTATTCTTGATGCATGCCAGGATGCCATTGGCCTTCTTGGCCACCTGGGCACACTGCTGGATCATGTTCAGCCAGCTGTCAATCCATACCCTTAGGTCCCTTTCTGTTTGGCAGCTCTCCAGCCACTCCAACCCCAGCCTGCAGTGCTGCATGGGGTGGTTGTGGTCAAAGGTCCCTCTGGACATCTAGCAATGTCCTGTGAAAAATATTCTTATTATCACTATTCTAATTTTTTAAAAATCCTTTCTCATCTCTTTGCTTTCATCTATTTAATATTAAACTCATTATAAAATCTTTTTTTTCTTTAAATTCTTTTTCAAAGTATAGTAGTAACAATACCTGAAAGTCCCATCTTTATTCGTAGACTTCTCAAAGCTGAAAAACACAAAGGTGTTCAGCAGTCATAACCTATAACAAGAAGATGGTACTTGTTCGTTACAACTACCTATAAAGTTAACTAGAACAATACTGGTTGGCTGGGGTTTTTTACTTTTATTTTTTTTACCTTTTCTTTTACCTGCAGATTTCCATTTGCAGATGGAAAAAAAAAAAATTGTCTTGTAGTTAAGCTGTGAGATCTGAGGACTAAGGTAAATGTCTGTCAAAGTACATGAGAGAACACACACAGCTCTTTCAGTTGGCTCAACCACCTACTGTGCCAGTGACTTAAAGTTAAGGAAAAAAGGAAACATACCAGAACAAGAAAATGTTAGCCTACAAAGGGAAAGAGTTTCTCTCTCACTGAAGTACTGAAAGGAGCAACTTTGAAAAGTCATAAATATAGACTGGAACACTTGTAGTCACTCCTGATCACCAGGAAGGCAACAGTCATATTATTATTGCAAAATCATCACACAAAAAACCTCAGTTCTATAACATTTCTGAAGAGCAGATGCTCTTTTTATTTTCTTTTTCTTTTCTTTTAGGATACCCTGTTATTCTAAAGGCCACCACCTCTGATTAAATGCAATATTCTATTTCTGAATACCAGTAAGCAGATCAGTTCTCCTAATTCAGCTGGCAATCTTTCAGAAAGGAGGTGTAGGAAGATAGTTATAATGTTACTGCATGCATTAAAAGAGTTTCTGGCTACAATATGAGAGAAACCAAGCAATAATTTCAGCCACTTCACAGTCCAGGACAAGAGTTAGCATTCTGTCAGTTCACTCCATTACTTTCTTTCAAGACATTAGCCATTCTATAAACATCCATTTATTATCATAAAAGACTTTATATAACCTGAACAGCTCAGTTATTCTCTGGCATATGGCACAAATTCTACTTAATCTATTTATTCATATGGCTCCTAATTTCCATGCTGTTGCAAATACTTTACATTTTTTCTCCAGTAAGTCATCATACCACTGACTCCTAACTAACATATACTACTTCTGGGTTTACAACTGTACCTGTAGCTGAAGTAGCAAAAGTGGTAGTTTAGTTTCTGTATCACACTGGAAGCTTTGAAAATATAAAATCATTCTTTTCAACTTAGATATGTGCATAAAACCTGCTTACTCTCATTCCTTTGGGTTAGAAATATGATTCAATGGTAAGAGAACTGTAAGATTCCAAGTGGAATTTAGCTGGAGAATAAACAAAGCAATAATGCCAACTCTACCATTTGTCCCCAGATGAATGGATAACATTTCTGTATTTACCTTGAATTGCAGAGTTGACCAGTAAACTGATCCACTAACAGTGCTTAAGAGAAATGTCTGTGTCTCCACCACTAGTGATGTATGAATTCACAGGTCATGTTTCCATGTAATCTATGAGAGATCAAATCAAAGTTTCAATTTATTCATGTTAGTAGTGTAGGAGGTATAAAACCCTTAATTACCTTCTGCTACTAGCTACTTATATTGAGTTGCTTTTCTTGTATTGCAAAACGCCATCTTCAGTTGTAAATCAGACTTTCAGCATATCCAGCAAGGAGGACAGGTACACCAGAATATTTAATACTCCATGAATTTCTGTATTAGATTTCCTGAAACTAATTAAAGGATTAAAATTATATCTTTAAGCTACATGGCCTAAAACATTTATATCCTGCACCTTGTCTTCTCAAAAATTAGGAAGTGACTGTACAAGGGACAGATGATGGGAAGTGGGAAAGAACCCACTTCTTTTTCATGAAGAACCCAACTGGAGAGTGTGAACCAGTGATTTCCAGGTAGGGCATGATACTCAGAGCAAGAAGAGGTTGCTGATAAAGCCATGAATTTTTGGACTCTTGATCCTGGGAGCATCATTGTTCAGAGTAGATAAAGACATCTGGTATATTACCATATTAATATCCATTATAGGCCATCAAGGGCTGCCACTGAGTGTCAACATTTAACATTCAAATAGTTACAAATTCATTTGTACACCCAACATATAATTATAAAAGTGGATTTTGGTCATTGGATAGTTAGGAGAGATTCATCTGGTAATGTTTTTGGTTATTACCACAATGGATACAGTCTCTGCTTAGCAACATGATAAACCGCTGTTTTGTTGTTTCTTGACATAGACTTTTCTCTATATCAATTCTTCACCAGGTGGCAAGAGAGTGGGAAGAAGTTTGTTTGGTGCCATGGTTTGGTCATGAGGTCTGTGGTGACAGGTTGGACTTGATGATCTTTGAGGTCTCTTCCAACCTTGGTGATTCTGTGATTCAGATGTGATGTTCAGGTCTGATTTGCTGACAAAGAAATTGAAACAGGTATGTACATGCAATGTATGTAGAGATAGAAAGAAAGCAAAACTCCAGTGTTTTAACTATCACTTGATTGGGTTGGATATGCTACATTAGCAATACTTTTTCAACTCTGAAATGCGACCTTTTTTCGTAAGAGTCACGAGTGAGTCTAAACTGAAATCTAATCAAATGAAATTCCTTAGGCCCAGAAAACATCAAGTCTATATTATGGAGGCACCACATCAGCACATTCAGGGATTTTTAGCAGGAACCAGCAATTTGTCAGCACTGGAAAAAGGTGATCGTTTCCCAGTTTAATATGTAAGATCAATAAAGTAGAGTTGTTTGGTGCAAATCAGTTTGAAACCCAAAGCACCGTAAAGCTATGCAGTTAATGTGAAATAATGTTAGTTATCATATTAATAATACCACAGTACCTTCACATAAGAAGGATTTTGTTTTCTTTTTAATTTTTAAAGAGCTTTTTATTTTTTGGTTAAGTTTTATTCTGTCCTAAAACATAGCATGCTACAACTGGCAAGAATGAGGAAGTGTAATTTCCCCAAATTTACCCCAAATGCTGAGCAATGTCATGTCACATCATGGAAGGATAGGGAAGGACAGTTCTACTTGAGAGAGTCCAACGGAGAGCTACCAGGATGATTAAGGGACTAGAGCATGTGCCTTATGAGGAGAGGCTGAGTGACCTGGGAAACTTTAGTCTGGAGAAGACTGAGAGGGCATTTAATACATGTTTATAGATATCTGGGGGCTGGGTGTCAAGAGGGAGGGGACAGGTTCTTCTCTGTTGCACCCTGTGATAGGACAAGGGGTAATGGATATAAACTACAGCACAGGAGGTTCCATCTCAACATGAGGAGGAACTTCTTCACTGTGAGTGTCACAGAGCATTGGAATGTGCTCCCCAGGGTGTTTGTGTAGTCTCCTGTCTGGAGACTTTCAAGACCCATCTGGATGCATTCCTGTGTGACCTGGGGTAGATTCTATGGTCCTGCTCTGCCAGGATCTTTGGAGGTGCCTTCCAACCCCTAACATCCTGTGATCCTGTGAAATTTCGGAGTGAAGTCAACTACGAAAGAAACATGAACAGTTAAAAGGAACACAAATTACATTAATTCTGGGAGTCAAAATGTAAGAATCTGTATGTTCCATCAATAGTGATGGTTGGAAAACTTGAATTATGCCCTTCATGCAAAGAATAAGACTGTGACAGGAAAGATAGAATTTCAAACATTTACTTGAAGTCAGGCAGCACACTGTTCCTCTGAAAGCAATAGAATTTCCTAGATGGCTTTATCAGGTAAAAGTAGGAAATTTTTTTGTGCTACAGTGAAAGTAAGGATCTCATTTAGCATGGCAAAATAGGGTCTTGGATAAGAGAAATTCATGAACTCCATGGGAAGAAGCGAAGCATAAGTATGTGGCCTGTATTCTCATATACTGTACTTGAATGCCTTATTTGTTGATCTCATTATCATCTTGCTATCATTTTTCTTACCCAGAAAATCAATTGCAAATCTAGTATAAATTTAACTCATGTAAATTACCTTGGAACAGTTTTATTTCAAAGAGACAGGATTTTCTGTTAAAAAGACGTCTTTTGAAAACAAAACAAAACAGAACAAACCCAACCAATCAACCAAAAATAAATACAAACATAGCTTTAAATTTCTAGTACCTCTACTACTTTCTATAGATATATAATGCCAACTCTATTTATACTCTTTTTTTTAAAAACAATTGCCACAGTCCCATTCTGTCACTCACTTGATAATAAAATAAGAATAATTGAAAAAAAAAATAGGTTTATCTTAGTTTCCTCAGTTATTCTGTGTCCTCTGTAGAAGAAAAAGCAAATGTGAGATGCATAATTGCACAGATACATGCATAAGAACACAGGAAAAATATTATTATTACCTAGATACCTTTGAATCAGGGATGTATAATTATCTCTTCCCTTATTCCTGACTTTCTTTTATGACTTTATGTCTTCTACATGAACCCTTGAACTGCAAATGCTACTTTAACATGGCAGTAACTACATGCAAAATCAGAACCGTTGAGTTGCTTAGGTTTGTGATTGGACTTTTACTTAATTTCCTGGTCACTGGTAGAGCTGTGGCACAGCATCCAGGGAGCTATCTTGGGGAGGGGGAAGTGCACTATGCACATTCTTCAGCAGAATTTGAGTTTTTGCCTCTGGCATTCAGGTTGGAATGTCCCTTCTGATTATGGTCTGCTGTAAAACTCCTGAGGATGTGGCTGTACGTTTCAAATAGGCAAAGAAAGTGAATGTTACTTCAGATTATTTCTACACTTCTCCACTTTCTGAGTTAAATGTATTCTAGAATAATGAAGTAGTTGAGTTAAACATCTTGTTTTATTTGTTTTAATTCTTTTTACACTAATTCTGTTTGCCTAGGTAGCACATAGAACATAAAATGTCATTAAAAAAACACCCAACAAGAACTGTTAACTTCCATAACTATAAAAATCCTTAAAAATACCCCAAACCCCACAAACTTATATGGATGAAATTTCTTCATTTTTGTAAGGCATTTTAAGCAAGTTTTGTTTCACTAGAGGCTGAAGGCCTTAATGACCTGGGATGATTTTTGCTTTCCTCGTTTACATTTCCTCATAGTGCTAGTATGCAGTAACAGGCCCATGTTTCCAGTAGTAAAAGCAATATCATTTTCTTGATTATTGACATATCTTTATTATTATGTCAGGCCAATTAAACAAAGATAGCGATATTTCATGTTTCATCTACAACTCTGTTAAAAGAATAGACACTGTTTGCTTCTTACATTTTTCAGTTTAGAATATATCACTTTCACCATCTTACCAGCACTTTAGTCCTGTGTTCAGTTCTGGGCCCCTCAGTTTAAGAAAGATGTTGAGTTGCTGGAACGTGTCCAGAAAAGGGCAACAAAGTTGGTGAGGGGTCTGGAGCACAAGCCCTATGAGGAGAGGCTGAGGGAGCTGGGGTTGCTTAGCCTGGAGAAGAGGAGGCTCTGGGGAGACCTTATTGCTCTCTACAACTACCTGAAGAGAGGTTGTAGCCAGGTGAGGGTTAGCCTCTTCTCCCAAGCAACCAGCACCAGAACAAGAGGACACAGTCTCATGCTTCACCAATGGAGCTTTAAGCTGGATGTTAGGAAGAAGTTCTTTACAGAAAGCATGATTGGCCATTGGAATGGGCTGCCCAGGGAGGTGGTGGAATCTCCATCACTGGAGGTGTTTAGGAAGAGACTGGATGGGGCACTATTCTATTCTATTCTATTCTATTCTATTCTATTCTATTCTATCTACACTCCCATTTCATAAGTATTAGAATTCAAAGCGGCCTTGTAATGCATCTTTTGGGAAAAAAAAGGTGTCACTTGAAACAAAATTTTGCCACTAAATTTAAAAAAAATCTATAGCCCAGTTTCCAGGAAAAAAATATTGAAAATCTAGGACTAGCCTTTGGAGATTGTGGGATATATATTAATTTATATTAACATATTTTCCCAGTGCTTAAGAAAACTTAAAGCATGCAAAACAACCCCATACCCAAAGTAGATTTAATCTAACTTTTTAAATTATTTTTGGAGGCATCTTAATATAATTGGAATACAGAAATCTCACTGCCATTTTAGAAGTGTCTCAAACTTAAGCTACTGTTGATTTTAAGACATCTAACAGATGTTCTGTCCTTTGGCCTCATATGAACAAAATGGTCTTGTTTTACAGGTAAATGACACTCCTGCCTTCCTATAGATAACACAGTGTGCACAGGGGAGGATATATTATATGTTGCTGTAACTGTTCTCATCATGAAGAACATGTGGTTGTGTTTTCCAAGAATTCTTGTACCAAGAGGGAGCCTAAGGGAACTATGTGGGAGCAGAGCTAAATGACCTGCAGGTAAAAAATGCTGTTACATAGATATTACTTTTCTGTGTGCAGTGAAAATGAACCACCTGAAAACATGGCCTTTTGTTGTTTGGATAGTTGCTGTTATATTTATTTTTTTTTTCCAGTGAAAACCAGTCATTGAAACATAAACAAATCACTGACTACTCTTCAGCATTTTGGATGTCTGTAAAATGCCTGCGGAATTTACTTTAGCCAAAAATACAGTAATCCTTCTGTCTTGCGAAAGAAAACTCCTGCAATCACATAGTAGTAATTTAATATTTCCCATTAAAACCATTTGTGAACACTTCTTATCTCATAAAGACAGAATGCAAATATGAAGCTGATCCCACTATTTTTTAAGCAAAATCACTTTAAATTCAATGGGAGTTTAGCGTGAGAAAAGACTGCAAGCTTGGACCAAAGCTAATGATGTTCATAATGTTCAGTGATCTAAACAGACAGTGAAGCTGTTCAAGATTTTATTTCAAGTGGAGTAAACATACAGCATGCTCAGCAGACAGAAACCTGTGTTTTCACTCTAAATACCTGCAAGGCAGGCCAGCAGTTAACCTTGCAGATTAAACAGAAAGATGGAGCTACAGGAGAGTAGTTGATCCATTCTGTCAAAATGCCAGATGGCTCTAACTCTGCTTTTGTATATTAAAAATTGCCCCAAGGCTCTTTTTCACTTTTATTTTCTTCTCTCCTTTGCTGGACAAATGCAATTTCCCACTCCTTCTCAAAAGGAAATAATCAGACAAAAAGGCTTTTATGGTAAGATTGATATCAAGATTTTTGGAGATTCATTTTAACATGAAGAAAAAATATGTAAAAAAATTATTTCTCTTAACAATTTCCCTTAGTAAATCCAGTTTTTCATCTACTTTGCTACTGTTTCTCCTAGTATGTGATCCTATACGTGGACATGCTGGAAACTACAAAATGGAGGAGAGCTAATGGTAAACAACCACATACTTAGTGTGCATATCATGTCATTTTTTAAAGCAAAATAAGATGTTAATCATAGAATCAATAAGGTTGGAAAAGACCTCAGAGATCATCAAGTGCGACCTGTCACCCAACACCTCATGACTATTAAACCATGGCTTCAAGTGCCACGTCCAATCCCTTTTTGAACACCTCCAGGGATGGTGACTCCACCATCTCCCTGCGTAGCACATTTCAACAGCCAACAACTCTTTCTGTGAAGAACTTTCTCCTCACCTCAAGCCTAAACCTCCCCTGGCGCCGCTTGAGACTGTGTCTTCTTGTTCTGTTGGAGGTTGCCTGGGAGAAGAGACCAACCCCCACCTGGCTACAACCTCCCTTCAAGGAGTTGTAGACAGCAATAAGGTCAACAATAATACTTTCCCTATTAGTTGCTAAAATATACTTCCAAGAGAGTTCATGAAAAAGTTTATAAATGCTGTGTTCAACAACGTTAATGAACCTATATTCCTTCAGTTTATGTAACCAATTTTCCCCTCAAATTTAATTTTGACCTCCAGCAACTGGCAATATAAAATCAGATATTTTCCTATAATTTGTTTGGCATAGTCAAGTGTCTGTGAGAAATGAGCTTAACATTGACTATTTTATTTTTTCATATATAAAGGTTTCCCAGCTGGAGCCACTTTCTGTAAACCAGAAAAAGTGATGCAAATGTAAGCCTGGTATGCAATATCTCACACCTCAATGGTACCTAGGATTTAGGCTTTGAGCTGCTGAATGGTTCAGTAGACCACTTTACAAGGCCACAAAACATGTGCAAACATTTAGATTTTTAATGAATGACATCAACTTTTGTAACAATTTTGTGAAGCTCTGTTCCAGATTTCCATTGCATTGATATGTGTGTTTTGATTTATAAGACTGTCCCTGATTCAAGTTAAATGGCATTCAATTTTATTTTAACAAAATGCTAATACTTATTTTATCTATGCATTTTTTTCATAAACATGAGAAATCTCACTTTTCTATTTATTTATTCAAAACTATCAGAGCACTGGTGACACTTCTCATGGGATTGCATTTCCATCTAAAAATCTAAATACGAAGTCTGTTGAGAGATGGCTATACTCATGAGAATTCTATCTCAACATTTTCACTAAGTAGAACTGGCTAACTTGGCATGAAGTATTGAAGTTCTGAGATTATTATTCTTGCTGGTATTGTGACCTAAAATTAATATTAGCACCTTTATTTCTTTATTTATTTGTGTATTTACTTAATTGCAGTTGAAAAGTAGACAGCTATGTCTGCTTTATCAACTAATTTAATATGTATCTTCTTAAAAAAATAAAAAAGAATATTTAGAATATTTTACAAAGCTAACAGTGTTCTTACTGATGCAAAGTTTGTATTCCAATCATGCTTTTACATAGAATGTAAGCTGACTAGGATGCTTTACACTGGAGCATGAGATAGTATAGCAAAACATTTTTATTTTGCAAAATATATGCAAGTAGCACTTATTAAAGAAATACTAGAAGAATACATAAATTCAGTTCTGATTTAAGTGATTATAAATGATTATTTTAAATGTAGTTTGGAATTAATTTTGACTTCATAGACTAGTACCCTTTCAAGTAATACTTTTTTGAGAACAAAAATGTATAGCAAGTATGCTCATAAGTTAAAAACATGGTATCTCTGTCTTTATGAAAGAATGTCAAAGATTTCTCTATGATAAAGTGATTGTACTGTCCTATTTCATTCATCTGAGGCTAGAATAGAATAGAATAGAGTAGAATAGAATAGAATTAACCAGGTTGGAAGAGACCTTTGAGATCATAGAGTCCAACCTATCATCCAACACTGTCTAAACAACTAAACTGTGGCACCAAGCACCCCATCCAGTCTCTTCCTAAACACTTCGAGTGATGGTGACTCCACCACCTCCCCGGGCAGCCCATTCCAATGGGCAATCACTCTCTCTATGAAGAACTTATTCTTAAAATCTAGTCTAAAGCTCCCCTGGTGCAGCTTGAGACTGTGTCCTCTTGTTCTGTTGGTGGTTGCCTGGGAAAAGAGACCAACCCCCACCTGGCTACAACCTCCCTTAAGGTAGTTGTAGAGAGCAAGAAGGTCTCCCATGAGCCTCCTCTTCTCCAGGCTAAGCAACCCCAGCTCCCTCAGCCTCTCCTCATAGGGACTGTGCTGCAAACCCCTCCCCAGCTTTGTTGCCCTTCTCTGGACACGTTCCAGCTAGTCAACATCTTTCCTAAACTGAGGGGCCCAGAACTGGACACAGGACTCAAGGTGTGGCCTCACCAGTGCTGAGTACAGGGGTAGAATGACTTCCCTGCTCCTGATGGCCACACTATTCCTGATGCAGTCCAGGATGCCTTTGGCCTTCTTGGACACCTGGGCACACTGCTGGCGCATGTTCAGGTTACTATCAACCAGTACCCCCAGGTCCCTCTCTGCCTGGCCACTCTCCAGCCACTCTGACCCCAGCCTGTAGCTCTGCATGGGGTTGTTGTGGCCAATGTGTAGAACCCGGCACTTTGATGTGTTAAGTCTCATGCCCTTGGACTCTGCCCATCTGTCCAGCCTGTCAAGGTCCCTCTTCAGAGCTCTCCTACCCTCTAACAGATCAACACCTGCCCCCAGCTTGTAAGCAAACTTACTGATGATGGACTCAATCCCCTCATCCGGGTCATGAAAGCATGAAAGCAAGCCACAGAGATCTCTAAGAATAATGAATCACACACATCTGATTATTATGCTTTTCAACCAATGGTTATCACACATTACAGAGAAATTTATTTTTGATTCAGTTTTCTAAGATAATGCCAGATGATGTTAGTATATTAGCTGAATTGGCCTGTGGTGTGGCTCAGTTGGTAGCACATAAGACCCTTAATGGGAAGCTTGTGAGTTCAAGCCTGCAGTGGGCACTATTGTCCTCCCTACTCTAGTCATGGGGTCTGTGGTGACAGGTTGGACTCGATGATCTTTGAGGTCTCTTCCAACCTTGGTGATACTGAATAGTGAATACTGAATACCAGCTCATACCCCTTCTTGCTCTAGATCTATGGATTTGTGCACCTCATCTTTTCATAATTCTTTTGAGAAAAACTCATCAATATGCATATGCATTATTTTAGAAGACAAGCAATTATATATATTTATTATTATTATTATTATTATTATTATTATTATTATTATTATCCTCCACTTTATGTGTACTATTGGAGTGGAAAGCTCAAAATTATATTTTATTACCTAACATATTTTTTTTAAATACAAATATTTAAGTTTTACATATATTTTTCCACTGAAGCTAATGCTTCTTTAATAGAATTCTAACTTTTACGCTGCAAACAGTCCTGGAAACATATATCAGCAATGTACTTTTCCTATTACTCAGTCTAGCAGGAACCTTCTTGGGTAATGTTTTGATTTTGTTGGGAGTTTATTTTGTGGGTTTTGTTTTGTTTTGTTTTAGTTAGTTTGGTTGGTTGTTTTAATGGAAAGATTACTTAAAGTGACAAAAGCCCCTCTGGTTGGAGCTGGAGTTCATTCTGGCTTGCATGGAGTTGGCACCTCTTCTGTTCTCCATGATCTTTCAAAAATGGTGGAGAATGGTTTAGTAATAACCTTACTCAGCTCTTTCAGTACTTATGGGTGCATTCTATCAGGGCCCACAGATTTGTGGGTCTCCAGCTTGCCTAGATGTTCTCTAAGCCAATCCTTCTTACCTAAGGGAAGGTCTTCCTTTCTTCAGATTTTCTCTCCTTCTTTCTCCCTTACCTCCAGGGTCTGTAATTTCTGAGAGCAAAGAAGGCGTTCAATAATTCCAACTTCTCTATATCCTCTGCCATCCAGCAGGATCACCCATCTTGTTCAGCAGTGAGCCCACATCTTTCCTAGTTTTCCTTTTGATGTACTTGAAAAAAATCCTTCTTGTTGTGTTTCACATCTTTTGCCAAATTTAATTACAACAGGGCCTTAGCTTTCATCATTGCATCGCTATATACTCTGGCAACATTCCTAGATTCCTCCCAAGTGGCCAGTCCCTTCCCCAGATTTTTCATTTATGTTTGACCATTGCACTACTCATCTCTACTATGCATATGTTGCTGTATTCTATGCATGTTTTGGTAAACCAACAGTTATATATGGAAAGACATTGTTAACATAAAAATCTTTTGATCATTCTATTCCTATATCATGATTTGTTGCCAGTTTACATGAAATTGAATAAATAGACAATGTAGCACATTTTGCATGCTACCTGAGGACTCTCACCTTCACTTGTTGAGGAGATGCTACTTGTGCAGATCCTCTCTTTGATTTTATGCTTTCTTTGGTGATATAAAGCTCTTTGCCAGCTTTAGACCCTCTATTTTCTTCTCTCCATCACTCTGTCATTTACAGTGTATAAAGTTGCAGCTGCTAAGCAAAAACTTCTTCTACCTAATTGGTCTTCAAAACTCTTTAAGTGTAGTAGAATCAATAAGTTCTTCCAGAGACTTTAGAATAGCTTTATATGAAGTACTAAGGTAACTAAGAATATTAAGTCAATATACTTAAAGAAACTTCTAATCGAGTGTGAAGATTTTTGAGAGTGACGAGTTGTAAGACCACCATTCTCACCATATCCCTGAGAAAATCTACTTATCACAGAGAATTCAGAATAGAAACACATAAATGAGTAGTGACTGAAAGATGAAAGAATAATGCAAGATTTGACAACAGTCTTAGTTTAACGTGAAAAGGTTCAAATAACAATTTTAGCACCGTGTTAAAAAACTTAATGAGAGTGAATAAATTAATTTATATCCCAGGTATTTTTTTTTTTTAATATTTCTTTTTACTGCTGAAAATGTGAAAATAATTTTAGATTTTAAAAAATGCTGTTTTTATTCTGTGGTTGTATTTGAATGACCAAATGTAAAAAATCCACAGTCACCCACAGCTAGGGGTAAAAACTATTCTCACAATGAACTGGCAAAGGGACAAGCCAGAAGACTGGAAGAAGACTGAAGTAGGTCTCTCTTTGCTTGATATTATTGCATGCTTCTTGCTCTTAAATTGTTTGAGCTGTGTTTCAAATCCAAATTACCATGTTCCATAATCCAAATTTCTGCCACAGATGCAAATTGCACTGAGTGAAAATGCTGGTTTGTTTTATTTGTTGCGCTCTTTTATAAAGGAGCATTAATTTCCTGATTTATTTGTCAAGTATGTGTTGAACATACACTGAAGTATGGAATTAGTGAGATTAAAGGACATTAAAAAACTGACTTTTAATAGAATCATATATTTAGAAAGAATCTGTTTTTCACATACTGAATGCCTGGTACTGGCTTGTAATGATGGCATGGATTATTGCATTGTTTTAAAGGCTTTAGCATGACTTTATCTAAAGGAAAACATGTTGAAAAGTATGTCAAGGAACCCTGCATAGTTTAACCAAGAAGATGCATTTTCCTTTTCCCCCCCTCCTTCCTTTTCTTCCTTTTTTTGTTTTATTTTTACATTCTATTTACTCCTCTATAGGAATAACCAACATATGATAGTAATAAGCATCCTATTAATTAGCCACAAACCTAAAAGATTGACAATTCCCCTTTTAGTATACTTGTTTGCATTCATGCATTACTTTTCTGTTTTTCTGAAGGCATTTGGATTTACTATTTAGACACAAAATCATAGAATCATAGAATCAGTCAGGGTTGGAAGGGACCACAAGGATCATCTAGTTCCAACCCCCCTGCCATGGGCAGGGACACCTCACACTAGATCAGGCATACCTTCAAGTGCAATTTTTGTATGAAAGGTACTAATACCTTTTCCCTGTTATTTCCCTGATAAACTCTTCCACTTACATTTAAAATCTTTTTCTGTTTCATGATGCTTTTTTTTAATGCATTGCCTTACAACATAGATAAGATTTTTTGTTGTACAACTGAAGGAATATTCTATATTATTATCTATGTCAAAATAATAAAGTATCCGTAAGGGTCTAGTGTGGAAAGTCTAAATAATGAGTGAACATTTGGCCCTTTTAGTGCATCAGCCTGCCTGTAGACTTGCAGTCCTTAAAAAGCAGAAAAATGTTTGGTGCTGAGTGCAATGACAACTCAGCTACTAAAGAAAAACAGTCTTCATTAAACAAACATTTCCACTAAACAGGCTCATGTCTAAACAAAAGGGGGGAAACAGACACCAGTGAAAAATGAGGTATGCTTCCATGATCACAAGATCTGTGACAGTGATTTGAGTACAGGATGCCCACTTCTGACTGCAAAAGGCACTTAACAATCTAGTTAATGCAGTATTTTATGAGAAGAGGGCATCCTAAAGGGAATAATGAAGTAAGAGAAAAGGGGTTTATTTTAAAAGGCCAAGTGAAGTGCAACGAGGCTGGTGAGAGGCCTCGAGCACAAGCCCTATGAGGAGAGGCTGAAGGAGCTGGGACTGTTTAGCCTGGAGAGGAGGAGGCTCAGGGGACACCTTATTGCTCTCCACAACTACCTGAAGAGAGGTTGTAGCCAGGAGAGGGTTGGTCTCTTCTCCCAGGCAACCATCACCAGAACAAGAGGACACAGTCTCAAGCTGTGCCAGGGGAAGTTTAGGCTCAAGGTATGGAGAAAGTTCTTCACTGAGAGAGTTGTTAGGCACTGGAATGGGCTTCCCAGGGGGGTGGTGGAGTCACTGTCCCTGGAGGTGTTCAAGAGGGGATTGGTTGTGGCACTTGGTGCCATGGTTTAGCAGTCATGAGGTGTTGGGTGACAGGTTGGACATGATGATCTTTGAGGTCTTTTCCAACCTTATTGATTCTATGATTCTAAGTTGTGCTAAGGGAAAATATTTTTCTGAAGAAGAAGTACTTAATATTTGTGGGGGGTTGAAGTTTCCCCCAGCATTAACTTTTAGCCAGACTAACTCAGTTAGAAGCAAATGAAGCTGTATTTACAATAAAAAAAAAAAAATTAAAAACTACACTCTACAATGGAATGCAGCTAAATTTTAAAAGCATATCCTAAAACTACCACAATATTCTACAGGCAGAACAAAATGAGATATTTGAAGACTTCCTGTGGATGGTAATAATTACAACAGATTCAGCTGTATGTTTTTTCTTAGGGCACAATGTTGTTTTAAATTAATAACATCTATCTGCTAAAGAACTAATTGAAAAGATGGCAAAATAAAAATAATAATTTAAGATACATCATTTTCTTCATAAGGAATGTTTTTCTTCCTCAGATTATGGAATGAGTATTGAAATGTATCATTTTAGCACAGTAGGCTTCATTATTTCTTGCATTTGTTCATGCCCTACATAATCATATCTATTTATTACAGATCTGTTCACACTCCTTCTTTGTGATGAGTCATGGTAAGGATGACACTGAATGACCTCTATTCTTTATTCTGTGGAGCTGTTGTAATGTAAAGGCTATCCTTACATCATTATCTTATTACTTCACAGCATGAACTAAATGCCAGAAAGAAACAGTCTTTCCCAGCAGGCAGAATTTCTAGAGGAATAATAAGTACTCAAGGAAGACAAAGGATTTCTTTTCCAACAGAGTCATTGTAATCAAACTATTGGAACTACCACAGCTGCAGCAGTGCTTGTTGCCAACAAGGTCTTCACCACCTAAAGCAAGTATGTTGATCCTGTAATCCTCCTCCCAGGGTTTCACATGTCTGTGATCCAAAATGTGGTCTGGACAGAGTACATCTTTACAACTTTGGCTTAGATTTCTAAAATGAAAAAGATGAGAAAATGCACAAAGAAAGCACACAAGTTAGAGATGTGCAAAATAGCAGAAGTAAAAATGCAGATAAAGATGAGACAGTTTAGATAGTAATAAGAAATATTTAAATGCTAATAATAGTAGATCAAGGATTTGAAATGAAGAATACTGGAATTAAAAGCATTAAAATATAAAGGGAGTCAGAAGAAGAGCATCTGACCCATAAATGGATCAACCTGTTTGAATCCCTTCATCAGCTGCCTGACCAGAATAGAGTTGTTGGATGGTGATGAGATTAGCCTAATAGTTTTGATACTCCTACCTGTCTCATCTGATAAAAGTAGGATGTGTCCTATACATCAAAACTTGAAGTTATCTGTTTATAAAAGGCATGCATTCCACTGACATGTTACAAGGATATATTTCACTTGCATACTTATTTCATTCTGTACAGCTATATTAGTACTGTTTCTTTATGAAGAATTGCATGCTGCATTGTTGCATTGTTCTTTTGTGGTTCACGTAAGCTGCTGTCTTCTTTCATGTCTTATTTAGCTGAAGTTATGAGTCCATGCTAACTTTGATATAAATGAAACAGGAAAGTCAGAATGCATGAGGAAGAAAGTCAACTGAGCCCAGTTTCCTGCAGGTTACTTATAGCAGTAATCAGAATGCTGCTGACTAGGGAGCAAAATCTATCATTTTCCTAAGCAGTCACAAACAATAGCAAACTTGTTTTGACGTACTGCTTTAGTTTTACTCCTTGTAAACAATGAAAGTTGTTGAAATTCTCTATAGGCAACAGAAATAGTTGCCTCATAAGCTTACATTCTCATTAAAGAAGTAGAAGCAATTCATGTCTCTTGGTTAGGAGATCACATTGTAAACCAAATTGAAATACAGTTGATTTGAAAACATCTGAAACGGTTGTAAGACTGCAATGGAGCTGCCTGGGCAAAAGAGAAATTATTCATAGGTGGGGTTTTTAACACTTTCTACATTGCATTTTTATTTCATCTCATCAATTTCATTCACAGCAGATTAATATATTAAGGAAAAGTCCTGGTGATTTCTGTCCTGTCACTAAGACTTTGTTTACATAAAACATATCTATGACAAATAATTTAATTTAGGAAGGGGGGCGGGGGGGAAGTCAGGCATCCAATTAGAGAACAGAAATAGCACTTAGTATTCTATATCATCAGCCACAGAACTGAAAAGATTATTTCTGGGTGTCTTTTACACCATAAGCATCTTAAAAGAAAATTTGCACTTCTAGACAGAACATTATTCAGTGACTAACATATGCGTCTTTCAGATTCAGTAAGCAGCAAATTGCAGCAAATCAGCTCCGCATTTGTTAGACTTGATAAATATTGTGAACAATGAGCAAAGCTGTTCTAATGTCTTACTTTTCACACTCTGTCTATTATTTTCTGGTCCAGGCTGATAGTAACATACACTTCCTTAGGAATTTTTTGAAGCTTACTGTAGTAGTTTGGGCTGGGTGCCTCCTGCTGCTGCCACATAAGATACATCTCTGGTGTCCCGAGGGTCCAGCCCAGTCAGTGGACACAGGAAGCTGTGTATTTCATACCCATAATGTCCTGCTCACTATAAATCCATCTGCAAGGTCTCACACTTCCTCTTTCTTCTCTCACCGTTCCTATGGGAGATGCTCCCTATCTGGTAATGGCAGGGGAGCCATCTCAAGGCCTCTTAGGCCTGGCTAGGACTAAGGCCAAGAGGAGAAGGGGAAGGGCAATCTCAGATCTGTCCAGATGTGATTAGCCTAACAGTGGAGGGGGAAAAGAAAGATCCTTGGGGATTTTGGGTGTACCCTCAGGTGGGGAGAGGGGAGTGTTGGGAGGTTTCTGGGTATGCTATAAGGGACTCTGTATGCATTGGGATCTCTTTTGTCACTGTGCTTGTAGCTCTCTGTAAAACACTCACTGCTTTTCCACTTAGATTTCCCATCACTTCTGCAACCTGTTTGTCTGAGCCTCATTTTTCTGCCCCGGTGGGAGGCAAGGAAGGACCTGCCTCAACCTGGGACACTTACACAAATGTATAAAACATATAAATCCTACAGTTTCCAAGGAATATACAATTTTGTGCATGAGATGAGTATTAAGGTAAAATTTCACCTTTAATATGTGTGACTTTCCTCTCTAAAAAATATATTAAACCACCATAGTAATCTCTGCAAGTTCTACTTTTAGTACATTGCTTATAAAAATACTCTTTTGTATAATTTAGAATAGAATAGAATAGAATAGAATAGAATAGAATAGAAATAGGAATAGAATAGAATAGAATAGAATAGAATAGAACAGAACAAAATAGAATAGATCAGGTTGGAAGAGACCTTCAAGATCATCATGTCCAACCTATCATCCAACACCATCTAATCAACCAAACCATGGCACCAAGCACCCTATCAAGTCTCCTCCTAAACACCTCCAGTGATGGTGACTCCACCACCTCCTCGGGCAGCCTGTTCCAACAGGCAGTCACTCTCTCTGTGTAAAACTTCCACCTAACCTCCAGCCTAAACCTCCCCTGGTGCAGCCTGAGACTATGTCCTCTTGTTCTGGTGCTGTTTGCCTGGGAGAAGAGACCAACCTCTGCTTGTCTACAACCTCCCTTCAGGTAGTTGTAGAGAGCAATAAGGTCACCCCTGAGTCTCCTCTTCTCCAGGCTAAGCAACCCCAGCTCCCTCTGTCTCTCCTCATAGGGCTTATGTTCCAAGCCCCTCACCAACTTTGTTGACCTTCTCATTCCACTCTTTTTACTCTTCTGCCATGCCTTTATTTCTGCTGGCTTTGTGAATATATGGTAGAGAACTGAAATCTATTTTCTGACACAGCTTCAGCTGGTTCCTAAGTACACCTTTGCTTTGCAAACACATTGTATTTATTTATACATGCTAATCCCTTCCTCTGTGTGGTGTTTTTGTTTTGTTTGTGGGGTTTTCATTTGTTTGTTTTAATACCAACATGTGATCTTTGGAGTTTAAGAGGCTAAAAATATTTCCCCAGCCCATTATAATTAGACCAAATTTTATTGCTTTTCTTCTTGTCTGAAAAGAACAAAAATAAGACGGTCACGTGTTCACAAGAAAGCAAGCAATGTCTTGCAGAGTGCAGAATTGTGCATGCTAGCACAACTAGCAAACTTTGGGAAGTGAAAGGAGACTAGATGATTAATCTTTCAGCTGTTGAATGATGTGTGATATACAATGTATCATTAAATATGCTGCTCTAGCACAGCCTGATGTACCTGACATTTCTTCAAATACATGGACATTCATTTGAAAACTATTGCCAGAGGTAGAAGTGTAGCTTTCAGGTTTAGATTTGTGACGGGTGAGATTCAAAAGGTTTGGAATTTTGGTTTGATTGAGATGAGAATCTAAATGTTCAGAGACCTAGCTGAAGCTTATTAGGACAGCACAGGCCTCTTGAGTCTCCAAAATTGGGGCAGAAGTCTGAAAAGAAGTTTTCTTGTCAGGTTTTTTAGAAGTCTCAGTCTTAGAAGAAAATGCCATGAGAACAGCTTTTCACAATATTTTGGCACATCTCTTTCCAGCCCCAGACATAACATGGCATTGAAAAAACACATAGAAGTGTAACCCCTGACTGGATTTAAGAAGAAAATTCTTTAAGAAGACAGAAAATCTTTGCCAGTCTCTGGGAATATGTTTTTCCCTGTGTTGAACTCATTATCCACTCTTTAGCCAGTCTCTGGAGAAAAATGTTGCAGACTGTTACGGAATATATTTTGTTCCTTCATTTATAAACAATATGGCAAATATTAATAACCTTTCATTAACATGAAAGATTGCCAAAACATATCAAAAAAGGTTCAATGTATGGTTAGAATATATATTTACAATGGGAATATACAGTATTTAGGCAACTCTAACAATGTAAACAATTTTATGCAAACTGGGAGGAATATCAGAAAGAGAGAATCCCTCTGAGTGAAATGGTGCTCAAACACATGGGGGGAGACTCAACATGAACCATTAAGCCAAAGAGACAATGAATTAATTACTCACAGCTGCTTCCACCCAAGTGGGGAGTGCTGATGCTGTGTATCAGATACTTTGGGGCTCTCTTATGCACCAAGTGTGGCAGGTTGCCGTCAGGTGTGCCATGCGGTCTTTGATGGCTGGTCTGGCTTCAGCAGTTGGCAGGCTGTTTACAATGCTTCTTGTGATGGGTGCTTGCTTTGTCCTAGGGAAACTGAGGCACAGCTAAATCCCGGTCACAAGGGGAAGCAGGCTTGGCTCTGACTCCTAAGCTCATGGCTCCTTTCATGGCTTGCAGTGTGTAGGCTCATGACTATACCCCAGGCTCTGGATTGGGCACTCAAGGTGATGCAACTCGAAGCAACTTCAAGCCAAACAGGTCCAAGCAGGTTCAAGCAAAGCAAAGCTTAAGCTAGGCAAAGGTAACTAGAAATCAGCTTGTACATAAATCTTGCCCAAGGTTCAATTGGGCCAATAGGGAAACTGAAGCCAGCACATAGTTACCCAATGAAAAGGGGTTCTGCCAGGGAGACAGGGTTGTTTACCAGAAACACACGGTCCTGTCCTCTTTGCTCCTTTTCCTGCATTACCCCAACTTTCTGCAGGAAGGAGTGGGGAGAAGGGGACCATGTCTAGACATCTTAACGTCTGTCTGGGTTTGTGCTGGGGGTGTTTGGCCTACCACGACACAGACATATTAGTGTATTTCATTAAGTTAAAGTTAGTCATTGTTTTAATCCATTAGCCTCATATTTTAACATGATGAACAGCTACACCTTTATCCTGCAGTTTTTTCTTTGATTCTTTGAAAGCATGCAATGGTGTTAGGGGATAGCCATGTTTTTTTCTCAAAATGTTTACAGCCACACTGCTGTAAACATTTATGCTAAAATGTCAAGAAGATATTTCATTTTCAATATTTTTTTTTAATGTTCCACTTCAATTGCTAAGGCAAAAACAGGAAACAATGAATATTTCATTCAGCTCTTCACCCAGATGTAGTTCCTTTTCAATCAAGTAAAAATAAAACCAAACCAATTTGAATTTCAGAAGACTGTTACACCATGATTAACTTTACTACATTTTAAGGATGTGGATTATGCACTTGCCACCATGTAGAACTCAAAAAGGAGTGGTTTAATTCTGAGCACCACAACTCACAGAGATTTCCATCAAATGCCTTCCTGCTGTCTGCATAATTCCATTATGCACCTGGACAGTCTCATTTCTCCTCTGCAGTAAATATTATTAATCACAGAACCAACCAGGTTGGAAAAGACCTCCAAGATCATCAAGTCAAACTGATCACCTAACCCTATCTAATCAACTAGACCATGTCACTAAGTGTCTCATTCAGGCTTTTCTTAAACACCTCCAGGGATGTTGACCTCACCACCTCACTGAGCAGCCCATTCCAATGGGCAATCTCTCTTTCTGTGAAGAACTTCTAAGATCTTGTTCAGCTTGAGCCTGTGTCCACTTGTTCTGTTGGTGCTTACCTGGGAGAAGAGACCAACCCCCACCTGGCTACAGCCTCCCTTCAAGTACTTGTAGAGAGCAATAATGTCTCCCCTGAGCCTCCTTGAGGCTGAACAATCCCAGCTTCCTCGGCCTCTCCTCATAGTGACTGTGTTCCAGACCCCTCCCCAGCCTTGTGTTCCAAACTCCTCCCCATCTTTGCTGCCCCTCCCTGGACACATTCGAGCATCTCAACATCTTTCTTGAATTGAGGGCCCCTTCTTGCATAGTTTGCTAATAACCCTTGATGTTATATGGCCATGATTTCATTGTTTTAGTTATTTTTTTTATACTTCAGTAATAAAATGATGAGATGTGAGATGTGTCTGATAGGAGTTTTAGGAAATATATTGATTTGAAAGCTGTATTTTATTCACTAAGAACACAGAAATAAGTTACTAATGAACGGTGTCTTCCATTTTCTTAGAACATTCACAGTCTGATCACAGAGAAAGTTGAAGGTAGTGGGGGAAAAAAACACTGAACTGCAATATTCAGATTCTAAACTAGAATCTAGTTTAGAAAGAATTTTTATCCTGTTTAGCATCTAATTCATTACAGTTCAGAATAACAGTTCTGAATCAATTTATTTATATGTTTAAGTTATTTAATTTATTTATTTAATTAAATTATTTATTTAAATCTTTGTTAATTAATTAGTTAATTTCACAGTGTCACAGTATCACAGTATTACTAAGGTTGGAAGAGACCCCAAGGATCATCAAGTCCAACCTGTCTCGATAGACCTCACGACTAGACCATGGCACCAAGTGCCACGTCCAATCTCCCCTTGAACACCTCCAGGGACGGTGAATCCACCACCTCCCTGGACAGCCCAGGTCCCTCTCTGTTTGGCAGCTCTCCAGCCACTCTGACCCCAGCCTGTAGCTCTGCATGGGGTTGCCGTGCCCAAAGTGCAGCACCTGGCACTTGGACTTGTTAAATGCCATCCCATTGGACTCTGCCCATCTGTCCAGTTGGCCGAGGTCCCTCTGCAGAGCCTTTCTACCCTCTAATTGACCAACATTTGTTCCCAACTTGGTGTCATCTGCAAACTTGCTGATGACTGACTCAACTCCCTCATCCAGATCATCAGTGAAACTGTTAAAGAGGATGGGGCCCAGCACTGATCCCTGGGGGATGACATTGGTGACTGGCTGCCAACTGGATGTGGCACAACATATTTAGTTGACCATGAATTAAATGCATTACATATAGCAAATCTTTATATGCATTTTTAAATGGGAGAGCTGTATAGCTTAATTCAAAGTTTTGTGCCACTCTTAAAGAAAAAAAACAATTGTTTTCAGAACACTTAGAGTTTTGGATTAGTTGTGTATTTTCCCCTTCCTTGGCATGCTTTCTGAAATACATTGTGTATGATTTGTATCAAAACCTTGAGCCTTATATTGATTTTATTCAAGGATTATGTTTCATCCAACTTCAAAGTTGTTATCTTGGGTCTCTAATATTACTGAAATATCTTGCCAAGTATGGAAAGAAAAAGCAACATAATCCCAGATCAGATACAGTCTCATGTGTGCTGCTGTACAAGAAAATTGGATGCTTGCAGAATGAGGGTAATTTAACCAAATCTCAGAATAAACAGGTCTAAAACTAATAATGACTTATAAAACACTGGTTTGTTAAATAAATAAAATAAAAAAAAAAAAATTTTTTTGATGTTGCTTTGTTCAATTTCCATCTTTCCCAGACATTCTCTTTTCTGATGAAATAAAACAACTTCTAAGCTTGGGCATCTTATTTTCATGTGTAAACAGATGGCTAATAAAGGTGTATGCAACTCAAACATCTCACCTATCATTAATCTTCATTTCAGACTATGTGCTGCACATTAGTTGACAAATTTCTGCAGGGACTTTGTGAAAGGCCCAAATACATTGATTCCTTTAACTTAAAAAGTTTTCCTGTATTTTATCCTAGTGCAACTTTACTTTTTAAAACAAAGCAGTAAAGAAAGGAATAAGTAGGGGTGGGAGCAGGGTGGTAGTGAAGAATAGCTGGAGCAAAAGAGAAATATCCAAATGTATAATGCTGCTTCTCACTTGTTTGTACTTGATTGTAATTCTTTGTTGCTTCCAGTATTTTTTCTGGGCCACTCAGTTTACGAAAGACGTTGAGTTGCTGGAATGTGTCCAGAGAAGGGCGACAAAGCTGGGGAGGGGTTTGGAACACAAGCCCTATGAGGAGAGGATGAGAGAGCTGGGGTTGCTTAGCTTGGAGAAGAGGAAGCTCAGGGGAGACCTTATTGCTGTCTACAACTACCTGAAGAGAGGTTTGTCTCGGTCCGGAGAGGGAAGGAGACTAGTTCTTTTGAATATTCCCGTGCTGTGAAATTAATCGGCACAAACGAGGCCAAAATATCAACAGCTAGACTATTTATTACATAGAGAAAATGGAAATAAGAAGGGGAGAGCGAGAAGATAGAGAGGGAGAGAGAGAAGAGAGAGAGAGAAGAGGAAAGGAGTTATATTAGACTATTTATTACATAGAGAAAATGGAAATAAGAAGGGGAGAGCGAGAAGATAGAGAGGGAAAGAGAGAAGAGAGAGAGAGAAGAGGAAAGGAGTTATATTACCACACCCCTCACCCACCCCAAGACAGTTTGAGTCTGTGGAGGAGAGGTGCTGCATGAGGTGCTGGGTTTGTGCTGAG
This sequence comes from Dryobates pubescens, assembly GCF_014839835.1. NCBI lineage: Eukaryota > Metazoa > Chordata > Aves > Piciformes > Picidae > Dryobates > Dryobates pubescens. The sequence continues at coordinate 37,074,402 of NC_071618.1, read as the reverse complement.
GCTTTGGCTGGAGATGCGATGTGATCCCTCTGGGCAGCCTGGGTCTGTAGAGAAAGGGTGCTGAGGCTTTGGCTGGAGAACAGATGAGGTCCCTCTGGGCAGCATGGGTCAGCTCCATGAGTAGAGGACACGGAGAGAGGGTTCAGTCTGCTTCCTTCCTTCTCAGCGGCATGGTCCTCCTTCAGCGTTTTTCTCTCTGCGTTTTTCTTCCCTCCATTGCGGTTTTCTTCCTCTGCGGTTTTCTTCCCCTGAGCCAGTAGTGGTCAAGTCTTTTATACAGTTTTTAGTCCTTAGGTATGTGTCCAAGCATTGTCCCTCAGGAATTCAGGAGCCAGGAAATCATAAGTATCCAGATATCGTTCCCCAGGAAGTCTTTCTGTGTATTCATGTGAGTTTGGACAGTGGTCTGGATGGAGTGGGGGGGGGGCCTCCGCCTCCTTCCTCTCCATCTCCCTGCCTACCCACTTATCACACATCAGGAGACAGGTGGAGAGTCCATTGACTCATCACCCTCCCTTCCTGGGGGTATCTGATAGCTGTCTTGAAGGCGTGATGGCTGGGTCCTTGGGTCATTGTTATAGGCCAGCTGCAGTCCAGTGTTATCACGAAGCAATCGCAAGGTGATTTGCATCCAGGATTGGTACTGTCTGGGCAAGCAGCAAGTGATTTTATCTTTGTTGAGTCACACCAGGAGTTTAGACTCTTACAAGGTTGCACCAGGCGGGGTTGGTATCTTCTCCCAGTCAACCAGCACCAGAACAAGAGGACACAGTCTCAAGGTGTGCCAGGGGAGGATTAGGCTGGATGTTAGGAAGAAGTTCTTCATAGAAAGAGTGATTGCCCATTGGAATGTGCTGCCCAGGGAGTTGGTGGAGTCACCATCATTGGTGGTGTTTAGGAAGAGTCTGGCTGGGGCGCTTGTTGCCATGGTTTAGTTGATTAGATAGTGTTGGATGATAGGTTGGACTCAATGATCTTGAAGGTATTTTCCAACCTGGTTAATCCTATTCTATTCTATTCTATTCTATTCTATTCTATTCTATTCTATTCTATCCTATCCTATCCTATCCTATCCTATCCTATCCTATCCTATTCTATTCTATTATTTTGCTACGATGTTTCCAAACTTATATTTATTAATTTTCTTTCATTGTATTGAAGTCCCTGGTAGGAAAAATGCTGTCTATACATTCTGACAAAGCTTTGTCACTTTGTAAATCATTATGATGGGGGGGGGTGGAATTCCCATTTTTACACTATAAATATGTGTTTTGAAGTTAGAACACTTAGGTATAGCACTTAGATAAGATAATAATGAATGAAGATTACTAGTTTTGGGGGTCAGATTGAAAAGGAAGTAATTTCAAGAAAAGTACATAAATAAAGTCTGAGAATAGGAATAACCTTTGCATGCCTAAAAAAGGCCATAGTTCATATGTCCATGGTTTTTGTTTTATTTTCTGTACTGAAGAAAAAGAGAAAAAAACCCAACCAACCAAACAAATAACCAAACACCAAAACCCACTGTTTGTGTAATAACAAGTAGCATTTTCCTGATTTTAGTTATAGTTTTTAAATCCCAAATAAGACTCTTCCACTAAGTAGGACTTGGCAAATATTATGATTAAATTCTTGATTTGTTCTTTCTTTACTGTGATGCTAACATTAATTTTTGTCTTTACAACAAATAGAATAGTCACTTCATAGTTCATGTTTGTTCAGCCTAAGTTCAAGACTCATTAACTAATATATCACTTATAATGGCCTTTACCTCCACTTCTTGTTATGTAGGATGTCGTCAAATCTTGATGTGCTCCACAGAAACTCAAAACCTATTTAGCATCACAAATTAACAATTCATTGAAGACTGACAGACTTTGTACCAAGCCTGCAGGTATATAGCTATAAGAAGAAAGCAGCAAGACAAGGACTACAGAAAAGACTTTCTGTATTTGAATAATCCAGAATTTCAGAGTCTGGCTTGAAGTTTATTAAATGTTAATGCAGGAGAAGTGGGTCTTTGAGCAGCCCAGCATTTCAGCTTACGGCTGAAACAGGTTACTGGCTTTCATCAAAAAAGTAAATGTGGCACTCAGATGACAAAGTTACACATGATTCAATTTCTGGTCCTGTTTGTAGTGTTCTGAAGAAATAATAGGTTCACATCTTTTGTTAGAGACTTCCCAGACGTCCTTCTTTAGATGCCTTGCCTCAGCCTGTGACATAGAATGTATTCTAGCTGTTACTTGATAGTGTCATCCATAGGGATAATATTGAAGAAATCAAAGGGCTTTATTGACTTTGATCTGTCCCAGCCCTTAGATAATGAAAACACAACCCAGAAATTATGTATTTCCAGGATTTTATTTTCTCTTCTGATCTGAAGTAGTTTCTTCAGGGTTTCTTTTGTTTTGTTTGTTTGGGGTTTTTTTGTGTTTTGGTTTTTTTTCTCCTTTTCTTTAGAGAGCTAAAGAAGGTACTGTTGAAGTTGGAATACTCAGTTTGATAGCAGATCTTCTGACATGGCGAGAAGGCAACCCAATCTTTGCAGTATCTGTATATTTCTACTAAGATCTGCTTATTTCTTAAAATGTACTCATCAGTGAAAGTTACCCAAGTCTCTACTCTTCATTCCTCTGGAGCTTTGAAGTCCTACTCAATGCATGGAATCAGAGCCCAACTAGAAGGAAAAAAAAAGTATGTATTGTAGTTTGTTAGGGGATAATAACAATAATAATAATAATAATTATTATTATTATTATTATTACTACTATTACTACTATATCTGCAAGGAATGTATATTACTGTAGTCTCATTTCACCTTGCTGACAAATGTAACAGTAAAGAAAATAGATTAAAATAGGTATAGTTATTGCCAGGTAGCTTTTTTTAATAGCTTTTTTTTTTTTTGGATGTTAGGGAGAAGTTCTTCATAGAAAGAGATATTGACCATTGGAATGGTTTGCCCAGGGAGGTGGTGGAGTCACCATCACTGGAGGTGTTTAGGAAGAGACTGGATGGGGCACTTGGTGCCATGGTTTATTTATTAGATAGTGTTGGATGATAGGTTGGACTCAACGATCTCAAAGGTCTTTTCCAACCTGGCTAATTCTATTCTTTCCATTCTATTCCATTCTATTCCATTCTATTCCATTCTATTCTATTCTATTCTATTCTATTCTATTCTATTCTATTCTATTCTATTCTATTCTAAAACTTGAAAGACATCAGCTTGATGATCTCCAGAAAATATTTTTGGTTGCAACATATGAGTAGAATTAGTGTATTGTGCCACTATTTGATTGAGAAATCTGAAGTATTAATATTCTGTAGTTTAAAACAAAACAAAACAAAACAAAAAACAAAACCAAAAACACATCGTTACCAAAGCAAAATATTAGTCCTGTAGAGTGCTTAACATAAAACTGCTGTTGAAAATTTCTCCATTAAATGGTATGTGTGGGTTGATGGAGGTGTGATGCTAAGAAAGGAGTACATTTTGTTTCCCATTAGAAGCTATTCAGCAGGCACTGTGGTTTTAATACACTTCTCTGATACCCATTTCTAGATTTATTCTGCCATCCATGACTTGAATTTAGAGTGCTTTGTATCCCACAGTCTGCAGATTTGAATGTGCTGCATTTACAAAATTATTGTATTATGACAAACCAGCTATCAGGGATGGGTGAATTAATTCCTTCTGCTTTGTTGATGTTGTTTTAATATCTGATGTGGAACTTAACTCTGACATATTGCATGACTGCTTGTCTAAAAATCTACTTCTGTTAATATCATTGCATTGTTCTGCAATAGAAAAAAAATGATTTAAGAAGAACACATTTGGCATTCATCACATTTTCGACTTCCTTTTGAAATTAAAGCTAAAAAAACAATTAGTAAATAACCTGAGTAAAGATGAATCCTTTGCATTTTTTAACCTAATTATTTTTGTTAATTATGCAAGCTTCTTGCATACTCATTCTTATGCTTGCAGCCTTTTAAGTTATCAAGAGACCTGAACTAGTGTTTCCTGAAGCAAGATGGATGCCTATCATTGCCATAAAACTATGGAGGCATTTAGCAGATTAATTGTGTGTGGGTAAGAATAGGCAGATCCTCTCTGTTTGCAAGTTTGATGAGTGAAAAATGAATTAATGTGTTTCTCTGAATGACTATCCTTTAGCAGAATCTAGGTAACTTGGTCACTTAAGTAAATGATGGCTAATTATATTAGTTTGTTTACGGGTACTCATGAGAAACAAAACCAAGATTGCACAATAATTTGTTCTAGGAGTCACCATCCCTGGAGTTGTTTAAGAGGGGATTGGACGTGGTGCTCGGTGCCATGGTTTAGTCATGAAGTCTGTGGTGATGATCTTTCAGGTTTCTTCCAACCTTGTTGATTCTGTGATTCTGTGAATCCAACATCCCTGACTGAAGGGAGTAAGCCCTCCTTGACTGTTGGTGTAAAGAGTGTGATTGATTTTATTTATTTTTTTAATTTAAACTGCGGATCTTTACCAAAATTGATTACTAAAACCAGCAATGTAATTAAAATGTGTGGTTTATAAGTATGTTTTATATACTTACATAAAGAAATTACTGCAGGAAATGCTAATGTTCTAGAACTACACTCTAAATGCCTTCCATTTCTTATAATTGCAGCATCCTATCTGAATCCTGGGGGGAAAAAAGGCTGAGGTTGTAATTCTTAAACATACTCAATGGTATCAGCAGTCTATTTGTTAATTTACAATACAGTAAATCCATGAGCTGTGATAAAGGTGTAAATACTTGGTATTTACTAAGAAATGAAGAATCAGCACTTTTCAGGGAAATGCAAATATTCCCCAATAGACAACACACAATTTTATGCATTTGCATTATGTTAATTTCATCTTCAAGTAGGGTGTTCTTGATAACCAGGATTAAGTATACATACACGGGACAAGATTTCCTGTAGTAGCTTATTGTTGCATTCTTTGGTTCTTTCCAATAAAACAAGTTTCAGAACTTGTTTCATGCAATTATTACTTAAAAAAAAGCAATAAAGGAAAATGCTTCACAAATATGCTCTATGTTTTCCACAAAAAGCTGTATCTTCATCCACACTTAGTTGCAGCTAAAGAGCAAGTCAGTCTTAATGGAGTAAAAAAAATCTGACGACTACCATATTACATTAACAGAGTTCATCTAACAGAATTCATACAATCATAGAATCATTAAACTGTTTCAGTTGGAAAAGACTGCTCATTGAGTCCAGCTGTCAAACTATGGTCATTAAACTGAGTCCCAAAGTGCCACATCTGCATGTTTCTTTTAAACTTCCAGGGACAGTGACTCCACCACATCCCTGGGCAACATATTTCAATGCTTGACCACTCTTTCAGCACAGAAAATTTTCTTAATATCCATTCTAAACCTTCCCTGGTGTGACCAGGCCATTTCCTCTCTTTCTATCACTTGATAGTAGGGCAAAAAGAAAGAACCTCACTGTAGCTACTCTTTTCAGGTAGTTGTAGAGAGCAAAGCCCCTCCAGCCCCCAGCCTCCCTTTCTCCAGTCCAAACAATCCCTTAGCTGCACTTCATAAGACTTGTTCTCCAGTCCCTTCACCAGCTTCATTGTCCTTTGCTGGAAACACACCAGCAACTCAGCATCCTCCTTGTAGTAATGATGGCAAATCTGAACACAGCATTTGAAGTGCGGCTGCACTGGTGCTAAGTACGGGGGCACAATCACTACCCTGTTCCTGCTGCTCACACTATTCCTGATATGGGCCAGGATGCCGTTGGCCTTGGCCACGCGAGCACATTGCTGGCTCGTATTCAGATGGCTGCCAACAAACACCCCTAGGTCCCTTTCCACCAGGCAACTTTACAGCTACTCTGCCCCAGGCCTGTAGCACTGCATGGAGTTGTTGTGACCCAGGTGCAGGACTTGGTACTTGCCTTTCTTAAATGTCATACAACTTACCTCAGACCATTGATCCAACCTGTCCAGATGTCTTTGCAGAGCCTTCATATCCTTAAGCAAATCAACATTCCCACCCAATGTAGTGCCAAACTTACTGAGGGTGCACTCAGTCCTCTCAACCAGATCGTTGATGAAGCAAGACTGGCCCCAAAACTATGCCCTGAACACCACTTGTGACTGACTGCCCACTGCATTTCACTCCGTTCATTACTACTGTTTAGGTCCAGTCCTCCAGCCACTGTTTTACACATTAAAGTGTCCGCCCATTGAAGTAAGCAGCCAGAAAGAAAGACAAAGTTAAGAAGGAGGTAGAAAACTCACCCACACATTGATTTAAGGATATTTTTCCTGATCATTTGTCTGCATGTATGTATAATCATTCATCTAAATAGTATCACTTCAGAAGACAAGTTTGCTGGCCCAAGTTGTAATGTATAGTTTCCTCATTCTGGAAGGCAGAGGAGCATAATTGTCACAAAAGACAGATGAATCTGAGTCTACAGCACAGTCAATAAATCTGCTGTCAATTGGAGATTGACTCTTTTACTCTGATATTCCATATCTACTTGTCTTGTGGCAAGTACTATTTTCCAAATACACATATTTTTTACAATGACATCTCTAATAAATATGAGTACTGATATATAAATACATATATGCATGCATTCACATGTGTCTAAAATGTGTGTGCATAAACAGGATTACAATAATGTGTGTTACCCAGTTCTAAAGGGAACCACATCTTCCAAATGATCTTTTCCCCTGTTGCTGGTGTGATCAACAAGTGTAGGTTGATACTGAACTCCCAGAAATTATCATTGTTTTGTGATATACTTTCCCAACAGGGAAACAGGGGTCCATAGTGGGACCTGTATGGTTCAATACTTTTATCAATGATATAGACAGTGTGATTGAGTGCACTATCCATGAGTTTGCAGATGACACCAAGCTGAGTTGTGCAGTAAATACATCAGAGGGATGGGATGGACAAGCAGGAAAGGTGGGCCTAGGCGAGCCTCATGAGGTTCAGTAAGAGCAAGTGCAGGGTTCTGCTTCTGGGTCTGAATAATCCTCATTATCAATATAGACTGGGGGATGAGATCTTAGAAAACAGCCCTGAGGAAAAGGATTTGGGGGTGCAGATGGACAAGAAGCTGAACATGAGCAGACAGTGTGTGCTTGCAGCCCAGAAGGCAAATCACATTCTAGGCTGCATCAAAAGATGCATTGCCAGGAGATCCGGAGAGGTGACCCTGCCACTTTACTCAGCTCTGGTGGGACCTCACCTGCAGTACTGCAGTACTGCAGGTCTGGAACCCTCAACACAGGAAGGACATGGACCTGATGGAGCAGGTCCAGAGGAGGGCCACAAAAATGATCAAGGGGTTGAAACACCTCTGCTACGAAGACAGGATGAGGGAGCTGGGGTTGTTCAGTCTGGAGATTCTGGGGAGACCTAATAAAAACATTCCAGTACTTGAAGGGGGACTACAAGAAGGATGGAAAGAGACTGTTTACAAAGGCCTGTGGTGATAGGACAAGGGGAAATGGTTTCAAACTGAAAAGCAGATTTAGGTTGGGATGTTAGGAACAAATTCTTTACCATGAGGGTGGTAAAACACTGGAACAGCTTGCCCAGGGAGGTGGTTGAGGACCTGTCAGTGGAGATATCCAAGTTGAGGCTTGACAGGGCTCTGGGCAACCTGATCTAGTTGGGGAGGCCCCTGCTGACTGGAGAGGGACTTGGACTAGTAGACATTCAGCAGTTCCTTCTAACCCAAACCTTTCTATAATTATATGATTCTATGAAAGTAATTGTGATTAAGAATTCTTGAAGGCAGGATGTCTCCTGACTCACATTGCTGTGTGGAGTGAACTTTTATGGTTTGATTTTATTCCTGTCTTTTATTTGTTTTCTTTTTTTTCAACTTTTGGAAATATCTACATGACTCTCTATAATACCAGTGAACTAAATTCTAAGCAGCAGAGCCTTCATGGAAGATATGTGTATAGGTATAGAAGGATATATATAAATATATATATACAGTAAGATTATCATCATAGTGTCAGGACCCATAGTAAACCCACAGGTACTACAATCTCTTTCACAGGAAATTTTAGGATTTTTAAGATATTTTTTCAGATTTCACATAAAAATGCTCCAAATTTTGAAAAACTCTCTGAACGCTACTCAAATTAATTAGAAGGTCTCACAAAGCATTTGGCATTTTATCAGAGTAAAAGTTACAGGTGGCTTTTAATCCTTTCCTCTGATTTCACTGCAAAGCATATAAATTGTTTCAGAACATATTTCTCACAAGTCTGAGGACTATAGTTTTAATATCATTGACCATAGTGATCATAGAATCATAGAATCAATAAGGTTGGAAAAGACCTCAAGTCCAACCTATCATGCAACACCTCATAACTACTGAACCACGGCACCAAGTACCATGTCCAATCTCCTTTTGAACACCTCCAGGGATGGTGACTCCACCACCTCCCTGGGCAGCACATTCCAATGGCTAACAACTCTCTCTGTGAAGAACTTTCTCCTCACCTCCAGCTTAAACTTCCCCTGGTGCAGCTTGAGATTGGTATTCCACAAGCACAAATAGTTGTGTGGTGGTGAGGTCTCAGGACCAAATTTGTTGTAGAATAGAATAGAATAAAATAGAATAGAATAGACCAGGTTGGAAGATGCCTTCAAGATCATTGCGTCCAACCCATCATCCAACACCATCTAATCAACTAAACCATGCAACCAAGTACCCCATCCAGTCTCCTCCTAAACACCTCCAATGATGGTGACTTCACCACCTCCCTGGGCAGCCCATTCCAATGAGTAATCACTCTCTCTATGAAGAATTTCTTCCTAACATCCAGCCTAAACCTCCCCTGGCACAGCTTGAGACTGTGTCCTCTTGTTGCTTATCATCCATGCCAATGAAGGGCAGGAGTTGTTATCCTTAAAGCAATGTCCATTCACGTTCTAATAACCAGACATAATAAGCATCACAAATGCACGTATATGTTAGTTAACATTTTTAGTTTGCTTGCAGACAAATATTCTCAGCATAAACACCATCACAATTGGCAATCTTTATGACTGCCTCAGCAGGACAGACAGAGAGTTAATGGACATGAAAGCTGAAATGGTTCAAGTTGAGATGCACAGCTTTATCTTGTTGGTAGAGTTCTTCTATGTTATCAAAGTGCCACAGATGAAATATTTTATTAGAGTTACCAGGAAGAGCTTGTTTCTTGGGTTTGTCTTAACCACGGGAACTGCAGGGACAGGAAGTGAGTTTTCTGGCTATATATTACTAATGTAATTGCAAAATCATGAAGTCTTTCCAAACGACAGCCTGTGGCATAAAATATGATAGATTTGGATAATAAGATTCTGTGTTAACTCCTTTTATATGCCACAAATCTTACATAGTCAGAAGATAAAAAGTAGGCATAAAATGCAGCATAAACAAGTGAACAAGAACATTTTAAAAAGTAATTTGATGTCGTTTTCCATGTCACAGCAGGTCTGAACACAGGTCTTTTCTGTACAACCCAGAAGCTTTAAGCAGAAAAGCTTGATGTGTGTGTGGGGCAGCTGAAGGCAAAATATATAGTGCCTGAGGCAATCAGCAGTATGTCTGAATCCTCTTGAATATTTCTGAAAATGAAGTAATTCAAAAAGTGTGTAATAAAAACTTGTATAAACTTCACTCTGGTGAGTAGCGCTAAAGGTGTTGTTACCTAATTTCTACACGATACCGAGAATTGCATTTATCACACAATGGACACCCTGAATTTGTAACCCTGAATTTTTCAAAACAAATCATATATCTGGGGAAGAAAAATATTTATCACCTCTGATATTTCTACACCAGAAGAAAATTCAGGACATGTGACTGAAAAAGAAAGCCTTTAGCATTGCTTTTATTCTTCACAGAATTAGTCAAGGACATAGTAAGTGTGGTTCTCTGTGCTGTGGTGTAATGTACAGCTGATCACTGAAACTGGTTTTAAAAATAAATAGGATCCTGAATAACATGATCCCTCTCCCTCTCCCTCTCCCGCTCCCTCTCCCTCTCCCAGTATCACAGTATCATAGTATCACCAAGGTTGGAAGAGACCTCAAAGATCATCAAGCCCAGCCTGCCACCACAGATTTCATGACTAGACCATGGCATCAAGTGCCACGTCCAATCCCCTCTTGAACACCTCCAGGGATGGTGACTCCACCACCTCCCTGGGCAGCCCATTCCAATGGTGAATGACTCTCTCTGTGAAGAACTTTCTGCTCAGCTCCAGCCTAAACTTCCCCTGACACAGCTTGAGACTGTGTCCTCTTGTTCTGGTGCTGGTTGCTTGAGAGAAGAGACCAACTCCCACCTGGCTAAAACCACCTCCTTTCTTTTGTCCTCCCCTTTCCCTGGGAAGCCAAGGCAATGTGAGACAGGGCTAGGCAAAAAGGTAAAAAATAATAACAGGCAGGAAAGAAGAAAGAAAATGGGAGAGGAAAGCAAGAATAGCAAACAGAAGGAAAGGTCTTGCATTCCAAAACAGATGTTGTAATCAGCTCTGTTTATAGAACTGAATCTCATGGGCCTCCAGCAACATCCCATGGAGAGCAAACAGCAGAAGTAAAGAACTCAAGGTAAGAAGTGTAAAGGTGAGTTACTGAAAAACTAGACTGCACTGAAACTATTCTGTTTCCACAAGCTGAAAAGAGATGCCAGTGTATCTGTCAATAAAAGAGAGATCAAGATGGTAAATGGTGATTGAAAAGAGTTTTCAGGAATATGTGGGATGCAACTGTTGTCAATATTTGCAGCAGTAAGAAACAACACAAGATTTTCCAAAGAAGAATTCAAGTTTCCCCCCTTCAGTGTCAGAGATCTCTGATTTAATTTTAGTTTGTTGTGGGTTGGTTGTATTTTTTTGTTGTTGGTTTATTTTGTGTTACTGTTTTTGTTGTTGTTGTTTTGGCTTTGTTGTTTGGTTGGTTGGGTTTGGTTTTGTTCGCTTGCTTTTTCTTTTAAGGCCAGAACACTTAGTTTCCCTTCTCCTCTTACGTGTTAGATTCAGAGCTACCAACAAGGATGCTTTCTAGAAAAATAATTTTTGATCATGAAGTTCAGCAGGCAGGACTTCAGGCCAAGTGAAACAGTGAAGGACTTCAAGTAACAGGGTCTCATAGGGAAATATCAAGAAACATTACTGACTGCTGGCACAGTTATTTGGTCTTTACTATAGCAAAATCTTTTAAGTAGTGGCTGTTCATAAATATGTGTTTGTACAGTGTTTACATAGTTGATCTCATTCATTATTGGAGTCTGAATAAATTTCTGTAATCCAATAAACAAACAAATAAAAGTAAATGATGACTGTACAGGGAGAAAAACAAATATAAATTCCTGTGATGTTATTTTTAATCCTATGATATGTAAAACTGGTTTTTAAGTGATGCTGGAGCATTCAGGAAGTGAATGAAAATAATTCAAAGGGTGATGAGATTCTCAAGGGTGAAATGTGCACAAGTATTCTGCTTGCTGTGGGAGAATCTATCAGACTATGCAAGCACATTTAAATATGCAAGGTGAAAAAAATAACAGCATTGTGTGCAAATGAGCTTACAATCCTTAAATTCAGTTTTAACAATAAAATGCAATTGAACTTTATTTCCTATATTTTAGTTTCACTGCTGATGATCCTCAATGATCATTTCAGGCACAGATTAGTTTGCTGTAAAAGATGAGCATCTGAAATTAAGTCAGCAATACCAAATGATGCAATTTATTTTTATTCCATTAGTAAGGATATGACAAGGGTTATATTACATGTTATTATTGCTTTATGTCATGTTATAGAACATTATGTGCCACCAGTGCACTAGTAATCTCTAGCAGAAAAGAAGATAGTAATGGTAATGGACAGCTGGACAAATGGCTAGCTTTAGGAATTTCTTGAAGGCCAAAATTGTAGAAGAAATTTTTGAATGCCATAAAAATGAAAGAGAAATATTGTACTGTATATAACAGCAGACACTTTTCCTCAGTTTCTTCATTTGCCCAGGGAGGTGGTGGAGTCACCACCCCTGGAGGTGTTCAAGAGGGGACTGGACGTGGCACTTGGTGCCATGGTCCAGTAGTCATGAGGTCTTGGGTGACAGGCTGGACTTGATCTTTGAGGCCTTTTCCATCCTTATTGATTCTATTCTATTCTATTCTATTCTATTCTATTCTATTCTATTCTATTCTATGTTTTTTTGAATGGGAACACAAAATAATCTTCACAGATGCAAACCTTAGATTATTTTTTAAATTTCTTTTATTATTTTTTTTTTTAATCCTTCAAAGCATTTTATGGAGGCACTCAATGCAGAACTGAGCTAATGACATTTTTAAACTGACTCCTCAGTTGGGTCTTTCTCTTAACACTTTTGGAAGCACACCATTGCTAACACCCTGCAGTGCCAGGATGAGATTAAATCATCAAAAGAAACTACATATACTGGGAAAACAGAAATGGAAGGGGAAGGAAAAAGGAAATTTAAAGTAAAATGCATGAAAATAAAGATGGGTTTGTGAGAGTCACATTACCAAACCAACTTATGTTGAATTCTGCAATGAAAAAGCAATCAAAGGATGCAAAGGATGAACACTGACACAGGAATATTTGACAGCTTCCTGCATGAAAATACAACTTCAGATATTACATTCCTATTTAGGGACAGGAAGTTAGAAATAACTTTATTGAGTGTTACCCACATTAAAAATAGAATACATCTTTAGGCTGAAAAAAGATGAATATTTCATTATCACAAATCCTGTGAATAACTACTCAGGCAGGCATACATGCTTTAGGTTTGTAGTGGTTTAGCTTTCATTTGATAAGAGACAACTAAACCTTAACAGTTTGTAGAGCTTTTTCTCACTGGTGGTATTCAAAATTAATACAAAGACAACAGATTGCATATATTAATAAGCTACTAGTCTTCAGATTTCTCAGAAATGTGACTGGGAACTAGGAATAACAATTACTGCAGTCACTATCCCCAGGGACAAAGAGTCAGCATTTAATATAACTAAGCTTAAACAGGATCTAATATTTTAATTCTTCTCATATTTATGCTTACAAGGATAGTTTGAATTGTTGGACAAGACTTGACACAGAACAGGCAAGAGCCCAGGCATATGTCAAATGGCATTGATTGGACATGTATATTTTGCCCTCTTTAATAATATACTGAGCTTAATTTACTGACTAAAATTAGACATTTAGTGCCATTTTGGACTCTCAGCAATATTCAAGTCTTCTTCTTGTGGCTGACAACTATGTTTCAGGGCCTCCAAGAGACACACTTGAAGAGTGGTAGCCAAAGGCCAGAAGAGGTAACCTAGATTTAGGTAGCTGAGACACTTCCATATGCTGCAAGTAGACGTCTACATTTAGTTACAACCTGGAACTGAATTTCACTCCTGCTATTCTTTCTGTCTCTTACAGCTGCCAGATTACTGAAAATAACCCCTAAGAAACATGTGAGGATTTAGAGAGTTATCACAAGCTCTATTGTTCCACAAATGTTCATAAATCAGGATTTTTCTACTAATACAACTGAAACATAGCTTACACTGAAAGTAAAATTATGTAGAAATATAAACAAATTATATAAATTATAAGACAAAAGTTGGGGAAGAGAAGGATCAGGATGTCACAACGATCAAAGACTTTCAAGAGACACAAATTAAGGTTCCAGATCACAGAGGTGTCTAAAACACTACAAAATTGATGTCCATAGAAATAGATTCAGATAGATTGTTTCTATAGAAAGGGAGGCAAAGAAGGAACAGCCAAAGCAGTTACATGAGCAGAGCTATTCAGCAGCTGTTCCACCAAGCAGATCTGCCTCTGATTAAAGCAATCTGTAGAAGCAAAATAAACCTGTTTCATTTTACTAAATCCTGCCTGACCTGCCTTGGTGTTGACAAGGGGGTGTCTTGAAGATGGCAGTGGAGAGATTAAACTTTCCATGAGAAAGCCTCTAACTAACTCTCTTTATCTATCTATCCATCCATCCATCCATCCATCTGCCTACCTACCTACCTACCTACCTACCTATCTACCTATCTGTCTATCCAAATCCTTAGAGAAAAGGATAAAAGGAAAAGGGGTAAAGTTTGTAAACATTGACAGGTTGCTACCAGAAAGAAAAGTTGAATCCAACCAATATAGGAAAAAATAACTGGTTGGCATAGCTGACATTTTAAAAATAAATATTAATCTTTCTATGTGAGGAAAGTAAAAGAAAACACCTGCTGCTTAAGAGGCTTCATTCAGAGAGATGAGGAAGCTCAGGAGTGCAAATATCTCTGTAGCTATGACATCAGAATCTCCTTTGGGGAAAAAACAAGCCAGGAGCTTGACTACCTGTGGTCGTTTGAGGCTGTGCCTTTAAGAACAAACACTGCTGGAACACACTGGCTAATGTTTTTGGTACTAGAACCAAAACATTCTGATATTCTAAACGAATTTCATTGGTTGATAAACAAAAATTCAGCTTTAGATTGTGAAGCGGTTGGAAAATTTTTTCCTCAGTTCTGTTCGGTTTGGGAGTTGGGGGAGTTTGGTGTTTCAGCCTGTTCTCCATGCCTGCTTCTTCTGCGAACTGCTGGACTTGGCCTTCAGATAAGCAAACACTAATCCTGCATGGGCTTTTGAAGCTTGCTAACAACTCTTTTCCTTAGTAACTTGCCTTTCTCTCTCTCTAACCCCTTTTTTTGGGAAAAAGGGAGGTAAGGGGGGGAGAGAGGGGGTTCCAAAGAGGGGATCCCTCCCTCAGGGAGGGATTTTTGTTGTGTTATTTGTCTTTGCTGTGTATTTCTGTGTATATATTGTAAATACCTGTATATATTGTGTTATATATAACCTGCTTTCCATATATGCTTGTAAATATATAGCTTTTGCTCTTCGACTGAGTTAGCTGTGGTTTCTTACTCTGTGGAGGAGGGAGAGCTAAGCCCTCTCTCAACCTACCACATTTATTGGCTGCCCAACTCGGGGTTTGCTGACAAATTAGTTTGATTTATTGCTTGCTTAAGTCGAACGAGCAAACATGAAGGTGTTTTGGCTTTTTGAGCGTCTGTTCTTCTCGGTCTTTGGTGTATTGATCTACAAGTATTGCCTGGGTATGATTATCGATAAGATAGGTAAATATATAATGCAAAAATTATATTTGTGGTTTAAGTACAAGATTCGGCTTCTGTATGATCAGTGCCTGGAATTCTTTTATGTTAAAAAGTACAGGAATGTTACATCTAGCACACTCCCTATTGAGATAAAAGAGTTTAAGATTCCGCTCGGTGAAAGGGTAATTTTAAGTGATGGCTGGGATCCAAAGCTGATTTTCTTGATGTGTGTAGTCCTGATGATGATGATAATTAATGTGTATTTGTTGGTAGCACTGTACCGGGAGAAAAAAGTGTCCAAGGCATGTTTTGTTATAAAACGGAGGGTTAAGAGACGAAAACGCCACCCTAGCTCTGTTTCAGGAACATCCAGTGAGGATGATAATGGAGAATCTGTGTCAGTTAAAGATAAAGCTAAAAAGTCAATCGGCAAGGCAGCTCTGAATAGCAATGGTGATGATTCTGGCAAGCAGCCAGGGGCTACAGTAGCCCCAAACATGGCGGCTCCTGTGTCCCAGGCAGCCACCATTAACGAGGCAAAGTCATTTCCTCCTTCTTCCATGGCAGGAGCGGAAGCGTCCTCCAAAGCAGCTAATCTGTCTCAAAGCTTATCAGCTTCTGATAATAAGGCAGCTGGAAACCCAAACACAGCTCCAGTAAAGCAAGTAGCAGTTTTAACAACAAGGAAGGGTAAGACTAAAGCTGATTCAGGAGCTGACGGGGATGCACAGCAAGGTTCTTCTGCTGGGGAGGAAGAGAAAATCTGTCTTAAAAAATATAGCTGAGTTATTGAGATCATCAGAGGATCGAGATGCATCTCTTGGTAGGACAGCAGCTAGTGGTGGTGCTTCTCAGCTTAAAGGGATCTTTGAGAGGTTGTTGGGACCACAAGTTGAGGAACAGGAGGCAGAGGAGCAAGAACAAGATGACATAACCGACTGCTCTTCACCACGTGAGGAGCTTAGAAATGTGAGAAAAGACTATCTCAGAGCAGATAAGGAGCCAGTTCTCGCTTGGCTTGGTAGATGCTATGATACAGGTGCTCCAGCTCTAATGGTTGGAGACAAGTCAGCAGCCCAGCTAGGAACTCTCTCAAAGGATAATGGAATAGATAGACATCTAGGCAAGGCTCTCGGTAAGGTTAATCTGTGGATACGCCTTCTAATGGCGGTTCTCATGAGATACCCTTCCCGAGATGATCTTCCATGGAATCCTAAGCCCTGGACTACCATAGATGAGGGAATCAAGCGTCTGAGAGAATTTGCTGTTAGAGAGGTACTCTATGGTGAACATGAATCTCTGAATCCTGATGATGTTCCTGTAGGAAATGGTCTTACTAAAAAGCTCATCAAGCTTGCTCCTTCCAATTATGCAAACATTCTGGCAAGCAGAATTGTAGCAAGAAATTATGGTGGAGCTCCTCTTACGGTTGGCCAATTCACTGATCAATTGAGACAATTGGATGATAGCATGACACGCGTTTCTTTGGTTTCAGCCATTGAAACTCTGTCTGGAAAACTGGAGAATTGCATGAAAGAGCTGAAGGATGAATTTAAAAACACCATCTCCCAATTGGCACAAAGAGATGATTCCAATTCTTCCTCCAGGTGGGTACAGGTTTCATCTGTGAGGAATAGACATCCTCCAAGGAGGTCATTCCAAAACAGATCAAACCAAAACAGACCACCAAGGCAGTCACGTAGGACTATTTGGATTACCCTGCGTGATCAGTTTGGTGAGAACATGAACAGGTGGGATGGTCAACCAACTTCTAATCTTTTCAGGAGACTGAGAGAACTGCAAAGTGGCAGAACCCGAGGTAGCAATACCAGAAGGGTAGCTGTTACTTCCACAGTTCCCCAGGACAACTCTAGTAGCTCCAACAGTGGCTCCAGTTCTAACACTGCACAGTGTGCTCGTTGCACCTGTGGACATGTTCCCCATAACTAGGGGTGCCCTGCCTCCCGCCAGGGGGAGGAGAGGGGTAATACAGATAACAGAATCTATTGGGATGTGTACATCCAGTGGCCTGGCACTTCACACTTTCAGAAGTACAGGGCCTTGGTTGACACAGGAGCTCAGTGCACCATATTGCCATCAAATTATCAGGGATCAGAGTCCATAACTATTCTGGGAGTCACTGGTGGATCTCAAGAGTTAAGTAAAGTGGAGGTTAATATAAGCTTAACTGGTAAACAATGGAAAAAGCATACAGTTGTGACCGGACCTGATGCACCTTGTATTTTGGGAATTGATTTTCTGAGAGAAGGGCGTTTCAAAGACCCTAAAGGTTACAAATGGGCTTTTGGAGTAGCTTCTGTAGAAATTGATGGACAAAAACTGAAGCTGTCTGCTAGACCTGAGCTTTCTGATGAATCTGCAGTTGTGGGACAACACAAGATTCAGGACATTAAGTTGCCGGTTGCTTCTCGGACTGTGCATCACAGACAATACAGAACCAACCGTGACTCTTTGTTGCCCATTCAGAATCTGATTCGTCAGTTGGAGAGTCAGAAAGTCATCAGCAAAACTCATTCACCTTTCAACAGTCCAGTGTGGCCTGTGCGAAAGCCGAATGGAGACTGGCGTCTGACAGTGGACTACCGAGCCCTGAATGAAGTAACTCCGCCTATGAGTGCAGCAGTACCAGACATGATGGAACTCCAGTATGAGCTGGAATCCAAAGAGGCCAAATGGTATGCTACCATAGACATTGCTAATGCCTTCTTCTCTATTCCCATAGCAGAGGAATGCAGGCCTCAGTTTGCTTTCACCTGGAGAGGAATCCAGTACACTTTCAACAGACTGCCAATGGGCTGGATCCACAGCTCCAGCATCTGTCATGCAGTAATCCATGATGCTCTGGAGGAAGGTGGTGCTCCAGAACACATCCAGTTCATCAATGATATCATCGTCTGGGGTAAAACTGCTGAGGAAGTCTTCGAGAAAGGTAACAAAATCATGGACATTCTCCTGAATGCAGGTTTTGCCATCAAGAGAGACAAAGTGAAAGGTCCTACCACAGAGATCCAGTTTCTGGGAGTGCAGTGGCAGGATGGACGCCGACACATTCCAGTGGATGTGGTAAATAGAGTCTCTACCATGGCAAATCCCACGAACAAGCAAGAAACTCTACGTTTCTTGGGGATAGTGGGATTTTGGAGACTACACATTCCTGGATACAGTCAGATTGTGAAACCTCTGTATGATGTGACTCGAAAGAGGAACAGTTTCCACTGGGGACCTGAACAACAAGCAGCCTTTGACCAGATAAAGCAAGAAGTAGTCCAAGCAGTGGGTCTGGGACCTGTGCGAGATGGTCCAGACATTAAGAACATTTTGTACACGGCTGCAGGTGACAATGGTCCAACCTGGTGCTTGTGGCAAAAAGCTCCAGGTGAGACACGTGGACGACCTCTTGGTTTCTGGAGTCGAGGTTACAGAGGTTCAGAGGCTAATTACACTCCAACAGAGAAAGAGATTCTAGCTGCCTATGAAGGAGTGAAAGCAGCTTCTGAAGTAATTGGAACTGAGTCACAACTTCTCTTAGCTCCCAGATTGCCAGTTTTGAATTGGATGTTCAAAGGCAAAGGTTCCACACCACATCATGCCACAGATTCCACCTGGTCTAAGTGGATGGCCCTGATAACACAGAGAGCTCGAATGGGAAATCTTGAAAGACCTGGTCTGGTGGAGGTGATCTCAAGTTGGCCTGAAGATACCAACTGTGCTAAACCTCCAGAGGAGAGAGTAACTCGTGCTGAGGAAGCTCCTCCTTACAATGACCTTTCAGATGATGAAAAGAAATATGCTTTGTTCACAGACGGTTCCTGTCGTCTCGTCGGGAACAAGCGAAGGTGGAAGTCTGCAGTGTGGAGTCCAACACGCCGAGTTGCAGAGGCGAAGGATGGAGAAGGAGAATCCAGTCAGTTTGCAGAGGTAAAAGCTGTCCAGCTAGCTCTCGACGTGGCTGAACGTGAGAGATGGCCAAAACTTTATCTCTACACCGACTCATGGATGGTAGCCAATGCTCTATGGGGTTGGCTAAAGAACTGGAAAAAGAATGGCTGGCAGAGGAAAGGAAAACCCATCTGGGCAGCTGAACTGTGGCAAGACATTGCTGATCGAATCGAGAGAATTCCAGTGAAAGTGAGACACATTGATGCTCACATTCCCAAGAGCAAAGCTACTGAGGAACAGCAGCACAACCATCAGGCAGATCTAGCTGCAAGAGTTTCTCAAGTAGACAAGGACTCTGAACTTGATCTCGACTGGAAACACCGAGGTGAGATATTCTTAGCTCGGTGGGCTCACGATTCGTCAGGACATCAAGGCAGAGATGCAACATACCAATGGGCTCGTGACAGATCCATAGACATTTCCATGGATGCCATCACACAAGTCATCCATGACTGTGACATTTGTGCTGCTATTAAGCAGGCAAAGAGAATTAAGCCCTTGTGGTATGGTGACAGATGGTCCAAATACAGGTATGGTGAAGCTTGGCAGATTGACTACATCACTCTACCACGTTCTCGTTCTGGTAAGCAGTACGTGCTTACTATGGTAGAGGCGAACACTGGATGGCTGGAAACTTACGCAGTCCCACATGCAACTGCACGCAACACCATTCTCGGTCTGGAGAGACAGATCCTGTGGAGACACGGAACTCCAGAGAGGATTGAGTCAGACAACGGAACTCACTTCAAGAACAACCTTGTAAAGAGCTGGGCAAAAGAGCACGGTATTGAGTGGATTTTCCATATTCCTTACTATGCACCAGCTGCAGGGAAGATTGAACGCTACAACGGTTTGTTGAAGACCACTCTCAAAGCCATGGGAGGTGGATCTTTGAAAAACTGGGAGAAACATTTAGCACAAGCAACCTGGCTGGTGAACAGTAGAGGTTCAGTGAACCGAGCTGGACCTGCACATTCTGATCTGCTACAGAAAGTAGAAGGGGATAGAGTTCCTGTGGTTAGGGAAAAGAATCTGTTAGGTAAAACTGTTTGGGTATTTTCGCCCTCAGGAGAGGCTAAACCTGTCCGAGGGGTGGTTTCAGCAGAAGGTCCGGGTCACACTTATTGGGTAATGCAAGAGAATGGTGAAATTCAGTGTATTCCACAAAGAGATTTAACTTTAGCTGAGAGAGTTTAATTTCAGAATGTTGTACAGCTACAGCGCGTCCAAAGGAAAGAGTCCCTAAGGAATCTACGGTGCACGAACCCTGAGAACCCTGAGAGCCCTGAGTCAACTGAGAGTCCCTGAGTCCCTGTTTCCCTTTTTCTTCGCTTCGTCTGCGGAGAGACAAACTGTTTTCCATTTTCTTGATTTTGGATTTTCTTGGACTTCTGAATCATCTACATCTGAGTATAGCCGGAATGGACGATGAACTTAACTTACGAACTGTAAATATTGTTCTGGATTGGATGGACAGTACGAACAGCCAATGAAATTGTTTAGAAAGGGGTGGACTGTGGTCGTTTGAGGCTGTGCCTTTAAGAACAAACACTGCTGGAACACACTGGCTAATGTTTTTGGTACTAGAACCAAAACATTCTGATATTCTAAACGAATTTCATTGGTTGATAAACAAAAATTCAGCTTTAGATTGTGAAGCGGTTGGAAAATTTTTTCCTCAGTTCAGTTCGGTTTGGGAGTTGGGGGAGTTTGGTGTTTCAGCCTGTTCTCCATGCCTGCTTCTTCTGCGAACTGCTGGACTTGGCCTTCAGATAAGCAAACACTAATCCTGCATGGGCTTTTGAAGCTTGCTAACAACTCTTTTCCTTAGTAACTTGCCTTTCTCTCTCTCTAACCCCTTTTTTTTGGGAAAAAGGGAGGTAAGGGGGGGAGAGAGGGGGTTCCAAAGAGGGGATCCCTCCCTCAGGGAGGGATTTTTGTTGTGTTATTTGTCTTTGCTGTGTATTTCTGTGTATATATTGTAAATACCTGTATATATTGTGTTATATATAACCTGCTTTCCATATATGCTTGTAAATATATAGCTTTTGCTCTTCGACTGAGTTAGCTGTGGTTTCTTACTCTGTGGAGGAGGGAGAGCTAAGCCCTCTCTCAACCTACCACACTACCTGTCACTACCTCCAGTAAAATTAGTTGTAAAGCTGAGTGAAGAACTGATTTTTTTAAAAGAAAATAAAATTATTACAATTTCAATATTTGTATGTCAAGCCAATTCCATAGAAAACAAAACTTCAATGAAAAATCCTTTAGGTCAATCTTTTTCTTCTTCCTTTTCCTTTTCCTTTTCCTTTTCCTTTTCCTTTTCCTTTTCCTTTTCCTTTTCCTTTTCCTTTTCCTTTTCCTTTTCCTTTTCCTTTTCCTTTTCCTTTTCCTCTCTTTTTCTTTTTCTTTTTCCTTTTCTCTCTTTTCTCTTTTTCTTTTTCTCTTTTTCTTTTTCTTTGTTTTTTAATCAAAGGAAATATTTTCCCTGTATCTTAGAATCATAAAGTCATAGAAGGGTCTGGATTTGAAGAGACCTTTGAACATCATCTAGTCCAACCCCCTCTGTAGTAAGCAGGGTCATCCTCAACTAGATTATGCTCCCCACAGCCCTGTCAAGCCTCACCTTGGATATCTTCAGAGATGAGGCACCAATTACCTGTCTGGGCAACCTTCTCCAGTGTTCCACCACCCTCATGGTAAAGAACTTGTTCCAGTCTAAATCTTCTCTTTTCTAGTTTGAAGCCATTGCCCCTTGTCCTATCACCACAGGCCTTTATAAAGAGTCTCTCTACATACTTCTTGTAGCCCCCTTTCAGATATTGGTATTTTTCACTAGGTATCCTCAGAGCTTTTTCTTCTTCTTGCTGAACAATCCCATTTACCTCATCCTGTCTTTGTAGCAGAGGTGCTTCAATCCCCTAGATCATTTTTGTGGCCCTCCTCTGAACCTGCTCCATCAGGTCTGTGTCCCTGTTGTATTGAGGGCCCCAGACCTGGATGCAGTACTCCAGCTGAGGTCTCACCGGAGCAGAGTAAAGAGGCAGAATGGTCACCTCTCTGGATCTGCTGGCAATGCATCTTTTGATGAAAACCAGGATGTGATTTGCCTTCTAGGCTGCAAGCACACACTGTTGACTGTTTGAATATTCTTGAAAAGAAAAAGAAAAGGAAATAAATAAAAAGAATGCACATACACAAAGATTGTAAATGCTGGGTAGGGTTTTTCTGTGAAGGGAACATTTATTTTACTTGGTATAAAGAAGTCTACATAAATTTAGAAAGAGCTAGCTTTAGTTTTGTAAAAGCTATACATTTCAGCCATAAAGACTTTGTTCAGAGGCTTTCTTACGCATTTAGCCTGAAGTATATTTGTAGTTCACAAAACTGGAGAAAGTCGTTATTCTTGCCAACCCCCAGTAAAAAAAAAAGAAAAAACAACTGTTTTTTAATCATTATTTGTCTTTCAGATGATGTAGCCTAAACTGAGTTAGTGATAGTCAAAAAGAAGAACTCAAAAATGATGCAATTTACTTCTGACATCAGAACTCAGCAACTGGAAACTAATAACTAAGTATGTAAGTATGTACATAAAAATAGCCTGATTCATCATCATCATAGAGACTAGATGCAGAGAAAGACAGAGTAAATTCTAAGTTTTATGATAAATATGATTTTATCTTTCCTAAGCTGTGATTTAGATTTTGCTTTATGATCAACAGTTCTACTTTCTGTTTCCATAAACATGCATTTGTTATCACATTTTAGAAAGCTATTACAATTGAAAACTTTTGAAAGAGCTAATTCCACAGATAGCCTGCTTTATGACAATCCATTAATTTAAGGTTCTCCATTATTTTTATTCTTTTAAGCCATAAGAAAAAAATATTGTTGAATGAAAAGTTCATGGCATTTGAGAAATTGTCTTTTGGTCTACATAGAGTCATGACACGAATATCACAGTATCACAGGATCACTAAGGTTGGAAGAGACCTCAAAGATCATTGAGTCCAACCTGTCACCACAGACCTCATGACTAAACCATGGCACCAAGTGCCACATCCAGTCCCCTCTTGAACACCTCCAGGAAAGGTGACTCTACCACCTCCCTGGGCAGCACATTTCAATGATGAACGACTCTCTCAGTGAAGAACTTTCTCCCCACCTTGAGCCTAAACTTCCCCTGGTGCAGCTTGAGACTGTGTCCCCTTGTTCTGGTGCTGGTTGCCTGGGAGAAGAGACCAACCCATTCCTGGCTACAACCACCTTTCAGGTAGTTGTAGAGAGCAATGAGGTCACCCCTGAGCCTCCTCTTCTCCAAGCTACACAATCCCATCTCCCTCAGCCTCTCCTCATAGGGCTTGTGCTCAAGGCCTCTCACCAGCCTTGTTGCCCTTCTTTGGACATGTTCAAGTGTCTTGATGTCCTTCTTAAACTGAGGGGCCCAGAACTGCATATGTATGTGCATACACAGAATAAAAGCTGTAACAATTACCAAAACCTTGTAAAGGTATTTTGCTGTTTTAACAGTAAAAATATTT
This sequence comes from Dryobates pubescens, assembly GCF_014839835.1. NCBI lineage: Eukaryota > Metazoa > Chordata > Aves > Piciformes > Picidae > Dryobates > Dryobates pubescens. The sequence goes on along the minus strand of NC_071618.1, from coordinate 37,050,735 downwards.
TTTAGAAAAATCCATTAAAAAAATTTACACTTTTTTTTTTAAAGTTTACTTTCTCTTTAGAAACCTCTCTTGAATAAAGGCAGTCAAATTGTGTAGCTTGCATTTGGTAAACTGTAGAATCATAGAATCACAAAATCACGTGGTATTTTAAGTTGGAAAGGACTTTAAAAAGCCATCTCATCCACTTCCACTGCAATAAGCTGAGACATCCCCAGTAGGTTGCTCTGAATCTTAGAATCATGAGTCTGGACGAATTGTTTGAGATCATGAAGTCTAACCATTCACTTGGAATGGAATGGAATGGAATGGAATGGAGTAGAATAGAATAGAATAGAATAGAATAGAATAGAATAGAATAGAATAGAATAGAATAGAATTAACCAGGTTGGAAAACACCTTTGAGATCATAAGTCCAACCTATCACCCAACACTATCTAATCAACTAAACCATGGCACCAAGCACCCCATCAAGTCTCTTCCTTAACACCTCCAGTGAAGGTGACTCCACCACCTCCCTGGGCAGCAATCCCAAGACTACTGCTAAACCACTGCAATTAAATCACATCCCTATGCTCCATCCATGCATCTCTTATCTCCAGGAATGGTGACTCCACCACCTCCCCAGGCACTCCCTTCCAATGCTTGATAACCCTTTCTGTGAAGAAATTTTTTCCTTATACCTAACCTGAACATCCCCTGGCACAGCTTGAGGCTGTTTCTCCTTGTCCCATCCAACCTGATCTCGAATGTTTTCATGGATGTGGAATCTTCCAACTGTCTGGACAGTCTGCTCCAGTATTTCATCGCCCTCACTGCAAACAATTTCTTGGCATAATAACAGTAATTGACATTGTTGTGTATACTAAATAAGCAAGATAATCAATAAGCCTAAACTTCACAAATGCTAGTTCAACATTGGGGTTATTCTTAATTTGCTGGGACAGAATCACAGGCCAGCCATGACCTGCAAGTCATTGGCAGCTCTGAGTCAGGCAGGACAGCTGACTTCAGCTGGCTCACAGGAGTATCCCATACCATGATCATAGTACTCAGTATAAAGGAGGAGATGGGAGACATCTGATAGAGTTGTTTGCTGGGGCTCTTTTTTGCTTTGCTTCTCCTTTTGAGAACTGCATTTACACAGAATCACAGAATTTCTGAGGCTGTAATAGGACCTCTGAGATCATCAAGTCCACCCTATTGCCTAACACCACAACATTGACTAGACTGTGTCACTAAATGCCACATACAGTCTTTCCTTAAACACCTCCAGGGATGGCGACTCATGACTGGAAATTCTATTGGAATGACTATAACTTGATTTATCCTGTCTTGACATTGATATCAATTTGGCTATTTCATTAAATATGTTTTGATTTCAACCTATGAGTCTGCTTTCCCTGATTCACCTTCTCTGATGAGGAGGGATCATCAGGTGAGAAAGTAACTGCTGTGGCTTAGCACCAGGTATGGGTTAATTATAGACAGGGCTAAGTTTATGTGCTCCTGTTGCTTGAGCTAAAAGGCATTGGCTCATTAATTTGCACAATTAGAAGTCTCTGATTAAATTTACAACCCAGTCAGTTGGTGGGGATGGGAGTTTATTCCCTAGATGTGCTGGTCTCAAAGCAAAACTCTGTGAAGAATTTAAATCTATGATTAATATACAGATAGGCATGTACCTATATATTTCTTAATATAGAGGAACAGGTAAGTTTCAGTAACTGTAAAGCTTATTTCAAAGCACATCCCAATTAGATTAATATTGAATTGTATGCCTACTCCTTTGCTACACTGTACAGTCTAATGTTTCATTTTCCCCCTTTTCCCCTCCTTCTACTGCCCCTGAGAATGGATTTTAAAGGCAGGCAATCGATCTTGTCAAAATCAAACATTTTTAGTACTGTATGTTCTCCCAGCAATAGTCATCTCCAAATAATTGTTTGTTCCAACAGACAGAGCTTTCTGTTCTCAACTTTTAACTCTTTTTCATGCTATTTTTTTTCTCCTGAATGTAGAATTCTTCTCTTTTGAAACACTGCTTAGTTGTTTGCCTGTTTTTAGCACTTAGCAAATCTGAAGAGGCATGCAATACCTGGGTATTCATACTTTTCAATTCATACTTTTCATTCTACTTACATTTCCCATTTTTCAGTTCAAATCTAATCTGATTCATGCCTCCATATACATTCCATTCATCCATTGTACTGATAATGATCTTTTACAGTTTGCATGCTTAGGGCTGTTTTATGGATCCAGTTCTCAAGGTGCATTTCTCAAGGTCTGCTATCACCAGCTGTACTGTTCAAGAATGGTATACTGTGAAAGGAGAGGTTTCCTTTCAAATTCATTAAACTGACACTACAGTTGTAGATATAGGGGATATAATGTGTGAATATGTATAAAGTATGTAAAGTTTACAGATTGTTCCTGAAGTTGTTCCTCTCCATGGGCTAGGCGGAACAAGAGGACACAGTTTCAAGTTGCACGAGGGGAAGTTTAGGCTCAAGGTGAGGAGAAAGTTCTTCACTGAGAGTTGTTAGCCATTGGAATGGGCTGCCCAGGCAAGTGGTGGAGTCACTGTCCCTGGAGGTGTTCAAGAGGAGATTGGATGTGGCACTTGGTGCCATCGTTTAGTAGTCATGAGGTCTTCGGTGACAAGTTGGACATGATGATCTTTGATGTCTTTTCCAACCTTATTGATTCTATGGTTCTAAATGTGCAAGAGTAATTTTCTTTTTAACATAGTCCTTCTGTACACATACCCAGAGATCAGACTGATGAAAGCATCCCTGAGGTGGAAGTTCCACAAGTTCTTTTTCATGTACTTTAAGAGATTTGTCATTATTATAGAAATGAAAAGCTGGAAAAGAAGGTGGTGCACCGTAATAAGACAGGGAACAACAGGTTCAAACTTGAACATAGAAGTCTTCACCTCAACATGGGGAAAAATTGCTTTACAGTGGGGACGACAGAGCACTGGAACAGGCTGCCCAGGGAGGTTGTGGAGTCTTCTTCTCTGTAGACTTTCAAAACCCACCTGAATGCATTCCTCTGTGGACTACCCTAAGTGATCCTGCTTTGGCAGGGGGTCTTGAACCCAGTGATCTCCTGAGGTGACTTCCAACCTCTAATATACTGTGTATTGTGAAATAGTGGGAAGTAAGCTCTATCTAAAAAAAAGAATATAAGGGAGGGCAATGAATATTTTAGAGAAAAAAAAAACAGGCTTGGAAAAGCACATGGAAGAGGTGAACAGGAACAGAAAGTGTTATGAAAAAAAAACCCTGATATGTTAACAGCAAGAAAGATAAACAGGTTATTGTTAGTTTTTATCCCAAGAGAAGATAGAAGAGGAAAGTCTAAAGACCTTTGTTCTGTGTAAGGACAATTAATGGAATTTTGAAACTTGTTCAGTAGGATGAAACCTAGATATTCATTTGATTTGATGTGATGAGAGTTTCCTCAGAGGCCAAACTCACTCTTACAATACAGCTTCTGGATATATAAATAATTTTCATTATCATTGTAAGGCAGGCTAGTCAAAAATACCACTGGTAGCTTCTTATGATCATTCATTTTGAGCAAAGGTGTACTGAAACTAATTTATTTAAATATTCAACCTTCCTACCTTTTCCAAAATGAATATTAAACAACAGGACAAATTTAACACTCATCTACTCTTCATATATAGCTCTATTAATCTTGCCATCTTCAATGGGATATGAAGAATGTAAATCAGATATGATTTTGGCTTAATGGAGGAAGTCCTATAATTCTTCAAAGAAAAATTCCAACCCTTCATGTGGAAATGTTATTTCCAAGCTGGTGCCTTATTAACAGTTTATAGCAAGAATTAAATGAGGAGCACAAGGTTTATAATCTTTAACAGTCAATTATATTTAAGTACTTTTTATTATGTGTTCTCTGTGTTTTGTTAAAGAATCACTTTGAATCTCCTAGAAATGAGAGGATTTTTCTTTGTTCCTGTAATATCCAGAAAGAAATAGGAAAAATCACAACCAGCAAAGAAGCATCTTAAAAGCAAGACATTATGTATTTTATTTATTTTTATTCTTTCTTTAAATATTTCTACAAACTATTTTGCTGGAGAGATGGGCAGAATCCAACAGTATGAGATTTAACACATCCAAGTGCCGGGTTCTGCACATAGGTCACAACAACCCCATGCAGTGCTACAGGCTGGGGTCAGAGTGACTGGAGAGTGGCCAGGCAGAGAGGGACCTAGGGGTACTGGCTGATGGTAGGCTGAACATGAGCCAGCAGTGTGCCCAGGTGGCCAAGAGGGCCAATGGCATCCTGGCCTGTATCAGGAACAGTATGGCCAGCAGGAGAAAGGAGGTCATTCTGCCCATGGGCTCAGCACTGGTTAGGCCACATCTTGAGTACTGTGTCTAGTTCTGGGTCCCTCAGTTTAGGAAAGATGTTGACTTACTGGAACATGTCCAGAGAAGGGCAACAAAGTTAGTGAGGGGTTTGGAGCACAAGCCCTATGAGGGCCCAGCTGAGGGAGCTGGGGTTGCTTAGCCTGGAGAAGAGGAGGCTCAGGGGAGACCTTCTTGCTGTCTACAACTCCCTGAAGGGAGGTTGTAGCCAGATGGGGGTTGGTCTCTTCTCCCAGGCAAGCAGCACCAGAACAAGAGGACACAGTCTCAAGGTGCAACAGGGGAGGTTCAGACTGGTTCTTAGGAAGAAATTCTTCACAGAGAGAGTGATTGTCCATTGGAATGTGATGCCCAGAGAGGTGGTGGTGTCACCATCATTGGAGGTGTTTAGGAGGAGACTTGATAGGGTGCTTGGTTGCATGGTTTAGTTGATTAGATATGGTTGGATGATGGGTTGGATGTGATGATCTCAAAGTTCTCTTCCAACCTGGTTAATTCTATTCCTATTCCTATTCCTATTCCTATTCCTATTCCTATTCCTATTCCTATTCCTATTCCTATTCCTATTCCTATTCTATTCCATTCCATTCCATTCCATTCCATTCCAATCTATTATTCTATTCCTAACATTATTTTCAGTATGAATACTTCAGAGATGTGAAGAAAGTATCAGCTCTTAGATAATCCTTTCAGAATCTTTTCGGGCACTGAAAATTTTACCATGTTATCAGCAGGTCTTCTTGCTTTTACAAAACTATTTGAACTCTTTTTCTTATTTTTGAGGCATTCAAATAATCCACTGCTTATTTCAGACTGCATATTGTCATTTTGCTCCTTTACATTTGGGTTTACAGGGATTTAAAAAAAAAATTAATAACATTTAATTAAAATTACAAAGGTTAATTTAATTAGCATAAAGCTTAAAGTTCATGTATCAGAGAAGCATTAAACCTGTCACACTTTAGCCTCAACATTCACATTTAAATAACAGGGACATATCCAAAAGTCCTGCATTTCTCTCAGGTTTGAACACAGACAGAGCTGAAATCCCAAGACTTCAGGCAGAAATTCAGACTTCCTGCCAAACAACAAAGGCATTCAAAAATCAAGAGACTATTTCTTTGGTAAGTAAAAAACTTCAAGACCATTAAAGGCACGTATTACTGCATCCATTTCTATTTTTTACCCCCCTCCTGAGGAGCCTATCTCACGCTCGATTACAAGCTATATTTAGTAAGATATTTTCTTAGACATTGATTGCATCTCTAGTATAGCCTGAATCACTAGTCTTTCTCTAAGCATGATGAACACAGTTATGATTGCATTGAAACTCATTAAATGTAGAGATGTTCCACCCCCCACCCCCCCTTTTTTTTTTTTCATAAGAAGTTCATGATTAAAAGCATTTGCCTCTAAGTCTGAAAATCCACAATACCTGCCATGTCACAGGACATACTGGAATGAAATATTTTCCTGATGAGGTTATGTCTTTGTTCAGCCAAGATTTCAGTATCTATAAAGCCAGAAAAAAGTAATGCATTAGGTCTATGTATCAAAAAAATTTTAAAACAAGACAGTTCTTGTGTTTTTATTCCCAATCAGTGCTGGTCCATTGTGGATTGTATAAAACAGTGCTTGATAGAACAGAATGGTAATTAGAAAAAAAATCTCCTGCAGCTTTAAAAAACCATAGGAAACCGCTAATTTGTGTAGGTGCTTATTTTATGAACTGAAAATTCAAGTTGTCTCTTACATTTTTCAGGAGCTTTCAGGTTACATATTTGTAAGTTATTTACATTTGTTTGCAGAACTCTTCTCTGTGCTCAGATTTCTTTGAGAAGTTTACATATTATTCTATGACATAGCATCATAGAATCATAGAACCAATAAGGTTGGAAGAGACCTCAAAGATCATCAAGTCCAACCTGTCACCCAAGACCTCATGACTACTAAACCACGGCACCAAGTGCCACATCCAGTGCTCTCTTGAACACCTCCAGGGACGGTGACTCCACCACCTCCCTGGGCAGCCCATTCCAATGGCTAACAACTCTCTCAGTGAAGAACTTTCTCCTCACCTCAAGCCTAAACTTCCCCTGGTGCAGCTTGAGACTGTGTCCCCTAAAGGACAGACATACATATGTGTGACATATATGTGTCCTCCAAAGGACACACATATGAATGCACACACAGAGAAATTCTTACTCATACATGTGTATTAAAGAAAGGAGTCTAGACTAGAGAGGAGTCTTTGTGTATACATCAATATCCTTAAATTCACATATATTTATAGTGTTGGGGTAGCTAAATTTGGGCAGCTACCAGAGCATTCAGTCCCATAGTGCAGAGTCCTTCTGACAGCTGTGTAGATACAGGGTTGCTTTGGTTCTGTGTGCTCAGATGCAATCAGTGATGAGGCTGAGTATATATCCCCATGACTCTTTTTGATGACTTTAACTCCAAGGACAATTGCTTGATCACTCTTCTAGATTTTTTTTTTAGAGCTATTGCTGAGAGCAATTTGTTATTCACAGATTAGGTTTCAGAATTCCTCTAACAAGCATTGCTTATTTGATCCTCACAAAGTCTTTCTAGTTAATTTGATTATCTTGTAGTCAGGAGATATATATGACATACATTGTGTGTGTGTGTGTATATATATATATATATATTTAACACCCCCATCTATATATACAATATGCACATATACATAGATACAAACCTTCAAACCCCCTGTAATGTCTTGCATGATGTGTTCAGGTCTGACCTTTTCACCTGAGAAAGGATTCACCAGAACTATAAGAAGGCTGAAAAGAAGGATCATATATAAGAGGAGACTTGATGGGGTGCTTGGTGCCATTGTTTAGTTGATTAGATGGTGTTGGATAATGGGTTTGACATGATGATCTTGAAGGTCTCTTACAACCTGGTTTATTCCTAGTCTAGTCTAGTCTAGTCTAGTCTAGTCTATTCTAATGATTGAACAGAGTTTCCATCCTGGACAAACAGAAGACTATGAGGGCATACCTATAAACTTATCTATGTCATATAGGAGGTGAATAGAGAGATATTACTTGATTCCTTTAAAACAAGTAGTAAATATCACATTAATGTGAATAGTGGCAGGTTCAAAAGAAGCAGAAATTGATACTTTCATGTGCAGTGTGGAGTTAAATCAAAGCACAGAGTAGCAGATACTGAAAGTTTACCTGGATTGAAAAAGTAATTGGGAAAAATCATGGAATGAAGCCAATATCTATTAAATTCAAATCTACTGAGCTGCTGGAGGCTGGAAAGATATTCCAGAGAGAAAAGCAACATAACTCGTACCCTGATATTTTATTCACTTCTGATGTTCTTGCATTCTTTTATCAAGTACTTCAACTCTACTTCTGTCAGACTACAGGTCTAGATGTGTGTTCCATGTCCCCTAGACTACTGTTTCTATGTTTTTAAATGTATTTCAAAATTGAAACATAAAATTGTACACGTATGCACTAAAAAAATTGCTGACCAAATGTTTACATTTGATTCTTTTTTATGTTACCTACATTACTTGGCACAGCCAGATTACCAGAGACAAGACTTCTAGGCGACAGTTCTACCGTCAACCTGTAACACATGGCCAAGGTGGACTATGGATTTTGTGTATTTTATATGCTTTGTACTGTAGTATGCAGTTATGGACAGTACTTTCATTTAAACTTCTACTTCTTTCCAATCTGGTGTGGAACAGTTTTCTTTAACTCCTTTGAGAAGGGTTAATGAGTGTCTGAGCATCACCTCTTAAACTAAGACAAAGGGTCTTTCTCTAACTATCCTTAATTATGAAGGAACCAGAACAATTTCAGCACATAGTATGATTACTCAGAATTCTGTAACATATACAGTGTTTGAGTTCTTTTTCATTGTTTTTCGATTCTGTTGTTGTTCAAATCAGAATCACAGAATAACCAAGGTTGGAAGAGACCCCAAATATCATCAAGTCCAACAGGTCACCACAGACCTCATGACTAAACCATGGCACCAAGTGCCACGTCCAATCCCCTCTTGAATGCCTCCAGGGAGGGTGACTCCACCACTTCCCTGGGCAGCCCATTCCAATGGTGAATGACTCTCTCAGTGAAGAACTTTCTCCTCCCCTCGAGCCTAAGCTTCCCCTGGCACAGCTTGAGACTGTCCTCTTGTTCGGATGCTGGTTGCTTGAGAGACAAGACCAACAACCTCCTGGCTACAACCTCCTTTCAGGTAGTTGTAGAAAGCAATAAGGTCTCCCCTGAGCCTCCTCTTCTCCAGGCTAAACAATCCCAGCTCCCTCAGCCTCTCCTCATAGGGCTTGTGCTCAAGGCCTCTCACGAGCCTCATTGCCCTTCTCTGGACACATTCAAGAGTCTCAATCAGGACACAACCCATCAGATTAAGTATTTTCTACTCAGTTTTTCATTCTACTGATCAGATCTACATGAATGACAGAAAAAGAGAAATCTTCGACAGCCTCTCCTGTTTAACCTTCCTTCCCCTACCCCTATCTAAATTAATAGGTGAAATATGCATTACAATTCATTAATTTCAAATACTAGAAGGATTTTTCCTTCATTTCGATATGTTAAGATATCTGGTGCACAAAACTCTGTCTTCTAAAGCACAAGTAATAAAGCCAAAAGCCAGCTTCTGTAACTGCTTCAAGATTTACAGGAAATTAATTAGTGTATAAGCAAAATCTTTCCCATGTCCTGACTTGTATGGCTATGTGCAGTTGTTATAAATATTGTAGTTGTGAATAAGCGGCAGAGATGTTATTAAGAAAGTTAATCCTTTATTTTTGTACAAACTATGCCACAAGTTATTTACAGTTGATATTTACAGGTACCAGTATTCAGCTGGAAGGACTATGTCCACAGAATGTATATATGTGGGCAATTTGAACTGTGAGAGATTGCTATATTTGCCTTTCTCAAGGGGAAGGTGGATGCCAGGCACTGCTAGGGACCATGGGGTTTGATCCTTAAGCTGATTGTCTCTGTAGTGTAGGGTGTGTATAGAATAGGATAGGATAGGATAGGATAGAATAGAATAGACCAGGTTGGAAAAGACCTTCAAGATCATCGAGTCCAACCTATCATCCGACACCATCTAATCAACTAAACCATGGCACCAAGTGCCCCAGTCAGTCTCTTCCTAAACACCTCTAGTGATGGTGATTCCACCACCTCCCTGGGCAGCACATTCCAATGGCTAATCACTCTTTCTGTGAAGAACTTCTTCCTGACATCCAGCCTAAACCTCCCCTGGTGCAGCTTGAGACTGTGTCCTCTTGTTCTGCTGCTGCTTGCCTGGGAGAAGAGATTAACCCCCACCTGGCTACAACCTCTCTTCAGGTAGTTGTGGAGAACAAGAAGGTCTCCCCTGAGCTTCCTCTTCTCCAAGCTAAGCAACCACAGCTCCCTCAGGCTCATCTCATAGGCCTTGTGCTCCAAACCCCTCACCAGCTTTGTTGCCCTTCTCTGAACACATTCCAGCAACTCAACATCTTTCCTAAACTGAGGGGTCCAGAACTAGACACAGGACTCAAGGTGTGGTCTAACTAGTGCTGAGTACAGGGGCAGGGGGCTGCAGAGAGAAATGGCTTGGGAGAGAAATGGAGAGAGGGTAAGCGTCGAGATGTCAGAGACTGGCCAGGTCAAGAGTGCAAACCATTATCCCAGCCCTGACTGCATCCAACAACAGGCAAGAGTGGGAATGGGGTGGGAGGGGGGCTAGAGGAGGGGGGTTTGGGAACGTGCTTGGGAAATGTAAAGGGATTGGTAGAGATATTTATGAATCTGTATGTTTGACATCTATGTAAGCTAAACCCGTGTTGTTATGACGCACCACTAGCGAATCTGCTATGTGCCCAGCACTGTTTGCCTTTATTTTATAATAAACTGTATTTAAAATTTATCAGTGATCTTGTTTCTTACAGAACTGTTTAGATGAATTAGAGAATTGTACAAATTTAGAGACAAAATTTGAAAAGAGGGAGCTTGCCGGTCACTGGCAAGCCCACAAACAGCGCGGTTTGGCACAAATCTTAACAGAAATTTCATAAGCAAATATTTGGTTTACTCAGGAACTAAGAACTCTTGCGGAATCTTTCCTTGATACTGCGTTTATAGTCCAGAAATTATGACACGGATGTGCTGTAATAAGGAAATCAAAACAGGGCGCCGACCGTGTGGCGCTGTGCCGCGTTGCTGCTGCTTCTCCCAAAGGTCCTGGTGCCTTCCGGGGAAACTTTCGGAGGCTTTTACAGCCTAGTCCGCAGGGAGTGTTGCCTGAGAAAGGGCTTCCCACTGCGGGAAAAAGCCTCGTCGCCGAGGTTTGCAGGTCACGGCAGGTCAGGGAAGGGTGGGACGGGGGAGAGGCGCCTCTCGGGGTTCGGCCAGGACGGCTGCAGGTCCCGACGAAGCGATGTCCCCACTCCGGGGGGGCTGTAGAAGATCAGGACGGGTGGTGCACGCGGGCTATCACGGTTCCGTCACTCAGCGATGGATCAGGCGACGGCTGGCTCCGAACGTGAGACACGGAATGCGGTCCGTGGGGACGGCACCCAGTACAGCGTCGCCCGTAGCCAGGCAACGGTTAGCGATGAGTGGTCTGGCTGTTGCCGACGGCAACAGAGGTGCGGCTGTGGTCTGAAGCTAGGAGCTTGGGTCTCTGGTTCGATCCCAGAAAGAGCGGATCTTTTGGCAACGTGGTGCGTGGGGTAAGCGCAAGCGCGGGTACTTGTTTACCAAACAACCCGTATTTAACATTTGCCCCAATGGATGCCGGGCCAATAAGCACACTTGTACACAGAGTAATTAACCAGTGATGTTGTGTTTTACCAAATGCAGTATGAGCATACGCAGTAAACTAGGCAAGCAGGAGTAAATTGTGTGAACTTTGTTTACCACTGAGATGGAAAACCTGCCCAGGCAGGTTGTTTACCTGGACTCCCTGTGTTAATTTGGCACCAAAATTCGCCTCACTCCAGAAGGGAGGGGTAAGAGGGGGTTTGAGCAGAACATGTAGGGACATATCCTGGCAGTATCTGGGACATAATTTTGGACATAAGCATCATTCACCACAGCAGTACTGCCACAGTTAAAGCAAATCCACTAGCACAATAAAATATTTTCAATTTAAAAAGCAGTTAAGTACTGGCTCATCTTTCTTTGCCTCAGTCCTTAACTGTGAGACCAATTGTTTTCCAGCTACTCTTCCAACAAGAATGGCAGTGAAGGGTCTAAGGAGAAACTAAGGGAGACGGGGTTATTTAGTCTGCAGAAAAGGAGGCTCAAGGAAGCCCTTATTTCTGCCTACAACTACCTGAAAGGAAGATGTAGCGAGATGGGTGTTGTTATGAATAAAGGGGTGCAGGCAGGGAATTAAATAAACTATAAATTATTTTATTAATTTAGAAAACCCACCACCCATGTCACTTATATACAAATTTAGAAAAATATTATTTACAGATTCATTGCTTGGTTGCACAATGTCTCCCAGAATACAGGAACAGGTACAAATGGTTAAAGATCAGTATTTGGAAAATGGTAGGACCCAAGACCCCTACTCACAAGAGGAGGTATTCCCCGGACACTTATGCAGGTTCCCGGTATATTCACAATGCTGGTTCCAGTTGTGGGTAGTCCTTTTAGTGTCTCTGTTTCTCAAGGAATCCTCCTGGACTGCAATGTGTGGTCCACAAGTGTGGGGGAGAAAATACCAGGAAGTTGTAGGAGAAGGGCTGTTTTCAGATAGCTTTGGAAGGCAATAGGGAAGATTTGCCTTTGCTTGAATTAGAGAAGGCTCTAGTGCTCTCTAGCCAACCCATTTTATATCAGCTCATGGCTGTGCCGCAAATGCCACAGTTCACATTCCACATGCCAAAAAAAAGGCAAGAAACTAATCAGCATCAGGTTCTGCATTGTCCAGGCTTGTGCTGGCCCAGGGGGTCTGCCACTGACCTGTGACTTGTGGGAAGGGACTCAAGTGTCAGCTGACAAGGCCTTGAAAGAGGGGAGGTGCCTCCCTCCTTACCCCTCTTCCCACTCTTCCTGATCTTCACCCCCATCCCAACTCCAAGCCGGGGTGGGAGAGCTGGAGAGGTTTTGGATGCATTACTGCAGTGTTGGTTTCTTTTCTCAAGTACCAAGTAACAGGACAAGAGGAAATGGTCTCAAGTTGCACTGCGGAGTTTTAGCTTGGATATTGGGAAAAAAATTCTTCCACCAAAATAGTTGTGAGGCATTTTAACAGGCTGCCCAGGGAAGTGGGAGAGTCATCATCCCTGATGGTATTTAAAAGACAAATAGATGTACTTCTGAGAGACATAATTCAGTGGTGCCTTGCCAGTGCTAGGTTAACAGCTGAACCTAAGTATTTTAAAGGTCTGGTCCAACCCAAATTGTTCTGTATCACATGTACTACACATGCCTACTAGAAAGAGTATGACCACTTTTTATTACTATACAAAAGCTTTGCAAGCACTGGCACCACTTCATTTATCAGTGTGCTATTTTCTTGTGCCCAGTCTTTTTGAGCTGACCCCAATCTGTATTTATGCAGAACAAAAATTATTTCACTGGGACTGTTAATCAATTCATCATCCTGCTTGCAGTAAGTTATTTACAAGATCAGAACCTCACCAAAGGTGCTGATAGACATTATTGGTCAATCTTTTTGAAGGATATTCATGTACCATTCAAATTGGGAGCAAAGATTCAGTACCTTTAGAAATTTTACTCTCTCAAATGTTATAGCCAAGAGGTATAAATCTTTATTACTGACAAAACCCACTAATTAGCCTATAAGCCAAGTCCTCAGCTGTAGTGCCCTTTCACAGTATTTATATTCTAACTTTCAAGAAATAAATTATTCTATACGGTAGCAAGTTTCTTTAATGAATGATTATTTAAACATGATATTTAAGAGTTTTAATAAGCTTGTCAAAGTTGGTACTTTTCTTTGTTCCTACTGTGTAATGAAGTATTTCCTGTGACTGCAGCACACACAAGCAGAACTTTTAAATGAGAGACCTAATTTTGATAGGTCTAGGTCTAAGTCCCCTGGTTCTCAAGAGTCTTCTTTATTTCAGGTTCTATTAGCAATGTACGACACTAACTCATGTCCAAGCATATCCCAGAAATCCCTCCTGAGATATTTAGCCATGTCACTTTGAAGAATACTGAAATGAGCAAGAACAGGGCCTTTTCTGCTTTTCTTTGATTCTTTTCAATCCGTTGCTCTGACATAACCTTTGAAATAGATACAGCCATATGAAGGGATTGAAGAAAAAAATAGGCAAGTTTTATGAAAAATTAAAGGAATTATAATTATATTAAAATCCTGCTAAGAATGAAATCCCACTGATTTTAATGGGCTCAGAATTGGGCCCCACATCTCATCTAGTTAAACCTCAATATTGCGACAAAGAATAGCCATTGTTTTGAGACCAGTTTAATACTTGGAGTGGGGTCATGCATGCATAGCATGATGAGCTTCATTCTAAGCCCTGAATTTCTTTGCATTAAGTCAGGTAATTTAAGGTATTTGAACAGCTTCTGCAGTTGAAATGAATCTCTCTTTTTAACATTTAAATGAACAGTAGGAATAGAAATAGCTGGGTACTGAGGAATGTACAGTAAACTGTTGAGCAGAAGATAGAAATAAGAGAATAAATGGGTTTTGAAAGCTGATCCTTTAGTCTAATGAAGGATTTAAAAATATAAAATAAAAGCATGTTTCCCATATATTCACACTGCTTGAAATCTCTGACTGAACTCCATATCACATTTCTTCCACATTTTTCTGTAGGGAAAAAATCCCCACAACACTTCTCTGGAGTTGCATCACAAATGAATGGCTAGGTGCTAGGAGATAAGATGGGGAAGTAGAAGTTGTTAAAGGAGCAGTAAAATACTTAGTGTACCAGAGAACCAAAACTTGGTAATAGGGTTGCATACAGATATGCCTTCTGCATCCTGAAAAGACAGGTGTTGCTCCAGCACCTTTTATTTTGGATTTCACATACATCATTTGAAAGAAGAGCTCTATAGATAAACTTGATTTATCCCCTTGTGTTCTCACATTTGAGATTAAACCAGACTGGGGAGACGGGTAGTGAGCAATTCATCTCATCTGAACATGTCCCTTCATATATTTGATATTCATCAAGGAGGAGAAAAGTGCATAGACAATTCTAGCTCTGCCATTCTGAGGCATGAATGGTAATGATGTCATAGAACTATTAAGACCTCTCTAAGAAAATGGGGAAATAATGTATATGAAGATCAGCTGTGAACATAGAGGTATGTGTGACAATGTCTGTCAGTGCTTTTCACTTATTTCTTATTCTACTACCATGAAGAAACACCACTGTTTATGATGGTGTTGCATAAAATAAGTGACAAGGAGGGGGGAGGAAAAGGAAAAAGGAGTGCTTTCAGTGATTTTTTTTTTAAAGGCAGATGGATTGTTTAAGTACTCAAGGTAAAGCCATTACCTTATTTTGTTTTAATGAAACCATCTGTCTCTGTTGTGTTTTCACATTGCCTGTGTCTTCAGGTAATAAATGTTTAGGGGTTGGTTTGTTGTTTTTAGTTGTTTTGGTTTGGTTTGGTTTGGTTGGTTGTTTTGGTTTGCTGGTTGTTGTTGTTTTTTACTACATGAGAAGTAACAATTTTAAGCCATGGTTTTTAGGATGGTATTTAGCAACTTCTATTTTAGTACTCTGAAAGGAAATATTCTAATGAAACTGACTTAAAAGAATCCATAATAAAAGACGGAAAGGGACAACTGTCAATGATGATAATTTTGTTCATGTTTATTCCTCATGAAATCAACAGGATAAAGGCACTAACATGCACAACTATTTGCTAGATATAAGTTGTAGATAGTGACCTCAATAATCAAAAGAAGTGTTGCTATTGAGGGAGCATTTGTACAAGATAGAACTTTATAGCAGTAAAAATAAGCTTACAAAGACATTTTCCAACGTTACCCTGCTTTAGACACTCTACATGTTAATGACTGTAAGTTGATTTGAATATACTAGACTGGAAGTGAAGACACACAAGAGTGAAAAAGTAAAGGAACCTTCATATACAGCCAAAAAAATTGAACTCATAGGAGTGCTTCATCTCCTAATGGACATCTCAGGTCTTGTCAAGATAGGGGAGAGAGGTCAGAATGTGCATTCAAACATGGTTTAATACTTCATTATTTTATCCTTCTTTTCTCTCTCACAAATTTATACTTTTCCTAGTACAGAATTTTCACAGTAAATAAATAATTATTTTTCAAAAGCCTTTACTTCAGAATTTTTCACTCCATACTATAGTGTTCTAAGACAGTGACCACTAGAAAAATAGGGTGTTCTCTTTTAACTAAAATATTAATTATCTATAATTATTTTAAGCAAAAAGTTACACCTCCTATTCCCTGAAATAAATGAGGATAGTTGAAAAGATTACTGTGTGAGTTACATATATGTTGCCACGGATCATTACAGCAGTTTGTCATGTGAATGTGTGTTTAAATAAGTTTTGCGACACTTTATTGAGCAGGTTACAGCCAATAATGAACCTTGTGGATCTTGTGTGAGATATTACATTACTAATGACTTGCATTGGTGGAAAACTGGAATGTATGTAGAAAAATGCTCAAATCAATATTTTTGAGGTTCTATTTATGAACTACAATTATTAATTAATGACTATTCAGAATTAACAGAATTTGATGATTAGCCTCGAAACATTTATTATTTAGCATCTTCCTAGCTTTAATGGAGAAAACTAACATTCATGATCCAGAATGTGAAAATGCAAGGATTTCTCTACTAACTCTTGTCTATTTCATTCAATAATGAGAAATTTTTATGGTAATTTTGGTCTTGATACTAGCTGTTGGATACGGTTGCTGCAGCAATAGTAATTTGTCTGTTTAGTTAGTAAGGGAAATTGATTACTTGTCCTATAGTTTGCTTCCCCTTTCCAGTCCATGCTTTCAGTCAGGTTTAATCTAAATTATTAACATATATCTATAAGAGGTGTGCCCCTTTCTTTCCATAATTGCACATTTTAACAGAGTCAGGCTTTTAAATAAAGAGAAAGGCAGTGCAGTTTTTGAGAAATATCTGCTTGAAATGAAAATTCATCTCGAAATGCATAACTATTATTTTATTACTACTTTTATTTATATCATAATTGCATTCAAAAGCATTACTGCCAAATTCCTATAATGATTTCAAGTAGATCCCATGTGGTTATGCACACTGTTCCACCCACAAGGTTATAGGTTGCTTCCATTATTTAATATTTAAACATAAAAATGGATCTCTATCATTTTTAAGATAGTAAGCATTTGTAATACAACACTGATAACTGTATTTTGGGAAAAAAAGGTAAAATAATTTGATGCTACAATTTGTGCTGCCAATAAGGAGCCCCAGAGAAGTCATCTAGGTTCAGGGTGGGTAAATGAACACACTTTAGGGCTCTGGGAGATTAGTTGCTAAGTATATTATATTAAAATTCTGGCAAGTATCAGTTCTTTAACATATCAACATCAGAGTTCCATAAAAGTTCATAATTTATCTCTTGAGGGGGAGTAATTTTTTTGCTATAGTAATGTATTTCATCATCATTACCATAAATGAATATTTCATTCCCCCCATATTATTGTATAATTTATGAGAGTAAGATACCACTAAGTGCACATCTACATGTACTAACTCATACTTCAAAGTGTCCCATTTATTACACTGGGTTCTGAGTCTGCCAAGATAAATAAAAATAATATGCTTTAACCTCACACATACTGCTCTGTGCATGTCCCAACTAAAGAAGAAGGGAAAAACCCATATTTTTTGCACATAGTAAAGAAATCACTTCGTATACTATAAATTATATGAGCCATGGCATATTATCCAAAGACTTCAAGACAAGCTGATTCTTTTCCATTGTAAATCATCAAGGCTCCTCCCATTTATAAGAAATGTACAAGCAGTCTTTTTGTTCTGCTTTCACTTGAATTGGTGCTGTCCAGTTAATCATGCTGAACTGACATATGAGAAGTTAAAATAACCTTCAGCTGGAATTTGGGGTCACTTCTGCTGCTGCAAACCGAGATCTCAGTTTGGTTGGAATGTTATCTCGATCAGGTATGACAACATTTAAAATGTATAATTGCATGTTTCTATCATTTAACACTCAAAACTTGGAAAAAAAAAAAGAAGTCTAACATTGATTAGGTTTGGTCCCACTGGACACTGATGGAGGTTGTTAATGGGAAGAATGATAAATATTGTTGAAGTTTCTCAGTGTTCTGCAGATGATATAAACCTAAGGATAGGAAATGCAGATGATTTGTGGTCTGATGAGAATGTTGTGCCAAATTCACATTATAGAACATTTATTAACTTTTAAATCACAGAAGCAAAGAATGTTAGGAGTTGGAAGGGACCTCCAGAGATCATAATGCCTAACTCCCCTGCCAAATCAGGAGCACCTAAGGCAGGCTGCACAGGAATAGATCCAGATGGATTTTGAGTCTCCAGAGAAGGGCACTCCACAGCCTAACATGCCCAGCAAAAGGCAACAAAGCTGATGAAGGGGTTTGGAGCACAAGCCCTGTGAGGAGCGTCTGAGGGAGATGGGGTTCCTTAGTCTGGAGAAGAGGATGCTCAGGGGAGACTTTATTGCTGTCTACAGCTGAAGGGTGGTTGTAGCCAAGTGGGGATTGATCTCTTCTCCCAGGCAGCCAGTTCCAGAACAAGAGGACACAGTCTCAAGCTGTGCAAGGGGAGGTTTAGGCTTGATCTTAGAAAAAAGTTCTTCACAGAAAGTCTGATTGCCCCTTGAAATGGGCTGCCCAGAGAGGCCGTGGGGTCAGCATCCCTGGAGGTATTTAAGACTGGATGGGGCACCTAGTGCCATGGTTTAGTTAATTAGATAGGGTTGGGTGATTGGTTGGGCTTGCTGATCTTGGAGATCTCTGCCAACCTCATTGATTATGTGATTCTGTGCTTCAATCTCCTTACTGTCACAAATAAGTAGTAGTATCCAGTTTCTCCAGTTTCTCTAATTTTGGTTGTTGGTTTTTTTTTTCACTATCATTAGACAGTTTACCACACATCTTAGATATTCCCTTGGAAGACTGGTTAGGCACACAATGAATTTAAGTTGCACAACATTTATTATCTAAAGTTCTCTATTTTTACTCAGCTTGACTGAAAATCTTTCTGTGATGACTGAAGCACTTTTTGGACCCAAAGCAGTTGGAATTTAAGATAAGCTCACGTAATACCTTTTTACCGAAAGAGCTTTAAGCAACTCTGTGAAATAAGCAAACATTGCTATGCCTGTATTACTGCTAGAGAGACTGATACAGTAATTGAATAAATGACCTGTCTAAGGGGCTCCTAAAATAGAACCCTCTTTCCACTTCAAGTCCTGTGTTCCAGCTACAACACTATCTTACTTCTGAAAGAAAACACTATTTGGAGCAAAATAGCTAAACTGTGAAATTCGCTGCTGTAGAAGATTGACCCAAATACCTTTCAGAAATTCAGAATGAGACTGGACACTAACAAGACAGAGACCATCAGTATTGATCCTCTTGTTCCATCTTTTTTTTAACAGAATACCAAAGTGCATAAACCTGCCCCTGAGTTTCCAAGAGCATCTCAAGCTGCATACTATCTAGCACTGCTTCACTCTCAAAGTAATTAAGGTTACTGGGGGTGATATTCAGGTTGACATTACATTCAGTTGCCTACA
Source organism: Dryobates pubescens (assembly GCF_014839835.1). Classification (NCBI taxonomy): domain Eukaryota; kingdom Metazoa; phylum Chordata; class Aves; order Piciformes; family Picidae; genus Dryobates; species Dryobates pubescens. The sequence goes on along the minus strand of NC_071618.1, from coordinate 37,031,528 downwards.
GTACCCTGTGAAAAGCTGTGGAGTATCCTAAACATCCTGGTTGAGCTGACAGACATGACAAAGAATGCAAAGAAGATCTGTTTCTTGCAAGAGTGTTCTTTAGGGTCTTCTTGGACATTTTGAGTATCTCAAATGCCAATAGACACACTGGGTGTCTCAATGTGGAGAGGTCTCCTACCTGTCAATGTTCAACACATGTCAGTATCTTCATGCAAATAATGTGCCTAAATTTCTGCTATAAACATTGTAAATCTAGAGCTCCAAAAGCAGTTTTTCTGAGAGGATGTAGTATCCTCATGAGGCCCCTGTCAGACCTTCCCACTCTGTATTGATGGCTGGATAGCCTAGGTTATTTCAAATTACAAGAAGTGGCACAGTGTAGAAACCCAGATGAAGTCCTGGAAGTTTTTTCTGATTCTCTGATTGTCTCCTGGGTGTATTAATTCTGTAATCTGTATATAAACATGCATTTGTCTTCTACCAAGAATTCCTAAGAGTTTAAGTTTCTCCTTTATCCCTTTTCAAGCTACTTCTGCATTCCTGTTTTTATGAAAATGCACAGTTTTGAAGACAACCTGAAGCAAATAGGTTCAGAAGACCTTAGGAAGGGAGAGACATTAACTTGCATATTATGCTGGGTGGACAAGTGCTCAAATCATGTCTGTATTGTACAAACTCTACATGGGATCCTGCTTATACTATCTTCAGTTTAGTTGATTAATGTTGGATGATAGGTTGGACTCGATGATCTCAGAGGTCTCTTCCAACCTGGTTAATTCTATTCTATTCTATTCTATTCTATTCTATTCTATTCTATTCTATTCTATTCTATTCTATTCTATTCTATTCTATTGTAATACATTTCCTCAAAAAAATGCAGAACTGGTTATGAGTGGAAGCTGACATTTAACATTTCTCTCCACAGCCATTAAAAAGAGATGAATGTATATGTCACAATGGCTTTCTGTCCGTTTTCTTTATTGCAAATATAGGAGCCTGCAACCTCTTCAAACCATTACCTCTCTATTTTCAGATATATAATATAGGTGTATCTATGTAGTCACCATCATTGGAGGTGTTTAGGAAGAGACTGGATAGGGCACTTGGTGCCATGGTTTAGTTGATTAGATGGTGTTGGATGATAGGTTGGACTTGATGATCTCAAAGGTCTTTTCCAACCTGGTTAATTCAATTCAATTCAATTCAATTCAATTCAATTCAATTCAAATCTATTCCATTCCATTCCATTCCATTCCATTCCATTTCTTTTAAAGATGGCATAGTAAGTCACATACAATCTTTTTTATGTTTCATCAGCTGTAATTAACATTGTGAAAAATGATAGGTGGATGGTTTGTTCATTCTAATGTGTAGGTCAGCTATAAAAAGTGGAATAAAAAAAATATTGAAAGCAACAAAACCCCAGCCACCCTTACCTTATTTAACAGCTAGATTACTGTATTGTGCAAATGACACTAGTTACCCTGGACTGTATTATTTCAATGATGTGACCTTTAGATTCTTCATCCTCTTTGAAAGGATATTCCAAAAAGCAAGGAAACATATTACTGTCTACTGCTCTGTCTCCAAGGGAAGGAAACAAAAAAAGGAGTTTCTTTAATTTATTGGGATCATTTTCCTTCTGAAGTTTCTGGTCCTTTGTAAAAATGCATTTGTTCTTGATTAATACAGCTTGGGGAATAAAGTCGAGTACTCTGTTCTGCTGGCTCTAAATTCCGATTCTGCTGCTTAAGTCCACAGATGCGTTGTATCTAGATGGACATTAAGATTTGAATGTTACTTTGTGTGTGTGGAGAGATTTTTCTATTTTTTTTTCTTTTTTTAATGTAATAAAATAGTGCTATCATATTCCTAGTTGTTGGGTTTTTTTAATTGTTTTGCCTTGAGTCTATGTAGAGTAAGCATAACTGATGACTAAAGACATTATATGGGTATCATAGAATCATAGAATCAGTGAGGGTTGGAAGGGACCACAAGGATCATCTAGTTCCAACCCCTGAATCCTGAATGTTTCTGTGATTCTGAAAAGCAAACCAAAACAAAACCAAAACACAGGATTTGGAAAGGTAAATCTTTGGAAAAGAGGAAAGCAAAATGAAAACACTGTTCTTAGCAGTGACTAAAGTTAAGTTCCATCTTCCCATTTTTTTGTGTATTTGAGAGTTGTAGAAGATACTGCATGAATACAAACACAAGTGGGTTTATGAGTCTGTCTGGAATACTCATTTTGATCTACTGACAGGAACAATGACACTGTCCCATGTAAAGAAATGATTATATCATACTTCAATTTAAATTTCTAAGGTGAAAAATTAGTGTCTTTTTACTTAAGATTATTGATTGAATAACGTGACCAGTTCTTTTTAGTTTTGTTATTTTTCTCCAGTTCTTTCAACATCAATAAATGAGAAAGATAAACTTTGTGAATCCTTATCCTTCTCCTCCCCCCTCTTTTTTTTTTTTTTTTTAATACTTTTCAAGGAGATGTCTGAGATTTCAGTTTTACTTCACAAATATTTCCGTCTCCTACCCATCATATTGTGGTCTCCATGAAATGGCAAACATTTCATAAAATAGTTCTGACTAGTGCTTCAAAATCCTGCAAAATAAATATGTATATACATACATACATATATAAAGCAAGTAATGCAAAAGAAATGATATATATATAGGGCCACAAGGATGATCAGAGGGCTGGAGCACCTCTCCTACGAGGACAGACTGAAAGAGTTGGGGCTGTTCAGTCTGGAGAAAAGAAGGCTTTGAGGTGACCTAATTGTGGCCTTCCAGTATCTGAAAGGGGCCTACAATAAGGCTGGAGAGGGACTTAGGATCTCAGGTAGTGATAGGACTAGGGGGGATGGAATGAAGCTGGAGGTGGGGAGATTCAAACTGGACGTGAGGAAGAAGTTATTCACCATGAGAGTGGTGAAACTGTGGAATGGGTTGTCCAGGGAGGTGGTTGAGGCCCCATCCCTGGAGGTGTTTAAGAGCAGGCTGGATGAGGCTCTGGCCAGCCTGATCTAGTGTGGGGTATCCCTGGCCATGGCAGGGGGGTTTGAACTAGATGATCCTTGTGGCCCCTTCCAACTCTGACTGATTCTATGATTCTATATAAGCCTTTTGCTGCCACACAAACAACAACAACAACAACAACAAAAGGTGTATTATTATCATTATACCGTGGCAGTCATTGGCTAGTGGAGCTGAATAATTCCAGCAGCCTACATGCAACATACCAGATTTTTCACCTGATTTTAAAGCTAGTAAGAGACATTGATGTATAGTAGGGAATAAAGTCTTGAGTGAGGGGGAATAACATGTAGCTCAAACAGGTTTTAGAAAGATCAAAGGAGCCATTACTAGGCCAGCATTCAAACAGCAGGAAGGGAAATATGGTGCTCGTAATTCTCACAGATTTTGTGGAAAAAGAGAGTGAAGGGATTTATAATGCAAACCAAAAAATCTTAAAATCAATAGGATGCTTTGCTGGTATTCACAGTAGTGCCTGTAAAGTATGGGGTGGAGAGGTTAATTAATCCATTTAAGAGTGTGTATTTCAAATTCATTTGAGATTTTCTGCAGTAAGCTCGAAGACCAGTCTACAAATCTCTGTTTGGGAGATAACAGAAGCAGGTATCAATAGCTTTGAACTTGTGCATAAGTGGATCAATCACTATCTGAAAATCTGTCGTTAATGACACTTAGGAAACTTTGGTTAATGTTATTTAAATGCTTTTGAACAGCAAAATAGATCCAGATACCTAATAATTCATATTACCAAAATTCAGATAACCAATTCAGATAACCTAGTAAAACATTTCAGAATTACACTGACTTGCAACAAAATTAAAACCATAATAAAACATTTGGAAACTACTTTCATGCTTAATTTAAATATTTCAGCCATGTCTTAAATGTAAGAAGGTATTTTACAATTTAGAATAGAATAGAGTAGAATAGAATAGAATAGAATAGAATAGAATAGAATAGAATAGAATAGAATAGAATAGAATAGAATAGACAAGGTTGGAAGAGACTTTTGAGATCATCATGTCCAACCCATCATCCAACACCATCTAATCAACTAAACCATGGCACCAAGCACCCTATCAAGTCTCCTAAACACTTCCAGTGATGGTGACTGCACCACCTCCCCGGGCAGCCCATTCCAACGGGCAATCCCTCTCTCTATGAAGATTTTTTTCCTATCATCCAGCCTAAATAGAAATCTACCGTAACATATTGTATGACACACATGATATACACACTTGTTCATATTTTTTATTAAGCAAAATATTTTTACCTGAAATTCTTAATGAACTCACATTAATCATAGTCACTCAAGGGAGCAATAATCATAGTTTGATAATAATAAGAAGGGCGTCATTTAATGACTATTTACATTCTGTCTGAAATGATTGAAGATGAAATATGTTACTTGTCCAGATGATTAAAAATATTTTAAGACTTTTTTTACCACAATGGAGGGGTGGATCATCTTCACACTATCACAGGTTATTAGAGGTTGGAAGGGACCTCAATCATCGGTCAAACTCCCCTGCCAAAGTAGGATCGCTTAGGGTAGTCCGCACAGGAATTCATCCAGGTGGGTTTTGAAAGTCTACAGAGAAGGAGACTCCACAACCTCCCTGGGCAGCCTGTTCCACTGCTCTGTCATTCTCACTGTGAAGACATTTCTCCTCATGTTGAGGTGAAATCTTCTATGTTCAAGTTTGAACTTGTTGTTCCTTGTCTTATTACTGTGTACCACTGAAAAGAGCTTGGCCCCATCCATTTGACATTCACTCCTCAAATATTTATACACATTGATGAGATCCCCCTCAGATATTTATACACATTGATGAGATCCCCTCTCAGTCTTCTCAAGACTAAACAGCCCCAGGGCTCTCAGTCTCTCTTCACAGGGGAGATGCTCAAGTCTTACTGGGCAATCTTTTCTATTTATGAGATAAGGGACTTTTATTTATATTAATCATCATTTCAGAGAGGGAGACACTGCAGTCTAAAGCTGCTATTGTGCAGCATCCACAGTATAGGAATAGTTAGGCAGGAATACAAGAAAATTCTTAGGGGAATTTGAAAGTTTTGGAATATCTCTAATATACCTGCAAGCTAACCTGTGGGCCACTAATTACAATTACATTTACTGTTCTAAAAATTATTTCTTCAGTCAATTCAAAATCTGTTAAGTAAGAACAATGATTTACTGCAAAATGTTTTCAGGACTATATTCAAAGATTACTGAACAGTGTATGTTTATACAGGGAAGCAAATAAAACCAAAGCAGCATTTTTGTTCCGTGGTGAATTTCAGTAGTAAACACTCTCACGGGCATACTATGTGCATTTGAGATTCAGCACTACACACTAGTAAAGACAGTAATGCTATACTTTCTGGTTGCCAAATAGCAAACAAATAGCTGAATTTTAATTATGTATTTTTTGGTACTGCCAGACATTGCCTAAGGCTCAAACAAAACTTCTACATTCAGTCTACTATTCTGTTTTCTGATGTAGCTACCTATTTGTTTTCCTCTAACTTTATGGTTCTTTCTGTGATTATACACTCTATTGGTATATTTCTAAACCCTTTCCCCTTGCTTCTGAATCTAGAGTGTCAGGGGACTGGATGGGATCCATCCTAGGGTGCTGAGAGAGGTGTCTGTGCCAGGGGAGGTTTAGGCTGGATGTTAGGAAGAAATTCTTCATAGAATGATTGATTGCCCATTGGAATGGGCTGCCTGGGGAGGTGGTGGAGTCACCATCACTGGAGGTATTTTTTTTTCCTTCCAAAACTCTGTTGCACAAGGTGGTTGTCCATACTTTTGGAGGGAAAGAGAAATGCTCCACCTGCATATCCAGAAATGGTTGTAGTATTGCTCCAGCCTTCCTACCAGAAATTGTTCTAAACCAAAGAACTACCTGATTTCTGAGTTAGAATAGAATAGAATAGAGTAGAATAGAATAGAATAGAGTAGAATAGACTAGAATAGAATAGAATAGACCAGGTTGGAAGAGACTTTCAAGATCATTGCATCCAACCCATCATCCAGCATCATATAATAGACTAAACCATAGCACCAAGCACCTCGTCAAGTCTCCTCCTAAACACCTCCAATGATGGTGACTCCACCACCTCCCCAGGCAGCCCATTCCAATGGGCAATCACTCTCTCTATGTAGAACTTCTTCCTAACATCCAGCCTAAACCTCCCTTGGTGCAGCTTGAGACTGTGTCCTCTTGTTCTGGTGATGTTTGCCTGGGAGAAGAGACCAACCCCCACCTGTCTACAACCTCCCTTCAGGTAGTTGTAGAGAGCAAGAAGGTCTCTCCTGAGCCTCCTCTTCTCCAGGCTAAGCATCCCCAGCTCCCTCAGCCTCTCCTCATAGGTCTTGTGCTCCAAACCCCTCACCAACTTTGTTATGAGACAATAAACCTGTTTGCTGAACTACATGTACAACAGGAATATTTTCTGCACTCTTCCATATCCATATTGCATAAACAACACTGTTTTCTAAACACTGGGAAATATCTACACACATTCACTACAGCACTGCTGCAGAATGTGATACACTGGAAAGCAGCAGGCTTTTGAGACAGATCTGCATCAGCATCTTCATCTTCCTCCTCATTTTCATTAGCATTGCCACATCCTCCTCTGTGGTGGGTTGAAGGGCTGATCCTTCCTTCCCTCCCACTACAGGCAGGAAAGAAATGAGACTCAGACAAATGGATTGTAGGAATGGTGGAAAGTTTAAATGGAAAAGCAGTAAATATTTTACAGAGAACCACAAGCACAGTGAGAAACGGAGATCCCAAAGCATACCAGAAGCATCCCAACACTCCCCTCTCCCCAGCTGAGGGTACACCCAAAACCCCCCAGGGCTCTTTCTTCCCCCCTCCCCAACCCCTTCCCCACATTGTTAGGCTAATCTCAGCTGGCCAGATCTGAGACTGCCCTTCCCCTTCTCCTCCCAGCCTTAGGCCTAGCCAGGCCCATGAGGCCATGAGATGACTCCCCCTCCATTACCAGATAGGGACCATCTCCATAGACGCAGTGAGGGAAGAAAGAGGAAGTGCAGGAATTTGCAGGTGGGCATTGTAGGCAGCAGGACATTATGGGATGAAATACGCAGCTTCCTGTGTCCACCCACTGGGCTGGACCGTCGGGACACAAGAGGTGTGTCTTATGTGGCAGCAGAAGCAGGGCACCAGACTGAACCACTACATCCTCCTACAGTAACCTGACCTAAAGCCAAGTTTCTTTCTTTGGTACCACATTCACATGATGAAAAGACAGAACAAACTTTCCTATTTTGATTTCTTAACTATTATTCATTAGAAACCAGCTGGTAAGCAACTGTATACTGAGATGTCTCCACCTTTAGTATAGTTCTCAGAATTAAGCTTTAGAAAAAGGTATCAGCACATTAATGTTTCATGAGTACTATCAAGAACAGAGCTTATCTCACTTTCTGTTATTGCAAGGATGAAATGGAACTGCTGCCCCACAAAAATATAACAGCTAGTCAGCACAAGGACTCTGAGGGAGATAGCCTGACTATCCATCTGTGCTAAACAAGTTCTCTGAAGGCTGTTGCTTTCTGTGGGCTTTCCATGAAGATGATAAACACAAGTTCAGTTACACAAAGAAGCCAGCATGAACTTTGACTTCAGAAGTGGCACTCATCTCACCTACTTTAGCCATCTGGTAGTTGAACAGATGGACTAAGCTGAACTTCCCCAAAAGTTAGCAGAAAAGTTAGAGGTGAACTGAATCAGTCATATTTCCCACATGATCCATGTATGGGAGAAAGACTTTTTCAACACTAGCCTAGAATTAGAGAGTGAAGCTAACTCTGTAAGATACGTGTGAAATAAGATGGTTGCAAAAATTTCTGGGAAATTGAAAAAAACACTGAAAAAACACTATTTAAGAAGATTTCTGAAATTGCTAAATAAGAAGATAAGTAGTTCATTGAGCAAACCAATGCATAATTATTTCTGAAGATAAAAATATCTTAGTTAATTCTAAATTGCTTTCCACTAGCAGTAATTGCAAATTCTAGTGCTTTAATTTACATCTTCCCAAATGTAGGAAAATAAAAAAATAGGAAGAAAACAAGTGTAATTTTCTAAACATCAGAAGTACTGGCTATGATCATAGAATCATAGAGTCAATAAGGTTGGAAGAGACCACAAAGATCATCAAGTCCAACCTGGCACACAAGACCTCATGAATACTAAACCATGGCACCAAGTGCCACATCCAGTTCCCTCTTGAACACCTCCAGGGACGGCAACTCCACCACTTCCCTGGGAAGCCCATTCCAATGGCTAACAACTCTCTCTGTGAAGAACTTTCTCCTCACCTTGAGCCTAAACTTCCCCTGGTGCAGCTTGACACTTTGTCCTGTTGTTTTGGTGCTGGTTGCCTGGGAGAAGAGACCAACCCCCTCCTGGCTACAACCTCCCTTCAAGTAGTTGTAGACAGCAAGAAGGTCTCCCCTGAGCCTCCTCCACTCCCGGCTAAACAATCCCAGCTCCCTCAGCCTCTCCTCACAGGGCTTGTGCTCAAGGCCTCTCACCAGCCTCATTGCCCTCTGAAAATAGCACACAAAAGAAGCAAAGGAATGATGGCAGCTATAACTTGGTTCTCTTAGTGTAAATTTTTGTATAAATATTCTGCCATTTCAGATATTTTGGGGTCTTAAGATATTAAGTACAGCAGTTTATCCTAAATCAAGAGTCCCATATTCCATGCTCTTTTAGAATAAGTTTTTTTTTAAAATGTCAAGTTTTAAGAAAGGAAGAGTAAAATAACTATTACTGAGATAGTCCTGTTCAATATCTTTACTTATAATCTAGAGGAGGAGATTGAGTCCATCATCAGTAAATTTGCAGGTGACACCAAGCTGGGGGCAAGTGTTGATCTGTTAGAGGGTAGGAGAGCTCTGCAGAGGAATCGTGACAAGCTGGACAGATGGGCAGAGTGCAAGGGCATGAGATTTAACACATCAAAGTGCTGGGTTCTACATATCGGCCACAGCAACCCCATGCAGTGTTACAGGCTGGGGACAGAGTGTCTGGAGAGCAGCCAGGTAGAAAGGGACCTGGGGGTACTGGTCAATAGTAGGCTGAACATGCGCTAGCAGTGTGCCCAGGCGGCCAAGAAGGCCAAGGCATCCTAGCCTGTATTAGGAACAGTGCAGCCAGCAGGAGCAAGGAGGTCATTGTACCCCTGTACTCAGCACTGGTTAGGACACACCTTGAGTTCTGTGTCCAGTTCTGGGCCCCTCAGTTTAGGAAAGATGTTGAGTTGCTGGAGCATGTCCAGAGAAGTGCAACAAAGTTAGTGAGGGGTTTGGAGCACAAGACCGATGAGGAGAGGCTGAGAGAGCTGGGGTTGCTTAGCCTGGAGAAGAGGAGGCTCAGGAGAGACCTTCTTGCTCTCTACAACTACCTGAAAGGAGGTTGTAGCCAGGTGGGGTTTGGTCCCTTCTCCCATGTAGCCATCACCAGAACAAGGGGACACAGTCTCAAGCTGCAGCAGGAGAGGTTTAGACTGCATATTAGGAAGAAGTTCTTCATAGAGAGAGTGATTGCCCATTGGAATGTGCTGCCCAGGGAGATGGCGGAGTCACTATTACTGGAGATGTTTAAGAGGAGACTGGATGTGGCACTTGGTGCCAAGGTGTAGTTGATTAGATGGTTTTAGGTGATGGGTTGGACTTGATGATCTCAAAGGTCTTTTCCAACCTGGTTAATTCAACTCAACTCAATTCAACTCAATTCTATTCTATTCTATTCTATTCTATTCTATTCTATTCTATTCTATTCTATTCTATTCTATTCTATTCTATTCTATTCTATTCTATTCTATTCTATTCTACTCCTAGTCTATTCTAGTCTATTCTATTCTATTCTAATAAGTAATGGTAATATTCAAGATAAAATTAGATAAATTTATTTCTGATGATGGAGTTAAAGGTGAATTGAAAGATACTGTGAAATGAGAGGGGCTGATCAAATGGATTTCTCACTTGTCCAGACCAATTTGGTAGACATAATCCTGTTTTAAGGCTTGGAGGGGATAAACAACAACAACAAAACAAAACACAAGAAAAAGACAAAAACCAAACCAACAAACAACCCCCCCCCAAAAAAAAAATATCAAAACCAAAATGATACAAAACCCAAATTAAAAAACATCAACAAAAACCCCTAAAACACAAACAAACAAAACAACTGGTCAGTATATCTAATACTTTTTGTTATTCTGTTTTTAACAAGAAAGAAGTAAAACCTGTCTTGTCTTCTCCTTCATTCCTCTCCTTCCTCCCTGAAAATATTTTTGCAATGTGCTCTTGCAGTGCCTGGATCCAGCAGTGGACACACAATGGAAGAATCATGAGTTGCATGAAGGTAAGAAGCAATTAATAGACTCTCAAATAGTGGCTGAATAGACAAGTCATTTCAGAAACTATTTCTGCTGAGCAAACATTCAGGCTCTGTTCTGTGTAATGGATTGATTTGGGTTAGAAGTCAAGGTGGTCTGCCTGAGCTACATGCTAATCACTGATAGCAAATATTCATATTCTCTGTGATGGTAGGAACAGATGAAACATCAGAATCTGAAAGAAGCTACTTGAAAGTATCTTGTTTATGTCTTTGACCTCTTTGTAATAGTAAATGAGCAATCCACAGTGGCATATTTTGATATCAAATAATTCACTTACTCTTCACAGTACAAGAGTCGGTTGCAACATGCATTGCTGCCTGCATTGAGTCTGACAGATTTAGCATTACATATCTAGTCCTCTGTTCCTGACTTGCAACATGAGGATTTAAAGATGGAAAAGATACCACCTGAATTATCTAATTTGCCTGCACTCATTACAAATTTCCTTTTCTGCCCCTGACAGCACCTGGTTTATTTTAAAAAGGAAATCTTTGAAGCACTGAGCCTTGCCAAGGAGGCTCAGTATATAAAGTAACTACCTCAGCAGCTGAAACCCCTCAGTTCTGCAGCAATCCCTTTAAACTAAGCAGTAGAGCTCATTCTTGCTCAGATAAGGAACTAATTAATATACAGGCCTGGTTTTTTGTTTGTTTGTTTTCCAACTGTGCAGCTGCATCTGTTATATTTTGTAGGTGTTTATGTACTTTTCTTCTAAATTATGGTTTACTTGTATATATTAACTGTGAACACATTTTGTGTATGTTTCTGTATAAATGAAATGTTAAATGTAAGTCTAAGGTCATCATAACTTGATAGGTATGTTGGATTGGTGTTTTTTTCAGATCTATGCTCTTTTATTAGCTGTCATTAGTTATGTGCATAAAATAAATATTTATTCACTTTTTTTTTCCCTGATGACACATAACTTTTTAAGGAAGTCATTATTATTATTAATATTTCTGCTCATTGCTTTAATTTTATTCACATTTATTAGTTCATGTCTAAATGCTTTAGCAATGGAAATAGAAGGGGTTTGTTTAGACTCTTGTTTGTTTTTTTTTTTCCAGTGGTTAGTATTATCCAGTACTTCATACACTTACAAGCTCCAGTGCATGATAGGGACTGCCCTGCTGGAAAGCAGCTCCAAGGAGAAAGACCTTGGAGTCCTAGTGGACAGCAAGTTCTCCATGGGACAATGTGCCCCTGTGGTACCCTGGGGTGCATCAAGAAAAGTGTGTCCAGCAGGTCTAGGGATGTTCTTCTCCCCCTACTCTACTCTGCCCTGCTGAGACCACACTTGAATAGAATAGAATAGAATAGAATAGAATAGAATACAATAGAATAGAATAGAATAGAATAGAATAAGCCAGGTTGGAAGAGACCTTCAAGATCATCACGTCCAACCCATCAACCAATCCAACCCACCTAAACAACTAAACCATGGCACCAAGCACCCCATCAAGTCTCCTCCTGAACACCTCCAATGACGGCGACTCCACCACCTCCGTAGGCAGCCCATTCCAATGTGCAATCACTCTCTCTGTGTAGAACTTCTTCCTAACATCCAACCTAAACCTGAGACTGTGTCCTCTTGTTCTGGTACTGGCTGCCTGGGAGAAGAGACCATCATCCGCCTGTCTACAACCTCCCTTCAGGTAGTTGTAGAGAGTGATAAGGTCACCCCTCAGTCTCCTTTTCTCCAAGCTAAACACTTGGAATACTGTGTCCAGTTTTGGCCTCACCAGTTCAAGAGAGACAGAGACCTGCTGGAGAGAATCCAACAGAGAGCCACAAGGAAATACCTACAGAATTGCTAATTATTGCTGATTTACTACATTTGAAGGGTTCAACAAAAAGGGTTACACTTTATTGTGAGAACAAGTTAAGAAGCTCCAAGTGCATCAAACGGTCCACCTCTTTCATGGAGATCTCACTGTTCACTTCAAGGCTTCTGGATATATGTTTGCAGAGCATATATAGATCCATCAGCTGTAGGCTTCATGCTTTTTTTTTTTAATCTGTTCAGTTACTGGGGCAGATTGTTGGAATTAGGTTTCATCAGCTGTCTTAAAGCCTTTATTGACTGAAGAAAAACATGGGAGAATCAGGAGTTGGAGACCAGAAAGATGAGAACTCAGATGCGACCAAGCTGGGGGTGGCTGTTGATCTGTTAGAGGGTAGGAGAGCTCTGCAGAGGGACCTTGACAGGCTGGGCAGATGGGCAGAATAACGGCATGAGAATGAACACATCCAAGTGCTGGGTTCTGCACATTGGCCACAACAACCCCATGCAGTGCTACAGGCTGGGGTCAGGGTGGGTGGAGAGCAGCCAGGCAGAAAGGGACCTGGGGGTACTGGTCGATAGTAGGCTGAACATGAGCCAGAAGTGTGCCCATGTGCCCAAGAAGGCCAAGGCATCCTGGCCTGTATTAGGAACAGTGTGGCCAGCAGGAGCAGGGAGGTCATTGTGCCCCTGTACTCAGCACTGGTTAAGGCCACACTTTGAGTCCTGTGTCCAGTTCTGGGCCTCTCAGCTTAGGAAAGATGTTGAGTTGCTGGAGCGTGTCCAGAGAAGGGCAACAAAGCTGGGGAGGGGTTTGGAACACAAACCCTATGAGTAGAGACTGAGGGAACTGGGGTTGCTTAGCCTAGAGAAGAGGAGGCTCAGGGGAGATCTTCTTGCTCTCTACAACTACCTGAAGGGAGGTTGTAGCCAGGTGGGGTTTGGTCTCTTCTCCCAGGCAGCAGCAGAACAAGAGGACATAGTCTCAAGATGCACCAGGGGAGGTTTAGGCTGGGTGTTAGGAAGAAGTTCCTCACAGAAAGAGTGATTTGCTATTGGAATGGGCTTCCCAGGGAGGTGGTGGAGTCACCATCACTGGAGGTGTTTAGGAAGAGAGTGGATGGGGTGCTTGGTACCATGGTTTGTTTGATTAGGTAGCGTTGGGTGATAGGTTTGACTCGATCTTGAAGGTCTCTTCCAACCTGGTTAATTCTATCCTATTCTATTCTATTCTATTCTATTCTATTCTATTCTATTCTATTCTATTCTATTCTAAAGTTTCCTTAGAAAGAATAGGTGTTAATAATTTCTAATAAAAAAAAAAAAAGGCTTTTCATACTGTATATACATTCCCAAATTTTATACTAGTGACACAGACTCTTAAACTTGCTACACAAAATGCATTATTTGTAAGAATATTTCAGTCTTCATAATTAGTTGTATTTACAAATTTCCCTGGTAATAATATCCAAAAGGCTAACTGAATGGCAAGTATTTAAATGTTCCCAATGTACTTGAAAAAATCCTGTAGTAACCTCACATGAATAGTTAAAGCTATAAACCAGACTTTTTGATAAAAACTTCCTTGAGAATCAATGCTTTTACAGAGTCCATAAAGTCACTTTGCTTCTCTTCCCCCAAGAGAATGGTGATTGAAAAGCCTTTTTGAATTCTGCTCTTTTGTACTCCCTATCACCAATCAGCAAATGAAGGCAGTCTAAATTAGCTATTCATGAACTGCTATTCCAGAATAACTATTCCTGAACAAACACATGTGAAAACTTTTCTTACTCTAGAACATCTATACTTTATTTCTACTTGGAATAATCTGCCTTTGATCTAAATGGGAACAAATCATTCATGCTGAAATGAAGTCTATGGCTTGGACTGTTTGAAAATTGTTATTGAGCTTTACAACTTAATAGGAAACAGCTTTATACATAGACATGTTAATATTGCAATAGCTGTAGGTGGTGTATTGGCCCAGTAGCCAACAAATTCAAAGCAGTGAAAAGGTTCAAAGCTAGAGAGTACTTATAGCATACACAGTTTCTGATCAACCTGTGGTCCACAAATGGTAGTCAGAATGTAAAAGAAAATTAAAAGGAACAGCCTTTTTCAGCCTTTGAAACAGGACAGTCAGTTTTGCACATTTTGCCAGACCCTAACCCAAGTGAAGCCAGTGAGCCTCTATACAGGGAATGACAAAACTACGTCATTTGTCATAAGTTAATTCAGAATACATTATACTTACCACAAGACACCTTTCTTAGTCTGGCATTTGTAATTGCAATTTCAAACAACTACATTGAACAAAAGATTAATTTTTCACATTGACATTCATTGCTAGTAGATAGCAAAGTGAAGCAGTGCTTCTTAAGTGCTTCTTGGAGGTACCTGTACACCTCTAAATCAATTTATTTATTTAAAATATGGAAGACTATGAGAATTACACTATTGGTAAGTTTAAGATTAAACTATTAAAAATGTTTCCACAGGAGAAATATATATGGGTTTTACATATTCTAGGGTGTTATAAATCAAATGTATATATATATGTATGTATATATGTAGAGGACACAGTCTCAAACTGTTCCAGGGGAAGTTTACGGCTCCAGGTGAGGAGAAAGTTTTTCACAGAAAGGGTTGTTGGCCTTTGGAATGGACTATGGGCTGCCCAGGGAGGTGGTGGAGTCGCTGTCCCTGGAGGTGTTCAAAAAGGGGTAGGACATGGTACTTGAAGCCATGGTTTAGTAGAATAGAATAGAATAGAATAGAATAGAATAGAATAGAATAGAATAGAATAGATCAGGACGGGTTGGAAGAGACCTTCAAGATCATCACGTCCAACCCATCATCCAACACCACTTAATCAACTAAACCATGCAACCAAGCACCCCATCAAGTCTCCTCCTAAACACCTCCAATGATGGTGACTCAACCACCTCCCCAAGCAGCCCATTCCAATGGCAAATCACTCTCTCTATGAAGAATTTCTTCCCAACAGCCAGACTAAACCTCTCCTGGTGCAGCTTGAGACTGTGTTCTCTTGTTCTTGTGCTGGTTGCCTGGGAGAAGAGACCAGCCCCCACCTGTCTACAACCCAAACTCCCTTCAGGTAGTTGTAGTAGTAGTCATGAGGTGTTGGGTGACAGGTTGGACTTGATGATCTTTAAGGTCTCTTACAACCTTATTGATTCTATTATTCTATGATATGCTTGATTAATTGGACTTCTGAATCTCTGTTCATATTAGCTGCCTTTGTGGCTAATCTATGTCCAGTTAACAACAGGAAGTCTGTGAAGTTGAGATTTAATTATTTTTTTAAAATTAAATAATTTTTAAAAGCCCTTACTTTCAGAAAACAAAATTGCTCTCATTTGCATAATCATCCCTCTGGGTCATCAGGTCTTAGTTCTAATTGTGGACCACATTATGTGTTGGTAATACATAATACCCATTTTCTGTGATTGTAGCTACCAAAGTCTGTTTGTGTTAAATCAAGAGGTGGTATCACTTCATATCCCCTAGTATCTAATTCTCCTCTCAAGGAATATCTTGGAATCTTCTAAATTCCTTGAACTTTTTGCTGTTATTTTTAAGTCTCAAAACTTTACCTGATTAAACTGATCTGTTACAAAAGAGCTGCTGGCTTTTGTATTTGCCCTCTCCCTATTGTACCTACACGTTAAAACATATTAATATATGGTGAGAGATAATAGCCCCAAGGGAGAACAACATTAGAAAGATCTGTGCTTATCAAAATACAGTAAAACAAGCAAAATTAGCTACTGTTTACATAAAAGAAATTGGATTAGGAATTTGATATGGCCCATTTTGTTTAGGGAAAGCTGTTACTGAGGAATAAAGTAGGTTAAGTTCAAAAACAGTAAAACCAAAGGTGAAGAATGTTCCAACACATTTTAAGCAGCAGAGATTAAAAATAAAACCACCAAAACAAATCCCAGAGACTCATGAAGTTATGTATTGCATTTGAAGTTTATGAAATATTTAGAAAACATTATACATCTAAAGACCTGGAATATTAATCAATGAATACACTTTTTGGCTTTTCTGAAGTGTAATCTCTAGCTATTTGGTGATTTTCTTCAGTAACCTTAATGCTAGATAGAGCTTCCAAAGAAAAAAAGAAAGAAATTCCTTAAATGGCTGTGATGAGAGAATGGAGGAATAAAAGTCATTGTACTGAATAGTAAGTGGTGTCATTTTCAATGAGAATGAAATGCCTTTCTCCCTTAGCTCCCACCATATCCTTCAGAGAGCCCACAGACAGTATGCAGTCGTAGGAATCCTGTCTACAAGTCCTGGATGCAAATCACCTTGTGATTGTATCGTGGACTGAGATGTGCCCCCAAAAAGGATAAAGATTGCTCACCAGAATGCAGCTGCCCTGGAAACAATGGGCAGATACCAGTGCTATCAATACTCTCTGGAATATGCATAAGACAAGTTCATCTCCACCCATCAAGTACCCCAGAAAGGGAGGATGGTGAGACAATGGATTTGCCACCTGGCCCCTGATGTGTATTATGTGTGTGGTCAGGAAAATGGAGAAGGAGGAGGTGGAGGGCCCCACCTTTCTCCTAACCCCTGTACAAACACAAGGAATACACAGGAAGATTTCCTGGGGGACAATACTGGACACATACCTAAGGATTAAAAACTGTATAAAAGGACTGGAGTGATACTGGCAGGAGAGAAGAAAGAAAATGACATCGCACCCTGGAAACATCACAGGGCAACATAAGAAGAACTTGGACTGTGAAAACTCTTTCCCTCCACCTCTGGCCAACAATAATATAATCTCTTTCCTGCTCTCTCTCTCTTCTCCCTATTTCTATTTGTTTCCCTCTCTCTCCCTCCTTCTGTTCTGTCCACTGTATTCTGTTAATAAATATTCTTGCTGTTGATACTTTGGCCTCATTTTTGCCTCTAATTTCATAACACAGGAATATTCAAAAAGAACTGAGTCTCTTCTTCTCTGGACTGAGACAGCAGTGTGAATAAAAACCTTTTTGTCCATAAGAGGGCCACTGCTTTTATTTTATAGCTTATTGCCCCTAACAGAATTGCATCTGTTTAAACTACTGGAAACTTTTTGATTATAGATATAAAATATTTTTATTCCTCAAACTAGTTCTTTTACTTGACTTTATTTTTGTTGCTGTATTTTTTGCCCAAAGCCTTTATACTGGTTCATTAAGAAGCTTTTTGGTTGTTTTGTTTTGGTTGGTTGTTTGTTTGTTTCATTTTGTTTTGTTGTTGTTGGTATTTTGTTGTCTGTTCTTGGTTTTTTTTTTCCTCATGATACATGCTTTCAACAAAGTTTGAATTCTAAATTATTGGATGAGACTGTGCACAGTCATGCTGGAATACTTAGTACATTTCTTGTTAAGAATGGCATTCCAGTTAGTACATAAAAAATTATCAATATGGTAGTAAAACAGAGTTATTATTAAAGAGTGGAAATTTTGGTTGAATAGATCATTGGACTTGCATAATAGGAGAAAGAAAAATAAAATAGTTGAGTCACCTCAAAACTGTAAAAATTAGCTAGGACAAATCTGTCCAGACAGTAGGATTTAAAGTGGTTTAAGGGCAAAATTAAATAACCTGTGTGGATGCACCTCTGATTTTTATTGTATGTTAACAGCTCAGAATAAGAAAAAATCCATGTAGCCCAGCTCATAGCAGCCATGTTTTCAAAGACTGCAAAGTACTATAAGAAAACCTACTTGCTCTTTCTTAAGAAGGCTGAGAAGGCTTCAAAAGAAAGAACAACCCAGAGAGTAGATTTCCATTCAGATATACATCCAAGGATGCAAGATACATGTTTCTGAGTGCTCTTCCACTTCACTAGGAGAGAGGCAAGAACTGGAGCTATCTCTCTGGCTTTTTGAACATGACATTATAAACTCCATGGAAGCTCTAAAGTGTTAGAGGTTCCATGGAGTTTATAATTTCAATATTACTGCTTACAAATAAACAAACAAACAAACAACTTCATACTGTAATTTCACGACATATAAATTCCTTCAGGATTCCTAGCTATCATGTCATTCCTGATATTTAATTTCTAGGAACAATTGTAACAAAATCTGAAAAATGTCCTGGTTTTGACTAGCTTGAAAAGAAAATCAAATCCAAAATAATAATAAATTGGTTAGTAATAGTGCCATGGATCAGTTGCTATAGAATTAGATCCATAATCAACAGTTTTGAAAAACTGTGGTTTTCTTCTGTTGATTTTATTCCCCTTTGCTTCTGAAGAAACACACAAACCCTCCCTGAGAATAGAATAGGATAGAATAGAATAGAATTAACCAGGTGGGAAAAGACCTTTGAGATCATCAAGTTCAACCTAACATCCAACACTATCCAACTAACTATACCATGGCACCAAGCACCCCATCCAGTCTCTTCCTAAACACTTCCAGTGATGGTGACTCCACCACCTCCCTGGGCAGCCCATTCCAATGGCCAATCACTCTTTCTGGGAAGAACTTCTTCCTAACACCCAGCCTAAACCTCCCCTGGTGCAGCTTGAGACTATGTCCTCTTGTTCTGGTGCTGGCCGCCTGGGAGAAGAAACCAACCCCCACCTGGCTACAACCTCCCGTCTGGTAATTGTAGACAGCAATAAGGTCTCCCCTGAGCCTCCTCCAGGCTAAGCAACCCCAGCTCCCTCAGCCTCTCCTGATATAGCTTATGCTCCAAACCCCTCAGCAGCTCACCACCTCACAGAAATTCCTGTGTAAACAATCACTGAACAAGTGCTTTTTTCTTTTTTGCTGTTCATAATGTAACAATGCATGGCTGTATGATGAGAGATTTGAAAAGAAAAAGAAGTTAATTCCCAATTACTTTTTATTAATTACCATGTGTATGGCATTTTAACACACATAAAGGTAAAAATGGCAGAGCATTTTGATTTGCTGTGTTTTGATAAAAAAAAAAATAATTAAAACAGCGTTTTCAGACTGACTGAAATTGGCAGAGATAACTCTGGCAAGTTTATTTGCTCACGCATCGCTCCGGCTCTAACTACATAAATGTTATTGTGCATATCATAGCCAACAATAATTACATCTCTTGGTCTGTTTGAACAAGACCACAAAACAGGGCTCTTGCATGGAGACATACCCCAAACTTGTGAATCAAATCAGTCTGATTGAAAGAAAGGTGATACATAGCTAGCCTTCTTCACTAAATTTTCATCTGTGTTCTATTAGCAGTTCACTTAAAACACTATGCATCATGTTTCAACACATTTTTATATACAATCTAGATTTGTATTCTTGGTTTCTGTCTATAGATAACAACACTCATGAGATCTTGAAAATGTTGTTCAACAAACAGGAAATCAAAAGAAAATAGAAGGTCAAAACAAAGGTGATAGGGAATGCAGGTTTACCAGTGTTCCATGGTGCAGTTACCAGCAGGAAACTGATTTTGTGCCAACCTCACTTGACAACAGACTACCTATAAAGTGTTGAACTGATATATACCTGGAAGTATAATTCTCGTTCAAAAGAAGGAAAACAAAGCATTTAATTTTATAATATTTTCAGTAACTTCCCTGTATTTTTAAGCAATATGGGCAGGAGTTAGAAAGTGCTCAAACAATCTTTAAAGAATTGTTCAGCTATTCTTTCTTCGCTTTCTGTAAGTATAAAGGAAACACTCGGCAGATAGGGTTATGTCTAAGTTCATCAGAAACATTAGAAATAATGAATTGATTATGTATAGTACTTCCTATGTATAACTGCTTGAATGAAATGTCTTTTAAAACTTTCTGAGCTGTACATTGGCCTCCCTCTCCAGTTTCCCTACTTCCCATCCCTTCTGATAGTTTCTTTAGTAATTTGGTATTCAGATATATGCTTAGCTTTTAAGTGGAAAAATGTAATTGATGAAGGACTTGAGAACAGGAATAAGATAAAATAAAATAATTTGATACAATTGTCATGTATTCCAAGAATAATAATAACACAGTCTGTTCCAGACAGATGGATTCCTGTTGGCTAGACTGGAATTTTGATGCCTAAATCTGGAAGAATGATATTGATTTTTTTTTGTGTGTGTACCACTGAATTAATTAGCAAAAATAATAAAGTATTAGTTTACTATTATCTGCAGTCATGAGGTCTTGTAAACCAAGTAAATTTCTGCAATTAACTGTATGAGCTATGGAGGGAATCTCCTTAAAAAGCCTCAAAATTGTTATGAAAGACAATATTTACACCCTTGTATTACTGCTGTGAAACAGCATAATAAATTGGAATAGGTTGCAGTTCACTAGGTGAGGCAGACTGAAAATCCATTAGATTAATTACTTCTCATAAGTATAATTATGTTTACAGTATGCTACATTTCTACATGTCTAATGGGCTTCAAAGAAGAGCAAGGTGTAATTAAAAACTTTATCTGGAAAGGCTAATCACGAAGCTTAAAAAGAAATATTCTTTGAGCTAAAACAGACAACAGCAGGCTTTGTTTTCCCTAATGTGTGACTGTGCTATCTAAATAAAGAGATCATATTCTGCAAATCATAGCTAATGGTGAAAAATATGTGTGTTAGAAAATCTATAATCCTTTAAAGTTTCTTGTGGGTCTACAGTGAGGATGCCATTGCTGTTTATTGTGATGGGTTACAGCCATCCTGAAAGCAGGGGCGGGGAGGGCTTGTGAGAGCCTTGCTCTCCCCAGAGTGGGGCTTTCCCCCTGGGACACTGAGTTAGTCTGTTCCACTCCCCATCCCTTTCCAGCAAGCCTATAAAAAGGAAGACACTGCAGCCATTTGCTCTCTTTTACTTCTGCCTCGATGGAACGAAAGGACTAAGAAAGTTGCTGCTGGCTTCCTGGTTCTCTGCCATGTGGTCAGGCCTGGTCCTCCTCCCTGCTGCATCCCCACTTCTTTGAAGGACTGTTCATTTTGTATATATTTTCCCCGTCATATCTTGTTCTGTACCCTTTTGAACCTTTCCTGTTATTGTTATATATATGTATATATCATTTAAAGAAAATTTTACCTCTCTACTTCCAAACTTCCCTTTTTTTCCTTACCCCCCCCCTTTCTTTCCTTTGATTTTTTTTCTTCCCTAATCTCTCCCTGTTCTCTCCCCTTTCCTGTTTAATGTAGACAGTACAAAAACTTTTTTCACTGTGCGGACGACAGAACATTTCAACAGGCTGCCCAGGGGAGTTGTGGAGTCTCTGTCTCTGGAGATATTTAATACCTGCCTGGGTGTGTTCCTGTGTGATCTGGTAGAGGTGATCCTGCTCTGGCATGGGGATTGGACTAGACAATCTTTTGAGATCCCTTCCAATCCCTAACATTCTGTGATTCTGCAAAATTAAACACAATCTCACCTCTAAAAATCATATCTTATTACACTGTTGACAAAATATGTAAATATACTCCTTGTCAGATATTTGTTTAAACTTTTCTTTAAAATCTGTATTTCTTTCTAACTTGTAGTGACGATATGATAGTTTCAGTAACAAGTAATTTTAGACAAATCCATTTGTTCCTTCAGCTCTGTCCACTGGGAAATGACATTTCAAGATTCTTACGTACTCAGATGCAATCAGGCGTATAGATTTCTAAATCTTTCTCACAAACCCCTTTTATAACACCTTTAGTCTCCCATTTACATTGTTTTTTTTCATAGTACTCATCTGTGTGCAGATCTCTATGTGTTACATATCTGATAGATACACTTCACAGGATGAATTTGGAGTTCAGCTCACTAGATATTGATCAAGTGTGAGGATTTTGGCATACAGTGACACAGAATGTTATCAGCTCTCCTTCCACTTGAATTTCATTGTACTTGGGATGATAATTTCCCTGAAATTACAGTGAAGTTGTTACCTTTACCTAGAAAAATGGGGTAGATGAGAGGAAAGCCTGACTTCCTAGAGTGGAAGACTCTTCTAGAATTTAATTCACACTTCTGTGTATGGATCCACATCTATATTATGAGATCCAGAACTATTGCCAAACTCCAGAAAACAAATGATTGCACCAAAAAGCTCCTTAGCAAAAGGAAATTGTTCTTTGCTGCACTCTTTATTTTCCACTGGAATAGAAACCAAGTGAAAGGGCAAGAAAGTAGGCATTATTTGCTCTAGATGGTGCACTGATATAGAAGACTGGATGGAGAAGTTGGACTGTACGACACAGAATCGCAGAATATATCGGATTGGAAGAGACCTCAAAGATCATCCAGTCCAACTCTTGACCCAGCATTGAAGGGTCAACACTAAACCGTGTCCATAGGCACCAGGTCCACATGCCACTTGAGCACCCCCCAGAGATGGTGACTCCACCACTGCCCTGGGCAGGCCATTGTAATGTTTGATAACCCTTTCAGTGAAGAAGTATTTCCTAACATCCAGCCTAAACCTCCCTGGCACAGCTGGTAATCATTTCCTCTGGTCCTGCTGCTTGTCATCAAGGAGAAAAGGCTGGTCCCCTCCTCATTCCAACCTCCCTATGGGTAGTTGTAGAGAGTGATCAATGTGCTGCCCAGGGAGGTGGTGGAGTCACCATCCCTGGAGGTGTTCAAGAGGGGATTGGACGTAGTGCCATGGTTTGGTAGTCATGAGGTCTTGGGTGACAGGTTGAACTTGATCTTTGAGGTCTTTTCCCACCTTACTGATTCTATGATTCTGTGATAAGGTCTCCCCTCAGTTTCCTCTTCTCTAGATTGAACAACCCCAGTCCCCTCAGATGCTCCTCCTTGGTCATGTGCTCCAGGCCCTTCATGAGCCTTGCTGATCTTCTCTGGATGCTGATCTTCTCTGAGGGGCTCTGAACTGAATACAATACTCAAACTGTGTTTCACAAGTGCTCAGTACAGGGGGATGATCAGCTCTGTGTTCCTGCTAGCCACAGAATGCCATTGGCTTTCTTGGCCACCTGGGCACACTGATGACTACTATTCACATTATAAACCGTATTGTTTCTACAGTTAACTGCAACCCTTTAAGTTTATTTTAAGATCCTTGCAACTGCAAATACAAAAGAGCACACGAAAAAGAATCAAACATTTTCCCAGATCTGGCAAACAAGGTCTGAATGCTTTGCTGGGTTTTGCCTATGCTATTTTCCAATGACAGTCACAAATGTCACAATATTTCTGAATGCAATCCATTTAATACATTTTGGCCTGACCACAACTAAATCTTGAGAGACTTTTGAAGTTGCATACTTACTTGTCTTATTATTCATGTATTTTCATTCAGATTTTTGCCTCCCTTACAGAATACTTGTTTAAAAGTGGTTAGAGACAAGGTATTTGTTGAGGGAAAAAAAAAAAAGAGGATTTTTCTTTTTTCTTTTTCTTTTTTCCCCCTATACAAACACTTATGGATGACTGAAAAACAGAGACACTGAAAGGATAAAAAGCCAGCAAATTCAAGAACAAAACAAAAAATAACCAATTCAGATGGCTTTTCTTTATAAACTTATCACTAATATTTCATTTCATTCTCCTTATTCTTTAATAGGAGTATGATAACATTTCGTGTGTTTATTGGTATTATAATCAGGCCATTCTCTTGTTTAGAGCTGCTGAATGTGTTTATATTCTGCAAATAAATTTATCAATTTAATTTATCTAGAGAGTGAGCAAGCCATTGATGCTGCTCCTTCTCATAAAACTGTCTGTTAGTGGCAGTCTAAATTGATAAGTAATTGACCTCTTTGTGTCCCTCTCAGGAAAAATGTGAAAACTGACTTAACCAGGTTAAGATATGCAATCATACTGATGTGGGGGTATGTTTTATCATTTGATTGCACATAAATGTCAGCTGCATTTAGGAGAAGCATCAGAAAAATAAAAGGTGAGGAAAAATAATATCCTTCTATAGAAAATATTTGTCACTTTCAGAATCTCAAAGCCAGGAAAAAGAATGTTAAAGAAAAGTATCAGGTTGTATTTCCATACAAAATACTGCCATATACTCAGTTCATTAAAATATCCTGAGTTCGTCTCTGAATGTTAAAATAGACTTTCAAATCATGCTGAACTAAGACCCCTTCCTAGGACATTTTCATAAGATTAAACTTTCACCCTATCACATATGTAATGACTGCATTATTCTTTAAAAGTCTGACAACTCAGGGCATTATTTTCCATATTTTTTTGCAGGAACTGTTAAGTTAGGCTAACAGGTCTGTAGTTCCTTGAGACTTCCCTAATACCCCTTTTCTAGATTTAGGTTACACTGGTTAGCTTCCACTCAGCAGGGCCCTTCATAGACTCCTAAGACTAAGTAGATGTCCAAGAGAGGTCCTGTCTGCCATATCCTTCAGTACTTTGCAATGAATCCCATCAGTTCCCATGCACTTGTTGAATATTCAGCTGATATAGATAATCCCTTAGAATTTCAGTGTTCACAAATGACATGTTGCTGTTCCCACATTTGTAGTCCTCTGACTCATGAGAGTGGGTAGCTCAAGGCTTATAAAAATTATTAAAGATTGAGGCAAAAAAATGCATTGAATGCTTCTGATTTTCCTTTATCCCTATTAGTCAGGTGACCATCATCAACAAGTATTTGTCCAACATTTTCTGTTGAACTCCTCTTGCTACTAATATACTTTAAAACCTCCTTCTTATTATCTGAAAAAAACCGCTGGCTTCAGTTGAGCTATGGTCTTTGCTTTCTCCTCCTTGCATCCATGAACTGTGGTTCTGTAATACTGTAATCTTCCTGTGAATGTTGACCTTACTTCCAGAAATCATACAGTTTCTTTTTCCTCTAGAGAGAAGTTCCCTGTTCAGCCAAGATGGGTTTCTGTAGCACTTGCTTGACTTACAACACGGTGGAACTGCTGGCTTGCACAGTGAAATTGTTTGACAGACAAAAGCAGATCTTAATGAATAAGTAGTGCATTCAGTTCTGGAACCCCTATCACAGGAAGGATCTGAAGGTGCTGGAATGTGTCCAGAGAAGGGCCATGAAGGTGATTAGAGGGCTGGAGCACCTCTCCTATGAGAGGTCCATCTCATAGGAGAGAGCCCATCTGTCCGGCCTGTTAAGATCCCTCTACAGCGCTCTCCTATCCCCTAACAGATCAACTACTATTGCAGCCACACATTTGAATGTTTTTCTCTAAAAATTATAATACTAAAATAGTATTGAGAGTAGTTTGGGCTCAGCATTGTATTTTCTGAGAAGTTTCTCTATTTCCTCTCTCTCTTTTTATTTTTTCGGTTTTTTTTTTTTTTTAAGAAAAATAAAACTTTGCAAGTCCTTGGTCATAATTGGGAAAAAATGAAGATGGATTAATATCATACTTTATCATTGCATAAAATGCAGAAAATTCTTTTGTTTGCAGTCTATTAAATGTACAGTTTGATGTTATTTGTCATAACTTCCCTCTCCTTGCTTTTTTCTCCTTTTCTGACTATTCACTTTATAACTTTCCTTTTACACTTTTAAAATATTTTATAATTGAGTCTATGAACTATGTTGGAGTAATAAATGCCCTGGAGACAAAAGACTTCCCCCCCCGTCCCCCCCAGAAGAACAGTATATCCTCTGTGTACAGTTTTTATGAGATTAGTTTAATCTTTCTTTTGCCTTTATTTCCTTGTTTTATTCTCAGAAAATCATTTTAAGGAGTCTTTAGAGATCACCTCTTCACAGGAATATTTCTTAACACTTGACACTACGTGTTCTAAATGAAGCACACTGAAATCTACACATAGAAACCTACACGGCTCCAAGTAGGAAGAAACCTGATAGCATGTGTTGAAAGAAATTCAATTGTTTTGAAGTGAAATCTGAAAGTTTAAGGAGAAATATATGAAATGGAAAATATATGTATATATATATATATGCTTTTATATATATAAGTATATGCTTTTATATATATATATATTTATATATATAAATAAATATATAAAGTGTATATATATATGCTTTTATATATAAAAGTATATGCTTTTATATACAAAAGTATATATGTATATACACTTTATATATTTATTTATATATATATACTTTATATATAAAAGTATTTTTATTTATTTATTATTATTTATTTATATATTTGATATATTTATTTATATATACTTTATATATAGAAGTGTATATATATATATACACACTTTTAAAGAATATAAATTAGAAGAGCAAGGGCTAGACTGCTAAAGATGTAAAGGAGGCCGTAAAACATATGTGCAAGGAGAAAGTTTTGGTCTTTTCCTTAACTTTTCAAAACAATGTAAAAATAGTCGGAACTGTACAGAAGACCAAATATCAGGATACTTTAGAAAAATAAAAAAATGGAATAAGTTGGAATAGATTTCTGTGAAAATGATGAGAAAAGTTGAAAAAGACCTGTGTGACAAGAAGTAGTAAAATCTGCTGTGGTCATAGAAGATACCTCTGACAAATCACAAATTTTCCTGGTTTCAATGTCACGTGTAGAAAACTCTCATGTTACTACCAACTTTTTATACAGTTTGATAAAACACAAATACAAAAGCTTAAGTTTGATATGTTTGCAGTGAAATACTGAAGGGGGGGGAAATAGAATAGAATAGAATAGAATAGAATAGAATAGAATAGAATAGACCAGGTTGGAAGAGACTTTCAAGATAATCATATCTAACCTATTATCCAACACACCTAATCAACTAAACCATGCAACCAAGCACCCTATCAAGTCTCCTCCTAAACACCTCCAAGATGGTGATTCCACCACCTCCCCAGGCAGCCCATTCTGTTCGACAATCACTCTCTCTGTGTAGAATTTCTTCTAACCTCCAGCCTAAACCTCCCCTGGCGCAACTTGAGACTGTTCTCTTGTGCTGAAAAAAAGAAATGAAAAAAGTAAAGATAAAATAGGGTTCAGCTTTCATTATTTTGGGTTTCCTAGTAAATGATTTAGTTGTTTGGTCATTTTCTGCATTTCTACTTACATACATATATATATATATATAATGTAGAATCTGCTGAAATGTCAAACTCTCTTGATTTATTAAGTAATCTGAAAAGGTAGTGCTGCAGTCATGATATTTACACTTGATTAGCAAAACCAACATAATGCAGTATGACATTCTGTTAAGAAGGATTAAATATTATTACATAGAGAAGGTGGTAAAACAATTTACAAGGTTTTCTGTTTACTTCAGTGAAGGTCAAAAGTGTCATTTTGAAATGAAATATGTAAAATAAGATAATAAGGAATTTTTCTCCAGTTTCTCAGTAGCAGTTGTTTCCATTCATTTGACTCCATTCTAAGAAATTACTGTTGCTGTTTACTCCTTCAGTTTTATACATTCAAGTCACTAAGTCACTCCTAAGTGCAAGTCATTTGTCTCTATAGACTTATTCAAAGCTTAATCTATAGATAGGCAAAAGAAAACAGGCAAGCCATTATTTTTATGCTAGTTAACAGAAAGTTAAAGTAAAACTAGTTAAACATGCTGTCGTTATGAATATATGAATTCATAAAATTAATAATATGGTGAATATGAATATTAATAAAAACATTATTAACTTTCTATTAATATGAAAAATTGCCGAAACCATATCAAATATGTTTGATCTATGGCTGGAATATACATTTGCAGTGGGAATATACAGTGGGAATACTTAGACAATATAATAATTGTAACAATTTTAAGCAAACCAGAAGGAATAACAGAAAGCGAGAATCCTCGGGCTCAAAGTGGCGCTTGACCATGGGAGAGGGGCTCAACAAGAACCTTTAAGCCAAGGAGGTAATGAATTAATTACTCACAAAGTGTTCTACCTCAAGTAGGGGGGTGCTGCTGATGTATCAGTTATTGAGGCTTTTTGGGGCACCCTCGTGTGCCAAGGATGGCTGGCTGCTGGCAGGAATGCCACACGGTCTCAGGGCTGCTCTGGCTCCAACAGGACGGCAGGTGATACAGCACAATTTTCATGATGGGCTCTTGCATCTTCCTGGGTAAACTGAGGCATAGTAAAAATTCTAGTTACAAGGGGAAGCAAGGTTTGGATCCTAAGGCTCATGGCTTCTCAAGCTTGCAGTGAAGAGGTCCATGAGTTCTATCCAATGACACCAAGCTGGGGGCAGGAGTTGACCTGCTGGAGGGTAGAGAGGCTTTGCAGAGGGACCTCGACAAGCTGGACAGATGGGCAGAATCCAACGGCATGGGAATGAACACATCCAAGTGCCGGGTTCTGCACATCGGCCACAACAACCCCATGCAGTGGTACAGGCTGGGGTCAGAGTGGCTGGAGAGCTGCCAGGCAGAGAGGAACCTGGGGGTGCTGGTTGATGGTAGGCTGAACACGAGCCAGCAGTATGCCCAGGCAGCCACGAGGGCCAATAGAATCCTGGCCTGCAACAGGACCAGTGTGACCAGCAGGAACAGGGAGGTCATTCTGCCCCTGTACACTGCACTGGTTAGGCCGCACCTCCAGTCCTGTGTCCAGTTCTGGGCCCCTCAGATTAGGAAAGATGTTGACTTGCTGGAACGAGTCCAGAGAAGGGCAACAAAGTTGGTGAGGGGCTTGGAACACAAGCCCTATGAGGAGAGGCTGAGGGAGCTGCGGGTGCTAAAGCCTGAAGAAGAGGAGACTCAGGGGTGACCTTCTTGCTCTCTACAACTACCTGAAGGGAAGTTGTAGAGAGGCAGAGGTTGGTCTCTTCTCCCAGGCAACCAGCACCAGAACAAGAGGACACAGTCTCAGGCTGTGCCAGGGGAGGTTTAGGCTGGAGGTTAGGAGGAAGTTTTACATAGAGAGAGTGATTGCACATTGGAATGGGCTGCCTGAGGAGGTGATGGAGTCACCATCACTGGAGGTGTTCAGGAGGAGACTTGATAGGGTGCTTGGTGCCATGGTTTAGTTGATTAGGTGGTGTCAGATGATAGGTTGAGACACGATGATCTTGAAGGTCTCTTCCAACCTGGTCTATTCCTATTCTATTCTATTCTATTCTATTCTATTCTATTCTATTCTATTCTATTCTATTCTATTCTATCCCTGGTTCTGGTCCAAGCAACTCAAGGCAAGTCAGTCCAGGCAAGGCATATTAAAGCAAGGCAGGTCCCAGCAGGAAAGGCAAGGTGACTACAAATCAGCCTGTATATATATGTCTTGCCTGAGATTCAATTGGACTAATAGGGCAACCAAAGCCAGCAAATAGTTATCCAATGAAAAGGGAGTCTGCCAGGCTGTGGCCATAAAAGGCCTGGTCATGGAGAAGCAGTGGCCAGTGTGTGTGCCCTTACCCCAGAGGAGTCTTGTTTACCAGACATGTTAGGTCCTGCCCTTTTGTCCTTTTTCCTGTATTACCCTGACTCAGGCACCTGGGAGGGGGCAGAGTGGGACCATGTCTAGACATTCCAGGACCTATCTGGGTTTGTGCTAGGCACATTTTGGCCCTAACATGATGCTTGTTAAATAGGAATCCTTCACGTTTAGAATGAGTCAAAGTATACCTTTCCATAGCTACACAAGAAACAAGCAGAAGTCAGAAATTATCACAGTGAAAAGTATTTTATCCACGACTACATGAGAGATAAGACATCATAGAGCAAAGTATGTAATTGAACTGGACACACAAAGGAGAAGTAAACAAATGTGAGATGGAAAAACTATATATTTCATAAAATCATGAAATGATATGGGTTGGAAGGCACCTTAAAGATCATCTAGTTCCAGCCCTGCTGCCATGGGTAGAGACATCTTCCACTAGACTGGGTCGATCAAAGATGCATTTAGCTTGACCGTGATCACAACATCCACAGCTTCTCTGGACAACCTCTGTGTCTCACCACCCTCACAGTAAACAATTTCTTTCTAATATCTAGCCTAAATCTACTCTCTTTCATTTTAAAACCAATACTGTTCACCTGTGATAAAAAATTCCTCCCCATCTTGCCTGTAGGTGCCCTCTAGGCACTGGAACACCGCTATAAGGTCTCCACAGGGCCTTCTCTTCTCCAGCCTGAACAGCTCAACTCTCTCAGCATGTCATTATAGGGGAGGTGCTTCAACCTTCTCATGATCCTTTTTGTGGCCCTCTGGACCCACTCAAGCATGTCCATGTCTTTCTTATGCTCAGAGATGAAGGCAACACTTCAGATAGGGCCTAAAAAGAATGCAGTAGAAAGGAAAGGTCTCAATTTCCCTTTACCTGCCTGCCACAGTTCATTGATGCATGCTGGGATACACTAACTTTCTGGACTGCAAACACACACAGATGGCTCATGTAATTTAAAACTAACAAGGAAATCATAAAACAGGAAAGACAATACCTAACAATATAGGGGGAAAAAAAACTGAAGCCAATATATTATTAAGGTTAAGTTTCCATATGAAAGTTAATTCTTAAGCCAAAATTTTGATGTGCAGAAATACTATGGATGTCGATGTGCACGCCTACATCTCTACAGTGAGTTTAAATAAGACATTTTCCAGCATTTTCACTGTAATATTGTTTCCAATATGAACAGTTTAAACAGTATTGCTACTAAAATACTACAAGGTAATAAAAAAAAAAAAGAGAGAGAGAAAAAATGTTCCCTTCATACACTTCAAAATATCATTTTAAATAAAAAAATCTCCACACAACCCCCCTCAAGAACCCTTCACAGTCTCTAATCCACTCCATGGAGAGAAAGTAATGGGATTAGATCATTATCAGAATTTCTTTCATTGAGTTAAATGAGCTGAGTGTTACTGAAAAGGACTATGCTCTTCAATACAGCATAACATGGAAATGCTTTTGTTGGTGTTAGAGTTAGATGTCTTCATTTTGTTCATTTTGTTTAGTCATGTCATTATCAAAACAAGAGGACACAGTCTCAAGCTGCACCAGGGGAAGTTTAGGCTCGAAGTGAGGAAAAAGTTCTTCACTGAGAGAGTCATTTGTTATTGGAATGGGCTGCCCAGGGAGGTGGTGGAGTCACTGTCCCTTGAGGTGTTCAAGAGGGGATTGGATGTGGCACTTGGTGCCATCGTCTAGTCATGAGGTCTGTGGTGACAGGTTGGACTCGATCTTTGAGGTCTCTTCCAACCTTGGTGATACTGTGTGATACTGTGAAAACCTTTCCTTTACTTAGACTCAAAAACGCTAGTATTAGGAGCTACTAAGACTACTTAGAGAACCAGTAGTCTTAACTAATTTTCTGTCTGGAATTAAAAACTGTTGGCTTCATTATTAAATGACAGCCTCTAATTTTAATCCACATTTCACATCAGTGTTCCTAACATATCTGAGAATATTCTTTTATGTCTTTGTTTTACAGTTCAGCTGTTTCATAGATAAGCAGCTCTTCAGGTTTAGATGCCCACTGATGTACAGCCGTAATGCATAATTCATGGAGATGTGTTAAAACCAGGAGAATTCTTCTTAAAATATGAAATTATTTTCATTTCTAGAAGGATAATTTATCTTTAATCTGATGAAAGCAGAATATTTAAATAAATCAGTTATGAACATTTATTCTCTGTGGTTTAGTTTTAGCTTACAGTTTTCTTCACACATAGGCTCATTGAGATATGTAATGCAGCATGATTTTTTGGTTGAAAAAGAAGCAGCATCAACATGGAAAAAAGGTATTATTGAAAAATTTATGATCTCAAGTCTAAGCTTTCACTCTATAAACTATTTATGTATATATATAGGCATTAGAAGTCATAAACATGGTCTTTCAAATTAATTTATTGAATAAACCAGGTTGGAAGAGACCTTTGAGAACATTGCGTCCAACCTATCATCCAACACCACCTAATCAACTAAACCATGCAAGCAAGCACCCTATCAAGTCTCCTGCTGAACACCTCCAATGATGGTGACTCCACACCTCCTCTGGCAGCCCATTCCAATGGCCAATCACTCTCTCTGTGCAGAACTTCTTCCTAACCTCCAGCCTAAACCTCCCCTGGCACAGCTTGAGATTGTGTCCTCTTGTTCTGGTGCTAGTTGCCTGGGAGAAGAGACCAACCTCCGCCTGTCTACCACCTCCTTTCAGGTAGTTGTAGATAGCAAGAAGGTCTCCCCTGAGCCTCCTCCTCTCCAGGCTAAGCAACCCCAGCTCCCTCAGTCTCTCCTCATAGGGCTTGTGTCCCAAACTCCTCCCCAACTTTCTTGCCCTTCTCTGGACACGTTCCAGCAAGTCAATATCCTCCCTAAACTGAGTGGCCCAGAACTGGACACAGTACTCAAGGTGTGGCCTAAATGTTGAAAACAATAATTTTAATCACAACCTAAAAAAGTCACCAGATTCTTCAGTAGCAATTTTGGAGTTTATTTAAAAATAAACTTCAGTTTTCTTGTAAACTTCCTCCTAGCCTTGCTGCAAGGTTCTTTTTCTCTTTTACAGAAAACTTTTGAGGAAGGATTTAGATTTGAATGAGCATCTACTAAT
This sequence comes from Dryobates pubescens, assembly GCF_014839835.1. NCBI lineage: Eukaryota > Metazoa > Chordata > Aves > Piciformes > Picidae > Dryobates > Dryobates pubescens. The sequence continues at coordinate 36,998,825 of NC_071618.1, read as the reverse complement.
GGTCTTAATGTGTAATTGATACAGCATCTTCCATATTTTTCTATGCCAACTCTGCATTCCTTCAAATTTCATTACCTGCACTGCCACAGGTCTCCACCTTTGTCTAGTTCTTTAAAAGTGACAACATAAAGAAAACTTTATTTTGCATTAATAGAGCTAGAAAAGAGGAAATCTACAGTTCAACCTCAATCAGTTTACAGTTTTTCTGTCTTAGGTACTAGGAAACTTTAAATATGATGTAACTAAAAAGACAAAAACAAATTAGCAGAAGTCAGGGAAAAGAAAAAGAGGTGATATTTGGAGCTAGTTGGTCTGACTTCAGAGTTGTGGTGAATAGATTAAAAATAAAATAGTTTAGCTAAAGAGTAACTAAGGGGAATGAGGGAGACAGTGAGACAGAGAGGAAGAGAAAAGAAGAGAAATTATTTCATACGGAAAACAGGTTATCCTAAAAGAAATGAAATGAGATTAACAAATGGGAGGTTTAGACTGAATTCTGACAGGGAGATGTATAAGGATTTGGAATAGTCTCCTAAGGGTAGTGGTAGAAGATTCATCATTTGGCATTTTTAACATTAGACAGGACAAAGCACAGGAGAAAATATAGTTGGAGGAAATCCTGCCTTGACAGAGAGATGAAATGAATAATCTAATAGGCCTTTTCCATCTCTAACTTGTTGCTATGAAACTGCCAGAAAAGACTAAATTTAATCTTCTCAGTGTCTTTTATTCTTTTATGCATAAATTACCTTAATCTTTTCTGCACATTTTCTGCCTCTTCTGTCTCCTTTAACACAGATTTAGAAGGGGTATTTAAAATGTTTTCATTCTATTTCCACTTTTTCAGCGGTTGCAGGTTAATTTCTGTTCTCATGTGAGTAAAATGTGAAAAGGAATAGTGGTTAGTTGAGTATCAAAGACAAGCAGGAATTTTTTATTTAAATGTTTTCTTCCAAATTGTCAAGATTTTCACTAAGCTCTTGTAAAATGTTGAACTGCAGCTCCAATTCAGACAAAATTTTTAAAAATCTCTATTCACCTACCCTGTTTTCAATATTTTATTTAGAAAACCTAGGAAGAAAATGGAAAACATTTTTTAAAACTCAAGGGTGATCCTGCTGAAAGAAATGGAAGTGTTACTGAAGTCCTAGGGGCAGTATATTTTACTGTTCTCTTACTGTTCTGGATTTTGTTTGCATTCATATGTATTGTTTTCTTTCAGCAAAGGAGAATGACAATGGCTGTTTTATTCTCAATGGATCATGTAGACATGTCACAATGAAATTACCAAGCAAGTATGTCATCTTTTCTCTGGAATATTCTTCAGAGACCTGAGTACCACAGGAGATTTGAAAATGACATGCCACAAGAAATGGACCACAAGTTTCAGAGAGGGTGTTGTGAGAATCAAAGCATTGTCATCCTTGTCAAATTGGAAAATCATAAAGAGAAGGAAGAGCGATTGTTGTGATGTGCCAGATATACAAATTGAATTACCATGGCAATTCATGAAAAAATCAGCCAACCAACCAACCAAAACCAACAACAAAAGCAAACCAAATCACACAAAACCAAAAGAAAACAAACAAGCAAAAGAAACACACACCAAAACAACACTAAAGCACACACACAGAGACACAAAGCGAAGCGAAGCAAAGCAAAACACCCTGCAAACAAACAAAAAACCCTCCCACAACTACAGTGCGGTTTCATTAATTCTTTTAATTACTTAACCTTCTGAAAAATTGTATTTGCTTTCGGAGGCCAGAAAATCAGGTGAGCTGGGCAGGTTTTTCCTCTGGTTTACAGAGCCTGAGATAAGCAAAGGTCATGATCCATGGAGATATGAATTGTTGCCAAATTCATTGTACTTTGATTTATTGCAATATTCTTTTATTTACACAAATTTTGAAAGATTCAGTTTGGTTCAAAATTGAGATTTTTGTTTTTCTTTTTTCTTTCTCTAAACAATAATAACAATAATTGAAAGTTGTTTTCTATTAACTTTAAGAAGATTTGTTGTTTACCATTTCAGTTCATGCCGTTGATAAATAGCTAGGAGACCCAAACACAATCTGAACTTACTTAGGAGTTGTATCTTCTCCTTTTCACTCTATTCTGAACATCTAACAACTTGCTCCAAGTGTTGAGCCTAATATGTTGTGTAAATCATTTAGCTCTGGCAAAAGATACCTTTTTTTATTAAATATAAAAAAAAAAAGACTCCTGAAAGCTGAGGGGTTTGTAACTTATTTTGCTAATGCAATTGAAAAACAGAATGCTGAATCAGAATGTAGATAATATCAACATGACATTGAGGAGGGGTGAATAGACTAAATAAATAGTGTTTGTATTTTTAAGAATTTACAGCCATCCATAATGACTACCTTCATAGCAGAAAATAAAATACGGTAGAACATTGTGTCTGCTCCTGAAGACAAGTGGCAGAACATTTCTCACTCATTGTTATCTACAATGAAACTCTCTTCTTTCCTTATATTGAATTACTTTTATACTGACAAGTGAGAACAATACAGTTCATCCGTGGCCTCAGTCTGCTCTTAAGCAGTGTCTGGAGAGCATTAGCTGTCCTGAAACAATTCTTATAAAGTTGCAAGGGAATGTACTTGACTACTTACCACTATGTAAATACTCATGGTACCCTATATTTTTGGGTAGCCATCTTGGTGGTGGACTCACCATCATTGGAGGTGTTTAGGAGGAGACTTGATGGGGTGCTTGGTTGCATGGTTTAGTTGATTAGGTGGTGTTGGATGATGGGTTGGACACGATGATCTTGAAGGTCTCTTCCAACCTGGTTTATTCTATTCTATTCTATTCTATTCTATTCTATTCTATTCTATTCCATTCCATTCCATTCCATTCCATTCCATTCCATTCCATTCTATATACTTTTGCTGTCACTGGGATTTTGAAAATGCTAGGCAGTGGAACACTCACCTCCTTAGCATTATCCTCAGAGTATTTGGGAACTTAAAATTGATTACTTCTCTGCAAACTGATTTTTGGATAGATTTTAACATATCTCTATACTTTTCCTGAATAAAAAGAATTTGATATTTAGCGCCTTTTCTTTCAAAACAAAAGCAGAATGTAACAGAAAGGATGTTTTAAAATATATAAATTAATTAAAAGCAAAGCATGAACATCAGAGAAAAATCTCAAAAGAATGCCTGCTGTAATAATACTTGACACTCAATTACTCTGTAATTCCAGGCAATCCACTACTTCATTGCTATCTACACATATGCATAAGTAGCTACTCTGATTAATGTTGGCATGAAAAAAGTAATGATGATTTGTAATTTGTTATAAAGGTTTGCCATAGAAACTTACTAAAAATATATGGAAATTGCTAGTTGCTTAAGTGAGGATGGCACTTTAAAATGATAGCCTAATCATTATTAATTCTTTTGATATTTACTGCATTATCCTTAATCAAAAAGAGTTCTTTTAGAATTAGTGAAGGTGTCAAACAAATTTCTAACATTAATTCAACATTAATTACCTGGAGCATTTCTAGCAAACTCAAGAATGCACTATTGTGTTTCAATTTTCAGTGCAAATTATAAGTAATGGGAAATATTTTCTTTCTTTTGGAAGCATTAAGAAAGTGAGTAGGAATCTATATAGGAATAGTACTATAGCTCTAGGATATATAAAACTTGAATCATGTCCCCTTTATGGGTGAAATGCTCAGAATGCTGTTGTAAACCATACTCCTAAACATGTAGCTGGTAATTGTATGTCTCTTGTCCAAATACTCCATTCCTGGTTTAACTAAGTGCACTAGTACAGGGGGGTTGTAAAATTCTGGAAGCTTTTCTTGTATAATGATAGATACAAAGATTGCTTTGGGAATGTGGATGTGACTTCTCAGTTACAGTTATCTTTCCATAACATATGTGTGACTGGTCTGAAGTCCTTTTTGAGCGAGATAGGCACAAAATTCATAATCATCTCTCCTGGGATGCTGGGAGAAGCCCTGTATCAGACTTTTACCCTGAGGTGACTTTCATTCAAAGAGACTTTATAAAATGTCCAAATTCCTCATATTTTCACATAGAAAAGGCTGGATGTTAAAAGAGATGAAACTTTTTCCTTCAGGTATTCATCTTATTCACAAGAGGATTCACACTCAGAATTTGCATGTTATCTTACATGGAAAGGAAAGCAGCTAACACAGCTGACAATTTTCTGTCAGTTTGGAAATACACCTTCAAATTAATATAATTTTATAATGGCACTAATAATGATAAACCATTGCATAAAAATAATAAATATCAGACAAACTAAAAAGCAAATTAAGATTTAAATTTAAATTAAAAATAATATATATTTTTGCAGAACTTTTTGGGTTATATGACAAAGATGAACAAGAAAATCATGGAGCACACTGCATTCAATAACTGTTATTTCATTCAAAAAGTAAGATGCTTTCCTGAATCCATTCTTGTTTTCCTGAATCCTTTCTTGTTTTTCTGAATCCATTCTTATAGCTTATATTGATTCAGCAGGGTGGAAAAAAAAAGGCCCAAACTACACTATACTGCAAGGAATAGAATGCTTATGACATTATTAAAAGCTAGAAGTGATAAACAAATCTATTGGATTGTTAACTTTCTAATAGTAAGCAGGAAATTAATTTTCATTCAATTAAAAATGAAAAGATGGAGGGTGCTAAAGGGTGACCACCGTGGTCAAAGCTAGAAGATGAAAGAAGATCTTAATGAAATAAAATGGAACTGGGAAGTCAATATCATGACATAGCTAGGACACAATCAGTGAGAAAGTTTAGGTGATAGTAAGCATTTTTTAGGGCATAAAATGTTACTGGAATCTCCATTAAGTTAAATATTTAGTAATAATAAATCTCTGAGATATGAAGCAAAACTCTTGTCTTTAATATATTCTCTATGTTTTGTACTACTTATTAAAGGCAAGAAAGATTTCACATGCAGTTATCTTACTAAGTAATGTTGGCATTCCTGCGGGTTTTCTTTAATCTTTAGTCTATCACACAAATGACACCGAAAGTATTGTACCTGTTGAGATTTTTCTGATGCCATGTTCCATCATTTAGCTTATCTTGCACTGGAGGGATGGGTCAGAGGTTTCAATATTTATTCTCTCAGTTTTCCTTTTTTTTAGGTTTTGTTTTGTGTGTTTAAATCTCATTCTTTCTTTCAGATTTGGTTTTATTTCCACCTAGTATAATTTTAAATAGCACTACTCTGATGAATCCATGGAAGGTAATCATATTGTAGGGTTCAAAAACATTATTTTATATCATAGTAAATGTGTTGCAAGTCTGTATCTTACTATATATTGTTCTAATTTTCATTTTGATCATTAAAGGTGAAGATTACTTGCTCAGTGTGACAACACCTACAGTTATGGTTTGTTTTCACATCTAAATGAGTAAAGCAGAAAAAGACTAATAAATTGCAAAATATCTACTGCTACATAAAACTGTACTTAAGAAATATGCAACAGAAACATTGACTTTGAAATTAAGATAACTAAATATAGATTCTTAAATGTAGGTGTGAACATCTGTACTAGCGGTGTAATGTCCTATTTAAGTCACTTTACTGCAGTCTTCGAACACAGTTGTCTAAATGTAGATGCTCATCTCTTTGAGGTCATGTCAAGTACTCAAGACCCTCCCATGGACTTGGTGTTTATAAAATAAGACTTAATTTTTGATGGAGCAGCTGAAGACTAGCAGGTACCCCATAAAACCTAAACATACCACTAAAAAGGTATTTACTCAGTTAATATTTAGTGCTGCCAATGTTGGAGAGAAATTCAGCTCACTGTAGACACTGAGGATCCAACTCCATATAAGCATCTTTGGTTATCTGAAATACCCTAATTCAGACACGTTGATAGAGCTGCCAGAAACTACATTCAAACTATGAGATATTCAGGCCCTTCTGCACTGGCATGTGGAAGACAGACAGAACAATGTGAGACTTCCTACATGGCACTAAACTTGTGTGCACATGTTGATAAAATAATCTGCAGCAAGTTGTATGGTCAGCTGAGTCATATCCTAAGACTTTTGGACAGTTTTAACAAGTCACAGTGAAACTGGCCAAGATTTACCACTCTCTCACATACTGTAACATCTACCACCTAACCTCCAGAACCCTGAAGTCACTTGAGACCTATACATGGTTTGTTTCCTTTAATAAGAGTAATATAAGATCTATTAATCTATCAAGTGTTTTAGTCTCAGTCATAAACAGTCATTAAACTTTTTCAATTATGTTTTGTTTTGGGTTTGGTTTTTTTTCTTGTTTTGTTTTAGATTTACTTAGAAGAAATGAAAGTGAGAATAGAATAGAATAGATTTAACCAGGTTGGAAAAGACCTTCAAGATCATCGAGTCCAACCTATCATCCAACACTATCTAATCAACTAAACCATGGCAACAAGCGTCCCATACAATCTCCTCCTAAACATCTCCAGTGAGGGTGACTCCACCACCTCCCTGGGCAGCCCATTCCAATGGCCAATCACTCTCTATGAAGAAATTCTTCCTAACATCCAGCCTAAACCTCCCCTGGCACACCTTGAGACTGTGTCCTCTTGTTCTGGTGATGGTTGCCTGGGAGAAGAGACCAACCCCCACCTGTCCACAACATCCTTTCAGGTAGTTGTAGACAGCAAGGTCTCCCCTGAGTCTCCTCTTCTCCAGGCTAAGTAACCCCAGCTCCCTCAGCCTCTCCTCATAGGGATTGTGCTCCAAACCCCTCACCAGCTTTGTTGCCCTTCTCTGGACATGTCCACATCTTTGCCAAACTGAGAGGCCCAGAACTGGACACAGGACTCTAGGTATGGCCTAAAAAGTGCTGAGTATAAGGGCACAATTACCCCCCTGCCCCTGCTAGCCACTCTGTTCCTGATCCAGGCCAGGATGCCACTGGGCTTTTTTGGCCACCTGGGCACACTGCTGGCTCATGTTCAGCCTACTATCAACCAGTACCCCCAGGTCCCCCTCTGCCAGGCCACTCTCCAGGCACTCTGACCCCCCCCAGCCTGTAGCACTACATGGGGTTGATGTGGCCAATGTATAGAACCCGGCACTTCGATGTGTTAAATCTCATGCCCTTGGACTCTGCCCATCTGCCCAGCCTGTCAAGGTCCCTCTGCAGAGCTCTCCTACCCTTTAACAGATCAACACACATAGAATTAGTGGCATTTATATGTATATTAACTTTTTATTTCCTTTTTATATTCCCTTTAACTTTACCATGTTCTGTATAGCGCTTAAAGTCCTTTTCAGATGCACTTACAAAAGGTGCATAACATACATTTGGAACGAAATGGAATAAGAAATCTGTGGAAATGACCCTGTACAAACTAGCATGCTAAAAACAGATCTTAATTTTTAAAGGATAACACAGGCATATTCTCTCAAGAACAGAAAGGACAAAGAAGACAGGAAATTTGGCCTTGACACCAACCCCTTTTATAACCCAAGAGACAACACCAGTGACTTAAAACAACACATTTTGTGCTTACAAACTTTTTGGGCTATTAATCATGTGGGGCTTTCTTGAATGTATTTATTTAAATTTTATCCCTTCTAAAACAAAGAATACAGTCTCAAAACATTTATGGAACTACAACCATATAACATTTTATCTGAAAACATTGATGTTGTTTCTTAGATAACACAGGCTTACTGGAAATCCTGATCTATTTTAAACATTAGAACACTGAAACCTATTTGAGGAGCACTAGTAACCAGTGACAGAAGCTGGTGTGCCTTTTGAGAATTTTAAGGCTGCTTACCTCAGATTGATGAATTTATAGAATCCATTTTCTCCTCAGCTTTTACCATAGAAACAGCTGTGGGTCTCAGAATACCTGGAAATCTAGCTTACTGAAGTTTGTGTGGGGAGTTGAGCTATTCCTAGAGGATGCATAAATCACAGACATTGTAAAGCAGAGCTGGAACATGGAAACTCTGTATGTTATTATTTACTTTTTCCCATAGTGCAAGGCCCAGAGCTTTAAGATTTCCTTTCCAATTAGAAGCTCAGAAAATAACCAAGCAGAAAGCCACAAAACAAAGGAGCCAGTTGGATGTGGCTAGAAATGAGTCTAGAAACTTTGGAGTTACTAATTTGAAGACATTTAGGGAACTGCACCAATACAGATCATGACAGTTGAACACTTAGGCAACTTACAAGAAAGCAATTTTGCAGCTATTTCAGAAATCTATGAAAATGAACAAATTTGAGTGAATACCCCCAAAACATGTTATTTTCTATTACTATTGTTCTACTAATTCTACTATTCTGCTAAAATGCAGTTTCATCCATAAATATTTCCAGGCTTACATTTGGTTTATGTTATGCTAATCTGTATTTTTATTTGGAAGAAGAGTGCACCTTGTTAAAAAAACTTAAAACTTAAATATACTAATGAGTACTACTTTTTCTTACAGTTTTAAAACACTTTTAATACTAAAAATACTGTTATATATATTTTTTTAATACAAGCACTTAATTAGATTTTATTAACATTATCATAAAAAAATATGAGATCTTTGTCCAGCTGCCATTCACTTTTATATGTGACAAAATCTACCTCCAATTTTTATGGTTAAATTATTTGCTGAAAAGGACAGCATGCTGCTCTTGTAGTTTGTCAAAGGACAGTGCATGAAACAGTGTAATACAAACCCAAAGCTGTCCTGATGTTACAGCTTTCTCATGTATCATTGTGTTTTGAAGGCATGTAAACACAGTTTTAATGAGTACAAGACCTGACACGGCCATGTCACTGTACCCTATGCTGTCATTATTCATTTCATGAATTCACTTATTGACAGTGAAAATGATATTATGAGACAGTTATTTTGCACCTGGAGATACTGAGCTAGATCATGTTGACTAATATAATCCATCTCATATGATGCTTTCAAACTTATGAAAAGAGAAAAAAAAAAAAACCAACACAACCTATTCTGCTGCTTGTTCTAAAAGAAAATGTCAGTTTTAGAAGACATAATAACTTGACAATCATGTAATAATGTTTTCTTCTAAAAAATGCAACTTCCTGGCATTTAGTGACACAGAAATCATTGTGAGTATCTATAAAACAAGTATCTTCCAAGCAGAGACTGTAAGTTCTTAAAGGTACATTCTACCAATGAAATTAGTTTAGAATAATCTCTTTTTGTTTTCCTTTTTACACCAAAACATTCAGCTAGAGAACTCCGCAGCTATCTTTCTTAAAGGCACAGCCTAAAACTGTCACAATAAGACAAATGTTGAACAGCCAAACAATGCTGAAGATTCATTGACAAAAATTGAAGCTGCTGAGTAGAGATATTTCTCCATCAGTTTTAGCAGTCTGAAAGTTAGATTTTGGACTAATCTGCCTAGGTCTCCCCTATAACCACAAAGAAAACAAAACAAAAGAAAAAGAAAAACAAACAGCAAAACAAATTTCAGGAAAATAATTTATCCTATCCAAATAAAAAATGTCTAAGATGTGTTGAAGCATCTTGAGCACATATTCTTTTCTTTCTAGTGATTATGAAGCAAGCCTGCATGATTAGAGAATTTGCATTGTTAAAGAGAGATGAAACAATTCCTATACTGCATCCAAAATACTGTCAAACTCTTTGAGCAAGTATAATTTGGTGTGCTGGAAGGAAATTGAATGGATAATACATTATAGCTAATTGAAGGGTAGAGAGTGTCATGTTTAAACTTGGTGCATACATCATTTTGTTAACTTATTTAAGTGTAAGATGATCCATCAGAATATCACACTGAGCAATGAGTGGATTTAAAACAGCCCTGCAGAGATGGGCTTGGGGTATTAGTAGATGAAAAAGGGAATGTGAGCCAGCAATGCGTGGTTGCAGTCCAGAAAGCCAGTATACCTGGGCTGCCTCAAAAGAACTGTGGCAGGCAGCTCAAGGGAGGTCAAGACTTTGACCATTCTTGTTAGACCCCATCTGAAGTGCTGCATCATGGATGTGTTTAAGTGGGTCTAGAGGAGGGCCACAAAGAGGATCACGAGAGGGTTGAAGCACCTCCCACACGATGACATGCTGAGAGAGTTGAGCTGTTCAGGCTGGAGAAGAGAAGGTTCTGTGGAGACCTTATAGCAGTGTTCCAGTACCTAGAGGGCACCTACAGGCAAGATGAGGAGGAATTCTTTATCAAGGGTGAGAGGTATTGGGTCTAAAGTGAAAGAGGATAGATTTAAGTTAGATATTAGAAAGAAAGTGTTTACTATAAGGGTAATGAGACACTGAAACAATTTGTCCAGAGAAGCTGTGGATGACTACGTCCTGTTCAAGCTCAGGCTGAATGAGTCTTTGATCAACCCAATCTAGTGGAAGATGTCTCTACTCATCACAGGGGTCTGGAACTAAACGATCTTCAAGATACCTTCCAACCCAGATAATTCCATGATTCTATGGCAGGCAGCCATTAAAAAATATTATTTTTTTTTTAAATATATATGCAATACAGAGATAATTTGGATCCTACTTTCTATTTTCAGTGAAATTGAAATTCAAACCACAGTACATTACCCAGCATGAGTAGTCGTGTGTGAAATCTCTGGGTGTGTGTACTTAAATGAGTAAATATTTGTCATGAAATTGATGAAAGTGTTGAAACCTACTGGTCTGCAATTAAAAGGTTTACAGTCCAGCCTGTTTCCCTTTAATATGGTTAGTGCTGAAAGTGACTTTTCCGTAGTGCCCTTCTCCTTCCAGATGCATGCTCTACTGTGTCTTTGCTATGCAGATTTGACTATTTGGATGGCCTTGAAATGACTAAGAAATAATTGATTTGTTTAATAAGTGACTATTCTTTCCACATTATGTGTCCTGGGATAGATGCCCTGATTGATCACCACTCAACCTCATGATTGCTGAGAAAGCAGGAGTGTGCAATGAGGAAACAGATACTGTGATACTGTGATACTGTGATTTACAATATTATACAGGTATTTACAATCAGAAAACAGCATGGAAATCACACAGTATCACAGTATAACTAAGGTTGGAAGAGACCTCGAGGGTCATCGAGTCCAACCTGTCACCACAGACCTCATGACTAGACCATGGCACCAAGTGCCACATCCAATCTCCTCTTGAACACCTCCAGGGACAGTGACTCCACCACCTCCCTGGGCAGCCCATTCCAATGACAAACGACTTGCTCGGTGAAGAACTTTCTCCTCACCTCGAGTCTAAACCTCCCCTGGTGCAGCTTGAGACTGTGTCCCCTTGTTCTGGTGCTGGTTGCCTGGGAGAAGAGACCAACCCCTTCCTGGCTACAACCTCCCTTCAGGTAGTTGTGGACAGCAATAAGGTCTCCCCTGAGCCTCCTCTTCTCCAGGCTAAACAATCCCAGCTCCCTCAGCCTCTCCTCATAGGGCTTGTGCTCAAGGCCTCTCACCAGCCTTGTTGCCTTTCTCTGCCTTCTCTGGCACGTTCACGTGTCTCGATGTCCTTCCTGATGATCCCCCTGTAGCCCTTCTGGTATCCCAGAAGGAGCAGGGAAACTGCTCTGCTCTCCCCTAACTCCCCTTTTCCCCCCTATAATTAGAAGAAAAGAGAAGAGACATTAGAAGGAATGTTAGTTCTTATCTGCTAGGTCACCTAGCAGCCAAGCAGAAACAGCCAAACAGCCAGAGAAGAAGGAAAGGAATGAAGCAGAATGTGAGAGATTGCTAGGGTACATCTTACACATCTGGCCAATGACATTAATTTAGAATAATCCTTTGTTTTCCTTTTTACACCCAATTTTCTACTTTTCTGCTCAAAATCTGCAGCTAACTTTCAAAGGCATAGCCTAAAACTGCCACAGAATATTATTTCAGAGCAGTTTGGAAGCATGCTATCAGAATTCACTGACCAGTTTGAAGAGTAGTTACTGCCATGAATAATAACATCAATTCATTTTTTAGATATGAATTAGAGAAAAAATGCCACATAAGGAAACAATTACTTATATATATATGAGTACATACAGTTATTGGAAAGATTTAATTTATCCTGCTATCAGCAGACCTTAAAAACTAGCAAGACATTTTTCACTCTATCTGCTATTACCAAAAGGCATTTTCTAGTGCATTTTCTTCAGTAGTGTGAGTTAGCTATCCAGGCTCTTTCAACAGTGTTTTCTCTCTCTGTTCCTGATCCAGTTGTGACTCTGTCTGTCCTATAGTAATTTGTACAATATATTGACTACAATTTTAAAAGCTTGTTTATTTATTAGAGTGTTGAAATGTAGGGATTATAGCCTATGTTAAGAAATTCAGATTATATTTTTCCCTTTGATTTGAATAACTTAGAATAGAATAGAACAGAACAGAACAGAACAGAATAGAACAGAATAGAATAGAATAGAATAGAATAGAATAGAACAAATCAGGTTGGAAGAGACCTTTGAGATCATCATGTCCAACCTAAACTTCATGTGTATTAGACAGCCTATGCTTACTTATAAGGAAACAAAACTTTTTTCTTTTACTATAAGTCAGTTCATTTTTTTCTCTTTCTCCATTAATAATACAGATTTAGACTTCTCTGAAGACAAGGCATTCACTTTTATGACTCCATTAGCTTAATTTGTAAAATGATCTCCTATCAGATCTCTAGTTATGAATATCACAGTCTGAATGTAAGCTTCTTTTAAATATGTAGCTATTCAGGCATCCATTTAATGATGCAGTATTGCCTACATTATTGAGTGAGAATCTCAAAATCTCTATTTAAAGGCTTTTTAGATTTTTATTTTAAATATATTTACTTTGTATGGCATGCTGTGATAACTTAATTGAATAGGCTAAATAATTGGTACAGCAATATACTGTGTGAAACAAAAGTGTCACAGTAAAATATATATATATATATGTTCTTTTAATGATGGACAGTTAACTCTATCAAAATATTTTATGCCTATAGGCATAAAGAGAAAGATTACTAAGGGCAAATCACATTGCATTTCTCTGCATATAACAAGATGGCTTGCATGCAACTAGGAAGGTATTCCCTAAAGTTCCAAAGATCCTGAAACTACACAGAGAAACATCAAAGACATTAGAAATAATTTTTATTGCCCTGTAGAAGCTGAAGGAAAGAGTAATAGACAATCCTTCCAATACCACCACCTTCTTGAAAATAATAAAAAACCTATTCTTCTCTTTTGAGAAGCACTCTCAGGGGACATGAAAGCTTAAATAAAACATCTTCCCTGCTGACAGACGTATCGTTTAGTATAAAAATTGACCTAAAAAAAAAAAAGGAGAATGTGCATGTATTTTTTTTCAAATGCATTATGTACATTTGAATATTAGAGATTGCTACTGAGTTATAAAGTAGAATGAAGATGATCTCTGAGGTCTTTTCCAACCTTATTGATTCTACGGTTCTATGAAGGGCAGTGTTATCACATAATAGGAAGAAATAATTGGCTGAGCTGTCCACAAAGCCTGGGCTTAACAATTAAAAGAAAAGATAACATCTAAGATAGCAAGTATTAATTATGGGAATTTTTTTTTCTTCAATAGGATCTAAATATCCTTTTTTTTTTTTCCTTTTCTTATTTACCTGATAAATATTAATTAATTTTTAACTTCATATAATGAGTCTCATTGTAGCAGAAATGAGTGTTCTGTTATTTGCCTGAGCATCCACTGGATAGAATTGACTTTCTGGTCTTTTTGTTTTAGTTATTATCACAAAGCATGGACAATGTGCTTGGCAGTAAATTTGATCTAAAAATCCATTTAGTCACTGAAAGTCTTCTCATTGACCTAAACCTAACCTTTTAACAGACAAAACAAAATCAGTCCTTGCTCAAAAGATTTTACGATCCAAGAAGAAAGCATAGGCAGAAGAGATTGCTGATTACAGAACTATTTTGGTCAATTGACTTGAATTTCAGGATTGAGTGAGGATCCAGCTAGAGAATCACAGTATCACAAAGGTTGGAAGACACCTCGAGGGTCATTGAGTCCAACCTGTCACCACAGACCTCATGACTAGACTATGTGCCACGTCCTATCCCCTCTTGAACATCTCCAGGGATGGTGACTTCACCACCTACCTGGGCAGCCCATTCCAATGACGAACGACTTGCTCAGTGAAGAACTTTCTCCTCACCTCGAGTCTAAACCTCCCCTGGCGCAGCTTGAGACTGTGTCCCCTTGTTCTGGTGCTGGTTGCCTGGGAGAAGAGACCATGGGACTCAGTGTGGTCTCACATACTCATATATGGAATCCCATAGCATGATCTTTCTAGGTATGCTTTTCAGAACTAGTGTATCATAAATTTGACCTAGATAGCGAAAGTTTCCCTCAGTCCACAGATGTCATTCAAATCCTGTAAACATGTAAATTCGGTCTTTAAGCATGGCCAGAGTGCAACCTCTGCAGCATGAAGGGTCTCTGTACAAACATGAATGACTAGGTACTGAAGTAGAGTCAACTTGTTGTAACATAGATGCTTTAGTCACCTTGAGCTGTGTTTTCAGGCCAAGATGTATGCAGGTGAAGATTATTACGTTATACAGTGAAGTTATATAGTCTATCAGAAGGCATGCATCACATCTCAATTGGTCATTTTCTACTGGCATACTTGTAATTAAAGCATACAATAGGTCAAAATAACAAAACAATATTTTAACACATCAAACCAGATTCTGCCCAGTTTCTCTCCTTCAGTTACAAGGTGTTCCTATGAGGAGAGATTGAGGGAGCTGAGGTTGCTTAGTCTGGAGAGGAGGAGACTCAGGGGTGACCTTATTGCTCTCTACAACTACCTGAAGGGGGGTTGTAGTGAGGCAGAGGTTGGTCTCTTCTCCCAGGCAACCAGTACCAGAACAAGAGGGCACAGTCTCAGGCTGCGTCAGGGGAGGTTTAGGCTGGAGGTTAGGAGGAAGTTTTACACAGAGAGAGTGATTGCCCATTGGAATGGGCTGCCTGAGGAGGTGGTGGGGTCGCCGTCGCTGGGGGTGTGCAGGGCGAGGCTTGACAGGATGCTTGGTTCCATGGTTTAGTTGATTGGGTGGTGTTGGATGATAGGTTGGACACGATGATCTTGAAGGTCTCTTCCAACCTGGTTTATTCTATTCTATTCTATTCTCTGAAAGACAAAACATAGCTTTCTCTAATTTGAGCAAAGGCAAATCTTCTAAAGTCTTCTAAAGCTATCTGAGAACAACCCTCTTCCTACATCAACTCTTTTCATAGGTGACAATATTATAATTGTCAGAAACAATCCTGCCTAGTTAACATTTTTTTCCCCTAAAGTTTTATTATGTTTCACCAAAACTTTTCACCAATGACTGATGCAGACACTGTTTTCAGGCAGTAATATGGCTATCTGGCTGTAGGGGAGGAAACATTTATATTAAACTGAGCCTTTTTATGCCTTTCAGTCTAATAGCTGGAGAACATAGCCTCTTTTAATTTACTTGTACAGATCTAGGCTTAGATAACCAAATGCTATTCAATATTAAAGTAAGGTGGAAAGCATTTGAATTTATGGAAGTTAATCTGTTCCCATGACTTCATAACAAGATTGATAAGAAATGTGCTGAGAATAATTCAAATGAATTTTAGAAATAACTGGAAGGTGTAAAATTCAAATTATTATAGTAATTCAAATTACAGTAACTCTCAAGGAAATTTCACTTTAGGCTGAACTTTTAATTTTTAACACAGCACATTTTAGAACAGAGGTTTAGATGTACTTACTATATTTTTATAACTTCCCTCTGAAAGACAACATAAATTTTAGTCTTTTACATTTTGGGGACGCTAGGAACAATCTGGGACACTTGCCAATTCCATTCTTAATGTCTCCTAAAACTTGTTTACTGCATGAGTATTTTCTTACTGAAAAAAAAACCCAAAAACAACAAAACAACAAAAGCAAACAAATATATTAAACAAACACATTAAACAAACACACAAACAAACAAAAAAAAACAGAAAAAAAATGAAAAAATCCAACCAAACAAATCAAAAACAAACAAACAAAACCAATCTTAATGTGGTAAATAATCTGCTTTCAAACTTTTTTTTTTTTAATGTATTGCTAGGGCATGTAGGAGGAAAATTAGGGAGGCAAAAGCATATTTGGAACTTAAACTGGCCTCTGATGTGAAGGACAACAAAAAGTCCTTCTATAAATATATTAATAGCAAGAGGAAGGGCAGGGACAACCTCCACTCCTTGGTTGACATAGAAGGAAATGTTGTAACACAGGATGAGGAAAAGGCAGAGGTACTTAACACCTTCTTTACCTCAGTTTTTACTACCTGGAAAGAACGTCTACCAGACAGCTGGCCTGCAGAACTGGCAGAGGGAGCCAGGGAGCTGCATGGTTTCCCTTTGTTCCATGAGCAAGTGATAGGAGCTCTCCTCAGCAGCTTGGACCCCCACAAGTCCATGGGACCAGATGGGATCCATCCTAGGGTGCTGAGAGAGCTGGCAGATGAGCTGGCCAAACCACTCTCCATTATTTTTCATCAGTCCTGGCTCACTGGAGAGATCCCAGCTGACTGGAAGCTGGCCAACGTGGTACCCATCCACAAGAAGGGCCGGTTGGATGAGCCAGGGAATTACAGGCCTGTCAGCCTGACCTCAGTACCAGGAAAGATTATGGAGCAGGTCATCCTGAGTGCAATCACACAACACTTAGAGGATGGCCAAGGGATCAGGCCCAGCCAGCATGGGTTTAGGAAGGGCAGGTCCTGCCTGACCAACCTGATCTCCTTCTATGATCAGGTGACCCGCCTGGTGGATGTGGGCAGGCCTGTGGATGTAGTCTACCTGGACCTCAGCAAGGCCTTTGACACCGTTCCCCATAGCAAGCTCCTGGCCAAGCTGTCAGCCCATGGCTTGGATGGGAGCACACTGCGATGGGTTAGGAACTGGCTGGAGGGCCGAGCCCAGAGAGTGGTAGTGAATGGTGCCACATCCAGCTGGCAGCCAGTCACCAGTGGTGTGCCCCAGGGATCAGTGCTGGGCCCCATGCTCTTTAACATCTTTATTGATGATCTGGACGAGGGCATCGAGTCCATCATCAGTAAATTTGCTGACGACACCAAGCTGGGGGCAGGAGTTGATCTGCTGGAGGGTAGAGAGGCTCTGCAGAGGGACCTCGACAGGCTGGGCAGTTGGGCAGAGTCCAACGGCATGAGATTTAACACATCCAAGTGCCGGGTTCTGCACATTGGCCACAGCAACCCCATGCAGAGCTACAGGCTGGGGTCAGAGTGGCTGGAGAGCAGTCAGGCTGAGAGGGACCTGGGGGTGCTGGTCGACGGTAGACTGAACATGAGCCTGCAGTGTGCCCAGGCAGCTAAGAGGGCCAATGGCATCCTGGCCTGCATCAGGAACAGTGTGGCCAGCAGGAGCAGGGAGGTCATTCTGCCCCTGTACACTGCACTGGTTAGGCCGCACCTCGAGTACTGTGTCCAGTTCTGGGCCCCTCAGTTTAGGAAGGATGTTGACTTGCTGGAACGAGTCCAGAGAAGAGCAACAAAGTTGGTGAGGGGTTTGGAACATAAGCCCTACGAGGAGAGGCTAAGGGAGCTGGGGTTGCTTAGCCTGGAGAAGAGGAGACTCAGGGGTGACCTTATTACTCTCTACAACTACCTGAAGGGAGGTTGTAGACAGACAGATGTTGGTCTCTTCTCCCAGGCAAGCAGTACCAGAACAAGAGGACACAGTCTCAGGCTGCGCCAGGGGAGGTTCAGGCTGGATGTTAGAAAAAAGTTCTATACAGAAAGAGTGATTGCACATTGGAATGGGCTGCCTGGGGAGGTGGTGGAGTCGCCATCACTGGAGGTTTTTAGGAGAAGACTTGACAGGGTGCTTGGTGCTGTGGGTTAGTTGCTTGGGCGGTGTTGGATTGGTTGATGGGTTGGACGCGATGATCTTGAAGGTCTCTTCCAACCTGGTTTATTCTATTTATATTCTATGTATATTCTATGTATTCTATGTAGTAGTGTGATGCTTTGGCCCACCTGCACCAACAATAAAGCACCGCCAAACTCAGTTGGAGAAGCGAATGGAAAGCTGTATTTTACAAACAATAATGAAATGCAATGAATATATACCAAATATACAGTATTTACAATAGCATACCAGAATTTGCATAAACAGATCCTTCTGAGGAGGATCCCACCTTGGGTTCCCCCCGAACCTCTCTCTCCCTCCTTCCCTTTCCCCTAGTTGTTAATTAGGTGAAAAAGGAGAAAGAGAGAGAAAAGGATTTTAAGGGAAATTTGTTAGCTCAAAGCAGTTGTTAAGAAAGTTAGTTTCTCTTATCTTATCAGTTGTAGTCCAGGGTCAGTTGCATGCTCTCTGGCCAAGAAGCAAAAAGTCAGACAGATTGAAGCTGGAGTGAATGAAAGAATGTTAGTGATATTTGCTAAGGTGCCTCTCACATCTGACCAATAAAATTAGTTTAGAATTAATCTTTGTTTTCCTTTTTACACCTAAACATTCAGCTAGAGAATTCTGCAGCTGTCTTTTTCTTAAAAGCACAGCCTAAAGTGTCACATGTATCTAGGGTCCAGAAACAAATTTAATAAATTTCTGAAACCGTCATTCATAATCTACACAAACTCATTCCATCTGTGGGAAGGGATTAGTAATCATTTGAAAGTCTCCATATTCTTTAATCTGAATTATTTGTCAATTCTTTCTTCAGGTTAAATATATCACTGTTTGTTTTTTTAAGCCATCACTCTGGCTTTTTAATTGCCTAGTTGAAAACAAGAGTGTAATGGTTTAGCACAAGGACTAACCTGCCTGCTTCCCCAACACAAAAGTGAGGGGAAGAGTAGCACACAAAACTCAGGGTTGAGATAAGAGTTTAATATGACATAAGATATCATAATTACAATGCACAATTACCTTAGCTCATAATCTAATTAATCTAATAATGCAATGCATGATTACTGTAGCTTAGCCTATTTGCAGGGGTGCAGAGAAATATAGAAAAATAAAAAAAAAAGAACAGCCTAAAGCAGAAAATCAAAACCAGTGAGCTACACAACTGTCTCAGTCCAGAGAGGGAAAGAGACTTAGCTCTTTTGAATATTCCTGTGTTATGAAATTAGAGGCACAAACCAGGCCAAAATATCAACAGCGAAGCTATTCATTAGCAGAATAACGTGGAAGGAGGGGGAGAAAGAGAGAGAAAATAGAGAAAGAAGGGGAAAGAAATAATATTACCACCTCTCAAGACAGTTTGGGTCTGTGAAGGAAGGGAGCTGCCTTGCTGGCTGTGCTGTCCTTGTCTGCTGGAGGAGGGGAGGGAGAGATCCCCAAGTCCAAGTCCTTTTCTGAGCAGCCTCTTCAGCTCTATGGGTTGCAGCAGGCAGAGCTTAGGACACAGAGAGAGTGTTCCTCCTGGTCTGCTTCTTCCAGGCTACACGGTGATGTCTCTGTCCTTTTGTCTCTTGGTATTTTCTTTATTTGTCTTCAGAGTGTCATTGGCCAGGTCTTTTCCTTCTTCTGAGCCAGTAGTTGCTCAGGTCTTTTATACAGGGTTTTTAAGTATGTGTCCAGGTGGTGAAACCATTATCCTTCTCACCATCCTCCCTTTCTGGGGTAGCTGGTGGGTAGAGATGATCTTGTCTATGCATATTCCAGAGAGTCATTATCCAGTGGCTTCTGCCCAATACACATCAGCTATTCTCTAGGGCAAGGAGCAGAGCCTGCTCCCAGGCTCAGAGAGGTGCCATTATGGCTATAGGCAGCACCCTTGGGCAGTGCTAGCAGAGTACTTCACCCAGCTATACAGAATGCTCAGCCCTATCCTCAACACTGCTGATGCTTTCTTTCTGCTCAGTTAATGGATGGTGCACAGGCATTTTGGGGTTACTTGAAAGTGCTCCCTAGGCTGTCAGGGGAGAGAAAAACATAATTAGGTCTCTGCCCCTTCCCTGTGCACAGGCTGCCAAAAGTAGTGAAGCTACTAAAGCTTCTCATGAGGAAGCTGAGCCTCTGCAATGATTTGAATGCTCCTCCTGTCTCCACTCTGCCACCAGATGCCTTCTCAACCCATTATCATGTGCATTACTTCTCACTTTCTGCTGTTTTACTCATGCCCAAATTGCAACACTATATGCCAGAAGTTTAGAAAGGCTGGTCAAGAACCAGTCAGAAGTGAGACTCTGGCATTCTACCCCACAGACATGTCCTGGGTCACTAGCTGCAGTAAAGCTTCTCAGTTATCCACACCTCACACATCAACAAGAACCAATGCAGCTTGAGGAAAGCCCTTTTGATGTGGGGCTTCTTGACAGGACAAAGAGAATAAGTGTGTCATGCAGCCTTCCTGCTCTGTAGGACCTGGCAGAACATGGGTGCTTGTAGAGGCAAAGCAATAGCCTCCTTGGAAAGGCTCTGTCTTTTGCCAGCCACCTCTTGCTGCTGTGGGGCAGATTATGGGGAAACATGACACAGAAAAGCGTTGCTTTCCTTGAAGTACTTTCCGAAGGTATTAGAGGTTTCTCCATGAGTGGACTCTTGCTATAAGAGGAAGGAGAGGGAGATTACACTATCTCACTGAATGTTGGCCATACTACAGAGCCAACATGGCCTTCCCCCGGGTGGGCTTGTGTGAGATCAGCCTGGGCAGTGAGTGTTGACAATTTTTACTTAATTAACATTATATTTCTGTTCCCTTAGAGTGGCCAGCAAGTTGCCACATGCCAAGCTTCTCTTCTTGAAATGCTTGCTTAGCCTGCTGCTGTGCATCAGCAGAAACTGTGCAATTAGTAGGACAACTGCCAGCAACCTGGCAATGTGGGCCCAAATCTGCTCAGCCCTGCTGGGGAGCACATGCTCCCCCTGAAAGTGCTGATGCAGGTGACAGGGAAGATTAGCTGTATTTGTCATCTGGCTACAGCCTACCAAGCCCAACCAAGCATATCTATTCAGAGGTAGCTCATTGTCTCCTCTCTTGAATAAACACTCATGGGGTGTCTGTCAGGAAAGCAGCCCCACAGCTGCAGCTTTTTATGTAAAAGTGAGGGTCAAGAGTGGGAAAATTGTTTGATCCATTTTCAGCTACCTGGGCTGAACTCAGTGATTTGATGTGTGTAAGTGGTGGGCTTGGTGCTGTTCTTCATTCTTCATGGAAAGAGTTATTTGCTATTGGAATGGGCTGCCCAGGGAGGTGGTGGAGTCACCATCACTGGAGATATTTATGAAGAGACTGGATGGGGCGCTTGGTGCCATGGTTTAATTGATAAGATGGTGTTGGGTGATAGGTTGACTCAATGGTCTCAAAGGTCTTTTCCAAACTGGTTAGTTCTATTCTATTCTATTCTATTCTATTCTATTCTATTCTATTCTATTCTATTCTATTCTATTCTATTCTATACAAAAATACTGGTAGCAGAAAATACAGATATGTGAGATTATGGGTGAAGTGGTATGGTCTGGGCTTCTAGAAAAACATCTCCCTTTGAGCATTACATTTATATGCATGAGCACTATTTTATTTTCAGTAGCAGACAGACATCTAATAGAACATCTTAATAATTTCTAAGAATATGAATCCTGGAACTGATTGAAAGTCAAATCTTTTACATTAGCAGTATTGTGACATACCAGTAAAATCAATAGAAAATGTGAGGTTTATAAATATAGGAGTGATTATGTATGTATTTGAACAAGAACTCAACACTGAGCAAACTATGCAAAACAAATCCGTTGCAAATACCCATGAAGCAGGAAACTGTCACCAGGTCAACTATCCTCTCCACATGCTTTACTTTTCATACAGATCAATTTGCAATACACATAACATGAGATTTGTGACTACTATTTCCAGAACTGTCAGTTCTATAGGTCCTGAAAGATGATACCTCACAAAAACTAGATGAGGAAAACTGCAGTAGTGATATTATGTATTTTGTCCGACAAATTTGCTCTTTTTACATGACTCATCAAAATGTCAGATAACTCATTTACTAGTTTTCTCCTCCTTTTTTTCCTTTTTTTCCCCCCCTTCTTTTTTTAATTTGTTCTTTTTCTGTTGTAAGGAAACGAAACAGTTCTGGAAAGTGGCTGATGAGCAAAAGAAACTTTTGTGGGTGTGAAAATTCAGGATCAGAAGATTAGATGCTGGGAGGAAGTATGATGGAATGTAGGATCTTCTCCTTTTCAGCTTAGCTGTCAGCATTACGTGAGTACAGTGCATCTCATGTGACCAAAGGTAGATTGTGTAGAGATCTGTGGAAAAACTCTTTCACACAGGCAGAACAGCTGAACACTGACTTTGTAGTAAAATGGTTACTGCTAGGCACCTGAGTTAGCACTTGTGTGCTCTGAGCACTGAGGATTACTTTTAGTCTTCTGATACATTTGGATGCTTTCATGTCACTAATAACAGATATATTAAAAGAGAGCTATGGGAGGGAAAAAAAAGCAAAGAAAGTTTTGATCAGCAAGGAAGTCTTTTGATGATACAGGGACATCTGCAGTACCTCCCTTCACAACAAATTCTGAAGGTCGCACTAAAGGTCATAAAGTTGGGTCGCTAGTGAAGACTCAACTCTTTTCATATCTACTTAACAAAACCCTTGTGGCTATACAGGAAAGATCTCCAGATTTCAGACCCTTATATGCTATAATGCAATATGCTGAAGTCACACTGCCTAACACATGTAATAGAATAGAATGGAGTAGAGTAGAGTAGAGTAGAGTAGAATAGAATAGACAAGGTTGGAAGATACCTTTGAGATCTTTGTGTCCAACCCATCATCCAACACTATCTAATCAACTAAACCATGGCACCAAGCACTCCATGAAGTCTCTTCCTAAACACCTCCAATGACAGCAACTCCACCACCTCCCCGGGCAGTCCATTCCAATTGGCAATCACTCTCTCTGTGTAGAATTTCTCCTTAACCTCCAGCCTAAACCTCCCCTGGCACAGCTTGAGACTGTGTCCTCTTGTTCTGGTGCCAGTTGCCTGGGAGAAGAGACCAGCTGGTTCCACAGATTTTACCATTTTCCTTATATTCTTTGCAACTTCTCAAAAGAAGATGGGATAATGTTTTGTTGCATGTAGCACACAAGAAAGTATGCTACATACAATCTTTGTGCCAGATCAGTGCCTAATCTTGCATAACCTGTCCATGTGAAATGAAAAGCCTGTGATGTGATAAAAAAAAAAAAAAATTGAAAAAAAATCTTTCTTAGCTTTAAAGAAACCTGTAAGTTAGCAAACCAAACCAAAAACCTCAACAATCAAACTCCCAAAATTTTATTATAGTAAAATTTGCAGCTTATTAAATCTAATACTAATCTTTGACATTCTTAATAGAGGCTATGACATACAGATACTGTTCCCTCATACATTAGGAATGACCCCAAAATAAGAGTGGCTGGACTGAGAAGGGCAAGGTGGATTTCTTTTTCCTGTCCTTATATAACTCATTTTGCTTGGTTTCCTTTGTGCATTATAGCAGGCTGTTAATAATTAGTTTTCTTTTCCTCTCACACAATGTGAGGATGTAGGTTAAGCCATTGGACTTACCAGAAAGACATCTAACTGAAATCTCTTGAAGTCAAAGTACCTTCCTCTCATAATATAACCTAGTACAAAAAAAGAACAAATGGCAAAGTAGATTGCAACACATTTCTTCTTTGTAGGGATTTTCATTTATTTCTATTTCTGAGATACCTCTTCTCACTTTAGAGTTCTGAGATACTTCTTTCTCCCCCTGCACTGGTTAGGCCACACCTTGAGTCCTGCCTCCAGTTCTGGGTACCTCAATTTAGGAAAGATGTTGACTTGGTGGAACGTGTCCAGACAAGGACAACAAAGCTCGGGAGGGGTTTGGAGCACAAGCCCAATGAGGAGAAGCTGAGGGAGCTGGGGTTGCTTAGCCTGGAGAAGAGGAGGCTCAGAGGAGACCTTCTTTCTGTCTACAGCTACCTGAGGGGAGGTTGTAGCCAGGTGGGGGCTGGTCTCTTCTGCCAGGCAACCTGCACCAGAACAAGAGGACACAGTCTCAAACTGTGCGGGGGGAGGTTTAGGCTGGATGTTAGGAAGAAGTTCTTCATAGAAAGAGTGATTGGCCATTGGAATGTGCTGCCCAGGGAGGTGGTGGAGTCACCATCACTGGAGGTGTTTAGGAAGAGACTGGATGGGGTGCTTGGTGCCATGGTTTAGTTGATAGTGTTGGATGATAGGTTGGACACGATGATCTCAAAGGTCTTTTCCAACCTTTTGAATTCTATTCTATTCTATTCTATTCCAGACATGGTGGTTTCTATGGTTTAGATTGTATTTGGCAGTTTAGCAATCAGAACTTGATCCCTAACGCTCCATCCTGCCTGTTTGGACTGGAAGAGTCAAATTGCTGGAAGTAATGAGATATATCAGCAGACCTGCTTCAGAGAGGTTGCACAGCCTCTTTCTTCCATGTACCTGGCACAGCTAAGGCGATTGCTGCCTATTGATTGCTTTCATAAGCAGTGCATTTCATCAAAATCATCCTCACACCTTAAATTGCTACAACACATGAGGAACACTTATTGTACTGTCTATTATTGTCCCAGCTCAGTGAACCATTAAGAATGAAGTGAATCACTGAAGCAAAACCCATTGAACTACAAAATACTGAAATTAGATTTTAAAAAAATGAAAATATATTTAGTCTGAGAGATTTTTATATAATTTTTCTAAAAGCCCTCTCTTTTGTGATGTCTCTGAGTAACATCAAATAACTTCTGCACTTCCTTCACTTTCACCTTATCTTCACATTTTTAACATTCAGATGGATCAAGTGTTCAGGACTCTCTCCAAACCTCCTACATCATGTCTGCTCTGTTTTGATTCATGTCATGATGAAAAATAGATTGGTTTGAATATCAACAACAGGTGGGATGGGTAAGGACATGGTTGTGCTCACTTTAGGGAGCTGACTGCATGGGCTGAATATCCCCTGAGGGAGAGGAGGCCAGGACTAGGGTTTTCCCCATGAGGTCTGTTAGGGGCATTGTCTGGCATATAGGACTCCCCCACTGCCCCAGACAGGTAGAGAGCACCCAGGGGAGGGGGATAGAGGGTGGTACTGGGATAGCCCTAGTCCTGAGCATTGATGGGGAAAGACCAATGCTAGGTCAAGACATGGGCAAAGCAATAGCTGTGATGTGGCTGAGGCAGAGGCTCAGGTGGGCACTGAGCACAGGGACCTCAGCTTAAAAGCTTCTCCCCCCAAAAAAAGGAGAGGGGACCCTCTCTGAGGCTTCCTATCAGAGATATCTGGGGAAGCCTCTAGCCTTCTTGCTCAGTTGTTTAGGACCACCAGCAGCACTCTTTCTGGTTTGATGCTGAGCTGTACCCCAGGAAGGGAGGGAGTCAAGGATGTAACATTGATGCTTAATTCTGATGCTTAATTGTGATTTTTATGAGTAGGCTGACCACAGAGAAGCTGAAATAAGAAATTCTGGATGATCAAATAAATCTGCAAGGACTGCAGCCTCTAATATCTCCATTAATAAAGAAAATTGTCCAAAGCAGTAAAAGCTTAAATAATATATGATCTTCCAAGCATCAAATATGTAAATATATAAAACTCTATTTAGCACTCACCACAAGATAATTTAGTGCAATTTACCATAAAGCTGATAAACAACTTCAGAAATAATTTTCAAAGGGATTGATTGTGAACTTCAAGCAATGAAAAAGGCCAGAAGGTGAAATAAACTGCCTGGGGTGTTAGATGTAGCTAGCAGATCAGAAACAAATGATCCTACAAGAAATGAGATAAACAGTGTTAATCTCTGGCATGTTGAAAGGATGCAGTAGGTATGCTTTCCACACAATACTCAAGATAATATATGTCAGGAGTGTCTTATGAATTGTAAAGGGGGGGAAAATAATGTTTGTATTGCTAATAAAAATATCAGAGACAGAGTTTAAGTCTAGTGTCCTAAAGGCTGCAGGTGTAAAAGGGCAGTATAGAAATTGCAAGTGCCACAAAGAGAATAATGTTTGAAAGAAACTGAAATTTAGAATACTTTGCCTAACACGGAACTGATAGTATCATACATGCAGTCTGAGGATGACACAGGTGAACTCACAAAATGGATGCTGAACACAAAGCAAAAAAGGCCAGGCAGAACACTGTTAAAAAAAACCAAAAAAACCCCCAAAAAAAACACCTTCCATCAGTAGTATCAGGGAAGAAAAAAGGGAAAAATCATCCTCTGCGAGGCAATCTGAATCAATAGCAATCAGGAAATGCAAGTACTTATCAATCAGTAAAGTGCAGTTGAACAGTAAAAAGAACTTCTGGCAGGTAAATGCTTTAGACTCCTTTACAAGGACTTAGTACCCTCGCATCAAGTTCTTCCACTGTTCCTCAATGCCAAGCATCATCCTCCACTACAAATAAAGAATGATTCTTTGTAGGTCAGAATAGGAATCTGAATAATTTGTGATGCTGAAACAAAGAACACTTTACCCTAGTCACCAGTGGAGGTACTGTTCAAGGAGGTTGAATTGTAACAATCATGGATTGCTACAAGAAAATCAGTTGAGGTAGAACTGATCAGATTTAAATGCAAGCTTTTCAAAGTTAGATGTCTATTGTTAGTGACCTACTGGAGCTGTTTTTATGGACAATATAAAAAAGTCATCTCCAGAGGGTGAATCTTTCACCTATTTTAGATACCCATGTTAGAATAGGTTAGTCACTCTATGATGATGCCAATTACTCTCCACTGGCTCTAGAAGGAAACTGTGATGACTGCAGTCTAAAATGAAGGACTTTTAAATGCTGTGTGGAATGAGGTATCTCCCCTGTCTCACTCTATCCCAATTTCTCCACTTTCCCCCAACTCATCTTTGTGGGGGGAAGTGGTGGGGTATGGGCTTTGGATGTAGTTCTTCAGGTGGTACAAAAAGACTGTCCAGCTCTTTGAGTGCATGTATTTCTGCATATGTCTGTCAGTTATCTGCAGTAATGTTTTTGACTGGATGATCAATTTAGGCCAGAGCTGTTCATGGTGATCTCTTTTATTTATATAGCTAAACTAAACAAAGAAATAGAATTCAATCCTGTTCAGTAAGACCAAGCATCCCTGATTCACGTATACAATGCTTGTAACTAAACTCATCAAGAGCAGATCTGTATAGCAGGGAAATCTAGTTAGGGCAATACAAACCATAGCCTTTGGGAGACCTCATATTTAACTAATCAGGGATCCAATACCTGAACTTATTCCCAGAAGCTTCTTTTAATTACATATATAGATCTGAAGTTCCTACAGATTTTATGAAAGGAATTATCTGTTGCAGGACAGACTTGAATCAGTGCTTTTAATGACAAAACTTTTCATGCAAACTTTAAAAGCTGAAAAGTTACAGACTATAATCCTTTACATGTTCTGTTTCTCACAGTAATACTTGGTGTATTTGATGACTGATCATGTTTTCTGCACACATCTTAGGCTTACTGAGCTTATTAGCCTTCCTCATTGTAAGTAGTTAAATTTGTCTTTGTTTGCCTTTCCGAAGTGTTCTCACACCATTGTCTCAGAAGGATCTCTGCTTACCTACAAGACCACAAACTCTGTGCTGATAACACAGATGCTGGGGCTCACTGTGACAAGTTTTTGTGGACCTTCTGATGGACAGGACTCCAAAACAGCACATCCTCATGTTTGCCTTCCCAAGGTGTTTTCACACCATTATTCCAGGAATATCCTACTTTTCTGCAAGACCACTATCTCTGTGACAATAGCAGCTGATAACCAGACAAGGCCACAAGTTCCGCTCTCGAGAGTGTTACCGTGAGACGGGGACTGACACACGTAACTAACCATGCTACCAATGCTGACACCAGTCAAATGTATTATAACCATGGCAACTGAATGGGGACGAGTGACTACATATGGGATTGGGAAAAGTATAAAACCCCAGAGGTAACAGGCAGAGATTGAAGCTTCCCTGCTGATGAAGACCTTCAGGATCGGTGAGACATCACCTGGATCCACAGTGGTAACTATCTCTGTTCCTGCAACCTCTTGCTTTTTCTTCCTCCTTTTCTGTATTTCTAACTTTTCCTCCTGCACATATAAGCAAAATAAATTCAAGTGTTTTTCCCAAACCAGCTTCTTGGTTACTTCTTGGTTTCATTTGGAGGATCCATAAATGAACCATCTCTTCCTCAAAAGCAGATTGAGACATTTTTATTGGCACAGTCATGCAGGGTGCCGTGAAAATCAAGTATTGATTTGAGAATCTCAGAGTAACTGAGGATTTCCTGGTCCAGGATTAATTGCTCAGGACAACAGTAGCTGTGAATTTGGTCAGGATGACAGTGACTCTGAATTCAATAAGCTGGGTAACTTCTGACCCTGGACAGTAACTGATAAATTCCTGGTCCAAGATTAATTGACCAGGAAAACAGTGACTGTGAAAACAATAAGATAGGTAACTCCTGACCCTGGAATGGTTTGGTCAGGAAGATGGTAAATGTGATATTAATAAGAGGAACCATAACAATAATCTTTAAGTTTCACTTAAGCTGGGCAGAGCTTAAGGGATATGGGAGTGAGCCATTTGGTAAAGATTCTTTAGTGGAGTACCTCCCTTGAGATGAGTTATTATGGAAACTGAATTGAGCATAATCATTAAGTGTCTTGAAGAACAAAGTTGTAAACCCTCACCATTAGAAATGGAATGGGCTCAAAAACACTGGAATAACCCCCAAACAATAGTGGACACTAAATAACTGCTTTAGAGGCAGAAGCCAAGGTTGGAAAAGGAAAAGGCAAATCAGTTTTATGTGTGGTCTTGGAGGCTGCCCTTGTGGCAACAAATGAACAACACAACCAGGAATGTGTTACCATAAATCAGATGGTTACAGTTAATAAAGTAAAGGACCAAATTATTGAGTCATTCATTACAGGATGTGGTGAAGACTGCAGTCACGATAGAGGAAGAGAGACTGCAAGCTAATCCCTTGCAAAATGCCCTTAATGAGAAACTTTTGGAAGAGAGCAATGGGTTTTTCAGAGGCAAATGTAACAATGCAGGAACAGGGAATAAGCCCCCAGCCTATTTACCCCCAGGATGAGTTGAGTGAACTAAAAGAGAAGGTAGAACAATTAGGAGTGTGTTCCTTTAAGGCCATTGATAAAAACTGAGTGTTCTTATGATGGGTACAGGGAGAAAAATCCTCAGATAATTACAAAGGAAATTCCCTTTACAACCACTGAGTTAGCAAAATTTCCAAACAATACTTTAGCAGAAGACCATGAGAATCAGAGACTGAATATATCTGGTGAATCTCATTGTTGGGTGTGTGTGTGTCTGTGTGTGTGATCAAATTCTATTAACAGAAAGAGAGGTGGAGGGATATTTGGGACCTGGTGTCTTCCTAACCACAGGGAATCATTGGGCTCCATTGTCCCTAACCCAAAGAGCAGCCTATTGAGCAGGGGGGCATGAAATTCCCTTGAAAGTGGAGACCCAGTAGCTATCACTGGAAATACAGATCAGTTGGTAGAAAATGTTTGAAAAACAGCCTGTATTCAGGCATGTATGATAAGGAGTTGAAACCACACCACAGCTCTCTGATGTTGCTCCCTGTAATTCATGAGAGAATGACTCCTCTAATTAGAGGTTTGCAGGGTTCTCTGAAATCTCTGGGCATCCAGTTACAGGGGCAAATAAAATCCATTCCTCTGTGAGAGAGGGTTTCAGCTGTCTTAGACGGCCTCATCACGCTGGACTGACAGTATTTGTAGAGGAAAGTGTGGACATGGGGGTGAGGTGGCACAGGAGCTCATTAATTATACAAGCAAAGACAGACCAGTTCTGGGCACTAAAATTGAGTCCTGGAAAATTAGACAGATTGGAGACACTCACACATAAGACTTCCCTGGGAAAAATCCTCTGGCTGCTAATGGCCTAAAGAAGCAACAAGGAGTTAACAAGGTTTCTTGGCATAAGCATAAGGAAAACTGGATGGAAGGCTTGCAGAAGGGAGTCCCTAGAAATGCCACGCATAGACTCCCAACTGATGCCATAGAAGTTGCAGTTAAGTGCTGACTGTCTGATAGGACAGGAAAGGGGGAAATAGCTCCCACGACACCCTTCTCTGAATGCTAGCCTGTGCTCAAGGAGGAGGGAAACTCCTTCCTTAGTCCCCAGTAGGTAAGCAGGGAGGCAAAGGGTGGATAAACAGTGGAAGGCTTACTGTAAACACCCATGGAGACTTATTGATCATATGTGCAATAGGACCCATGGTTTTCCCAGTCACTAATGTAGTTGACACTGGGGCACAGATCTCTGCATTTCACCTGGAGGATGCAAAGTGATATGGGGGAACCCGCTCCCAGAAAAAAAAGTGCAGCCAATGTTTTTGGTTATGCACAGCCCCAAACAACAGCCATGGTAAAATGCAGGCTGCCAGGAAAGAAGACATCAGTAGAAACTCTAATGGTTACAGGCATTTTTCCCTTGAATTTAATGGGCTTCAATGTATTCAAAGGCAGGGCTAGGGCAGATTACCGAGGGAAGTTGCGGATGTTTGACAGCAAGATGCTGCATATCAGATTATTGCAAACAACCCCTCTTGTCCCTCCTTCTAAGATAGTAAGCATGAAACCATATCCTTTGCCTTTGGGGGCTAGAGAGAGAATTGGTCCAGTGATTGATGATTTAAAAGAAAGAGGGATTGTACTGGCTGCCCACTCCCCATATAACTCACTGGTATGGCTGTAAAGCACATGGGAAATGGAGATTGGCTGCAAACTATCGCTGGCTTGATGCCAACACTGACCCATTGACAGCAGATGTACCAAATATAGCAGAACTGATTGCTACCATTCAAGAACAAGCTCACCAAATGCTAGCAACCATTGACATGAAAGACATGTTTTTTATGGTACCAATAGAAAAATCAGACCAGGACCGATTTGCTTTCGCTTGTGAGGACAGCAATACACTTTCACAACTACCCCAGGGCTACAAACATTCCCCAACACTAGCTCATCACACTCTAGCTCAAGAACTAGCTCAAACAGTCCCTGAGGAAGGAGTAGAAGTTTATCAGTATATTGATGATATCCTGATAGTAGGTGACCAAGTGAATCCTGTCCAGGTAACTACTTGGTTCTTTCTTGATTTCTTTTGGAGGATCCATAAAAGAACCATTTCTTCCTCAAAAGCGGATCGAGGCACTGATATTTGGTGAAAGACTAATAAAAAGTAAATATGCTCTAGTAAAAATGTAATGTAACTTTGTATGCATCTCATGTTTTTGTTCATGCTGAGAGTTATTTCAGACAGGGCAAACTGCTTTACAGAGCCATCATTTTTATCTACAGATTTCAAATACTTTTCAAGGGAAAAATCTTTGTCAGTTTGGGTAAAGTCTAAGTGGAGGGTTTATGTTACTTGTCCAGTGTGAATAATAGTACCACTACCACCAACACTAGTCATTGAGTAACAATAAATCCCCTGGGATTAACTCATTCGAGTCCAGATGGTATATTCAGCAAGAGTATCTTCTAAGTCAGAAATACCAGGAGTGGCCAGCTATGTGTGTGTCTATAAATTTGGGTGAATGCTGTAGCAACAAATAAGCATTATGTAGGAATAAATAAATATTGTAGTAATAAGTATTATATTAATAAATAAATTTTATGCATTCACAGGACTAATTGCTACCTTTTAAGTAATTTCAGGTAAACATACTAATCTGTGGATCTGAACCTGCTTGCTTTTGTGGGTTTTATTCAAACCCTTTGTGCATTCTGAGCTCACATTCTTTTTTTCTTTTTTAGTAGCTTAATGTGCTGAAGTTACTACTAAAGCTCCTTACAAAACAAAGAATCAAACCAGAAATGCCTAGGGAGAGGAACAGCAGCCAGAAGGTGAGACAAAGACAGAACATGAGATGTAATCTCAGTTGGCAGGTCCAGCCAGCCACAACAGAGTGATAGTGTGGAAATTTGTTGAGAGAGATTTTCAGGACAGCACTGTCCACACGGAAAACAGGGTATGCATTATACAGTTCAAAGCACAACCCTCTATGTTACTGCAGCTCTCAAATGCCAGTGTGCATCAGCTATATTTTGCCCTCACGTCATTTGTGCTCTTATGTAAACAGTAGCCAGCCATCTTTATGCACTGAAAATCTGCTGGAAGGGGAGGACTGTGCTTTTAAACATAGCTGCTTTGGTTACTTGCACTATTTTACAAATGGTAAATAAATATGGCATTCTAGCTAGTGACGTAAGTTACCACATAAGTTACCTGTTTGGCATCAGGTTTCTAGAGAGTCTAGAAATATTCTAGAAATATCTTCATTTGTCTAAGTGGAAGCTGCATTAAAAAAAAAAAAACACACTACCAACAACAACAAACCCAAACAACCAAACAAACAAAAAACCCAGAATGAATAAGGAGTAACAGATAGTCGGTTTACAAGAGTGAATTTGCCATATTGCAGAATTCCAGGAAGCTGCTTCTGCACTGAATAAGACTTGGTTCTATATTAATTTTCAGAGGTATATGGATTTATTCTGCACACTCTGGCCAACTTTCTAAAGGAGGTTTTGTAGCCTATATTTATTGAAAGAAATGGAAACAAGATACATAGATGTAGAATAGAATAGAATAGAATAGAATAGAATAGAATAGAATAGAATAGAATAGAATAGAATAGAATAGAATAGAATAGAATAGAATAGAACAGAACAGAATTAACCAGGTTGGAAAAGACCTTCGAGATCATCAAGTCCAACCTATCACCCAACACTATAAAATCAACTAAACCATGGCACCAAGTGCCCCATCCAGTCTCTTCCTAAACACCTCCAGTGATGGCGACTCCACCACTTCCCTGGGCAGCACATTCCAATGGGCAATTATTCCTTCTGTGAAGAACTTTTTCCTAACATCAAGCCTAAACCTCCCCTGGAACAGCTTGAGACTGTGTCCTCTTGTTCTTGTGCTGGTTGCCTGGGAGAAGAGACTAACCCCCACCTGGCTACAAACTCTCTTCAGGTAGCTGTAGACAGCGATAAGGTTTAGAAATTACCCTTGACTAATTTTACCCCAGGAAAACTGAACTTACAACTGTCTTAAAAACTTAAGCAATGTCAGTCAATGTTCTGAGGTATTGAAACTAAATTGTTTGTACTGCTCAATTTTTGACTTAGACTTTGGTACAATTTTGTTCTGTGCCAATGCTTGGCTGTGGCTCATGAGTTTGAATGGAAGT
Organism: Dryobates pubescens; assembly: GCF_014839835.1. Lineage (NCBI taxonomy): Eukaryota > Metazoa > Chordata > Aves > Piciformes > Picidae > Dryobates > Dryobates pubescens. The sequence continues at coordinate 36,965,520 of NC_071618.1, read as the reverse complement.
AGGATCATTCCCAGGATATAGTTTAAATGCAGGCACCTTGTTATGGAATATAAAAGAGTTTATTAGTGGGGACATAGGTTCTTTTGAGCCAACTGGCCTCAGTGCCAGAAACAGTAGTTCTGCATATGTTACATAGATGCAGCTTGAATGGCTCTAGGAGAGATTAGTACAGCAGAGTTGAAGGATCAGGTCTGCCTTTGAAGTAAAAGATGAATTCTCTAGGGAACAGAAAATTCACAGCATTTCTAAACAGGAATGTGAGAAAGACAAACTGGGAAAAATCATGTGCAGCCCATAGTAAATCTTTCGTGGCAAAGTACAAATGCACTCAAATTGATGATTTAATTTGAAATGACCATCCGTTAGCTTACAGACACTTAGGTGATAACAATTAAAGTGTATGTGCCTTTCAGAAGGTCACAGGAACATGGCAAAATACTTTGTCAGTGACAGGCCTGTGGGGAATACCACACAGTGCTGTGCATAGAAAACCTTACTGGACCAGAATTAGTTGCACTATTGAATCTTGTCTCTTGCTCGCTGTTCTGCATATATATATATATATTATATTATGCTATAGAAAACTCATCAAATAATAATCCATATAGAAACATAGACTCAAGAAGGTTGGAAAAGACCTCAAAGATAATCAAGTCCAACCTATCACCCAATACCTTGTAATTAAGTAAACCATGGCTCCAAGTGACACATCTAATCCCCTCTTGAACACCTCCAGTGATGGTGACTCCACCACCTCCCTAGGCGGCCCATTCCAATGGCAAATCACTCTTTCTGGGAGGAACTTCTTCCTAACATCCAGCACGTTCTAGCAACTCAACATCTTTCCTAAACTGAGGGGCCCAGAACTGGACACAAGACTCAAGGTGTGGCCTAACCAGTGCTGAGTACAGGGGCAGAATGACCTCCTTGCTCCTGCTGGCCACACTATTCCTGCTCTGTACTGTTTGATTGCTCTGTGGAAACTCAAGTGTGTGCATGGAAACTACTATTTAGACTCGAAGTGAGGAGAAAGTTCTTCACTGAGCGAGTCGTTCATCATTGGAATGTGCTGCCCAGGGAGGTGGTGGAGTCACCATCCCTGGACGTGTTCAGGAGGAGATTGGACGTGGCACTTGGTGCCATGGTCTAGTCATGAGGTGTGTGGAGACAGGTTGGAGTCGATGATCCTTGGGGTCTCTTCCAACCTTAGTTATACTGTGATACTAGCAGTGTTCATAAATTTATCTCAGAAATCAAATTAGATGGATTTTTTTAGTTAGTGTGTTCTGGTACTGGTTGTCTGGGAGAAGAGACTAACTCCCACCTGGCTACAACCTTCCTTCAGGTATGTATGTATCCATACATAGAATGTTTATTCCCAGATTTGTTTATGTTTGTTTTGTGGTTGGTTGTTTTGCTGTGGGTTTGTTGGGCTTTGTTGGTTTAGGTTGGTTTGGGTTGGTATGGGTCTTTTTGTTGTTTGGTTGGTGTTAGTTTTTTGATGTGTGTGTGCATTTTGTTTTGGTTTGGGTCTTTTGTTTGCTTGTTTGTTTGTTTAATGACAACAATTTTGGAATGTATTAAAGAATAAAAAGTTAGTGTTTTATGAGTTACAATATTTTCATTTTTCAGATACATCCTTGGTACAGATAGAAATTTCTAGACCAATGAAATTGGCAAATTTTGCCTTTGATTGCAGCATTCTGCCAGTATTAATTTTTTCTTTTTATTTTTTCACTACAGATATTAAAGAATTTATTCCACTGAAATTAGCAAAAGAGTTTTCATTTATGTTAGAAACTTGCTTAGGGAGAGCAGTCCATCAGTAAGAATTTTTTCCCAACAAAATATTTAACCAAGGCAATGTACAATATTCTCCACGTCGTCCTGAATATTCAAGGTAAGGCTGATCATACAAAAATGATCACCTCTGTTCTTCCAGCAATTAACCCTGAAACATATTTTTCTTCCATTCAGATTACACAAAATTAGGTTATAATCCAGTTTACACAGACATTGTGCCTTTAAAACATCTTTGAAATATATTTGAGTGTATAAATAGAGCTAAGATTGGGCGGGGGGGGGGAAGACATTTCCTTCTTTTTCATTCGGGAAAAGGCTTCCAAATCTGAGATCTCTGCCAGAGAAGATTTAGGAGGAGAATTGATGGGGTCCTTGGTTGCATGGTTTAGTTGATTAGATGGTGTTGGATGATGGGTTGGACACGATGATCTTGAAGGTCTCTTCCAACCTGGTCTATTCTATTCTATTCTATTCTATTCTATTCTATTCTATTCTATTCTATTCTATTCTATAAAGATTGTTTTAAGATAATATTTTTTGCTGGTAATGATTTCAAGAGTTCCAAGTGTTACTCAAAAGTTTCAAAATGTTCATATGCTTTATTATTAGTTATTCAATAATGTGGTGAATGAAAAGAGTATTTTAACATGTGTTTTTAACTGAAAATTGATCTTTTTATTTCAAATAGATTGTCTACTTCTCCTAGAAATATTCTTTCAGTAGTTACCTTAACAATATCCCAAGACCAATACAGTTTCTCAAAGTTGGCTAAATTATTTTCTTCTAGGGGTGTTTAAGCATGAAAGGTATTGCTGTCTACAACTACCTGAAGAGTAATTGTGGCCAGGAGGGGTTTGGTCTCTTCTCCCAGGCAACCAGCACCGGAACAAGAGGACACAGTCTCAAGCTGCGCCAGGGGAGGTTTAGGCTCAAGGTGAGGAGAAAGTTCTTCACTGAGAGAGTTGTTAGCCATTGGAATGGGCTGCCCAGGGAGGCGGTGGAGTCACTGTGCCCGGAGGTGTTCAAGAGGGGATTGGACGTGGTGCTTGGTGCCATGGTTTAGTCATGAGGTCTGTGGTCACAGGTTGGGCCTGATGATCTTTGAGGTCTCTTCCAACCTTGGTGATTCTGTGATTCTGTGTTTTCTTGTCCTTTAATTGGATTTTCCTTTCAGTGAGTTTTCCAGAACACACATATTTCTTCACAAAGATTGCTTGTATAATGATTTCTAAGAAAATGTCTTTCCCTAACCATTCACAATCTTCTATTATTTTAAGACCATTTTGAAAGAGTGTGTGGAACTCTACAACAGGTGAAAGACTTCCATGACACAGTGCTATTCTTTATACAAATGTTTAATAAAATCTACATGCATTGAAAGTGGCCAGCCAAATTTAGCTTGCACCGGTAAACTGAAGTGATGACAGTTCTGCATGCTGTTCTGCACCCTGTTATTTCTGTTCTTATTTGTCTTCATTTACTTTATCTTTTATCTGTACACAAAAAATATTTTTTGAGGAAGGAGTTTCTCCCTTTGTGATAACTGGCTACCCAAACTGTTATCTCCACATGCTGTTGCAGGAATACATTAGCTGCTCTACCACTTGTGTGCTGCTGTCTACTTAACAGATCTTTCCTTGTTTTCTAACTTTTGCAAAGAAGAAGAAATAATAAAAAACTACTGGTGTTAAAAAAAATACAAAGAAAAAAAGAAAATAGTTTCTTTTATGTCCAATTGTTATTCTCCAGGTTCCAGGAAATGTCATTTAACTTTCTGTGTTTAATGTGGTGACTACCCAGGAGCTTGGTAAGCCTGGCAGCCTTGGCAGGCATTCTTGACAGCTTGTCAGGCCTGAGGCTACTGTATGTTGTCTTTCCTCTCAATAATTAATTATTAATTGGAAGCCATGATTTTTTAATGACAGACTGATTTAAATGTACTGGGTTTGGGGAGATTGCTTTTTTTTTTGTTTTAAAACACTCATTTTTTTGAAAGCAAGAACAATAAGCAAGGAGAACAATGTACATGCTTTCAAACGAGTCAAACAAAATCACTGGAGGAAGGCTTACTATACACATACATTCATCTGCGTATATAAGGATGCATTTACACACAAGGAATCCAGTCCCTGCTGGCCAAACACAAGTGACTAAACACCTTTTTGCAAGCCCAGAAAATCAAACACAGCCTGAAGCGCCTCATTTAAGGATTTGCCATGCATACAAAGCACAAATCCCAAAGTAGTAGATTATTTTTTTTCTTAATCGGTGGCTATGTTCGGAGGAAATGTAGGAAAATTATGGCCCTAATTTTCATAAGGATTCACAGAGCAGAGAATGGGAAAGAAAATGATGGCATTGTTAGTTGATGGAAATCCAGCATTCTTCCAGAACATTTCATTTACACCTATGCTATATATTGAATATTGCATGATATACATTACATATTCTATATTATTACACACTATGTACTTTATACTGCATATTGTGTACTGTATACTATATATTATCTCTATTTCTACTTTGTATAGTTCCTCCTATGTTTCATTTAGCATTTTGTTCTCTTCTTGCAGAGGCCTGGAATTTGCTGAACCAGTGGCAGAAGTTCACAATTGCCCCTTGGAGCGCAATCTCCAGCCTTAAATTGAACATCTGTACTCCAGACTCAGTGCCTAAGGAACACTTTTCAGAAAAAGAGGCCAGCCCAAATGTACCCAACAGGAAAACGTTGAGAGCAGTTCTGACTGATGTCCCATCCTCTGTAGACATTCAGTGTTGTTTTCACCAAAACTTCCCCCCCTATATCCTATATTCGGGGTTCAGAAAATTATCCTATAAAAAGGGTACATGTATATTTAAAAATGACACAATAATAGCTTTGTTTCAAAAAAAACCAGTTCATCCACAGAGAAACAGAGCTTCTCCAGGGGTGGTAATGTTCCCTTGTATGTAGATGATAAAATATCAACAGAAGTGATTTCACACTATGTACAACAGCAGCATGACAGCTCCATACCCAGCTGCAGTCCTTGTTATAGCAAACCTCCCTGAGTGGAACTATATTTAGTGTAGTAAAGGCAATTATTTTCCTACTATTCTTGGGGTAGGGAGGGGCAAATGAAACATGGTCATTATTAATCAATGTATTTCTCAAGTACTTACCATTTGTAAAAACGCTGCTTTAGCTGATATTCATAAATTGCTCTACATACACAAGCATCCTCCCCCACACCTTCAGCCTTCAGGCTTGTCAGCACTCTCAGTAATAAACACCTAAAGGGTGATCCCACCACAAACAGAGGTATTTCCATAAACATGTTGTCTGCAACTTGATCTAATCAAACTTTTCTTAACGCCTTTGCTGTGCAGTTTATGTATGGACAATCCAAAGGTCCTCCACAGGCCAGAAAAGAAAAAGGAAAGAAGGGGATGCATTAAAAGGATTAGCAACTAGTCTGATCAAAATAAATCAAAATCCATGTAAGATATTATGACATGACCTTTCCTTGCCTGGAATTAATCTTTTGCTCTCAACAGAGAATAAACTCCATACCAGAAATGGGCACCAGTCTGGTTATACTAGTTATACTAGTCTAGTTAACTGGATTTGGACACAGAAATCATCTCTCTGATGTAGTGAGGGACTTACACGTCCATCTTTCATGTCTGTCCTGTCCAAAACAGTGGTCATGTCCTTGAACACTAGGACATTTCCTTCTCTTGGAGCTTTTCTGTATAAATCAGTAAATGTTTACAGTAATCCGATCTGAACTGAAAAATAGTGAATTGTGAATAGCCCTACAAATGACAACTACTTAATTCAAGATACTCCTGAAGAGATCCCAGCTGGACACAAGAAGAAAATTGTTCACAACAAGAACAAGCACCCATTGGAATATTCTCTCCAAGGAAGTGGTGGATCCACCAACACTAGATGCCATTAAGATTCAGCTGAACAGGGTGCTAGGAGAGATTTCTGGTTTTGTCTGTGTAACCTAAATCTGCCTTTCCATGTAATTCCTTAAGTTGGTCTTACATTGGTGTTAAAAAAGATTAGATTAAAATGCCTCAGAGAAAATTCTTTCCTACATCTCTAGTCAATATTCTCTGGACCTTCCTGAAAAATGCTGGGATATTATTAAAAAAAAAAAAATAGTGTGTGTATTTGTTCAACTGTTTGAGGTTGCAAAACATGGATTGTGTAACTCAACAGTCTTGTGCTGATGCTATGTATTATACTATGTGTGATCCATTTCAATACAAAATTGTAATAAAAAACATACAGTTTTTGTAGCCCCAGGGGTAAGCAGTAATTGGCAGGTTAATTAATTGAATAGTAATCCAGAAGGAAATATATTCCAGTGGAGATAGTGAAATGCTCTCCCTTTCCAATTGATCATATTTAGTTAAGAGGATTGACAGTAGTCTGCAATTCACTCAGGTGCTACTTTTGGGCAGGGCCTGTGTTACTTAATCTAATAGTACTTTTTTTCTGCTTTGATGTTGATAAAAGCTCCTGAAACTCATCTTCTCTAATTGTATTATAATAGAAAGAGTGCTCTAGGGACAATAAAAAGGGAATGAACCCTAAAATATCTAGTGCGATCAATACAATTGGACTGTGTTAAGTTACATGACAAAAGCTCATCTTAACACTTGCAAACAAGCAAAGAAAGACAATGGCAGGTGGAAACATGAATTATACAATAGACTACTTCCAGGCCCATCACAGGATCTGTCAGCTCATCAAAATTCTTTTCTCTTCAAAGGAATACAGGGGTACACTGACAGATAGGGGGAACCCCAATTAAAGCCTCAGAGGGACACAGGTTTAGGAGCAGTCTGTGCTCGTCCCAGGAGTATCCCAGAAGACCTTCAGACCTAGTGTCCCGATATTAAATCTATCAAGGTGTGGGAACATCAGAGCACCTTTATACTGAGGAAGGGTCACTGCCTTGTACATATTACATAATATGGGGTTCAAGGGAAAAGCATTTTGGGATTGCATAGGACTTCTTATGGGATGTTTAGAGGAGGAGCCAAAGACAGGAAAATGGATGACCTGGGAGAAGCAAGCACAGGAAAATAGAGGAATGAGGGGTCAGAGACAGCTTGTTGCATGTAAGCAGCTTATTGCTTGTTAAACTATTCTGCCAGATGTAAATGTTTGGTTAAACAATAAACTTTACTGCATGGCATCAGTGTAGCCTATTCTATCTTCTTACTGAACTCTATTTCTCTTTCTCTGGGTGAGTAACTCTCTATTTGATGTGCATGTGTGTATGGTGAGCTGAGTAACAGCAACTCAAGTAGGACTTCAGGTCACAGGGGCCAGCGATTGCAGCAACTGGAGAGCATGAATGTACAAAGGAGTTTGTGAGGGTTAGTGTGGTGGGTTGAACCTGGCCAGTAGATGAAAATACATCTTATTTCTCTCTTACTCTTCTCTCTCACAGGTTGGAGCTAAAATGGAGGAAAGTTGAGAAGGCTTGTGGGCTGAGATAATGACAGTTGAACAAGGAAAGTAAAATACCCGTGTGTAAGCAGAACAAAAGGAATCAATTCACTGCTTTCCATCTCCAGGCAGATGTCCAGCCACTTCCTGAAAAACAAGACCTCAACACACCTAATAATTATTTGGAAACTCAAGCATTCCTCCTTTCTCCTTCTTTCCTTGAGTTCTTTGTTTCTGAACTCTGTCACACTGTTATCTGATATTGAAGATCATGCTAATCCCTGCTGGTACTCAGCCCTATGTTAAACTTAATACCTCAAGTGGGAATTTCTGAGACAAGCATGAGGATGGAACAATGTTAAAAGTCGGAGGAGGAAGAGAGTGGAGAAGGATGAGAAAATTATTGTGCCTATCTCAAAAGCATGCCTCATATACCCACACTGAACTTCCTCTCCCCAAATCTTTCATATTTCTCTCAATCCTGCTCCTACCCCTGGTTCTGTTTTTGAATCTCAGTCCTGATCTCTTCAGCCACAATTCTTGGCATCATTTTCAAGCTTTCTAATTTTGGGGTAGTTAGCCAATGCTTAGCACCAAGTTATGCACAGTCTGAAGCTATTAAGAATGAACACATGCCTAATAAATACCTGTCAGACAAATATTTAGAAGTTGTTTTTGTTGTTGTCATCCTCTCCAAACACACTGAGCAAAAGTCTATTTCTGTGTTTAAACCTAGGTCTGGTTACTTAGAACCAAATAGAAGGTAAAAGTAAATATTGGAACAAAAATCTGGCAATATCAAGTGACAGTCAGTTAACTTCAGTTCCAATGCTAACACTGAAGTCTACATTTTCATTTGAACAAATGGAATTAAAGGTCTACTTCCCTTAGCTTTAACCAGATCTCTGATTTGCCAGACTATCCTTCTAACCATTAGCACAGAATGAATGCCAAAACAGTTTCAACAGAAGGACACAATTCCTTCAACTAGTTCTCCAGCATACAGATACAGAAACATATCTTTATGAAATATCTCACTGCTATTACTTTGGAGGAATTCTTTTTATTCAGTAACAAATAATGACAGATACTGCCTTTACTAAATCTACAAATCTATTATAAATTAGCCCTGATTGAAATAAAGCCAATTGGGTAGTATAGCAGGATGTTGCCTGGGGAAACCTTATGGAGGGAAAGAATAGAAGATGATTGAGAAAAGGCTTCTCATATAAGACAGTGACTCTAAATACTCCAGATTAATATTTTGCAGACAGGCAAGAATAGAGAATGTCCAGTTCCTCATTGGTTTTCCACCTCTCTTCTTCCAAATACATGACTCCTAACTTCAGTAGAAAGGAGAAAGAATGGGTAGAATTCTACTCCACCACTCTGAAACCTGTGGGAGTCCCATACACTCTATCTTACTACAACAGAACTTAATTAGTTGACATAATGGGTCTGTAACTAATGTTCAAGTTACATAACTCAAAAAATTCCCAGTAAAAAGATGAAAGCTTAAAAAGCAATCATAAGTGTTTTGTGACAGCGAGCCAGCACCTGGCAGACCAGTTAGTATGACAGTAACAACAAACTAACAGGTGCAATATTAATAAAAGACACAAGAGGATCCAAGCTCTCTGCGTCATGCCATCAGTTCTCTGGATTGTGCTGGATATCGATCATAAATAAATTATGGTTCCATTCTGCTGTTGATTAAAATGTTAGTAAAAGTACAAAGTTACACAAGCAGAATGTAAAGCTGTACCAGAACTATGAAAAATCCATAAAAGGGGTCAAGTGACTTCTCCCTCCTGCTCAGCCCTTAGATTAATATCACCTTCTTGTCATGTGGAATTTCAGAAGGGTAACAAGTCTGAAAGATAGTGTTTTAATTTTCCATCTACAAGTGGGAAAACATTCCTGTTGAATATCTGTATTGCGTAGATGGTTATTTTCACTTTCTCTAGTAAAAGAGCAAGCATGTGCACAAATGTTTATATAAATCACATACATAAAAAAATTAAAGAGTTAACAACTACTTTATCAGCATAGAGTCATTGGACCATTGCCCACAGCAACCCCATGCAGAGCTACAGGATGGGGTCAGAGTGGCTGGAGAGGTGCCAAACAGAAAGGGACCTGGGGGTGCTGATTGACAGCCGGCTGAACATGAGCCAGCAGTGTGTCCAGGTGGCCAAGAAGGCCAGTGTCATCCTGGCCTGCATTAGGAATAGTGTGGCCAGTAAGAGCAGGGAAGTCATTGTGTCCCTATAATCTGCACTGGTTAGACCACACCTGCAGAACTGTGTCCAGTTCTGTGCCCCTCAGTTTAAGAAGGACATCGAGAAAGGCAACGAGGCTGGTGAGAGGCCTTGAGCACAAGCCCTCTGAGGAGAGGCTGAGGGAGCTGGGATTGTTTAGCCTGGAGAAGAGGAGGCTCAGGGGTGACCTCATTGCTCTCTACAGCTACCTGAAGGGTAGTTGTAGCCAGCATGGATTTGGTCTCTTCTCCCAAGCAATCAGCACCAGAACAAGCTGTGACAGGGGAAGTTTAGGCTCGAGGTGAGGAGAAAGTTCTTCACTGAGAGAGTTGTTCGCCATTGGAATGTGCTGCCCAAGGAGGTGGTGGAGTCACCATCCCTGGAGGTGTTCAAGAGGGGATTGGACGTGGTGCTTGGTGCCATGGTTTAGTCATGAGGTCTGTGGTGACAGGTTGGACTTGATGATCTTTGAGGTCTCTTTCAACCTTGGTGATACTGTGTGATACTGTGATAGTTAATGCAATAACCATCTTTTAAATTCTTAAGTCATTGTTCAGAATTATTCCTTCATGAAGAGAATAATTCAAATTTGCAACAGAACAGTTCTGGGCCCCTCAGTTTAGGAAGGATGTTGACTTGCTGGAACGAGTCCAGAGAAGAGCAACAAAGTTGGTGAGGGGTTTGGAACATAAGCCCTACGAGGAGAGGCTGAGGGAGCTGGGGTTGCTTAGCCTGGAGAAGAGGAGACTCAGGGGTGACCTTATTACTCTCTACAACTACCTGAAGGGAGGTTGTAGACAGACGGATGTTGGTCTCTTCTCCCAGGCAAGCAGTACCAGAACAAGAGGACACAGTCTCAGGCTGCGCCAGGGGAGATTCAGGCTGGATGTTAGAAAAAAGTTCTATACAGAAAGAGTGATTGCACATTGGAATGGGCTGCCTGGGGAGGTGGTGGAGTCGCCATCACTGGAGGTTTTTAGGAGAAGACTTGACAGGGTGCTTGGTGCCGTGGGTTAGTTGCTTGGGCGGTGTTGGATTGGTTGATGGGTTGGACGCGATGATCTTGAAGGTCTCTTCCAACCTGGTTTATTCTATGTATTCTATGTATTCTATGAACAACAAACAAACTCTTATTGTGGAAATTAAATCTATTACATTAAATGAAAAGGATTTAAAAGAAGAATTCATGAAAAAATACTGATATTTTGACATGAAAATGTATTGGTATGTATATTAAATGGGGGAAAATATTCTAGATAAACATTTTTTATGTGAAGTGCATATAAGGTATCTGGGTTCTGATCTACCAAGAGAAAATAAAAAATTGCATGGATTCAACTCCAGAGAATATACAAAGTGAAATGCAAACTTTTTTTTGTTATTGTGTGGGAAGATAAGATTTGTTTTCCTACCTTGTCAAACATTTTTTATGCTTTTTTCCTTTACTGAGACAAAACCAAAACAAAGCAAAAAAATGCAAACACACAAGAAAAAAGAACAAACCCCCTGTAAGTCTTTTTTGAATACAGTAAAAGCATGATACTTTCCTAGAAAAACTGTAAATGTGAATCACAGAATCACCAAGGTTGGAAGAGACCTCAAAGATCATCAAGTCCAATCTGTCACCACACACCTCATGACTACTAAACCATGGCACCAAGTGCCACGTCCAATCCCCTCGTGAAGCTTCAGTTAAACTTGTCGAGAAAAGGATGTATCACCAAGAAATGAGAAAAATACAAATAAAGCTGTATAAAGAAATACTACTATTTATTACCTTTAATAAAAATGTTTTCTCTATATCCTGCACTATTAGAAAAAGGGAAATGTTTGGGTTTTTTTGCATAGCAGTGTTTGGGTTTTGGTTTGTTGGTTTTTATCCCTTTTCTGCTCTCTGCAGTTTACATCACAGCTACAGCTCAACTTCCCATGATTTTTATTTCAGTACTTCTCAGGTTCCTTAGCCAAAAGATCAAAAATGTGATCTAGACTTTGAGGTGAGGAATGGTTACTGTTGTCTAAGCCGTGAGTTGCTTTGTCACATGAGTTAGTAGATTGTATTTCTGATAATGAGAATTGAGATCCACCTAACAGCAATCAATGAATGACAAAATGGTGACTGCATCTTGCTGGATGAGAGAAAAGGAGCTTTGGTTGTGAGCACAGAAAAAGAAAGGGAACTGTTACAACCATCCTGCACAGAAACTGAGTTTTAAAAACAGGAAAAATCACAAGATAGGAGGCTAGCACGCAGCATTGTTTATTTATGTACATGTGGGCTTTGGCACATGAAAAGAGATGAAGTAAGGTGGGATTCATCTCAAATACTAGCTAGAATACAGAAAAAAACCCCAAACCATAGGTAGAAAGGCCTTTCAGTATTTCATTGATTGTTCCCATGTTCCTTTATAGCTTCACTGGCCTGTTAATTTGTTTTACAATAGTGGAGATGACTTTTTTCCCTCCTATACTACATCCATTTTAAACCTAACAAAAAAGCCCAACAACCGACCAACCAAAAACCCACAAAACCCAAGACAGTTATTAAGAATATGTTCTTCTTATTGCATAATCTATTTCTGATAATAAGAGGGTTTTTTAAAATTCAGAAAATGAATGAATTGGACTTTTGTGATATATGTGATCTGTACTTACTACAAGGCTTTATATCTTGAACAAGACACTAAATTACTCCTTTCAGAAGATATGATTTAGATGTCCTGAAGACATTCTATCTTGTATAATAATTATCATATGAATTTACTGAAAGTTCACTGTCATATCTTTTTTTCTGTGTGTTTGAAGCATGGATTTGAAGTATCAAGTAAAAGATATTACCAATAATGAAATCTAAATGGTAAAATTGTAGTTCTTTCTCTCCAGAAACATTATTTGCTACCTCTCTGTGATTCTTATTCTCATTCATTCAGTCTTTTAAACTAATCTATAAAGCTGGAATGAGAAATTGTATAATGGTAAAATATATGTCCCACAAAAGAACAATTAATTCTATGTTACGATTAATCAAATTCATTAATTAACATAGCCAACCCCTCAAATTGATGGAGTCATAGAATTGTTAGGGTTGAAAGGGACCTCAAGGATCACCTAGTTCCAACCCTCCTGCCATGGGCAGGGACACCTCGCATTAGAGCAGGTTGCTCAGAGCCACATCCAGCCTGGCTTCAAAACTCTCCAGGGATGGGGCTTCTACCATCTCCCTGGGCAACCTGTTCCAGTGTCTCACCACCCTCACGGTGAAGAATTTCTTCCTAACTTCCAGTCTGAATCTGCCCACTTCTATTTTTGTTCCATTCTCCCTAGTTCTATCATCACCTGACACTCTAAAAAGTCCCTCCCTAGCTGTCTTGTAGGCCCCCTTCATATACTGGAAGGCCACAATATGGTCTCCTCAGAGCCTTCTCTTCTCCAGACTGAATAATCCTAACTTTCTCAGTCTGTCTTCACAGGAGAGGTACTCCAGCCCTCTAATCATCCTTGTGGCCCTTCTCTGGACACTTTCCAGATCAACATAGAAGGTATAAGGCCAAACTGCTCTGTTTTTTTTCTGAATCATATTCATGTCATTCAGTACAGAATACAATAATTCAAACTATAAAGAATCATCATATGTTTGCTGATAAATAAAAGGAAAAGTTTAGTTGGTGTGAATAAGAAAAAGATACTGGACAAGGGCTCTTAAATTATCACACGTAGTATCTTGATATGACTCATATATGAAAATGTGCCATGCCAACTAATGTAATACTAAACATAACAATTAAAAAAACCCAAACAAATATAATTCCTGATCCAAATCATGTAGTTGAGTCTTTCCTGAATTGTGAAATAGACAATAAAGATATTTTCAGGCTTTTAATATATTTTATGAGAATGTTTTTCGAAGTATCTCAGAAATCAGTCCACATTAAGTCATACTCTGCACATGATATTTCTCTCTCTATATGAATTATGCAGAAGAAAAGAAAAAAGTAGGAGTATTATAATACATATTTTACTTCAAGAGTTCTATTCACCTCTAGGTGAATTTTTGGTCATAACATTTCTGGAACTGTTTTAGTGTCATCACATCCAGTGGAGATTTAGTTAGTATTACAGACAAGTTCTAGAGTGTTCATTTAGTCCTCTTAACATAGGCATCTAGTGCTATTTCAGATGACCAGTGTATCTTATCCAGCTTGTGCTCAGGGACTTCAGTCTTCTATATGTGCTATGTCAATTCTGACAGCTATTATGACTTACTAAGTCTATGACAGCCTAGGGTAGTCAAATAGCACTAGACATTCAACACTGCACAGTTCAATTGATCAGTAGGTGTCTATCCTTTTCACCTGAATCTCACTTTAATACTTCAGACATCAAGAAGAATGTTAACCATCAGGAATATACTGGCAAATAATATAGCAACACGCACATGTGTAGTATATATAGGTCTCTTCTAACATGGATATGCCACCTCTCTGAATTGAGGGAGGCGCCATAAACCCATTAAGTGTGATATTTAAAGTGCTACATATGATAAATAGGTAAAAAAAAATGCTATTTCTAAAAAAATGTCCCCTTATTTTGTTTTCACTAAGGTACCATTCTGGTAATATTTGTGTCACATCCACAAATTGTTTACAGATGTGTACAAATGCAAAGCTATAACTTTACATACACAGACTTTTTTTTTTTAAAGTGTTCTCCCCAGATTAATCTCCTCACATTCAAAATGAAAAAAAACCCAGCATATTAATAAACCCAAAGACTAGTAGAAATGTAACAGCTACATTTTAATTTCTTTTCATTTTTGCAATGACTAATATGTTTAACTTATGTCCTAGTATCTGTGACAAAGGCAATCTCGTGCTTGGAATTCTCTCTTATCCTCAGCTGGAAAATTACAACATGTAGTGAATAAATCCCTTTGCAGAATAAGATTTAAGCTCAAGTCCAGCAAAAGTGCATCAGTAAATAAAGTATTAAATTGTACACCATTAGGTGTGCTCAAGTAAGGATGCTAGAGCGGGTGTCACAGAAAATTGACAGCAAGTGGCAAACACTACAAGAAATCTGCCTTCCAATAAGCCTTGGGAAGCAAATCATACTTGAACAGATGAACAACACAGGAAGAAATGTGTGAAGAAGTTTCTAAAGGGCAAGGTAAACTCACATTCTGCTATTTGGAGTGTTCTTTATGCCACATTTGCAACCAGCTGAAGAGGTAGTATTTCATATAACTAGGAACTTGAAGAAATATTTGAGGCAGGCTATAAGGGAAGGATGAGTTCTATCTAAAACAAAACTCAAATCTAAAATAAAGTTTATGGGGAAGTTTTAAAATAAAGACTGAGGAAAAGTCCAACTGATGTACAAGGGTGAGGTAATAAAATATCTGCAGTATTACAAACCTTGACAGAGCAGAAGTCAATAACATTCAGAAAGGTAACAGAGAGGAGCAATCTCTATAAAAACGATTCTATTGAAGCAGAGCACATAAACCGGAAGCCTAACAGAGACAAATATATAAGTGGTGCTATATAAATTACAGAATAATGAAGAATTAATTGGCCAAGATGAACGTCTTGATTTTAAATGAGAGCATTTACATACTAGGAATTGAAGAAATCACAGAATCACAGAAGCATTCGGGTTGGAAAAGACCCTTGGGATCACCAAGTCTGACTGATAACCGTACTCTGCAAAATTCACGACTAAACCATATCCTCAAGCACCACATCCAAATGACCTTTAAACACATCCAGGGCTGGTGACTCAACTACCTCCCTGGGCAGCACATTCTAATGCCTGACCACTCTTGCTGGGAAAAAATTTCCTAATCTCCAGTCTAAACCTACCCAGTTGTAGCTTAAGGCCATTCTCTATTGTTCCATCACCAGTTACCTGTGAGAAGAGACCAGCACCAGCCTTTCCACGAGTTCCTTCCAGACGGACGTTGGTCTCTTCTCCCAGGCAGCCAGTACCAGAACAAGAGGACACAGTCTCAGGCTGCGCCAGGGGAGGTTTAGGCTGGATGTTAGGAAAAAGTTCTATACTGAGAGAGTGATTGCCCATTGGAATGGGCTGCCTGGGGAGGTGGTGGAGTCGCCATCATTGGAGGTTTTCAGGAGGAGACTTGATGGGGTGCTTGGTGCCATGGGTTAGTTGTTTAGGTGGTGTTGGATTGGTTGATGGGTTGGACGCGATGATCTTGAAGGTCTCTTCTAACCTGGTTTATTCTATGTATTCTATGTAGTTATACAGACCCTAACCCTAACCCTCAACCTCCTCTTTTCCAAACTAAACAACCCCAGTTCCTTCAGTCACTCCCCAAAAGTTTTGAGGTGCCCAAAACTGGACACAATACTCGAGGTTGGGCCTCACCAGAACAGAGTAAAAGGGGACAATCACCTCCCTAATCCTGCTGGACACAGCATTGTGGATACAAGCCTGGATGCCATTGGCTTTCTCGGCCACCTGGGCACACTGATGGCTCATATTCAGTTGCCTTTCGGTTAGAACCCCCAGGTCCCTTGCTGCCAGGCAGCTCTCCAGCCACACTTCCCCAGGCCTGTAGCTTTGCTTGGGGTTGTTGTGACCCAAGTGCAGGACATTTGGCCTTGTGGAAGCTTATTCCATTAATGTTGGCCCATCAATCCAATCTATCCAAGTCCCTCTGCAGAGCTTCCCTACTGTCATGCAGATCAACACTTCCACTTAACTTGGTATCATGACACACTTTAATTCTTCATCAAGGTCATCAATAAAGATGTTAAACAGAAGTGGTCCCGACACTGAGCCCTGAGGAACACCACTTGTGACTGGTCGCCAGCTGGATTTAACTCCATTGACCACCACTCTTTGGGCCTCTTCACCCAGCCAGTGCTTTACCCAGCAGAGTGTGTGCTCATCCAAGCCACGAGCAGACAGTTTCTGTGGGAAACGGTGTCAAAGGCTTTTTGGAAGTCTAGGTAGACAACATCCACAGCCTTTCCCTCATCCAACAGTCAGGTCATCCTGTCATAGAAGGAGCACTTAGATATGATAGTTAAATCCATTACATTTCATTATGAAATCAAATAACATCTGACTTTGTGTTCTCATGGCAGTTGTTGCATGAGACTCCAGAAAACTATCTGGAATATTCTGGAAAAAAGCCACTACTGTGTTTCATAGTAACAAAGGGAAGACGGAGTAATAACTGCATAGAAGAGGTAACAAAGGACTATATGTATTGTCTTTCTTTTGCTGAGTTCAATTGTAGGGGAATTAGCAATGAAATTTCAGAGTGATTTCAGCACTGGTTAGGCTACACCTTGTCTACTGTGTCTGGTTCTGGGCCCCTCAATTTAAGAAGAACATTGAGACATGAGGTTGGTGAGAGGCCTTGAGCACAAGCCCTACAAGGAGAGGCTAAGGGAGCTGGGATTGTTTATCCTGGAGAAGAGGAGGCTCAGGGGAGACCTTATTGCTGTCTACAACTACCTGAAGAGTGGTTGTAGCCAGGAGGGAGTTGGTCTCTTCTCCCAGGCATCCAGCACCAGAACAAGAGGACACAGTCTCAAACTGCACCAGGGGAAGTTTAGGCTCGAGGTGAGGAGAAAGTTCTTCACAGAGAGAGTTGTTAGCCATTAGAATGTGCTGCTCAGGGAGGTGGTGGAGTCGCCGTCCCTGGAGGTGTTCAAGAGGGGATTGGACGTGACACTTTCTGCCATGGTCTAGTAGGCATGAGGTCTGTGGTGACAGGTTGGACTTGATGATCTTTGAGGTCTTTTCCAACCTTATTGATTCTATGATTCTATGATTCTGGTAAGCCTTGTGCTGGTCAATATATTCAGAGGATGAATGGTTAGGCGATAAAGCTTACAGCTGATGTGCAATTATGGAGAGCTATTTAGAAAGAAAAAAAAAAAGCCTGTCTATGAAAAGTTGCAGAAGGATCTTAACCCTGCTAAGTGTCTGTGAAATAAAAAGGCAGGCAAAATTCCTGTTGACAGATTAAAAATATATATATACATGAGGAAGAACCACAGAAACAGCATGTACATATTTGTTTGCTCTAAATTAACATCACCTCTGATGAAAGAGATCTTTCAGTCATTGCAAATAATTGTATTTTAAATGATTCAGCCTCAAACATACCAGCTTGAAGCTGAACAGTGGCCAAAAATATGATTAGAATGCTGTGAATCATTAAGAGAGGAACAAAACAGAAGTCATAATTACCTCACTGCATAAAACTAAGGTGGATTCTCATTTTGTCTGCAATTATAATAAAGAATTTCCTGACTCAGAAAAGGATATCGTAGAATAAAATATTCAGGGAGAAAACTCAAGTTGTCCATAATGACACAAAAGCTGACATGTGGAAAAACATGGGAAACCCCAAAATGAACAAAAGCACACAAACAAACAAAATACAACAACAACAACAAAACCAAGCAAACTCCCCCAACAAAATTAAACCAAAAAAACACCAAAAAAGAAAACCCAAGCAAAACCACTTCCAACAAAAAAACCCCACACAAAAACCAGACAGACAGATGGAATTCTTACATGTATCTGAAAGGAAAAAAAGAAAAAAAAGAAAGAAACCTTTGAGAACTAAAGATATGTTTTGTTTTGTTTTAAGTATTAAATATCTCCTAACTTTTGGAGAGCCAAGTTTTCCTTAGTTTTATAAAAAGGAAATTTGTATTTACTTTTTGTGCCCTGAGGACACAGACTCTGCAACCTCTTCCCCCCTCCTTAGGTTTTGGCTGCCTGTGCTCCAGCCCAGCTCTGTTACGGTGCCACTCTAACCTTAGGTCAGACTGCTGGGAAAAGAGTTGTGTGAGAAGCTGTGAGAAGCATTAATTTTATTCCCCCATCCTTTGCTTCAGAATTGTATTTAAGTTCACAGCCTTGCCTTTGCTTGATCTACACGGCAGGAATGCCTGCACCTGGACAAATGTCCTGCTTGTGCTGTCCCATTAACCTGACTGTCTGGCCTGATTGTGGACCTGCTTTAAACAATTTGGGCTTTCTTTATCAGTCACAGCTGAAATTTGTTCTAGTCACCTTCTCTGCTTAGTTTTTTTTAGGTACAGAGGGATTACCCCTTTCATAGACCACTATCCCTTTTCGCCTTGCTGTCCTCCTCATCTCTTTACTCTCACACAGAAAGATAATATCAGCAAGGTACCATGCATGGCAGAAAAAGATACAGGCCCAAGAACTATATTGGGTTGATGCAAACATATCCATTGCTTATGACAGGGGATTCATTTTTATACTCTTGAATTGCTTTCTTTGGAAGACTGGCACCAAAACATTTTCATGGCCAGGGTCTACAAATTGTTGCCTAATTTGTTAATGCTTTGCTTATATTTTTATTGACATATTTTTGGATTTTGTATAACCTAAGCATCTATCTATCTATCTATCTATCCATCTATCTATCTATTTATCCATCTATCTATCTATCTATCTAAACATACATATATGCATATCAATACTTGTGATTATTCTCTATTATAGTGAAGTATTTCTTCATGCCATTTAGAATAGAATAGAATAGAATAGAATAGAATAGAATAGAATAGAATAGAATAGCATTAACCAGGTTGGAAGAGACCTTTGAGGTCATCATGTCCAACCTATAAACATATTTAGTGAGCTTGTTCAACTTTACTGCATTTTTCATGTTTTCACACAGTCTTCTAAAGCTTCCTCCAGTTATTCTGCAGTTGTCCATTGCCAATTCTTTAATGTTTAAATGTGGTTTCACACCATAGAGTCTTGTTGTTACCAGGAAGATAAATATAATAACCTGTCATACACTGTTTTGTTTTATTTGTTAATAGTTCTTCAGTAGAGGGGAAAAAAAAAGTTAATTAAAACAAACCAACACCAAGCAAACAAACAAAAACACAAAGCAAGCAGATGAAAGAAAGTACTATAAGTGATCCTTTACCAGATTCTATGGTTTAGTTGAGTAGATGGTTTTGGGTGATAAGTTGGAGCTGGTGATCTCACAGGTCTTTTCCAACCTGGTTAATTCTGTATGTCTTCTGTATCATTTTATTGGTGGGGGGAAGGCGGAAGTTGGGTGTTTATAGAGCAAAACTATGAACTCCAGGGGGAAAAAAAACAAACCAAAACAACAAAACAAAATAAACAAAGCAAGTTAGGGAAAAACATGCACATATGTTATCATAAGTGTAACAATAATTTTTTTAACAGGAAATATTGTGGCATATATTTCCTTATAGAGTTTTGAATACAACTCTTTTGGATCCTATATGATTTTTTTTTTTTAAAATGAGACATTGCTGAACATTCTGGAGAAAAGCTTTGTCTTTCCCCAGATGGAGGTTTATATACACCTAAAAAAACCCATCCATCTGTATGCAACTGCTGTAATGCAAAAAGTACTTGCATAAATTTGAGATCAAGCAGTAGAAATGATAATCTTAGACAAAAGTTACTCAGTACTGAACTTGCCATTAAGAATATTTTTGTATGTATAACTTAATGACAGTATTTTTTAAAGAGCCATCTTATACCATTTTTAAATTCAGGTTTTTGAAAATAAAGGTGACAACAAGTCTCATATCAGAATGCTGTATCCAGAAGTAGTCCTTGTATATTAAAAAAGTGCTGCTTTATTGGTTTCTAAACAAACACCTACCCAGAAGAATGGTGTGGCAGTTTAGGCTGTGCCTTCAAGAAAGGATAGATGCAAAATTCTATAGCTGAATGTTTGGGTGCAAACAAGGAAAACAAAGATTAATTCTAAACAAATTTCATTGGTCAGATGTGAGATGTACCATAGCAAATATCTCTCACATTCTTTTCTCTCACTCACTCCGGCACTCTGTCTCTTGCTGCTTGCATGGCACTTTTCTGGACAGAGAGGGAGACCTCTTCTCTGCAAACTTTGAGATAAGCATACTAGTTTTTCTCTAATGAAGCTTTGGAGCCTAACTGAAAAATTCCCTTAACACTTTTCTTCCTCCTCTTTTTTTTTCTTTCTAATTAGCTAGAGGGAAAAAGGGGAGGGGGAGAGAGGTTGGGGGAAACCCAAGGTGAAATTCTCCCAAGGAGGATTTCTGTGTTTTCTTTTATGTAAATTCTTGTATAATATTGTAAATACTGTATATTTTGTATATATTAATTGCATTTCATTATTGCTTGTAAAATAGAGCTTTCATTCACTGCTCCAACTGTGCCTAGCCGAGTTTTTGTTGGTGCGGGTGGATTAAACCATCACACCACTACAAATGGGTTTGCAGCAGTAGGACAGCAATAACTGGAAAGTGCAGCTTAGTGAGCCTCTGCAAAAGATGGAAACTTCTTATAGCAATTGCTTCTGTGGGAGAGGGTTGTTTAGCTGTTTAAAAAAATCTACTTGTTCTAACTTAAAATGACTGATTCACATCACTGTTGAAAGACTAACACAGAGGTTAATACTGAGAACTGCCTGTATACATGGCCTTCATTAACACCATATAATTATACTGAGATTTCTTGAGCTTGACTTGTCAGATAAGATCTTATCTAGATGAATGGTTTTTCTTGCTTTAAATGCTTGAATGAATCTTAGAGTCATTTGGCACTTGACAGCCTACATTATGGCATGTTATCAGCCAAGTAGTGCAAAGGAAAAAATAATTATTTCAAAGAAGAAATGCATGGTAGAAATATTTTAAACTGTAACAATAGCTGTGTTGGCTCTGAGGAATGAAAAAATAAAATAAAATTACAAAGCAGAGACAAGTCCAGTGAAGAAGAACGTCTTTCTTCAGAAACTTGCAACAAGGTTACCTATCAGTGAACACAGCTGCTGAAACATTATTTGGAGAAAGTTATTCACGAAGTGTTTCATTGTACTCCTCCCCATAAATTAATGCAACCACTTTTGCTGTTATTGTCATTGTCTTGAGGCTATTTCTTGACATGCTTTCTCTCAAGGGAAGTCAGAAGACAAATTGCATGTTGAGATAAAATGCTGGAATTACTTTTTTTTTAGTTTGTTTGTTTTCTATTCCACCTTAATTTCACCCTGATTTTACAGCTATCTCATTCACCAGGTTGCCTGGTATTGGGCAGCCTCAACGTAGCACAGAAATGCGGTTGTTTTGTAAGTAAGCTCAAAGACTTACAAGAATCTGGCCACTGTTTATAGAAGAATTATGTTTAAATCTATTTTTGTGAGAGAAGAGTAAATGACTTCCCTTCTGTATAAAGGAACATATTTGAGATTTATTTATTGATTTGATGTAGGCACTTCATAAAAAAATAAAAAGTTACTGTGCCTATCGTTTAAATTTTCCTGAGCATAAAGCACATAAATCTGTACATGAGCTAACAATGTGCACTTGCAAACCAGAAGGCCATTTGCATCCTGGGCTGTATCAACTGAAGTGTGGCCAGATCAAGAGACATGATTCTGCCATTCTAGTCTGCTCTGGTGAGAACTCACCTGCATCACTGTGTCTAGTTCTGGGACCTTCAACACAAATAAGGCACAAACCTGATACAGCAAGTCCAGAGGAGAGCCATAAAGGTAACCAGAGGGCTAGAGCTCTTCTCTTATGAAGAGAGGCTGAGAGAGTTGGGGTTGTCCAGCTTGAAGAAAAGGCCCTGGGGAGACCTTATAGCAGCCTTCCAGTACCTGAAAGGGGCCTACAAGGAAGCTGAGGAGGAACTGCTTCCAAGGGCATGTAACACTAGTACAAGGGGCAGTGGTATTAAACTAGAGAAGGGTAGGTTTCTTACTATGAGGGTGATGGAACACTGGAACAGGTTACCCATGGAGGTGGTGGACATCCCATCCCTGGTTAGGCTTGATGGTGCTCTGAGCAACCTGATCTAGTTGGAGATATCCCTGTTCATTGATAGAGGACTGGACTAGATGACTTTCAATGGTCCCTTTCAACCAAATGCATTCTTTGATTCGATGAATGTTGGTTGTTTTGTTGTTGCCTTTTTGTTGTTTGTTAATGTGCTGACATCAATGAACTATTTGTATGTGTAGCTATGTCCTTAAAATATTTTTATACCTATGTAACTTATGGTTGGGTTTTTTTGCTACTCTTGATGTTAATACAGATTAAAATATGAATCAAAACCAAGAGTTTCTTTTGTAGCGACTCTCTCTTAAAACAAGAAAATCATAAGTTCTTCGTCTGTGAGTACAGATCTTATAACAATAAGATACATAAATGCAGCTATTTTTAAGTGATACTCAACAGCTAAGGACATATCAGGCAGGACTAACATCTGGCCACTATGTACTCTGAACCATGCCTGTTTCTCGGGAGTGTGAGTTGCTAAAAAGCATAGCTATGCCCAGCTGTGTACCATCAACTGAGGAGCAAATATAGTCAAGGACCTGCATTCAAATCTATGCTTCTATGCAGTTTTGCAATCCTGATCTTCTGGAATATACACTTTTCTCATGTTCCTCTCAACAGTCCTATGGATCACTACTGGGGTCCTGATTAGCGATCCTTCTCCTGAATTGTCACTATTAATTTGCTGCTATCAGTGGGGTTTCTTTGCTTGCCCTCCAAACCTATCTTGAGAACTACATGTTATGTTGGTTTTATCCTTCAGCTCTACTCCATCAGTATTTGTTAGTCTCTGAATATTAATTTTAGAATATATGCACACTACAGTGAATAACTGCCATTTTCCTTCCAGGCTTGTGGTCTAACCCTAGCTACTGGGAACCTGTTTGTGGTAAAGTGTGGTCAATATATCCTCTCTGTCTTCACTGAATATCAGCTTCCTAGGTCAAGGACCAAGTTATACCCTGTCTTACTCAAGAGTCTAGTTCAAAAGGGGAAACAAGCAGCTGTTGAGAATACAAAATAATAGAACAGTCTGAAATATACAAATAGTTTAATCCATTGAAACCTCAGCTATCAGAGAGATATTTTTCATAGAATCATAGAATGGTCTGGGCTGTAATGGACCTCCAAAGGTCACCTAGTCCAACCCCTTCTGCAATAAGCAGAGGCATCCTCAACTAGATCAGGCTACCCAGAGCCCTGTCAAGCCTCGCTTTGAATATCTCCAGGGATGGGGCCTCAACCTGGGGAACCCCTGGGCAACCTATTCCAATGTTCCATCACCCTCATAGTAAAGAACTTGTTCCTAACATCCAAATGCTAGCATGCTGTAATGTGTGTCCAAGAACCTTCCCATATACAACAGTCTTATCTTTAAACTTATAAATACAGGTAAAATAATAATAATAATAAAGTTAATGATCTGTTTTATTTAAAAACTGAAAATTACACACATGCTTCCTACTATTATTGTGTAGCTCTCAGGTTAATTGCTTATGAAAGACAGTCTAAGCCACTAGACCTTATAGTTTTGTGAAGCTACTGATGTCCTTTTGTCCTTTAACATAATGTAATGTTTCTTTCAGTTTTAAAGAAGTAAATACCACAATAATCTATTAATTTCTGTCCACCTTAAAACTGTGTCAATTACAGTGGCCAGTTACATTAAAAATCAAAGAGAAACACTGAAAATGCAGGTTGGAACTTTTACATCTTGAATGTTCCCTACCCGCAAAAAGAAATTACTGTCCTTTGTAGTGATATTTTTGTCTCTCCTTGTGTTTCTTCAGACCTTCTAACAAAGTTACTAGACCCTTGTCTTTGAGGGCATTGTCTTATTTTGAGGGCATTATGCAAAAAAGACTTTAAAATACCATCGAGAAAGAACTCAAACTTTATAAAGTATGCTCAGAC
The DNA here is from genome assembly GCF_014839835.1 of Dryobates pubescens. Classification (NCBI taxonomy): domain Eukaryota; kingdom Metazoa; phylum Chordata; class Aves; order Piciformes; family Picidae; genus Dryobates; species Dryobates pubescens. Next base: position 36,941,245 of record NC_071618.1, on the reverse strand, counting down.
TAGAGCAAGTGATCTGCATCATAACCCAAACTCTTGATGAAGGTGACAAGTATTTTTGAGTCCTGAACTGCATTTTGCAGCAGTGCTGTGTGAAATGTGAAACAGAAATTGTGAAGTTATAGCAAGCCTCTGCAACAATTAACATGCAATTCCATATGCACCTGATAAGTGTTGGTAGCATGCAGTTATAAATGTTGTTTTCAAGTCATTGTTGTCTCTTGTTTTAACTGATTGCTCTACTAGCAAGCTGGTGACTGACAGGAAATGACTAAGTCAGCTTCTGCGAGAAGCAAACATCTTTGTAATGGTAATATTCAATGTGGGGAAAAACTAGATTAAAATGCTTGAAACAGCACCTTGCATCAGCAAGTACATTCTTTCCAACTCTAATCAATTTGAAGGATTTAATCTGATTTATTTCTATGCTTATAGCTAAATCTGTATAGCTATATTTTGAAAGACTTTACTGACTTTCTGGAGTTAAATGCAAATTTCCTCAATGTGCTAAAAAGTCTGTTTGGTTTGGGATTCTACTTGTCAAACATACATGGATGGTTAGGACAGTTTTACACTTCAGAGACACTAAAACAGGCACTTTAATAGAACCATAATATATTTGTTCATGAGGAGAGTTAATAGTTCTTAGCAATTCTTCATGTTTAGAATATATAGACGTTTACAAACATTGAATAATTGCTGCCTCAATATCTCCAGGTGCTAAGAAAATAATTTTAGCTTTAACATGCAGATGAGGAAACTGAGGAGAAGATAGTTGTGCACTTTTGGAATATCCAGCTAACTGGAAAATAATCTTACTGTCCACAGTGCCTTGACATGTACATTTACAAAAGTGGTAAGCAGACACTGGTTTGGGCTTGTAGTGATGGGACGAGGGAAAATGGCTTTAAGCTGGAAGAGGGTAGATTTAGACTAGATATTAGGAAGAAATTCTTTATACTGAGGTTGATGAGACACTGGAACTGGTTTCCCAGGGAGGCTGTGGATGCCCCCTCCTTGTAAGTGTGCAAGGCTATGTTGGATGAAGCCTGGAGCAGCCTGGTCTAGTGAAAGGTGTCCCTGCCCATGACAGAGGGGTTGAAACTAGATGATCTTTAAGGCCTTTTCCCACCCAAACAATTATATGGTATGATTCTGTGACAATGTTCTACTATTGTGCAGAGTATTCAATACAATGCTGTGGTGTTTGTTAATGAAACTACTATATGTTAGTTGTAAGAATTCATTTCTCACCAACAATTTTTACTACCAGTGAAGAGATACAGGCTCAAAGTGAAATCACACTCATCTGGTTTGGGTGGGAAAATAAAGATGGATTTTAGAGTATATGTTGAGAAACTAGAAAGCTGGAGTTAAACAAACAATCAAACAAGAAACCATAAGAACTTCAGGTGTTTTTATAAATGTAAAAAGCTTATAGATAGGGTAGTCCATGCCATTACTAAAGCAGATGTTGTTCAGTTATTTGTTGTTCAAGTTTTTTTAGGAAGCTTTTGAAAAGAGAAAGTAATTTGTACACGTTATTGGCTACAGATAACATTGAGATAACTATTGTAGTAAATGTCTGAGAACAGATGAATAGTGTCACTGATATCAAATACACTATTCAAATAACTAATGATTATTTAAATATGTAAATGTTGAAGGCTAGCATGCGGGTTTATGTCATCCTGAAGTTTATAGAAAAATATTCTATTGGTACATCAAGCTTAGCTTTTCATTTATTTTTATTTCATACTTGTTTCCCTGGTGTTCCATTATTTTGCTTTCAATGCAAATTATTGCAGTGGAGAGAAATTGCCTTGAAATAATTATGAAATGACAACAAATAAGATTTTACAGTAATTCATTTTTGCAATGACATATGCCTAAACAACTCTCTCTAACTGAGCTGATAAGAAAAAAATGATAGAATTGAGTAAAGTCAGCTGGAGAAACATTAATGGTGTTTTATATATATAAGCTTCAGCTATAATTCCAAATAAATAAGATACTTTATTAAAATATAGAAATGTATCTATCTTAAGTGTTATTGGAGAATTCTGCTTTTATGGCACAATTTCTAATATGTTGTGATGGTTCTTTGATATGTTAGTTCCTTGTTGAGAAAGCCAGATCCGTTTCAAAAGCGAGACAGAGATACACTCTATGAGATCTCAAAAAAATATATTTCTTTAGGATAGAATAGAATAGAGTAGAATAGAATAGAATAGACCAGGTTGGAAGAGACCTTCAAGATCATCACATCCAAACCATCATCCAACACCATCTAATCAACTAACAGAGTCACCATCCCTGGAGGTGTTCAAAAGGGGATTGGATGTGGCACTTGGTGCCATGGTTTTGTCATGAGGTTGGACTTGATGATCTTTGAGGTTTCTTCCAACCTTGGTGAGTCTGTGATTCTGTGATCTAAATGCATCAAATTTGTGCTTTGGTGTGTTCATCTTTTCTTGCTCTTTTCTTTTAATTCAAGACTTTGTTCATTGTCCCCTGACTCATCAAGTGCAAATTTTGCCATTTAATTTATCTGTGTAGCATATGATGTCACTTGTAAGAAACCCAAACAACTGTTTTCATTGTTTGCATTTTCCAGTGAAATCCAATTTACAGATCTGAATAACTAAAAATATGTTTCTACACTCAATTACTCTATTTATTTATCCTTCGTGTGAATTTCAGGTGATAACTTACTATAATACCTGCAGTAATATATTGTTTACTGTACAATGGTGGGTTTTATGGTCATTTAACAGCTAACTTTTTGCTGTCTTACACTTAGAGAATACAGCTACCCACATATCTCTATAGCGGTCTGGAGATTTATTCCATATTACTGAATCACAGAATCACCAAGGTTGGAAGAGACCTCAAAGATCACCAAGTCCAACCCGTCACCACAGACCTCATGACTACTAGAACATGGCACCAAGTGCCACAGCCATTCCCCTCTTGAACACCTCCAGGGATGGCGACTCCACCACCTCCCTGGGCAGCCCATTCCAATGGTTAATGACTCTCAGTGAAGAACTTTCTCCCATATCTTGTCATAATTTAAAACCAGAGTTATTACCTAAATCAGTAAACTTCTACAATATGTATTTCTTAAATAAGTGAGAAAATAGTGTTTAGTTTTAAAATACATCTAACTCTAATGTGACACTAACTTCAAAATACCCCTGCTTCTTGTTAAGATTAATAAGTAATTTGTGAATGTGTCTGGCTCCTGCAATACTCAATGTCTGGTAGATGGAAAGCAAGTATGATCTTTCATATTTGTAGAATAGAATAAAATAGAATAGAATAGAATAGATTTAACAAGGCTGGAAAAGACCTTTGAGATCAAGTCCAACCTATCATCCAACACTATCTAATCGACTAAACCATGGCACCAAGCAACCCATCCAGTCTCTTTCTAAACACCTCCAGTGATGGTGACTCCACCACCTCCCTGGGCAGCCTATTCCAATGGCAAATCACTCTTTCTCTGAATAACTTCTCCCTAATATCCAGCCTAAACCTCCCCTGGCACAGCTTGAGACAGGAGACAGGTATTAAAAAATTACCATGGTTAAAAGTTCAGTTATTACCATCCAAACCAGCAGTTTAAACCCAAAATCCAACCATTAATGAATTGTTAATGAATATTTATGTAATATGAGGGCTAATAATAAATTTTAAGGAATAACATAAAAACAAAGCTATTATTGTAAATGTCCTGAAATCCCACATGCCTCATGCAGAGGTCAGAAGAAGCAAACTGACAATTATAAAAGGCTTTACAATAAAAAGCTAACCTTAAAGTTGAAAATGTCATGAGTTATCATCTGTTCCCCTACTCCTCAAAAAATAAGAATGAAAAAAAATAAGAAAAAACAAAATGACCCTCCCCCATCTCCAGAAAACACACATACACGCAATCCAGCCAGCATGGATTTAGGAAGGGCAGGTCCTGCCTCACCTACCTGATCTCCTTCTATGATCAGGTGACCGCCTGGTGGATGTGGTGTAGGCTGTGGATGTAGTGTACCTGGACTTCAGCAAGGCCTTTGACACCATTCCCCAAAGCAAGCTCATGGCCAAGCTGTCAGTCCGTGGCTTGGACAGCAGCACTCTGCACTGGCTTAGGAACTGGCTGGGCAGCTGAGCCCAGAGAGCGGTGGTGAACGGTGCCACATCCAGCTGGCAGCCAGTCACTAGTGGTGTCTCCCAGGGATCAGTGCTGGGTCCCACCCTCTTCAATATCTTTATTGATGATCTGGATGTGGGGATTGAGTCCATCATCAGTAAATTTGCAGATGACACCAAGCTGGGAGCAGGTTTTGATCTGTTAGAGGGTAGGAGAGCTCTGCAGAGTGACCTTGACAGGCTGAACAGATGGGCAGAGTCCAAGGGCATGAGATTTAATGCATCTAAGTGTTGGGTTCTACACATTGGCCACAGGAACTCCATGAAGTGTTACAGGCTGGGGTCAGAGTAGCTGGAGAGCAGCCAAACAGAAAGGGACCTGGGGGTACTGGTTGATGGTTGGTTGAACACGAGCCAGCAGTGTGCCCAGGTGGCCAAAAAGGCCAATGATATCCTGGCCTGTATCAGGAACACTGTGGCCAGCAGGAGCAGGGAGGTCATTCTGCCCCTGTACACTGCACTGGTTAGGCCACACCTTGAGTCCTCTGTCCAGTTCTGGGCCTCTCAGTTTAGGAAAGATGTTGAGTTGCTTGAACATGTCCAGCGAAGGGCAACAAAGCTGGGGAGGGGTTTGGAGCACAGTCCCTATGAGGAGAGGCTGAGGGAGCTGGGGTTGCTTAGCCTGGAGAAGAGGAGACTCAGGGGAGACCTTCTTGCTGTCTGCAACTCCCTGAAGGGAGGTTGTAGCCAGGTAGGGATTGATCTCTTCTCCCAGGCAACCAGCACCAGAACAAGAGGACACAGTCTCAAGCTGTGCATGGGGAAGTTTAGGCCTGATCTTAGAAAGAAACTCTTGCACAGAAAGTGTGATTTGCCATTGGAATGGGCTGCCCAGGGAGGTGGTGGGGGACAACATCCCTGGAAGTTTCTAAGAAAAGGCTGGATGAGGCACTTAGTGCCATTGTTTAGTTAATTAGATAGGGTTGTTTGATTGATGGCTTGATGATCTTAGAGGTCTCTTCCAACCTGTTTGATTCTGTGAAAACAAAACAACAATGAAAACTGCCAACAAACAAACAAATAAACATCAACCTACAAAACCCAGCAAATTCACATCATCACCACCACAAGAAAAGACACTTCAAAAAATAAAAGGAAAAAAATCAAATCATCTGTAAACCATTAAGGTAATAAAAAGTACCATTTAAAGGTGGAGAATTCACTGCAGAGTTTTGATAAGTAACAGCGAAGATGGCGATTTAGAACATTTAGATTATAGGCAGAGTCAACATCTTGATCCTGGTCAGAACAGATTGAGACATAATAAAACTGTGTGCAAAGCCATTTTCTGTTGGTTGAGATGATTTGCATTCCATTTAAACATAAGAAAGTATCTTTTTGTGCTAAGAATAATCAAGAAAATAAAAAGGTTTCTTAGAAAGGGTGGATATCACCAGGGATGGAAACGCTACAAATGTTGACTTGATATAGCACAGAGTAACCTGCTCTAACTGACCCTGCTCAGAACAAGGGAATTAGACTGGGTGATCTCAGGAGGCCCTTTCCAGCCTCAACCATTCTGTCAATCTGTGCAGTTTAGGTTCTTAAAGTGTCTTTTGGGATCTCATAAATTGTTACTAGGGAGTCATTCAGTTTTACTTTCACTATACATTATAAAGGTTACAGGAAATTACTCATGATATATTCAGAGGGTTATACATATGTATGTGTATCATTGACATCTAGAGAATGAATATTGTGAATGTCCCCTGCCGAGAAAATCATCTTCCATAAAAAGCAGAGAGAACTTGAAAAGTAAGAAATCTTGAATGTAGGAGCAATGGAAAACTCTTAGAAATACAAATCTTACTGCTGAATGAGGCAATATTAAATCAGATATAAAGGTCTTCCAGAAGCAGAAAGCAATACGAGTAGGAGATTTCCCTCTTCTCAGCAGCCTTCCTCCTTATGTACTGAGTACTATGCTCATGGTATGGGATACCCATGTGAGCCAGCTTAAATCAGCTGTCCTGGCTGACTCAGAATTGCTCATGGCCTGCAGTCTGTGGCCAGCTTGTGTCTTGTATCAACAAAACACAGTACTTTTGGATGACTGCTGTCTTCTAGATTCAGGTGTAATGAGAAACATTTGTATATTTTGTATATTTTCTTTTTTAGCATATTTTATTGCTTTCACAAGGAGATAAATGTAGGTTGTTTGGGTTTTTCCTCATGTTAATGAGCCGTGTATGTTAATGGTAGTTAGTGGGCAGAGTAGCCTAGAAGCTATGAATGTTCTTTTCTCTGTGTATTGTTGCAGCCCCTGCCTTGCAGCAGACTCTTGAGTATTACAATTAATGTTCTGTAAAGGATGAGGCACATTGGAAAAATATATACACTGTTATATATATTATAAGTAATTTATTAACTATAATATAATAGCAATTTACTACCTAGCACAGCAAAAACATAATACTTACACACATGCTGTCAACCCCAATAGATAGCATAGTATGCAGTGGAGCATAATCCAGACTCCAAGACAGCAAGGCACCAACTCTTAGCAGGTCACAATGGTTGCTGTGACACATCAGAGCTCTGAATAGGTTATATGCTGACATGCATCAAGCCATGTAGGGCCATAATGTGCCAAGAGGCAGGCAAAACCTGCCTCTTGATTATGTAATGTAAAAGCATCACTGCACTTGTGCTATGCACTTGTGCTTGTCTTGTATCCTTGAGGGTCGTTATTTCATCCTCCCTCTTTATCACTCACATAATGACTTTTCCCCTACCCTCCAAGGTTCAGGGGCACACAGCCTGGTTTCACGACATGGATGGAGATCCATTTCACTACTTGCCTCCTCTAATCTCTTCCCTTTAACCTTCAGTTATTACATTGCATATAGTCACAAGTATAAAGCCTTGCCCAGCAGTCACATCCACAGATAAAAGATAGTTACAATACAATAGAGACTTTGTCCATCAGTTTCATCTACAGATCATGGTCCATTAATACATCTATGGAGTTTTCCCATCACTGACACATCGGGAGACCATGCATTAGGCAATGTGTCAAGGCTGCCTACCAAGTAACTGACTGTGAGTTGTGACTGCTCCTAAAACTTTCACTCTACTCTCAGATCTTAATTTTTTTAGTAGCAAACATTGTGAATTGTAGTAGCCCAGTGTAGGAGGTTGGTTGTTTGTGGGGTTTTTTCACTAATAAAAATTTAAATCTGTTGTTTTAATTGTTGTTTAAATTAATTCAGTCTTTTTAAGTGCCTATTTTTTAGCAAGCAAATTAAATATTTTGGAAGGAAAAAAAACAAAATCACATCAATTTCTAGCAATTCAAGGCCAGGGAAGATAACCTGAAAGTGTGATATGGAAAAATATTAGTATCACAGTATCACTAAGGTTGGAAGAGACCTCAAAGATCATTGAGTCCAACCTGTCACCACAGACTAAACCATGGCACCAAGTGCCACGTCCAATCCCCTCTTGAACACCTCCAAGGACGGTAACTCCACCGCCTCCCTGGGCAGCACATTCCAATGACTAATGACTCTCGGTGAAGAATTTTCTCCTCACCTCAAGCCTAAACTTCCCCTGGCACAGCTTGAGACTGTGTCCCCTTGTTCTTGTTCTGGTTGCCTGGGAGAAGAGACCAACCCCTTCCTGGCTACAACCACCTTTCAGGTAGCTGTAGAGAGCAATGAGGTCACCCCTGAGCCTCCTCTTCTCCAGGCTAAACAATCCCAGCTCCCTCAGCCTCTCCTCATAGGGCTTGTGCTCAAGGCCTCTCACCAGCCTTGTTGCCCTTCTCTGGACACGTTCAAGTGTCTTGATGTCCTTCCTAAACTGAGGGGCCGAGAACTGGACACAGTACTCAAGGTGCAGCCTAACCAATGCAGAGTACAGGGGCACAATGACTTCCCGGCTCCTGCTGACCACACTATTAATGTCTGAATGTACATAAGTAATTCAGTTCACTGTACTACTTTAAGAAGACTGTAATTTATAAATAGGATTTTTAAGTATTGAAAGAGTTAACAGACTATAAATATTGACTTTTTTTTTAAGTCACCAGGTCTCATAGAATATTCACTTCTACTTTTTAAAAATAGTTTTTGGTGATCAATCCCATGGTCTCCAGAGAAGTAACCTTACAAAAGTCTAAAGGGCTTGAAGGGCTTCTATGTTGCTGCAAATATTTAGACAGCACCTTTGCACTTGAAGCATTCCAGAGATGGCTCAGTCTCAACAAGCTTTGAAAAATCTCATTCTGAGATTTCTGAGGTTGTTTCCCTATCTTTATTTCCTGTATTCCTTTTTCCATTCCCTGTTTTTTGTTTTCTTTTTCCCCCTATTCTCCATTCCCTTTCTCTCTTGGCTTCTGACCTAAGAGTGAAATCAATTGTATCTTGCAGCACATGGCACTAACGCATTGAGATGAGAAAACACGTTCACCCCTGACCAAACTAAAGTGAACTAGGAAGAGAAAGACACCTGCCAAACACATCTGCATGGTATCCCAGAACAGGGAAGTAGACCAGGGCCCAAAGCTATGCCTATTACAATAGCCTTCCTACTCAAGCCTTCCATATTCAGTAGAGCAATTCTATCCTTTTAGTGCTAAAAGAGTTTAATAAAATAGCAAGTCCATTCTCTGAAACAAGCTTCTTGTATCTTCCATTCCGTGTGTTCAGTATCTACTTCAGTTTAGATGTAATAATCCCCTCACCTCTTCTCTACTTTCCTCTCATTTTGTGCAGACAGAATAAGTTAATGCTTTTAATATGTTGTGTCGACTCATCCCATCAAATAAAAGCATATTCAGCAACAGGTTTTTTTCTTTTCATTTTTTTTAGTAGAGGTGAGCAGGAGGTGAAGGTGGTAAAAAACAAGTGTCATATTTTAGTGTGTGTGTGTGTGTGTGTTAGGAAATTATCAGAAAATTAAAGTATCTTGAGAGTTCACATTTGACCTGCTTGTAGCTATTGGTTCAGGCCTTTCACAGTCATGTAGCTGTTGAAATTCAACAGTTATCCCCAGTTTCTGGTAGAGTCAGCATCTATTTTTCCACCTACCAATTCAGTCGTAGTTTTTTGGGAGTCTGGATCCATAAAGAGAGTGAAGTATCACAATAATGATTAGTGTGAAAAGTCAAACTTTTAGCCTTCCTGCTAAAAGAGTGGAATACACATCTGCAAGTCAGATTTACAGGTTCTCTATCCAATACATAGAATAAGGGCACTTAAAATCTGCCTCTACACAAGCTATTATTCTTATTAAGATACTGCTTAATATACCTTTTGTGAAATATGAAGGCAAATACATTATATATGTATCCTCATGCCTTTCAGAATTATCTTTCTTACCTCAAACACTTATCTGTGAATTTTATTTTAGATTAATATATGAATAATTTGTCTTAATTAACTTCATTTTAGACCAAATCAGAGAATGGAAAGAAAAGTGGAACTTTTTTTTTTTTTTTGGTGGCTGCAGAAATTTAGTGGTTTTGGGCTTGGTTTCAAGGTGTATAGCCTAAATCAGATTGTTACTTGCTTCAGTCAGCTCTCATACCAGGATTCATCTCTCACTCAAAGGATCAGTTATGAAAGTATCATCTGATGACAGTCTGTCATGCTGAAGTTGTGCCAATACATAAAATAGTTTATTATGTTACTGGGAGAATAGAAAGGCTCTTATCTGGTGACTAAGACACTCTGTTCAGTTCTATTACTTGCTCCTATAAACAGTTGTTAATTGTATACATTGTAGGATGACTTAAAAAGATATTTCCAAAAGGACTGAAGTTTAGGGTACTGTAGAGGGTTAATACAAGGGTTAACCTGCCAGAAATGAGGGAAAAGTAACGCGCAAAAACTTGGGGTTGAGATAAAGACATAAGAGTTTATTGAATAAATGAGATAGCATAAACGCACAATTACCTTAGCTAATAATCTCATTAATCTAATAATACAATGTGTGATTTCCTTAGTTTAGCCTGTTTGCAGGAGAAGCACAGTGAAATACAGGGGTTGGGGTGGGGGGGAAACAAACCAAATGAAAAAAAATAGTATAAAAGAAAACCAGCAGCTACCCTACTCCCATTTGCTGCCACCCCGGCTGAAAAGAGACAACACTCAAAAACTTGGAACCCACAAGCAGCAGCCAGAACAGGAAGCCTCCCAGGCTGCAATCTGAACTTCAAGCTCCATAATACTTTGCTCCAGATGGCACCATCATTTTGAAGCTGGGATGTCTGCAGCATGTTATGAATAACAGCAGCAGATTCAATTCGATCCATGACAGACGCTAAAGAAGAATGAAGTGAAGGTTGAGAGGCGAACTCTTGAGTGATCTATGAACTAAGGAAATGTCAATGATATTACAGTAAACAGTTGTGCTTTTTAAGGAGATATTGGTCTTTGTACATGGATAGGCAAGGTAAAGAGGTTAGAGTATTGAAGTACCTTTTACAGAACAGACATTCAGGGAGATAATTACACTGGAGTCTGAAGACAGACATCATTCTTACTAGAGATGTGTGTCTATAACTGAGAATGTGTACAGAGAAACATGTCAGAGGATGTGCCTCATTTAAGCATTACAAGACAATAAGCACCTATTGATGGGACTCAATTACTCTGATAAGAAATTAATGTGGCTGAACAGTGAAGAATTAAATAATTCTCCCATTTCAATGTTCTAGGGGCTCTTAAGAGAGAAAGAAAGGGTCATTATAAAAACAAACAAAAATATGACCAAACAGCAAGAAAGAAAAAAACAACACCACAAACAGGAAAAACCCCCAACCTTTAGTAGATCACCTGGGAAAACATTACTATATCTATTCCATTCCTTTCTCATTGGTCACCTAATTCAGTTATCAAGGCCAGAATAAGAGCAATATCTAGTCAGAGGTCTACAACTTGCCTTATGCTGTCTTGTTTGTTTCAAGAGAGTTTCAGCACCTTTAAATTGTAATTTTAGAGCTTAAGATGCGTAGGAAAGAGGATAAAGGAAGCAAAAATGCCTGCTCATCACCTTAATATTACTGCAATGAGAGATTCATGTGTAGAATAGAACTGCTTAAAATATTGTCTTTTAAAAACAACTGTCATTAAAGGCTAAAGTGAGAGCACCTGTGATCACAGCTTGTGGCATGTGTAGAGCAAAGTGGACACATATTTTTAGGCTACAGATGTATACCCATGATAATTCAAATGCAAGACTGTTCTTTGATTGACCCAAAATGCGTGTATCCCTCACTAGGATGAATATTTAAGACATTCACTCTTACCTTGGGCAAAGTACTTATCTCAGGAATATGCAGAGACACAGCTCCACTCTAAAATGAAGTTTACATTTTTAATTTTACCTCTAGTTAACTCTTTTCAAGGTTCTGCAGTTTTAATAATCTAGAAGATCGACAGAATATTCAATATCAGCTTTTCAGTGAGAGTTTACCTATGGAGACTTTCTAGTCTTGCAATAGATTTTATCCATCCTGCTGCAGAAGACTGGCAGTTACACCAGAGGCTTGCCATTTAATCTTAGCTGATAATTAATGAAGTTTTCTCATTTAGAACAACTGTGTGATATTTTCCATGTCTGCTGAGACAGTCAATCCCTTCCTCAATCTTAAACTTTCTTCTGTACCTTTGATTTTCCATATCTCCTCAAGTTTTTTTCCATTGTCAGTATAATCTCCTTCAAAAATCAAAGCATATGCCATCTAGGTTCACTGTTTGTTTCTTGCATTCTGGAAGGATGATTAGAACAGAAGTATGCATTCTCACTTTTTCCCTGATAAGTCTTTTCCTGATAAGTCCAGATCAGTCTTTTTCATGTAGTGTGCAAGATGTGAGAAGAGGTGGGACCTTTCTCAATGAAGGCACATCTGTTTCACCACTGATTGAATCACCTAATGACATAACAGATGAAGCCTATTCCTTTGTTAAAAGTTGGTTCGCCCAAACCCACACAGTTATAGATCAGCTTTCCAGTCCTGTTATCTAATGTAGGTGTCCCCCTTTTCCCCATGGACAAAACACAAACACAAGTATGTGAAGTGTTACTGTGAGTCAGTGTTGCACATACAATAACATTCTAAGAGAACATCTACAGCTACAAACACATGTACACTCCTATACATCTAATGGACTCTTGCATACATCTCTGATGTCTTACCTACTGGTTTCCCTGAGTTTAAGTTGCCTCTACCACCGTGATACAGTAAACTGGTAGACATACAACTCACCATGTTAAGTCTATTTGGATACTTGCTGTTCTTTAACATCCCTTTAGGGTTCTTGTATCTGAACCCAAGAAGGTGGCTTGTTTGTTTGTTTGGGGTTTTGCTTTGTTTTGTTTTAAGTATAAAAGAATGAGTTTTAGGTAATTACATTGTGGCTTGCATCTAGTTCTAAAAAGCAAGAACACAATTAAAAGTATTAATATGCCTGTTGCAGTTGCCAGAGTCTTTAGCCTTTACAGAACAAATATTTGTAGTGTTATCTGAATGGTTACTCAATAAATCAACAGCTTCTGTTGTTTGGAGCACCTGCACAGACACATACCTTTTTGTTAACGAAAAAAAACCAACCAAAAACCCAAACCAAAACAAAAATTCTCATTGCTGCTCTAAGGCTGTTAAGATCATTATAATCAGTAGTACATTCTGATTGGTTTTATGCCCAGAATCGTGTTCAGCTGAGAGGGCGTATATTTAACTTGCTAACAGATGTTGGATGTGCTTGTTTAGAAGGCAAAATTGTTCATTGCTGGTTACTTAACTGCCACTACCCTGTATGTGCAGGTCAGAAAATGCTCTAGATTCTTTATGCAATGGTTGTTAAAAGAAAGAGCCATTTTATGAGACAGGTCATTATGATTTTGTTTGACTTCTACTTTTATACATAGGCACACACCAATAAAAATAGACACAGCATTATGTAAACACCACAATTTATTGTAACAACTAAGCTACAAGTGAAGAATTGTCAGAATGAGGATTTCTTGGATGAGTATCTGGGTGCTGATTTGGCCAATAAGCAATACCTCTTAGACTAATCAATTACTGGACAATTGAACAGGCAAATGTGGACCATCTATCACGCCACGTAACTGATGAATATAGGTCATTGAGTCCGTCATCAGTAAATTTGCAGATGACACTAAGCTGGGGGCAGCTGTTGATCTGCCGGAGGGTAGAGGGGCATTGCAGAGGGACCTTGACAGGCTGGGCAGATGGGCAGAATCCAACAGTATGAGTTTTAACACATGCAAGTTCTGGGTTCTGCATTGGCCACAACAACCCCATGCAGTGTTACAAGCTGGGGTCAGAGTGGCTGGAGAGCAGCCAGGCAGAAAGGGACCTAGGGGTACTGGTCAATAGTAGGCTCAACATGACGCAGCAGTGTGCCCAGGTGGCCAAGAGGGCCAATGGCATCCTGGCCTGTATCAGGAATAATGTGGCCAGCAGGAGCAGGGAGGTCATTCTGCCCCTGTACACTGCACTGGTTAGGCCACGCCTTGAGTCCTCTGTCCAGTTCTGGGACCCTCAGTTCAGGAAGGATGTTGACTTGCTGGAATGTATCCAGAGAAGGGCAACAAAGTTGGTGAGGGGCTTGGAGCACATGCCCTATGAGGAGAGGCTGAGGGAGCTGGGGTTGCTTAGCCTGGAGAAGAGGAGACTCAGGGGAGACCTTCTTGCTGTCTACAACTCCCTGAAGGGAGGTTGTAGCCATGTAGGGAATGATCTCCCAGGCAACCAGCACCAGAACAATAGGACACAGTCTTAAACTGCACCAGGGGAGGTTCAGACTGGATGTTAGGAGGAAATTCTACACAGAGAGAGTGATTGCCCATTGGAATGGGCTGCCCGGGGAGGTGGTGGAGTCACCATCATTGAAGGTGTTTAGGAAAAGACTGGATGGGATGCTTGGTGGCATGGTTTAGTTGATTAGGTGTTGTTGGATGATAGGTTGGACGTGATGATCTTGAAGGTCTCTTCCAACCTGGTCTATTCTATTCTATTCTATTCTATTCTATTCTATTCTGGGTCTGATAGTGATTGAAGTTCAGGAATTTGGTGTCTTAAGCAGAAAATGCAGAAGTAGGTAGAAGAAAACAGAATGAGACTCCTCCTAGTGTTTCTGTGACTATTACTCCAGAGAACAGAGATGGCATGGATAAAATGTATTTCAGAAGTGCCTCTTTGCTTTGGTTTGGTCAGAAAGGAAGATTGTGCCTGAGTTTCAGTAAGACTTTTCAGATTTCAAGCTGCCATGCTGTGTGAGCCTGCAGAAGTTCTACAGATGATATTAGCTGACATTAGCTGAACACAGTCCTTTATGATCACACTAGATCTCTCTGAAGTAATTTGTCATCTGAAAGTTAAAGCAAAGCAAAACATTAAGGGAAAAGGGGGAAAACTAATGAGGATAAGATGCACCCAAAAATTCACACTGCATTTTTTCCACAAAAGTTTTCTGTGATCCCAAGGAGCTGCATGTTAAGTCAGCTTATCTGAATAATTTTTCCAATAAAATAACAAAGCTACATTTGCTAATTGAAATTCCATCTCACATTCCATTATCCTCTCAATATACATAGACGAGAAAAAAGATGGAGGCCAGTTATCTTGTGAATCCTCTTTTATGAATACACTGCTTGGACTGCTCTTTACCCTGGAAAGAGTAAAGAAAGGAAGAAAGGAAGAAAGGAAAAACAATGCTTACATCTTTATTTCTAAAGTATTTTCAAAAGATAGAATTAGGGCCAAAGACCCAGGTTATAAAGTATTTATGCTCATTGTTGCTGTGGTAGACAGTCTCAAGCTGTGCCAGGGGAATTTAGGTTCAAAGTCAGGAGAAAGTTCTTCCTAGAAAGAGTAATTGGCCACTGGAATGTGCTGCCCAGGGAGCTGGTGGAGTCACCATCCCTGAAGGTGTTCAAAAAAGGGATTGGATGGATGTGGATGTGGAGCCATGGTTTAATTGTCAGGAGGTGTTGGGTGTAAGGTAATAGGTTGGACTTGATGATTTCTGAGGTCTTTTCCAACCTGGTTGATCCTGTGATTCTACAAGATAATAGTGTCTTGGGTGCCCAAATGAAATAATTTGAGCATGCTACTGGGGAAAGGGGGAGAAAAAAAGAGTATGTGACTATCACATCGTAACAAAATTATTAATTTGGAATATTAAACCCTTGATGTAGCCTTTGTCAGATGGTGAATCACCTGTGACAGATTTCTGTAGAGATAGTGCTTCTTTCAAAAATGTCAGGAAAAAGCTCTTTGAGGAAAGGCTGCTACTGCATGTTTGTGGTATTTGAGACCATACTCTGGAGAAAGGCTATTCATATTTTTGTTTGGATCAAAATAAGAGTAAGATTACAAAAGTTAAAACTCAAAGAAGAGATCATCTGAGACAAAGTTGTACTAAGATAAGGCATGCAGTGTGACTTACTGGCACTAAGTGGACGATATTTCAAATGAACGTTTAGCTTACAAATTTTCAATGCCATATACCATCTCAGTGTCAGTATCAGCGATATTTACTTCACATCATGTCTTTTAGGTATGAAATTTAATTTCAGTTATCAGTAAAGAAGAAAATTAACTTTTCCATCCCACCTCTCCATACGTACATGCAAACTCTTTGTGGGCTTCCTTATATATTCCTCCCAGACACTTCACTTCTTACTGATTTACTGTATAGGCTGTGTGGAGATTTCAAAGAAAACAACATCAAGATTTTATTTCAGAGCAGTAGAGCAGTGATGAGATGAGTGAGTTGCAGTTTTAGGTTAATGGTTGGACTTGATGATCTGGAAGGTCTCTTCCAACAAAATGATTCTACAAGCATACCACAAAAAGCATGGTTCGTTGATACACACAGGCATACACACCATCCACTACTCCTCAGCTCTTTGCCCAATGCACCTTCTTTATTCATCTGCACTTCCTTTGGTTCAAATTCATTTCTGTCTTCTTCCATTTGCAGTTCATTAATATTTCAAATGTTCTGTCTCCTTCTTTCTTATTACTCCCATTTATTACTGCTGTCATTTGCAAAGGCAAAAATTTAACAAGGTCCCAGCTGAGGTCCTAAGGAAATGACAGACCTCATTCCCAAGGAAATGACAGTGTCAAAAGTTTGTGTCAGCATATAAACCTTACACTCGAGGTCCTAGGATCACCATATAGAAAAGTTTTAGGAGTCTATCTGGCACTACTTTATCTTTCTCCTTTCTCATTGAGAAGAAGAGCACATATGCCATAGCTTTCCAGCTTGATCCCTGCCACAGGTTGTATTAGGAACCCCCTGAATGAGCACTCTACTTTCCAACCTGAAAAACAATTTTGATGTACTTCTGTATCTGTAATTACTGCCTGTGCAGAGGGAGCAAGAAATGACAGTCCTGGTCTCAGAGCTGCTGAGGGGTGACACATAGCACCAAATCATAAAGGATATTTTGTCTTTAAAAGCTGATCTGAGGCTTGAGCTGTGAGGGAATCTTCTTCCTAGTGCTTCTATATATCAGAAAAGGCCTGCCCAGACTGCACTGTGTGTGAGTCAAACTCAGCCCCAGTATGAACCAAGTAGTCACCACAAGCTTCTTAATAAAAGTTAAGCACATGGCTCGTTCTCTTTTTCAAAAGCAGTTGGTTATGAGCTGATGATATGATCAAAGAGTCACACATAGGATAGTTTTCTGTCATGGCTTTTTGAATCTCTGCCTGCAAACTAGAATGACAAGCAGGAGAAAGCATCTTTTTATTCAGGGTACAGGACGATATGTGGTAGTTAATGTTGGCTGGATGTAGGCCTCCTCATTCCCCTTCCCCCTCTTTCATTCACAAAGTCTCAGAGGACACTCCATCCCTCAGTGGACTACTGAGAGTAAGCTGTGGCAGAGCAAATCTGTTCCTGGGACTTCACTGGGTCATGGATTTCTCTTCCTGTGGTTTTGAACAGCCACTTCAGGCTCATCTGGCTAATGGTTTGCAGGAACAACAGGACATCTGCAGATAGAGGCTCAGCTGTGGGTCATGATCCTCATTGCTGTTAGATGAAGAGGGAAGCCTGTTTTGCCTTATTTGTAGACATACTACCACCTCTAATGGAACACATTCTCACTGCATGCTCTCTTGTTACTTGGTTTGAAATTGGAAACAGCAAACTTTATTAACAGTAAGAACTCCAGGCTGTTGATTCTGAAAAGGGCAGCATTATGGTGTTTTTCACAGTCTTTATGGCACGCATCCCAGACTTAGAGAGGCAGCTATAGGGTATGGAGCAGAGTCATGGAAAACATGCTGGTTGTCTCTGCTACTTTCTGAGACCTTAACCACTGTACTGGGGAGCACTCAAAGGAAGAGATTTTGTTTGTTTGTTTGTTTAATATATACTTTTCTTTTATGGGGAGGGATGTGTGCATTTTTCTTACAGTGCAAGTTGAACAAAAAACAAACCAAAAACCAAACCAAACAAAAACCAGTTACCACTACCATGAGTGTTAGCATTTTTTAATCAAAAGCTCCATATCTCTGATGGCACTTCAAATATCCTGCTGCACCACTCAGTTTGTCACACAGTCAGAACTACTTCAGGTTTTGACAGTCAAAGGCTCTCTCCATTTCCACTATATGAAGGTTTATGTCTTCCTTGTCTGGGTACATTCTTGTGATCTGTTAGCAATAGATAGAATTTCCCAATGAACCAGTAGGAACTAAATACAGTAAATTATTGGATCCATCCTTTCAAAGAAACTACTAAAATCCCTACAATTTGGGGATTGAAATGTGTAATTAGCTATATCAAAAACATCCACAGATTTATCAGTGAATAATTCATTGGATAATTCCCACACCATTAAAAAAGCCCATGGAAACCAAAGCCTGGAAGTTTTGTTCTTGATGTTACCCACTTTATTCAAACAAGTTTTGGAGAATGACATCTGAGGTCTTGACCACTATTTTGCACACAGTAGTGGATTTATTGAATTTAAACTGCTCAGACTACTAATCAGTAGAGGTTCAGGGTTACAGGGCTTCACAAGCGGGAGGGAGAGATAGTAATTCTAACATAGGTATGATTTTCTGAAATGCTAAGCTATGATAGCATAGTAGTAATAGCTCAGTGCAGTCAACTTACAGACAAAAGCCTACACTGCTTCTGCAAAAAGAGTGTTACATTCATTGCTAGTCATCCCATATTCCCAAGACAATTGAATGCTGATGTGCTAATTGGACATGAGCAGACCTAGAAAAAGACAAGAACACAGGCAGGAACAGAACCTAGGCTCTTTTCCATTTTTGAGGTTTTATTTGAACCATGTTGGAATGGGCTATGATATGCCACTACCATTTACCTGACACAGAAAAGGTCAGTGTGATGCCTGCTAGTGTGGTGAGGGTTTGTGGAATACCTTACTTTTAATAGCTTTGTATTACATGTAAGAAGGAAATATTAAGTCTGGGAGATGGAACTAATCTATCCTGAAGTAAAGGCCTAGACCACATATTGTGTGGTAAGGACAGAGCTTCAGTTTATTCAGTCCTTCTTTTGTACCATTAACAAGTAATTACTTGCTAATATAGACCCAGCCAATGAAGCCTGGAGGCTGTGTTAAATTTTCTCTTTGGAAATTCTCTCCATAGCCTTAGTTTCAAACCATGTAACTTCATATGGTTCTTTGGACATAAAGAATGATCCCTGTCAAACTAGAAAGAGTTAGCAGTGACAATGCAAAAAAGGCATCTCAGATCAGTTTTATTCATGGAGAGGGCCACACTCTGAAGGACAGTGAGAGTAACCAGCAGGGAAAAATATAACTGAAGAAAATCTTTTGTAGTCCTCTCTGCTTTTCTCTAGTCAATGGAATGGGAAATGTTTAACATTTCTATTCTTAGCTATATCACCAGAGTAGTCTCTGTCATTAATAAAAATTATTTACCTACATCTAACTGTAGGTTCATTTATTTTTATTTCTGTTCATAATTGCTATGTTCAAACTCTGTGCAGTTTAATCAGAGTTTTGTAATGAAAAATACACCCCCCCAAAATACCTACAACAAACACCAATCAACCAAAAACACACCCCCCAAAAAACCCCAAACAACTCAAACCCCCACAAATAAATAAACAAAAAGAAAACTAAACCAATAACAGGCTAACCCTCAAAATCAAGGGTACAAATACTGTGCTTTATCAAGCTTGCAGATCTGTCTGTCACTGAAGTTTAGAGTCACAGGTGCATATAGGATGGTAAAGAGATGAGATCCTATCTTTATATAGCCCTTCTTGAATAAAACTGCTGTCAGGTATTTAAGGTGTCCTCTTGAAAATGTTTATTTAGAGTGTATGTTTGGTTCTGCTGGAAATACTATGGTAACAAATAAAAGAGCCTAGGTAATGAGAATGCAGCACAGCTGATATTCTTAAAGGGAAATATGAGATCTGGAGGCACTTTTAGAAGAAATGAGTGTGTAGATCCCAATATTGATGTGCGATGAGTGACTAACTTCAGCTTAGCATGAAAGACTGTAAAGGTAAAAGTATTTACCTGATCATGAAGTCTCCCAGTGTATCATAATATCACTTAAAAGTCTCAGAGTTTATGAGTAGAAGAGGAGTGGCTAAAGGTCAGTTGTAGATAGATTTATTGAGAAATGATCTGAGGATTTCAAAGCAAAGCTGTAGTAAATATTTTTTCTAGTATTCTTGTTTTCTCTCCAGTAAGTTGCAATTCAATAGCTGCTGCTTTGTTAGTAGCAATGTGTAGCCTACTAGTAGGGATAGGGAATGTACACATCATAAACAAAGCATAAAGTAAATTTGTTCAGACTATGCAACACCAGCATTAAGAAAGAAGTGGTTGAAAAATATACAGGAAACAAGGTCAAATACTGCCAATTCTTTTCCATGTCAATATGGAACATTTTTATTGACTCTGTATAGAATATTCCAGAATTAAACATGAAAGGAGAGTCATATGTCATCACTGGTCCATGGTGGAGTGAGACCAGATCTGCTATCAGCTCAGTATTGGTATAAATCTGGGAATTATGCCAGTGAAGTTCAAGAGAAAAAATTGCATCTCAGTGTATCAACACATCAGAGACCTAAAGCTCTGATCTCTAGTCTAAATTAGTTTTTGACTTGGACTGCACAGATGTACTGGGAATAAAGAAACAGCAAGAACCCTCTTTAAATATCTCAGTAGGCAACATTTCTTGGTCAGAATAAGCAGGCTTAAATCAGTGATACTCATCCTATTAACTCATCTTCAACACACAAAGAGCAAAGGAATGAGAAGAAATCATGCTCTATGGCTTCCCCAGAATCCTGTATGTTAGAATTAATAAGACAACAGTAGTGACCATAGGTTTGCTAGAACAGAAGTAATCTGTTTCCTTAGATGAAGGAGAAAGCAGATACAAATTTATTTTCTCCACCACCGTTTGGGCAGGGCTGAAGGTAGGCAATCTGCACACCCATAAAATAAAAAGCTTTCAAAATTGCTAATGAGCTTGTTGACCTCTCTCTTTTATTAGACTGTCTTCTGATCCCTGTTTTCATTCTAATTAATGTCAAAATTCTAACTTGTATTGAGAATGGCTATTTTATGCTTCTATGTCCTCATGCATTCTTCTTTTTTTTTTTTTTTGTGAGTTTTGCTCTTCCTTTTACACAGAAATGTTATAGCTGCCTCCATTTTTTTTTTTCACAGAATCACAGAATCACCAAGGTTGGAAGAGACCTCAAAGATCATCAAGTCCAACCTGTCACCACAGACCCCAGGACTAAACCATGGCACCAAGTGCCACGTCCAGTCCCCTCTTGAACACCTCCAGGGTTGGTGACTTCACCACCTTCCTGGGCAGCCCATTCCAAAGACAAATGACTCTCTCAGTGAAAAACTTTCTCCTCACCTTGAGCCTAAACATAACCTGGAGCAGCTTGAGACTGTGTCCTCTTGTTCTGGTGCTGGTTGCTTGAGAGAAGAGACCAACTCCCTCCTGGCTACAACCACCCTTCAGGTAGTTGTAAAGAGCAATAAGGTCTCCCCTGAGCCTCCTCTTCTCCAGGCTAAACAATCCCAGCTCCCTCAGCCTCTCCTCATAGGGCTTGTGCTCAAGGCCTCTCACCAGCCTCATTGCCCTTCTCTAGACACGTTCAAGTGTCTCTGTGTCCTTCTTAAACTGAGGGGCCCAGAACTGGACACAGGACTCAAGGTGTGGTCTAACCAGTGCTGAGTACAGGGGCACAATGACTTCCCTGCTGCTGCTGGCCACACTATTCTTGATGCAGGCCAGGATGCCGTTGGCCTTCTTGGCCACCTGGGCACACTACTGGCTCGTGTTTAGGTGGCTGTCAATCAGCACCCCCAGGTCCCTTTCTGTTTGGCATATATATTTTCATACATGTGAATGTATGCATGTATTTTCATACATAGGTTCTTGAATCAAAAGGAACCTGCTCATCAAAGCAGGTTTGCAGGAATTTTTGAAGCTCTGGAATATTCCCAAAATAAATGGATTTGGTGGCTTTGACAGCAAAACTATTTGTGCAGAGAGCTATGAATAAAACTGAATTTTCCAATGATACATGACTAATCATCAAAGTCATAGTTTCATGGCATGAAACCGTGACATGTTACTCAATTTATAATTCATTACACCATGAAACTGAAGGTTTACGAGGTCATTAAAAAGTACATAAAGTAATAAGAAACATTTATCAGAAAAATAAGTATTGGAAAGCAGCCTCATAATAAGGCAAATAAACCAATCATTTTACATCAGTGCAGTGACAGTAAAAGACAATGTCTGAGATAAAAGCAACAATAAAAAGAAAAAGGCCCTATAATAATGTCCTTAATTATAGAAAAAAATTCCAACTGCTCTGTTTTTTTCTAAGCTAATTTTAAAATCTGCTTTTAGATTTTAATTCTTGAAGTTTTAAGTGTATATAGTTTTAAGTTGTATAGTTGAAGTTTATAATTGAAGTTGTATAGTTGACGTTTAAGTGTACATATATGTAAGTTTAAGTGTATATAGTGTAAATTTGTATTTGCATATTATTCTGGGCTGCATTTCTATACCATTCTGGAGAGGAGGAGACTCAGGGGTGACCTTATTACTCTCTACAACTACCTGAAGGGGGGTTGTAGTGAGGCGGAGGTTGGTCTCTTCTCCCAGGCAACCAGTACCAGAACAAGAGGACACAGTCTCAGGCTGCATCAGGGGAGGTTTAGGCTGGAGGTTAGGAGGAAGTTTTACACAGAGAGAGTGATTGCCCATTGGAATGGGCTGCCTGAGGAGGTGGTGGGGTTGCCGTCGCTGGGGGTGTTCAGGGCGAGGCTTGACAGGATGCTTGGTTGTATGGTTTAGTTGATTGGGTAGTGTTGGATGATAGGTTGGACACGATGATCTCGAAGGTCTCTTCCAACCTGGTTAATTCTATTCTATTCTATTCTATTCTGTTCTATTCTATTCTATTCTCTAAATAAGAACTGAGGATAATTTCAAGCTGTTACTTTAATGCCTGTCAGGTTCTTTGAATATTATCTACCTAAGCATTTTGAATGGAGTACTGACAATGAAACACACAACTCTGCTATCCTTCCTCACACATGGAAACAACCTGATTCATTAAAGTTCTGGTAGTTCCAGGCAGTATTCTTACAGAATAAAATGATCCTTCCTATATTTGTGACTGGGGAGGAAAAAATAATAATTACAAATCAGAGCTACTGAGTCATCTCATTGTACATTAGAACACGCAGTTCTAAAGATAGAAGAAGAAAACAAATGTGTGTGCTCTGTATAACCGCTCAGGAAAACCCTGAGGAATTGAGGTTTAATACATCCTCACTTATTTTTCTATTATTTTTTTTTTCCATTTAATTTCCCCCTGCCCCCCCAGTAAGCTCATATCAGGGACTCCTATGCCATTTGACTAAAAATAAGGTACAGGATATGACTTCCAAATTAAATGATTGATTATCATTAATCATTGATGTAAAGGAATACATAGGATTATTTTTTCTATGAAATCTTAAAATAAAAGTTAACAGAGGGATTAACATTCAGAGCTATGCTACAAAATCAAACTGACACAGGTGTTTGCAAGAAAGGTAGGTATGTAATACTTTTAGCATTATGGTCAGTGATACCTGGAAGACAATTTAGGCAATCAGCTGCCTGCTTGTGGGGAGACATATAACTCCTTAGATTTTGTCCATTATATTCACTAAATTTTCGAGGAGGGATTGGGTTCATTCTGGATGTCATCTCTTCTCTTCTCTTCTCTTCTCTTCTCTTCTCTTCTCTTCTCTTCTCTTCTCTTCTCTTCTCTTCTCTTCTCTTCTCTTCTCTTCTCTTCTCTTCTCTTCTCTTCTCTTCTCTTCTCTTCTCTTCTCTTCTCTTCTCTTCTCTTCTCTTCTCTTCTCTTCTCTTCTCTTCTCTTCTCTTCTCTTCTCTTCTCCAAATTTTCTCGTATACACAGTGTTCTTTTAACACAGAAAGTAGAATTTTGAAGCAAGATAAATAGCCCAGACATAATGTATTAATCCAAGGTCTGTTGAATCACACTAGTGAGAGCACTGATCTATGGTGTTACCACTCAACATCAACAACAGGATCATTTCCTGTGATTCTCACCTAATATTGTTCTCAAGGAACTGTTTTGCATACAATAAAAGTATTGCCAGTTACTGTAGCCTATTATTATGTGTCATTAATCAGGTATTCCTGACGGTTAAAACTACTGGTCTTCATGTTTAAGCAAATATTTCTGTAGCTTCTTGTTGGCATTTTGTCTCAGTATGCATTGAAGAATGTGGTGGAGGAACCTAAGCCATGTATCAAGTCTTGTAACCCCCTAGATACCATAATTAATGTTTTATTGTACTAAGATAAGCATGAATAAATGATAAGTTTTACTTAACACAGTGAGCTGAGAGAAAGGTCAGGAGTCTGAGAGAAAGTATGAGGACGCTAAATAGAGGAGGAGGAGGAGAACTGATGAGTAATCAAATTAATCTCTGAGAAGAGCTATTATATGTGGTGAGTAATCTCATATTTCATTTTTTGTCTGCTGTGCTAGAGTATTAAGTCTGTCTTTCAGGCCTAGGAAAATTTCCATGATGGTAGTGGAAATGATAATACAAAAATATATATATAAATATTATAAGAACAATGTGAAACCATACAATTTTATGGTCATTTGAAGGTCAGAAATAGGACAAAGGAGAAGGTTTTTTTGTCTGTTTGGTTTTTATCTCTTGGCTTTTGTTTGTTTGTTTTTATCTCTTCACTCTGATCCATGAACAGATGTGCAGATTACTTTAAGCACACTGTTTCAAACTCTGCTTTACAAACGGCAGGGCAGAGAATATCAAAAGAGATCACTGCCTCATGAAAAGATACCTCAGTGAAATGACAAGAAGTTATGCATTAATTACCGTTCTGATGGAATGGGTAACTCAACCAATAAAGATATGAGCTCAATTTTAATGTATATTTTACATTCAGAAAGAAAAGGGTGCCAAAAAGCCTTCAAAAGGTAAATAAATAATATGAAGCCCTGATGCAAGGCAAATTCTGTGTTCCATTGCACCATGGAAAGGGGAAAGCTTTTCCATACTACTGTTATTTGAATGTCTAAAATATAATGTATAGCTAATAAAAAATTCAGGAGCAATAATGCTATAAAACAACGCAATAGTGCATCTTCATCTTGAGGGACATCAGCCATGGATGTGCACTGTGTATTCATTCAAACAAATTTGTTTTCCATTCTGGTTGAGTATATTTGAAAGTTGTTACCCCAAACAGGTCATTAGTGTCAAGCAAGTAGTTTGATATGACTTTTTATCCCCTACTTCTTCCTCACATTTTGTTCTACAATGCTCACAAAGTTTCCATTCTGTGACTGTTGTATCTGCAATATTACAAAGCATTTAGATTTTATGTAGTTTTAAGCCCCTTGCAATAATCAATTAAAAAAAATAAAAATCACTATTTTGTGTTCCCTGAGTTATAAATGAAAGTGTTTTATGTTAGCTTAGAGTAAAAGGATATTTCAGGACATTTCAAAATACCATGAGATGATTACAGTGATTACGAGGAGAGGCTGAGGGAGCTGGGATTGTTTAGCCTGGAGAAGAGGAGGCTCAGGGGAGACCTTACGGCTCTCTACAACTACCTGAAGGGAGGTTGTAGCCAGGAGACGGTTGGTCTCTTCTCCCAGGCAACCAGCACCAGAACAAGAGGACACAGTCCCAAGCTGCACCAGGGGTTGTTTAGGCCCGAGGTAAGGAGAAAGTTCTTCATTGGAGAGTTGTTAGGCATTGGAATGGGCTGCTCAGGGAGGTGGTGGAGTCGCCATCCCTGGAGGTGTTCAAGAGGGGATTGGATGTGGCACTTGGTTTAGTCATGAGGTCTGTGGTGACGGGTTGGACTTGGCGATCTTTGAGGTCTCTTCCAACCTTGGTGATTCTGTGATTCTGTGTGATTATGTGAAAGCTATTCCTTGTTTGTTTTGTGACTATTTGAACTTGCATATGGTTGGAAAGATTTAGTTAAAGCTGATCAGATGACTCGTCTGCTAGCATGTGGCACTACCAAGAGGAAAGATTTAAGTTAGTACCTCAGGCTTACTAGCACAATCAAAGCACAAAACTTCAGTAACAGCAGACTTGTGCCACCAGTGTGACTGACTTCAAAAAGAAAACAAGGTAAGTATTGTAAGGAAAGCTTCTTTCCAACATGAAGGACTCGGCAGAAATTCATCAGTCTCAGAGGTCTTATACTTTTCTAGCAAACTCTCCTACCAGTGTATTGCAAAACAAGAAATGTTCCAAGGCTTCTCAGCAAAATAGTTGAATTTTGCCACTCTCGATGAGGGCCATTCAAAACTGGAATGCTCCTCTCCAAAGAAAAGGAATGGAGAAAAGCTATCAATTAGGGGTGTGACAATATCACATAGTTGCTGGAACCTTTTTCTGGCAGTGAAACTGATGCATTAGAAATTACATGGCATGTGAAGGATCTGATTTCATAACTTTCTGCAGTCCATCTCTAGGACTTTACAGCCAGGAAATTATTTATGTCATGCTATAGCATGTTTGACTGAATCCCCTGTGCAGCCCTTTACTTATGAACTTTGGGTAACTTTTAACATAAAGGACAGTAGAAAAGAGTGAAGCCAAAGAATGTTTTGACAATAATTACAAGGACTGGATTTCACTAATCAGCACCTAGTGAATATAGACATACAAAATCAACTTCACTAAAAATGCACTTGTTTACACAAAGTGTAACATCCTGAAGGAAAACTATTGTAAGAGACTCTTCCCCAAATTCTCCAGAGTGTAATAGAACTTTTAATCAGTTATTCTGTGCCCCAAGTGAGACCTGTGATATCTCTCAGAATGGAACTGTTCCTTTGCTCTGTATTTATGCAGTCCACTACACAACTCTGTTCATTTATAAGTAGGAGTGAGGCATGCTACCCTCATATAAGTAAATATAAAAATAGGTACCACAACACAGACACATAGATAGCTTTCCATCATGTGTGTTTGATAATCTTTTGCCATGTTTGAAATAGCATTTTTTTGGAGCAGTACAAGCATGCTTCCTATCGGACAGGACATTGCTTTTTGCAGTAATGTCAACTGGCATGAAAAGATCATAGAGTCATAGAATCATAGAATCAGTAAGGCTGGAAGAGACCTCAAAGATCATCAAGTCCAACCTGTCACCACAGACCTCATGACTACTAAACCCTGGCACCAAGTGCCACATCCAATCCCTTTTTGAACACCTTCAGGGATGGCGACTCCATCACTTCCATGGGCAGGCCATTCCAATGGCTAACAACTCTCTCAGTGAAGAACTTTCTCCTCACCTCAAGCCTAAACTTTTCCTGGCGCAGCTTGAGAGTGTGTCCTCTTGTTCTGGTGCTGGTTGCCTGGGAGAAGAGACCAAGCCCCACCTGGCTGCAACCTCCCTTCAGGTAGTTGTAGACAGCAATAAGGTCTCCCCTGAGCCTCCTTTTCTCCAGGCTAAACAATCCCAGCTCCCTCAGCCTCTCCTCATAGGGCTTGTGCTTGAGGCCTCTCCCCAGCCTCGTTGCCCTTCTCTGGACACGTTCAAGAGTCTCAATGTCCTTAAACTGAAGGGCCCAGAACTGGACGCAGGACTCAAGGTGAGGCCTAACCAGTGCTGAGTACAGGGACAGGAGGACTTCCCTGCTCCTTCTGGACACACTACTCCTGATCCAGATCAGGATGCCATTGGCCTTCTTGGCCACCTGGGCACACTGCTGGCTCATGTTCAGCTTACTAACAACCAGTACCCCCAGGTCCCTTTCTGCCTGGCTGCTCTCTGGTCACTCTGACCCCAGCCTGTAGCACTGCATGGGGTTGTTGTGGCCAAAGTGCAGCACCCAGCACTTGGACTTGTTGAATGCCAAACCTGCAGATGTGAAGTAGGATTGGAAGCAAAAAGACACAAAATATGTATGAAAGCAAACAGAACCAAATGCACTCATTGGTCTTCCATGATATCCAGGCATAAGCCCACTTCTTTCCAGACGCTCTTTAACATCTCTGTTAGTGTAACAATGTCCCTTGCTCTGGGAACAGCTCTGTGCTGGGGCTTGCTTGTGGCCAGTTCAGAGCTATATGCTCTCATTCACACACTTTGACTCTTAAGAAAGTGGCTACCACACATTCATGAGGGTTTGTTTCCCTTCATAAAACAAGATAAAATACGAGATAATAAAATACAGGAAGAGGGAGTAAAATAAAGCAAAACAAAATAAACCAAAAATAAACTAAAGCAAAATTTAATTAGGGTCTGTTTTTCAGGAATTCATCTATCTCTTCAGGAAACAATGCTTGATGAACCCTTAATAATACAATTCTCATTGGAGTTATTAAATGTTTCTAAAAATACAGCTCACACACATTTAAAATCAGGCCTCTTTTTTGTCTTTTTCTTGCCTTCCTCATACGTTGCAATTACACTTTGGGAGTAATACAAAACTTTAGGAGCTATGCAAAAGGAAAAATATTAATTGTTTACTTTCATCTGTAATGTAATCAGAAACATTCCTTAAAAATCTCAGGGATCCCCAGGGGGATTGGAACTTCTAAGGTAACCAACCACAGAAATTATATTATTTTCCTTATTTATTTTGTTTTAATGATTTTCTTTGTCCTCTTTTTGTTTTCATACCTTTTTAGCTTTCAGAATACTACATCTCTATCACATTAGCAATAAAGCGTTATAGTAATTTGTATAGCACAGGTTCATCCATATTTCTCTTTCATTTCTGAAATGTTTTTGAGATTGTTTCTACATTTGTTTTGCCAGTTCCCTGATATGAAAGCTGTAATTTTCACTTGGATATGACAGTGATAGTTGGCATGGATCCTCTTTCTTGAACAGTCCTGGCAACTTTTGTTTAGGCTACTCATAGGCTGCTCATAGTAGCAACGAATTAATTTCAATAACATTGAACATTGTAAGGAGTTAAGTTTGTCTTTCTCTCATTGCCTCAACATTGTTTGTCCCAAGGTTCTTCCACACTATTGTTCCTGGGGGATCTCTCGTTATCTACAAGATCACAAACTCTGTGACTATAGCAGCTGGTAACCAGACAAGGCCACAGTTCCACTCTCGAGAGTGTTCATATATAATCTGGGGCTCACTGCGACAAGCTTTTGTGGGTCTTTTGATGGAGAGGCCCCTCAGAGATGATCAACACAGCAGTTTAGAGTCAAAACAGCACACAACTTACTGTGAGACAAGGACTAGCACATGTCCCCTGTGGGACTGATGCAGACACCAGCCTTGTTGCCCTTCTCTGGACACGTTCAAGCGTCTCGATGTCCTTCTTAAACTGAGGGGACCAGGGGCCCAGGAGGGGCCCATGTTATGACCTTTTAAGCGGACTTCAGCAAGGTCTTTGATACCATCCCCCCAGAGCAAACTCCTGACCAAGCTGTCAGCCCGTGGCTTGGACAGCAGCACACTGCTCTGGATTAGGAACTGGCTAGAGGGCTGAGCCCAGAGAGTGGTGGTGAACGGTGCCACATCCAGCTGGCAGCCAGGCACTAGGGATCGGTGCTGGGCCCCATGATATTTAATATCTTTAATGATGATCTGGATGAGGGGATTGAGTCCATCATCAGCAAGTTTGCAGATGACACTAAGCTGGAACGTGTCCAGAGAAGGGCAACAAAGCTGGTGAGGGGTTTGGACCACAAACCCTATGAGGAGAGGCTGAGGGAGCTGGGGTTGCTTAGCCTGGAGAAGAGGAAGCTCAAGGGAGACCTTATTGCTCTCTACAACTACCTGAAGGGATGTTGTAGCCATGTGGGGGTTGGTCTGTTCTCCCTGGCAACCAGCACCAGAACAAGAGGACACAGTCTCAAGCTGCACCAAGGAATGTTTAGGCTGGATGTTAGGAAGAAGTTCTTCGTAGAAAGAGTGATTTGCCAATGGGCTGCCCAGGGAGGTGGTGGAGTCACCATCACTGGAGGTGTTTAGGAAGAGACTGGATGGGGTGCTTTGTGCCATGGTTTAGTTGATTAGATAGTGTTGGATGATAGGTTGGACTCGATCTCAAACGTCTCTTTCAACCTGGTTAATTCTATTCTATTCTATTCTAGTCTAGTCTAGTCTAGTCTAGTCTATGATAAATTTGCAGTCCCCATAGAAAAAGTAACAGCTCTAAGGATGTGTTTATTATAAGCCGTTCATTTGCTGTGCACAGAGGTGCTGCTACTCAGAAA
Source organism: Dryobates pubescens (assembly GCF_014839835.1). Lineage (NCBI taxonomy): Eukaryota > Metazoa > Chordata > Aves > Piciformes > Picidae > Dryobates > Dryobates pubescens. The sequence goes on along the minus strand of NC_071618.1, from coordinate 36,911,260 downwards.
AACCATTGTTTAGGCAGTCTTTCCTCTGAGCTTTAATAGTAACTGTAATTCAAGCATGAACTTTCATGCAGTTCAAAGCAAGTTTGCCTTCTGTCATGTCTACAGGATCTTCTCTTCCAGCCACTGCTTCTGTAACCTAATTCTATTAAAGAGTACAGAAATACACAATATTTTTAAGGAATTTGACTTTAGCATGCTAATTCCCCAAAAAGTCATTAAAAAAAGAAGTTGTGGAAAAGCAATGTGATTTTAATCTGTGACCTCCAAACAATCAGCTTGTTCCAGCAGTGAGATAGGATTTCAACCTCAGATATTAAGCATGAAGTGGTTGATCTAAATTCATAGAAGACAACAGGGGGTTTCAGATGGCTTTGGAGCAGGTTCATGGATTTATTAGTGAATGATGCTCAGCTGATTTTTTTTTACATGACTGGTAATAGAGAAAACTTAGCTTTTAGGAATTCAATAAAACCATTTATAACATTAATATGACCTTTGTTTTTCTTCACTGTGTTCTCTGCAGTAGTGACCACACAAAGAAAGGCACAAGTGTGTGTGTGTGTTCATCCACACTTTTAAACGTGACTATCTTTATGTATCTCAGTGGCTAATTAATATCATTCAATGGGTGTGAGCTAAAAGAGTTCACCTGAACGTGAATTAAGTTTGATTTGTGTTTGATTTTTTTACTCTATTTCTGATCCTTCTCAGCACACCTGGATTCATATTACAGTTTTCTCCCTCCTCACTTTTACTAGGCTGTTGATCAGTATTGATTTCAAAGCTATGTTTCTTGGGAAAACCAAGCCAAACCAAACCAAACCAAACCAAACCAAATCAAACCAAACCAAACCAAAAACCCCCAACAAACCAAAACCCCCAAAAAACCCCACAAACTTTTAAAATTACCTAAATAATCTTGGGAACAGACATATACTAAAATAAACAAACAAACTCTGTAATTTGGTTTTTGTAGTGCAAAAATAGAAACTTACTGGGAAAGTACAACTTTTCCATGATTAAAACTTATTTTTACTGGTAGGCAAAATTTGGCTCCCCTCAAAGTCCCTCAACAAAGAGGGGAATCATTGCTCTCCAGACTGAAGTTTCCCCACCCTGTTAATTCAAAATTATTCAAACAACATTTTAAGAAACATTAAATATAACTATAATTATTTTTTTTGGTTGCTTGGTTGTTTGTTTTTTTTGCCAAGTATCATCTAGAGGAAATTCAAACCAAATCAAAAGTCTGCTTGGTTTAGAAAATTAATGTATTTTCCCTACTCACTTTTGTTTTTACAGTTTTATTCCACAAAGATATGTTCTGGTGGAAATAAAACAAACAAACAAACCCTGGAAAAATAAAAGAAAGCAGCCTTTGTCAAGGTGTTTATTGCATTAGCTACTGGAATGTAACAAATGTTGACTGGTCTTCATAACTTCAGAAGACACAGGATGTCAGTTTTGATTTTTAACACTTCTCTGCTACTGGTTCTGTCACTGGTTAAACATATAATATCCTGTCTTGATTTCCTTTTCTTTAGAGCAGTAAAAATTGCAATAATCTACAGGCAGTGGAGATTCCCCCTTGCTGAGGGCTAATGCATAGGAAAAGGCAAACTATCCTTCCCACCCTCGTGCATGCTCCTGTCTGATGTGTGACAGCATTTGGCTTTGTGCTCTCACGGACACTGCTGTGCTTAGCACTGGAGGGAGGAAAAGCTCACAACTTTTTTTTACTGAGGGTTATATAATTCTGGTAGGAATTGATCCTAACACCCCCAAGGCAAGAGCTGCCCTTACTTTTGAGTAAGAATTATAAATGTCTTCCAGCAGGGATAAAGCCTGCATGTCACTTTGGCAATCAAAATGGTAGTTCTGTGAGGCATTTGGAAACATATAAAGTGTTGTGCATTTTTCTCTCATCTGCAGCATAAAACCACGCATGACCAGTGCTATTTATAAAGCTATATTAATTAATACTTATTTTGAGACAATATTAAATCTTTGAGGGCTTTTTTTGTCCCACTAATATTTATTTCATGAGCTATGTATTTTTCTCCACAAGGCAAGGGTTAGATTTTGGGGTTTTTTTTACAGTTTCTAGTATATCTGGATTTTTTCCAGACTCTTTTTTTTCCCCTTTTTTAAGCCATGCCTTTGATACTTCTACCTCAGTGTCTATGACTTTTCAGAATAATTATTAACAGTGGCTCAGTTAGCTAATTGGCTAATTCCCTTTGGGAGGCCTGAAAAAAGGCCAAAAGATTCAAATATTGGTTACCTAGAAACAAGAAAAAATGTATTAAAGTAAGTTTTATAATTCTGTGCAAGTTTTCTGAATTTGTAGCTTTTTGTAAAAAAAAAATAATAAATTAGTCTCACTTTTTAATTATGATCAACTTTTTGCATATCTCTGCACTGAGTACAGAGAACATTTTGACAAGCATAAACATACACTTACCTGATGAAAATAATTTTCTTTTCATGATTACACTTGCTGACTCCTCATTACTTAAACTGCTAGAATGAGATCTCAAGGGAGTGGCTTAGCCTATTCCCTTAAGGTCAAGAGCTTCACAAGTAGATGTAATTGAGTTGTAGGGCAAAGATGAGTAAAGCTTTTAGGAAGTTAGGAAGAAAAATCCTCTTGATAAAGAAATGAATCTAATTTCCAGACTCTTATTTTTAGTACATAAATTGTCTAATTATATTGTATCTCACAGGCAGAATTCCTACTAATTCTAAATCTGAGGTTCCTGTTCTGAGCCAGTTTCAGGAAGCCTTTTAGCAGTTCAATAAAATTCTGTGTGCTTTAAAAATGGCGTTTGAATCCTGTACAGACATGCTTACTGGTGTGTTCTCCCATAGCTGTAGTTAAACAGTTGGGATGGCAGAGAGTGGTATTTTTCTAGGGAGAGTACTATTAGCATTTAGTGTGATTTTTTTTTTTCTGAACAGGTGTAGAAATGTATTTGCATCTGTATCTCAACTAGGCTTAGGAAATAACTGTAGGAAAATTGGCACTTTTAGGCCACCACTCATCCCACCAATGTACTTCTGTAAAACAGACGAGATGAATTCACCCTGCAGCTTCTTCCAACTATAAAGGAAGGTCAAAACTACCAGTCTCATGTGGCCATATTTGTGTACCTTCACACCAAAAATTTAATTGAATTATGTTAAATAGGAGTACATAATCCCAAGTGTGTATACCTAAGGTATCCTCTGTCTGGGTGACTATATGGATTTGATAATAATAAGTGAAATGTAAATAACCTCTCCTTACACTGAGATTGACCCTTACAATTACACTGATTCCTGGCACATTTATACCATATTCTTTATTGTCTTTGAGTCTTTCAAACTTCTTGGAAATCATTGGAAATTTAGCTCAACCTGCAATCACGATGCTTGAGATGGGAGGAAGATTTGTGCTTTTTCTCCCAATTCACAATGCAATCACCTGAACAGTATTGCATTGTTACAGTAAGGATTGCCTGAAAAGAGGCTACATATGAAGGAAATAATTTTTATGGAAATTAACTAAAACAACAGTATCTTTTAAGTAGGCTCCTTGGAAATGAATCTCAAAGTATAATGATGTTCTCTTTGTTATTTGTCTAATGTGCCAGTTATTACAGAACTAAAGAGCCTGCCCAGGGCTAGGTAGGTTTATCTGGAAAGTAGCCCACTAATGCCAAAGCTTGGGTCACAGCTTTCAGCTTTCTTTGATTCAGAGTTTAAACATAGATATTTTTTTTGCAGAGACCTGTAAGCATAAGTGACCACTGCTTAACCTGAGTACATAGCATGGCTGCCTTGAATAATACCACCTCTATGTACCACTTGTAAGAGCTCATTTGCATGAAGATGAGAAAAAGGAAAAGAAAAAGAAAAAAATAAAAAAAAAAGGAAAGGAAAAGGAAAAGGAAAAGAGAAAGAAACAGAAAAAAAGAAAAAAGATAAAGAAGAAAAATAAAAAAAAAAAAGAAAAAGAAAGAAAAAGAAAAAGAAAAAGACAAAGAAATATAAAAAGAAAAAGAAAAAGAAAAAGAAAAAGAAAAAGAAAAAGAAAAAGAAAAAGAAAAAGAAAAAGAAAAAGAAAAAGAAAAAAAGAGAAAGAAAAAGAGAAAGAAAAGGAAAAGGAAAAGGAAAAGGAAAAAGAAAAGGAAAAAGAAAAATAGAGAAAGAAAAAAGAGAACTAAAAAGAAAAATATAAAGAAAAAGAAAAGGATAAAGAAAAAGACTTTTCATTTTGTACCAAACTTGCAAATCTTTCATTTTACAGTTTTTATGCTCTACATTTGTCTATTTGATGAGGACCAATAGACTGGAACTGAGAAGGAATGCTCTCAGCCATGTGTATTTTAAAATTGTCTCCTTTTCTCAACTTACAAATCTAATGCTCTGTATAGGAACTAAGCAACCACACACAAAAAAAGGCTTTTGAACAAATTAGGTTTTTCAATTTGATTTGTATTTGAATGAGCCACAAATATTTTACATGTCATGCTAATACTATATAATTTATAGTACAAAGCATGCCATTTCAGAGTGGAGAAAAAGTGAAAATAAAGCCTAATTTCATGTTTTTAACTTTTTTTTAACCTTTTTTTTTGGGGGGGAGGGGGCTTAAGAAACTCAACAAATTAAAGGAAACCGTGTTGCCTGGTTTTGTTTTGTTTGAAGCCCAAAATTCAACCACCAAATATTAGTAAAGGACTAGGTTAATAAACCTTGTTACACAACAGAAAAGCCCTATTGTCATCTGCATACATTACCTTTTGAGAAAAGTTTGTTATGCATGATAGTATCCTACAAATTTTGAGATGAAGCAAAGCCAGAATTCTGTTTATATTACTCATGCACGAATTGTGGCTCACAGAACTGTAACAATGAAAGCCATTTCGCAAAGTCTTTTAACGCTGAACTGGCAGGAACACTTTCTCAAGGGCCTTTCTATGCCAGCTCAATCCTTGGTCTCCTTTGTGTAGAAATGCCAAAAACACAAAATTTTGTTTGTGAGTTCTGATGGATATTGTTTTCCATTTGGGAGCAAGTCTGAAGAGGGTGTGTGCCCTCAAATACTTAGTCTCTTGTAGCTCTTAGCATGATACTGAAACATCAGAAGTAATTAAATAAAATGATATTGTAAATCCCAAGATAAAAGTGTAAGTAATGACTAATTCTTTGGTATTTTGTCAAAGCCCTCCTCATAATTTCAAAGCTCTAGTCAATATTCATGCAGCTAATTCTCCCTAATTAGATTTTTCTTTCCACTACTAAAATGTTTGTGTGCTGATGAATAAATAATTTCTTAATGTTCTAAGGATATTTTGATCCAAGCTTTGGTTTTCAAAAATATGTTTATTTTGAGACTCACACTAGTGAAGTAATTTTATATATACATATATATTTCATTCTTTTATCAAGAAGATGAGTAGGAGTTCATAAAGGCATAAAAATCCAGTGCTCCACTTTATATGGCCCTGAGTAGCACTTAGAGAACATTAAACTATTTCACAGTATCACAGTATAACTAAGATTGGAAGAGACCCCAAGGATCATCAAGTCCAACCTGTTTCGACAGACCTCACGACTAGACCATGGCACCAAGTGCCACGTCCAATCTCCTCTTGAACACCTCCAGGGACGGTGACTCCACCACCTCCCTGGGCAGCCCATTCCAATGACGAACGACTCGCTGGGTTTTCCAATCTCCAGGAATTCTTGCCTCTCATTCTATTGCATGTGGGTTATCTGTGGCTCTATACAGAGCCTTGAATTCATACTACAAAAATAAGCAGTCTAATTCAACATATATACTTGGCTACAATGCTTTCAGCTTCCCATGGTCTGTAGAGCAACAACTTTCACTGTTTGTTTGTTGTTTTTTCTTTTTTTTTTACAGGATATATTTTATCTATCTTGATTTGTGTTCTGTTAGTTTTTATTTGATGGTCAAGTTCTAACACACCTTACTTTTTATATTTTTAACCACACTGAAGTTATTCAGCCTTTCAACCACAACTATCACAAATGAAATTTATTAGTTTATTCTTTGCACTGCAATATACAATGAGGAAAATGTAATTTTATGCCTTTGGATATCTGACTTCAATTTGCCTCTATTTTGTTACTTTAGAAATGAATTTGTCTTCTAGATATGCCCATAAAAACTTAAAACTCACAGTAGTTAGTGACCACTGTGAAGAAGGAAACAAGATGAATCAAGATGTTAGAATATGCTATTATATTTCTACCAAGATTGAGGCAGAGATTATTAAGACCACAAAAATAGCCAGATATAAAAATCAATTTCTTGCCTATTTGCTCAGACCCCACTCCAACATTTATAACTAAGGAATCATATTTTACAGGGCAAGGAAGTTCTAAGTTTTCAAGAGGAGTACATGTGAAATTAATTGCATTATGATAACAGTGTTTTGAATGGCTTCACATGAGAATCTTGCAGACTGCTCATAGCTTGAAATCTCTGCGCTGAAGAATGTGATTTTTTTTCTCTTTACGTGGTGAAAGCCAGTGCAGAATGCTTCTCAATCAGCCACAGAGATCTATCATACAGATATATTTGTATTGCTTCTCATAAGCTCCTTTGATAATTAGAAAGGGAGAGCAGCAGACATTTCTAGAGAACGTAAGCTGGATTCTGTTTCAGACATTAACATCAAGATAAAATAAACTGTGCCTTTGAAGTTCCTCTTTTGGTCTGAAGTTTTCTCTCTTAGTTATAACAAAAGCCTTGGGTGAAAGCCTGTGCAATAGATATCTGCCTTCCAAGATGTGGAGATCTTAGAGAGTACCTTTCAGAGAGTTATTATTAATTTGGGTGCATAATATTTTTTTTTCCTTTATCACATTTCCTGATTTAGAAATTTTTGTCTAATACTAGTCTGACTAATCTTGCTTTCCATTTATTCCATAGAAATCCCTCTGCTGAGCTATGACACAGCTCACTTTATCTCACTGAAGACTATGAAATAGATAATTAAAAAGAAAAACAACAAAAAAAACCCCAACAGTTTTATAGTGATTAATTTTTAGAGACATGAGGATGTGGAAAAGAGCTGGAGAATGTCCTGTGTATTGTATGTATTGCATTGTCTAGAAGGCATTAGACCGACATGCAAGCCATTACATATCTGGAGGCCAGGACTGATCATGGCATTAATGCCTGAGGCAGTGTAGGGGTCACCAGATTAGTACATAAGTATTAGGGATAGATGAGTACCTAGAGAGAAATTCTCTCTGCCTATGTTTAGGCACTTGTCAAGACAATAGATTGGTATAACTCAGAAGAAAGCTATCTCTATTAACAAAGTTTATACAGAGATTCTGGAAAAAAATATTTAAAGATTTAGGTGGATGTTTTGAAAGTACACAGCTCTGTACTTGCAGCACTGCTACATATCTTCAAGTGTCTGCCATCAGAGCTTTCATCACTTACAACCCTGTTAGTGTTTAACTTGAGGTTAAAGAAAACTGAGCTTTCTTTCTTTTGATTACTGGGAATTTCTAAGCTATTTGTTCTTCAAACTCCTTGTCTATTTACCATGACTGGCTGCCATTTATCTCATTTGTCACAGTTCTCCAAAATCTCAAAGTATTTAATCATACAGACAGATGTCTAGAGGTACTTTCAGAAATGCTAGAATGTTTACTCTCTATTTGATTTATTGAGGATTACATATTTTGAAAATCCTGTCAAACTTTTCCCCCAAACCCTTTTTAAGGATAACAGAATCAGTTCAGGATCAAGGGTATTGGGTTTTAGCTAGACAACATACTTCTGCAAAAAAAACTAGATTTCATTTTTATTATTATTCTTTACAAATATCTACAGCATTAAGTCCCTGGAAGTTAACTTGCACCTTCCGTTAGAGAACAGTGACTTCAGAGACACTCTTTACTGTGGCCCTTTACTCAGCACTGGTTAGGCCACACCTTGAGTCCTGTGTCCAGTTCTGGGCCCTTCAATTTGAGAAGGACATTGAGACTCTTGAACGTGTCCAGAGAAGGGCAACGAGGCTGGGGAGAGGCCTTGAGCACAAGCCCTATGAGGAGAGGTTGAGAGAGCTGGGATTGTTTAGCCTGGAGAAGAGGAGGCTCAGGGGAGACCTTATTGCTGTCTACAGCTACCTGAAGGGAGGTTGTAGCCAGGAAGGGGTTGGTCTCTTCTCCCAGGCAACCAGCATCAGAACAAGAAGACACAGTCTCAAGCTGTGCCAGGGGAGGTTTAGGCTTGAGGTGAGGAGAAAGTTCTTTGCAGAGAGAGTTGTTTGCCATTGGAATGGGCTGCCCAGGGAGGTGGTGGAGTCGCCAACCCTGAAGGTGTTCAAAAAGGGATTGGACTTGGCACTTGGTGATATGGTTTAGTAGTCATGAGGTGTTGGGTGACAGGTTGGAATTGACAATCTTTGAGATCTTTTCCAGTCTTATTGATTCTATGATTCTAAATATTCAGAGTATGTATATATATCCACCTGGGAATACTCTAGACTAGAATTGTGACAGTAATGAAATTCAAGACCCCAGAAACATCAGATCCAGAAGATTTTTGTCTCTTTCCTGTTTCTTCCTAAAAAAACCCTGATATGAAAGTGGAAAATTTATCCTAAGAAATAATTAATTTTGGGGTCTCTTTAGGGGACCAGTCTTGAGCATTCACCTGGACAACAGGTCCATTTTACGCATCACTATCTTAGGCAAGCACCCTCTTGCAGATTATTATTATTAGTCTTACAACTGTTGCTGCTGTTTATTACTACTACTACTATTACAGGCAGGAATTCAGATTTCATTAGTAAGTTATTTGAAATAAACCCCCAAATCCAAGTATCTCTAAGCTTTGGCAAAACCTGCATTGAAAATCATAGTTACATTGCATAACTTTTATGTGTGTTTTTTAATCCAGAAAAAATTCTGCAGTTCTATCTCTTTGTTCACACGTTCTTCCTGGGTTTTTAAATCTGTAGCATTGGAGGAGAGAAAAGTTGATGGGATTTTATTGTCACCAGCTTTTCTCCCAATGCAAAATGCATAATTTGTCTACCATTAAGCAAACATATGCCAAGAATTCAGTGTTTAAAACCACCTCCACTCCCACCCCCCCCCCCCCCCCCCCCCCTTTTTTTTCCTTCTATAATTCAGTTAATGAAGAATGGTCACAGAAATATTTGAGGAACTAGTTATAAAATATATTCTGTTTCTCATTAAACCTGTTCAGTTTTATGGGCACGAAAAGAGACATCAGACATGAAGTAAGGAATTAACAGCATTGCAAATGCTGCATATAAACTACCATGACAATATTCTGCTTGTGTCTTAACTGCAACTTCTGTGTTAAATATCAAGCTCCAGACTCCAACTCAATATAAGGCTATCTGATAAGAAACTTTTGTAGAAGCAAGAGAGATATTCGGTGGTTCCTAGAAACAACACTACAGCATTTCCTTTATTCAACTCCCAAGCAGGTAAATCATTTTAACTATTAACACACTGTAAGCAGTTAAGTTTGTCTACCTCTAATTGCCTCATAATTGTTTACCTTCCCAAAATGTTTAACACCCCTGTCCCAGAGGATCACAAGCTCTGTGCTGACACTGGATCCCACTGTGAACAGGACTCACATGTTCACATTGTGCCTTCACACTATTGTCTCAAGAGGAATCCTTTCTCATCTACAAGACCACAAAATCCATGATGATAGTCAGTGGATGCTGGGGCTTGCTGAGAAAAGAGGCAACAGGGAGAGTTTGAAGAACTACCTGAAGGGAGGTTGTAGACAGGTGGGGGCTGGTCTCTTCTCCCAGGCAACCAGCACCAGAACAAGAGGACACAGTATCAAGCTGCGCCAGGGGAGGTTTAGACTGGATGTTAGGAATAAATTCTTCATAGAGAGAGTGATTGCCCATTGGAATGGGCTGCCCAGGGAGGTCGTGGAGGTGCCATCATTGGAGGTGTTTAGGAGGAGACTGGATGGGGTACTTGGTGCCATGGTTTAGTTGATTAGATGGTGTTGGATGATGGGTTGGACATGATGATCTTGAAGATCTCTTCCAACCGGCTCTATCTATTCTATTCTATTCTATTCTATTCTATTCTATTCTATTCTATTCTATTCTATTCTATTCTATTCTATTCTATTCTATCATATTCTATTCTATTCTATTCTATTCTATTCCATTCCATTCCGTTCCATTCCGTTCCATTCCATTCTATTCCAACCAGTCAAGCAGTGAGGCCTCATCTGGATCTATGGAGATCTCAGCCTTTGCTACTGGATAATCACAACAAAACCCAGATCAACGCTGGTAATTATCCTTTTTGCTTTGCTACTCTTTGGTTATTTCTTCATCCTTTTTCTATATTTCTAACCTTTTCTCCAGCATATGTAAGCAAAATAAAGTCAAGTGTGTTTTTTTTTCCCTAATCAACTATTCAATTCCATCTTGGTTTCATTTGGGAGATCCATAAAAATCTCATCCCTCCTGCACAAAGTGGATTGAGAGACACACCACCAGAATGAAAACTAGCAGCATGGCATCTCTATTTAGACACTCCTAAATTAGGTTTTATAATTTAGAGTAGACAGTTAAGCTCCCTGTATTGTCAGGAGGGAGGCAGAGTTCTCTATCTAATAGTTAACATTACACAAAACCTCATTCATAATCTTAAGGTGCCAGGCTTGCAGATAGAGATGATGATTAGGTTTGTGATGCAGGCATGACATTTACAGTGAAAGGTTGGTAGAAAAAGTGGTCCCTCAATGAGTTTCTTGTTAGTAGAGAAGGATAAAATCCAAAGACCTAATGTGGCTGACAGATAGCCCAGCTGAGGTCTCAAATCCAAACTGAGTAACCTAGCAAACATTCACTTAATTGACTTAGAAGTCTGCAAGTTTTTATGCCAATCTGTTGTCAACAAAGAACCTACATAGAACATTATATTTCAAAGCTTGCCAAAATCCTGACAGATCTGAATATTATCTTGTGTATCTGAGTATTACCTTGTGCTTATGAACTTGTATAAGTAGAATTCCATGTATCTTATTCAACCCTGAATGAGTTAGGAAAAGACAAAACAAAACAAAACAAAAACATCAACAAGCACCAGAAAACACAAACAACAAACACAAAAAAACCACAAACAAACAAAAGAAAAGCCAACAAACAAAATAAAAACCACAAAAATACTCTGTCACTCAGTGATGAATGAATTCATATGGGGTAAATCTTCTCTGTGTCATTTTGTAATGGTTGATTTAGATATTTTCATGCACAATGTATTACCTGATTAAAAATTATCTTCTAAGGCCTCTCTAAGGAAAAGAGATTAAAGGGTTCCAGTGTTCTGTCACCCTCACAGTGAAAAGCTTTTCTCTTACATTCACATGGACCTTCCTATGCTCCAACTTGCACCTGTTGTCCCTTGTCCTATCATTGGACATCAACAATAAGAGCATTGTTCTCTCCTCCTGACACTCTTCCTTTACATATTATAAACATTAACGAGGTCACAGCTCAGTGTCCTCTTCTCCAAGATAAAGAGACCCAGCTCCCACAGCCATTTCTCATAAGAGAGAGGTCCCACACCTTTAATCATCTTTGTGTCTCTGTGCTGGTCTCTTCCAACCACTTCCTTGTCCTTGAACTAAGGGGCCCAGAACTGGACACATATTCCAGACAGGGCCCCACCAGGGCAGAGTAGAGGGAGAGGAGTACCTCAGCCTACTAACCATACCTCTTTTAATACATCCCAGGATGCTATTGACCCTCATGGCCATAGGCGTTCATTGCTGGCTCACAGTCGTCCCGTTCACAAGGACACACAGATCCCTATATTGCTCCCCAACAGGTCAGACTGTACTGATACTGATACAGGTATCTGTACAGATACCTGGGGTTGTTCTTTCCCAGGTGCAAGACTCTACACTTTCCCTTGTTGAATTTCATTATATTTCTCCCTGCCCAACTCTCCAGCCTGCCCCAGTCTCACTGAATGGCAGCACAGCCTTCAGGTGTGTCAGCCACTCCTCCCAGTTTTGTGTCAAAACACTTGTTTGCTTCCTTCTGGTACCTTTCTTTGCTTAGAAAAGAAGAAGGAACTTTAGAATAGAATCGAATCGAATCGAATCGAATAGAATAGAATAGAATAGAATAGGAGTAAAACATGTTGGAAAAGACCTCAGAGATCATTGAGTCCAACCTAGCATCCAACATCATCTTAACTAAACCATGGCACTGAGTGCCCCTTCCAGTCTCTTCCTGAACACCTCCAGTGATGGTGACTCCACCACCTCCCTGGACAGCCCATTCTAATGGCCAATCACTCTTTCTGTGATGAACTTCTTCCTAACATCCAGCCTAAACCTCCCCTGGCACAGCATGAGACTGTGTCCTCTTGTTCTGGTGCTGGTTGCCTGGGAGAAGAGACCAACCCCCACCTGGCTACAACCTCCCTTCAGGTAGTTGTAGACAGCAAGAAGGTCTCCCCTGAGCCTCCTCTACTCCAGGATAAGCAACTCCAGCTCCCTCAGCCTCTCCTCATAGGATTTGTGGACAAAACCCCTCACCAGCTTTGTTGCCCTTCTCTGGACACATTCCAGCAAGTCAACATCTTAATACTTAATAGATAATATTAATACATCTTAAAAACTTAATAGATCCAGTACTGCAGAACGGTTTGGAAACTTTCAATGTTTTCCTTATGATGGCATGTTGTGTTTTGTAGGATAGATACTCCCTAACACTGTAGGAAGACAGCAAAAGAGCTAATGTTCAGATCCAAGTGCAATAACACACCTGGATATTAGCTATTTTTATTCTCCATCTGTGCTAAGAAGTTAAAATGACTTATTTTTGAAAGGTACAGGTCACAGGCAAACACAGATTGGTTTTTAAATGGGTGTCACTCCCATCTGAAAACCTGAAACTAATGCCATATACTAGGAACTGTAATATTTTGCAGTTTATAAGAAGACAGAACAAACAAATATGACCCATCTTAATAAAAGGTAGCTGATATTAAAAAGGATGCTTTCAGTAGCTTGAGTTCTTTCAGCAGTTTGGATAGTTCTAAAAATTATACAAGCCAGTAGCTACAGTAACTTAATAGCTTTTTCTCCCACAATAACCAAGTGCTTTCTTCATCTCTTTGCTCTTTGGCAATTTAAATGAAAATTATCTTCAGAGTTCTTACCTTTAACTCATTTCTGTATAAGAAATCAGAAATTATTAGGCAAAGCTGTGTACACAAATTACTTTATTGTCTTCATTTCTTCTTGTTGCATCTGGAACCTTTAAATACAAATTGTATTTTGAAAAAAAAAATTGTTTCTAAAATAATTATTAGATGTTTATTTTACACTGTTCTCTGAAGTGAAGAGATCCATAAAATCTATAATGGTAAATACTAAGTATTTTCTTATAAAATTATTCTTTTGAAATAATTCCTGAGTTTAACTCTCATAAGTCAGAGTGGCTTGAGAGCAGCCAGGCAGAAAGGGACCTGGGGGTACTGGTGGACAGCTGGCTGAACATGAGCCCAGGTGGCCAAGAAGGCTAATGGCATCCTGGCTTGTATCAGGAAGAGGGTGGCCAGAAGGAGCAGGGAAGTTGTTGTGCCCCTGCACTCAGCACTGGTTAGGCCACACTTTGAGTCCTGGGTCCAGTTCTGGGCCCCTCAATTTAACAAGGACATTGAGACTCTTGAATGTGTCCAGAGAAGGGCAACAAGGCTGGTGAGAGATCTGAAGCACAAGCCCTATGAGGAGAGGCTGAGGCAGCTGGAGTTTCTTAGCCTGGAGAAGAGGAGGCTCAGAGGAGGCCTTCTTGCTGTCTACAAATACCTGAAGGGAGGTTGTAGACAGGTGGGGGTTGGTCTCTTCTCCTGGGTGGCCAGCACCAGAACAAGAGGACACAGTCTCAAGCTGCACCAGGGGAAGTTTAGGCTTGGGGTGTGGAGAAAGTTCTTCACAGAGTGAGTGTTTGGCCACTGGAATGTCCTACCCAGGGAGGTGGTGGAGTCACCATCCCTGGAGTTGTTCAAGAGGGGATTGGATGTGGCACTTGGTGCCATGGTTTATTTAGTCATGAGGTGTTGGGTGATAGGTTGGACTTGATGATCTCTGAGGTCTTTTCCAACCTTATTGATTCTATGATTCCTATTTACAATCCTCACTTTGAAAATATACTTGAAATTATCTTTTTAATAGACAAAGCACAAATAAGTAAAAAATTTAGCAGAGATAAAATACTCAATTGAAATACACTACCTCAGTTAACTAAATCCCCATAGGTTCTCAAAAGGATACCAAGAATTTTGAATTATTCAGATCCCTGGTTGCTGTTCTCTGCTTCCAAAGTCCTGCGGTTACTGAAATATTCAATTGTAAACTATCTGTGGATAATAGGAGATGTACATAATCAACAGAGGTACAATCCCTTGAAAATTATGTTATTTCTTTGTGTTTCTCCAGTTCTGGCAGAATTAGCAACCATCCCAACATCCAAGAGAGATAAGTAGATATCTTTATAATTACTAAATGTTGTGGATTGAACCATGGTGATTGAAATATTGATTTTTTTTTTCTATACTCTCTGTAAACTGATGATATAGAGCAACCTGGGGTAAACTTTTGTCAGAAATGTGAGTTGTGGGTTTTGGGTTGGGGTTTTTTTTGGGGTGGGGGGTTGTTTTGTTTTGTTTTTCCCCATGCTGTGAAAAGTGTCAGAGGGTGCTGGGAAAAAAAAAATCCTTCTGTTTCAAGAAAAGGAAAAAAAAGGAAAGAGATTACTTGGATCAAGCAAGGAAACAGTGGAAAGGGCTGATGAGCAAAACAAAGACAAGAGAGACCTTATAATCAACAATGTAGGGCTCAAAGTAGCTTATCCAAAACACCAGGAGAAGTTCAGGCTTGAGGTGAGGAGAAAGTTGTTCACTGAGAGAGTTGTTAGCCATTGGAATGCGCCGCCCAGGGAGGTGGTGGAGTCGCCATCCCTGGAGGTGTTCAGGAGGGGACTGGACATGGTACTTGGTGCCATGGTCTAGTAGGCATGAAGTCTTGGGTGACAGGTTGAACTTGATGATCTTTGAGGTCTTTTCCAACCTTGCTGATTCTATGATTCAATATATGTAAATAAGGAATTGCCTACAGAAAAGCATTACAGAGGAAGCTCTTGCACATCATCTGCAAAGTTAGCATGGGATGTCTCTCTAAAGTGCCTGTACACAACATGAGGACAAAAAGAAGGAATGAAAGGTCTGCACATGGGTGAAATACTATAAACTCAGGGGATCATGGAAACATCATGGTGTTGCTAAAAATTGAGTAATGCCTTGGGTGGATACAGCATCTTTAGGAAGGACAGAGTAGGACAGTGAAGAGACACAACTCTCCTTTCATGAGAAAGTAATATGAATGTGAGAAGCTCTGCCTAGGCACAGGTGGTGAACAAGCTGAGAGGCTGTGGGTCAGGATTAGAGGCCAGATCACTGTGAATATCATTGTGGGTGTCTTCCACCTAATAGAGGAAGCATCTCATCTGCAGAATCTGATTCTTATGATAGGCTTTAACCATCCTGATATCCACTGGAAGTGAAACATTACAGATAAGAAGCAATCAAGAAGGTTTTTTGGGAGTACAGAGGCAACTGGATAAGCAAAAAGGGAAAATGCTTGCCATACTAGATCATAGTTTTTGTGGTTGAAACACCTGCAAAACCCCTTCTTGCTATTCTTTGCATTCTTTGCCGAGTTCAGCTCCAGCCACACCTCGACCTTCCTGACACCATTCCTACACAACCGTGCAGTGCTCCTATGCCCTTACCAGGATACCAATCTCTGCTTGAACTGCCTGTGAAGTTCATTCTTGCCTTTTAGTTTGACCAGCAGCTCTCAACTCCACCATGCTGATTTCTTCCTTTTCTTATTGGATTTCTTGCACCTTGGGATCAAGACACATTTGAAGTGCTGGGTCTAATTCTAGGCTCTGAAGAGTTTCACCACCCTCAGAGTAAATAATCTATTCCTACCAGAAAGAAGTATTTTCTTTCTTAGAAAAAACATTGTCTTACTACAGTATTTTTTTCATCCAATACAGAGAAAAACTTGTTTTTATAGCCATACCTTTTATTTTGTTCTTCCAGTGTGATCCTCAGTCTATCACTAAGAGCTTCGTAAGAAGAGCCATGTAAATGGGAGCAGCACAATTAACTTCTGTTAGTGCATGTAATTATTAAGGTTCACCTTTTTTCATTATTTTATGCCACAGGGCATCATTAGTATTAATTATGATAAAAACTATTAATTTTTAACAGAAATATTGCTTTAAAAAAAAAGAGGACATTATGAAAGTCCACTTATTTTCACTTACTAAACTATTTTTCAGGTTAAGTGCAAGATAGGCATCAGATTTAATATCAATTTCAAATGTATTACTCTTAATTAATAGCAGAGGCCTCAGTAAACATGCAACAGAAGCAAAACACTTGTAAAAATAATCAAAGGAAAATGTAAAATGATCTTCATGGATAAGTAAATCTCTGATCTGTAAACCATATGAAATCTTTTTATTACAACATGTTTAGCAATTTTCTCATGTGGCTATCAACATAACAGCAAAATAAACAACCTTGGGAATCCTTTTGCAAGTATTTATGAGTGATCATGCTAGTTTTGTCTATGGATACATTCATCTGACTTTCTGTTTACCTTTTCACAAAGATACATTCTGGCTGCAAGAAAGGTAATGTCACCTTAATTATGTTCTTGCCTTGGTAGCATAAATTATTTGTGCTTTAACATATTTATATTTAGCCTTCTCAATCTTTCATTTCTGTCCTCCAGTTTGTGAGCTCTCTGCAACTATTAAAGAAAGCACAATCTTAGAGTGTATAACCTAGCAATGTTTATTATTTATTATTGGTTTTCCCCTGTCATATCTCTTTGTAATATAGTTCATTGAAGCTGTGTTAGCCAGTCCAAGAAGATGTAAAGGGGAAACTGTTCTTAGTTAAAGTACATTAAGATTTTATGCACATCAAGGAGGTCATTCCAGCTGCTACATCTACTTTTCTATTATTCTAGAGCTCTGCAGATTGTTGACAGGCAATATGCAGCTTGTCATTTCTACATCATTAAACCAAAAATTGTCATAATGGGACTGAGTGTCTTAGGAGTACCAAAAGCCATAATGCACCTCTTCCCATCAGCTGTAGGAGCTAGAAATAGTCAGTACTTCAGTGAAAAAGAAGACTATGTTCCAAACTGGAAACTCAGTACTTGAAAAAACTATTTCTTTTACTGTGCCCTTTTGACTGAGTCACTACTAACAGCATCATTAACTGCAATTCCTTGAATCAGTAGACATAAAGTTACTGAATTCAGATGGTTATGGAGCCATGGAAATCATGTATCATTGCCAGCAGCAGATCCAGCTCACTTTCTGAACTAATACTGTTGACTTTTCAGAGTTGTTGGTTACTGACATTTGCTTTCACCCAGTGTACTACACCCAGCTCCTGTAGAAGAGTTGATAGATACACATCCACTTCAACTTTTAGGACATCAGTTTCAACACCAGAAAATTAAACTTGTCCACATCACTTAACTCTAAGGTAAGTAGTATCACTTCAGAGAAGAAACAGACAGCATACACCACACAAACACATCGACACAAATCTCCCATGTAAAAACATCTTCACACACACTGAGATCCTCACCTGCTTTCTTGTACAAAAACTGAACTTCTGATTTTGAATTTCTCACCTGATTTCCCTGCTTGCCCTCTGAACTTGTTACAGCATTATCAGTGATGGGGAATAGCCATCTTCAGATGGAAAGTCATCCTGTCTTAAATGCATCTTTAGGATGACTCAACATGCTGTCTCAGGATGGTCACATAGGTAATCAGCTCAGACTCCTAATTTACTGAAATCCTCACTCATGACAGATGAATTCCACCCATGCCCTATGAGGAGAGGCTGAGGGAGCTGGGGTTGCTTAGCCTGGAGAAGAGGAGGCTCAGGGGAGACCTTCTTGCTCTCTACAACTACCTGAAGGGAGGTTGTAGCCAGGTGGGGATTGGTCTCTTCTCCCAGGCAACCAGCACCAGAACAAGAGGACACAGTGTCAAGCTGCACCAGGGGAGGTTTAGGCTGGATGTTAGGAAGAAGTTCTTCATAGAAAGAGTGATTGACCATTGGAATGGGCTGCCCAGGGAGGTGGAGGAGTCACCATCACTGGAGGCGTTTAGGAAGAGACTGGATGGGGTGCTTGGTGCCCTGGTTTAGTTGATTAGATAGTGTTGGATGCTAGGTTGGACTCGATGATCTCGAAGGTCTTTTCCAACCTGGTTAATTCTAGTCTATCTTGTTGTACAAGGAAAGTTTCCTTGTCCACAGCAGCTTCCACTGTTTCTCAGTGTAAACTTTTCCAACATTCAACACTAAAAATGCACATTTTGTCAGGAATATGCCTTTATGCACAGTTTGCAAACAAGGAGATTTTTATTGACTGTGCAGCTGAATGGCTTGTTGCAGTCAGCAAGAATGGAGAAAGACAGATAATGCACACGTTTTCAAGACTTAGTTTTGCAAATAATTTTATGAAATGATAAAATCATTGCATTTATTGATAATACTAAATATTCATATAAAAAAGATTAATGTGCCATTAAATTAAATATCTGTTACAAGTCTAGAAATGCCCACTCTGTATTCTGTTGTTTGTGTGCTTTCAAATAGAATCACAGAATCACCCAGGTTGGAAGAGACCTCAAAGATCATCAAGTCCAACCTGTCACCACAGACCTCATGACGAAACCATGGCGCCAAGTGCCACGTCCAGTCCCCTCTTGAACTCCTCAAGGGATGGTGACTCCACCACCTCCCTGGGCAGCCCATTCCAATGGCTAACAGCTCTCTCTGTGAGGGACTTTCTCCTCACCTCAAGCCTAAACTTCCCCTGGCACAGCTTGAGACTGTGTCCTCTTGTTCTGGTGCTGGTTGCCTGGGAGAAGAGACCAACTCCCTCCTGGCTACAACCTCCCTTCAGGTAGTTGTAGAGAGCAATAAGGTCTCCCCTGAGCCGCCTCTTCTCCAGGCTAAACAATCCCAGCTCTCTCAGACTCTCCTCACAGGGCTTGTGCTCGAGGCCTCTCACCAGCCTTGTTGCCCTTCTGTGTACCCTGTGTTCTCAACAGAGCTTTTCATTGTATATTGCTCTCTTTCCTGAAGAAAAAAAAACTATCCAAATTTCTTGTAACCTAATCAATTCACCTTAAAATTTATGAGTTTATATGGGAAAGAATAAAAACTTATATCCTGTGAAAAGTAAATAGGGAATTACTTTATTTACATTTTACATAAAACCTTGATCATAAAGGCCAAATAGTGATTGCAATTGCAGTTGTTTTGGAAGACTTCTCAGGGGTTTTGTGAGTTAGTTGTTCGAGATTTTTTCACTTTTGGATATAGAGAAAGAACACTTCTGGACTAAAATCTTATGAAAAGCTGAAATCTCAATGGATAATACAAAACAACATTAAAAATTCCATCTGTATATGTACATATCATTTTAATATTAATAAAGAGAGGGAGAAATTAATGTGTCAGTGTCTCGGTCTGGAGAGGGAAAGAGACTCAAGTTCTTTTGAATATTCCCGTGTTGTGAAATTAGGGGCATACACGAGGCCATAATATCAACAGCTAGACTATTGATTACATAAATAAAGTGGAAATAAGAAGGGGAGAGGGAGAAAATAGAGAGGGAGAGAGGGAAGAGGGAGAGAAGAGGAAAGGAATTATATTACCATACCCCTCACCCCCCCAAGACAGTTTGAGTCTGTGGAGGAAAGGTGCTGCAGGAGATGTTGAGTTTGTAGAGAAACAGTGCTGAGGCTTTGGCTGGAGAAGAGATGTGGTCCTCTGGGCAGCCTCTTCAGCTCCATGAGTTGCAGCAGGCGGATCTTAGGACACGGAGAGAAGGTTCAGTCTGCTTCTTCCAGGCTCCATGGCCTCTTCTCCGGAGCAGCACTGTCCCGGGCTTTTCCTTCTCTCGTGCTTTCCTTCTCAGCAGCATGGTCCTTCTTCTGTGTTTTCCTTCATCTCCGTTTTTCTTCTGTGTTTTTCTTCTGCCAAGCCAGTAGTGGCTCAAGTCTTTTATACAGTTTTTCAGTCCTTAGGTATGTGTCCAAGTATTGTCCCTCAGGAATTCAGGGGCCAGGAAATCATCCTTAGGTAAATATCCAGGTATCATTGCCCAGGAAATCTTTCTGTGCATTCCTGTGTGTTTGGGCAGGGGTCTGGATGGAGGGGGGAGGCCTCCGCCTCCTCCTTCTCCATCTACCTGCCCCCACATTCATTACACATCAGGAAATAGGTGGTGAATCCATTGTCTCACCGTTTCCAGGGTACTTGATGGGTGGAGATTATCTTGTCTTATGCATATTCCCGAAAGTGGCCTCGGTCCATTGTTGTGAGGCCAGCTGTGGTCCACTGATTGATGTTATCTTTCTACCTTTGTTCCAGTGGCTCTGCCCAACACATATCGTCTGGACAAGCAGCAAGTGATTTTATCTTTGTTGAGTCACACCAGGAGAGACAAGAGTTTCTCACAGTCAGTTATGTCCCGTTTTTGAAGGACACAGTATTTTGGCTAATCTCAGTTTCTCACAACACTGAAACAGCAGTTTTCCTATATTGACTTCAATTGCATTGTTGTCTAAAGGTGCACACTACAAGTCCATACCAAGGAAATTATTTTTGTTATAGCTACATGATTTTCTTTCCTACTTTTACTTGAAAGCATCCTTATGAAATATACACTGGATTACAAAAGTGAATACAATAAGTATAACATAACCTTATAGTTAAAATGAAAAGCATACAAGTAAGCACACATGCACTGTTAAAGCAATAGCACCTACTCAACTGGCATTGCATCTAATAACAATCCCTGAATATTTTTCAAAGATTGTGTGATTTTTTTTAATTAGGAAAATTATAAAAATCAAGGCTCAGAAACAATTCAATTTCTTTGGTTAATTGTCTTCCTAGGTGTGCCCTTGATCAAATATCCTAGAAAATCATTTTTAGAGATCCATCAAATTAGCAAGTATACAAGTCATCTGTGAAGGTTCTCCTGCCCTGGAGCAATGTATTTTGACACCATAAATTAGAGGAACTATAGTAAACTCAGTATGCTATGAAGTTAATTAGCATAATTTTATTCATTTTATAATTAAACATGTTTTAAACAGATCACATAACATGGAGAGTTGGGCAGGGAGAAATTTAATGAAATTCAACAAGGGCAAGTGGAGAGTCTTGCACAAGGGAAAAAACCAACCCCATGCATCAGTATAGGCTGGGGACTGATCTGCTGGAGAGCAGTGGAGGGGAAAAGGACCTGCAGCTCCCAGTGAATGGAAGGCTGATCATGAGCCAGCAATATGCTCTTGTGGCCAGGAAGGCCAATGCCATTCTGGGGTGTATTAGAAGAGCTGTGGTTAGTAGATTGAGAGATGCTCTCCTCCCTTTCTACTCTGCCCTGGTGAGGCTGCATCTCAAATATTGTGTCCAGCTCTGGGCCCCACAGTTCAGGTAGGACTGCTTGTAAGAGTCCATCACAGAGCCACAAAACTTATTAAGGAGAGACTGAGGGAGCTGGGTCACTTTAGTTTGGAGAAGAGGAGAGTGAGGAGTGACCTCATCAGTGTTTATAAATATGTAAAAGGTGAGTGCCAAGAGGATGGAGTGAGGCTATTCTCAGTGGTGCCCAATGACAGTACAAGGGGCAATGGGTGGAAGCTGAGGAATAAGAAGTTCATTTAAAGATGAGGAAAAAATATCATTTCCATGGGCAGCCTTATTCCAATGCCTGACCACCTTTCAGGAAAGAAATTTTTCCTGATATTCAACTACACTTTGCCTTGTGCAACCTGAGGCCATTTTCTCTCATGATATCACTTGGTACTAGGGAGAAGAAAACTACACCAACCTCATTGCAACCTCCTTTTAAGTAGTTGTAGAGAGCAATGAGGTCTCCACTCATCCTCCTCTTCTCCAGATTAAAGAATTCCAGTTCCTTCTGCCACTCCTCATGGTACTTGTTCTCCAAGATGCTGATCAGCTTTGTTGCCCTTCTCTGGTCACACTGCAGTGACTCAATGTCCTTCTTGTAGTGAGGGGTCTAAAAGTGCATGGCAGATTCTAGAATCAGTTCTCTTATTTTCTGGGCAAAATTTCTGACAGCTGTATCAAAATGCAACGTTCAGAATGTCACCATGAAGTATATCTATTGAAGTCCCTCTTTTTGCTATGCTCCTATAAATAATATCTTAATTTACTTTGAAAGAATGATTGTAAGTGCTATTGGACTTATATAAATGGAAGCGTTTCTTAGCAGTCTAGAGAAAACACACTCCAGTAAAAGACTTCAAAACCAAAACAAAGCAAAACAAATTCTTTCTCCTTAGTTGTTGCCACAGCCTTTTTCTAGTCCACCAGAACACATAAACACTGATTTTAGGTTTCTCTGTTTTCCATGGGGTTCTGTTCATACCACCAATATCTTTGCTGAAATCTGATTTACAGGTCTTTGAACTACTAATAGTAAATGTGGACAGTCATGCTCTGTTCTTAGAGATGACAGCCAGCAGACTGGAATGGTATTTAAAGATTGGAAATGGTTTGGATTTTTATTTAGAAATGAAATATGTTTAGGTTCTTAATTATTTTCTAATAAGATTAGACAATTTTAGGTACATACTCTTAATGTATTTTACTAATTGGCTGTGGGATATTTTAACATTAAATTATTATATAACACAATCTTATAAATTCAACAGGTTCTGCTTTCAGCTATTTTCTACTAAAATATTTATGCTTGTTGAACATTTTTTTTAGGGGAAAATTAAAAATAATTTCATTGAAGTGCCACTTCAATCCCTCCTCATTGAAAACCTTCCTGTAGTTAAATTCATAGTTTCAGTTTGGCTTGTTCCAGAATTTGTATTTTCTGTTGATCTTTGGCCAACTCCTGATTTATGTCCATTTCAATTCCTGTTCAAATAAAACTTGCCACACCTCCTCAGGTTCCTTTCAAACAAAAGAATTTATCACTAAAATCCTGACTTAACTCTTCTGGGTAAATTTAAATGTTTCCCATTCCTTTCTAAAGATGGTTAGATGCTTTTCCTTCAATCTGGAATAACTCAGTGGCAGAGGCAGCTGTCCAGAAGTCCTCAGTTCCTCAGCTGACATGAAAACAAATGGATTCCCAATTTGGAATACTTGACAGCAGTTTATGAGGAAAAGTAATAAACTTCCAAGACTCCTCCAAGAGTTCATCTATATAGAATAGAATAGAATAGAATAGAATAGAATAGAATAGAATAGAATAGAATAGAATAGAATAGAATAGAATTAAACAGATTGGAAAAGACCTTCAAGATCATCAAGTCCAATCCATCACCCAAAAAGATCTAATCAACTAAACCATGGCACCAAGCACCCCATCCAGTCTCTTCCTAAACACTTCCAGTGATGGTGACTCCACCACCTCCCTGGGCAGACCATTCTAATGGCCAAACACGCTTTCTGTGAAGAGCTTCTTCCTAACATCCAGACTAAAGCTCCCCTGGCACAGCTTGAGACTGTGTCTTCTTGTTGTGGTGCTGGTTGTCTGGGAGAAGTGACCAGCCCCCACATGGCTATAACAATCTCCTGGTTGTCCCAGTTCCTGAACAGCAATTGGCAGTTTTTGGAGGAGTACTAGTCAGAGCACCCTAAACTGTAACAGAGGCTGTTCTAACAATTTAGTAATATTGACAACCAAGTTCCTCTGTTCATTCTTGAACTCCCTGACAGTTTTATTTAGTAATGTATACACATGTCTTTGAGTTCAGTGATATCAGAGGAATTCCTTGGATCTTGTCCAAAAGATGACTGAACATTCTAGTATATGCTATCCTGAACAGCAACAATACAATGTCTCTGAGTTTGCTTAATCACTTTAAGAATACAGAAAAACAGTAGAATTTGCTGCGCAATCTGCACTTCACAAAATCCAGTTAAATCAGGGTATGTCCAGGGGTAGGCAGTCATTGTGAAATACCTGGAAGTAACAGGGAAAAACAATTTAAATACCTTTTTGATTTTTTTAGGAATTGTGCTGTTAGTTACACTGCCAGCACTTTCTGTCACTGACTCTTTTTTTACTAATAAACAAGCCTCTTCACCTTAAATTATATAGTAAACAAGTAAAGCATTTCAACATTCTGTTTTTAATTTCTTCTTTGTGGGCTTCAACTAATGCTTCAGTTGATACTAACACCCTGCTTGATTGTCTCCAAAATATAACTGAGGAATTCCTTCATAGCACATCTATAGTAATTTTGACCAATGTGGTAGAGTATACCAAAGAAGCTATTGAATTAAAGGAATACATCATCTTCTATGCAGTTTTTATGTATTGCTTCTTCTGAAAATGATTCTGACAGAGTATCTTTAAAAATATCACAAACCCTAAAAGTGCATTAATATTCTTGTCATCTATCTTTGTAAAGCATATTGGTTTTAATAACAGTAAAGATACAGAGAGTGGTACTCACTATCCCACTCATAGTCTCACTTCTACCTAACACAAGTTGGCAAATCAATGATTCCAAGAGTTTTTCAGGACATGTGAGGAGAAAGTTCTTCACTGAGAGAGTCATTTGTCATTGGAATGGGCTGCCCAGGGAGGTGGTAGAGTCACCATCCCTGGAGGTGTTCAAGAGGGCATTGGATGTGGCACTTGGTGCCACGGTCTAGTAGGCATGAGGTGTTGGGTTACAGGTTGGACTTGATGATCCTTGAGGTCTTTTCCAACCTTGCTGATTCTATGATTCTAAATTAGTGAACTAGACTTAATCTTATCATTATTCATGATAATTTCATCCCCATTTAGACAGAGTTCCATGACAGGAAGTTCAGGAAATCTAGACCCACTAGTCAATAAGGTTGTTTTGACTATCACATACAATCAGGCCTTTGCTGGAAGCAGTTTCAGCCTCTAACATTCTTCACATTCCAATCAAAACATATTATAAAATATGAAGACATTTTTGCTGTAGAATATATTTTTAATTGAAACCAAAACAAAAATATCCAAACAAAACCCCCACCCAAACAAACATACATAAAAAACCCCAAACAAACATGTACAGTCCTATTTTTAGCAGAGGTATCATTTGGATTGACCTGTTAACAAATTCTGTCTGTCATTTTTCAATGGTGAAAAGGAGAATAACTGAAAACAGAAGGAAAGTTGGGAAAATGTATGTGTATGCAGCATTTGCCCTGAGATGGTGCCTGAATGGTACATACTAACATGACATTTATCTTGAACATCTTGAAGAATCAAGAAATTGATCTTCTTAGCTTGAACACTAAGAAGAATCTATGGATTCTGTAATCTAAATGTAGATCTTTTGACACTGTATCTTTGCCTTCACCAAAAAAACCCCAAACCAACAATGCTATAGGTTGAGTTTTAATCTGCTGCTATTCATACCATCTTGCCTCATGCCAACTTCAAACTGAAAGTGCTGGCTGGAGTAAAGTGATAGGGAGCTTGAAGTTTAGATTGTAACATGAGAGGTTTCCTGGTCTGGTTGCTGCTTTTGGGTTCTGTTTTTTTGGGCACTGGTTTCCTTCCACAGCAATGGCAGCCAGACAGGGCGGGATGGGCAAGTAGCTCCTGGCTAGAGTTTTTACCTTGCTGGTTTTCTACTTGCTGTTGTTTTCTTCTGTGCTTTTTCTGCAAATAGATTAAGGTAACTGTGCATTATGTTATCTCATTTATATTAAACTCTTATCTTATCTGAACTCTCTTTTTCAACCCAGAATTTTTTTGAATGTGTGTTACTTTCCCTCACTTCTGTGTTGCAGGGAAAAGGCTGAGTTAAACTAACACACAAATGAAAAATAAAACTAGCTATAACATCATTCTGCAAAGCTATAATGGAGAATTCTTGACTTAAGTTTGATGACAGAAATGTCTGAAGTTATTTGATTATGGGAGTAGGATTCAGAGTTATGGAACATTTCCTGAGATAATACATCCCACACTTCTGAGTCACGATCTTGCAGTTCACATTCACATTTCTTCTCTAAGAAAAAATCCACGGCAGAAACAGAAGTAGAACTATTTCTGCTGATTAGAAAAAAAGGTTGAGTAAATAAGGGTCAAAAGTGAAATTCTGCAAAACTTGGAAATGATAGTTACAGGACTCGTGTGTGTGTGTGTGTGTGTGGGTATGTATCATATGTTTCACATACACAGAATGTTAGACAAGCTATTGTCTCATCGCATAGTTAATAGCACATCAGATATTCTATTTGGAATTTGAGCACTAACATTGTTTTCCTGATCATGTGATTATCTTTCTGATTATTGGCTGAGGGCTGAAACTTCAAAAGATGAGGAAGTCCTCTAAGATCAAGAATAAAAGCATATCCTAGCTAGAAATTATAATCCCTGTGACCATAGTCACAGATAGTTCCATTCAGACTTTGAGTGTTTGTGGATAGTTCATGAATATATTAGTAATTGCTCAATTATTGATGGATTGCCACACATTGTAGAGAATAAAATTCAAGTGAATTTTTGTCTAGAAGTATCTCGCTGTCTGACAAATTCTCATGAAGCTTTAGTCTGGGATGTGGTTTAGGTCATTGTATGGTGGGGAATCAAACAATCACCAAAGCAACTTGTTTCAATGCTTTACCACCCCATTGTATGAAAATTCCTTCCTTATATCTACTCTAAAACTTCTCTCCTTTAGTTTAAAACCCCTTGTCTGGTCACAACAAGCCTTCTCAAACACTGCCCCTCCTTTGTTATAGTACTGAAAGGACTCAATAAAGTCTCACTGGAGCCTTCCAATTCCTGGGCTGAACAGCCCCAATTCTTTTAGCCTTTGTCCTTTGAAGAGGTGCTCCAGCCCCTGATAATATTTGTGGCCCTCCTCTAAACCCACTCCAACAAGTCCATGTCTTTTGTGTGCTGATGACTTTAGAGTTAGATACAGTTCTCCAAATGAAGTTTCACCAGGCAAGACTAGAGGGGCAGAATGACTTCTTTTGACTGCTGGCCTCACTTCTTTGATGCAGCCCTTGGACTTGTGGGTTGCAAGAGGACTTTGGCAGCTTATGTCCAGCTTTTTACTCACTCTACTTAGCCAGCCAAGCCACAGGCTTTGTAATCAGTCACTAGTACTGTTCCAAATGTAGGTCTAAAACCAAATTATCTAAGCATCTATGTGATCTACAAGTTTTGGAAGACTGCAGCTCAGGATGTATGCATTTCAACACTGTTCATTCCAGTTTAAGACATATAACACTGCACTCAAAGAAAAGTTGGGAGCCTTGGTAAGTCTTTGGAGGTCACACACTGATCAGTACAGGTTTCTGGTCTTATGAAGAAGGATACATAAACTAGAGTAGGGGAATGATTTCACTCCCTGACATGTCTAGACTACTACTATAAGAACATGGTATGTTCACTGATTTAGGTCTCCCTCAAAAATGCAATGAACTAATTATTCAAACACAGCCAACAGAGGTAGTACTGATTACATTCTATTTGATGTATCTTACAGGGCAGGAATCTAGAGCATTCCTTTCAGCATTTGTTGACTCAGTGCTACTGTTTTATTGTGAGTTGGTCTTTAACTGAATATAATCTAATAATCGCCCTCGATGAAAATATTAAATGTTCAAACTCTGCATTGACTTCTTAGGTCTTTGTGGATAAGTGTAATATCAATTAACCACTTCAATGTGACAATAGTTTGGAAGTGATAGACCTTGACACTTGCAGACTAAGGCCAAAAGACTTAGCAGAACAGTTACAGTTATGCATATCATTATATATAGATTTAAGCTACTTCAAACTGAGACAAAAATACTATTCATCCTATCATTTCTGTCCTGGAGGAGACAGGGCATACAAGTGCATAAATGTTTCCTTCAGAATGATTGCCCTTAGAGGCTAATAGCAGCATGCTGGTTACACAGTGTTTATGCAGTGGTGATACATACACATAAGCCTGTAGGCTCAAGTGTACTCTAGTTTTATACTCAACTTAGCTCTCAGTGAGAAGTTTTCCTGGAATCAATTGCACCTATTCAAGACGGGCAGCAATTTAGTGCTAACCAACAGTGACTATAACAGCCAGCTCCTGAGAGAAGGTCAGTATTTTCCTGCCAAGATAAATTGTGAATTTTGCCTCCTAACCTGAGGAAAGTGCTAAAATCCTTTGCATTATAATATATTGTAATAAAACACGGTGCTGCAAAAACAGATGGTGCTACCCTTATAAGTCTCTTAACCCTTATAAAATAAACTGTCTTAGAAGGTATACTGCTGAGGTGTCTTCCCCTGAGCAAGGTAGTGTGGAAAGAGAGCTATATGAATAAGAGGTAGGAAGCAGGATCACTGCCAAAAATGTGTGCACAAATGACTAATTTCCATGATGAAAAATCATGGTGTTTCTTTAGAAAAGTCCCTGTGTCTACTGCCCATCTGTTTTACTTATGTGCACTTAATGATAAGGGAATTGTCCAATTTGGTCTTACAACTGCTGTTGGGGTAATATTTAGACTCTTGAAACCCCTTGTGCTACTCAGTAAAGCCAGAATTTAAACAGTGGTTCAAGTCTGCAGCAAGTGCTCTTGCCCCAAAGACATTACAGAAAGCAATGGGACTTTTAGAGTCAAGGTGTCCTGGTTGAAAATAACGGAGAGCTTTCACTGTGCAGAATGTGTTCTAGAGGAACACAATATAGAATAGAATAGAATAGGATAGAATAGAATAGACCAGGTTGGAAGAGACCTTCAAGATCATCGTGTCCAACCCACCATCCAACACTATCTAATCAACTAAACCATGGTACCAAGCGCCCCGTGTAGTCTCTTCCTAAACACCTCCAGTGATGGGGACTCCACCACCTCCCTGGGCAGCCCATTCCAATGGCTTATAATAGTACTACTACTACTATTACTAGTACTACTAGTACTAGTACTAGTACTAGTACTACTACTAATGCCAATAATAATTCTATTCTATTCTACTAGTACTACTGCTACTACTACTACTACTACTACTGCTACTGCTACTAATGCCAATAATAATGGCTAATAATTAATAACAATAATTTTATTAACCTTTAACAGCTATGATATTACTCTCTGAATAATACAAAGATAGAGAAAGTTGTGTTAGCAATTACCATAGTATATTTCCTATGAAATAAAATTTAATAAACCATAGCCCTACTCAGAGTGTTTTGTAGTAATTAAGCTGCCACTATACTTACTACTTTAAATGATATTTTATGAACTCTAATATCTATCTAGAAGCTGAATATTTTCTTCTCTCACGAAATAAAAGTAAAGTGGTTTTTTTCATTGTTTATTAAAGGGTTATAGTGTACTTAATGAAGGTCAGAATCGCAGAGATTTGCTAAAAATAAATTGCCTAAATTAAAAACAACCACAATCTCATTGTGCTGCATGTATAATCTTGTGTGCCTTAAAATATGTCTTCTCCACATAATGAAGTACATGTACAGAATATGGAAACCTTGTGCTGAAACAAATATTACATGTGCCCATAAATTAATCTGTCCCCTTAGGAAAATGAAATTTCACAATGTAATTACCCCATTTCTTCACTGAAGACATAAAGGAATTTATGGTACTAATTACCCTGATAATGGAGAGGGATTTTTTTTTTCTCCCCTCTTTCATTGAAATCTCACCTAGAAAAATATAGGATGATGTAACTCACTGAATTCTGCAGTGGCTCTGCTGTTGTATATTTATTAGAGGAAACTGAGGCATTTTGATAGTTTTGGGTTAACCTTAAACATAAATGTCCCACATGGCAATAAATATAAGCTTCCAATATAATACAGAAGATGTAAGAATGACATTATCCTGCTGCTTCAAGTTTTCTTCTGATACTTTTCTCGGTAAAAGTGCTATTAAACTGAAAAAAAACAAACCCTCACATGCTTATGTGACTTTTTTTTCCCAAATTCTTGATTCTGCAACTGTTTGTAGCACTGTGTATGAAGCATCACAAATAATCATGTTCTTCATCATAAGCAAGCTTTTGTTGAAGGATTTTTATGCTTATCCTTATGACTATCCTTAAAAGCAGAAGTGTTTATATGTAAATCCTAAAATATGGTTTTTTTGTTCATAAAAAGAGGTGAGGAGAAAGTTCTTCACAGAGAGAGTTGTTAGCCATTGGAATGGACTACCCAGGGAGGTGGTGGAGTCACTGTCCCTGAAGGTGTTCAAGAAGGAATTGGATGTGGCACTCAGTGCCATGGTCTAGTAGTCATGAGGTCTGTGGTGACAGGTTGGACTTGATGATCATTGAGGTCTTTTCCCAACCTTATTGATTCTATGATTCTATTCTATAATTTGTGTAAGTGTTTCATAACCTCAAAATTCTTCACAAACTGAAACTATGTTAATTGTCTAGGAGTAATTCTCTCTGATAGTTTAGAATACACATCAGATGGCTAACGAGAGAGAGACAAATTCAAATGTAAAGAATACCTCTGTTGACTAAAACATATCAACCAAGATTACACACAGAGAGAAATTTAGAAGAGATATTCCTCCCTCCAAAATTCCCAAGTCAATATTTGGGATTGGGTGAGTATCTCTTTGTGTGTGTGTGCGCGTGTGATTTTGGTATTGTTTAGTTTACTTGTATAGTTTACAAACCACAGTAAGAATAGACAAGCTAATGAAGTGCCACATATCAATCAAGAAAAAATATTCTGGTGGTGATTGTGGTGATGCCTTAAAATTACCATCAACAAGTAGACACAAGAAATTCAGTTCTGATGATGCTTCCTATCAATTTATAGAATAGAATAGAATAGAATAGAATAGAATAGAATAGAATAGAGCAGGTTGGAAGAGACCTTCGAGAGAGAGACCAAACCCCTCACCAGCTTTGTTGCCCTTCTCTGGACACATTCCAGCAACTCAACATCTTTCCTAAACTGAGGGGCCCGGAACTGGACACAGGACTCAAGGTGTGGCCTAACTAGTGCTGAGTCCAGGGGCACAATGACCTCCCTGCTCCTGCTGGCCACACTGTTCCTCATACAGACCAGGATGCCATTGGCCTTCTTGGCCACCTGGGCACACTGCTGTCTCATGTTCAGCCTACTATCAACCAGTACCCCCAGGTCCCTTTCTGCCTGGCCACTCTCCAGCCACTCTGACCCCAGCCTGTAGCACTGCATGGGGTTGCTATGGCCAATGTGCAGAACCTGGCACATGGATGTGTGCACACAGTGAGGATCGGCATAGCTGTCGTCTCACGTGCCTACTGCTGGTGATCATTACATCACCAGCAGCAAATTTAACTTTTAAAGAAAGAAAATAAAAAAAAAAAAAGAAAAAAACCACCAACAGCAACAAAAAAAACCTGACAAAAAAAAACCCAACCCAATAAACCCCCAACATAACAAACAACCAAAAAAAACACCCATTCACTCATTTGTAAGATCATGAGTCACCACACTTCTTTTCATTCTGCCTACACTGATAGCCCATGAAAGCTAAAAATACAGAAGGCTTTACAACTATTTCATCTTGTGGCACAAAGGCCACACAAATGTTATTTCAGATACAAAGCTAATTAAATTAATGGAAAGCAGCTAGAGGCAAACTAGTAAGGTATGTTCTGTCAATTCAACATTTGTAGAAGTTCATTTTGTTCCACTAAGAGTTTCAGAGTTGCACAGTTTTAATTTGGAGACTAGTTTGTGTGGAGTATCCATTTGTGATTTAATATGACCAGTTCACATGAGTTGAAGATCCAGGTGCAATATCCCTTTTAGTGCATGTAACTCTGTAAGATGCATACAGTGAAAATACATTTCAGTAGGAAAAATATGTGTCAGGTGGTTACAGGATTTGATTTAGCCATACTTCATGAAGATTGGCTACACAAAGTATGGACTGATTTGTAAGAATACAAGATGCTGGAGCAATTGGCATAACATGTGCTGGAGTTGGAAAGGTATTTCAGCTTCTGTCTTAAGGGCTGTCCTGATGATGACTGAAAGCACATTGAACTGTATGTGTACTATTGGTCCAGTTGAATTCCCAGCTACATCCCAACTACTTCCAAGGGTGTGTCTCAGCTATAATGAGTCTCAATACCATGAGTTCCTCAACACACAGCTTTCCTATTCACTCTGTCCTCTTCCCACACCCTAGTGTTTCCCATTCCAGGGTTCCCTCAAAAAACTGAAACTGGGCCTCTCAGTTTAGGAAAGATGTTGAGATGCAGGAATGTGTCCAGAGAAGGGCAACAAAGCTGAAGAGGCTGCCCAGAGGACATCATCTCTTCTACAGCCAAAACTGCAGCACCCTTCCTCTACAGACATACATAGAATACATACATACATACATAGAATAAACCAGGTTGGAAGAGACCTTCAAGATCATCACGTCCAACCCATCAACCAATCCAACACCACCTAAACAACTAACCCATGGCACCAAACAACTAACCCATGGCACCAAACATCTCCTGCAGCACCTTTCCTCCACAGACTCAAACTGTCTTGGGGGGTGAGGGGTGTGGTAATATAATTCCTTTCCTCTTTTTTCTCTCTCTTCTCTCCCTCTCTATTTTCTCTCTCTCCCCTTCTGATCCATCCACTTTATTTGTGTAATAGATAGCCTTGCTGTTGATATTTTGGCCTCATTTGCACCTCTAATTTCATGACATGGGAATATTCAAAAGAACTGAGTCTCTTTCCTTCTCTGGACCAAGACAATGACCTTCTACCCATGTTGGTTCTCTTCCATATGTCTTTTCTACTATTGCACCTGTTATTTCCACTATTATGCCTGTTATTTCCAATGTTTTGTTTAGTTCTGTATTTTGGTTGCATGATGAAATTCAGTTGGACACCTTCACCTGACCTGTGCTGACAGATATCAGTGTTAAAAAAAAAATAAAATAAATAGTTTCTGGTCTTCTCACTGAGACTATTCATTAGCACTTTTAAGCAATATTATCACACATATCCTTTTTATAGAGCCATAGAATCATTAAGGTTGGAAAAGACGTCGCAGGTTATCAAGTCCAACCATCAACCCAACACCTCCATGGCCACTAACATATATCCCTCTTCTTGTGCAACTTGAGGCAATTTCCTCTCATACTACCAGTAGCTGTGTGGGAGGAAGTACTGACCTCACACCCCAATATAACCTCCTTTCAGGTACTTGTAGACAGAAATAAGTTCTACCCTCAGGCTTCTTTTCCCCAGAAGAGGTCAAAGGTATATAAATAAGTACATGAGCAAGTAAAAAAGATTATCAGAGACAGAGAAGGGTTATTTTTGGGTTTGGTTTATTTGTGTTTTGTTTTGTTTTCTTAAAATAAGAAATCATCAAACTTATTTTAATGTAAAAATTATATTTACCTTTGATCTAAAGGCCACATTCCAAGGTATTAAAACCTAGGCAGATCTTGATCTTTCCCTCCTTTTCTGGGGACATACAAATAGATCAATTTTTAGGAATTTTAAAGGGAATGTCTACTGCATTTATTATTTGCTGTGAATTTCAATTTTCTCATCTCTGTTAAAGCAAGTTTTCAACTCACTACTTAATTGTCTGCACTAAAGAAATTCTTCTGCTTCTTATGAAAAGACTGCCAAAGGATGAAAAAGTAGGTTGGGTGGATTTTTTGTTCAAAGGCCTCATAGGTGCCTACATATTTTTTCCCATGTGACACTGAGATGAAAACAGTTATATACAAGACAACACAGTAGGACAAAATGTTTAAAAGCAAGAGTAAATGCAGATACAGTTACTTTGCATAGCAGATTTAAAAAAGAAGACAGAAAAAAAATGTGAAAAGAAGATCCAAGAGAAAGACTAAAATGAAATGTCTATTTTGACTTATTTTTGAATGCAGGCTATTGTGTAAATTCAACACTACAGTGGCTGAGATGAACATGGATGTGTCATTCATCTGTATTTTAGTGTCTGCATGAGCTGCTACAAGACTCCTGCAATCCTCAGAAATCACCAGTCATGCTATGATGCTGTTCTGCTTGCAAGTGCAGAAAGGATTTAAGAGAAAAACGTCTAGATCTGTTCTTTTCCTCATCCTATCCAGATGTGTTAATCTCTAGGGGTTTGATTAATTGTTTGTTTGTTTGTTTTTCTGTTGTTTGTTTGGTTGTTTTTATTTCTTTTTGTTTGTTGTTGTGGGTATGTGTTATTTTTCACTCCTTATCTAAAACCTCTGCATATCATTGCTAATGGAGTATGTGAATTAATCTCTGCATTATTCAGGTACCAATACTCATAATAGTCTTTCATCCCAATGACTGGAATATAAATGGTCTAATTAGTGATTGTAGTAATCTGACTTAAAGATTACTCAGCTTTTAGTATAGTTTCCTAAGTCATATAGAGAACTGGAAAAACAGGAATAGAAAGACAAATGATGAAGTCTCATCTGACAAAATCAGCATAACGATTATGAAGTACATCTATGCTATCTAGCAATGCAGCAAAACATGACATCTCAACTCAGTAGAGAGGAAAACAAACAAACAAACAACCTATATAGGCATGCATTTTAAAATAGAAGACAGAAAATCTGTAAGCCTTCCACCTAATAGCTCATTTAGTATTTTCTCTTTTTGTAGTTACAGTGTGCCTCTGTATTGATTTTATTTGAATAGCCATGTATGTGATGTTCAGACTCCAACTGAGTTTCGAATAAAACTCTGAACCTACAATTTATAGGCAATATTGTGATTCCTCTGTGATAAACTGAGTTCCTTAATAATCACCTTTCTGTGCCTTAGATGAACATAACACATACAGGTTACAAGTTTAAGAAGAGTAGGTGTACAAGAAAAATCCTATTTAGACAACAAATGCATGAACTGGAAATGACAGATGAGCAGAGCATCTAGTGCTTCAATTTGAACAGAAGAGACATCCTGTACTTCTGGGATCCAGTCTCCAGGCAACTAGAGATCAGAATAAAACATTCATTTACTTCCTGTTCTACAACAATAGTCTCTGAAAAATATGAGTAAAGAGCAAGAAAATAAGAGAATGTGGCAGGCAGGACAAAGTTTTGTTATAAAATATGTGGCAAGGGGAAGTCTACTTCAAAAGTGACTTTATTTTTTTTAGCTGATCTAATGGTCACAACTTCAAGTATATAATATAAAACAGTTCTAGACAGCTGAAGAAGTAATCTTTATACCTCAACTTTTCAAGAGCATTTGTCAGCTCTCATGGAATCATCACCATATTAAATATTAAAAGAAAGTGGTATTTTCCTGGGGGAAAACATATATACAAGATTCAGGAGCACCTATACTAAATTAACTTGTCAATATATTTTATATTCACAGTACTGTACCTACCACTGTTACACAATACAGTGAATCAAATGTTGAAATCCTGACCTCTCCAGTCTGACTATGCTTACATTACACTGAGGACTGACTAAATATATTTGCAAAATTGATCCATTTTAATATTCAGTGTAATAGTAGAGGTATTAAAATAATTTATTTGATTTCATGGAGACTCTTGTTTACATGTGTATGCGTGCAGGAAGACACTTCTATGAGTACCAAAGTCTCTATATTCATTTATATATAAATATATATATACACACACACACAAAATATATATATACACACACACATACATACATATACATATATATACACACACACAAATTAGAGGCAGAGGGAGCTGGGATTTCTTAGCCTGGAGAAGAGGAGGCTCAGGGTGTAATGGGTTGGGGCAGGTCCCCTCCCCACCACAGGCAGAAATAACGACTCAGACAAACGGATTGCAAAAGTGATGAAAGTTTAAATAGAAAGCAGTGAATGTTACAGAAAACCCAAAGCGCAGTGACAAAGAAAGATCCCATCCCCACCTGAGGGTGCATCCAAAACCCCCAGGGCTCCTTCTTCCCCCTCCCTCTGCTGGGCTAGTCTCAGCTGGCCAGGCCTGAGACTGCCCATCCCCCTGTGGCCTTGGGCCCAATCAGGCCCATGGCCGGGAGATCTCTCCCCCAGTTACCAAGTCTCGGAGAGGGAAGGAAAGAGGAAGTGCCAGACTCCGCACTGGATCTTATAGTGGTGCAAAGAATTATGGTAGGAAATACACAATTTCCTGTGTCCATCCCTCTGGGCTGGACTTCTGGACACAGGAAGTGAATGCACCAGGGGGGCACCCAGCTCAAACTACAACACAGGGGAGACCTCATTGGGATGTGGTGGAGTCACCATCACTGGAGGTGTTTAGGAAGAGACTGGATGGGGCGCTTGGTGCCATGGTTTAGTTGATTAAGTAGTATTGAGTGATAAGTTGGACTCAATGATCTCAAAGGCCTTTTCCAACCTGGTTAATTCTATTCTATTCTATTCTATTCTATTCTATTCTATTCTATTCTATTCTATTCTATTCTATTCTATTCTATTTGTTCCAGGGTAAAATGGGGAAATACCCTGGACTGAATAAAATATTATGCTTGCCTTAAGAGTATAAGTTTATTTTTTTTAAATGTAACTGAGCCATGAAGAAAAAAACCATCTTGTAGGTATCTCTATGATGTTTTCTACATACAAAGGTTTAAATATCTACTTTATAGAAGCCTTGATTCCCCCTCATTGGCTGTTAGATGCCATGTGTAATAACTAGCAACAAACTGAATTTTCTGTAGTGCGGTATATTATTCTTAAAATGAAAAATGCACACAAGAGCAGACAAGTTTCATGTGTTTTTCAAGCCTCATTAAGCTCCCCTTC
This sequence comes from Dryobates pubescens, assembly GCF_014839835.1. Taxonomy (NCBI): domain Eukaryota; kingdom Metazoa; phylum Chordata; class Aves; order Piciformes; family Picidae; genus Dryobates; species Dryobates pubescens. Next base: position 36,874,337 of record NC_071618.1, on the reverse strand, counting down.
CTCTTCCTCTTCCTCTTCCTCTTCCTCTTCCTCTTCCTCTTCCTCTTCCTCTTCCTCTTCCTCTTCCTCTTCCTCTTCCTCTTCCTCTTCCTCTTCCTCTTCCTCTTCCTCTTCCTCTTCCTCTTCCTCTTCCTCTTCCTCTTCCTCTTCCTCTCTTTCCCTTTTTCTCTTGTGCTCTCCCTTATTTTCTTACTTTGGTTCACTCTCTTTTGTGCTTTACTTTCTCTATTTTCTCGATGATTTTTCTCTCCATTTTTCCCCACTTTTTGTCTCTTTTTCCTTCATTTATTTTTCTCTGTCTCTTACTCCCCCTAACACTGATGTTCAACAAACCAGTCCTAACTGATATTTCTTTTATGATTGACTACAAATTGATAAAATAACTAGTCATTACAACTGAGGAAGAGTAGGGGATGTTAAATGTCTTTGAGGTTGTGCTCTTTTGATTGCTGTAATTTTGAGATGTTTTAAAGACAAGAAACAAAATAAATAAAAACATTACAGAAATGGAATTGCAATCATGGAAACACAGTGGGATGACTCATACTTCTGGGCTGCTGCAATGGATAGCTAGAACATCTTCAGAAGGTATATATAAGGAAGAAGAGGCAGTTAGGTGTCTATGTCATGGAGTGTTTTGACTCTCTTCAGCTTGATGATGGTGATGATAGAATCATAGAATCATAGAATTGTTAGGAACCTTAAGGAACAGCTAGTTCCAACTTCCCTGCTATAGGCAGGGACACCTCACACTAGATCAGGTTGCTCAGAGCCACATCCAGCCTGGCCTTAAAAACCTCCAGGGATGGGGCTTCTACCACCTCCCTGAGCAACCTGTTCCAATGTCTCATCACCCTCATGGTGAAGAACTTCTTCCTAACATCCAATCTGAATCTACCCATTTCTACTTTTGTTCCATTCACCCTAGTCCTACCATTACCTGACACCCTAAAAAGTCCCTCACCAGCTTTCTTGTAGGTCCCCCTTCACATACTGGAACACCGCAATAAGGTCTCCTCAGAGCCTTCTCTTCTGCAGACTGAACAGCCCTAACTCTCAATCTGTCCTCATAGGATAGGTTCTCCAGCCCTCTAATCATCCTTGTGGCCCTTCTCTGGACTTGTTCCAGCACCTCCAGATCTTTGTGGGGGGTGCTGATGTTTGAAGGCTGTTGCAGACACACTGATCATGAAATGGTAGAGTGTTTGATTCCTGGGGAAGTAATAAGAACTAGGAAAGCTACCAGCCTGGACTTACAGGGAGCAGACTTCAGCCTATTTAGGAGCCTAGTTGACAGGGTCCCTTGGGAGGCAGTCCTAAATTGCAGAAAAGTCCATGAAGTCTGGACATGTCCTCAAGGAAAACATCTTTAAGGTGCCAGAGAAAGATGCTCTTGTGTTCCGTAAGAAAGGTGTGATGGGTTATGCCTATCCTGAAAGCAGGGGGTGAGGTGGGGCTGGTGAAAGCCTTGCTCTCCCTGGACGGTGTTTTCCTCGTGGGGAACTGAGTCAGTCTCTTCCACTCTCACTCCCTGTCCAGCAAGCCTATGAAAAGGAGGACACTGCAGCCAGTGCTGTCTTACTTCTGCCTTGCAGGGACGAAAAAGAGTAGCTGCTGGCTTCCTGCTTCTCTGCCATGTGGTCCTCCCTGCTACATCCACGCCTCTGCAAAGGACTGGTTTTGTATTCATATTTTCCCCATCCATCCTTGTTCCTTACCCTTGTGAACCCTTCCAGTTATTGTTTTATATATATATATTAAAGAAAATTCTTTACCTCTTTACTTCCAAGCCAACTCCAAATTATTTCATGGTGTAATTGCTCTTTCCCTTTTTTTCCTCTCTATTGGGAAAGAGGAGGGGAGGAGTGGGGGAGAGATTCTCAGACTTGCCCCCATCTGAGCTCTTAAATCCCAGTTAAGGCTCAAAGCAGCACAACAAGCCAGAGAGGAAGAAGATTGACCTAGCTAAGCAGAGAAATTTGTCTGAAATTTAAAAAAAAAATAAAAAATTGTTTATGGCCTATGGCAGAAGGATCAAACCACTCATGAGGACTACAAAGATGTTATGAAGTTATTCAGGGAGAAAATTAGGAAGGCCGAAGCCTAACTAGACCTTAATCTAGCTACTGACATAAAAGACAATTTAAAAAACACATTAGCAACAAAAGTAAGATTAAAGAGAATCTCCTTTTGTTATTGAAAGGGGAGGAAAACATAATGGCAGAGGAAGAAGAAAAGGCTGTAGTGCTTAATACCTTCTTTACCTCAGTCTTAAGAACAGCTGTTCTCTGAGTACCCAACCCCTAGAGGTGGAAGGCAGGGAAGTGGAGCAGAATGAAATCCTTGTAGATGTGTAGCCACCTGCTGCACTACTCAGAAAACACAATTCTGGGCTGGCTGGGCTCAGTCCAAAGGTACTGAGGGAGCTGATAGAAGTACTCACTAAGAGTCTTTCAATCACTTATCAGCAGTCCTGGCAAACAAAGGAGGTCCCAGCTGTAATATGTGAAATTAGCAAATGTGACAACCATCTAAAAGAAGAGCCAGAAGGAGGATCTAGTGAACTACAGGCCTGCTAGTCTGATCTTGGCCCTGGGAAAAAACAGATTATTTTGAGTACCATCATGTGTCATGTATAGAAGAATCAGTTAATCAGGCCCAGACAGGAAGAGTTTATGAAAAAATAGTTCTGCTCCTCTAACCTGATCTCTTTCTACGAAAAGTGGGATGATGGAAAACTGCATGTTGCCTACCTAGAAGTTAGTACATTTGACACTATTTCTCACAGTATTGTCCTGGAGAAACTCGACGAACGTGACTTGGAGGGGCATACTCTTTGCTGAGTCTGGATGCCCAAGCCCAAAGACTTGTGATGAATGAAGCCATATGCAGTTGGCAGTCGGTCACAAGCTGTGTTCCCTAGGGGCCAGTGTTATTGCATGTCCTGTCTCCTGGGTAGGAGAGCTCTGCAGAGGGACCTCGACAGGCTGGACAGAAGGGCAGAGTCCAAAGGTATGAGATTTAACACATCTAAGTGCCGGGTTCTACACATTGGCCACAACAACCCCATGCAGTGCTGCAGGATGGGGTCAGAGTGGCTAGAGAGCAGCCAGACAGAAAGGGACCTGGGGGTACTGGTTGACAGCCAGCTGAACATGAGCCATCAGTGTACTCAGATGGCCAAGAAGGCCAATGGCATCCTGGCCTGCATCAGAAATAGTGTGGCCATCAGGAGCAGGGAAGCCCTTCTGCCCCTGTCCTCAGCACTAGTTAGGCCACACCTTGGGTCCTGTGTCCAGTTCTGGGCCCCTCAGTTTAGGAAAGATGTTGAGTTGCTGGAAAGTGTCCAGAGAAGGGCAACAAAGCCGGGGAGGGGTTTGGAGCCCTATGAGGAGAGGCTGAGGGTTGCTTAGCCTGGAGAAGAAGAGGCTCAGAGGAGACCTTCTTGATGTCTACAACTACCTGAAGGGAGGTTGTAGCCAGGTGGGGGTTGGTCTCTTCTGGGAAACTTGCAACAGAGCAAGAGGACACAGTCTCAAGATTCACCAGAGGAGGTTTAGGCTGGATGTTAGGAATACGTTCTTCACAGAAAGAGTGATTTGCCATTGGAATGGGCTGCCCAAGGAGGTGGTGGAGTCACCATCACTGGAGGTGTTGAGGAAGAGACTGGATGGGGCACTTGTAGCCATGGTTTAGTTGATTAGATACTGTTGGATGATAGGTTGGACTCAATGATCTCAAAGATCTTTTCCAACCTGGTTAATTCTATTTCTATTTCTATTACTTACATCTTTATCAACAACTTGCACAAGGGGATTCTGTGTGCCCTTAGTATGCAAACACCAAAATGAGTGGCAGCTTTTGTCTATTTGGGGGTAGGAAGGCTTTACAGAAGGAACTGGACAGTCTGGATTGATGGGCTGAGGCCAGTGGTAGGAGATTCACCAAGGCTTAGTGTCAAGTCCTGCACTTTGTTCACAATAGCCTAATAGAATACTATGGATCTGGGGAAGAACAGATGGAAAGCTGCCTTGCATAAGAGGATCTGGGGCTTTTGATTTATAGCCAGCTGAATATCATTCAGCAGCGTGCCCAGGTATCCAAGACTTGTATAAGGAGCTATGTCTTGAACAGGACTTGGGAAGAGATTGTCCCCCTGTACTTGGCACTGGTGAGGTTGCATATTGAATCCTGTGTTCAGTTTTGGGCCTCACACTATAAGAAGGATGGGGAGGTGCTGTAGCATGTTCAGAAAAGGGTCATGAAGCTAATGAGGGATCTAGAGAATAAGCATTTTGAGGAGAGATGGAGGGACCTGGGGATGTTTAGCCTGGAGTAAAAGAAATGGGAAACTATCACTTTCTACAACTTGCCTGAAATGAGGTTGTAGCATGGTGGCTGTTGGTCTCTTCTCCTAAGTATCAAGCTGCAAGACAAGAGGAATTGACCTCAGATTGTGCCATGGGAAGTTTATAATAGATATTAGGAAAAAATCCTTCCCCACAAGATCTGTCAAGCACTGAGACTGGTTGCCCAGGTAAGTGGTGGAGTTACTATCCCTAGAGATATTTGAAAGAGCTGTGGACATGATGCTTAGGGGGAAAGAGAAGGGGGAATGCATATTGTGACTTAAAATAGAACCAGATGTAACAAAAATCAGACAATAAGCTTTCATTTCTGATAATGGTAACGCTCATTAGAAAGTCTATATAACAAATTATGTGTTTCTGTAGATATTGAATCTTTGACACGAACACATTGATTATAAATAATAGTTTAATTTGTCCTGATATTTGACATCTTTCAAAGATTTGGCCTGAATAACTTAAAAGATTTCCTTTGAAAGTTAATGCTTTAATAGAACAAGGAAACTTCTCAACAATTAAAGCCTTTGAGTTTCAGAGATGGTAATTTCATGTAAACCAAGCAAAAAAATCATGGAGCTTGTTGCCATACTTCTTTGGACAGGGAAACATTGGGTTTGTGACGTTTGGGGGTTTTGTTGTTGTTATGTTTTGTTTGTTTTGTGGTTTTATTTGTGTGTTTGGTTGGTTTGGTTTGGTTTTCTCTCTAGAAAGATACAAAGTTAGAAGAAGACAAAGGTAAAAAATGACAATAAAATCTTAACAGTCATACAAAGAAATACAAGAAGAAAAAAGAGAAGTGTGGCCATCAGATCAAGGGAGGTGATTCTCCCCTCTACTCAGCTCTGCTGAGACCCCACTTGGAGTACTGCATCCAGTTCTGGAACCCCTATTACAAGAGGGATATGGAGGTGCTGGAAGGTGTCCAGAGAAGGGCCACGAGGATGATCAGAGGGCTGGAGCACCTCTCCTATGAGGACAGACTGAAGGAGTTGGGGCTGTTCAGTCTGGAGAAAAGAAGGTTCCGAGGTGACCTCATTGTGGCCTTCCAGTGTCTGAAGGGGGCCTCCAAGAAGGCTGGGGAGGGACTTCTCAGGATATCAGGGAGTGATAGGACTAGGGGGAATGGAATGAAGCTGGAGGTGGGGAGATTCAGACTGCACGTGAGGAAGAAGTTCTTCACCATTAGAGTGGTGAAACTCTGGAATGGGTTGTCCAGGGAGGTGACTGAGACCCCATCCCTGGAGGTGTTTAAGACCAGGCTGGATGTGGCTCTGGCCAGCCAGATCTAGTGTGAAGTGCCCCTGCCCATGGCAGGGGGGTTGGAACTAGATGGTCCTTGTGGTCCCTTTCAACCCTTTCTGAGTCTATGATTCTATTCCATGATTCTAAACAAGTCTGTTTCTAAATTTCTAAAGGCAACAAGAAAGAGCATACAATTTCTTATAATATAAAACATTTGCAAAGGAAAGGATGAGGTCTCAAAACATAAAGAAAATGTAGGTACTTAGACATCTAATATATGAATGAAAGATTAAGATCAGAGACAATTCCAAATATATTGTTTATGTACAGGAACTAAATTTAGAGGTTGTATATTACTTACCCAGAAAATTTCAGTAGAAGAGAAAAAGTAGGTAGTGGTGGTGAAGGCAGTGACCTGCTATGTTTCAATTAGAAAATGAAAGAAAACAATAAAATACTAAACATAATTTAACTGTCTTTGCTGCTGTTAATGTTTTTATATCTTCAGACAATACTTTATGGCAACAATGTTGATGGAAATCAAGTTTTAATCCCCTAAGATTCCCAAACAGAAAACAAATAAAAATACTGTTGCAGAAAATCTTTAAGTAGTTTGCCTAGCTCTGATATTTAGTAGGTATGGTCTTTATAACCATTGGCTCAGATATTATGTCTGGATTAACTTATGTGTCCTTCATTTTGTACTCCTTAGTCGCCTTTGATGCAATTCCTAATATATTCAACATTTTAGGGAAGGGTATAATTCTATCTTTTCTGTATTCCATTTGACATCAAATCTAATTAAAAAGAAAATCTTGTCCTCATTTGCCTCTTTTAATTCCTTTACCCTCCCACTATCTCTGTTACTGACTTTGTGACTGAATGCTTTAATTTAAACTGCATTCATCATCTGTTTTTTACACCAGTATATGCACAATTTATGCCATATACTGTCCTTATCTCGCATTACTTAATTCAGTTATTTGTGTTGGGAATAGAATGTACTTCCTCAAAATTAGCTGTATCATAATGGTTGCCCCAAAAAGTGCTGTACATGCTGAATTAATCAATAGATACTAAAGAGGTCTTGTTTTTCTGAAAGGAGAGACATTCCAAATTTTTGTGGAAACACAGTTGATGTATACATCTATTCACTTATTATTTAATTTGTGTGTTACTGTGTTATTACAACCAATCATGATGAGTTGTGTGAAACATAACTCATAGTAAACATAGCTTATAGTCTAATTATGTGATGGATTTTGTTCAGAAAATTCTTTAGCCTGACTTGAATTCTACAGTGGAGTTTTCAGTGGATCAGCAGACAGATGAATAGATAGTCTGAATGAGCCTAGATTTTGCTTTCTGGAGTGTGGGATAGAATGTCCCATCCAGGGAGCAGGAGCCAAACATCCTCATATGAAAAGTAAAAGGAAATGAAGACTGGAGGGAGAAGAATGAAATCTTAAAAGTGTAAAAGGATATCTGCCTGAGGCAGACTAGAGGAAGCGAATAAATGACAGGCAACTGGGAGAGAAACAAACTTTATAGGAGAAATGATGGGGGTACAGTGGAAAAAAATACACAAGAGCACATATAAGATAAGAATAAGTAAAGATAATAAAAGAGCATGATAAAAAGTAATGCACAACACAATATAAGGAAGTACAGGAAGATCAGAGCAATATACAGGAGATTATGGAGGGCATCAAAACTGAACTGAGATTCAGATGACACTGATAGAAAAAGGTGGAAGGAATTAAGAGGTATTTACATTATGCTAGCTTTGTAGTGGCAGATTATATTAAATTATATAATTGCTGTATGGAATAATAACCTTGTCAAGATTCTCAAACATGTTATAAAAACTGATTTATATAAAATTCAGTGCTATAGAATCTGCAATTTTCAGTGCAAATGAAACACGTTGCAGAAAATGTAAATCCTGGACTATCAGTCAAGAACTTCTTATTGTATATTGCACATTTGAACTGTCCTAATTAGCTGCTCAAGTTCACTTTTAAAAAAAGTATAGTTATTATTCCTGTTTTAGAGGTAAGTCCATAGCTCCTTATTTGACTTATTTCCCAGCCTGATCTGTTTAGACTTGTGAGAGACTAAATCTTGTCTCTCTTGCTGTGACTCAACAAAGATAAAATCACCTTTGCTCCTTGCCGAGACAATAGCTGATGTGTATTGGGCAGATACCACTGGGTAACGACTCTCTGGAATGTGCATAAGCAAGATCATCTCTAGCCATCAGCTACCCCGGAAAGGGAGGATGGTGAAAAGGACAATAGTTTCACCACCTGGACACATACTTTAAAAACTGTGCAAAAGACATGATCAATACTGGCTCAGAAGAAGGAAAAGACCTGGGGAATGCCTCTCTGAAGAAAAAATAAAGAAAATCCCAGGAGAGAAATGCGCAGAGACATCACCATGTGGCCTGGAAGAAGCAGACCAGGAGGAACCCTTGCTCCCTGTCCTAAGTTCCGCCTGCTGCAACTCATGGAACTGAAGAGGCTGGTCAGAGAAGGACTTGGACTTTGGGATCTCTCCCTCCCCTCCTCCAGCAAAGGACAGCACAGCCAACAATGCAGCACCCTTCCTCCATAGACCCAAACTGTCTTGGGGATTGAAGGATGTGGTAATACAACTCTCTTCTTCTCTTTCTCTCTTTTCTCTCTATGTTTTTTCTCTCTCTCCTTCTGATCCATCCACTTTATTCTGTTAATAAATAACCTTGCTGTTGATATTTTAGCCTCATTTGTGCCTCAAATGTCATAACATAGGAATATTCAAAAGAACTGAGTCGCCTTCCCTCTCTGGATCAAGACAGGACTTTTAATGGAAATAACATCTGTTTAGATCATAAAATTCCTTTTTGCAAGAAAGAGGTAACCTGTGGTTACATAAATGACAGGCAATGTTAGTGGAGATATAGATAACAGACACAATGTGTGTGTGTGGGGGGGCAGCTCTTTAATTGAAAGCCAGGCAGATTCTATCTCCTTTGTGTTATTCTGGAGAGAAGTGAAGTTATATGCCAAGAGTATAAAGAACAGGGGAATTCACAGGAACACAGAATCACCAAGGTTGGAAAAGACCTCAAAGATCATCAAGTCCAACCCGTCACCACAGACCTCATGACTAAACCATGGCACCAGTTAATGAGCTCCAGAGACATGTTGTCTTGGGGTAACAGTGTGTTATGGTTTGAGGCTGATGCTTTAGCCTGGTGTCTTAGTCATAAACAAGAATAGTGACTTTCTGGACATCTTTGAGTAAAAGGTAAATAAATTACCATTAGATACAGAAGAACAACTGATTTGTCTGTATCATTCCATTGGCTTGCTGTCTAGGATATAGTTTGCTGCACAAGCTATCTTTTTCCCCTCTTTGCTTCTCTCTCTGTGGCTTGCATGTCTTGCTCCCTTATCTCTTTCCTGGCCTTTCACTATTGTGTCTGTGAGGTAACAGGAAGGGAAAAGGGAGAGGAGGTTGCCAAGAGTCCCCCTGGACTGTCCAGCAGGGTGATTCTGTACAAGGGGATCCTTGTATTTGTGTTTTTCTGAATTGTAAATATATGCAAATATATTTTGTTCATATTCATTGCATTTTATTCTTCCAGATTTTAGTTTACCTTTTGTAAAGATAACTTTGTTACAGTTTGAATGGGAACTTTAGACTGAAAAGACTGAAAGTAAAATAAATTACCATTAGATGCAAAAGGAAAATAATGATTAAGTCTATATAGGTCATTGGCTTGCTAATGGGAGATACAGAGTAGTGGCAGAAACAGTTCTCACTCTCTCCTCTGTCACTTCTGCTTACAACTTCTCTCTTTCTCTCTTCCATGGCCTTGCCAGGGTATCTCTGATTTGACTACTGTGTGAGGTAATGGGAAGGAGGAAGGGAGTGAGGGAGGAGGTGAACAGGTCCCCTGGATCTGTCCACAGGGGTCTGAGGAGTTTCTGTGTTGTTTATAAATTGTATATATATACATATATATATATATAGAGAGAGAGAGAGAGAGTGCATATATTGTATATTTTGTACATATTCATTGCATTTCATATTTCATATTATTGTAGTTTGCTTGTAGATACAGATTCATTTCCTTCCAAAACCTTCTGAGCTAGTCTGGCAATTTTCATTTTGTGTAGTAATTCTCCAAATTAGTTGGGGGTTAATTTCAACCCACCAGAAACTTTCATTTTGCTTCTGAGTTCTGAGTGTGGGTTTTGGGGAATTTACTCTGGGGGTAATTTCCAGTTAGTTGGGTGGTAATCTCAACCCACCACCCAGTGAAACACTGGAGAACTTTCAGAACCTGTAAGGTAGGACAGGTTGACAGAAATCCTCATGTACCATGTACTTGAGAAAACAATGATTCAGCAGAACACCTTCTGAAGACAGAGCTTTCCATTTGACTTTGGTATTGAAGATAGTAAGTTTAGAAAATAAAGTTTCCTATGGCAGTATTAGGACTATAAATTCAGTGAATCATTATCGGTTAAGTACAAATTCTGTGTGGTGTAAAAACTAGAACTATTAAATCACTCCTTATCTTACTCCTATAAACATTACTATTAAAGGTGTTCTTAAACTTCTGGATCAGCTGAATTTTATTTTTCTTTTCTTTTCCATTCTATTCAGTGACCAAGTATCTGCCAGCCAACAAACTATCCCCTTAAAAGGAGGTGGAATAGCTGCCTACCTTGATGAAGTTCTGTGATAATTAAGTTCCTAATGCTGATAATAAATTATTTTCAGATGAAAATAGTTAAGCAAATCCTAAATATAATTACTGCTATTATTAGAGACACATTGATTAGGTGGGTTGGGTTGGTTGATAGGTTGGACACGATGATCTTGAAGGTCTCTTCCAACCTATTCTGTTCTATTCTGTTCTGTTTTATTCTATTCTATTCTGTTCTGTTTTATTCTATTCTATTCTATTCTATTCTACATTCCAATTCTTTGATTGCATAGCTGACATAGATTCCATTTGGTATAATATGAAAAAATGGGCTTTTAAAGAGTGGTCAGGTAGTAAAAATTCCTCTGAAGTGTCTTGCTGAGGAGCTTGTGGAAATTTGCCAACCAAGAATCAACGGTATTTTCAAACAAACAAGTAGTCTTACTGTTTTGGATGGAAATGGTTACAAAGTAGTACTCTGCATGAGTCAAAGTGGCATGAAAATGCCCCCAGATTTGAAAAATAATCCCAACCAGGGCCAGATCCTGACTGATATGTTTGTGGAGACAGAGCTCTTTTTCTTTGCACAATCACGTAAGCATCAGAAGAATTGATATAAAAGTCTTCAGGTGCTTTCTTAAATGTCATGTTGGTTAGTAAATCTCTGTGGCTGGAGTACCAGTCAGATCCCCAAAATTTGCCAGTCTGTTATTTTTCTTTAAGGATATGGAAATTTATGCTGAATAATCCCTAGGCAGCAATGCTTCTTCCAGTAAGCATAAAAATAGTCATCAAATCTTCATGACATATAAATACTTGAAGCTCATATTCACTTCAGAGCCCCTCTAAATTTTAAGGTAGTAAATTCCTTTGTGTGTCTCAATTGCAGCATGTGGTGTGATACAATTTCTTAAAGCACTGCTACTATATTCATCAGATCTTAAAGGACATGTGGGAATTACACTGAGAGACAGGAATGAGAAATTAGCTATTCAGATGGTAATGAGACTGACCAGAACAGAGGTTTGTTTGACTTCCTTTGTCTTCAGTAGATATATATGTTCATTTACAGTACTAACAGTCTGAGCTGTGGTGTAAGTAATCCTCCTCCACAATACAGTTGCTTCATCAACAGTAAGTAAACTTTGCTTTTCACTAACAAAATTACTAAGTCATCTTTTTACAATCTACCTCTATTTTCATCATTGCCACTTTAGCTGTCAAAAAAAGAAGGAGCATAGTACATATGAAGCATTCTTTATTTATTGTATAGGAAATAAGCTATGACTATTTACCTGTATAGAAGTCACATGGATATCTTAAGGTTTCTGTCACAATACTGGGAATTTTATTGTGAATTTGTATACTGTAGTAGCATTCACTAAAATTTCTTCTAATATTAAAACATGTCTCCAAAGCCTATAAAGATTGGGTGAAAGGCTTTGAAGGATATAAATGAGATTAATTACCCTGATCTTTTGAGGTGTCACTGTCTTCTATGGACACAAGGTATCCAGAGGTTAGATGAAGAGAGTGTCACCTTTTCTGGTGCCACACAGATTCTTACAAAGTCATGCAGTGGATGCATCAGCATGACCTGCTCAGATAAAAAAATAAATATCTGTTTAACAGAAAAATGATTCCTCCTGCAAATTATGTCTGTCCCTCAGCATTCATTGATGATATGAAGGTCACAGTCTAATATGAAACTAAGTACTTTTGTGACTTTAATGATTCAGTGAATAATCAATATCACTTCTTATATCCTAGACAGAAACCAAACATTTTTAAGGAGGTTTAGTTTTAGATACTATTTAAAAACAGAAGTAGGAAAAAGAAACCCTCACCTTTTGTTATTTTTTTTTTAATGAATATGCTTCTATTACTATCTAACAAAAATCCTTGAATTTTGCACAAAATATGTCAACTTCACCATGGTCATGGTGAAGTTGACATATTCAATAAAAAATTCAATAAAAAATTCAAAATTCAATAAAAAGTTCAATAGAAATCAATATAACTTCACCACGGTCATGGTGAAGTTATATTGATTTCCACAGACAGCAAACAAGAGTGTTAATAGAGAGTGCTTCAGTATCTGAACCACGCAAACAAATTCACATACATCTGTAATTGTGTATGTCTCCTTCTATTCATTAAAGATACAGTAGTAATCTTACTTGGCGCCTAAAGGAGTTGTGCTTTACAGTTTGCCAAGTTACCATAATTTTACATGTGAAGTCTCCATTGGGACCTAATTGTGATCTTGGCTACAGCATGAGAAAATATCAGTCATCTTCACTGACATGACCGTAATGCATGCAATCTTAATTAAGCCTACTTCCTAATCACATACCAGATGATGGTAAAAATTATATCTCTACTAGATTACTCAATTAAAACTCCTGCTTTCTTCATCTTTATCTGGATAGTGGTGATCTCCATCTCTCTGCCATATTTATTAAAAGCTGACATGGATAAGCAGCCATTTTTATTAGCTGGAATCTAATTTAGGATAGCCATTTAGAAGCAAGCTGTCTACAGCTGTCAAACAAATCAGTGAGTGTTTTTGAGTAGAGGAAATTCACTAATAATGAACCAATTGGCATAATAAAGTTTGGGTTCACTTGCAGGATCAATAGCAAAACGTGATGAGTCCCACTGAAATGAATGGTGACTATTCAATACAAATATTTCAGGAATGGACTAGACTAGACCAGACTAGACTAGACTAGACTAGAATAGAATAGAATAGAATAGAATAGAATAGAATAGAATAGAATAGAATAGAATAGAATAGAATTAACCAGGTTGGAAGAGCCCTTTGAGATCATCGAGTCCAACCTATCATCCAACATAATCTAACCAACTAAAACATGGCACCAAGCTCCCCATGTATTCTCTTCCTAAACACTTCCAGTGATGGTGACTCCACCACCTCCCTGGGCAGCCCATTCCATTCCAATGGCCAATCACTTTTTCTGGGAAGAACTTCTTACATCCAGCCTAAACCTCCCCTGGTCCAGCTTGAGACTGTGACCTCTTGTTGTGATGCTGGTTGCCTGGGAGATTAGACCAACCCCCACCTGGCTACAACCTCCCCTCACAGAGTTGTAGACAGCAGTAAGGTCTCCCCTGAGCCTCTTCCTCTCCAGGCTAAACAACCCCAGCTCCCTCAGCCTCTTCTCATAGGGCTTGTGCTCCAAACCCCTCACCAGCTTTATTGCCCTTCTCTGGACACATTCCAGCAACTCAACATCCTTCCTAAACTGAGAGGCCCAGAACTGGACACAGCACTCAAGGTGTGGCCTAACCAATGCTGAGTACAGGGGCACAATGACCTCCCTGCTCCTGCTGGCCACATTATTCCTGATCCAGGCCAGGATGCCATTGGCCCTCTTGGCCACCTGGGCACACCTGGGCTCATGTTCAGCCTACTATTGACCAGTACCCCTAGGTCCTTTTCTGCCAGGCCGCTCTCCAGCCACTCTGACCCCAGCCTTTCTTTTCTTAATACTTTTACCAATGAAATTAATTTTTATCTCTTAATATGAAATCTTTTAGTACATTTAAGAGACAAAATTCCTCATATATTTCACTTTTCAAATTGATACATGTATGAAGAGTCTCCTATACTTTTTACTGTAAACCAAACATATTCACCTATGTAGATATTTATTTGACATACTCACATTTTATATTCACAATTATTTATATCTTAAAGTTTTATTTAAAGGTCTTCAGATATTTCTTTTTAAAAGTAAATTCATTTACCTGAATATTTATTATAGAAATTTTTATTACCATGTTTACTTTCTGTACAATACAGTATATTGCTATGGCTTCATATGGGACATTATACAGGTGGGGGCTTGTCTCTTCTCCCAGGCAACCAGCACCAGAACAAGAGGACACAGTCTCAAGCTGCACCAGGGGAGGTTTAGACTGGATGTTAGGAAGAAATTCTTCATAGGGAGAGTGATTGGCCATTGGAATAGGCTGCCCAGGGAGGTGTTGGAGTCACCATCACTAGAAGTGTTTAGGAGGAGACTTGATGGGGCGCTTGGTGCCATGGTTTAATTGACTAGATGGGGTTGGATGATGGGTTGGACACAATGATCTCAAAGATCTCATCCAAACCGGTCTATTCTATTCTATTCTATTCTATTCTATTCTATTCTATTCTATTCTATTCTATTCTATTCTATTCTATCCTCTTAGAAAATGTGTACCTAAAACAAAGGCAAACAAGCAACTAAAACAAAGTTAAATATTTAGGTTTGGTGATAGACTTCAATGGCCTAAGGAAAATGAAAAACTATCAGTATATTTAACTTTTACTACTAAAAGCAAAGAACTTTACAACTTGAATAAGGAAATAGAACAAGATATCCAAACATTTTGTTTATATTCTCTCACATAGCAAAAACTCCTAGCAAGCTAATTTTCATTCAGCACAGTAAAATCATGTGAAATTAAGTGAATTAAAGTTTTTCATCAGTCATCAATTTGTCTAAATACTCACTTTTGAATCTTGGAATAATTGTTCATACTTGCAAGTCCTAACTAAAAGTTGAAATGACTGAAAAGTTTTTATTTAAGTGACATAAACACTGAAAAATGTGTTCTGATCTATCACTGTTTAGAAACTCTTTCTGGCTCAAGTTGTTCTATTTCTGCTTTGTATTTTTTGTCATTAGAGAAAATAGGTCCACAGAGTTTATTTATATTTTGCTTGCACACAAAACAAATGAAGACAATTCTCCCTGGGTTATTATAGTCTAATTGGTCTGTGAATTACTGATGGTCCACGCTATCCTGGAAATTGGTTTGCAGTCCATTCGTAATCCACAGTATGTTGTGATTTCAGTACAGATTCCCATCAAATGTTTGATGATGGAATGTGTGATTTGAACTTGAATAGCTATAAATGTTTATTTCTGTTGTTTACTTGCCAGTAACCAGTGTCAGAGATTCTACTGTGTATGCCTCTGTGTGTTTGTGTGTGTGTCCAAACTTGCAATAATACAGGACTTCCTACTGCTGAAAGAGTAGGTGAAGGAGTTATATGAAGGCAAATCTCAGCAATGGATCACAAGTGAAAGTCTGACATACCCAGATCAGACCTCTCCTGTTAACAGGACAAGCTTTGAAGAAGATTCCTCCTGTCCTATGCTGAATTTCACTCTTGAAATTCTCACTTTTGCATACACATCACAGCTCTAAATAAAATGCAGCAGTATGAAGTCTCATATTAATGATATTTTAGACAGTAGCTCTGATTTTCTCTTATGTTCTTTCACTGTTGGTTAATTGGCATCATTAGCAGAAATGTCACGCTTACTTAATTTAATTAGTTCTTACTCATATATTAACACTAATTTTATCTTTCTGAAAGCCAAATTAAGAAATGCAAGTAAAACCAGTGTTTTGGTTTGCTTTGCCTTTTGTGCCATGTAGGTCTTCTATGTAACTGATTTTAAGGAAACAGTTCTTAGGAAAACTGCTTTTAAATAAACAATAGATTTATCTCAATGGAAGTAGCTCCTGGATATTTTGTACCACATTCACCTAGTTTGGTCTGCAAACCATTTGCCTGTACTCATCAAACACTCATTCACTTCAGCACTGAGTTTTATGTTTATCTTTGAAACCAAATGGACTGTTTGTGAAATTGCTTTTTTTGGATTGGGGTTCTGTGGTGATGGGGTCAAATGGGCCCAATGCAAACCCAGGACAAGTCCTGGGATGTCCAGGCACAATCCCCCTCTCTACCTTCCTCCTGCAGGGGTCTGGGGAAATGCAAGTAAAAGACAAAAGAACCCAGGCACTGGAAAGTTAGGTAAGCAAGAGATCTGTTCTCCCGTTATGGTAAAACAGCACATGCACTAACCATGCTTCTCCTAGACTAAGCCTATGTCTTTACCTTTTATGGTCACAGCCTAGTAAAATGCCAGTTTATTAACTGTTCTGCTTGATTCAGTTGCCCTATTGACCAAATTGAATCTCAGGCAAGTGATAAATACAGGACAAATTGTATTCACATTGCCTTGCCTTGCCTCATCTAAGATCTGGGAAAGAAACCACCAGCCTTACCTTGAAAGCCTGAGGAGCCAAGTCCTGCCCTGCCTTGCAACTCAGAATCTGTGTCATGTTTCAGTTTACACAGAAAGATACAAGTGTACTTCACAGTAACACGGCATAAAAGCACACAGAAGTGTCTTGCCAGGCAGAAGGGACAACGCCAGAGTGAGCAAAGACCCTGAGCCTCCTGCCTTGAAGCGATAAATCACTTCCAGCCTAACTGCCAGCTTTGCAAAACCGGACCTCGTGAAGATGCCAAAACAAGCTATTTGTCTGAGAGCCTGAAACCCCAAGACAGCCTGTGAGATCCTGGGAAGAAGCTTCAGGAACCATCCACTGTTGTGCCAAGGCCATCCTGGCCATTCAGACAGCACAACATACATGCTGACAACCAGCACCAGTCTCTTGCTATGCAAGAGCACTCAAGAGCACCTCAAAAGCCTTACTGGCTAACATACAGCAGCAGCACCCCTCCGCTTGGGTGGAACTCCCATTGCTCTGTGTACACTGGACTATATTGCAGCTCTGGAGTGAATCCCGGTGATAGTAGTGTGAGTAATTGGTTTATCTTTTACTGCCTCTTTGTTAATGGTTCCATCTGTCTGACTCGCCATTTTGGCAAGGTTCTTACAGAATTAACCAGGTTGGAAAAGACCTTTGAAATCATCAAGTCCAACCTATGACTCAACACCATCTAATCAAATAAACCATGCCACTAAGTGCCTCATCCAGTCTCTTTTTAAGCACTTCCAGAGATGGTGACTCCACCACCTCCCCAGGCAGTCCATTCCAATGGCCAATCACTCTTTCTGTGAAGAAATTCTTCCTAACATCCATCCTAAGCCTACCCTGGCATAGGGGACTCTTGCTGAGTCTCCCCCAGTGGTCAGGCACCATATTATGCCAGAGATTTTCTTTCCTGGGTGCATTTCTGGTTTGCTTAAAATTGTTAAAATTGTTAAATATTGCCTAAATATTGTACATTCCCATTGTAAATATATATTCCAGCCATGCACCAAACCTATTAGAATAGAATAGAATAGAATAGAATAGAATAGGTTGGAAGAGCCCTTTGAGATCATCGAGTCCAACCTATCATCCCACACTATCTAACTAACTAAACCATGGCATTAAGTGCCCCATGTAGTCTCTTCCTAAACACATCCAGTGATGGTGACTCCACCACCTCCCTGGGCAGCCCATTCCAATGGCCAATCACTCTTTCTGGGAAGAACTTCTTCCTACACTGATGTCCAAGCAACTTTTTAAAGGTTCATACTGGTGCTTCCTTTTGTGCACTACGAGAAGTGGAACTTAGTACAGCCCAAGAAAAGTCATGAAGTGAAAGAATTTAAACACCTACACCTCTCTCTATAGCAAGATTATGATTTAAACAGTATTCAATGTTTATATCTTAGTAAATAAAATGTGGTATGGGAGTATTCATGATGTTGCAGATTAAACATTGGAAGAGATCAACTTTAATGATCATAACAAGGAAATTAAATTCTAACAGTTATGTGAACAATGTTGTCTGCGGAGGAGAAGATATAGTAGCCTTTCTGAATCTGATAGCTTATAGGTATGGTGATGATTCATACAAAGTGACAAAATTTAATTTACTGTATGAATTAAATTGAACTTTCAATGTTGATAATTTTCACAACAAGAAAAAAGATCCAGTAAAATCCAGCAAGTTTCTTATAATGTGAGTCTAGAGATTTTGTATTTACCCTGCAGCATTCTTAAAATCCAGTACATTTATTATGTGATATTCAAGGTAATAGAACTTGTTTTTTCATCTATAATAATTTTATTTTAAGAATGCAAACAGATAAACCCCCAGCAGCCTTAAAAGTTGGAGCAAATTAAATCTAATTTGTTGGCAGTAAAGGTTACTTTCATATGTTAGCTTCATTCACAGTTATATAAAAAGATTTTTTGGAAACATTAAGAAATACTTGCCATTTGAAACAACCTGAACATATCTTGAGTATTTTTCCTGTGAACAAATTTTACCAATATGACTGTGTGTTGGAAATTTCCAAAGAATATGACAGATCATTTTTTCGTCCTTTTCTCTTTTGCCTTTTGCAGCCCCACCAACCCCTCCCCCCCAGAAAAAAAAAACCAAACCAAAAAGGTGTTTGTGCATCTGCACATCTGTTCATGTGCA
This sequence comes from Dryobates pubescens, assembly GCF_014839835.1. Lineage (NCBI taxonomy): Eukaryota > Metazoa > Chordata > Aves > Piciformes > Picidae > Dryobates > Dryobates pubescens. The sequence continues at coordinate 36,855,763 of NC_071618.1, read as the reverse complement.
ATGTAAAAATAGCTTCAGAACTTCACTAGCATTACATTTGGATACACAGTGGATGGATTACTATATTGAGATGAAACAAAAAATGTAGTTAAGACTACTCAACATCATTTAAGCCCTCTACATGAAAGCTTAGTCAAGCAAGATAAAGGGTTTTGCTTTATCCATATTTTTTCCTAGATTACCCTTTGTTTTTTCCCCTTTATATCCCCTCTCTGTGTTCTGTCCTATTCTGCAAGAGAAGTTGTAATTTTGGATATTAATTATTTATAGCATGTTTTCCATAAGGTCATGCCATAGTTTTCACTTCAGAGTTTCTCACTAATCAGGAAACTTCACAACAGAAGTACTTTAAACAAAATGTTACAATTAAGATGGTAAGAAGTTAATTTTGGAGGCAAAGTGTGTGATGATAGCAACATTTGATCTTCCACCTGTCTGGCACAAAAAAATATATAAAACACTTGCCATTGTTACATCTTTCTGGAAGGATCTATACAAAAGAAGATTCTATTTCAAACAACAGGGTCGTTTGTTTGTTTGTTTGTTTTTTTAATCTGAGTTATTTAATTATTTTTTTGTCTTCTGATTACTACATATCTCTATATTTGTTTGTTTGGGGATTTTTTGGAAGCAGAGTCCCAATTTGTGCTTTATAAACATAGAACTTTATGAAGAAAGCTTGAGAAAGAAAAAGTAAACTCTGTTTTCTAGAGGGACAAAGGTAGACAAAAAGTCAACTAGTCCATAAAAGAGGTATGCTGTGAATTCAACTTCAAAACCTGGTGAAAAATTCAGCACCAATTCTGATATAATAATTTATTATAAGCTTTGTAAAGGCCAAAGGTATTAAATTGTTTGATGGAAAAACATAAAAGTGACAGCATAACCTGGATCCCTAGGATTCATAAATGAAATTTTAGCATATAAACCCCAAAGAACTACCCAAGTCTCAAAAAATTCTATGTCCATAGTTTAAAGATATCAACACCATCTAATCAACTAAACCATGGCACCAAGAACCCCATCTTCTTAAACACATCCGTCTTGTTCTTGTTCCCAGACACTCTTAACAGCTGCAGCCTGTGACTAACTGAGCTGGTCTGTATTTCTCTGAATGGCTATACAGTTTTATACCTCTATTTCATATATTTATTTATTTTTTAATAGAAGATGCACTGCCTGAAAACAGTCACCTTAACTCATGACCTGAACTCTGCCTCAGGCAAACCAAAGAGTACATTTTTTTCACTAAGAATGGAAAGGGTAATGCACTAAAAGAATATTAAACTCTGAGCTTAAAGGGGATTTGGGAGCACATGGGAACACGGAACTTTTCAAGTGAAAAATGTTGATAAATTGAAAATCATATTAGGGGTTAAACAATACAAAATGAACAGCCAGAATTAGTTTGTCATTGATCTACCAGAGCCTTAGTAATTCTTACTAATCCTTTATGAAGTCATTGTGTATTATAGGTCAAAGACCATACGAAGATTATAAATATTAATTTATGCTTATACCTACGTAGTGTTTCAGAAAAAAATCCTTGTTTCAAAGATTGTACAACTGTCATAACTAATTCACTTTTCTGCCATGATCATGTGTCAGACTTTCTGAAGGTAAAGAGAAATATATGTCCTGGCTATAACAGACCCCAGTGAAACAAACTCTTGTTTAATACCCAGATATAGACAGGAAAGAACCTGAGATAATAATTCAGAAATAATAATAAATAAAATAAAATAAAACAACTCACATTGTCTTTTTTACAATGGAGTTTAATTTAGAACCTCTCACTATCTGTCCTTGTTCTCAGAATGTGCACTGCAATTTCGGTGCCTTTTTTTTTTTATTTTAACTTTTAGTATTTTAAATGCTTGCAAATACATACAGGTGATAGTAACTTCTCCTCCATTCTACAGATATACCAAAGACTATATTTTACTCATATGAGTGGACCATTAATTCTTCACCGGTCTTAGTGAACTGCTAGAACCTCCACATTTACTTGTGAGAACTGCTTTGAACCAACCATTATGGCTGCAAATGAAATCCACATCTATTTCTTGACAAATTGGCAGTGAAAGATAATGCTGTCTAAAATTGTAAGTACTGATTGACAGCTGGCTGAACATGAGCCAGCAGTGTGCCCAGGTGGTTAAGAATGCCTGTCATGTATCAGGAATGGCGTGGCCAGCAGGATCAGGGAGGTCATTGTGTCCCTGTACTCAGCACTGGTTAGGCCACACCTTGAGTACTGTGTCCAGTTCTGGGCCTCTCAGTTTAAGAAGGACATTGAGACACTTGAACGTGTCCAGAGAAGAGCAACAAGGCTGGGGAGAGGCCTTGAGCACAAGCCCTATGAGGAGAGGCTGAGGGAGCTGGGATTCTTTAGCCTGGAGAACAGGAGGATCAGGGGAGACCTTCTTGCTGTCTACAACTACCTGAAGGGAGGTTGTAGCCAGGTGGGAGTTGGTCTCTCCTCCCAGGCAACCAGCACCAGAACAAGAGGACACAGTCCCAAGCTGCACCAGGGGAGGTTTAGGCTCGAGATGAGGAGAAAGTTCTTCGCAGAGAGAGCTGTTAGCCATTGGAATGTGCTGCCCAGGGAGGTAGTGGAGTCACCATCCCTGGAGGTGTTCAAGAGGGGATTGGATATAACACTTGAAGCCATGGTCTAGCAGGCATGAGGTGTTGGGTGACAGGTTGGACTTGATGATCTTTGAGGTCTTTTCCAACCTTGTTGATTCTATGATTCTATGATTCTATGAATTCCATAAATAATAAAGCTCTACTCAGCAGGAAACTTAACAAGTAGTTCAAAGCTTTTTCTTTTGACTGGTATCAGCATCATGTTGACATTTAAAGAACAGAAATCTGGGGACAAAAGTAGAAGTTCAGTTGGTCAATGCGTAAAGAGAGATCTGGAAACAGAAGTTAAATCTATGATTCCAAGATGTGGCTGTAGCTATACAGTAGGTTAGAAATTATCTTTCAAAGTTTTATTTAATTATTTTTTTAAAGTTTATTGGTGTTATTACTTTTTAACATCTTATTCATCTAGTTATTTGATTGCACACTGAAGATGGCTACAAATGCTGCAGGAGCCAAAAAAACCCCAAACATAGACCCCTATGGTCTGGTAGGTACTGATCATCTATGTGATTCTCCACACTTGTGATTTACAAAATGTGCATTGCTTGGATATTTTGGAGTCTTCCTGGAGCTACCCCATTTTGCAATAAATCCTTGCATATCTGTTGAGTCAGAGAGGAAGAAAGACTGCACAGTACCTAGTGGTTATAACATTCACTCAGACTGAAAGGACAATTAATTTTCATTCCTGCTGTCCCATTATTTCTTAGCCTGAAATGTTTGTGAATGTAATAGAACTAGATTGTCCTTATCCTGCAGTATCTGCTATGCTACAGAATCATGTTTGCTCACTTCCTCTAGCTGATTGAATATTTATTTTATCAAAATGGAATCACCTTTAAATAGTCAATGTGAAAAACCTCAACTTGGAAAGCTCTATAGTTTGTACCACTCCCTGAGTGCACCAAAAGACTTCCTTTTCCTGTCTGCTACAAATTATACCTTAAGGCATTGATGTCTGAAAAAGCAGTTGTAAAGTCTAAATGTAGGGAAATGTCTCTCCATAGCATGGAAATTTAAGTACTTAGGAGGATAATATTTAAAAAGAACCCCCTAATAATGTATTTGTTTTTTCTGTAGGTTAGTGTGGTGGTTTGGCCCACCAAAAGCATTAACAAAGCACGGCTCATTCAGTCAGAAGAGAAAATGGAAGTTATATTTACAAGCAAAACTAGACTCTACAATGGAATGCAATGAATATGTACAAATATACAGTATTTACAATATTATACAGGTATTTACCGGCAGAAAAGTGGCATGGAAACTCCCCTGAATGGAGAAAACTGCCTCACTTCCCTCCTAACCTCCCCCAGCTTTTTGTCTAATTAGAAGAAAAGAGAAAAGAGGTGTTAGAGAGCTCTGTTAGTCTTATCTGCAAGGTCGTTAGATAAAAATCCCTTCCAGCAAAGCAGCCAGGCAGCCAGAAGAATAGGGAAAGAATGAATGCAAGAAATGAGACTGCTAAGGGTTCCTTTTCACACATCTGACCAATGAAATTCATTTAGAACAATTTCTTGTTTTCCTTTTGACACTGAAGTGTGGATTTGTTTATATTTCTTCATTCTTCTGCTCCAGTTCTGGGCCCCTCAGTTTAGGAAAGATGTTGACTTGCTGAAACGTGTCCAGAGAAGGGCAAAAAAGTTGGTGAGGGGTCTGGAGCACAAACCCTGTGAAGAGAGGCTGCGGGAGCTGGGGTTGCTCAGCCTGGAGAAAAGGAGGCTCAGGGGACACCTTATTGCTCTCTGCAACTACCTGATGGGAGGTTGCAGACAGGTGGGGGCTGGTCTCTTCTCCCAGGCAACCAGCAGCAGAACAAGAGGACACAGTCTCAAGATTCACCAGGGGAGGTTTAGACTGGATGTTAGGAAGAAATTCTTCACAGAGAGAGTGATTGTCCATTGGAATGTGCTGCCCAGGGAGGTGGTGGAGTCACCATCACTGGAGGTGTTTAGGAGGAGACTTGATAGGGTGCTTGGTGCCATGGTTTAGATGATTAGATGGTGTTGGATGATGGGTTGGATGCCATGATCTTGAAGGTCTCTTCCAACCTGGTCTATTCTATTCTGTTCTATTCTATTCTATTCTATTCTAAATATAGAGTTAACTTTTAAGGCATAGCCTGGAACTGTCATAACTAGGTATAATGATAACATACATGGAACAGTAGGAATGACTGAAATGGCTTCAGTCTAAGCTTTACACTAGCTTTTAGAAGGGATTTACTTCCATCTCTTCTTTTATTCACCCATCAAAATAATTTATGGAGAGCGCAGAATCTGACCTAACAGATTGAGTATATTATGATGTCCAAGTATTTTTATTGTAATTCACCTCATATTTGTGACGAATCTTCTATGCAGAAAGCAGAGTTCTTATTTACTCCAGGTAATAAAGTTTATCACTCTTTCAAAGTATTGGACAGAAGTTGAAATAATTTTTCCTTATACAATGTTATATCTGTACTTTGCTAGCTAGTAGGGAAAATTTTTTGTAATTACTTATGTTGCATTTGTTTGGCTCATCTAATTTTATTTCTTTTTTTCCTTTTCACATTTTGCTTGTATTTTAAATGACATTTCAGAAACCATTTAACTTTCTTTAGCTTACCACAAGCAGATCTATTTCTGGAATTGCAGACCGCTTTGAGAAGTAAGCCTCTGAGTGAAACTTTAACTCTGCTGGGAATTTTTCAATAACACTCTGCCTGCTTCTCACAATCCACATTTCATTGTTTGAGAGCAAATACTTTCTGTTTACAAATGAGATATGTAGAGATTTAATTTGTTTTCCCCAAAATACAGATTCCTCATGAAGAAGAAGTCTGAGAGATATAAAATCCTAGTACCATGTGTCTTTTAGTGATTCTACTCCTCCTCCTATTTTTAAATTATTTGGAATTTAGGCTTAACAGGTGACAGATGGGTCACTTAGAGCAAAACCTTGCAGTTAGCCAAACATCAATTTATCATACCTGAGACATGATTTACTGAAAGAGCAAAAGATATAGAATAGAATAGAATAGAATAGAATAGAATAGAATAGAATAGAATAGAATAGAACAGAACTAACCAGGTTGGAAAAGAGCTTTGATATCATCGAGTCCAACCTACTATCCAACACTATCTAATCAACTACACCATGGCTACAAATGCCCCATCCAGTCTCTTCCTAAACACCTCCAGTTATGGTGACTCCACCACCTCCCCAGGCAGCACATTCCAATGGGCAATCACTCTCTCTGTGAAAAACGTCTTCCTAACATCCAGCTGAAACCTCCCCTGGTGCAGCTTGAGACTACGTCCTCTTGTTCTGGAGCTGGTTGTCTGAGAGAAGAGACCAACCCTCACCTGGCTACAACTTCCCCTCCGGCAGTTGTAGACAGCAGTAAGGTCTCCCCTGATTCTCTTCTGCTCCAGGCTAAACAACCCCACCTCCCTCAGCCTCTTCTCATAGGGCTCATGCTCCAAACCCCTCACCAGCTTTCTTGCCCTTCTCTGGACACATTCCAGCAACTCAACATCTTTACTGTGAACAAGGAATGTAGCCTTGTGAAAATAGAAGAAAGTATCAAAAATAATATTAAGTTTACAGGTGCTTATTCAACATGATCCCCGTGATAGTAGTAACTGAAAATACTAAGCATCAAATATTACTTTCAACTGCCAAACTGAAATATGATATATACATTAAAAAAAAAAATATATATATATACATATATATATATATATATATTTGTGGCTCAAACTAAATGCCAAATGTGGATTGAAAGATTTGTGCTAGAATAGTTTTGGAAGCATACAGAAAATTTCTTCTACTTTGCATAAAATTAGTAGAAATAGTAGAATATCCTGGCATACTTTATGGACACTCATAACATGTCATCACAATGTATTGTCTGAATGTTCTCAGATCAGAGAGGAAGTTTGTCAATTGTAAACACTTGCTCATTTCAGAAAACAATTTGTCTCTCCCTGACTCACAGAGATCTATGATCTCTTTTTGAATGAATGACCACTGCTTTTCAGCACTACACACATCCAAGGTGCTGGATTCCTGCAACTGACATCAAATTATCTTAGTATCAGTCAGGGTCGGAAGGGACCACAAGGATCATCTAGATCTACCCCCGCTGCCATGGGCAGGGACACTGCACACTAGATCAGGCTGGCCAGAGCCTCATCCAGCCTGGTCTTAAACACCTCCAGAGACGGCACCCCAGCCACCTTCCTGGACAACCCATTCCAGGGCTTCACCAATCTCATGGTGAAGAACTTCCTCCTCACATCCAGCCTGACTCTCCCCACCTCCAGCTTCATTCCATTCCCCCTAGTCCTATCACTCCCTGATATCCTAAGAAGTCCCTCTCCACCCTTCTTGTAGGTCTCCTTCAGATACTGGAAGGCCACAATTAGGTCACCTCGGAGCCTTCTCTTCTCCAGACTGAACAGCCCCAACTCCTTCAGTCTGTCCTCATAGGAGAGGTGCTCCAACCCTCTGATCATCCTCGTGGCCCTTCTCTGGACACCTTCCAGCACATCCATAGTCCTCTTGTAATAGGGGCTCCAGAACTGGACGCAGTACTCCAAGTGGGGTCTCAGCAGAGCTGAGTAGAGGGGGATAATCACCTCCCTTGACCTGCTGGCCACACTTCTCTTGATGCAGCCCAGGATCTGATTTGCTTTATGGCTGCAAGTGCACACTGAGAGCTCATGTTGAGCTTCTCATCCACCAGCACCCCCAAGTCTCTCTCCTCCGGGCTGCTTTCCAGCCAGTCACTGCCCAGCCTGTATTTGTGCCTGGGATTGCCTCGACCCAGATGCAGGACCCTGCACTTGGTCTTGTTGAACCTCATGAAGTTGGCTTGTGCCCACCTCTCCAACCTGTCAAGGTCCCTCTGGATGGCATCCCTTCCCTCCTAAATTGTGAGCACTTAGCTTTTTACCTTAGCTTAGTCTCAGTTAACAGGCTAAAAATTGTTTCAGAGATGACTATAACTCTGACCATATGCAACACATAAATAGCACATTGTCAGCATATGATAGGATGCAGCTCTACAGCCAAAAAGCTAGATGTGTCTACAGTATCAGTTAGCTGATTGTCTAGTATCACAGTATCACAGTATCACAGTAACTAAGGTTGGAAGAGACCCCAAGGATCATCAAGTCCAACCTGTTCCAACAGACCTCACAACTAGATCATAGCACCAAGCGCCACGTCCAATCTCCCCTTGAACACCTCCAGGGACGGCGACTCCACCACCTCCCTGGGCAGCCCATTCCAATGACGAATGACTCGCTCAGTGAAGAACTTTTTCCTCACCTCGAGTCTAAACCTCCCCTGACACAACTTGAGACTGTGTCCCCTTGTTCTGGTGCTGGTTGCCTGGGAGAAGAGACCAACCCCCACCTGGCTACAACCACCCTTCAGGTAGTTGTCTAAGCTGCCATTATAGCTGCTGAACATCAGAATCTGATGCCATTTAAGACACCCTAGATTATAACAACTGTCCTTAAGACCATGCTCTAGTACCCCACAATTTTCTCACAAGCTGAGTACTGTATCTACCTGATCTAAGTCTCTTTATATTGGACACCTCAGGGCATCCCAAATGGCTCTAGCCACTTGCCCCTCAGAAATTACTGTAATGCCTTCCAGTGACTCTGATGAGCAGGGACTCGAATCATCACTTAAATAATTAGATCAATTAAATAATTATATGATGAATATGATACTGTGGGATGTCTGAGATAATTGCATAGGCTTAGTAGGTATGACATGATCTTCTGAAGAATTGTGGTATCTCAAATTAGAGGTCAGGCAGAATAACAGAGTACATATTTGGTACCAGAGGTCTACATGTAGGCAAGTGAAATCTGCCTATAATGTTAATTATTTTACAGAAATCTGTCCTGACACAAATATCCTTCTCTGTTTGAAGAGGATTTTACAGGTTATAGACTCTTATAATTAAAAAAGAAAAAAGTAAAGTACTATATCTACAAGCCTCCAAAATTTTACATCAAATATCTGATCTATATGTAACAGTGATAATATAGAGCTAACTGGAGAGTTGTTGTTCTTTCTCGATCAAAAAGCAACAGCCACAAGTTTTTTTCTCACCGGTGAGGAAGTGGATGAAACCATATGCATAACAAAAAATGTATTTGTATAAGTAAGCATGACACAACAGGATCCTCTCTATTAAACATTTCTCACACAATCTGAACATTCACAAAATATATTACTAATGCATGTAGATCTTACTGACATCCTTCTCTTCTCCCAGGCAACCACCAACAGAACAAGAGGACACAGTCTCAAGCTGTGCCAGGGGAGATTTAGACTGGATGTTAGGAAGAAATTCTTCATAGATAGAGAGATTGCCCATTGGAAGGGGCTGCCCAGGGAAGTGGTGGAGTCACCATCACCGGAGGTGTTCAGGAGGAGAGTTGATGGGGTGCTTGGTGCCATGGTTTAGTTGATTAGATGGTGTTGGGTGATGGGTTGAATGTGATGATCTTGAAGGTCTCTTCCAACCTGGTTTAGTCTATTCTATTCTATTCTATTCTATTCTATTCTATTCTATTCTATTCTATTCTATTCTACTCTACTCTACTCTATTCTATTCTACTCTATTCAAGAGTATAAAAAATATACATCTATAAATAAATATCTTAAATTTTCAATTTAAAAAGATATCAAAGTTTTATGTATGCACTGTAGGGACACCTCATACATGCATTTCATACTTGGTTTTGATCGAGGTCTCGTAGACTTGTAACAACTTGCAGTTTTGTTGTTGAAAGGTTTAGGCAGAACAATCTTGAATTCTTGCCAGGATCAAGTCCTCTTCTCATGATTAGTTTTAATACCATTTGGTAAATGCAGCATATTAATTTATGGTGCTTTCAATACAGTCAGATAAATTATAATTAAGAGGCTATATTGTTTACATTAGGTCAAAACTGAGACTATTCATGGGCAATTCACTCAAACAAAATAGTATTACACACCTCAGAGGAAAACAAAGTGCAGTTATTATCACTTGTCTATTTGTAGGTCGATTTCTACAATTAAATTTCAATATCTGTTTTAGTGTAAGTCAGATAATGCTTGGATCAGTTGTACTCTACTGGTTTAGAATGCTTATTACAGTAACTAATGCTGAAAGAAAACTCCAGCTGAATGCAGTTACATCTCCAGTCATTCCAAGTGGGGCTCTCAGTCCGGGCTAATACAACACAAATTTTGTCTTGCTTCAAAGTGATGACATAATTCTTGTCTGTTGATTGTGGAGGGGATTGAGAGTACCTTCAGCAAGTTTGCTGATGATTTGAAACTGGCTGGGAGTGAGTGACACACTGGAAGGCCGTGCCACCATCCAACAAGACCTGAACAAGCTGGAGAGCTGTGCAAAAGTGAAACTCATGAGATTCAATACAAACAAATTCAGAGTCCAGCATCTGGGGAGGAATAACACCAGGCATCAGTACTGACTAGGGGTCATCCTGCTGGAAAGCAGCCCTGTGGAGAAGGACCTTGGAGTCCTAGTGGACAGCAAGTTGTACCATGGGACAGCAATGTGCCCTTGTGGATAAGAGGGCCAATGGCATCCTGGGGTGCTATAGGAAAAGTGTACCCAGCAGGTCTAGGCAGGTTATCTTCCCCCGTCTACTCTCCTCTGGAGACTTTCAAAACCCACCTGGATATATTCCTGTGCAGCCTGCCTGAGGTGATCCTGCTTTGGCAGGATGGTTGGACTAGGTGATCTCTGGAGGTCCCTTCCTAACCCTAACATTCTGTGATTCTGTCACACATAATTAGCATGATCCCATAGAGTTAATCCCATCAGTTTTTACTTTCAATAATTGTATTTGGTCATAATAAAGAAATATTTATATTACGTTCTTCAGTAAAAGACTTTAAGACTTTGAAGAAGGATTTCTCAGAGTTAGAATTAAACTTTACACAGTGTTTTAATAGTATAGGTGGTATATCCAGAGCACTAAAAGCACTGCATTATCAGAGTAAAATTCCTCAACACATGTTCCACATGAAAAGCCAAAGGGGTAGACATTCAGAGAGAGTGGATTACAAAATCTTCAGTTTTAAGTGTAGATTTAAAGGGTACAATCTCCAATGAGATGTGTTACAGAGCACAGGTACATGAGATGTTACAGAACAGGAAATTCAAAGATCATGTTTTCTTCAGGTTTTTAAAAGACCTTTATAAGTATATAAAATATATACTGTTGAAAATTATAAACTTATCTAGCTCCTTCAAAATATTGAATTTTTCTTTGTGGCTTACTAGTCACATATATGAATAGGATAATGTATGCAAATAAACTCAAAAACCATGGAATGGCTTGGGTTGGAAGAGACCTTAAAGATCATCTATTTCCAACCTTCCCACCATGGACAGGGGCACCTTCCACTAGATCAGGTTGCTCAAGACCCTGTCCAGCCTGTCCAAGGCCCCTGGTTTTGAACACCTCCAGGGAGGGTACACCCACAACCTTCCTGGGCAACCTGTTCCAGCGTCTCACCACCCTCACTGTAAGGATTTCTTCCATATGTTGCCTTCTGTTCTAAATGACAGCCAAATGGGCTAAATTTAAACCACTATTAGACAATATGCGAATAGAAATTTTTGCTTTAGTTTATCAGCCTTTACTAATTGCTTTTTATTCACTTTATGGTTATCCAGTGATGTGCAAGGTATCAAAATTTTATCTGTTGTCGTAATGCCATGTAAGCACTGGGCACTTTGGTGGAGAATGAAGTGCACTAAGATTAGTATGTGCATTAATTAAGTAGCAGCAAGGTCAATAATAATGCAAGGATATGCTTATATTATGCCTACTTTGTGAGAATAAGAATATATCTGTAAGGTTATGTTTACAAAACACTGTAAGCTTCAAGAATCATCAAAGGTTTTCAGGAATCATGTTCTATCCTGAGTCCATTTAAAGAAGAATTAGAGGTAAAACAACTGTTCTGATAAAAATCAGAATTTGAAAGTGGTGGAATTCTTTTAATCAACAATGGAAATAAATTTCAGCCCAACAATCACACTTCATAGTCATTCTATTAAAACAAAATATGCAGTAGCTGACCTTAGTTATACTGAAGAATCAGTATCTATCTAAGATCAGTTTAAAATATTACCCCCTTTTTTAACAAAAATCCTAAATTTCATATCAGAAAGACCAGAAACTAGTTAGTATTTTCATGTTTTGGTTTCAATAACAGATTTAAATTCTATCTAATGTATTACTATTCTGGAATTACACTTGCTAGTTTCTATATTTGTATAACTGATAGAGGGTTGGCCAAAACTTTCTTCATTCTCCCTTCATTTCCATTTCTCTGCCCTCATTGTTTCTTGCAGACACCTACTTTTTATGGAGAAGCAATTTTCCTTGTACAGGAAGGAGTTTCAGTAGTCTTCACACTGCCAACATTTGCTTCTCTTTTCTTGACACACCACTCTTTTTATTCCTTTTATTATCATGTTATTTCCAAAATGCTATTATTGTTGACTAGCAGTGAGTTAGATTGGATACAAGCCAAATATTCCTTAGTAGAGCCAGCTTTCAGTTTCTTGTCTTAGTGGTTTCCAGTTGGGTTGTCTGGAGGCCTACAAACTGTCATTCCCATTGTCATTAATTTTGTGAGTACAAGTAGAACAGATAGAGAGGTACATGGGTCAGGTTTTGGGTTTTGCGGGGTTTTTGTTAAGTTGGTTGGTTCATTGGTTGGTTTGTTTGATTTTTCCCCCAAGGTGAAGAATAGACTAAAGAGAATCAGTAAATTAAAGTTAAAACCACAGTGTCCCATTTAGGGTTATGCAGATAAATATTTCTGAAATGGGCATTTCTTGAATTTGCGTGGTTGATATGCTCTGTCAGAGGGTCCACAACATATGATGCCTCCTGGACTTCTTACATACTGCAAAGAGTGCCTGTCTACAGCAAAGAGTGCTGTCTGCAACTGCCGGAGGGGTGGTTGTAGCCAGGCAAGGGTTGGTCTCTTCCAGGCAACCAGCACCAGAACAAGAGGACAGAGTCTCAAGCTGTGCCAGGGGAAGTTTAGGCTCGAGGTGAGGAGAAAGTTCTTCACAGAGACAGTTGTTAGCCATTGGAATGGGCTGCCCAGGGAGATGGTGGAGTGGCCATCCCTGGAGGTGTTTGAGAGGGGATTGGATGTGGCGCTTGGTGCCATGGTCTAGTAGACATGAGGTCTTGGGTGACAGGTTGGACTTGATGAACTTTGAGGTCATTTCCAGCCTTGTTGATTCTATGATTCTAAGAGCAGTTTCTATAGACAAAGCCTTTATGACAAACAAGCAAACGAACAAAAATGGATGCCCTGAGTACTTACTGTATGCTATTTAAGTTAAAAATTTTGGTCCACTGCTTAGAGCCTGAACAGTTACACTTTCAAAATTATAGGTGAGGGCAAGCACGAATGATAGCATATTTGTAATTCAGTAAACATGTGTGTAGGTCATTTCTATATGGATCTGACATTAATAAAATTATCAGTGGGAATCATTTCAATTATATCTACAAGTGGAGGCCACTTTAACCATCAGAAAATAATTTCAAGTTCTACTTCATTTTAGACTTCTGAATTATTATTCTCTTCTGTTGCTGTGTTTCTCTTAACTTTGTTTCCTAAACATTCACTTCTGCAATTCTGTACTGAGTTTAAAGACTTTTTCTATTTGTTTTTCCTATTGCATAAGTCTCCAGTCTGTAACATTAATTGTGCATTATTCCTTCTTACTGAACAGCAATTCAGTTGCAATTCTTCTTTCATCTTTGTTGTAGTTTAAGCTTTGCCAGGAGTCCAAAAGCCCAAATGGAACAGATTTAGATTGCCTCCCCTCTGCCTGTTTCCCAGTAGGGTAAAAGCAAATTAGGCAGGAGAAAGGAGAGGTAAAAATCATGAAAGAAATGGTCTGGAATCAGTTTGGAAGTGAAGAAAGGTAATTTTAACAAAATATACATAGCATTTGAGTGATAGGGAGAGTTACAATGGTATAAGGAAAAGGTAAATAGAAAAATATGCAAAACTAGGCCCATTTGGCATTGGATTCCCTTGATGTAAATGGATGCAGTTCTTAAAGATAGAGCATGAAGGTGGGCCTCACCACATGGAGGGCATGGAGGAAGAAGGAGGGTAGCAGATACCTGTCAAGGTGAGCTGCAGGACAAAAATAGCAAACCAAGAAAATGGCTCCCCTTAAATAGGTTTTGCTGGACAGGAAGGGGAAGTGGAATAGACCTTTGGCCCAGGGGAACCCTCCCCCTGGGAGGTAGAAACCCAAATCTCTCTCTTCCCACCTGGATCAAGTTTCTTTTGTCTACCTGGAGGCTGTGTTCTTTTCAGTCCCCCTCCAGGGATGGGTGCAACCCGGCACAATCTTATTCCATTATGACCCTCTATTTTTCGAACTGCAAGCAAGTAGGTGCCTCATCTCTAGACAAAATGGCACATTTAGTTTTTGTGACCTGAAAAGGAGACACGTGGTGCCTGTGTGAATACATAGTTTGAGTGTAGTGTACATATAGTTCCTGTGATTTGCTACAGGTTTGCTTTCTTCACATTACAGTAAACTACTTTCATCAGTATGCTCAGTGCACACAGAGTGAATCAACTAATGCCAGGAATGTGGGCTGTATCCATGCATTTGATAATGTGAGTATTTTTCTTCAGAACTGTATAATGCTATGAGCTGGCAGTGCAGAAACAGCAATTATTATCTTAAGTGAGACTGGGGAAAAAACTTTAAACTTGGAAGAGAAAATTCTGAATCTTCAAGTTAAATGTTATTTACATATTAACATATACATATAAAAGCCTGATTTCCCTCTCATTATTCAGAGACACTGGAATGCCTTCAAATATAAATGCCTTCATAAAAATGCTACAATTTATAACAAATTACAAAACTAATCATATTGAAACATTTTATTCTCTCTGAAAGTATCCTGAAAAGGAGATGGAAACATTTGAGACATTTGTTAAGAGACAAGTGAGACCATCTGCTATGGGAGGCATGTCACTGTGCAGATCAGTCGGAGAACAGTTTTAAGGGCCATTGAAAAGTATATCAACAGTGAGCTGAGTAATGACTCAAAGAAAAAACTCCTGAGCTTTAAAGAAAGAGGAATGTATGCAAAGTTAAGTCTAAAAGAAAAAAATAAAATAGAAAGAAAAAGGAGTGAGAGCTTTATGTGTTCTCTGGTAGTGAACAAACCAAGAGTTTAATTATACTGGGAGGGAGGATTCTAGTTCAGACTTTTTTTCTTTCACATGTTCCTATACGACATTTTCAACTCTTCAGTGATTTTGTTTTGTTTGTGTCATGTGTGGATGTTAGGAAGAAATTCTTCAGAGAGAGAGTGGTTTCCCATTGGAATGGACTGCCTGAGGAGGTGGTGGAGTCACCATCACTGGAGGTGTTTAGGAGGAGACTTGATGGGGTTCTTGATTGCATGGTTTAGTTGATTAGGTGGTGTTGGATGATAGGTTGGATGTGATGACCGTGAAGGCCTCTTCCAACCTGGTCTATGTTCTGTTCTGTTCTATTCTATTCTATTCTATTCTATTCTATTCTATTCTATTCTATTCTATTCTATTCTATTCTATTCCATTCCATTCCATTCCATTCTATGCTATGCTATTCTAACCCAAAATTAACAGGCAGTATGTCTTGAAGCTACTATTTAAACATTTCAAAGTCAAGACAAAAAAATGTTGTTGGTTTTCCATACATGCACCTAGTTGTGAAAAATGTTGCTAATAGACATTAAATAGTTAACTACAGAGAGACTTTCACCTTTATGATTTGTATCTACTACCTAGGTTTACCAGGACAAAAGGGATCAATGCAAGAACAGTAGTCACCTTCTCAGTATTGTTCTGACCAGTATGTCAAACTTTGAAACATCCATCTAAGCAGAATCACTATAAATGAAATTAATTGCAGCACAACAATAAGTCTGCCAAAATAAAGAAACATATTTAATAGTTCAGAATACCTCAGTGCTTTATTAAGAGAGTGATTTCATGGCATGAAAAAAATGCCTTCCAAAGCGCCATGAGGTCAGTTCAGGACCCCCATTTCTATATTTTAGTGGCAGAATTCATCAGGAAGAAAGAGAAGTGTCACTGGTTTCTGTTGCCTTGGCAACCTGTGTTGCCAAACAACAGATTGGGTACCTTCTAGCAGGTTTAAAATTTCAGGCTGCTAGCATACTGATTACAATGACAGCAGAAAAAATATCATTTGCTGGATGCTTTCCTGATAGAAAAACAAGATAATATTTTGCATATTCCTTCACCACCCTCAAACACTTTCCTGTTTGCTTTGTGTTACGCTTGTTGGTATCATTAGCTGCAATTAATCTGAAGTCTAATTCCTGCTCTAAGACTCTTACTTTGTCTGCATAATATTTCCTCAAATCCCCTCTTGATAGCACTTTTTCCCATACGTGGTCTTTTGTACAATGACAAATTTCAATAGGGTGGTTGAAGAGAACAAGTGACAAATTCTATATTTGTTTGTTTAATTTTGTTGATTTAATCTGTTTGCACTTTCTCTGCTTGCAGAATGCTATGGTTTTAAAAATATTTGCAAGAATAATGAGATAACTAGGTAGGATTGGGTACCTCTAGCCACAGGGCAAATTTAAGGATAAATACAGCTATTTCTGTAATTGGCATGTCGATAAAGGCTACCTCTGGTGGGGCTGGAGCTTTAGACAAACCGGTCTGGAACAGATGGTGTAGAGCTTCTTTCTCATCTAAGGCACACTATTATCTACAGACACCCAGGTGGGAGTCCTCTGATCAAATGTAGATGCCTGAATTTAAACTAGTTGCCCTAGGTTCTTTTTATTGCCAATGAAGAGAAATAGACGCTGTTAGGAAGAAATTTATTTCAACCTAAAGCGGACTAATAAACTAGGAAAGATGAACTGTGCCCTGTAAGTCCATATTTCTCTCAGTTGGATGTAAAAAAAGCTTAGTGCTTAGCTCAGGCACACAAGTCAACTCACTGTCTAAAACTTGGTGAGCTGAATATACTTTTCAAGGTTTTATTTTGTTTGCTTGCTTGGATTTGTTTGCTTGTTTGTTGTTTGTTTTGTTTTTTTTTTTAAGGAGGTCCCAGTTTTCCTTGTCATGGACATCAACTGAGTCTAATTTTGTGATTCTCGTGGCCACACCTTTTCTGCTCTCAATTAGATTATCAGATTCAGCACTGGTTAGGCCACACCTTGAGTACTGTGTCCAGTTCTGGGAAAGATGTTGATTTGCTGGAACTTCATGGAGTCACCATCACTGGAGGTGTTTAGGAAGAGACTGGATGGGGGGCTTGGTGCCATGGTTTAGTTGATTAGTGTGAGACTCAACAAAGATAAAATCAACAACTGAGGCCACCCTCGGCAATATGCATTAAACAAGATAATCTCCACCCATCAAGTACCCCAGAATAGGAGGATGGTGAGACAATGGATTCACCACCTGGCCCCTGATTTCCTGAGGGACAATACTTGGACACATACCTAAGGACTAAAAACTGTATAAAAGACTTGAGCAACTACTGGCTCAGAAGAAGAAAAACACAGAACCAAACACACAGGAGAAGAAAAACATAGAAGGAAAACACAGATGAAGAAAAACACAGGAGACGGACAATGCTGCTGAGAAGGAAAATGGAGAGAATACCAGGAGAAGAAAAATGACAGAGACATCATCATGGAGCCTGGATAAGGAGAGCCCCCTCTCCATGCCCTAAGTTCTGCCTGCTACAACTCATGGAGCTGAAGAAGCTGCCCAGAGGACCACCTCTCTTCTACAGCCCAAGCCTCAGCACCCTTTCTCTACAGACCAAACATCTCCTGCAGCACCTTTCCTCCACAGACTCAAACTGTCTTGGGGGGGTGAGGCGTGTGGTAATGTAATTCCTTTCCTCTTCTCTCTCTCTTCTCTCTCTTCTCTCTCTCCCTCTCTATTTTTTCTCTTCCCCCCCCCCTTCTGATCTATTTGTGCAATAAATAGTCTAGCTGTTAATATTTTGGCCTCATTTGTGCCTCTAATTTCACAACACAGGAATATTCAAAAGAACTGTCTCTTTCCCTCTCCAGACCAAGACAATTAGATAGTGTTGGATGATAGGTTGGACTTGATGATCTCAAAGGTCTTTTCCAACTGGTTAATTCTATTCTATTCTAGTCTAGTCTAGTCTAGTCTAGTCTAGTCTATTCATCAGTCACTTAACCATGGGGCAAGTTAATCACAAATCATTGAACTTGTTTTAAACCAGAAGGCATATAGGTTTGAATCAATGGGAAAGTACTTCTATGATATTGTTTCCAAGTGTTTGTACTATTTTCTTTAAGTTCCTCTTGGTTCTGTGTTTAAATTCTGTTTGAATATCAACTCAAGAAGTAAATGCACAAGTTAATTCAATGAAGCTATATGCATCTGAGCTGAGTGTCTTTATTCTGATTGTAATTCATGGACACATGGACACACACAGAACTCAATGCATTTGCCAGCCTATGGGGTAAGAGAAACATGAAGATGGGATTGGAAGATATGGCACAAGAGCAATGGAAGACCTGTATCATATTGATCCAGGTGAAGGCCAAGTGGTACAACTGCTTTAGGATATCTGAAGTTACTTCAGAAATCATGACACTGAACACTGACAATTTTTTCCCCTAGTAAGATCACTTGACCACCTATAGATGTATACTTTCAAGTGAAAAAAAAGCAGTTCAGTCTGCTTCCAAAACATCATACAACATTTCCCTGATAGCTTGTAAAAAGGATAAAACAATATAATTCAGGACAATCTATAAAGCACATTTTTCAAGGGTTAAGCTTGCATTAGTTTTTGTTGTGAACAGCTCTCTCCAGATGGGTACAGAGATAGTGTTCAGAAAGGAGATGAAGCAGTCCTTGGCAATAATTCACAAAGGTAGAGACTTACTTGCTTATCTGGGAGTCTTTTTTTCCAGGACTGTGGCTGTTCTGGAAACAGTCAACTGCTGCTGAAATCATTAATCATACAAACATTATATATGGTAAAAACTGACATTAAAGGATTGACAACCCCTCATTTTCTACTTTTGTTATTTTATATTAATTGGTTAACTAGATTAATTCAATTCCGCATGAACGTTACTGTTAAGCACTTCAACCGTTTATTGTAGGAACCTGGTGAGGAACAAGCATAATTAGTTTTGTATGCTTTCAACACACAAAGTGAATTCCATTTTCTTATTTATTATTTCTTTCCCCTTTGTGGCAGTTTAGGCTGGGTGCCTCCTGGCCTGCCACAGTTACATCTGCAGTGTCCAGGGTGTCCAGCCCAGTAGATGGGCACAGGAAATACTGTATTTCTACCCATAAATCCTGCACACTATAAATCTGGATGCAAAGTCATTCTCTTTCCCTTTCTTCCCTCTCTGCTCCCATGGGAGATGTTTCCCTCTCGGCTAAATGGCAGGGGAGTATCTAGGCCTCTTTGGTCTGAAATAGTGTGGCCAGCAGGAGCAGGAAAGTCATTCTGCCCCTGTACTCTGTACTGGTTCGGCCACACCTTGAGTACTGTGTCCAGTTCTGGGTCCCTCGGTTTAAGAAGGACATTGAGACATTTGAATGTGCCCAGAGAAGGGCAACAAGGCTGTTGAGAGGCCTTGAGCACAAGCCCTATGAGGAGAGGCTGAGGGAGCTGGGATTGTTTAGCCTGGAGAAGAGGAGGCTCAGTGGAGACCTTAATGCTGTCTGAAACTACCTAAAGGGAAGTTGTAGCTGGGTGGGAGTTGGTCTCTTCTCTCAAGCAACCAGCACCAGAGCAAGAGGACACAGTCTTGAGCTGCACCAGGGGAAGTTTAGGTTTGAGGTGAGGAGAAAGTTCTTCATAGAGACAGTTGTTGGCCATTGGAATGTGCTGCCCAGGGAGGTGGTGGAGTCACCATCCCTGGAGGTGTTCAGGAGGGGATTGGACGTGGCACTTGGTGCCATGGTTTAGTCATGAGGTCTGTGGTGACAGGTTGGACTTGATCCTTGAAGTCTCTTCCAACCTTGGTGATTCTGTGATTCTGTTTAGGCCTAATGCCAGGAAAAGAAGTGGGGGGCCCAGTCTCAGGCCTGGCCAGCCTGAGACTAGCCTAGCAGTGGGGGGGTAAGAAAGAGCCCTGGGGGATTTGGCTGCACCCTCAGGTGGGGAGAAGGGAAGCATTGGGCTTCTTGGGTGTGGTGTAAGGGAACTCTGTATGCTTTGGGATATGCTCACCACTATGCTTTGTAGGTTGGTTTTTTGTTTGGTTGGTTGTGTTTTTTTGTAGAATAATAACAGCTTTTCCATTTAATCTTTCCATCACTATCCAATCCATTTGTCTGTGTCATTCTTTTGCTCCTTTTGGGGCAATAGAGCATCTGTCCTGCTCTAAACCAGGACACCCTCCTTCAACCTTGGAATGTGAGCTAATGTAAATTGGAAGAAATTTCATCAATGAGTTTAGCCAGTTGAATCTGTGGGTGGGTATTCAATACCGTACTGACACCATGCCAGTTTTAAAGCAATGGTGTTGGCTGGAGAAAACTACAATGGGTCTTGAACTTCTGATCATAACATGAGGCTTCCTTTTTCCAGTTTCTGGATTTGGGGTGTTGGTCTTTTCCACTAGTCCGGCTGTGGCTTTGGGGGATCAGGTTGGGGGCAGGGTGGGGAGGGCATTTCATGGCTGGCTTCTGTTGCTGCTTCTGCTTTTGTTGTGCTTTTCTGCAAAATAGGTTAAGGTAGTTGTACTTTTATCATCTCATTAAACACTCCTTCTCTCAAACCAGGTGGGTTTTGGTGGTGGTGGTGATGGTTTGGTTTTGGTTTTGGTTTTGGGTTTGGGTTTGGGTTTGGTTACAGCAAGCTTGCTTGTGAGAGTGGGCTATCTTAAACAGTACAGATATCTTGATTTCCTTGGCATTTTATTAATGTACTTGAATATGGAGTAGCTCCAGAGTTGTAGGAAGTGACTGTACAGACCCAAACACCTTCAGTATTTATTCAGGATATCAGACTCCTATGTGAAAGACATAGACACAGCTTTGTCCTCTGTGACAAAACCTCACCAAATATACAAAGTGTATCACACATTATTTAAAAAAATTGCTGTCAAAAGTATTGTGCCTAGTCCCTTTGGGTTCAGAACACTGTCATTTATGCAATCCTTTTCCTTTATCAGACAGCGATCATGCAACACTTTAAAGCATTGATTGTTCTTTGGGTTTTTTTTCTTTCTTTCACTCAGAAATAATCTAGCTTTATTTTATTTTTAATACTCTAATTTTACTTTGTGGTGGGTTGAAGATCACTCTTCTATGTCTCCTTATAAATCAAACACCTGCTTATGAAAATCCACACTAGTTCTGACAGGAGGTGAAAACCAAAATTGAAGATAAAATATGTCATGGCTGGGGATTGTTCTCTAGAATTGCAAATGGAAATAATGTTGGCTTACGGAAATAAAATAATTTTCTGTGCAAGCTCCCACTGTTGTACTGGACATGAAAACTATGTAGTACTGCTCTTCATTAGATACCAGACAGGAAACTATAGCTTTCTCCCGAGCACACAAAGTTTTTGTCTTAACATCCTTTTATCTTTCCAGCAGACTAAAACTACAAATGAATAAAATTCAATCAAACATTCTCTATTTGTGTTATTTATATGCTTCTTGAGACAGAATCTAACAGTATATCTGATTATTGTATTAACCATCAGTAGAACATTGGTCCAAATAAACTGTAGTAAGTATAAATTTTTTTCTCTAGTGTTTCACAGAATCACAGAATTGTCAGGGTTGGAAAGGACCCCGAAGATCATCTAGCTCCAACCCCCCTGCTGTGGGCAAGAACACCATCCACTAGATCAGGTTGCCCAGAGCCACATCCAGCCTGGCCTTAAAATCATCCAGGAATGAGGCTTCCACAAGCTTCTTGGGCAACATGTTCCAGCGTCTCACCACCCTGATGGTAAAGTTCTTCCTAACATCTAATCTAAATCTACCCTCCTCCAGCTTGGATCCATTCCCCCTAGTGCCGTCACTAAAGAGTCCCTCACCAGCTTTCTTGTAGGCCCCCTTCAGATACTGGAAGGCCACAATAAGTTCTCCTTGGAGCCTTCTTTTCTCCAATCTGAACAATCCCAACTCTCTCAGCCTGTCCTCACAAGACAGGTGGTCCAGCCCTCTGATCATCCTCATGGCCCTTCTCTGGACACATTCCAGCATGTCCATATATTTCTTGTGATAGGGGTTCCAGAACTGAGCACAGTATTCCAGGTGGGATCTTACAAGAGCAGTGTAGAGGGGAAGAATCACCTCTCTTGACCTGCTGGCCACACTTCTTTTGATGCAACCCAGGATGTGATTGGCTTTCTATGCTGCAAGCATACACTGGCAGCTCACATTGAACTTCTTGTCCACCATCACCCCCAAATCCTTTTCTTCAGGGCTGCTCGCAAGTCAGTCACTGCCCAGCCTATATTGGTGCTTGGGATTACCCCAGCCCAGATGCAGGACCTTGCATTTGGTCTTATTGAACTTCATGAGATTGGCTTGGGTCCACCACTCCAGCCTGTCAAGGTCCCTCTGGATGGATCACAGCTTGGTGTCATCAGCAAACCTGCTGAGAGTGCACTCAACGCCCTGAGGATCTTAAATTCTAGCACATCATGATCACTGAAGTCAAGGCTGTCCCTGAGCTTCATATTGGTCACCTGCCTCAGAGATGGTACAGGGGCCCCTTGTTCCTGTGTGCTATGCAGGAGATGTTCCTATTTCCACTGCAAGCATGGCAGAGCCTGGCTCCACCAGTCTGTCTCTATTTCAGCTTCCCTAATGCTCCTAAGCTTTTCCACTGTTTCTTGCAGCTTTTCAACTTCTCCTTCCAGCTGTGCTGCTTGGTTGAGAAGATCTATCTGCTCACACTACATACAACCCATTGCTACCAGGGAGAGACTGTAACATTCCCTGCAGCCTGTGAGCTGTGTCACATCTTTCTGTGACAGCACTGTCTGCGTTCCCACCTCCATTTCGGATGGCATCAGAAACATGGTCTTCTTCTGCCAGGTGGAGACCATTGTACTTTGAGTGAGATAGTGGTTATATATATGTATTTATTATTTTAATTGTTATTATTATATTGTTATTGTTATTGTTATTGTTATTGTTATTGTTATTAGTGTTATTAGTGTTATTAGTGTTATTATTATTGTTATTATTATTGTTATAGCAATTATTTTTTTCTCAGCATCCATTCGTTGTTTCAAAGTTAATTATTGGAAAATTAGTAGAAGTTATTCAAGTTATTTATTACAATGAATTGAAAAACGTTCTCAGAAAGCAATCAAGAAATAATACACGATAAAATTAAGAATTATTTACCCTTAAAAACTCTTTTCATTAAAATCTAAGCAATTTTCTGACACTTGTTTATTTTATTCAATTTTTTGCTGTGAAAATCATCTAAATTTTTCCATCCTCTTTATGTACTACTAAAAGGAAGGGGGGGAAAAAAAACAGAAAAAAAAAGTCCCATTTTGGATTTATTTTACTTAACCAGTTTCTTAGAAAATTATATCCAAATCTAGTGTTTCTGTTTAAATATTCACAAAATTTTCCAGAGGTACATGGTGCTTGCTCACAGTTGATTATGTGGGTACTGCATCCTCTGTAGAAAAGGTTTGACTGGGTGATGCAGATCATTTGCCTTGTTTTGGCTAAAGCAACTGGAACAAACAGGGTTTTATGCCCAGGAAGGCATGTTGCTTTACTGTTATTGCTATAGCACACCTGCTTCTTTATCGAAGGGGTGTTTTGTGGTGCAGTATAGAGCAAATAGAGAAATCTGTCCAACACAAGATCCTGCACCATGGCTTAAGACACTCAGTCTCCTCAGACTGCGATCAATCTGAACTGAGGTTGGATGTGTGGAATACAGCTACCTAGCTGTTCAACAAGCCAGGAGTCCTGCTGAGCAGATTGATAATTAATCTTGTTGCTAAAAGAAGTTACTCTTAGAAAAGTCTGTAAGGCCAGAGAACAAGGTAGGGGAAGAGGAAAAGCTTTTGGCAACACTGAAGTGACGCCAGTTTTTAAAGCCTCCCAAAAATATAAGATCTAAGCACAAAGAGGGCTTTCCTGAAATGTGGATCAAACCCACAGCTAAGCCTGACCAGTGACAGAGAAGAGTTTCTTTTTTTTTTTCCTACAAATCATTGGACTACCAAGCCATGTAGAGGAAACAAGGTCTTATAAGGACATGGTGGACAGTCATTTTCAAGAAATTTAGTTTAATCTGCTTCACCTGAGAGGCCCTGCACTCAGCACTGGTTAGGTCACAGCTTCGGTTCTGTGTCCAGTTTGGGGCCCCTCAGTTTAGGAAAGATGTTGACTTGCTGGAACCTGTCCATAGGAGGGCAACAAAGCTGGGGAGGGGCTTGGAGCCCTATGAGGAGAGGCTGAGGGAGCTGGGGTTGCTTAGCCTGGAGAAGAGGAGGCTCAGGGGAGACCCTGTTGCCATCTACAACTACCTGAAGGGAAGTTGTAGCCAGGTGAGGGTTGGTCTCTTTTCCCAGGCAACCAGCACCAGAACAAGAGGACACAGTCTCAAGCTGCAGCAGGGGAGGTTTAGGCTGGATGTTAGGAAAAAATTCTTCACAGAAAGAGTGATTGGCCATTGGAATGGGCTGCCCAGGGAGGTGGTGGAGTCAGCATTACTGGAGGTGTTTAGGAGGAGACTGGATGGAGTGCTTGGTGCCATGGTTTAGTTGATTAGATAATGGTGGGTGATAGGTTGGACTTGATGATCTTGAAGGTCTCTTCCAACCTGGTTTATTCTATTCTATTCTATTCTATTCTATTCTATTCTATTCTATTCTATTCTATTCTATTCTATTCTATTCTAATATTTTCTCCATTATTATAGTCTACTTGTTCTTGTGATGAAATGAAAAAGTAGCAAAGTAGCTGAAGTGACTATATTTGCCTGTGTCTTCACTTTGTAGAAGAAGAAGGGTAGTTTCACTTCAAAGCTCTAATAAACACTGGATTTATAGAGTAGAAATTACTGGAAATTTGCATACTTTTAAGATTGTGAAAGGAAGAGTAAAGTCAGAACTTCAGAATAATTATTATTCACAATAATGATTGTTTTAAGATTGACATTAAGCATATTTTTTTCTGGTTGTTTAACCTGGACTTCTGTTAGTCATGTTTCCAAATGAGGTTTTACTACAGGCCAACAAAATAGGTTATAATTATAGAGATAAGGCATTTACAAAACTCCACTTACTCAATTTACAAAACTATTAATAAGACTCACTGTTTAATGAGAGCCTCACCCTTACATATATAATTTTTTTCTCTCTGCATGGAAACTGAAAACTTTTTGTTTTCAATAAAAAGACAAATCTGGAGGATTCCATAATTTTCAACATAATATTTAAAAAATAAAATAAAATGGGTGAGTGCAATATGAAAATAATTCTAACAGCACCCAGGGCAGAAAAAGGCTAGTGAGTTCTAACATGTTTCAATTATTACTTTTAACTCACTATAGTAAAAAAAAAACCCAGCCAACCAACCAACCAACCAAACAAAACAACAAAAAGCCCCAGGTGAGGTAAAAGGTGGCAATTAAACAACTTTTTTAATAGGTGCTGATTATGGAGAGGGCTGGTTTTAATGTTTTCAGTGAATACTGTTATAAATGAGCTTAACAAAACAACCTATTTGTCTCTTTATGGGCAGTGATAATGATAAACAAAAATAAGTGCTTGACCATTTTGCATTCGTGTTTAATTTCAGTCTCAACAAATGGAGGAGAAAAAAAGCTGCGTTCATGATTACTGGCTGTGTTCATGATTACTGTAAGTTGGAAGAACTGGTAGAAATTGGGGCTGGGAAGTAGAAGGAAAGAAATTAGAAGTTAATAGGTTCCTGAAAGACATAAGAATAAGAAATAAAAGATGGAGAATGGTAATTTTCGTAGAATATCTGAAGAGAAGGAAGAATGAAAACAGACTGAAGTACTTGTATTAGAAAATAAATATGCTGTAGAGCATTTTCCCCCTAATACCATAAAAGGTAGTTTTAAACAAATGTTTCTGATGACCAGTGTCCCTTCTGATTTCTAAATACAACAGCATTTGTGATCTTTCAAATCTTGTGATTTTTCATGAAAGAGAAATGCTGAGAAGGAGAAAAGCTTTCTGAAAAATACAGCATGAACACAGGGACCATTGCGCTTGAAGAATTAAGACAGTTACAGTCAAAATAAGTATGATTTTTACCATGCAAGATCCTAAAGAAACTAATGGGACTCTTTTTTTTTATTTTGCTGTTATAATTACCAACTCTTAACATAAGGCGTTGCTATCCTTTGGATCATTTGGGCATATTTAACCACTCTCAAAAAGGCTCTGCAAGCATGATATATCCAGCTAAAGGAATAAAGCAATTATTTATCTGTTGCTACATGAAAAACGTAGTTAGGTGTAATGAGCCCCTAGGTTAAACATTAGTGTTCTTACCATCTCCAGATAAGGCACTGAAAACTCTTTCCTGCCCAGAGTGAAAAGTACAGCCTTAGGTTTTCCTTAAAGTGTTAAGTTTTGCTTATCTGCTGATTCATGGGTCTTGTTAAACTGCCACCCCCATGGAGACCACTGACTTCAGCAGCAGACTGACATTAATTACACCAACAAACTCCCTGAGTTGTTCTGTGTCTGGGACTTATTTTTATTTGTTAATGACAACCAAGCTGATGGTTTTTCATCTTGAGCGTTTAAATTACTTACACTCCTCAGATCTGTAATTGTACCTCTGTTTGTAATTTTCCCTTTCTTATCCTCCCCAGTTACACTTTCTCATAGCTCTTTCTCACCACTTAACAATTCTGTCATAAGTATGAACCAAGATTATGCTTCTTAGCTACATGAGAGCTGGGCCAGGGGTCGTTGTAACATAGATGACTGGGCCCAGAAGAGTCAGGGGAGGTTACAACAGAGGTTACAGTGAGAACAGCTTTTACAGGAGTTGAATTTCCACAGCTTGCCTGGACACATGGAGTAGAATTGATTGCACAGCAGCTCAGCTTCAGCCCACTTTGCAGCAGTGCATAAGTTAGGTGCCTAATTACTGGAAGCTTCCTTTGTCAGGAGAGACAGAGAAGTTTCTCCAGGCAGAGAATTAGACCTTAATGGGCTAAATAAATATCTGTAGATGCCATCCTTTCCCTCCTAACTCTCTCTCCCTAGAGGGACCTTTGTCCAACAGCCCAAATTACATAATTTAGTAAGGAGATTATCTGTACTCCCTAGGATGAATTACTCTCAAGAATTTCTTGCTGAAAAAAAAAGTATTCTCCCAAAACATACTGATAAATGATCGATCTTCTAACTCTTACTCATGCAAATAATTTTTACTCTTGAGTAGTTCTACTGAAATCATTCAGAGCATTTAGATAAGTAGCAAGTGAGTGTTACATAAACTCATCCAAAATATATTTTTGAAAGGTTAAAACACACTCTGCTTGCTCTGGGCTCAGAATGCCATTGTTGACATTTTGTGAGGCACAGATCTGACTGAAGGCTTCTGGGAAGAAGAGAGGTAAAGGACTGTGACACAAACACAGGATGGAAACTTCTGTCTCAGTCCAGAAGCAGGAACCTTGGAAAGTTAAAATTACAGTTTTGCTATTGCTGTAGAGATGTGAAGAATGCTAACAACTGTGGTGAATGATATTGCTGAAAGAAGCCACAATGTGATCTTGTTAAGTGGTCACAATCCACACCGCAAAGCACCACTTAATCAGCAAGAGGTCTAGTAGCTTTTGACCATCAGCCTCAGAGGTCTTCACTGAACCTCTCTTAGCTGTTTGTCCTCTGCTTCTCATTGTTTACAAGTATTTGGAAAAGATCAAGTTCCCCATACCAGGGGGAAAAAGAAAAAAAAAAGGAGAGAGAGAGAAAAACCTCTGTCACATAAACTTTGTGTGCAACTTGTGGAGTTTCTCTCAATGTACCAAGGACGGTCATGACAGGCAGAAAGAGGACTGTGATTCTTGCACAGTCCATGGAAGGATCTGTCTACTGTATTCCTTCACAATTTGCTCAGGGAAGTAAAGGCCACTCTGAATACAGGAATTCTCTCCTATTTTGTGCATGCCCTGAAGGAGGATATGCCATGATTATCCTCCACTACTTCTTCCCAGGACTCTTCCCTGTGTGCCTAGTCTCCCTTCACAGCCCTTCTACATCCCTGAACAGGCTGCATAACATCCAAGGAGGCCAAGAAGTTAGGCTGAAAATTACTTTGCAAGCTCACATTTAACTGACTTCATGTTACCAGGGTCATATTGCCCAAATCCAGGGTAAAAAGACATTCTACTAACAGAAGAGAAGGCAAAAATGCAGTAGACCATGCCATGTTCAGACCTGATTCTATGATCTACTAAACACATCTGCTGGAAACTACATAAATAAAGAGGTGAGCATGGCTTTTCTTTTCTTTTCTTTTCTTTTCTTTTCTTTTTCTTTTTCTTTTTCTTTTTCTTTTTCTTTTTCTTTTTCTTTTTCTTTTTCTTTTTCTTTTTCTTTTTCTTTTTCTTTTTCTTTTTCTTTTTCTTTTCTTTATGTTCTTCAACTGTTTCTCTCTGAAACAAAAGGGGAAGTCAATCACAAAAGTCCTTCAAGTGTGTCAGAATACTGTCCCAGTCACCAAAGTGGTTAACTGCCCTTTTTCCTCACCATTTTGTTTGCACTCTAATGTTCTAAGTTTTCACTGCGTTGCAGGACCTCCTCACACAGTCCCCTGACCAAGATGGTTCACAGCACCAAGGAAGTGAATCTTGATGGAGGTGGGAGTGTGTTGTAAGGAGTCATAACCATTGTGGGGCTCTTCTCCCTTTCTCAGGTGGTGTTAAATCCCGGGGCAGAGCAACCAAGAGAAACTCCTTGAGTATCTTCAGGGAAGGGTAGATTCTCTTGAAATGATGCACATGTTTCTTGGGTGTCTTTATTTGTTTGGTTTTGTTGGTTTTGGTTGGTTTGGGGTTTTTTTGGTCCTACAACAAACATACTCTTCCTTGTTTTCTTCTCTTTTGTCTCATAGTCAAGAGGATTAGTTTATGTCCTCAAGCAGACTTCAGGCTTTGTTTAGAGTTAGTTCTGAATACTACATTAGGAGTCATCCTTGATCTGAAGGCCTCTAACACAAAGAAAGCATATCTGAGCTTCTGATGCAGACAGGTGCATTCTGGACAACGCTACTGCCTAAGTTACCCATGGCTGCCCCCATCAAGCCAAGTTGCAATTAGTTTCCTAAAATCTTACTTGGTTATGTGTCTATGAACTTCATTTACTGCTGAACAGGCAGACACTCCGCAAGTCTTACTCATGCAGAAATTCTGAATGATTACAATCACAAGCAAAAATTATGTGGATGAGTACGGGTTGCAGGATCAGACCATTAATTAATAAATGTCAGTAAAGCACTTAGGATGAAAGATGTTGTGGGAGTACAGCACATTCTAATTAAAACATTAGATTTATTTCCGCAAGTTAGTCATGAACTTTATAAAAGATCAGTGTTTCCAGAACTGAGAAACTTGAGAAATATTTCTTTTCCAGATAAACTTTGCTTGCACAGGGAATTTGCATTCCAGACATGAAACAGGAGTAAAGCAAAATATCTGAAAATGTTAACTGATGGCTGAAGGCTGCCTGGAGGAGACTGACTTTGCAGTCTATCCTTGTATGATGTACTTGACTGTGAACTGTGTCAGAAGACACTTACTTGAGACTCTCAGAAGATCCCAAGTAGTGACCAGTGTCTTAGAAGCTCTGAAAACAAAAAAAACAACATTACTTTGCAGATTTTTTTGAGAAGAGATATTTTAGAGATTAATTAATCACATCTGATAGCATTCAGCTATATAAGCACTAAGAAGGAAAAAATTAAAGATCAGGAACTGCTGTTTCTCTTCTGGCTCTCATTACCAGGTATACAGATGTGATTCCTGTGTTTGCTGGCATAAAAACAGAAAGTAAAGGGACAATGGATGAATCACTCTCCCTGGCAAACTGTTATTTTTCCAGATAATTGTAGCATTCACAAAATATTAGGCTTGGTGAAACAATAAAACCTGCAAAATATTATTTTAAGTGCTTTTACAGAAAATGCTTCCCTTTTCTAGCATCAGAAAGAAAAGAAAGAGGAGGAGTAGGCTCTCAATGGAAGAGTGCTGTTTTTATTACTTTTTATTTTATTTTATTTTATTTTATTTTATTTTATTTTATTTCAGGAAAAAATGATATGTGCATGCTAGGTGGGGGTTTAGACACTTAGAGCTTGATTCTACGTTTCTAATTACACAAGGATAGTTCCCATGGTAACTATTGCATCATTTGGCATGTATGTTACCTGAGGAAAACAGAACAATTCCACAAAACCACACATTCGCCATTGTGCAATGTAAACCAATTTACCGATTGCCTAATTGTGTTTCCTATAAACAGAAGGTTGCACCAGTTTTCAGTGTCAACAAGGCCACTTGTGTATCAAAATTCACATTTCTACTCCCAGTTCTCTGCAGCTCAAAACTACCCTTCACTATTCACTTCTTAGAAATCTTGACATTGCACAATTATAGTAGAAAAAGTAAACCCGCTACCCTACCTCTGACATTTATTTCTGCCTGTTCCTGCTCTTTCTTCTTCTACTATTGAATGATATTGGATATTTTCTTTAAAAAAATAAAAGTAGAAGAAATGGAGTTTGACTCCTAAAGATTAATTTTGCTGAGAATGTTTGCTTTAAAATTATTGTCACAAATAGCTAGCTCTTTGCAAGGGGACAACTATTTTCTGAATTCACATTCTCTACATAAGACCCACTTAGTAATTCTTCATATAGAATAGAATAGAATAGAATAGAATAGAATAGAATAGAATAGGATAGAATAGGTTGGAAGAAACCTTCAAGATCATCACATCCAACCCATCATCCAACACCATCTAATCAAATAAACCATGGCACCAAGCACCCCATCAAGTCTCCTCCTAAACAGCCCCGATGATGGTGACTCCACCACTTCCCCAGGCAATCCATTCCAATGGGCAATCACTCTCTCCATGAAGAATTTCTTCCTAACATCCAGTCTAAACATCCCCTGGCGCATCTTGAGACTGTGTCCTCTCTGTAGGACCAATGCGACTGTGTCCTCTATGTATTACCAATGAGTAAAGATCTGTAAGAAACAGCTGTTATCAAATGCCCAGGTTTTCCTGTAAGTCAATATTTTCTTTCTCCTCTTACTTATTTTACACCTTCTGTGTATTTTCATTTAATTTCTTCCTCTTAGACTGGAATTCCTCCTGAGTATCTATCTCAGTCCTTTGGAATTTTAAAAACTTAATTCTTTCTTCCTTTCCTAACAATTAATTATTATCACCTATTATCTATGCCTGAGCTAGAAGTAATTCTCTTGGCTCCTTCTTAATTTTTTTTTTGTTGCTGCATGAGACTCTACTTTTTGATAAAACAAGAAAATCCTCCTGTCCTTCTGATTTGTAATTTCTCTGGTGGTTATTTGAATTCTGTCTTTCTTTTACTAAATAAAGTTGGGAGTATACTATGACGTGCCTGTATGTATTTTGGCTAGCTATTTCACTTCATTAACCTTCAAAAGTCAGCAAAAAAGTTGTTGTTTGTTTTTCATTCTTATGCCAGAGCATGTATTTTCTAAAGACTTAAACTATAGCGTTGAAACAATAAAATGGACACACAATCTGCCAACAAATGTTGCAACCCTGATAAACACCACACCAATTCTGCCATTGCCTTTTTAAGATAAGTGCTGTTTAAATTCATTCATTTTCTGGGAAATGATTTTCTGATCTATCAAGGTAAACAAGTACTGAGAGATGCAAAATTAATCAAGAAACAGGAAATGAGGTATTTTAATGTTGCTTTCTATCTAAGGCAGGTCTCATTATTACAGTGGACTAAAGTGAAGTCAATTGGCTAAAGATAAGTGAAAGAACAAAACTTAGAAGCAGTCAGAAAAGGACTTGGCTGGATAACTCTAAGACAGAATAAGAGAGGGTAATCTTTTGTGAACAACTGAATTTCATGAACTTAAATGCTAAGGCATTCTGCAGAAAGGTCTTATCTCTTTGTCCTGTATAAAGGAACTGCAAAAGAAACAGTCAAAAAATACCTTTAAATTAAGGATGTAATTTCTGAGGTTTTCAGAACGCATTATGCACCTGAAATAGAATGGAATGGAATGGAATGGAATGGAATAGAATAGAATAGAATAGAATAGAATTAACCAGGTTGGAAAAGATCTTCGAGATCATCAAGTCCAACCTATCAAATCTCCAGGTGTATTCAATTTTTCCTTCACAACACTAGTTACATAGAGAATGAAGGTATCTCAGCCTCTCAAAGTTACCACTCTCTTATTTGAGTCCAGTTATGTCTATATAGTCATTATCCTCCTGATAACTGTGCTAAGATGCCTGGAAAATAACGGTGTGATTAGTGACAGCCAACATGGCTTCACAAAGGGCAAATCCTGCCTGACAAATCTGGTGGCCTTCTGTGACAGTTACAGCTCTGGTAGATTTGGAAAGAACAATGGACAACATCTACCTCAACTTGTGCAAGGCATTTGACATGCTCCCACATGACATCGTTGTCTCTAAGATGGAGAGACATAGGCTTTATGGATGAACCACTCTACAGCTAGATGGACAGACTCAAAGAGTTGTGATCAATGGCTCAATGTCCAGGTAGAGACCAGTGACAAGTGGAGTTCCTCAGGGATCTGTACTGGGCCCAATGCAATTTAACATCTTTGTTAGCAACGTGAACAGTGACATTGAGTGCACCCTCAGAAAGTTTGCCAGTGACACCAAGATGTGTGGTGTGCTGGACTCACTTGAGGGAAGGGATGCCATCTGGAAGGATCTTGACAGGCTTAAAGGGTGGGCAGTGTTGACAAGTCAAAGTGCAAGGTCCTGGGTTGGGCCAGTCCCAGGAACAAACACAAGCTGGGTGCAGAGTGGGTTGAGAGTAGCTGTGAAGAAAGACTTGGGTGTGTTGATTGATGAGAAGCTCAATATGAGCCAGCAGTGCACTCATGAAGGCCAGAAGGCAAATCTTAACCTACCCCATATTGAGTGTGGCCAGCAGGTCAAGAGAGGTGATTTTTCCCCTTTATCCTGCTCTTGTGAGACCCTGCCTCGAACACTGCATCCATTTCTAGTGTACCTATCACAGGAAGGACACAAACTTGTTGCAGCAAATCTAGAGGAGGATCACAGACGTGATCCAAGGGCTGGAAAATCTCTGCTGTGAAGATCAACTGAGGGAGCTAGGATTGTTCAGCCTAGAGAAGACTGTGGGGGGACTTTATAGATGCCTTCCAACACCTGAAGGGATCCTACAGGAAGAGTTGAGAGGGACTTTTCATAAGGGTGCCTAGCAATAAGACAAGGGGGAATGTTTTTAAGCTGAGAGACAGTAGATCTAGACTGGATATTAGGAAGAAGTTCTTCAGTACAAGGGTGGAGAGACTCTGGAACAGGTTGCCCAGGCAGGTTGTGGATGTCTACTCCTTGGGTGGGGTGTTCAAGGCAAGGTTGGATGAGGCCTTGAACAGCTGAGTCTAGTGGAGAGGAGTCCTTACCCACGGCAGGGAGGTTGGAGCAGATATTCTGTAAGGTCCCTTCCAAACTAATACATTCAATGATTCTGTGAAACAGCTGACCAAATTCTGCTTCCTAGTTTATCCAACTCCTTTACATTGCCACTTCAGTTTTAGGCAAGTTAATGAT
The DNA here is from genome assembly GCF_014839835.1 of Dryobates pubescens. Classification (NCBI taxonomy): domain Eukaryota; kingdom Metazoa; phylum Chordata; class Aves; order Piciformes; family Picidae; genus Dryobates; species Dryobates pubescens. Next base: position 36,822,174 of record NC_071618.1, on the reverse strand, counting down.
TTACTTTCAAGGGCTTTTATTTCCCTTGACATTTTTGCATAGTTTAAACCACTTGGATATCATTTTCAACTTCATAAGGAGGTTTCCAGGAAGTAATTTCCTCATAATACTAATTTTGCTGTGTAGTGTCTTGTATTCCAGTGTTCTTACTCATGACCTTACATGCTAAATAAAGATTACATCTGAACACACAACTTTTCAGTCTTCAGAGAAGACTTTCACCTCATAAAAAAAGGCAAAATCAAAGTGAAGGCAACTTTGGACTTTCATAGCTTTTAAAGGTCTGCAGGATTCTAGTGCTTGCTTAAGGGGAAAAAAAAAGCCTGATGAAATTCCTGGTCATGCATGCATATGACCAAATAATAAGATCCATCTGGTATTTAGGAATATTGTTTAACTCAAATTTTATTAATCCCACTTAAAAGCTTGGCTCTGTGGCAGACTTTGAATATTTTGATGTTTAATATTTTATCCTGTTCTATCCCCAGGAGCCTGAAGATTCTTGTGTCTTATAAGAGGAGTTAAAGAGGGAATACATGGCAGTGAGATCCTCTCCATCTGGCTAAAATGAGATCCATAAAAGTGGGTCCTTGCAACTATTGAATGACTGACAAGGTAATAGGATGCTGATTCTATGACTTCTTTGTAAATTTAACCCACTAAAAATCTACTCTGTGATTGAAAGAAGCCAGTTGATTCCTGTATCCACACAGAGTAAGAACATTCTTCCAAGCAGATAGCCAAATAAAAAGATCATGTCACTGATCATGTGTGAAACTGATTTTTTGTTCAAGTAGTCCAATTTGTGTTGCCATATGAGTACTTGTACTGATAAATAACAATGTGTAGTTGGGGGCAAGGAGAAAAGTGTAACCATTCTTTAGGACAGTAGTGTGAATATGTGCCAAATAAAAATATCTGTGTCACAGGGATTTCACTCAAGCAACTAGATCACAGGAACTTTTATACACCCCTCCTTGAAATTTGACCTGTTCTATTCATCCCAAGGGAAGAATAAAGTATTGACTTCTGAGGGGAAAAATATTTCCTGTAGTTAGCCTTCCTATTAACTGGGAGGGAAAGGCTTTCAATTGACATACTATAGTCTGTATGAAGCCAACTGTCTTTAAACTAAATCATTGTTGGTATTCATTCAAATGTAAGTAAGACCACCTATGAGTCCTGAGTAACTCTGCCTTCCTTAAGCTTCTATTACCCAAGATGCTGCTCTGAATACTATACTATTCAGAGACTTAGTAAACTGAGCTGGTACTTCATTTTAAGAGAGTTAGAGAAAATCTAAAGTGAAATTCAATGTGCAAAACATTCAATCAAAAACTAAATTGCTATCTCAATTGTGGAGCAATTCCAAGAAAATGCAAGTCAGTCTGATAACAAGAATACAGAATGATACAGGCTCAACAATTTATTTTTCTTCTTAAAGGATAAATGAAAATTATGTTCTCAGTGCCAGGCATGTTCTGTTACAAACATAATTAAGGCATTCATTCTGATCTAAATTAGAAACACAAGGAAAACAGGACAATATGAGATTTGCCTTTGACTTCACTGTAGTAAATAATTCACCCTTAAATTTTATCATATATTTTTATCATTATTTTGGTACAGAACACATTCTCCCACAGGCTTATGATGCAAGAAACACACCTGAAGAATTTGCAGGTAAAGTTTAACATTAATGGCCAAGCATTGAAGATGTTCGTGAGCCTCCATTGATGCTTTGATTCTGTGAGCCTCAAGAGTATGTCACGCATCTCATTCAACACACACTAAAGAAAATCTGTGTGCAAAGCAGAGATGGAGCTGGAGTGTACTCTGGCAGAGCCTTTTTTTGACTAGAGTAGAATAGAATTAACCAGGTTAGAAAAGACCTCCGAGATCATTGCGTCCAACCTAACATCCAACACTATCTAATCAACTAAACCACGGCAACAAGCACCCCATCCAGTCTCTTCCTAAACACCTCCAGTGATAGTGACTCCACTGCCTCCCTGGGCAGCACATTCCAATGGCCAATCACTCTTTCTGTGAAGCACTTCTTCCTAACATCCAGCCTAAACACAGCTTCCATTTAGGAGTAGGTGCCTGTGTAGGACAAACCTTAAACTTATGTGAAGAACTTTAAAATCTCAGTCTATGAGTGAGCAATTATTTCCCTGTTAAATTTGCATCTTAATCCCTGTCCCTGAAATATGACATCCTGGTACAGAATCAGAAACCTCTAGAGTAACCTATTCCATAGGGTGGCAGAGACCATAAAGACTTGGTGGATATCAGTGTAGGATCTTCATTCACTGCTAGTTATCTTTTCTTTTATGTTTTCTGTTGTTATCACAACTATTATTACTTTTAAAGTTTTTTCTCATCATCAACAATAATGAGGGTTTAAAATTTTCTCATTGTCCTATTTCTGACTGATCTCCTATGATTTTCTTCTGACATAATTTCTCACTGAAGTGAACTCCAACATGATGACATTCAACAAGTCCAAGTGTTGGGTGCTGCTCTTTGGCCACAATAACCCCATGCAGAGCCACAGGCTGGGGTTAGAGTGGCTGGAGAGCGGCCAAAAAGAAAGGGACCTGGGGGTACTGATTGACAGCTGGCTGAACATGAGCTAAAGGTGTGCCCAGGTGGCCAAGAAGGACAATGCCATCCTGGACTGCATCAGAAATAGTGTGGCCATCAGGAGCAGGGAGGTCATTCTGCCCCTGTAGTCAGCACTGGTTAGGCCACACCTTGAGTCCTTTGTCCAGTTCTGGGCCCCTCAATTTAAGAAGGACATTGAGACTCTTGAACATGTCCAGAGAAGGGTGATGAGGCCTTGGTGGTGAGAGGCCTTGAGCACAAGCCCTATGAGGAGAGGCTAAGGGAGCTGGGGTTGCTTAGCCTGGAGAAGAGGAGGCTCAGGGGAGGCCTTATTGCTCTCTACAACAACCTGAAGGGAGGTTGTAGCCAGGTGGGGGTTGGTCTCTTCTCCCAGGCAACCAGCACCACAACAAGAGGACACAGTCTCAAGCTGCACCAGGGGAGGTTTAGGCTCGAGGTGAGGAGAAAGTTCTTCACAGGAGGAGTGATTGGCCATTGGAATGTGCTTCCCAGGGAGGTGGTGGAATCACCGTCCCTGGAGGTGTTCAAAAAGGGATGGGATGTGGCACTTGAAGCCATGGTTTAGTAGCCATGAGGTGTTGGGTGAAAGGTTGGACTTGATGATCTCTGATGCCTTTTCCAACCTTATTGATTCTATGATTCTATGAATAACTATGAATTTCTCATTTTACTTTGAAAGCAAGATAAAGCATCCACATAATGTAATATTGACACTAAAGCATAGAGAATAAAGAAAAACATAGACAAATATTTATTTGAATTATTTAATGGACTTGCTTTGGCCATGATCTCTGCTCTCAGTTATTTGCTTTCTATGTTCATTTGAAAAAACAGATTTTATTGGAACAAATGTTCACAGAAAATGAAGTTAAAAACCGCAAGTATTTGCAGAGGCCAAACATTTAATTCAGAAAAAAATATTTACAACAGAAATGCTTTATCATTTCCTCTGTTAGAGATCACAGTAAAGCATACAAAAGAGCCATCCAAAACGAGGCAATATTTGGCTGATTCGAAATCACAACAAGTTCCAAAGAGTAAATGTATTTGAATGAATGAGCATTCAGAGACATCATGATTTGTATGATAGAATATATATGTGTTGCTTTGAGCCTTAACTGGGGCTTAAAAACTCAGATGAGGGCAAGGCTGAGAATCCTTCCTCTGTTTGCCTCCTCCTCTTCCCCAATAGAGAGGGAGAAAAAAATAAGGGAGGGGAGCAAATCCACCAAGAAATAATTTGGGTTCAGCTTGGAAGTAGAGAGGCAAAGGATTTTCCTTTAAACAGTATATATAGTTACAGTTATAGGTATAGGTATAGTTATATAGTTATAGTTATATATATAACTATATATATATATAGTTTTATATATATTGGTTTTATATATGTATAAAACAATGATAGGCAGGGTTCACAAGGGTAAGGAACAAGGATGGATGGGAGAAGGAAAAGGAAACAAAAATATGAGATACAGAACCAGTCCTTTGCAAAGTGTGGAAGCAGCAGGAAGAGAGAGCAAAGGCTGAAATATCCTCCCTCTTATACCCCTGCTGGACAAGAAGTGGGGGAAGTGGAATAGACCAAGTCAGTTTCCCAGGGGAGAAAACACCCTCCAGGGAGGACAAAAAAACTCTCACAAGCCCTCCCCCCGCCCCCCCATTTTTTTTCCAGGATGAGCATAGCCCACCACAATATAAAAGGACAGAGCTGATGCATGGGATTTATTAAAGAAAACTAGGATTAGTAAAAAAACCCAAAAAACTGTTGAAACTGAATTTTGAAGGCAAACTGTGTTCTCAGATGGCTTTTGAGTATGCCTTGAAATCTTTTATTTCTGCTCATTTCCTTGAAGATATAAATGCTCTAAGTAGACTAGACTAGACTAGACTAGACTAGAATAAACCAGGTTGGAAGAGACCTTCAAGATCATCGCATCCAACCTATCATCCAACACCATCTAATCAACTAAACCATGCGACCAAGCACCCTATCAAGTCTCCTGCTAAACACCTCCAATGATGGCGACTCCACCACCTCCCTGGGCAGCCCATTCCAATGGGCAATCACTCTCTCTGTGTAGAATTTCTTCCTCACCTCCAGCCTAAACCTCCCCTGGCACAGCTTGAGACTGTGTCCTCTTGTTCAGGTGCTGGTTACCTGGGAGAAGAGTCCCCAGCTCTAAGTTTTCACAGGGTTTAGGTGATTAATGCCTGGCAAGGACACTATATTTTGATTTTGTAATGAAAAAATTTAGTAGTCAACATTACTCTAAGTTTGGTATTTTCTTCAGGGGGAAAAAAACAAACCAACCAAAAATAACAAAACAAACAAGCAAAAAGTTCTTTGTTCAACATAATTTGATAGATGAGTTTGAAAAAGTGCTATCTCACTTTCTTTCTCACTATTTTTATAAGGATGTCAAGCTTTTCCTTGGCAAGCTTGCATCCTGAGCGGTAGAGCTGATGAGTATTGACTCTGTTCATATGTACAGGTTTGTGGTGCTGGAAAATTAAGCTGTGTCATTTAGTACAATCTAATTCTATGATATATATTTGTAATTTTTCTTTTTTTTTTTTTTTCCCCAAGTAAAAAATTTGTTCTGAAGTAATCTGAACAACATTTAAAGCTGTCATCTTAGCAAGGAAGGGATAATAATGCTATCAGTAAAAGAAAAATAATGTATTTTCCTAGTTTTATGTTACTTCTAAAACATTTTTTTTTGTGCAACTGTTTTCATGGTCTCTTGTACTTTAAATTCCCCAAATAATTAATAAGTAATACTTGTTTAATGGAAATGATGGAAACAAATGGTAACTGATTATGCGTGGTGTCTGAAAATGCTCTTTTTCCTTTTTAGGAGTAGTTGAAACCTCAGCCTAGTGATCTGGAAAGGTGTTTGACCTCTATAGGAAGATGAGAACTAAATGTCTGCATAAACCAAGTATCTGTAATTCAGGCTCTTTGCTATTGATATTTTCATATCTTGTTTTAAAGCAATATCTATTTAGCCACATTTTTTTTAGGCCTATAACAAATCTTATTTTCTGATAGGTACTATGTATGTTAAGTAGCTTAGCATTAGCAAGCAGAAGGAAGTTAGATTACTTTTGAGCTTCCTGACGTGATTAGAGAGGAACTGAAACATTGACATTTTAATGCCTTGCTGTCTCCCATCAACTATCTTAAAATCGGACTTCAGCTATGAGATGCAGTTTTTGGTGTTTGTTGATTATATTGTTTTAACCTGCATTTGCTGAAGTGGTATAGGATTTGTTAGATGTTCTAATAATTTTGTGTTTATTGTTCCTGTGTTCTGTTGAGCACCTGCAGGTGACATACTTGGAACACATGTTGATCTTTTAGGACTTCTATATCATGGAATTGATTTATCTGCTGAATTGCTGTTGATGTATTTGGCCTTTAAAGTATTTTATTTTTCCTTTTATTTTAGTCATTTGCTGTTACTTCCTGCTGACTTTGTAAGTTACATTAACAGTCAGTCTCCTGCACCATAGACCCTGAGCATCTGAAACAGGGTGCACTCTCAGGTCAGAAATACACATCTTTAAAAAGTGGTGTTCTAGAAGCAGCAATTAGCTGTGCATGATTGCCTCTTAACATGCTAAATTTCTGGTTCAGATCTCCTGCAGTCAGTAAACAACCAGGGGCTGATTAAAAGCCTTGTTATCATTTCAAACCCTTCTGATGTATGTATGTTCCAGGTTTGACCTCTTTTTTCAACTCTAAGTGTGTTTCTGGAAGTGGTTACTGTTATGATCATATAGAGGCTATTAATATTCAACAGGTGGCATGATCAATAAAAATAGTAATAATTTAATTTAAAAATCCTGCAAAAATATTAATAAAACCTATTTACTGGCTTGAAATATTCAGTTATGGAAGAGATATCTCATCAGCAGAACCACGTAACAATTTAAATAATATGAGCAAAAATCCAGAAACAACAAACAGTAATTTAGACTGTAAAGAAAAATAGAGAATAACATCAGGGAATAGAATAGAATAGAATAGAATAGAATAGAATAGAATAGAATAGAATAGAATAGAATAGAATAGAATAGAATAGAATAGAATTAACCAGGTTGGAAAAGATCTTTGAGATCATCAAGTCCAACCTGTCACCCAACACCATCTAGTCAACTAAACCATGGCACCAAGTGCCCCATCCAGTCTCTTCCTAAACACCTCCAGTGATGGTGACTCCACCACCTCCCTGGGCAGCCCATTCCAATGGCCAATCACTCTATCTGTGAAGAACTTCCTAACATCCAGACTAAACCTCCCCTGGCACAGCTTGAGACTCTATCCTCTTGTTCTGTCACAGAGATTGCCCACAAGGTGGGGGAAATCTGGAATTCTCTAGGGCAGCAGACCTTTAACAGATGCTTATAAAAATCAGATTTCATAATTACTCACTGATTGTGGTACCGCTCAGCATACATGGGGATTTAAACAGAACCAAAATGGCATCGACCATGTGAAAGCTGCAGGAACACAGTTTCACTTTCTGTTGGCTTCTGCATCTTGTTACTGTAGCACATACAGGGTTTATCTCATAGAATAGAATACGTAGAATACATAGAATAAACCAGGTTGGAAGAGACCTTCAAGATCATCGCGTCCAACCCATCACCAATCCAACTCCGCCCAAGCAACTAACCCACAGCACCAAGCACCCTGTCAAGTCTTCTCCTAAAAACCTCCAGTGATGGCGACTCCACCACCTCCCCAGGCAGCCCATTCCAATGGGAAATCACTCTTTCTGTATAGAACTTTTTTCTAACATCCAGCCTGAACCTCCCCTGGCGCAGCCTGAGACTGTGTCCTCTTGTTCTGGTACTGCTTGCCTGGGAGAAGAGACCAACATCTGTCTGTCTACAACCTCCCTTCAGATAGTTGTAGAGAGTAATAAGGTCACCCCTGAGTCTCCTCTTCTCCAGGCTAAGCAACCCCAGCTCCCTCAGCCTCTCCTCGTAGGGCTTATGTTCCAAACCCCTCACCAACTTTGTTGCTCTTCTCTGGACTCGTTCCAGCAAGTCAACATCCTTCCTAAACTGAGGGGCCCAGAACTGGACACAGTACTCGAGGTGCGGCCTAACCAGTGCAGTGTACAGGGGCAGAATGACCTCCCTGCTCCTGCTGGCCACACTGTTCCTGATGCAGGCCAGGATGCCATTGGCCCTCTTAGCTGCCTGGGCACACTGCAGGCTCATGTTCAGTCTACCGTCGACCAGCACCCCCAGGTCCCTCTCAGCCTGACTGCTCTCCAGCCACTCTGACCCCAGCCTGTAGCTCTGCATGGGGTTGCTGTGGCCAATGTGCAGAACCCGGCACTTGGATGTGTTAAATCTCATGCCGTTGGACTCTGCCCAACTGCCCAGCCTGTCGAGGTCCCTCTGCAGAGCCTCTCTACCCTCCAGCAGATCAACTCCTGCGCCCAGCTTGGTGTCGTCAGCAAATTTACTGATGATGGACTCGATGCCCTCGTCCAGATCATCAATAAAGATGTTAAAGAGCATGGGGCCCAGCACTGATCCCTGGGGCACACCACTGGTGACTGGCTGCCAGCTGGATGTGGCACCATTCACTACCACTCTCTGGGCTCGGCCCTCCAGCCAGTTCCTAACCCATCGCAGTGTGGTCCCATCCAAGCCATGGGCTGACAGCTTGGCCAGGAGCTTGCTATGGGGAACGGTGTCAAAGGCCTTGCTGAGGTCCAGGTAGACTACATCCACAGGCCTCCCCACATCCACCAGGCGGGTCACCTGATCATAGAAGGAGATCAGGTTGGTCAGGCAGGACCTGCCCTTCCTAAACCCATGCTGGCTGGGCCTGATCCCTTGGCCATCCTCTAAGTGTTGTGTGATTGCACTCAGGATGACCTGCTCCATAATCTTTCCTGGTACTGAGGTCAGGCTGACAGGCCTGTAATTCCCTGGCTCATCCAACCGGCCCTTCTTGTGGATGGGTACCACGTTGGCCAGCTTCCAGTCAGCTGGGATCTCTCCAGTGAGCCAGGACTGATGAAAAATAATGGAGAGTGGTTTGGCCAGCTCATCTGCCAGCTCTCTCAGCACCCTAGGATGGATCCCATCTGGTCCCATGGACTTGTGGGGGTCCAAGCTGCTGAGGAGAGCTCCTATCACTTGCTCATGGAACAAAGGGAAACCATGCAGCTCCCTGGCTCCCTCTGCCAGTTCTGCAGGCCAGCTGTCTGGTAGACGTTCTTTCCAGGTAGGAAAAGGCTTTGTAGCTTTGTAGAAAAGAGGTTGCTGCCAAGGCTTGCAGGGCTTGTTGGCTTCGTAGCTTTGCCTGTTTGGAGAGGTTCTTCAGCTGCAATCTTCTCAGTGAGGTTCGTTGCTTCTTCCAATAAAACAAAACTGTCCCAGGGACTGTTGGCTTCTCTTGGGTTTCATCTCTCGGCCTGTCAAGACATGTCTGCCTGCTCCTGGACACATCTGTCTGCTCCTGGGCTTTACAGCACCTACAGTGAGGGCTCTTGCAGTCTGTTTGGGTAAACTGAAGCACAGCTTGGATTCCAAGCAATGCTTGGGACTTCACCCAGAGTTTGGACAATTGCACTGGCTCTTTGGGCTGGTATTTATAGATTTCCTGGGACAATGATGGCCAGTGACAACAAAGATTAAGAGATAAAACCCTGGCATTTTAACCTATAGAATGAGGTTTCTCCAAACGTGGCCAAAGGCACACACACCTGCCCCACTTGGACTCCAGGGCATGTTCAGACTAGGCTGGGCAACGTGGGCAATTTCCCAACAAAAGCAGACCTGCTGGCTCCTGCCCCACTCTCTGATTCAGAGCATTTTTTAGGCTTTTTGTCCCTTCAGGACAATTACCAATTTTAATAGTAGAAAGAAAAGATAAATTCAACATGCCTGACCTGCAGTGGAATGTCCCAGGTGAATACGAAAGACTTAGTATTTAACCTTGCATTATTTAATAGAACCTTTTTCAACCCATACAATAGACTTACTCTCATTGTCTCTCACTCTTAGTACTTAAATGTACTTTTTTTTTCCCTTTTCCTTTAATCAGTTACAGAGAAAAGATTGACACTATTATATGTAGAAATAGCTACAAAGCGTCCATAACAGCGACACAGGAATAAAATTTTTCATGACACATAAATAATACCTTAGCTCTTCTTTTAAGAGAGTTGCATTGCAAAGCAGATATTAGTCTGGTATCTTGTCTCTTATAAAGTTAATGAAAATTATGAATAAAGTTCACATTTTCTACCAAAGAGATAGAATCATAGAATCATTTTTGTTGGAAAAGACCTTTAAGATCATTGACACAACCATGATCTAACTCTACCAAGTCTGGTGCTAAACCATGGCCCTTAGAACCACATCTACACATCTTTTAAACACCTCTATAGATGCTGATTTAATCATGTCCCTGGGCAGCCTATTCCAGTGTTTGATCAGCCTTTCAGTGAAGAAGTTTATTTTTAATACCCATCCTAAACCTCGCCTGGTGCAATGTGGCGCCTTTTCCTCTCGTCTTATCAGCTACTCCTCATAAGACTTCTTCTGCAGACCCTTCAGCATCTTCTTTCACTTTCTCTAAACATGCTCCAGCACCACAATGTCTTGTAGTGTGGGGCTTAAAACAGAAGACACTTACTCAAAATGTGGCTTCACCAGTGCTGAGTACAGGGGTAAAATCACTTCCCTGGTCCTGCTTGTCACACTGTTTTTGATACAGAACAGGATATTGTTGTCCTTCTTGGCCACCTCGGCACATTTTTTGGCTCATGTTCAGCCAATCAACATCCCCAGGTCTTTCTCTGCCAGGCAACTTTCCAGCCACTCTTCCCCAAGCCTGTAGTATTGCATGGGGTTGTTATGACTTGGCAATTGGCCTTGTTGAATTGTATACAATTGGCCTCGGCCAACCAATCCAGCCTTTCTAGGTCACTCTGTTGAGCCTTCCAACCCTCAAGCAGGTTGTAGAGTTCCTGGTTCATAACAGCATTGTCTGTATTAGAACTGATGACTTATATGGGAATTGTTTTCTGCTTTAATATCAGTTTTCTACACCTGTCAGTCTGACAACAACCCTCAGTTTAGTTAGGATACAATAAAACCGTTATTTTTGATGACTCTCGAGTTAAGCATTGAGCAACAGAGCTTAATAACAGTTGTTTAAGAATCTCCAGAACAACTTGAACAAAGAAAACAAGTGTCCATTTTCTCAAGTTCTTCAAAGATAAACATATTCCTCAAGGACACTTCTTGCATTGTGTGAAAGAGTGGCATTCTAGTATTGTAGCACATCTTCATCCAAGAAGGATTATGTCTTAGTAAATATGATATCTTGGCTATCGCTCTTTATTCACAGTTCTGCTCCATTTCATTTAATTCTTAGAAGTGATCCTAAGGACATAGGAATTGTTCTGCTGAGTGAGGCTAGCCCAGGTTCATCTAGCCAGGAGATGTTATTTAGGGAAAATAATGAAATTCTAGATATTTTTTTTTCAAAATCCAGTCTCCTTACAGTCTGCCAGAACACCAACAGTTCTAGGAGAGATGTTGGAAGGAACATCCTTGCCTAGCTCTTTCAACATCCATCAATACACTTTCCACCTGTGAATCACTCTAATCTACTCCTGAACGTGCTTGTGCTGTCTGCTTTCCCAGCTTCCTGAGGCGAAATCTCCAGAAGTTCACTACTGTCTCTATAAAGATATATTTGAAACTAGCACCCTGTCGCCTACAGAGAATGTATCCTACTTTTGTACTGTTAAGTCTGTGGTAAATAAACATCAAAATAGACATTAAAAAAAAAGGACTGAACTCAGACATAGGTTCAGTGAATTTGTGTTTGGAAAATGAACACTGCTTTAGTCATGTGCTGAGCTGCATGAACTGAAACCTGCACAGGAAGCATAGTGGCAGCTGTAGAGAGGACTATTCATCTGCTGAGGACAATGTGAAGAAAAAGGATAATTACCCTCGGTGACAGCCTATCTGTGACCATCAAAGTGACCAGTCACTGAAGGGGAAAGAAGAAATTTGCTGAATGGAAAGAAAAAGGTGACAAACAGAATTCTTCATCTTGCAGCCACAGGCTGAAGCTTTATCCCTGCATGAGGGCAAGTCAATGCTTCTTCACAGTATTAAAACTTCAGGCCTGCCTGTTACTCTGCATTATTAAAAGTAGTTTTAATTTTGTGTAAATGAAGTTCTTGTCTACTACAAAATGAAGGAAGAATCTAGACCCATGTGGTGGATGTGGGGAAGGCTGTGGATGTAGTCTATCTGGACTTCAGCAAGACCTTTGATACCATCCCGCACAGCAAACTGCTGACCAAGCTGTCAGCCTGTGCCTTGGACAGCAACACTCTGCACTGGGTTGGGAACTGGCTGGAGGGTTGAGCCCAGAGTGTGGTGGTGAATGGTGCCACGTCCAGCTGGCAGCCTGTCACCAGTGGTGTTGCCCAGGGATCAGTGCTGGGCCCCATGCTCTTCAATATCTTTATCAATGATCTAGATGAGGGTATTGAGTCCATCATCAGTAAATTTGCAGATGACACCAAGCTGGGGGCAGGTGTTGATCTGTTAAAAGGTTTAAGGGCTCTGCAGAGGGACCTTGACAGGCTGGACAGATGGGCAGAGTCCAATGACATGAGATTTAGCACATCTAAGAGCCAGGTTCTACACATTGGCCACAACAACCCCATGCAGTGCTACAGGCTGAGGTCAGAGTGGCTGGACAGCGGCCAGGCAGAAAGAGACCTGGGGGTACTGGTTGATAGTAGGCTGAACATGAGCCAGTAGTGTGCCCAGGTGGCCAAGAAGGCCAAGGACATCCTGGACTGGATCAGGAACAGTATGGCCAGCAGGAACAGGGAGGTTATGCTGCCCTGTACCCTGCACTGGTCAGGCCACACCTTGAGTCCTGTGTCCAGTTCTGGGCCTCTCAGTTTAGGAAAGATGTTGAGTTGCTGGAAAGTGTCCAGAGAAGGGCAACAAAGTTGGTGAAGGGTTTGGAGCACAAGCCCTATGAGGAGAGGCTGAGGGAGCTGGGGTTGCTGAGCCTGGAGAAGAGGAGGCTCAGGGGAGGCCTTCTTGCTCTCTACAACTACCTGAAGGGAGGTTGTAGCCAGCTGGGGGCTGGTCTCTTCTCCCAGGTAACCAGCACCAGAACAAGAGGACACATTCTCAAGCTGCACCAAGGAAGGTTTAGGCTGCATGTTAGGAAGAAGTTCTTCATAGAAAGAATGGTTGGCTGTTGGAATGGGCTGCCCAGGGAGGTGGTGGAGTCACCATCCCTGGAAGTGTTCAAGAGGGGATTGGATGTGGCACTTGGTGCCATGGTCTGGTCATGAGGTCTGTGGTGACAGGTTGGACTCGATGATCCTCAAGGTCTCTTCCAACCTTTGTGATACTGTGATACTGTGAAAAGTTGCAACAAACCTCCAACTCAGAAACCCAAGAGCTCCTATGGCATAGAATCACAGTATCACAGTATCACCAAGGTTGGAAGAAACCTCAAAGATCATCAAGACCAACCTGATTGGCAGTCAGCAGTATAATTCCTTTTAGAAAATACTCCTGGGTATACATTCAAACGATTTAGCAGTTATGTTCTGTTTAGATCTAACACAACTTTTGCAAAGCTCTTCAGCACTTCTTTGATTAATTTATCTTTTTTTTTTCTTCATTTTTTACACTCTGACTTTTTGAATAATGCAGAATTTTCTCCATCTTCTTGGTAAGAAATCTAAATTATAAACTTCACATTACAGATTAATAACAATCATTCCTAAATTAATGTCTTGCTTCCAGTGATTTAAATTCTTCCCTCCAGCCATTAGAGATACTGTGGATAATCTTTTTAATGTGGTCTTTCTACCTGTTATTCTCTCTTCATTCCATACTGACACTTGTCTCTTCAGAAGTCCTGCCCTTAGACTTAGTGGGTGAAATTACTTGTCAGCAGATTGAAGTTTGTGTTACTCTACACATAGAAAAAGTAATTATGCTCCAGAGGCCATGGTAGTGTGTTTTGAGGTCCAAAATGGTGACTATTATATAAATCAACAAGACAACCCAATAATTTCTTAGACCAGAGAGAAAATAAATGACTGTTAGAAGATACAGATAAAATATCACTTTTAGTAGGTGAATATATTCACTGCTGTAGGTAAGATGCCAAATAAGTCTTTGTAGCTACATTGTTGTGTCAAAACACAAAAATTCTTCATAGGCAATAGATTTAAACATACTTCAGCATGACCCTTATTTAATCTGAATATTTAAAAACTAAGCTTTGAAATTGAACTTTGAGCACATATTGATTTTTCAACTGAGTGGAAGTCTCTTTTGCTTAAAACCATATAAAGCTAGAAATAAACAGTACTCAAGAGCAACATGAAACTTTGAGTCAAAAGAAAACAGACACATCATCAGCTATTCTGTGCTTATCACACATTAAATATATTGATGGGATGGTCTACTCAGAAAAAGAGGATCATCAATAAACACCTCAAGGGGGAAATTTAAGGTTCAAGAAAAGATATTGGCAACCTGTGAAGGAACAGTAAAGTTTAGAAAGAAAAATCAGTGTTTGCAGAAAAATGAATAGAGTTCAACAGGTAAAGCAAAAAGTGACACGTGCATGCAGTGAAGCAAAACAAGGAATTAATTCACCACTTCATATTATCAGGCAGGTGTTTAGCCATCTTCAGGAAAACAGGGCTTCATCAAGTGCAAGTATTACTCTGAACATCTCCTGCTTATTTTTTCTTCTCCCAGCTACATATAATACTGCCATATGATATGGAATACCACTTTGATCTGTTGGAGTCAGTTGTCCCAGCTGTGTCCCCTCTCAGCTTAGTGTACACTCCCAAGACACTTGCAGGTGGAGTGAGGTAGGAAGAAAAAAGCCTTTGCAGTAACTAAAACATCCCTGTATTTTCAACACTGTTTCCAGTCAGAAACATAGCCTGATATAATGAAAATTACTTCTATTCCAGCCAAAACCAGCACAGTAACTTAACTGATTACTGAGGAAAAGATTATGCCATTATGCACAAAATACTTTCCTTAATACAGTTACCCTGAAAGTATGGCAGAAACTTTCTTGCCCTAACTCTAAAAACAAAAGTTCACTTGCATGATTTTCAAGAGTGACCCCTATGTATTAGGCATCTAAAATATCTAGGTTTTAGGAAAAGCTGTTAGGCTTATTTTTCACTTTCTAAATAATCTCTTTTTAATTTTCTCATCATGAGGTTCTTCAAAGTTTTTTGCAAGTGGGATACTCAGGATTGTCAGGCGATTTTGTAAATTGTGGCCCTATTCTCAGTAGGTATTCACTAAGCTCAAGCCACCATTACTCTTTCTAGATTCATGTTCACAAATTAAAATCAGTATGACCCAGTTCTTAAAATGTGGCATTTGAGATTTACACCCCTCTGCAGAGCTGTCTTTGTATAAAAGAGGAGCAGATCCAACGTGGATGGTATTTCTGCCAGGACGCATTTATGACTGGCACCAATTTAGAGAGGGTCATTATTTTTCATCATTTTGTATTATATTTTAGATATTTCTATTCCTTTTTATATTACATTATCTAATGCTATTATTTAGAAAGATTAAGTCAGAGTGATCACAAGGTAAAATGCTGCTTGACTTACACTCGGTGGTAATGTCATTAGGGACCGAAATGCCTGCTTTAACTCAGAAATCTTTGTTTCCTTCTGACACTGAGCCACACTACACCTGCCAGTCTCCCAGTTGTCACTTTTCCAGATTCTTTTTTTAAAACTAAGCTGAAGCATCTAATTAAGTTTAAAATAGAATGGCCCTGGGAACCACTCTTCTGAAAGCTGCAGTAGAGATAGCAGCTCATCTTAACTGGAGGCTAAGACTTGCAATGCTGCATTCATAAAATCATGAGAGCTTTATGCAAACAAAAGTGAGACTTTTGCAAAGTCAGTGAGCACAAATCAGCCATGTAAGTAAAGAAGTCAATCTACGCACAGAGGAGAAATTAACTTTGGTGAAGTATGAGAGACAGAAGAAATGTTATTGCATGGATGAGCAATATCTGTGCTGATGTCAACTTTCCTGGCCTGGTTTGGCACCACTGTGGTTAAAGGGAGAGGAAGAATGGTTAAATTGACTTCAACAACATGTTCTGAAAAATTAATCTTGGTTTAATGGTAAAATCTCCACTGTAGTTATCGCAGTCAATGTAAAACCCTAGGCCCTTATTCCAAGGAAGTCTTCTGCATTAGAAACTGTTAGGTCCCTGAAGGATAAGCTGAGTTGAAGAAGTTTGGCTGAATTTTTTGTACATCTATGAACTCTGTAACCATTTAAAGCCACATCTAGAAGGCCTGATTCTGAATGCCTGCAGTATTAGTTAATTAACTTCAGTCAGTAACTCACTATGGGTAAAATTCAGATTTTGAGGTACAGACCAAAACAATGAGCAGTATGAAAACTGCAGTAGCTAAGAAAGCCCAAGCAATACAAATCCCTTTCTCTCAGCTTTTTCTGTAACCCAGTGAGAGAAAAGAGAAATTTATCTGTGCTTATATTGTTGTCTTCTCATTTTCCCAGCTGTATTATCTAGGCAGAGCAGTGGAGAGGTCTAACGTTAAGACCCTCACTACCCCTAGTCAGCTGTAAAAAACACAAAGATGTAGTTTGTTCATAAACACCTGCAAAAAAGCTTGCATTATTTTTGCAATAGTTTAGAGAAGCCTCCATCTTCTTTATGGTCTTGTATCAGATGTAATCCAGCTAGTCCAACACTGTTACTGTTTCAAAAGTTACAGCCATAGTGCATTAAAAACAAAATTAAATCATCCTGTGAAATGCCATTTAAAATGCACACTATCTGTTGCCATTCCACATTTTTTAGCTTACTTTTAAAATTATGTGTTACACTTTAGCAGACTACTGTGCACTTTAATATTATTTCAAATGTTTAAAAGCTCTTCACTTGTAAAAGTCTAGGATTACATTTTCATAAAGCAATGGTGTTATAACAGATCAATTACTTTCTAGGCATCCTTCAACAGCAGAATCTTTGAATCCCCACCCAAAAGACTTTTATCATAGTACCATAGTATCAGTCAGGGTTGGAAGGGACCACAAGGATCATCTAGTTCCAACCCCCCTGCCATGGGCAGGGACACCCCATACTACATCAGGCTGGCCAGAGCCTCGTCCAGCCTGGTCTTAAACACCTCCAGGGACGACGCCCCAACCACCTCTCTGGACAACCCATTCCAGGGCTTCACCACTCTCACGGTGAAGAACTTCCTCCTCTTGTTGAATCTACCATGGTTATTCTTCCTGAGGTTCTTTTTATTTGCAATAGGGGTTTTGTGGTGTTTGGTTGGTTTGTTGTTGTTTGGTTTGGTTTGGGTTTGGTTTTTTGTTTGTTTATATTGAGACTTTTAACTAAATCAATGGGTGTTTACAGAAATTCTTAAGAGTCAAACCCAATTCATTTATTTTTATAATATTAATCAAAATGAAATACTTTTCCCTCCCCCTGAAATTTAACCTGACATTCATAAAATGTATTTAGTAATAAGAAGAGGAAACAAAATCAAATACCTAAAATAATAGCTGACCAGTTTCTTCCTTTAAGAGTTTGCATTACCACAAGAAGATATATGTCTTCTTTGTATTCTTCACAAAGACAGTATGTCTAAATTTATATAAGTATTTTCTAGCAGCTAAATGGACTATCAGATGCAGAAGAACTATTCATTGGCACAGCTGCAGTCTCGTGCTTTGCTCCTTTGGTTTCTTCATTGAAAGCTAAAGTATCCTCCTTTTCTACCCCATAACTAAATTATCAAACAGTATTCAGAGAAAATAGAAGTAGATATAAGCACCTACTTTGGAGGAAATCTTAGAGATTTATCATGTTAAATCCCATTTTCTTCACAATGGAGCCAACAGTAAACAACAAAGTTGGGGGAAACAAAAAGATGGGAGTTGCAACATTTAGAAGCAGACTATCAAGGTAAAATCTACCTTGGCAACAACAGCCCTAGGTTCTTGTTTTCCAGAGTTGTACTTGTAAAAGACAGAAGTATTACACTTTTATATTATGTTCCCAAGGTAAGCAAGATGATCCATGAGCCTTCAACCATCTGTAAAATCTCTATTAAAAAGACGGTTATCCTGCCTATGTAATATAAATGCCAACATGGTAGAGAAGAATAACCTCTTTTTAAAGTGCTTTATTGACAAACAGGCATGGGACAGTGCCTAGGACAGTGATCACTTCTGATGTTTCGGAATTTTACTCCTGGATAAGTGCAGAATCCTTGCAAATTAGTAAATATTGTCAACCTGAGAAGTCCAAAGAGAGACAAATCACTGCAATGTGCTTGCACCTGACTCATGCCTGTCAAACCCTTTTCAACAGTATTCGGTGCCCTTAAAAGAAGATGCAGCTGGACTAGAGGACCAACTTGTGCTGATATCAGTCACCTCTATACAGAAAAGAAATACAGAAAAAGGATGAATATGGATCAAAGTCATCACTAGAACAGGCCCTCTGGGCCTGTGTCTTGGCTGTAGAAAAGCAGTCCTAGAAGTTACAGGAATTCAAACAGGATATATCCTGCTCCCCACCTGTATGGGTCAATATCTTAACTGTTAGAGCGGATGTTCCTCTGCTTGAGAGAAAGAATATGGAAGATACATACCACAGAGTACCCTGTGGTTTTATCTATGTGACCATGCAGAGGACATAAGGAAGTGGAATGAAATTGGTAAATGAGTTGTAGGGGAAAATAATTGCAAAAGGATATTCTTCCAATAGGAAATTCCTCAGAGTAGAAAGGCTGATCTTACTTCTGATCTTGTTGAAGGCCTTTTATGTCATTTTCACAAGAAGTGAGTGACTGTTATCAAGATCAAGGGACTTTACCCCCAGTCATGTGTAGAAACAGGACTGGACTGAGCGGATCTGATGGCCTGGCACATCAGACATACAGCAATATAATGCTCTAGTAAGTACCAGTGTACAGTGAACCCTAATGTCATTGGGTTAAGATAGAGGAGAACTCATCTATATTCTGAGGAGAAAGGGAGATCCCAACACCTAACTGTATTGGAAGCTGAAGTGAGTCAAACTGGAAATAAGCAGCATAAACACCCCATTGTGACTGGCCCAGAGTCTCCTTGTATTCTTGGATTAGACTACCATAGGAGAGGGACCAGTGGGCCTTTGATGTAGGTGCCCAGAGGATGAAGGAAATTGAACACTTGAGCACTTGGCCTAATCTCTTGGAGGACCCTTCTGTGGTAGGGTTGCTGAGGGATGAAAGACAGCAGGTGCCAATCACTACCACAGTGGTAGTTGGCTGTATCTAAATCATGACATCCTATATACAATTTCTAAGTATTCTCTCCTTGCAATTCTTTCTCCCTACTGCTTGAAGAATTGCAATAAGTTTCTCCTAGGCTGGTGATTTTCAGTGGTGCAAATAGCTCCCTCTTTCACTTCCTTTTTTCCATAGAGGAAGACTGGAAAATTGGAGAAGACATAAGAACAACCTATTCTATTTTCCTTACATTTGCTTTTGACTTACAGCACCATCATATTCTTCTCTTTTTATAATAGACTATCTTTTTTATCTAATCCTGCTCCCCAGAAAGAATTATTATGAGTCATTTCCCATATTTGAGCCAAGGCATAAAACTAAATTGCAGGGGTACGTTTAGCAAATATACTAACTGAACACTATTAATGCCCAATGTTGGGTACTTTAAGAGAACAAAGACATGCATCCACTCCTGAAGACTGCCATTAAGATGTTCTTTAATGAAACTTCTGACTTGAAGATCTTTGAAACGTATCCTTAAAACTCATAATCCTTCTTTAGCAGCCTCTCTTGTAGGAAATGCAAGCACTATATAACATTATCATGTAAAATGTATTTATTTTTTATTACCCATTCCTCTGTTTAGTTTCTACAGCTTCTCTAGAAATCACTTCCTGTGTTGAAGATCCCTCTCACATCAGTGTGTTATCAATGTTTATACCCCTGGAGCACTGCAATTTACGATCATCTGGCTCAGATCAGTCAGGTGCTGCCCTAGATTGCAGTCTTTCCCTGTGGGCACACCCTTTTTTGTAATGAAGGCATGCAACCTACTTTAAAAATTCCCACCCACACTGATAGACACACACATATGGAATTATCCCTTTCTTTGCTGAAAGCAAAACTTTAAGGAAATACCCTATTTGAAGCATCCACATTTCTATTTGATAAGTAAACCAGTAGCAAGGGAACCTGCAACTTAACTTACTGTGAACTGTTTCTCAGATATGTAGACAGTAATACTTTTGTTGCAGTTTCTTCTTTACTAAACAATAACCATTCTGTAATTTTTATGAAATATGTAGAGCTCTGCCTCACTGAAACATTCCTCATTCCAAACTTCAAGAGGCAGCACAGTTCAGTCTGACTTACGCACAACACAGTTTTCTTTACTTACTATACTGTCTTTATCTCAAACCATGAGTTTCTTCGATTTTACTCTTCCAATTACCTTCCTCATCCCACCTGGGGAGTAAGCAAACATCTGTTGTGCTTAATTGCCAGCTGAGGTTAAAACATGATGTGGGAATTTGCAACCCTTCAAGGGACATCTATAAAGAAACTGTATAACTAGGTGTGGTGGTTTTAGGCTATGCCAGTTACAGATTTGGAGCAGAAAAGTAGAAAAATATAAATAAATCACTATTGGGTGTAAAAAGGAAAACAAAAGATTATTCTAAACAAATTCTTTGGGTGAATATCTGGAATGAGAGGAGCTGTACCATAACAATTATTCCCTTTTCTCTTCTCTTCTGATCTTGGCCATTTTGCTTCACTTGGGAGGAGGAGTGTGCTTTGGCTGACCTTGGCTAAGTCTAACCAAGTTGTTGGGGTGGGGCAGTGGAACAGCTTTCCTGGTCTCTTGACCAGGGGAGTTTTTGTGTAGAGTGATTTGCCATTGGAATGGGCTGCCAAAGGAGGTGGTGGAGTCACCATCACTGAAGGTGTCTAGGAAGAGACTGGATGGAGCACTTGGTGCCATGGTTTAGTTGATTAGATAGTGTTGGATGATAGGTTGGACTTGATGACCTCAAAGGTCTCTTCCAACCTGGTCTATTCTATTCTATTCTATTCTATTCTATTCTATTCTATTCTATTCTATTCTATCCTATCCTATCCTATCTGTATAATATTGTAAATACTGTATATTTTGTACATATTCATTGCATTCCATTGTAGAGTGTCGATTTTGCTTGTAAATGCAGCTTCATTTGCTTCTATCCGAGTTGGTCTGGCAAAGTTAATATTGGGGGGAAACTTCAACCCACCACACTAGGAAAATATTTGCAAATCACATATGCAGCAGCCCACAGAACTCTGTTATACTGGGACTTTATTTAGAAAGATGAGTACAGGAAAAAACAAACAAACACAATGCAACAAAGCAAACCACTTAAGCAACACCCCTATGAAAGACCAACATGGACTCTGAGCACAGATTGAAAAGAGTATGCAGTCAGTCATATTTTAATAGCGATGTGAGTCTGATCCTGCATGTTAGTAAATATTTTTAAATGCCTTATAGGAATTGTTGAGTATTATAGAACTTAACATTAAGTTCAGAAAGAAAGTCACACTTAAGCTGTGCTGTCATTTAGCAAAGGACCTGCAAAAAGGCAGTAGCTTAGGTAGGACATAGGTAGCGTACAGGCCGTCAGTGCTTCTGACTTCCTCACAAAGTAGTAAATTTCCTTTTACATCCTTAATCCTACCCAATCTGAATCTCTGTAACAATGCCAGTTTAATTGTTTTGATCATTTTCTTGGCAGCAATGTTAGATCTGGTTATCTGCAAATTACTCTGAGGCTCCAAACATGAATATGTTTATAAACCATAAATTGTGTTCAAAGATATGTCACTCCTTCCTTCTCAGCATCATACAAAGTCCATTAAACTGTATATAATATTGAATTAATACTGTTTTCTTCTATATCAACAGAGAAAACTGCTGGAAATATGCTCATTGCACTGATTAGTATTTTGATGATCTGGGTGCACAGTCTGAATGCTCTAGTGCTATACTGTCTTCCCATACAATCCATTGAAAGTAAGCAAGAAAACTATGATCCAGTTTACAAGTTCTACATCCAAAAATATTCAGGTTTGGTGTAGTTAGGTTAGACTGCTAATTTTTTTCCTAAGTGAGGCTCCTTATTTCCACGTGTTTCATTATAAGGGAATAGCAGCATTACCTCCTCTAGCTGTGCATAAAAGTTGCAGCTCCTTTTTATTAATCATTTAAATCTTTGAAGCTTTATTACAAGCCTCTGCTTCACAGTAGCTATGAAAGGTGTCTCAGCCATGGAGAAAAATGAGAGACTGAGTGAGAGTAGTAAGGGGAACTTATCTAGCTAATCTATTGTATTCACTACTGACTTTATAGGCTATGGAGAAAATAAATCCCACTCTTTTAGTGTATAATTCATTAAACAGTTTTGGATGTTCAGAAGGCATCAAGCTGAGTGGTGTGTTTGAAATGTATGAAGGACAGGATGCCATCCAGAGGGATCTGAACAAGCTTGGGACCTCATGAGGTTCAGCAAGGCCAAGTGCAAGACCTTTCACCTGGGTTGGAGCAACTCCTTGTATCAGTATAGCATGGGGGGGTGAAGAGATAGGGAGTAGCCCTGCAGAGAAGGACTTGGGGGTACTGGTGGGTGAAAAGCTGGACTCGTGCCAGCAGCACACAGCCCAGAAGGCCAACTGTACACTGGGATGGATCAAAAGAAGTGTGACCAAAATATTGAGGGAAATGATTCTGACCCCCTACACCGTTCTTGTGAGATCTCACCTGGAGTACTGTGTCCAGCTCTGGAGTCCTAAGAATGTTGGAACAAGTCCACAGAGTGGCACAAAAATAGCCAGAAGGATGGGGTACCTTTCCTGTGAAGAAAGACTGAAAGACTTGGGGTGGTTTAGCCTGGAGAAGTGTATACTTCAGGAAGGTCTTTTTGCAGTCTTTCACTATGTAAAGGAGGCTTGAAAGAAAGATTGGGACAGACTTTTTAGCAGAGTCTGTTACAATAAGAAAAAGGGTTATAGTTTTAAATTAGAAGAGAGTAGATTTAGACTAGATAGAAGGAAGAAACTTTTTATAATGAGGATGGTGAAACTCTGGAACAGTCTGCCTGGAGAGGTGGTGGATGCACCATCCCTAGAAACATTCAAGGTCAGGTTGGACCAGGCTCTAAGCAACCTGATCTAACTAAACATAGCCCTGCTCACTGCAGGAGGGTTGGACTAGATGACTTTTGAAAGTCCCTTCCAACCCAAACTATTCTATGATGCTATGATTCATGAGAAAAAAGAAAAGAGAAAGAAAAGCCCATATATTGTTTATAGCAGGCTGTTGGGGTTTAGAGTGGGACAGATTGTTCTGTTGCTCCAAAAGGGCAAATGCTTACACAAGTGGATTGGATAATAATGGAAAGATTGAATGGAAAAACAATTAATATACTACAAAAACTACAAAGCATAGTAGTGGGCCTAGCAAAACACAAAAAGCTCAATGAAATCCCCAGCCTAATCTTAACACACAAATTCCTTTACACCAGACCAAAAAAAGCCAAACCAACAAAAAAATCCCCACTCCCCCTCTCCCCACCTGGGGTTCACCAAACCCCCATGGCTCTTTCTTCCCCCACCCCCATTGCTAGGCTGGTTTCATGCTGGCCAGACCTGAACTGTGCCCCCTTTTTACCAAGACATTAGACCTAAACAGGCCAAGATTGCACATACACACACACAAAAAATTATTCAGGCCAAAGAGGCCTGGGATACTCCCCCACTGTTACCAGGTAAGAGAGCATCTCTTTCCCACAGGAGCAGAAAGGGAAGAAATAAAGAGACAGTAACTTTGCAGCCAGATTAATAAGGGTGCAGGATTTACGGGTTCAGTGGGCTGGAGACTCTAGACTTTGGAGGTCTCAACACTGTGGCATTTTTTTTTGGAGGTACCCAGCCTAAACAGCCCCACAGGCATGCAATAATTAGTAAAGGATATCAAATGGTTCCCCATTACCCAAAGCAAGTGTACTTGCAGGCTATAGCATGTGCAGTTCTCCAAGACCTCACACCTCCCCTTTGAGGAGACTCTTTCTCCTCTTCTGCAAACTCCTGCCCCAGTGAATTCATTATTTATATCTATGTCATAGAAGTAAGACACCATAAATGCTGGTTTGAAACTAAATTGGGTATAATATGAGCTTTGCAACACTGAAAATGCAGAAACTAATCATGAAGCCTCTCTGAGCTATTTTCCATTATCACTTTTGCATTGCATCACTTAGAAGACTGTTAGAAGCACTTCATTATATTTTTAGCAGTTTTTTCTGCTTAATATGAGTGTTCTTCTCTATGCATTAGGAATTTCTGTAATCTAAAATTTCTTCTGTGGTGGCAAAAAGAAAAATATTATTTAACTGATATCTCTGTATGTCCTTCCAGCTACCATCTGCCTGTGCATTGTTTTATTTCCAAAATAAAGGATAAACAGATGATATTGTTTCTTCTGCAATGTTTGTTTACATAGGTGGGTCTTGCATTATAAAACTGAATGCTGCAAGCATCCTATAATGCACACACAGCTTGGTGCTTACTGCCAAGTCTGACTACGACTATGACTCTGCCTATGAAATGTAAGTTACAATGGAATAAAATATTTAACAGATGATTTGGTACCAGATTTCTTGATTGTTTTAATGTTTCACAGCATGCCTCAGTGCCATTAAAGAGTGTGCAAACTGGCTATTTGCACACAGCAATATGCTGCTGATGTTCTCGACTGCAGGACCACAAAGGCACATTTAATGCATATTTATGGTATGGTATGAAGAGGTATGAAATTATACTGATGTGTAGCTACTTCATATTTAGATTCCAACCTAGTTATGTAGAAATGCATTGTCTGCTGCAGTGACTTCCTTAGATCTTGCCTTTGAATCCACACAGACATGGCCTTTCTCATTTCTTTGAATTCTAGAACAGGTCAGTAAAAGGTAAACAGATTCAAAACAAGTGAGTAGAACTTCATTTCTTCAGCCCCATGAATTAGATACAGGTAAAGGTAAATAGCTAGGCAGTAAAAATGGGATTTCTTACTTTATTCTTTTTGTCCCTGAAGAGAATACAACCATGAGATCATGTGTACAAATTAATTATATAACTCTAGATACCATCTAACCATGTCTTACAGATTCATAAAAGGCACTTTTTTATCAGGAAGTGTATCATATTATGTAGCTATGTATGTATGCACACAACATTTCTAAAGGAATGTGGCTTTAAACTGATGATTTTGTATGAAATATAGAAAGAAATAATTAGAATAGAATAGAATAGAATAGACCAGGTTGGAGGAGACCTTCAAGATCATCGAGTTCAACACATCATCCAACACTATCTAATCCACTAAACCATACAACCAAGCACCCCATCCAGTCTCTTCCTAAACACCTCCAGTGATGGTGACTCCACCACCTCCCTGGGCAGCATATTCCAATGGCCAATCACTCTCTCTATGAAGAATTTCTTCCGAACATCCAGCCTAAACCTCCCCTGGCACAGTTTAACACTCTGTCCTCTTGTTCTGGTGTTGCCTGGGAGAAGAGACCAGCTCCTGCCTGTCTACAATCTCCCTTCAGGTAGTTGTAGAGAGCAATAAGGTCTCCCCAACTACTCTGATTGGTAACAGGAATAAGTAAACTTTTTGGAGGGAAACTTATATTCACTTAAAGAGTGGACCTCAAGAACAGAAGTGTTTCTATGCTACCAGAATACTAATGATTATCCTTTTTTACTACACCGTGGCATACAATGGAACACGGTAATTGAAACTGTGATACTGAACAACATGATTACAAAATTTGACAGACATTGGATACATGTATTAATTTAGTCAGAACATATTTTATTGTTGTTATTACTTCTTTCCAGATTTCCAAACACCAATTAAATTGAAACATTACAAAAATACCAGTATCAACTCCATCTTCCTGACAGCCTTTATGATTCCCTGCCCTTAATTTTAATGCTGCCAGATATTTTGCAGTTGTTTACCTTCTTTTGACTTTGAAATAATCACAATGCACCTTTTGCCTATTTCTTCAAGTAAACATTTTTCAGGGTTTTTTTTTTTTTTTTGCCTGCTTATTTACAGTCTTCCCATGACACTGTAAATTGTGGGCTTACAGACTGTTCAGATTCCAAAGTACAATTTCAGCTCCATCATCATAGACAGTCTCAAACTACCATTTTATTATATTTCACTGTCAATAAATAGTCAAAAACAATCAGTTAAATTCCATAAACAATAAAGCTTGCATTCACACATTCAAACACACACACAGTACTTATGCTAATGAACTTTTCTCTATTTCATTTTGAAAGCTAATAAAGTTCTTATAAAAATGATCCCCATTGCAACAGCATCCCATCTCAGGCAGAACATCAAATCTTGTGATAACTTGGCCACCATTTTTGGCCCTCAAGGTCCTCTAGACTCACAGGGCGCTCTGGCTATAAAATACCTGATTTTTACTATTCTATTCTGTAAACATTATCTAAGATGTATATTAGCAATTTGCTAAATAGTTATGTGACACCTAGCTAAAAAAATTTCTTCACTCTGTTTCACAGTTGCTCTTTAGCCATAATGCACAGGACTGCTGACATACCACCATGGAAATCAATAAAGCAGAAACAGTAGTCAGCCTTATCTTTTCAATACCAGAACTGCATATTCACTCTTAGCACACAAATTCTAGAAAGGGTTTGAAGCAAATTGGGTTTTTTTAAAATTATTTTTCTTGAAATATCAATGGACAGTGTGTTCTTTATTTCTTCATGTGAAGTACAACAACATACTGTTACATAGCTGCTGCCTCTGAGGTGGCCTGCTTTCAGCAGCTAATTAAGTGAATATAGCTTATGGCTTCTATTAAAACCTGTTGATAGTTGAAACTATCAACTCATCAAAATGAAGGGCACTTGTGAAAGCCTGGTCAAACTGAAATCACTAGCAATAACCTCATTGACATAACTGATGGATAGAACTGATAGAATGCCAGGGGTTGGAAGGGACATTGAAACCCCCTGCAACCCCCCTGCAAAGCAGGGCCTTTTAGATCAGGTCACACAGAAATGTGTCCAAGCAAGTTTGAAGATCTCTAGAGGAGGAGATTGCACAACTTCTCTGGGCAACCTGTTCCAGTGGTATATGACCCTCACTGTAAAAAAGTTTTTTCTCATACTGCAATAGAATCTCCTGTGATTGAGTTTGCATCCATTGTCCCTCATCTTGTCACTGCGTATGACTGAAAGAGACTGCCTTCATCATTCTGACAGCCACCCTTCAGAGATTTGTAAACACTGATAATGTCCCCTTCCCAGCCTTCTCTTCTCCAGACTAAACAACACCAGGTCTCTCAGTCCTTCCTCATAAAAGAGAGATGTTTCATTCTTCTAATCATTCTAGTAGCCCTCTGTTGAACTATCTCTGGTAGTTCCCTATCCCTCTTGAACTCAAGAGCCCAGAACTGTACACAATATTCCAGATAGGGTTGAGTAGAGGGGGAGAAGAACTTCCCTCGACATTCTGGACACACTCTTCTTAATTAATCTGAGTATACTACTGCCCTTCTTGGCCACCAGGGCACATTTCTGTCCAATGGATAACTTATTATCAACCAGGACTCCAAGGTCTTTCTCTGTGGAGCTAGTCTTCATCAGGTCAAATCCTGTACTGGTGTAGAGTACACAACTCTACACTTATCCTTGTTAAACTTCATTAGGTTCATCTTTGCCCAGTTGTCCAGTATGCCTAAGTCTTGCTGAATGGCAGCACAACCTTCTGGTGTGTCAGCCATTCTTCTCAGTTATATGTCATCAGCAAATTTGCTGAAGGTACACTCCAGCTCTTCATCAAGGCTTCTGTTCAATATCTTTACTGATGATCTGGATGAGGGGAATCGAGTCCATCATCAGTAAATTTGAAGGTGACACCAAGCTGGGGGTGGGTGTCAACCTTTTAGAGGGCAGGAGGGCTCTGCAGAGAGATTTTGATGGGCTGGACAGATGGGCAGAGTCCAAGGGCATGAGATTTAACACATCTAAGTATCGGGTTCTACACATTGGCCACAACACCATGCAGTGCTACAGGCTGGGGTCAGAGTGGTTGGAGAGCGACCAGGCAGAAGGGGACTTGGGGGTACTGGTCGATGGTAGGCTGAACATGAGCCAGCAGTGTGCTCAGCAGACCAAGAAGGCCAATGGCATCCTGGCCTGGATCAGGAATGGTGTGTCCAGCAGGAGCAGGGAGGTCATTCTGCCCCTGTACACTGCATTGGTTAGGACACACCTTGAGTACTGTGTCCATTCTGGGCCCCTCAGTTTAGGAAAGATGTTGAGCTGCTGGAAGGTGTCCAGAGAAGGACAGCAAAGCTAGTGAGGGGTCCGGATCACAAGACCTATGAGGAGAGGCTGAGGGAACTGGGGCTGCTTAGCCTGGAGAAGAGGAGGCTCAGAGGAGACCTTCTTGCTGTCTACAACTACCTGAAAGGAGGTTGTAGCCAGGTGGGGGTCAGTCTCTTCTCCCAGGCAACTTGTGACAGAACAAGAGGGAACAGTCTTAAGCTGTGCCAGGGGAGGTTTAGGCTGGATGTTAGGAAGAAATTCTTCACAGAAAGAGTGATTGGCCATTGGAATGTGCTGCCCAGGGAGGTAGTGGAGTCAGCATTACTGGAGGTGTTAAGAAGAGCATGGATGAGGCACTAAGTGTCATGGTTTAGTTGATTAGATGGTGTTGGCTGATAGGTTGGACTTGATGGTCTCCAAGGTCTTTTCCAACCTGGTTAATTCTGTATTCTATCCAATAATTATAAGGCTGTTGATGAAACAAAATCCTAAATTCTTTGTTCAGTTGGATTGAAATCAAAAGTAATGCCTTAAAGTAATGGCAACTACTTTGGAATCCAGACTAACAATGAAAATAAAATATAGTAGCAAATAATGTATTTCATTTACATCTATACTTTCATACTTTAGCCACAGGCTAAAGACTGACATAAAGCCAAGTAAGAGTGACAAGACCTACATGCAACAGTTTAACATCCACATTTCTTGTTAGAATGGTGAAGAGAAACAGATGAAAACACACAGGCAGCTCAACTGACCAATTTTTCACCCAGCAGACATTCATTAAGCAAGTGTCCTCACTCCAGTGTGTAGAGTCTGAGAGCAGACCCCTGGAGGGCATTTAAAAAATCAAAAGGGCTTGGTGGAATTGTTGATAGAACTGTACAGAGATCAGCAGGCAATCCATAATTTGGAATAACTCCAAGTTTCCTTCTCCACAGGACAATGGAACTTAGGAACACGACAATTAATATTTTCTACCTGGAGGGATATTTGGAATGGATGAAAACAAAATATATTTTTCTTTTTTTTCCTTTTTATCATGACTCTGGGGGTACCTGCCAGCACAGTAGCTTTTTCTTTTGTTCTTATTTGGTTCTGTCCTACCACAAGCAGAAAGCAACACATTCCTTTCTTCAGATATGAATAGCAACCATTCATATTTACGAGTGGAAATCTCTAGCTACATTTAGCTGAAGTTTCTGGCATTCCCACCTCCTTAAAGACTTACCTTTGCAGCCCACAATGGCATAGCCTCTAGCATGCATGTTCCTTACTATACTGTACACTGCGTAGCTATGGTACTGAAGAGTGATCAAAAAGCCTCTCTCTGGACAGATATCCTTTTTTTTCTCTGGAACAATGCTTTTGTTTTTCCTCTGGACCTTCAGATTCCTCCTTAAAAGTCACCTCAATGGGAATGCCTAAAACTCCCCTTGCATTCTGATAATGGCTAAGCACCATTATGACTTGTAATTACTGTGATTACTGCTATTGACTAGCTACAAATTGTACATATAATGTCTGTGCTAAAACATCCTGCAATTTTTATCCCGTCCTCTTAACATCCCACACTTCTTCTTTCTTTTATCCTCCTGTAACGTCATATCTAAATTTTTAAGTTCTGTAGAACAAGGAGATTTATGCATGAGTCAGTAAATTCAGAATTATTTTTGTACCCAGTAATGTATTTCTACCCCTAGAACAGATTCAGTAGGGCCCCTTGTGAAATAGCAGGTACTCAGCAAAATTCAAGATACTCCCTTATGTCATATGTGTCTCTTTCATACATGTTACAGAGTGTGTATGGGTTTGTGTGCATGCAGTTTTACACATATACATAGACATACTAGTGTCAATAAAGATAGTTCTTATAAATCCTCTTGCAACAAAAGATGCTGCTGCTGCTGATAATAATGATAACAATGTTAATAATTATGATGATGATGTCCAGCAGTTTGAGGGAGGTGATTTACCCCTTATACTCCACACTTGTGAGACCCCATCTGGAGTAGAGTGTTCAGCTCTGTGTTTCTCAATAGCAGATTGACACAGATCTGTTGAAGCAAGTCCACAGAAGATCCATGAAGATGATCAGAGGCCTGGAGCACCTCTCCTATAAAGGCAGGCTGAGAAAGTTGGAGTTGTTCAACCTGGAGAAGGCAGGAAAAGAAGTAATGGCTTTAAAGTGAAAGATGGTGGATTTAGTTTAGATGTTAGGAAAAGGTTTTTCACTGTGAGGATGGTGAGGTACTGGAACAGGTTTCCCAGAGAAGTTCCGGATGCCCTTTCCCTTGAGAAAGGTCATACTTGGATGGGGCTTTGAGCAACCTGATCTAATGGATGATGTCTCTGCCCATGGCAGGCGGAGTGAAATTAGATGATTATTAAGATCCCTTCCAACCCAGAATACTCTATGAGTTTATTATTCTATGAGAATGAGAGGGAATTAAAACTAGTAGTTTCCAAATCATCAGATATTCCTTTTGTCAACTAACCTGAGAATGGAATGGAATGGAATGGAATGGAATGGAATGGAATGGAATGGAATGGAATGGACCAGACTGGGTTGGAAGAGACTTTCAAGATCATCACATCCAACCCATCAACCAATCCAACCCACCTAAACAACTAACCCATGGCACCCAGCACCCCATCAAGTCTCCTCCTGAACACCTCCAATGACGGTGACTCCACCACCTCCCCGGGCAGCCCATTCCAATGGGCAATCACTCTCTCTGTATAGAACTTCTTCCTCACATCCAACCTAAACCTCCCCTGGCGCAGCCTGTGACTGATTATATGATTACATGATTAGTGCTGTCTCTCTAGATTGTGTTTTCTCTCTTTTCTTTCTCTGTTATTATTATTATTTACTTATTTGTTTGTTTGTTTGTTTAAAGAGGGCTACATATAGTAGTTCTTTTCTGCAGTGCATTGTAAAGACATTTCTTTGGTTCTATTGCCCTCCTGTTCTTCCAGATTGCAGTTCGGGTTTTTCAGTTAAAGAAGTACATTGATTGTGAGTTAAATTTACTTTAAAGTAATGCCTTTCATCTGATTTTATGATAAATATTGATTTTTATTTAGCATCTACTGTGCGGTTTCAATAAAACTAATAATGAATCTTGTTGCTGCATGTTATTTACCATTTGATCCAAGTTTTATAGCTTAGGGACTTTCTTGAAGGCATGTGCTACGTTAATAAAAATCCTGACTTGCTTATCCAGTTCATTTGTCAGGTATGGAAATGTTCCTATTACAGCCAGAGCAAGTTGAAGATTACACCTTTACACTGAAGGGTGCAGGTACTTTAAAACTGAATGTGTTTGTTTATTTGTTGTTTGACTGTTACAAGTGCTGTATTAATCCTCTGCATTTACTTAACTTTAGCATATGATTGCAGAGTCATATGCACCCTGTTAAGCAGGTAGACCATGTGGACGCATGCAACTCCTTTCAGGAGTACTCTCAGCCTTACTTTGCTCCATTTGTTTTGTTGTTCCACAGCACCAAGCATGAAGGGATTTGCACATAGCCACATGGTCTATCTGTTCAATAACTTTCAGCCTGATTTTGTGGCCATCCAGTCACTAGGAAGAAAATCTGCTGTAGTTTACTCCTAGATGCATACAGATGATCTGGAAAACTTCCACTGTTTTCTCTTCTGCTGACATCTCATGATTGACATGAAGCACAGTAAAATAACAGCAATCTTTCTTGGAGTGTTCCAATATAATCTGCCTGAAGAGCAGGGAAGTAATATTTTTAAAAAGAGAATTTTCACAAAGAAAACATAGAATACATAGAATACATAGAATAAACCAGGTTGGAAGAGACCTTCAAGATCATCGCGTCCAACCCATCAGCCAATCCAACACCACCTAAACAACTAACCCATGGCACCAAGCACCCTATCAAGCCTTCTCCTGAAAACCTCCAATGATGGTGACTCCACCACCTCCCCAGGCAGCCCATTCCAATGTGCAATCACTCTCTCTGTATAGAACTTTTTCCTAACATCCAGCCTGAACCTCCCCTGGCACAGCCTGAGACTGTGTCCTCTTGTTCTGGTACTGGCTGCCTGTGAGAAGAGACCAACATCCGTCTGTCTACAACCTCCCTTCAGATAGTTGCAGAGAGTAATAAGGTCACCCCTGAGTCTCCTCTTCTCCAGGCTAAGCAACCCCAGCTCCCTCAGCCTCTCCTCATAGGGCTTGTGTTCCAAAAACCTCACCAACTTTGTTGCCCTTCTCTGGACACGTTCCAGCAACTCAACATCCTTCCTAAACTGAGGGGCCGTAAGCAATAACATCTCAAGAGAGTCCTTGTTTTTTGGATTCCCCCAAAACTTACAAATGAAGTGCCATGATGATATGATATGACCAAATATGATATCTATAGCATTTCTGTCCTTTCTATCCTATATGAGTGACGTTACAGCAACACGTTGTATGACTGCTCCCAGACTTCTTTATCCAAGAGACCCACAACATTTTATTTCAGTCTAAGTTCTGCTTTCAGCATTTTAGTAGGAATAAAAATTGCTTGGTACAGTTAAGATTAATACATATTGTAAAAAGAGGATTTGTTAATAAACTATGTCTTGCAACAGAATGTTAAGCCTGTTTGATGTGTTGTGAACAAATATCATATAAGAGGTGATGGTTGAGTTCTTAGATCAATTATTCCTAAATTATTTGTTGTTAATGGCTTATTTAAGCCATGATTAGTCATTGTTCATAAATCAGGAGGTACTATTTCTCGCTTCCTATATAAGAATGAAATTTGCTAGACTAGATAACAGAATGGCAGCATCTGAACATAAACCTTGGTGATACTGTGATACTGTGATAAGAATTTTCAGTTAAAAACCTTTAATTAAAAAATACTGTCAGTTTCAGATTTTGCATAATCTGGTATTTTTAAGTTATATCCCTGGAACAAAATTACTCAAGAATAAGCATAATTTGAAATTAGTTTTCTTTCAATGAGTACTTAAAAATGTTTGGTCAACTTTGTTTATTGATAAAATTATTCTATTAATCTGTGGCTACATTTATGAATCACTTATGAAGCTTTGTGAAGTCACGTTGCTAACAAAATGGACATTGCTTTAGAAGAGTTAAGACTCAAATAAAACTTTACCCATTAATATAAATTAATTTATTTGGAAGACAAAGCTGAATTTAACATACACATATACAAATTTATAAGCATAAATAAAACAAATGCCAAAAAATGAATTATATAGATTCATTTTTCTTGGTTGTTTTGTTTTGTTTTGGGTTTTTGGGGGGGATTTTTTGTTTTTCTTATCCTTTTTCCTCCTTAAGCTGATTGACCTAGTGTTAGCTTCTTTCATTACTTTTTTCAGTTTAGAGGACTGCTTCTTATTTTGAAGTCTTCTACTGTTTAGAATCCAGAGCTCTAGAGGTCACTTATGATGAAAGAATCTTTGAACATCCATTATCTGCAGGCAGTGCAAGATTAGAGCTGTCATTTCCAGAAGTACATATTGACAGAAAACTGCTCTCTTTAAGTCTAATTTTGTTTTGAGAAACTCTGTAATACAGCCCTGTCCATCAAGTGAATAAAGAAGGCCTAAATACGAAAGATAATTTGAAAGCACTCAGTGTCAGTGTTATGTCACCTACCGATTACAGTGTATCGAAAGCATTCTGAATGATGTATGTTGATATTTTATGAAAAGACTTTATATATCAATAAGTATCTGATGCATCCCTCATTTTCTAAGAAAACAATTTTCATGTAATGATTTATCTTTATATGTTTACATGTGTCTCTCTGTATGCCATCTACATAACACAATTTTGAGCTTACTGGCAGATCTGAAGCAATAAAGACAAAAAGGCACAAAGATAATGAAGTTTCCTGATGTTTTTGAAAAGAGGCAGTAGAAGAAAGAAAAGAGATTCACTGAGTTCTTAAGCTTTATAATAAATAACAGAGAGCTCCAGTCACTGGATAGGGCATTGGCATGAAGAAGACAGTCAAAACAGGAGGCTAACAACCACTGATTCATCACAATTAAATCTGCTCTCCTTCCAACACAATACAATTACAGGTGCAAATGTCGGTTGGGAAAATACTGCAGCACAACTAATTAAACTATTAAACTATTTGGAGAGACGAGCCAAAACATGTACACAACTCATTCATAAAAGGAAAATCTCTCATGGATGCCCACAATATATAAGTACTCACCAAGGTGTGCATAGAGGGGATTGTTAAGGTTCAATAGATTCCATTCTAAAGGGGAGAAATTCTGAGCAGCAAAGGTTTCTTCTGTGGAACAAGAGGAGAGAGCTCTCCCCTCCATAACAGAGCTCAATTTATAACCCTGACAGTTGAGTTGTGGTAAATTGTTCAATTAGTTGGTTCTCCTGTGATAGTTGTTGTTATGATTTATGAAATATAAACTGCTTATAATAATATTAATTACTATTTATTAATATTTAAAAGTATTAATAATGTTTTAACAGTGTGTGTGCATATATGCAGGTTCTAGTGGACCTCACCTCAAGGCCTTTCCTGCCTGGGATGGAGTAGCTGGAAGGGTGGGGGCGGCTGAAGCTTCCAAAGACATCAGTCAATGTTTGCAGTTAACTGCAGGATGCAAATCTGAAAAAAGTAACCCAGATTTTAGTTCCATGCTCACAGAACAATTTTCTTACAGCTTTTGTGAACACTGTTCTGTGAGAAATACCTTATCTACATTACTGTTGTGTCTGTAGTCTGCTCTTATTTTTCCAACAAATGAAATATATGTGTAGTACAAGTATGCATATATGAGAATGATGTATTAGCACGTCTTCACATGTCAGTTCAGAACATAGAGATGTACTTTTATTGATTTTTCAACTTGTATTCCAGCTTTTCTGTATTACTTTAATGGCACATGTAAGTCTTGTAGTCCTATAACTTCTATTTTTAATACTGTATACACCATAATCACAGAATCACCGAATCGCCAAGGTTGGGAGAGACCTCAAAGGTCATCAAGACAAACCTGTCACCACAGACCTCATGACTAAACCATGGCACCAAGTGTAACCCTTATGGAAACAAATTATTTCAGAAAGCAAGCAAATAAAAGCAACATTTCAAATACTGGTGTGCATAATATCCTTCTCTTTTCCTTCTTTTTTATTTTTGTGTGTGTGTGTGTGTGTTTTCTTCTTTTCCTTTATTTATTTTTTCTCCCATTACAAGTTTATGATTTGATTTTATGATGTGAATTCCTTTTGCCCTTAGTGAGCACACAAACTAACGTGAAACTACCTGAAACAGAATAGCCAATGCAACAGTTTCATGTCAGATGAAAAAAAGAAAAAAAAAAAAGAAAAGAAAAGAGGTTTGAATTAAACAAATTAATCATTTATAACTATTTCAATAGACTCCTCACTTGGCCTTGAAGTGCAGTTCAGAATAATAAAAGGGAAATGATGTCTCAAGGGAATTTAATCTGATTCTTTTTCAACACTGAAAGTATTCTGGAGAATTTTAACTGAGGTAGTGGAAGTTTTGTTTCAGATGAAACCAGGGAAAGCACACCTTCTTCACCTCTGTCTTTACCACTACATGTCCCAGGACATGGGAATAAAAATGCAGGCTAATGGAGACACAGACCCACCTTCAGTGGAGGAAGAGTTGGTGTGCCATCTATTACAGGAGCTTGTTCTGTACAAATCAATAGGCCTAGATGCCATCCACCCAGGGGTGCTAAGAGAGCTGGCTGCTCTTGTTGTGAGGCTCCTCTCCTTAATCTGAGAGAAGTCATGGAGAAGAGGAGACATACATGAAGACTGGAAGGAGGATAATGTCACCCCTACCTTGTGGTTTCTCCAGAGCATGTCAAGGGATATGTTTATTCCAGACCTGCCAGTTTCAATGCAGAGAACAGAAATACAACTGACAGACCAGTTGCAAGGAGGTGACCACTGCTGCAGGGCAGGCAAAATGGTCCAGAGCTGAAAAGCCAGTGGCTATTTATTAAGACATATGTGAATGTTACAGTTCCACTTTCCCATAGCCTGCCTTGTTTATCTTTATTTAAACAGGTGTCTTTCTCCCAAGTGCCTTACCATCCATTTCTAAGAGGCAATACTTTGTTATGTTCTACTCCCATCCTTTTCTTACATGGTTTGGAGGTACAACATCCCCTATAACCTCCAGGGCTTCACAGACATGAAGGTCATCTACACATTCCATTATTATTCCCTTTTTGGATTCCCACATATGTCTAAGAAAGATTCCAAGGAGGACACAGGTAATTATAGACCCATCAGTCTCACTTTAAGCCCTGGAAATGTTATGGAACAAATCCTGCTGGGGACTGTCACAAGTCAGCTGAAGCACATAATTTGGAAAATCCAACATAGATTCACCAGTGGCAAACTTTTCTTGACAAATCTGATTGCCTCCTATGACAAAGTAATTCAGTCAATTCAGGACAAACAGTTGACATCATCTACTTGGACTTCTCCAAGGATTTTGATACGGTCTCCCACAACCTCTTGCTAGAGAAACTGATGCTAACTTAGATAGGTGATCTGTGTGGTGTGTGGGGAACTAGCTGACAGGCCATACCCAGAGAGTGGTAGTCAATAGTTCTTTCTCAGCTGGGCAGCCAGTCACAAATGGGGTCCCCCAGGGATGGATATTATGCCCAAAGCTGTTTAATGCCTTTATAAGTGATCTGGATATTGGGATCATGAGCACCCATACAACACCAAAATGAGTGGGAAGTTTGGCACTGCAGAACCGAGAGCCACCCTCCAGGAAGACCTGGACAGGCTGAATGAGTGCTGTCAAGAGCCTTGTGAAGTTCAATGGAGATAAATTTAGAGTCTTGTGCTTGAGAATACATGGCTCAGACTGGGAGCCCCCTGGCTGGCTAACAGCTCTGTTAAAAGGGACCTGGGAGTCTTGGTGAATAACAAGATCAGCATGAGGGAAAAACTTGTTGCAGCGGAAAAGCACTCCAACAGGATGCTGAGTTGCATTGCCAACAGAGATAAGGAAGTCACCATCCCACTGTATTCAGCTCTCATCAGACCACACCTTGAGTACTGCACGTAGTTTTTGGTCCCTACTGTACAAAAAACCATGTAAACAGGCTAGAAAGCACCTGAAGAAGGGCCACAACAATGATCAGAGGACTGGAAGACGTGCTGTATGAGGAAAGGTTGAGAGAACTGTGTTTGTTCAGCCTTGAGAAGAAAGGGCCTGGGGGAGACCTAGTTCTGATGCACAAAATGAGTGGCTAGCAGGAAGATGAAGAATCCCTTTTTACATGTAAATGTCCTGAAGGGTCAAACCACAGAATATGTCCTAGCCCAGACAGTGGGCTAAACACATGCAAATGTGCTTACCTGGACAGTTCCTGGGGTCCAGATGGTCAAGGCAAATGTGTAACAAGTGTGATTAACATTGCAAGCAACTGGGAATATGCAAACCTGGACACTTCCCGGGGTTCAGATAAACATGTAGCACATGTAATTAACTTTGGAACACAGCTGTGAACTGTGTTTGCCCCTGGCCATGTTTGAATGTGCCCCATCCTATAGCTTGAGTTATCCAGGTTCTGTGTTACCAAGGGGAATTAATTGATAATAATAATCTCAAATGGGAGTAGTGGATTCCCCTACATCAGCCAGTATTATGACTCAGCTTCACAGGGTACTTGGCCATCTCATTTAAACTACACTGTCACCTAGAAAGGTTGAACTAGATGATCCTTGGCATTCTCTGATTCCATGTAAATCGCCTTTTCCTCACTAAAGGAATACAGAAGGAGAATTTTCCAGACATTCAATCCCCATAGTACAGGGATATGTGTGTGTATACTCACATAAACACAAATTCAAAATAGATCAGATCAGTAACTGAACTGAGTATTCAGCATTATTAGTAAAACACCATTCTTCTAGGTCAAGTCTTACAAAGTACTCAGGAGTCATCGTTCTCAAATGAGGTGTTTACTATTTAACACTTCTACAAGTGCAGTTGCTATGCTAAATGAGCTTTGTCTGAAGAGCTAGATAATTATTAAAATCCTTCAGTGGAGGTGAGGACTTTCGAGCATCTAACACTATTATTCAGTAATATATTTTTAAGGTTATGTAGTAACAGAATCCTCAGAAGTATTTAGGACTGAACTCATTTTTCAAGGCCAGATATAGAATAGAATAGAATAGAATAGAATAGAATAGAACAGAACAGAACAGAACAGGTTGGAAGAGAACTTCAAGATCATCGTGTCCAACCCATCATCCAACACCATCTAATCAACTAAACCATGGCACCAAGCACCCCATCAAGTCTCCTTCTAAACACCTCCAGTGATGGTGACTTCACCATCTCCACGGGCAGCCCATTCCAATGGCAAATCACTCTCTCTGTGAAGAATTTCTTCCTAACATCCAGTCTAAACCTCCCCTGGTGCAGCTTGAGCCTGTCCTCTTGTTCTGGTACTGGTTGCCTGGGAAAAGAGACCAGCCCTTGCCTGGCTACAACTTCCCGTCAAGTATTTGTAGAGAGCAATAACATCTCCCTTGAGCCTCCTCTTCTCCAGGCTAAGCAACCCCAGCTCCCTTAGCCTCTCTTCATAGGGCTTGTGTTCCAAACCTCTCAACAACTTTGTTGCCCTTCTCTGGACACTTTCCAGCAACTCAACATCCTTCCTAATCTGAGGGACCCATAACTGGACACAGGACTCAAGGTGTGGCCTAACCAGTGCAGAGTACAGGGGCAAAATGACCTCCTTGCTCCTGCTGCCCACACTGTTCGTGATACAGTCCAGGATGCCATTGGCCTTCTTGGATACCTGGGCACATTGCAGGCTCATGTCCAGCCTACCATCAATGAGTAGTGTGCCATGTTCAGTTACAGACCATGTGAACCCTTAAATATCTCTACACAATTTGGTGTCTGAGCTCTACAATAATCAAGAGATATGAAAAAAATATGTTTAATACTGCTGGAGAAAGCATGGGGTATAGCCATCCCATCTGCCACTTTAGACGAGTGACATTAATGGATATTTCAGTGTTACAGAATTTATGAATTCATTAAAATTGACAATATGGCATATATGAACATTAATAAAAATATTAATAACTTTTTATTAATATGGCAAATTGCCAAAACCTTATTAAATAGGCTTGATGTATGGCTGAAATATATATTCACAGTGGGAATGTACCATATTTATGTTGTAATACAGTTGTTCTATTCACCCTGAGCACAGCTTCCAGGACAAAATGTAAGCAGGCAAAGACATTTACTATGTTATACAGCAAAGGTATATAGTCTATCAGAAGGCACATGTGTCACATCTTGGTTATTTTCTACTGGCATGCATGTAATTAAGGCATACAATAAGCTAAAATAACAAAACAATATTTTAACACATCCAACCATATTCTGCCTAATTTCTCTCCTTCTGTTACAGGATGTTTGCATTCTTTTCTGAGTCAAAGACTAAACATAGCCTTCTCTAATTCCAGCAAAGGCAAACCTCCATAGCCTTCCAAAGCTGTCTCAAAACCAATGCTTCTCCTACGTATTTAGGCAACTTAACAATTTTAAGCAAACCGGGAGGAATAACAGGGAAAGAGAGAATTCCCAGGCGCAATATGGCTCACAACCACAGTGAGAGGAAGCTCGACAAGAACCATTAAGCCAAGGAGGCAATGAATTAATTACTCATGAAGAGTTCTATCCCAAGTAGGGGGGTGCTGCTGCTGTATTAGCTGTTGAGGCTTTTTTGGGGTGCTCTTGTGCGCCAGTCACGGCTGCCATGCATTGGAAGGACAGCAGGCAATACAATGTGATTTTTGCAAAGGGTTCTTGTGTCTTCCTGGGTAAACTGAGGCATGGCTTGAATTCTAGTTGAAAGTG
Source organism: Dryobates pubescens (assembly GCF_014839835.1). Lineage (NCBI taxonomy): Eukaryota > Metazoa > Chordata > Aves > Piciformes > Picidae > Dryobates > Dryobates pubescens. The sequence continues at coordinate 36,782,062 of NC_071618.1, read as the reverse complement.
GAAGCGAGGATTGGATCCTAAGGCTTGTGGGTTCTCAAGCTTGCAGTGAGGAGGCTCATGGCTTCTATCACAGGTTTTGGACCAAGCAACTCGAGGCAAGGTAACTTGAGTCAAGGCAGTCCAGACAAGACAAATTAAAGCAAGGCAGTTCCAAGCAGGTAAGGCAAGGTGGCTAGAAATCAGCCTGTATTTATCACTTGCCCAATGAAAAGGGGTAACTCAATGAAAAGGGACTCTGCCAAGCTGTGCCCATAAAAGGCAGAAACACAGAACTGGGCAGGGAGAAGCAGTGGCCAGTACCTGTGGTCTTATCCCAGAAGGAGGCTTGCTTACCTGGACATGCTGGGGCCTGTCCTTTTGTCCCTTTTCCTGCATTACCCCCACTCTTGAAGAAGGGAGCGGGGAGAGAGCCCATGTTTAGAGATTCCAGGACCTGTCTGGGTTTGTGCTGGGCCTGTTTGGCCGTACCATGACATTCAGTCAGATGAATAAATAAGTCAGATGAATAAATAAGATCTTGATACCTAAGTTTGGGTGTCTACCATCTGTAACAGAATGTCACCCCTTGCAGCTTTACAGAATTCACTGTACTATTAGGTGTTCAGCACAAACTCCTCCAAGAAATTGTACTGATTTCTACCAAGTGTCATCTTTGCCAAGAGAAAATTCCATATTAATTACTTCAGAGTAGTTGGCTAATGTGCTGGGATTCATTGCCCATTTTCAGATACTAAAATTGAGGAGCTAGTCCCAACAGTGTCAATAAGTATTTTAAGGTACAGTTCATCTTATCAATAGAAGTGTCTTATTTAAAACCTTTACTAAGAAACATTTATTTTCATCATTAAACTATATTAATACAGTGGCAAATTTATCTGTAGGCATCTAAGATACCTTTGACTGATCCTACTTACAGTGGGTTTTCCTTACTCTTCAGTGACATATATATGGCTCAGTCCTTTCATGCTCAAAAAAAAAAAAGGTGGGCTTGTGTGAACTGTGGGTCTGAGTGTTCAGTTCAATAAAAAATATTTTTTAACACAAATTAGAGCCTTAGTTTGAAATTACTTGTTAGCTCACTATGCCTTTAAAACAGTGAGTACTAAAATCTCTGTTATACATAAAATCTGAAAGACAAACACAATGTCAAAGGCAAACAGCTATGTCTTGCTCAGTTGACCAGAGGCAGAATAGATGTCTGCAGCTGCTAAATAAAAGAGAACAGGAGACCTATCTATCCCTGCCAGGTGTTCACAAAGTGACTAAAGTTATTGGTTAGGGATGTACCACTTCAGAACAGACAAAAGAAAATTGGGAAGAAAACTCAAGCCCTTAACACCTTATTGTATACACTGCTTCTTGTTACCTCATTTCACAGCAATGTTGTGAATTACTGTAGTACTCATTTTCTCTCCCTCTAAAGGCTTATCCATTAGGTAGACAAGTGTGTATATAAACTAGTTGATAACTACTTGGCCTCAAGGGAAGAGGTTAGTCTTTGACTCTCTTTTATTAATCAACGTAAGCAAAGAACCATTTATGTCTTTAATCTATTGCTTTTTAATATAGACTAGGACACTAGTAAGATAGTGGCTTCTACCAAACTTCTCTATGAACAAAATGTCTCCAGGGAAAAGACTGAAAATAATTTTCAACTTTTTTAACAGTTACAGAAGGTTATAGTTAAAAAATATTCTTGTAATTGCACAAAAGTGACATTCTCATTCTTCTTTCTCTTTTACTTATGACTTCGTTTGACAACTTTGCTAGCTTCCAGGGACATTTTCTCAGCCAATTTTGGCATCTTATTTGTAAGGAGAATTAAAAGGCCAAGAAGCATGATATTTCAATATAAATCACAAGAAACAATCTTTTATTTTTTTTTCAGCTCTTCAGCTTAAAATTTGAAAGCAAATTCTTAAAGCCTGGATTCTGCAGATGTATTTTAAAGTTGTCCGTCACTGTGAATTGAAAACTAACAATTGTGCTATGACACTTCAGAGTCACTTCTTTAGCTTTAATCAAATCTTTATGATTCTTATGGTCTTTTACTTTTTCCTGATATAGTCATATCTGTCATATATATTCTTCACATCAATGACCTCATGGTAATTAAAGTTGCTTAATTTGTTAATACAACTATAGGAAGTATTGTATCTATCCAAAAATTTAATTTCAGGTATTAAACATAACATATTTTATTGGCATAAATTATACAATGAATGATTAGCTTGGGACATTCATTAAAGTATGAGCAGGTTTTGGAGAAAATGACTGAGTAATAAGTGGTAGAAGTAGTAGCTACTGCATTAGCTGCTTGACACATTGGCCCATAAATAGAAATTCACATTGTTTGTTGTCCTGAGTTTTAAAGACCTTGCAGTCTGAGCATATGCAGGAGAAAATATGCCTGAGAGAAATATGAGAACAACACAGATGCAGATTTTGTTTAAGAATGAAACTTAATTAAAAATTAAAAAAAAAAAAGAGTGAAAAAAAAAAGGAAAAGAAAAAATAAAAGAAAATAAAAAAGAGAAAGAGAAAAAGGAAGAAATTCAGAAGGAAGGAAGGAATTCAGAAAGAAGGAATTCAGAAGGAAGGAAGGAAGGAAGGAAGGAAGGAAGGAAGGAAGGAAGGAAGGAAGGAAGGAAGGAAGGAAGGAAGGAAGGAAGGAAGGAAGGAAGGAAGGAAGGAAGGAAAGAAGGAAGGAAGGAAGGAAGGATCCAAGTAAAAGTTTTCACATTTGAGCTTATCATAAAATCATTAAGATTGGAAAAGACTTGAGATCATTGAGTCCAACTGTAACCCAATGACCATGATCACTAAACTACATCCTGGAGAGTCACATTTATAGGCTTCTTTAATAAGTAGCATTACTCTCATTTTACAGTTTCCAGAACACTCATTTAGAACAGGAAATACAAGGTAGAAATTCTTCCTCTATTTATATGGGTTTAAAACTGTATTTTTATGAAGTCTGTTGAAAAAAAATGATCTTAATACTGGACTGTAGAACAGCGTGGTTTTTTTTGTTTGTGTGGGATTTTTTGTTAGATTGTTTTCCCTCTGCAACATATGTCTGTTCAGTATAGAGCTGTTCTAAGCTCTCTTTACACTCATCTCTGAATACTGTATCTATTAAGATTTCCTTTTGGAGATACAGCTAAAGTATCTTAAAACAAAGGAAGAACTGCAATATGAGTATCCAATAAAATTTCTGAAACCTCTGTCTGATAGAAATTATCTATGTGCTTAATCCTAGCATGATATTCGAGGCTATGAATCTAGTAGAACACATAACAGCTGTATAGCATCTAAGGCTAAACAACATTTTTACCACCATTCCACATTTCTTACATTAGGTGGCTTGCATTTCTTTATGTTGCATTTTGTGTATCTCATTCTAAGGTGCTCAAATTTTATAGACAGCCTGAAAGAGTGATTGGCCATTGGAATGGGCTGCCCAGGGAGGTGGTGCAGTCACCATCACTGGAGGTGTTTAAAGAGAGACTGGATGAGGCACTTAGTGCCATGGTTTAGTTGATTAGATGGTGTTGGGTGATAGGTTGGACTTGGTGATCTCAAATGTCTTTTCCAACCTGGTTAATTCTGTATTAATTCTGTACTCTGTAACTTGTTGTAGAGAAATCAGCAAACAGAAATATACTGAAAGTTTGTCTCATTGCTTGACTATCAGACCCACTTAACCTCTAGTTCTCAGAAACCAGGTGTGTAGAAGGCACATCTTAAAGCACCTATCAACAATGTGACTAGTGTAATAATTCATAAAGGTTTCTTCATACATGAAATGAAATTTCACATTTCAGCCCCAATTAACATGCACTGCAAATTAATTTTCATGAGCTTTCCTTTCCGTTCATCACTGGTTTAGCAATGTGCAAGTGTGTGATGCCTCTGCGTAATTACAGGTGTCTGTTTCATTTTTACTAGACAAGTTATAATTAATATGTAAATTATTATCCTTTCCATATTGGTATTTTAAAGAACAATGTGTGAGCTGTGGGACAGTGAGAGGATAAATATAAGGAGAGTGCATTTTTGTATGGGCTGAGTAAAGTAAATTATAAATTTCTCTGTCTCTTGCTTCTACCAAAATTGTGCAGAGTTATGTGACAGGAGGCAGCTTCAGAAACAGCAGAAACTGAAGTGTAAATAGAAACAAGAGATGGAAATACAGACACAAATGCTTTCCCTGTAGGCAGACACAGCAGAAAAATCATAAGGGGTGATGAAATCCAAGGAAAATATCAGATAGAAAAAAGGAAACAATATTTAAGTTTATTCTGAACTTGACTTACATAGATGTAAATCAGGAATAAACCCAATGAAACTATTTTGGTTTTTAAAGAGAGTAAATAGGATAGGATAGGATAGGATAGGATAGGATAGGATAGGATAGGATAGGATAGGATAGGATAGGATAGGATAGGATAGGATGGAATGGAATGGAATGGAATGGAATGGAATGGAATGGAATGGAATGGAATAGAATAGAATAGAATAGAATAGAATAGAATAGCATGGAATGGAATGGAATGGAATGGAATGGAATGGAATGGAATAGACCAGGTTGGAAGAGACTTTCAAGATCATCGCGTCCAACCCATCATCCAACACTATCTAATCAACTAAACCATGGCAACAGGTTATGAGTTTGAACAGTTATGTGAGAAATTTCTCAAGTCCATGACTGTGAGACAGCACAAGACATGTATTAGGACCATCCATATATTACGTCATTGTTGGCAACATGAACAGTGGGTATGAGCGTACCCCTCAAGTCTGCCAAAGGTGCAGTTGACACTCTGGAAGGAAGGGATGCCATTCAGAAAGACTTTGATACTTTAGGAATGGGCCCATACAAGCCTCTTGAAGTTTATAAAGGCTGAGTGGAAGGCCCTGCATCTGGCATGGGGCAATCACAAGTGCAAATACAGGATGAGTGATGAAGGGATTGAGAGCAGTCTTATGGAGAAGGACCTGAGTTTGTTGGTGGATGAAAAACTGAAAAGAGCAAACAATGGCCATTCACAGCCCAGAAAGACATCTGCATCCTAGGCTGCATCAAAACAAGCATGTCCAGCAGGCTGAGGGAGGTGATTCTCTCCTGCTCTAATCTTGTGAGACCCCACTTGGAATATGGCATTCAGCTCAATGGTGCAAACAGAAGAAAGATATAGATCTATGGAATCAAGTCACAAGGAGGTCCATGAAGATGTTCAGGGGCCTGGAGCATGTCTCCTACAAAGACAGGCTGAGAGAGTTTGAAGTTACTCAACCTGGAGAAGAGGAGGCTCTTATAGCAGCCTTCCAGTACGTAAAGCGGGCCTGTAAGAAAGCTGGGGAGGGACTTTTTACAAGGGTATGCAGTGACAGGGAAAGGAGTAATGGCTTTAAACTGAAAGAGGGTGGATTTAGATTAATGTTTAGGAAGAAATTTTTCACTGTGAAGATGGTGAGGCACTGGCACAGGTTTCCCAGAGAAGTTGTGGATGCCTTCCCCCTGGAAGTGTTAAAGATAGGGTTGGATGGGGCTTTGAGCAACTTGATCTAATGGAAGGATGCCCATGGCAATGGAGCTGGAAATAGATGAACTTTCCTTGCAACTCAAAACATTGTATGATTCTATGACAACACATTCCACATGTTACTTCTCCCCCCCCCCCCAACTGCTACAAACACTCAATATAGAATCCTTGAACACCGGTTGGAAGGGACCTCAAGGATCATCTGGTCCAACCTTTCTTGGGATAAGCACAGTCATAATTTCTCCCCAGACCTCTCTATTCCCATCTGTAAGGATGTTGTTTCCTACTGAAGGGGTTGGGAAAAGCCAATGAAGGATGAAACCACAGGGCTGCCCACCTCCAATCTCTCAGTGAGGCACTGAAGGAGAGCATGGCTGCTTTCACCTCCGGCCTCCTGCTCAGGTGTGCAGCCAAAAAAGCATGAGATAGGGAATAGCTTTTGTTTAAGGCCTAACAACATTTTTAATATATCTACTAATTCAAGCAGCTCTGCCAAATGATATCTTGCAAGCTTCATTTTAAAATCAGTTGGATATTTTCCCCATGACTCTTACTGGAATGCTGAAAGCTTGAATACTTTTTATGTGTGGTGGGTTTAATATTATCTGTTATGTCAGACTTCGTTTCCAAGATATTCTCTTCTTTGCATGAAAAGTCATCTATTTCCTGACCATCTTAGCCTGCACCTGCTTCAATACAATTTCCTCATTCTTCAAGACAGGTGACCAAAACAGCACAGAGGCACAAAGATGATAAAGAGAGTGAAACAGCTCCCTTATGACGAGAGGCTGAGGGAGCTGGGTCTCTTTAACTTAGAGAAGAGGAGACTGAGGGGTGACCTCATTTATGCTTCTAAATGTCAGGAAGACAGAGCCAGGCTCTTTTCAGTGATGGCAAATGACAGGACAAGGGACAACAGGTGCAAGCTGGAGTATAGGGGGTGCCATGTGAACACAAGGAGAAACTTTTTCACTGTGAGGGTGACAACACTGGAAGGGGCTGCCCAGAGTGGTTGTCAAATCTCCTTCTCTGGAGATATTAAAAATTCACCTGGATGCATTCCTGTGTGACCTGCTCTAGGAGATGTGGCTGTTGTAGGGAGGTTGGACCACATGATCTTTCAAGGTCCTTTCCAACTCCTAACATACCGTGATTCTGTGATACCATGAGTCATTTATGAGAGCCCTTACCATAGCACAAGGATACTTGGTCTCCATGGCCTTTAACCCCTGAATCATGCAAGAATATCTTCCTTGTCATACTAAAAATTTATTTAACTTCCTGGTTTAGATGGTCATATTTACTCTCTCGAGTATGAACATGATTTCAAATTATTTCATTAATATCTGGATATTTCAAGATTTTATTACTGATTGTGCCTTATTTTCTAGATAATCTCCATTATGTTCAGTCTCTTTAAAACTATGCAGGACAGCTCTATATTCCATTCTCTAGTATAAATTTTCCATTTCCTGGCCTTTAAAGCCAGGAATAAGAGCAAAAAGAATAGCAGGTTTAACCTAATATCCCCATCTGTGATACTAGCATTGACCTCAGAAGTAGTAAGAAAAACTTCAATGTTGTGTTTCATATGGTTTCTATTTCTATGACTTCTAACTACCTGAAGGGAGGTTGTAGCCAGGTGGGGGTTGGTCTCTTCTCCCCAGGCAAGCAACACCAGAACAAGAGGACACAGTCTCAAGTCTCAGGGGAGGTTCAGGCTGCATGTTAGGAAGAAGTTTTTCACAGAAAGAATGATGGGCCATTGGAATGTGCTGCCTGGGGAGGTGGTGGAGTCACCATCACTGGAGGTGTTTAGGAAGAGACTGGATAGGGTGCTTGGTGCCATGGTTTAGTTGACTAGATCGTGTTGGATGATGTGTTGGACTTGATGATCTCAAAGGTCTCTTCCAACCTGGTTTATTCTATTCTATTCTATTCTATTCTATTCTATTCTATTCTATTCTATTCTATTCTATTCTATTCACTTTACAAAGGCAAATCCTCTCTCATGTAGAAAAAAAGCCAAAACAAAGAGTAGGTAATCACAGACAGAGTGAGACACAAGAAGAAGATATTAACTATTTAAAAAGTACTCCAATTTGAGCTATGTTCCTGACTCAAGAGTTTTGGGGCTTGGATGATACTGGAAATGAGAATTTGAAGATTATTTTCTCTAGTGTTTTACTTTGTTCTTGTTCTTGCTATCTTAATGATTTGAACACAAAAACTATGAACCTTGTTTTATGTATGTCAATTGAGCAAGCTTTTAAAAGTATGTACTTCTGAGGGTTGTACAGCTGTTAGCTTTTAACTCAAATCTGCTACATGATTGCTTCATGCTTCATTCTTCTCTGGTGTAAGTGCCATTCTCCTGAGAAAAGTCAAGTTTCATGTCTCCATTCTGCAAGAAACTCCACTTAATTGAACTCCTGTCCCCACATAAAGCCAAAGGTCTGATGAAAGTCTTGGTTAAGGAAATTGCCTTGGAGCTAGGAGGGGGAAATTGAATTACTAGTATGAAAGAATTTGGTTATGAGAACTTTTCTTCAAGCCACTTGGGTTTGACAGGGTTAGCTATCAGAGGTATCAAGGTTTTAAGGGGTTTAATGCCATATAAAACCTGTATATGACTGAAGTGTTAAAACCTTTTGCTCAGTAACAATCCTATTTCTATAGATATGAACATTTTTCATAAGCACAGGATATCTTCTAGTTGTGAGGTTTCACTATTGAGCATAGAGCTCAGAGCATGTCTGATGGAAAAACAGTCTTTTGACAGAATTAATGTAGCAATTATCCAGCAAAAAATATTACTTTATTGCAAAGACTGGGGAAAACTTAAGAGTGTTTAAGCTTCACTATATAGTTAAAATCACCATCAATTATCCTTTTAAAAGATTCTTAGAATACAGGTAGACTAAAAACTCATAGGACCATAAATCCACTGAGAAAACTTTCTGATGTATTGGAGAAGAGAGAGTATTTTGAAACCTGTATGAAAGCACAAATGTTTCACTGCATCTTCACTATTCCCAAGGGACTCAGATTATCAATATTCAGGCTGACATATTTGGTAACTAAAAATTCTTGCAGATTCTGGGGCTTCAGAAGTGCTCCTGAATATCTTTCTGTCCACCAGTACATCTTTTTGATTTCACTGATTAGTAGAAAACACTCTGATACCTTGGATATCAGATTTTACCTGGACTGGGTTCCTTTGCTGTTACTCTTCGAATACCCAAGACATATCTTAAGGAATTAGAAATTTGTAATGTGCCCACTGCCCTGCTTATTTGTCAGACTCTTGGTTAAGGACCACTTAGTTATTATTGATTATTCCTTAAAAACCAGTACAGTTGCTTAGTTGGGAATATAAACCCCATTGTCATACATATAACTCTAATCTAGAGCAGAAGAGTAGGTATGAGTGCAAAGAATCAGATAAGCATATGTGATAATTTCACCTCATGTTTTCTTAGACTTCAAGTATTTACAATAAGAATTTCTTGGCCCCAAAATTGGTAACCTTCCACGGATTTCTTCTGTATGATCTTGTTCAGTCTCTCTCTAAATATGGGAAAACTGCTAGGCTAAGATTAAACAGGAAATACTTCCTCTATCCAACCGGTTATTTTGATTAGGTAGAATGAAACTAGAACCACACAGAGTTTAAATCAGATATAAGTGCATATTGATCTGTATGGGAATAAAAGAACTGCTAGAATATGAGATGATTTGTTTTCAAATAGTAGGAATGCTGGCATACAATTAGTGTGCAACTCCTGAGGGTATGCATCTCATATGACAAAACACATTCCCTTCTACTCCAAAGACCGAGGCTTTTTCTGAGGAAAAAGCCCACCCACAATTGTTGTCTATGATTAGATAAGACTGTGGTTTCCTCTAATGCCTTCTAGGTGTCATAGAAACCAGTGAAATTTGATTAGAACAAAATTAGAATACATAGAATACATAGAATACATAGAATAAATCAGGTTGGAAGAGACCTTCAAGATCACCGCGTCCAACCCATCAACCAATCAAACACCACCCAAACAACTAACCCACGGCACCAAGCACCCCATCAAGTCTCCTCCTGAAAACCTCCAGTGATGGCGACTCCACCACCTCCCCAAGCAGCCCATTCCAATGTGCAATCACTCTTTCTGTATAGAACTTTTTCCTAACATCTAGCCTGAATATATTATCAATTATCAAGAATATATTATCAATTAAAGGCTTCCAGAACACACATACTTATTTGTAAAGAATATCACCTCATCTATGCAAAGAAACAACCCAGTAAAAATGAGCAGAAGTTCAAAAAGATGATTCCTCCCTTTCACGCTAGACAGTAGCCAAGTCCCTAAAAAATTTCTGCTGAAAGAAAGTAGTACTGACTTTCATAAGTAATAAAATCTAAAATAAGGATTTATCCTGTACAATCCTGGTGATACATGATCATGAGTATAAACATAAATTTCCAGAGAACATTAACCTGATCAGGATCTGAAAATCCTCAAACTGAGGAACTACAATCTAAAATGTTGTAAATATGAAAGTTATTTCAGCTATTTCAGGTAACATCAACAAGTATACTCAGTAAGGCTTTTAGCAGAAAGTATTCTTTTCACACAGAATCACAGAAACATTCAGGTTGGAAAAGACCCTCAGGATCATCAAGTCCAACCGATAACCCTACTCTACAAGGTTCACCCCTAAACCATATCCCCAAGCACTACATCCAAACGACCTTTAAACACATCCAGGGTTAGTGACTCAGCCACCTCTCTGGGCAGCACATTCCAATGCCTGACCACTCTTTATGTGAAATCCCTGATGTCGAGTCCAAATCTACCCATTCGCAGCCTGAGGCCATTCCCTCTTGTTCTATCACTAATTACCTGGGAGAAGAGAGCAGCACCATCCTCTCTACCATGTCCTTTCTGGTAGTTGTAGGCAGCAATGAGGTTTTCCCTAAGCCTCCTCTTTTTCAACCTAAGCATCCCCAGCACCTTCAGTCAGGGCTCAGTGTAAAAGGATTTGAATATTGTATGGATTCTGGTTGTTGTGAAGAATTAGTTTTTCATTGTCCAGGCTAATTTAAGCACATAATATAAAATATATTAAAAACAATGGAGATTGCTGACATCTAGAGCAACCTGATGCTCTTCAAGCTCAGAAGAAATATATAAAGCGCTAAATATGAATAATATCAGTTTTCATATCAAACATATGATACCTTACTGAGATATCAAAGAAAAAGACCAGAAATTATCATATGGAGATAAGAAAACTCTTTTAACTGAAAATAACACAAGTAATTCATATCCTATAGAAAACAGATCACTATCACAGTATCACAGTATCACAGTATAACTAAGGTTGGAAGAGACCCCAAGGATCGAGTCCAACCTGTCTCCACAGACCTCATGACTAGACCGTGGCACCAAGTGCCATGTCCAATCTCTTGAACACCTCCAGGGACGGTGACTCCACCACCTCCCTGGGCAGCCCATTCCAATGATGAACAACTTGCTCGGTGAAGAACTTTCTCCTCACTTCGAGTCTAAACCTCCCCTGGCGCAGCTTGAGACTGTGTCCCCTAAAACCCTATGAGGTTTAGAGAATTGAAATCAAAATAGCTGAATCACTTCCCCCCCCCCCCCCATACTTTTTTGCATCCATGACAAGAGGCAATGGAAAACAACTTCCACAAAATATTCTCGAATTTCTAATTAAATCTAATTATTATACATTTATTACATGAATTGTTATGCAGTAATCTGCAAATAACCAACTTCAAAGATAACACATTTGATATCTTTTTGCTGAGGTTATCCTTGTTTAGTTAAGTTTGATGTACATAGGACGCAGACTCCCTAGATAGCAAACTTAAGGGTAAGGGAAGCCACAAGAGAGAAACATTGTTCCTTAGTTAAGGTCACTGATTTCAAACACAATCTGTCTGGTTTTAGCTACCTTTTAAACGTTCTCATCCTAACATTTGTGAGGAGACAATGTCTTACTTTCTTCAGGGTATTATGAACTATAAGTATACTAAATGTTATGTAGTGTAAGAATATGAAATACTACTAAATACTAAAATTACTAAATATTATGTGGTATAAAAATCCTAAATGTTAAATGTTGAAATATTTTAATGTTTTCTGTATCTTCTATTAGCATACTACAATCTTTCATTTAAATCACAAAAGCAAAATACTAGTATATTTTTGGTACTGGAGAAGAATACAGTACAGGGAATTCTAGAGAAAAAAAATCTATGTTTTGAGTAAATGAAGTTTTCTGTGAACATGGTTGGTTTGTTAGGGGAGTTTGGGGAGTTTTTTATTTTGTTTGTTTGTGGGTGTTATTTTGCTGCTGTTGTTGTTTTCCAAAGGGAGATTTATAATCCCCTGGAGTGATATTCACATTTAGATGTAAGTTCCTCTGTATTTCTGAGCACAAACTGCTAAGAGCGACAGGGCATGAGATTGGAGGTATGTCTAAGCATTCACACAATGTCTAGAAACAGAAATCAGAGTGTCTCTAGAAACAGAAATCTATCAATCTGAGCTCTAGGCAGCCTACACATAAAAACTCAAAGAATTATATCCAAGTTTATGCAGACTGGAAGTCACCTTTCCACAGGCAAAAGGGGTCTTGTCTGTTATACCTTGATATATCCTACAAGGAAATATTTTCTACCCTTCTGATGGAGATGAGTTCTATCAGTCAAGAAAGCAAGCTAGTCAGTTAAAGATTAAATCTGTTCAGGAAGCAATGGGTGGAGCCTGTGAGATTCTGGTTTTTTGTGGTTTTGGGATTGTTTTTGGGGTGGGTTAGTGTTTTGGTTTTGCTTGGGGTTTTATGTTTGGGGTTTTTTTTTGCGATTTGTTGATGTTTGTTTGGTTTTGTTTGTTTCAGGGTTGGTTTTATTGCAGCTGTTTTTAAGTCCAGCAATAGCCTCATGTAAAATGCAGGTAGGGTAAAGTACAGCTCTGTACAAAACCCAAGATTTTCTCTTTTTCTGCTAAATCATGCTTCCTGTCTCTAGCTCCTCACTTCATTCTGTAATTCTGATACACCTGATAATGTCAAGAGGAAAGTTGTCATTAGTTTTGTACAAGGTGTATCTTTAGTTAGAGTAGAATAGAATAGAATAGAATAGAATAGAATAGAATAGTAGAGTCGAGTAGAGTAGAGTAGGTTGAAAGAGACCTTTGAGATCATCGTGTCCAACTCATCATCCAACACCATCTAATCAACTAAATCATGGCACCAAGCACCCCATCAAGTCTCTTCCTAAACAACTCCAGTGATGGTGACTCCACTACCTCCCTAGGCAGCACATTCCAATGGGCAATCACTCTCCCTATGAAGAATTTCTTCCTAACATCCAGCCTACTCTCTTCAAATATGGGTTTAACTTTTTCTATGTTTATCTCCCAGTCCCCCCAGATCAGTACTGATTGCAAAAGGTTTATTAGCATGCTCCCCTCTTTATCAGCCATTAGCCAGACCAACTGCAATACAGATGAAGGCCCCTCACTTTTCCTGTCAATTTACTTCACTGTCAATGGAAGATTCAAAAGTAATGGTTATAGCATCCCCCAGATGTGTGAAAGGAGCTGACCACTCTTTCTCTCCTATGGCAAATTAAAAATCTTAAAGGAGCTTCACCTCATCACTCATTTCCAGACAGGAGCCATTTGATCAGCTAGTGAAATGCTTGGGTGGGAATCATACATCAAAACAGTCAGAGGGAAGTAATTTAGTGGAGAAGCAATGAAACTCTCTTTATTGTTAATTTGTTGTATCATACTGAAGAAGCAATGCTAGAAGACTGCTCACTCAAGGCAATACCAAGACAAAATAAAAGAAGCTTTGCGTTGTGTTTTTCTCGTCCTCAAAATAATTGCTAAATTAAGTCCTCAGAGATCCCAGACTTATATGGATCATTCCATTGGCAGTTTTAGAGAGATGGAAAAATTCTAGTTCAATAACATCGTAATGAGTGGGACTATAATACACTCTGAATTTATGCCAAATTTATGACTTCACTATTATGCATTCAGTCCAAGAAATAACTTCACCTTCAAGTGACCACATGCATTTTCTAGTAGATGTATGGCTATATATCAGAAACAATACCTAGAAAACATGAGGAGAGGCTGAGGGAGCTGGGGTTGATTAGCCTGGAGAAGAGGAGGCACAAGGGAGACCTTACTGCTCTCTACAACTGCCAGAAGGGAGGTTGTAGCCAGGTGGGGGTTGGTCTCTTCTCCCAGGCAACCAGCACTAGAACAAGAGGACACAGTCTCAAGCTCTGCCAGGGGATGGAAGTTAGGAAGAAATTCTACACAGAGAGAGTGATTGCCCATTGTAATGTACTGCCCAGGGAGGTGGTTGAGTCACCATCACTGGAGTTGTTTAGGAAGAGACTTGATAGGGTCCTTGGTTGCATGGTTTAGTTGATTAGGTGGTGTTGGATGACAGGTTGAACGTGATGATCTTGAAGGTCTCTTCCAACCTGGTTTATTCTATATTCTATATTCTATATTCTATATTCTATATTCTGTATTCTATATAGTATTCTACTTGAGGGCTAAAACTTCTGACTGTTTTCCAAGCATGTTCATAAAGTTTTGTTTTCTATTATCTGAACTTCTTTTGATGATTTCCCTGCAGGAAGAAGTTAGCAAATCCCTTGGTTTCTGTGTACAGCCCATTTAAACCTATACTCAAAGTTTCTTCTTTAAATATTTAGCTTTTTGGTGAAAAATAATAGGAGTTACCTGATTATTTTATCAATTTATAGCCAAGTATTTAAAACCTTTTAAAAGATATATATTATCTTGCACTTCTGAAAAGGAGCTCTTTTTTATTGGTAGCTATATTTGATCCTAGAAATTAGATTCCTAAGCAAAAAAGATATCTAGCATGTATTCTTGTCAAAGATGCAGGTGCCCAGGTGTGCCATTCCAACTGGGTCTGATGGACCCACCACTGTACACAGCTAAGCTACTCAACCAAGATTGTGGTGCCTCAGGGAAAAGATATTTAAGAAAGGGCAAAATGCAACATGGCAGTAAGGAGTAAGGAAAAAATGTGAGAGGAGCAGTCCTGTGGGCACCAGGGTGAGAGAAGACAGAAGGAGGCTATGCTTCAAGTGCTGGAACAGAGATTGTCCTGGAGACTGTGCCAAAAATGTCACTACTTTTACTCACAAGCTTTCTCATCCTGTTCTAAATCTCTCTCTTGCTGAGAAGGAGGTGTAAATTAGCAGCTGGGTGAGAGATTAGCTGTTGACAAAGGCTCACCCACCACAATTCTTTGTTTATCATATAACACTTTAATATATAAAAAACCCCACCCCAAACCCAAACCCCCTGTCATTCCTTATTTATCTTTTACACTTTGCTACTCAGTTTTATTTTATATAGGCATGTTTTGATATTTCTTTTACATTATTTATCCTTACTTTCAAGTTGCAATCCTTTTCCAAACAATTCCAAATTATATGCACATATATGGAAATCCTTACAGTGCTAGACAAATGTAAACTGGAAACATTTAAACAGTTTAAAAACAGTTCAGAGCAGTGTTTGGAGAATCTGATAATACTTACATTTATTGGAAACTGATGGCATGGCAACAATTCTATAAAACATGTTTTCTAAGCTTTTTCCTCTAACTGTATATAAAAATACATTCATTTGAACTACAGAGATAAAAATTACTTTACTGCTTTTAAGTTGGTCAAAATTGCAGAAATTATCTCTGAGCTGAAGGCTGTACCCTCACTTTACAAATAACAGTGTAATTCATGCTTTGCTGAATAACAACACACCTAATGTATATTTGTAACCTCTCAATATATTGCAAGAAGATGCCTGTTCAAAGGTTTCTTTCCTCTCAAGCCCTTTTGAATATCTTTCCTTATTTTACCTTTTAGAAATCAGATGTTCTGCAGCTGCACTGACACATGTTCAGTCCTAGGGAAGATAACTCCCAAGATAAGAGATTCACAATCCACCTTTAATTATAATTTTTAAAAAAGATTGTTCCATCCTTAACAAAGGTTGCTCTCCATTCAATCTCAGATCACTATGAAAATGTTATTAGAGTTTTCTCTCCCCCCCTCCCCCTTTAATCCACAATGCCTAATTTACCTAACATCAAGAAAATACATTTATTAGAAAAAAAAAATAAATTAGAATTAGCCAGGTTGGAAGAGACCTTCAGGATCATTGAGTCCAACCCATCATCCAACACCATCTAATCAACTAAACCATGGCACCAAGCACCCCATCAAGTCTCCTCCTAAATACCTCCAGTGATGGTTCTATACAGAGAGAGTGATTGCCCATTGGAATGGGCTGCCTGGGGAGGTGGTGGAGTTGCCATCATTGGAGGTTTTCAGGAGGAGACTTGATGGGGTGCTTGGTGCCATGGGTTAGTTGTTTAGGTGGTGTCGGATTGGTTGATGGGTTGGAATCGATGATCTTGAAGGTCTCTTCCAACCTGGTTTATTCTATGTATTCTATGTATATTCTATGACTCTAGTACCTCCCTGGGCAGCCCATTCCAATGGGCAATCACTCTCTCTAAGAACTTCCTAACATCCAGCCTAAACCTCCCCTGGTGCAGCTTGAGACTGTGTCCTCTTGTTCTAGTGCTGGTTGCCTGGGAGAAGAGCCAAACCCCTACCTGTCTACAACCTCCCTTCAGGTAGTTGTAGAGAGCAAGAAGGCCTCCCCTGAGCCACCTCCTCTCCAGGCTAAGCAATCCCAGCTCCCTCAGCCTCTCATCACAGGGCTTGTGCTCCAAACCCCTCCCCAGCTTTGTTGCCCTTCTCTGGACATGTTCCAGCAACTCAACATCTTTCCTAAACTGAGGTTGGACACGATGATCTTGAAGGTCCCTTCCAACCTGGTTTATTCTATTCTATTCTAAGAAGTTCTTCACTGTGAGAGTGGTGAAGCCCTGGAATGGGTTGTCCAGGGAGGTGGTTGAGGCCCCATCCCTGGAGGTGTTTAAGACCAGGCTGGATGAGGCTCTGGCCAGCCTGATCTCGTGTGAGGTGTCCTGGCCCATGGCAGGGGGGGTGGAACTGACTGATTCTATGATTCTACTTACCCTTTTTTCTATTTTCCTTTATGCAGACAATCTACCAACATAGCCCTGCTCTATAAATCTGCTTTGGAATTCTTCCTTCCATTTCTGGTAACAGCAGTTGAACAGTCTACAGAAATGACTATTATTCTGTTTTAGTGCAGACTAAAATGTCTGTCTTGTATATTTAGCCTGTTGTTGTAGAGTTATGACACAAGTTTTTTAAAAAAAAGATTAATTTACAGAGATGTTTTATTCCTGTATGGTAAAGAACACTTCAATTCAATCCCTGATATGAGAAGGTCTAAAAGGTCACTTCTTTCCTTATACATGCAGGTTCCTCATAATGCTAACTTTTTTTTTTTTTTTTTTTCTGAATTCCATTAACTTTTTTTTATCAAAGGCCTGCAAAAGGCCTATTTAGCAGGCATAGTGGCTGCAAACATTAGGGAGAATTTAGAACAAAATTACTGAAGATGCACGTCAGTGCATACCTCTGCTTCAATGCAGTATTGTGTATATGCTGTTTTTTCAATCCACAGAAGTCAGAGAACAGTTAAGTCACCTGCACATCCATAAATCCATGGGTCCTGATGGCATGCACCCAAGGGTGCTGAGAGAGCTGGCAAAGGTCATTGCCAGACCACTCTCCAGCAACTTTGTTAAGTTGTGGCAGACAGGAGAGGTGCCTGGGGACTGGAGAAGGGCAAATACCACTCCAGCCTTCAAAAAGGGTAAGAAGGAGGACCCAAGTAACTATAGACCGGTCAGCCTCACCTCCATCCCTGAAAAGGTAATGGAACAACTTACCCTCAGCACTGTCCTTAGGCACATCAAGGACAAGAGGGTCATTAGGAGCAGTCAAGATGGTTTTGCCAAGGGGAAGTCATATTTGACCAACCTTATAGCCTTTCACAAGAATATAACCAGGTGGATAGATGATGGTAGAGTGCAAGTGCACACTGTCTGCTCATGTCCAGCTTCTTGTCCATCAGCACCCCCAAGTCCTTTTCCACAAGGCTGCTTTCTATCACCTCCTTCCCCAGCCTGTATTGATAGTGAGGATTGTTCTGGCCCAGACACAGAACCCTGTACTTGATCTTATTGAACCTCATGAAGTTCACTTGGGCCCAACTCTCTAGCTTGTCCAGGTACCTCTGGATGACATCCCACCCCTCTGGCATATCAATATGTTAGTTTAGAACCATCTCTTCCTCTCAGGCTCATATATATCTGCTTATAACAATGGAGTTTAATTAACTTCTGAGAAGAATCAAAAATTTAATGCACACATTAAAAAGGAATGCACAGTAATGAACAATCTGTAATGTGTCTTAACTTAGCTGCTAAATTATGGGATGTGCTCACTTATGTGACATGTACTCTTGTGAAAATAACAATAGCCAAAACAGATTTGTATTGAAAAAGAAGGATTCAGAAATCTAAAGATAACACCAAAATGGCAAATTATTATTTAGTTGAAATAAAATTCAGCCAAGTTTAAAACAACCTTTGGTAGCATGTACTGGGAATCAGTTTTATGTTCAACCAAGACTCTCTGAGACAACATTTTGAAAACACTAAGTTATAAGACTTCATTCATCTAGTTGCTAACAAGACTTGGTACTAAAAAAATGTTGGCTGGTTGGTTGGTTGTTATTTTCCTAACAGGAAGCATTCCTACCATCCCACCATAAATGTTACAGACTTTTGTTTGAAATAGAGAGTCTCTACTGCATTTGGATCTTATGTCAGAAACTACTGTAATGACTAAATTGTCCAGTTTAAAAAAAACTGCAAGTCATAGTATCATATTATCAGTCAGGGTTGGAAGGGACCACAAGGATCATCTAGTTCCAACCCCCCTGCCATGGGCAGGGACACCTCACACTAGATCAGGCTGGCCAGAGCCTCAGCCAGCCTGGTCTTAAACACCTCCAGGGACAGTGCCCCAACCACCTCCCTGGAAAACCCATTCCAGGGCTTCACCACTCTCAAGGTGAAGAACTTCCTCCTCACCTCCAGCCTGAATCTCCCCACCTCCAGCTTCATTCCATTCCCCCTAGTCCTATCACTACCTGATATCCTAAGAAGTCCCTCCCCAGCCTTCTTGGAGGCCCCCTTCAGATACTGGAAGGCCACAATTAGGTCACCTTGGAGCCTTCTCTTCTCCAGACTGAACTGCCCCAACTCCTTCAATCTGTCCTACTTTATGTTATTTTGTTTTGTTTTGTTTTGTTTTGTTTTATCTTATTTTATTTTATTCTGCTTCAGCTGCCAGCACTGGTTCCAGTTATGTTGCGATATCTGTACAAAAAGATCATGTATTAGATATAATCTTCCTCATACAGTATGCTTAGGTCATCTTTTCATGTACTTTTAAAATAATGCCCATGCTTATATCTCATTTTTGTTGTTTACAACATCAGAAGTTTTTCTAGATTATCTTAGAAAATGTACAAGGAAGTTAGAGATCACTGTAATAAATAGAAAAGTGACAAAAACATCACACAAAATATTAAGGGGAGTCTTCTGGCTCTCAGGAAAGTGAATTTGAGATTGTTTTTAGAATGGATCAGGGTCCTCAGAAATGTTTTCTGAAAGAAAATATTTTTTATATTCTTCTTAGCAAAATAAATAAGGAAGCTGATTTTCAAATTACTTGGTTTATAAACATTTCCATGGTATTTAGTAGGTCTTACAATTGTACTTTATTCCTGAGAAGTGTATTATTTGTCTAATGATATTGTCTGATTATTGGTATCCTAGAGGTGCTATTAATCTTGACAGAGCTTCAGTGCAAAAGATTCTAAATGCTTACATGAAAAAAGGCTTGATTCAGGTGATCATATATAGGGATTTAAAGTCATTTAAGACAGACAGTTTCATTGTGTTGGTTTTGTGAGGTATCTTCTAATGCCACATATCTCATGTTCATCTAAAATTTACACATTGGCCACAACAACCCCATGCAGTGCTACAGACTGGGGTAAGAGTGGCTGGAGCGTGGCCAGGCAGAAAGGGACCTGGGGGTACTGGTTGGTAGTAGGCTGAACATGAGACAGCCGTGTGCCCAGGAGGCCAAGAAGGTCAATGGCATCCTGGCCTGCATCAGGAACAGTGTGGCCAGCAGGAGCAGGGAGATCATTGTGCCCCTATACACTGCACTGGTTAGACCACACGTTGAGTACTGTGTCCAGTTCTGGGCCTCTCAGCTTAGGAAAGATGTCTCTGGAATGTGTTCAGAGAAGGGCAACAAAGCTGAGGAGGGGTTTGGAGCACAAGGCCTCTGAGGAGAGGCTGAGGGAACTGGGGTTGCTTAGCCTGGAGAAGAGGAGGCTCAGGGAAGACCTTCTTGCTCTCTACAACTACCTGAAGGGAGGTTGCAGACAGGCGGGGGTTGGTCTCTTCTCCCAGGCAACCAGTACCAGAACAAGAAGGCACAGTCTCAGCTGTGCCAGGGGAGGTTTAGGCTGGATGTTAGGAAGAAGTTCTTCATAGAGTGATTTGCCATTGGAATGGGCTGCCCAGGGAGGTGGTGGAGTCACCATCACTGGAGGTGTGTAGGAAGAGTCTGGATGGGGTGCTTGGTGTCATGGTTTCGTTGATTACACAGTGTTAGGTGATAGGTTGGACTTGATGATCTCAAAGGTCTTTTCCAACCAGGTTAATTCTATTCTATTCTAGTCTAGTCTAGTCTAGTCTAGTCTAGTCTAAAATTGATTGCATATCTATGTGCAAGCAACCAAAGTGTTGAAATTCTAGATGACTAAATGGATAAGAAGATTCCAAATACCTTTTATACATATTGCAGTATTTTGTATTTCATAGACTAGAAAATTTAAAACACAAATTCGGACTCTAAATGTGAAGTTGACAGCATTCTAATATGAAGAAAAACATTACTTAGTTATTAATATGCTGTATCCTCTCAACTTTTTACATTAATCATTGGGAAAACTACTGTGAATTAGTACTCTTTGAAAGTGAGTCAACAGACTAGTAAAAATAAAAAGTGCATTAAAAACACACTTTTGCACACTGTCATTTGGTCTTTAATGTTTATGATAATAGCTTTTAAATATGCTTCAATGTATTTTACATGAAGAGCCAAGCATTAGTAATAAGACATCTTTTTTTTGTTATTAATTCTTTGCTGACTTAAAGGGTGACATTATGCAGATTTGCCAGATTTTAAAAGGCATGGATTTATATTGCTTTCATAAGGTTTGTTCGTTTTCAACATGGTATTGGAATGTTCCATTATACAGAGAACTTCAGAAAACTTAATGACTCTGCTGAGGAAACATATGTAAGAATCCAATCTAGAGATAAAAGAACAAAAACAACCCTGATTTTCACATTCCATACTATGACTATATATAAAGAGTGGAAAAGGGTAGGAATTAAGATCTGCTTTGTTTTAATATTTTGTGTAGAAGGCTTTATTCTAATCCATCACTGTCTTCTCTCTTATGAAGAGTATCTTATATGTATGGTTGGACTCTGGCCATCTGTCCAGCCTGTCAAGGTCCCTCTGCAGATCTCTCCTACCCTCTAACAGATCAACACCCTCCCCCAGCTTGGTGTTGTCTGCAAATTTGCTCAAGATGGACTCAATCCCCTCATCCAGATCATCAATAAAGATATTAAAGAGCATGAGTCCCAGCACTGATCCTTGTGGGACACCATTAGTGACTGGCCACCAGCTGGATGTGGCACCATTCACCATCACGCTCTGGGCTCAGCCCTCCAGCCAGTTCCTAACCCAATGCAGAGTGCTGCTGTCCAAGCCACAGGCTGACAGCTTGTCGAGGAGTTTGCTGTGGGGGATGGTGTCAGAGGCCTTGCTGAAGTGCAGGCTGGGCCTGATCCCTTGGCCATCCTGTAAGTGCTGTGTGATTGCCCTCAAGATGACCTGTTCTATAATCTTGCCTGGCATTGAGGTCAGGCTGACAGGTCTGTAATTCCCTGGCTCATCCAACTGGCCCATCTTGTGGATGGATATTGTGAATGTTGCTACTCTTCATTGTACTTATTAAGAATGAAGAAGCAACTGTATGATTGGCTTATAAGCACAATTATAGTGCTTGTATACACACACACACAGGTATATATGAGAGTGAAGGACAAATAAGAAGTTTATGCTACTTCTGATGTTCTCCATCTGTGTAACCTCAAAGTCAAAATGCAGATCATTATTCCCATGAATGTTGCATGAGGGTTTTAGTTTATCTTGCGTGGCTATATGGAAACCCCATATACTAATTAGGAAATTCATGTAAGACTTCTTAAAATGAATATTGCTAATGTTGTTCAATACTGAAATTTAGAAAAAAATAAATTGTTTGTTTGTTTTCTTTTTTTTGGGGGGGGTGGGTTTTGTTTGGTTGGGTTTCTTCAGATTTCTGTGAAAATATAAATGTAACAAATATTTCCACTAAATATCGTGGGGTAAAAACCCTTTCCCCTTTGGTTCTCTTCCCATTGGTTCATCTCCCTTTGGTTCCTGATGTACAGAAAGGCAAGGAAGTTACCCAGGCACATCAAGCAATACATTGATATTAAAAGATGAACATTGAGCAGGTTTGTAAATTTTTTCTAGTAGTCACTACAAAATTTTATTTTGAAAGAGATATTTTATGCTGCCAAACAAACCCACAAAATCCTACAACCTCCATGAACTCAGGGAAAAAAAATATGAAGGCATTAAAAGGAAAAATATTGTCCAAAGGGGTTTTAAAGTGCCAGCTGTAGGTCATGTAAAACATCTGAGAGTTAGTAAGCAGAAAAGTTCATAAGAAATAAAGCATTTTGTAATCTACCTCCTACCTTCCTAAGCAGTCAAAGGATTCACTGGATGAAGCACAGTGTTTCAAAAGCTATTGCTTTACTTTTTATCAAGGCTAATTAGCTTTTCCAAAACTAAGGGTTTTTTCTGCTTTTCAGCATAATTATCTTGAAAGAATATTGAACACAACATCCAAGAACCTAACTACTTCTTCAAGAAAATGTGGTGTTCCCAAGTCCAAGGTTGAAATAGAATGTAAGTCAAACTTACAAATTCACCCCTACAAAAGACCTTTGCCACAATTTATTTAGCTTGTTTCCAATTACAGTAATTCAAACTCAAAAATCACATCTATATGTCCTAAAGAAAAAACTAAGGATCACAGGAATACAGTATTTCAGCATGAATATGTACATACTTTAGAATAAATGATGAGAGGAGAGGGAGAGGAGAGGGAGAGGAGAGGGAGAGGAGAGGGAGAGGAGAGGGAGAGGAGAGGGAGAGGAGAGGGAGAGGAGAGGGAGAGGAGAGGGAGAGGAGAGGGAGAGGAGAGGGAGAGGAGAGGGAGAGGAGAGGGAGAGGAGAGGGAGAGGAGAGGGAGAGGAGAGGAGAGGAGAGGAGAGGAGAGGAGAGGAGAGGAGAGGAGAGGAGAGGAGAGGAGAGGAGAGGAGAGGAGAGGAGAGGAGAGGATTAACCAGGTTGGCAAAGACCTTCAAGATCATCAAGTCCAACCTATTATCCAACACTATCTAATCAACTAAACCATGGCACAAAGTGCCCCATCCAGTCTCTTCCTAAACACCTCCAGTGAGGGTGACTCCACCACCTCCCTGGGCAGCAGAAAGCAATGACATGAAACTTTTCATTCATAAAGTTTAACTAAATATTTAGAATTAAGTATACAAGGTAGAGTTTTCAGGGGTTGTAACCTTGCTTCTGCCACTAATGCGCTCTATCTGCCATTTCATTGAGACAGAATTTTGTATATCTAATTTAAAGTTCCATATCATCCATAATGGGGGAGAAAAAAATATTCAGATGTGATTGGGTGATTGTCCTTTTCCAAACTTCAAATTATTTCTATATATTAAAAAAAAAAAAAAAAATCAGAAGAAATGCTAAGCATAGGAAATAAAGTTCCAGAGATGAAGGGATTATTTACTACTATTAAAAACAATGGCACTGTTTGTTTCACTGTGGTACCACTGTTCATTTTCAAAGCACCTGCAGACATTTGACCTTTATTTTCCAATGACCATTAAGGTTTCAACAGAAACACTTTGAAAAATGTCAGATAGTATCACCAAGAGCATATCTTTCCTCCCTGAGAGAAGTGATTTAAAATACAACTAATTAAAAGCATTTATCATCTTTCTGCTCTCTACCTTTTTTTTTTTGTCCTTAACTTCAATGCAATCATTTCAGTGATTGATATCTTTAGATTTGTGTGTTTAAATTAATTATATGACTAAAAACGAGTCAAGCACTTAGTAGATAAAAACACTTCATTGAATATTAGACTATTATCATGTGATACATTATATACATTCTGTTAACTCTTATAATGTTCTTCAAAAGATATATTAAATTCTCTCTTCAAATACATCTGTTAAAGAAGTTTAGATATGCTAACCTGTATAGAATATCTGCAAGTACCCTATGTAGCATATTTTAGTATAAAAATAATTAAAAGTTTTAAGAATTTAAATCTTTAAAACATTGATGAAATAGTTAACAACCAAACATCTTTGTTAGCTTCTATTATATGAATCACTTTATAGTCATAGCACATTTGGTATCCAGGAAAATCTTTGCTTTCCCTTAACTGGCTATTGTTGATAAAAAAATTGGGACTAGAAACTCAATCAGTGAATCATAATTTCTAATCAATAGTCATTATCAACATGTGAATATAACAGAATGGGGGCAATGATAGGGTTCTCTTGGTGAATGTCACAGAAAAAAAAGTTAAAATTTGCCATTTTGTCTAAAGCCAAAACAGATGTTTGATCTTGAACGAATCTGTTTCTAAGGGCTACTTTCACCGACAAGTGGAAGTTAAGAATGGTTTTAAGAGGATCTATTTAGAATATAAACAAAATTGAAAAGCAACATATATGGACTGGATTTAAGATTTGGTTAGTATTATTTTGCAGAAGATACAAGAATTCAAATTCAGTACAAGAGAGGACAGAAATTAATACATGGAATGAAACCATTTATTTACAAGGACTAAATAAATAACAAGTCTCCTAGGTAAAGAGATTTCCGAAGGGTGTGTAATACAATTGACACTCCTATACAAAAAAAAATGGACATTCAAAAAAATGGACATTCAAATGAATCTACCCAGCTGCATATTTAAAACAGAAAAAGGAAATCAGTCCCTTTTCAAGGGGTAAGTTTTACTTCAGGATACTGAAAATGGGGGGGTGAGGGAACAAATCTGTTTTCAAGACAGGGCTAGAAGAGTTCATAGAAGAGCAATTAGAAGGTAAATAATTACATAAAAAACATATTAAGAAGTCCTTGAAACAAAACTTGTGTCTTTACAGTGTATTTGCATGTAGAAAAATTATGTCAATATATTGCACATAGATTTTGTGTAAAATATATAAATATATGACATAAAAATATATAGTATTTGATTTGTTGAGCTGTGTAGGGATGAGGTCAGGGAAGCTAAGGTGTAGCTGGAACTGAACTTGGCAAGGGATGCAAAGAAAACCAAGAAAGGCTTCTCTTGCAGCCACTGTTCTCAGGGCAGCTGCTAGATGTGTGCGGTGTGCATGGCTCCTTAGCTGACCAATTCCTTAGCACAGTGCAGAGCAGAACAAAAACATTCCACGTGTGCCAAGAACAACATCCTCACACTGGCACCCTTTGATAGCTTATATGTATGGTTGGACTCAGCCCATCTGTCCAGCCTGTCAAGGTCCCTCTGCAGAATCCTCCAACCCTCTAACAGAACAACACTTGCCCCTAGCTTGGTGTCATCTGCAAACTTACTAATGGTGGACTCTTTTTTCTCATCCAGATCATCAATAAAGATATTGAACAGGATTTGGCCCAACACTGATCCCTGGGGGACACCACTTCTGACTGGCTGCCAGGTGGAAGTGGAACCATTCACCACCACTCTCTGGGCTCAGCCATCCAGGATGTTCTTAACCCAGAGCAGAGTGCACCTCTCCAAGCTGTGGGACACCAGCTTGGCCAGGAGTTTGCTACGGGGCATGGTGTCAAAGGCCTTGCTGAAGTCCAGATAGACTACATCCACAGCCTTCCCCTCATCCACCAGGCAGGTTACCTGGTCGTAAAAGGAGATCAGGTTGGTGAAGCAGGACCTCTTAAATCCATGTTGGCTAGGTCTGATCCCTTGGCCGTCCTCCAGGTGCACTGTGATTGCCCTCAAGATGACCCACTCCATAATCTTGCCTGGCACTGAGGTCACTTCCAACCCAGACCATTTTATGATTCTATGATTTAAAACTAAATTTAAACTAACACTTCTTCCAAATATTTTAAATACCCAATGTGCACACAAGAGGAATGATTGTATAAGCATCCAATAGCCAGTAATTTGGTAAGAGAGGATACCAACATGGAACAATCTATCTCATGTTTCACAAGGATCAACCTGCAGAGAATTTTGCTACACACATGTATAAATCATGAAAAATTAGGATAGAAAATGAATTTAAAAAACCAACAGGAGGACCTTTAACACCAAAGTGAAGTTTGGTTTTAGCTAACATTTACTTCCAAATGCAGGAAATATCTTAGCTTCATTCCAGAATAGGTGACTTGTTTATCTTACCTTGTGCCCTCCTGTAACCCAGTAGTCATTGACTTACCATATTGTGACCTTTATCATAGCTTTATAGAGGATCAATCAGACCAAGGCAGGACTGTAATACAAAGAAGTATTCATTATTTAATATTGGCTTAAACTAATAGGCATGACAAGTAAAACACGGGTGATTGATTTCCTGACCTTTAAGGTGTTTTATATGTAAAGTGCTTAAGTTCCAGTCATACAAGATATTTAATGTTACAAATGAATTTTAACATTTAACTACATTTGTGATATGCTGCTAGTGGAACTCACATTTCATGACAGCAAAATTTACATCTCTTTGTAATGACTCTGTCCATGAAATTTTCTAAAAACCTTTCCAGTTCTTGTAGTATGCATATGCAAAGAATAAGATGTCTTTGGATAGCAATTAGTTTTTCCTAATGATATATTGAATTGGAATCAAGCCAAAATCAGAGATTTTCAAGAGACTGACATTCCAAAGAGCTACATAAACTACTGATGTAACTTTAGGACTAAATATAAAATTACAAAACTAGAAATAGAATAGAATAGAATAGAATAGAATAGAATAGAATAGAATAGAATAGAATAGAATAGAATAGAATAGAATAGAATAGAATAGACCAGGTTGGAAGAGACCTTCAAGATCATCGTGTCCAACCCATCATCCAACACCATCTAATCAACTAAACCATGGCACCAAGCACCCCATCAAGTATCCTCCTAAACACCTCCAGTGATGCCGACTCCACCATCTCCCTGGGCAGCCCATTCCAATGGCAAATCACTCTCTCTATGAGTAATTTCTTCCTAACATCCAGTCTAAACCTCCCCTGGTGCAGCTTGAGACTGTGTCCTCTTGTTCTGGTGCTGGTGGCCTAAATCATGTTGGACTGGGAAAAAAAAGGTGGAAAATGTATGTCCTCCTGTTTTGACAAAAATCAGAACCTATTTCAGAAGTAAATTCATGATTTAAGATAAAGAATTCATTTCATCACATATGCATTTTTTGAACTACAGAAAATAACGTTTAAGCACCTACTCACAACTTAGCTAGGATTTTCTGAAGTCCAGTTTGGTTTTAGGCAAGTAAAATGATGGAGATCAATTCTGGTAAGTGAATCAAAGGATCTAGTTTTCTAGTCTTCTGTTTGAAGGTGTGAGTCCTAAGTGTGACATCAACTAGAAATCACAGTGAACAAAAGCAAGTGTTAAGCCATCTATTTAAGATGTATATTTCTTGTATTTGCATGTACTTCTTTTAGTCATTTTTATAACCCATGAATCTTTTGTGATGTTCAGTGCTTTGAAAAGTCTGTAAGGGGCCCAACATGTATCAGGATTCTGCCTGGAGACCAGAATACAGATCTTATTGTTAAGTGAATAGCAAATAATTACACTAATCTTCTCCCTAGGGTCTTCATAGTTTGAGAATTAGTGTAGGAGTAATTTTTTTGGAACTTCCATAAATATAAATAGAACCACAGTGATACAAGTATTACTTTTTTAATGCATGCATTTTGAAGTTTGACTTTTTTCACTGCCTAGAGTCATCATCAATTTATACTATTGATGTTTTGACTAAACCAGAGGTGTCTTTCTTTAATTGAAAATGAGGCAGGTCTTAAAAACAACTTTGGTGCATCATTTCAACACATTTATTATCAAACAATGTAAACAAACAAACAACTGAAAAGTTACATGGCCACATGTGGGAACCCTAAAAGTGAATCTTAATGAATGTTTAGAAGGCCTTCAAGTCTGTGAGGCCCTGGAGTTGATAAGAGATATTGTACTGCCAAACTGTGTGAGAAAAGGATAGGAGTAAAAAAATAAAGTGTTGCCTCTTTGAAGTGGTTGGGAAGACCACTGGGCAGAAGTGCACCTGTTAAAGACAAATCAGGGGGCTTAATGAGGCAGGCTGTGGGAAAGTGGCACCGTAACATTCATGTACGTGTCAATAACTAACCAACAGCTCCGTAGGTCTGGGCCATTTTGCCCACCCTGCAGCAGTGGTCTCCTCCTCGCAACTGGTCTATCAGTTGTATTTCTGCCCTCTGTCCTGAGACCAGTGGGTCCAGGATCATGCACAACCACAGTCTTGAATGCATTCTTTTAGCTGTAGTTCTCACTCTAGCATTATAAGTTTCTAAGCCACTAGGGCAAGATGTGGATTCAGAATGAGATAGCATTTATCTTTGAACATAAAAACTCTTAGCATTTATGTAAAGGGAAAAAAAAAAAAGTAATATTTAGGAAACTGGACTTAAATGAATTTTTTGAAGTTTCTTGCCATTAATTTCTGCCAGTGTTCTCATTTATAATAAAGATATACTTCTATGTCAAGCAGTTCTCTGTAATTATATAAAATAAACATATATTTAACAGTTCTGATATTATATGGGTGACTAATTCTTAAATTAAAAATGCTAGAAATAGTGACGTTTTTTAGTTAAGCACTCGTTTCTAGGAAGAATTGGCATGTCCCCTGCTATACAGTGATGAAAGAGTATCCTGCTGGCTGACTAGATGGAGAAAACAAAACAAAACAAAACAAAACAAAACAAAACAAAACAAACAAACAAACATACACTATAAGAAATAGGGTGGAATGAGCATGATTTCCTTCTTTTTGCATCTCCTGCAACTTTCTTCCCCCTGTGGTTTCTCTTTTCCCCAGTGTTCCTTTTCTGAAGTGTGTTCTAGTAAAAATAAGCAAAGAGAATCAATCAGTCTTTTTTATTATTTTTTTTTTATGTCTGCCAGTATTTGATCCAAATAATTATTATATTAATTCTTGATTTAATTTTTATTTCTTAGAGGTGGAGCAGATGCAGGGATATTTTTAACCTCAACACAAGTTTTCCGTTCCCTGTTTTGAAAAACAAGACCACTTGGAATTCTTTCTTACAACTATTAAATTCCCCTCTCCAATCTGTCTTGTGCTCTCTGAGATTGTGGTCTGTTTCAGGATATTATCATTCTTCTCACAGCAGATGAATGATATAGTTTCAAGGTAAAAGGTCTTGCACATTGACAAATATTCCAAGAGATAACTGAACATCCCTTATCATCATTAACTGAGTATAATTGCTATCTATGACTTTCATGCCCTACTAATAAGAGTTATGACAGATTTTTTTGTTTCTGGAAGAGTTAACTGGAAAGATTGTACTTCTGGAAACAATGCAGTTTGAGGTAGTTTTGATTCCATATTAATGTAAGATCAGAATGCCCAACTGTAAGCATCTGAACAATGCAAGTCATATTTCTTCACAGTTTTCTTAGTGTCTCTGTTAAATTAAATCCTTTAGTCAATTCACACTTGAGTGTAGTAACAAGATGGAATTCTTTAGTTTAATCACTTCAAAAATCACTATCACTATCACATAATTTATGACTGGGCAGGGCAAGTCTTTACTGCTTCAAACAGTAGAAAATTGGGGCGGGGGGGAAGCATAATAGGACTGATATGTGAGGAAAGGCATAAAACATTTCAAAACAAAACAAATCAAACAAAATCCCCCAAAACAAATAAACACAAATAACAGGAAAAAGGAACAAAACAAACCAAAAAATTACATGATATTGTATCTGCTGTCAAAAGACATAAGTCCTTAGAGGGATATTTAATCTCGTCTATATCTAAACATTCAAGATTGATGTTGTATAATTGATACTTCTCCAAATAGGCCGCAGATTCATCAAAGAACAAAGAAAATAATCATGGAAGAATGATTAAGACATTCAGTGTTTCTTCTGACACCACTAAGATTCATTAAAAAAAAAGATCTATCTGACCTTGTATGTCATTACCAACTACAAAATTCAAGTTATGCTGATAATAAATATAACTTTATTATTATTATTATTGTTATTATTTATTTTAGGATCATTCAAGTTGGAAAAGACACTTGAGATCACCAAGTCCAACCATTAACCCTACTCTAACAATTTCACCACTAAACCATATTGCTAAGCACCTTCAAACATATCCAGGAATTGTTATTCAACCATGGTCCTGGGCAGCCCGTTCCCATGCTTCACCAATCTTTCAATGAAAAAAGTTTTCCTAATATCTAGCCTAAACCTACCCTGATGCTTCTTGAGACCATTGCCACTTGTTCTATCACTAATTAACTATGAAAAGAGATCAGTGTCTACCTCTTTATATGGTCCTTCCAGGTAGTCGTAGTGAACTTAACATGGACTTCTTTGCCCATAATACAAGTCAGCATATCCACTCCAGGGAATTATTTTCTTTTATAGTGTATTTCTTTGTTTTGTCTGAAATACAGAAGCAGCCCAGTTGCATGAAATTTCATAGTAGTACTTACTCATCTTATTAGTCCTATTGAAGACAATGTTTCCTGAAAAACAAGAACTGACTCAGACATCCGTTTTGCCACCTCATCAAAGGAAATCAACATGACACTCTCATATGCTTAAAAAGAAAATGTTAATATTTATTACATATCTCATAGACATACATCATATGCAATACATGATATGATGTATATATTGTATCTTAAACTTCTTTTCATCTATATATTTTCATATGCATGCATACATATGTGTATGTAAATATGTGCATAAATATCTGTTGTGGTTTAAGCTTTCCTGCCAGCCCAAAAGCCCCAAGTGTAACAGATTTAGGTTGCCTCCCCTCTCTCATTTTTCCCGTGAGGGAAAAGCAAATTTGGCAGGAGAAGAGAGGTAAAATTATGAAAGAAACAGTCTTGAATTGATTCTGAAGTAAAAAGGTGAGTTTAACAAAAATATAAAAGGCATTTGAGTGAAAGGAAGGTTACAAAGGCATAAGGAAAAAGGGTAAATAAAATATACAAAACCAGATTCAGCTGTCAATGGCTTATCTGGATACAAAATGGATTCTCTTCAGATGCAGTACTTAGGATTCTGGAGCAGCATAGAACAGGCCCCACCACATGGCTAAGTGGCAACAGCAGCGGCAAGAGGTCTGTCAGAGAGGTGGGGACAGGAGAAGAGAGTGAGGCAGGAAATGCCTTCCCTTAAAAAGAGTTGTGGACAGGAAGTGGCAGTGGAATAGACTTTGGCGTGGGGACCCTGTCCTGGAAGAGTCATTAAAAAACCAGCTAAACCTGCTTGGCCACTGCCCTTTCTCCTCTCTCCCCATTGGAGGGTCCAGGTTTGAGGCTGATGACCCAACAGGCAGGCACCTTTAAGGCTTCCTGGAAGGGGGGGAAGCTGGACTCCAAGCCTCACATTTCAGAAAGGCAACTGCACATGTCAGAGGCTATGAGAGAAGGTGTGTGCAGTATTTCCTGCAATGTTTTGAACTGATTGGCGGGATTTGAATGGCTAATGTGCCATTGGGCCCTGCAGTTTTCCGAAAGGGAATTTATAGAGGAAGATTTCAAGTGCCCACAGCTTGCTCTCTCTTATCTCCCTCATCTTCTCCTCCTCTGTCAATGGGATTCAAGGTGGTGACAAGCACCTACTTTGTGCTCCTGTCTTCAGGGCAATTAACTTCTTTTGTCCTAGCAGCATAGTGTTTAGCTCTGCACCACAGCAGCTTGTCTCCCTCTTTCTCACTTCCTCTAATTTTGGATATTACCTTTTGGATTATTCCTGCCCTTTGGGTTACAAATATGAATTTAGAGCATCGCTTCATAGAGCAAAGATTTTGGTAGTTAACATCTTGGTGGTTTGTGAGTAACTTACACTAATTTACTTGGTTATTTCTAAGATTTATAGCTTGTTTACCTGTTGGTTAGCTCCATTGTAAACCTGAGGAGGTCCATCTCACCACCCGGGGTAGTGCTGCTGTCTCTTTTGTGCTTATAAGAAATTTCCAGTTTGTTCCTCTGTATTCCAAGTTCTGACTTTCCTAGACTGTTATTCCATTGTTTATTAGCATCCTCTTGTGTGTAATTAACCTATCATTAACTGGGCAAATGAACCTGGATCAAATTGGCTCAGAAAAATATGTGTTTATATGTAATAAATCATATTCATATATTATCATATTTCTAGCTTATCAGTTTGATCAAAAACTATATCAGACCCCTCCTACTGGGAGGGGGCCAAGTCTGTCTGCCCACCTGGTTAGGTTTCTTTGTCCACCTGGGGCTAGATTCTTTTCAGCCCACCCCTTCTTGGGCTGGGCACAACCTGGCACATATATGTATATATAAAAATACTTATATATGTATGCTAATGTGTATGTGCACACAAGGTGGTGTTGTACACATGGTACACACTTAACATATGCACTTTTTAATATCCTTCTACGACTCTTATTTTTATCTATTGTCAAAACTTAAATGTCAAAAGAATCATTAATATTATTTTCTCAAGATCTTTGCAGCCCAGTTTCATCAGATTTAAAAGCCTTATTTAAGAGTCCCAGAGTTCAATTTCTTTGTAGTATTAAGGTTTTTTCATTGTAATTTGACAGATTCTAACACTGGATTTCTCTGTTCATGATGTTGTGGAGATGTTTTTGTTTGTTTGTTTGTTTCTTGTGTTTTGTTTTGTGGTTCTTTTTTACTGGAATATGTTTTAAATCATGAAAATTTTACAAACCTGGGAAAATTCAGTCATTACTGGAGGGCCAAGCCCAGAGAGTGATGGTGAATGGTGCCACATCCAGCTGGCAGTCAGTTACTAGTGGTGTCCCCAAGGGATCAGTGCTGGGCCCCATGCTCTTCAATATCTTTATCAATGATCTGGATGACGGCATTGAGTCCATCATCAGTAAATTTGCAGATGACACCAAGCTGGGGGCAGGTGTTGATCTGTTAGAGGGTTGGAGGGCTCTGCAGAGGGACCTTGACAGGCTGGGCAGATGGGCAGAGTCCAAGGGCATGAGATTTAACACATCCAAGTGCCAGGTTCTGCACATTGGCCACAACAACCCCATGCAGTGCTACAGGCTGAGGTCAGAGTGGCTGGACAGCAGCCAGGCAGAAAGCGACCTGGGGGTACTGGTCAATAGTAGGCTGAACATGCGCTAGCAGTGTGCCCAGGTGGCCAAGAAGGCCAGATGTTAACTTGCTGGAATGTGTCCAGAGGAGGGCAACAAAGTTGGTGAGGACTTTGGAGCACAAGCCCTATGAGGAGAGGCTGAGGGAGCTGGGGTTGCTTAGCTTGGAGAGGAGAAGGCTCAGGGGAGACCTCATTGCTTGCTACAAGTACCTGAAGGGAGGTTGCAGACTGGGGGTGGGAGGGGTTAGTCTCTTCTCCCAGGCAACCAGCACCAAACAAGAGGACACAATCTCAAGCTGCACCAAGGGAGGTTTAGGATGGATGTTAGGAAGAAATTCTTCATAGAGAGAGTGTTTGCCCATTGGAATGGGCTGCCCGGGGGGTCACCATCACTGGAGGTGTTTATGAGGAGACTTGAAGGTGTCCATGGTGCCATGGTTTAGTTGATTAGATAGTGTTGGATGATAGGTTGGACACGATGATCTCGAAGGTCTCTTCCAACCGGGTCTATTCTATTCTATTCTATTCTATTCCAAATATTACTATCAGAGCCTTTTGAACAATAACAATTGTCAAGAAAAGCTGCAGAATAACCTCATCCAGTGGCTTTTTGCAAATAGTTTCCTTAAGCTTATCGTGTAAGAAATGTCTACCTATTCATTATATCTGAAACATAAGAGAAGTTTTCTGTAACTAAGACTGAGAACACTCCCCTGAACTTCAAGGTGAAGAAAAAACACACCTTATATTTGAAAGATAGTTTATTTCATAACTTTAAAACTCAGTATGCACCAATTTTGTGGTTTATGGCATTCAAACCATTTGAAATAGATACTGAATTTCTTGAAGATCTTTCATCTCTCTTTTGCTAAAACATTAATTACAATAAATAATTAAACAAAGTAACTGTATCTAAGCAATCACAGATAAATCTAAAAGCAAAGTTCATCTTTTTGGTAGCAATACTTCAGCTGAGAAAATTTAAATGAGATTAATTAGCTAGTCATTCAGGGAAAAAAAGTACAGAATAAGTCAGCATTGAAACAGAATGATCCACCCAAAATCATGTTAAAGGGTGACATTGATCTGACTAAAAGGAAAGAAAAATCCCAAATTATCCTTGGCTGTGCCTGAGCTAATCACAATAGGTTCCATTCACAATCATTGTAGAGAAATAGACATTTGGAGGTATGATTAATTTCATCCCAAATGAAATGTCTAAAACCACTAAGAGCTTTTAGAGCCCTTAAAGCCTTTTCCCTCCACTAAGGAGAAAAAGGCACACACAAAGACTGGTTTAGCTGTCAATATCTCCAGTGTACATGGTTGAATATAATTAAAACATAACTCCTGAATTTTTGTAATATATTTTCACTGGTTTAAGGATATTTTGTCAGGTTTTATTTTCAAGTTTGTTTTAATGGTAATAACAAGATCGACAAATTTAATTGGAGGGGAGCAGACCTAGATGAACAAATTTTAATGTAGTTTGCAAAGCTGTGAGCCTGTCTTAGAAAATCTCAAGTTAAAAAATAAAAGAAATCATGGAGATAAAATAACTTTGAGCATTAAAAATGTAAACACAGCAATAAGAGATTTAACCAAGAAAATACTAGTTTAACACTAATTAAATCTCTCAGACTAAATAAAACATCATTATGAATTTACAGTCACAGAATCACCAAGGTTGGAAGAGACCTCAATGTTGTGCCCAACAGACTGTCTTAAGAATATACCATGTGCTTAGTCATGTAACATAACTGACATAACTGACAATAAGCAAAGTTATGCTGATTCCAACAGATATTCCTGTAAGCTATGCTTAAGAACACCCATATTCTTTCATTAACTGGTTGGGAATGTGTGTGCTTGGGGTTTTCTCAATTCTTCTCTGCTGTTAGAAAGATACTATCTTTCTCAGTGTCTGTGCCTATCTAGAAGTTATCACCATGATATATGAGTGAACCAGAATAATAAGGAACCGTTGATTTATAGCATGGTATGTATATGAATAACTACAAAAATTCATTTTCAAAAGTGGCTTTACCCTCAGCATGCTTGAAATGAGCAGTCTTTGAAAATGGAGATGCATGTAGAAGTTGTCCTTCAGAGATTCTGGGTAAAAAAGAAAATTAAACTAGCTGTAGAAATTGTTACATTCATTTGAAGTCTGGCTTAACTCCAGGTATTTGAGGATTTCATTATATTTGAAAATGCTGAGAGGAAAGGAAAAGACTTTTCAGTTACTAACTATGTGCTGCTTTGTTCTTCTTTAAATGTTTCTGGGTTTTGGTTTGGTTTTGGTTTTTGTTCTTCAGCCTGGTTATCACAGTGAATACCAGGCGGGCTGGTTTCAGACATGCAAATGTAAGATTATAGGGCCATTAATGACTGATTATAAATTTTGTGGCTTACAGCTGCTGCTGTAGCCTTGCTTGGTTCACATTTGCCACATTTGCCAGCTTCATATCTCAGATCACTACAGTGACTGGCTGGAAAGCAGCCCTGAGGAGAGAGACTTGGGGGTGCTGGTGGACGAGAAGCTCAACATGAGTTCTCAGTGTGCACTTGCAGCCATAAAGCAAATCAGATCCTGGGCTGCATCAAGAGAAGTGTGGCCAGCAGGTCAAGGGAGGTGGTTCTCCCCCTCTCGTCAGCTCTGGTGAGACCCCACCTGGAGTACTGCCTCCAGTTCTGGAGCCCCTATTACAAGAGGGATATGGAGGTGCTGGAAGGTGTCCAGAGAAGAGCCACGAGGATGATCAGAGGGTTGGAGCACCGCTCCTGTGAGGACAGACTGAAGGAGTTGAGGCTGTTCAGTCTGGAGAAGAGAAGGCTCTGAGGTGACCTAATTGTGGCCTTCCAGTATCTGAAAGAAGCCTACAAGAAGGCTGGGGAGGGACTTCTCAGGATATCAGGTAGTGATAGGACTAGGGGGAATGGAATGAAGCTGGAGGTGGGGAGTTTCAGGCTGGATGTGAAGAGGAAGTTCTTCACCGTGAGAGTGGTGAAGCCCTGGAATGGGTTGTCCAGGAAGGTGGTTGGGGCACTTTCCCTGGAGGTGTTTAAGACCAGGCTGGACAAGGCTCTGGCCAGCCTGATCTAGTGTGAGGTGTCCCTGCCCATGGCAGGGGGGTTGGAACTAGATGATCCTTGTGGTCCCTTCCAACCCTGACTGATGCTATGGTACTATGATACTATGATACTATGAAATGTCTGTGAATCATGCTGCATAGGAAAAATATGTTTTACCCAAAAAATATCATCTAGGCTTAGCTTGTCAGTAGGAAGGTAATTTAACTGTGCAAGAGGTTAATGATTAAAATCTTGGATTTTTGCAAGGAGTACCTTATACATGGTTAATAATTTATTGTTAGCATAATTACAATTTTAACAGCCCAATCCAAAAATCATTTTTAGTCCAGATGAAACTCTTAACAGAAAAAGAAAAAAAAAATTTCTACAGAGAAAAAAGTCTTAATAAATGCCATGGTTTATAGTTGTAGGGTCTCCAATGTTAGGGTCATCCCATAACTGTGCTCTTCTATACCTCATCCTGTGTCCCTACTTCTCTGCTGTAGCACCAGGCCTTTATTTCTATATATTAAGATAAGGTTAGCATTGTAACATGATGGCACAATTTCTACACTATGCAAAAGCAAACCAAATTGTCTAGTCAATTAGACAAATTACTCTCACAGTTAAACCGAATGAAACAAAGATGAAGGAAGATCAAGAAAAGATCATACAGAGCAGGTGCAACAAGCCTGAGCTGTGTCAATATTCTATTTCAAGCTACAGGGTAACAAAACTTGGGGGTTTAGAGCTATTTCAGGTGCCAAAAAACATTCTGTCTTCCTCCAGCTGTTCAATTTAGATACACTAAGATGTCTGAAAATGGACATTTGGAAGCCAGTTAGAACGCTGGTGACAACAGATATGACACCATCTGCATAATATCCATGTTCTGAAGAGGCAGCTGGAAGCCAGGGAGAATTCTCTAAGGCAACTAGGGTGGCATAAAGTGCAGATGTTAAACCTGTTATATACACAATCAAGGAAGAGAAAAGGCTCTTCTGAGGTGGCAGTTCATCCCAAACAGAGAGAAATTTAATGTGAGAAAGTGACTTATGATGGTCTACTCTCTTCTAATTACAATAGGAGAATACACGACTATCTTACACTCTGAAACTTCAATTTAAGACAGCAAAACTAAAAGAGAATGATCATTATTCTATGTATTCTATATGTATTAATGCTGCAATAACAGCACCCATTTCTGAATTGTCCTTGATTATGTGTTTGCTCCACCATTATTCCAACCCTTCAGGGTAAGAGACTTCTGTGTTTCAGAAGTCACACATCCATTTTAAACTGACAAGAGATTTTAATACAGCACAGTGCCGTGCCAATAGGTTTACTGGAATTCACTCTGTTCCAGGAAGAGCCTTTATGCCTTGTTGATTATTGTCTGTATAAGCACACTCTCTCTTTTTAAATCTAAAAAAGCTCACTTTATTACATTTTTCTTTTAAAGTGTGAAATCCAGACTTTAACTGTCACACCTCTTAATTAACTTTCCTTTCTCGTGCTTTGTGTAACAACTGTTTCAGTCCTAACTCCCTCCTGTTCTTCACATCAAAGAGCTTTTCTGTTAGAAAATAAAATAAGTTCTTAGACAGGTGGAATAGCTAAACTAAATCATACTACACGAGTTGCAGATAATGACATTCAAATAATTTCCTCTATAATCATCCCTAAAAGGCTGATCAGGGTGTATATATGGAGAGGAACTGATTGAATAATGTAAGCTATCCTTCAGCTACAGTTATCTGAACTAAATTAATCAGAAGTTATTCTATTTTAAGTCAAAGGTACAGGTCTATAGAGCTCACAAAATAAGATCCACATGTTTTGGGGGCTCTCTGAAGCCCATTTACTGTGGTGGTGTTCTGAATTTCTTGCTAACTAGTTTATCTAAAATGAGGAGAAATTCTGGTTGCTTTAAAACGTGGGTTTGGTCAGGTTTTAAATAGTGATTGTGATTTTCCATCATTAGGGGCACATACAAGCTTAAAAAACCCCAAAGATATCTGTTGAGTCAAAGACATGTTTTGTACATTCTCACTGCATTAATTAGTTGTACTAGATAAAATGAGCCAAGTGGTTAGTTGCTGTTCTGCACTACTATTTTTGGTAGGGGTTTTTTGTTTTGTTTGTTTGTTTTGTGGGTTGTTTTGTTGTTGCTGTTTGTTATGTTTTGTTTTGTTAGCTTTATAATCTGAAGGAAGCCAGAGAGTGTTTCTTCTCTCAGCAACCAGTATTATTTTCTGACCCTGGTAACACCTGCAAAAAAAATGCATTAATACCCTCTGATTTATCAAACACCTCATGATTACCCTTTGTTTTATTCATCTGATACCTAAAAGAATCACTCCCAGATACAGTGACTCACTCTTTCCTATCTGGCATTAGATGCATTGTATGTAAGTCTTGCCTAATTTGAGGTTTATACACCAAAATTCACTTAGACCTCTAGTGAAATCTAAACTAGTAGATAGGCTCCTTCTAGGATTTACTGACATTAGTACTTAAGTTTAAAGGGCATCTCCCAGGCTGTTTCTGAAGTTTCCTGAGAACATAACTTCAGGTATTCATATAACATATGTGGAGAAAGGCAGAGGAATAATCATTTGTGTACTTACCTAGCAGTACATATTGCCCAGGAAATCAGAGAAACTGGTTGCATAACTGCTTTAATCTAAAGGTGCTTGAAAACATGTTTTTGTGTCTTAACAAAGTGCTACAATCACCTTACCATAAGATATTTTTGGTGGCAACATTGTCTGTTCCTCCATGTGAAAGCAAACCATTGCTAAGATAAGAATGTAAAGGGTTCAGATATACAAAAAATATTCTTATGACATCTGATTGGAAAAAACAGAATGAAACTTTGAATCAACTCAGAATGCATACAGCCTTTGTGTGGCAACTGTGTGGTATTTTCCAAAGCTAACAGCAGAATTCTGAAGGTTTTTTTACTTGTAAAATAGTGACCATGAAATGGTCAGAGGGATGGAATAGCTCTGCTAGGAGGACAAGCTGGAGGAGCTGGAGTAGTTCATCCTGGAGAAAAGAAGGCTTCAGGGAGACCTAATCACCACCTTCCAGTACCTGAAGGAGACCTTTAAGGAGGCTGGAGAGGGACTGTTCATGAAGGTCAAGGGGCAATGGTTTTAAATTAGAGAAGAGGAAATTTAGATTTAGTGTTAGGAAAAAGTTCTTTAAAATGAGGGTAGTTGAACACTGGAACAGGTTGTCCAGGGAAATGGTTGAGGTCCCATGCCTGGAGACATTAAAGGTAAGGTTCTAGGTGACCTGATTTGGTAGAAGATGTCCCTGCTCACACAGGGATCATAGAATCATAGAATCAACAAGGTTGGGAGAGACCTCAGAGATCATCAAGTCCAACCTATTACCTAGTATCTAACTCCTCATGAGTAATTAAACCATTGCTTCAAGTGCCGTGTCCAATCCTTTTTGGAACACCTCCATAGACAGTGACTCCACCACCTCCCTGGGCAGCACATTCCAATGGCAAATTACTCCTTCTGTGAAGAACTCTTCTCACCTTGAGCCTAAATGTCCCCTGGTGCAGCTTGAGACTGTGTCCTCTTCTTCTGGTGCTGGTTGTCTGGGAGAAGAGATCATCCCCCACCTGTCTACAGTCTCCTTTCTGGTAGTTGCAGAGAGTAATAAGGTCTTCCCTGAGCCTCCTCTTCTCCAGGCTGGACAACCCCAAATCCCTCAGCCTCTCCTCATAGGGTCTGTGCTCAAGACCTCTCCCCAGCCTCGTTGCCTTTCTCTGGACATGTTCAAATGTCTCAATATCCTTCTTAAACTGAGGGGCCCAGAACTGGACACAGTACTCAAGGTGTGGCCTGACTAGTGCTGAGTACAGGGGCACTAGATGAACTTTAGAGGTCCATTCCAACCGTGAGTGATTCATGACCTTACAGAAAGAAGCAATCAGTAATGCCTGGGACATATGTATCAATTAATTGTATCAAGTACTGAGGAAGGAAAGCATTACAGCAGAAAATGAGAACTAGCCTATCTTAATCTGCTCAGTCACTCAAAGACAATGTTAATGGGCTAATGAGACATGTAGCTTTTTTTGTTGTTGTTTAAAAGATATTTTCATTTTTCCTTATAGAAATGTCCTTTTCTTTTCATCATTTCCTTTCATCTGCCACAACTTCCTTTCACTGTAAATTTCCATTCTATATGACTACTTTCTATTGTATTTCAAACTAAGATAAAGATACTCCAAATTATATGTCACAAAATAATGCTTTTTTATGCTAAAAATAAAAATTATTACACCTCTGAATTCATTCTTTTTAGGTATAACACTTTATGAAGTGCTTCTTTGTTGTGACTGATATTTTTTTGTCTTAATTGTGTAATGGAAAAGAGGACACTAGTTTTCCTGGAACTGAAATAATACTGAGACTGTTGAAAATTAAATAATCACAAAGTATCAAAGTGAGCAAGATTCTGATGAGAATTAACTTCATAAAGAAAATACTACAGATCTTTTTTGCATGTTTTTCAGAAAGTAGAACAAAGCATGATCCATAGTTACCAGAATACCCAATAGACCCAAAAAGAAGACCAAAAAATAATTCTGCTGTGTTCATACAAGATAAATGTTTTAGAAAACTATTTTTTGTTGAAAAAAAAAAGGCCATTTTGATATTTTCATCAGCTCTGACAGAGACATGAGTTAAACACTTTACTATCACAAAATATTTTTTTACATGAAAAGCCACTCTCAAGAAAGAAATGTTCTATTTCAGAAGCAGAAGTTAAACTCACAAAGAAAATAAACCATCAACAGGTCAAAATGTAAGGGACAGATGCTCATGTCTTGTAGAAATCTCCATGGAAGGCAGGGAGTAAGAAATCCCTCCCCAGGATTTTGAAATCTCTGGAATTTCTTTCAGTCATTACTTCAGGGCTGAGAGAGAATCTTTGCTCTTTCCATCAAGGTCCTGGCTTTATCATATGTGAAATGTCTCTTCTGCTTACCATCCTTAGACTTTGGTAAACTCCTTTGTTTACCAAACAAAGTGGAGTCCTCTCTGTATGAGGAACTGCTCCAGGGTAAAAATTATGACCCTGTTCCTTATGTTGGCATCTAAATTTTCCTCCTTCCTTGAGATGATTTACAGCACTCTGTGGTGGTTTAGGCTGGGTGCTTCCTGCTGCTATCACACAAGTTACTCCGGCAGTGTCCTGAGGGTCCAGCCCAGTGGGTGGACATGAGAAACTACATATTTCATCCCATAATGCCCTGCTCCCTATAAAACCACCAGCAGGGTTCTGCACTTCCTCTTTCTTCCCTCACTGCTCCTATGAAGATGGTCCCTATCTGGTAATGGAGGGGGAGTCATCTTGAGGCATCTTGGGGCCTGGCCAGGCATAATGCCTGGAGGAGAAGGGGGAAGGCAATCTCAGTTCTGTCCAGCTGAGATTAGCCTAACAGTGGAGGGGGGCAAAGAAAGAGCCCTGGGGGTTTTGGGTGTACCCTCAGGTGGGGAGAGGGGAGTGTTGGGATGCTTCTGTGTATGCTTTGGGATCTCCTTTTGTCACTGTGCTTGTGGTTGTCAGCAAAACATTCACTGCTTTTCCATTTAAACTTTCCACCACTTCCGCAATCCATTTGTCTGAGTCTCATTTTTCCTGCCCTGGTGGGAGGGAAGGAAGGTTGGCCTTTCAACCTGGCACACACTCAAAGATCTGTTATGACCTCTCTAAGGTGGTGAGGAGGTGAGCCATTGCCCCATAGTGGAAGAACTCTGAATGACAAAGTATGAGCTCAATTTTTGGATACACAAAGTTAATGAGTAGCTTTTGTTAGGGAACTGTTTTCATGTTAGAATATAAATGCAGCATGTAAAGAGGAAAAGAAAACCGAAGAAATGCAACAAATAAAGATAGAGGTTAAAGTACATCAAAACTATGTGCAACTCAATGGTGCCCAAGGACAGGAGAAGAGGCAACGGGTGGAAGTTGAGGCATAGGAAGTTTCACTTAAAAAGGAGGAAAAATATTTTTCACTGTGAGGGTGACAGAGCACTGGAACAGGCTGCCCAGGGAGGTTGTGGAGTCTCCCTCTCTGGAGATATTCACAATTTACCTGGATGCATTCCTGTGTAATCTGGCATAGGTGATCCTGCTCTGACAGGGGGTTTGGACTAGAGGATCTTTTGAGATCCCTTCCAGCCCCTGAAATTCTGTGATTCTGTGAACATTATGTGTACTGACTCTTTAATTAGTATGTCCCCTTACAAACTTTACTAGAGATCAAACCTGTAACATACTCTGTAGCAATAATGATGTGTGGGTAGCAGTTGGATGCTTCCATGGATTTCAGAGTCAAAAATATATATTACTAGGTATAATACGTTTTACAGATCACAGAATAGAAACAAAGAATCAAAGAGTCATAGACTATTTTTGGTTGGGAATGACCATTAAAGGTCATCTCACCCAACTCTCCTGTCATGGACAGGAAATCCTGTCAAACATTTGAATTGGATGCATTTTAGGTTTTTCATTAGCTAAGGTATTAATAAACAAGTGTATATCACCATCTACTAGCAGAATATGGAATTCCAATGACTTTAAGAGACTCCTCCTGAGCTAGCTTTGAAAATACACATCATATAATCAAGACAGGATTTTCTAAACCCAGATAGTGTTAAAAAAGAGACTGAAAACATTTTTAGATAACAGGACATGGATTTGGGCGTTAAAACCAGCTATGATCTACTCCTTCAAATGCAAATGCTAGCACTGCTGTGAGATAATTGAAGGATGCAAGACAAGGTATGTATAGGAAGATAATATTCTTTACTAGACAAAATGTTTTGAGTAGTAAAAACCAGGCTTTTTTTTTTTTTCCATATACTTGTTCATGCTTGGTGATTGCCTTTCCAGCATGTAATTCTTGTCTCAGTCCAGTACAAACTTTTTTAGTTTCCTAAAGGCATTGTCTCTTCTCACAAGGCATGTCTCCTGAAATACGTGAGACATGCTGATGGAACTGTCTTTATTATACCATGAAAAAGTTATAATATGTTGATGGGATAATATATACAGCCTTGCAAGATGAAGGCTTCAAAATACTGCTTTGAGGTTGCAGAAATCAGTCAGGTTTCATGCCTAGCAATTTAGCTGTAGCACACAATAAGCTACTTAGGGTCTATGCTTATTCTTTCTTTGAAGTGCAGAGTTATTGGCAAAGTTCTAGAAGCATCAAGCACAATGATTTTCACATAGTTCCTGAACACTGAGGAGAGACCCATTGTCTAGTTGTAACTATAAGCATTATGAATCAGTGCCAACTAGACAAACTGCAGGTTTGCCAGGCTTTCCAGCTCATGGTCTATCTTTTCAATCTAGGTTTGGCTGTACCAGTTGTGTCTTTATCATAAACTTGGTTACCCATCTTTTAATGTTCTAGTTGCTCTGTTGCAAAGTGCCTTTGGAAATAAAAAGAA
Source organism: Dryobates pubescens (assembly GCF_014839835.1). Lineage (NCBI taxonomy): Eukaryota > Metazoa > Chordata > Aves > Piciformes > Picidae > Dryobates > Dryobates pubescens. The sequence goes on along the minus strand of NC_071618.1, from coordinate 36,738,235 downwards.
TGAAGAGCGGACCAGCTAAGAAACTGTAGACTTCACTACTATGAAATTTAGCTGTCCCCAGTGATAGCCTTAATTTCTCATGCATCTGAATGTCTACTTTGCCTAATATTGCTTACTATCCAGTTACCACTCGTGCACAATTTTATTTTAAGCAGAGTTTTCCCTTGATGGTTTAGCATTATGCCTATTAACTTTGTAAGATTAATTGGAGGCTTTTTATTTACTCAACAGACTTTCCACAGATTAGATTGAGCACAGGGCACTTAAAGGACAAGAAAGAAACTGGGAGCAATGAACATGGATTTACCTATAGGAAGTCATTGTTGACCATTTGATAAACTTCTATGGTGAAATTACTTGTCTGGTAAATTAAAGGAGAGCAGTGGATATTGTCTACCTCAGCTTTGGGAAGACCTTTGACATAGGCCTTTGACATAGGCCATAGACTTATGTATGATCAGTGTCATGAATTAGTTGTTTTCTAGTAACTAGCAGTGTGCCAAGTAGGTCAATACTAGGTCCAGTCCTGTTTAATATTCTCATTAACATTCCACATATTGGGTCAAAGGGTACCCATCAGCAAGTTTGCTGATGCCATGAAACGGGGAGGTATGGCTGACATGCCAGAGGGTGGTAATGATGTCCAAAGGTTCCATGACAGGCATGACAGTGGGATAGACAGTTCAGTTTGAAGAAGATAAGTTCTCAGAGGGAATCTCAACAATGTCCATGAATACCTAAAGGGAGGTTATAAAGAAAAGGGAAACAAGTTTTTCTTAGTGGCCCACAGTGACAGGACCAGAGGCAATGGGCACAAACTGAAACAAATGAGGTTCTGTCAATGTCAGGAAACACTTTCTTTCTTATGATGTTGACTGAACACTGGCACAGGTTGCTCAAGGAGGTTGAGGAGTTTCTCACCTTGGAGATATTCAAAAGCTATCTGAACTTGGTCTTGGGCACCCAGCTGCTTGTTGAGCAGGGCAGTTGGTCAAGATGACCTTCAGAGGTCCCTTCCAAACTATTTTGTGATCAGAATATCAGGATAAATAGAGAATATTGCTAACTACTTTTTTTTTTTTTGTTAGCATGAAAGAGATTATGTGTATTTATTGCAAAATATTGTTATGAGTAGTACAAAATGTATGTAAGGTTTGAATGTAGACATAAAGAAATACAAGTGTGATTTCATTATTGAAATTTCACCCTTGAAATGTATCAGTTCATCACCTCATCTCAAAGTTCTGTCACATGTGTTCATTGAAATGGACAGTAATTGAATTCAAGGTATTGTCTGTCATTTATTTGTGGAACATTTTTTCACCTCTAAAGTTAAGGAAAACAGAATACTAATATAATTTGTACAGTTACAGAAAAAGAACACAATAATATTGCTAAATTTTAATTAATCCTTGCAATATCAGAATTTTGTGTAGGAAGAAAATAACTACTACTGTCATGGGTTGAGTTGAACCTGCTGGTATTATTCATACCATGTTGCAGTCAAACAAGCTTCAAAAAATGAAAGTGCTATCTGGAGCAAAGTCCAAGATTACAACCCTGGACTTTAGGCATGCAGACTGTGGTGGTTCATGACCATCTGAAGAACCTGGAAGTGTTCATGTCCATGGGACCCAATGGGATACATCCATAGGTACTGAGGGAACTGGTGGATGAGGTCACTAAAACTCTCTCTATTATATTCCAAAAGTTGTGGCAGTCTGGGGAAGTACCCACTAACTGGAAAAGGGGAAACATAAACCCCATTTTCAAAAAGGGAAAGAAGGATGATCCAGAGAACTATAGGCCAGTCAGCCTCACCTCTGTGCCCCAGAAGATCATGGAGCAGATCCTCCCGGAGGCACTGCTGAGGCAGAAGAAAAACAAAGTGGTTGGTTATAATCAACATGGCTTCACCAAGGGCAAATCATGCCTGACAAACCTGGGGGCCTTCTTAGGCAAGGTCACAACATCAATAGACAAGGGGATAGCAACCAACATCAATTATCTGGACCTGAGCAAAGCCTTTGACACTGCCCCACTCAACATCCTGATCTCCAAGCTGGTAAGAAAAGGATTTGATGGATGGACCACTTGGGGGATAAAGAACTGGCTTGATGGCCACACCCAAAGGGTAGCTGTCAGTGGTTCCATGTCCATGTGGACACCAGTGACAAGTGGAATCCCTCAGGGATCAGTACTGGATCAGTCTTATTTAACATCTTTGTTAAACCCTCAGCAGGTTTGCTGATGACACCAAGCTGTGTGGTGCAGCAGACATGCTGGAGGGAGAGGATGCCACCCAGAGAGACTTTGGCAGGCTGGAGAGGTGGGGCCATAACAACCTCATGAGGTTCAACAAAGGCAGGTGCAGGGTCCTTCATCCTTTGCTCCCAGACAACAGAAATGTGTAATGGGCAGATAACACTGGATAATGACACTGGAATGTACACAGACAAGATCATCTCTACCCCTGAAAATACAATGGATTCACCATCTGGCATGCCCTCGGGACAATATCTGGACACATACCTAAAAAAACTGTGTAAAATTGACTGAAAAACTATGTAAAAGACCTGACTGATTCCTGCTAAGGAGAAGAAAATAGAAGGAGAGAAAAGGACAGACACAGGAGAAAAGACATCACCATGTAGCCCAGAAGCAGCAGACCAGGAGGAACCCTCTTTCCATGTCCTAAGTTCTGCCTGCTGCAGCTCATGGAGACTGACACCACATGTTGGAGGCTGCTCAGAGAAGGACTTGGACTTGGACATATTTCCCTTCCCTCCTCCAGGGAAGACAGCATAAGCCAACAAAGATGACATCTTCTCAAACCCAAAGTGGCAGCACCCTTCCTTGTACTCTAACTGTCTTGGAGGGTTGGGGGATGTAGTAATATAATCCCTTTCCTGCTCTCTCTCTATACTTTCTTCAGTACCGTCCACTTTATCCTGTTAATAAATAGCCTCACTGTTGATATTTTGGCCTTGTTTGTGCCTCTAATTTCATAACATAGGAATATTCAAAAAGAACCAACTCTCTTTCCCTCTCTGGACTGACACAATGTGCTGGAATGTGTCCAGAGAAGGGCCACAAAGATGATCAGAGGGCTGGATCACCTCTCCCATGAGGACAGGCTGAGAGAGTTGGGTTTGTTCAGTCTGTTGAAGAGAAGACTTTGAGGAGATCTTATTGTGGCCTGCCAATAACTGAAGGGGCCCTACAAGAGAGCTGATGAAGGAGTTTTTAGAGTGTCAGGTAGTGATAGGACTAGGGGAAATAGACAGAAGCCAGAGGAGGGTAGATTTATATTAGATGTTAGGAAGAAGTTCTTCACCATGAGGGTGGTGAGACACTGGAAGAGGTTACCCAGGGAGGTGGTGGAAGCCTCATCCCTGGATGTTTTTAAGGCCATGCAGGATGTGGCTCTGCGCACGCTGATCTAGTGGAGGGTGTCCTTGCCCATGGCAGGGGAGTTGGAACTAGGTGATCCTTGGGGTCCCTCCCAACCCTGACAATTTTGTGATTCTGTGATTATGGGGCTTGAAGTTCAGATTGGAGCATGTGAGGCTTACTAGTCCAGTTACTGCTTCTCAGTTGTGGGTTCTTGCGTATTGGCTTTTTCCTGCAGGCATGGTGTTGGAAAGGGCAGGAGGGCAGGAGTTGGGTAGCACTGCTTTTTTTTTTTTTTTTTTTTTTTTCTGTTTTATGGTGGTTTTTCCCCCCTGTGTATTGCAGAAAAGGAGGCTCAGGGGAGACCTTATTGCTGTCTACAACTACATGAAGGGTGGTTGTAGCCAGGAGGGGGTAGGTCTCTTCTCCCTGGCAACCAGCAGCAGAACAAGAGGACACAGTCTCAGGCTGCACCAGGGGAGGTTTAGGCTCAAGGTGAAGGGAAAGTTCTTCACTGTGAGAGTCATTAGCCATTGGAATGCCCAGGGAGGTGGTGGAGTCACCATCCCTGGAGGTGTTCAAGAGGGGATTGGACGTGGCACTTGGTGCCGTGGTTTAGTCATGAGGTCTGTGGTGACAGGTTGGACTTGATGGTCTTTGTAGTCTCTTCCAACCTTGGTGATTCTGTGATTCTGCAAATAGGCCGTTAAAGTAATCATGCATTGTATTATTAGATTAATTAGATTATTAGCTAAGGTAATTATGCATTGTGCTTGTGATATCTTATGTTGTATTAAACTCTCATCTCTTTATTTCAACCCTGAGTTGTGTGCATTACTTTTCCCCTCACTTTTGTGTTGGGGGGAGCAGGGAGTTCAGCCCTTGCGCTAAAGCATTACAACTGCTACCTATCCTCATTAGAAGCCTTTCATATGAAATAGTTGTCATGATTTCCTCTTTTGCATAATATGTAAATTAAATCAATGTGACCCACAACTACATTGTCCGTGCTAGTTGTCTACATTTTAATCAGGCAAGTATTTCATGCTTATACTTTGGTAACCTATTGAGATTAAAAAAACCCACACAAACCACAATCCACCCCTGTTGGAAGAAAAGAATCAATTGAGATGTGACACATGTGCCTTCTGATAGACTATATAACTTTGCTGTATACTGTAATAAACATCTTTGCCTGCTTATATCTTGTCCTGGAAGCTGTGGTTGAGATGCATCTGCAATCTATATAAAATCTATATTATTACACTCACCCCACCCCAAAAAAAAACAAACCAAACCAAACCAAACCAAAACAAACCAAAGCAAAACAAAACAAAACAAACTAGAATCAGGTAAGCAATTAAAATTCAATATATGTCATACTAATAAAATACATGAACATAATACCTGATTTCACATAATAGAGCAGGCACTTAAAAACTAATTTTTGCCCATAGATTTTAATGAGAATAGAAACTGACACAGTATAAATCAGTGTGGCATGATTTTTTCTGTGCACAAGTGCATAGGAGGAGTGGAACATTAAAATCTCAAGACATTCTTGTTAATCTGAAGATTTGGAACACAAGCTCTATGAGTAGAGGCTGAGGGAGCTGGGGTTGCTTAGCCTGGAGAAGAGGAGACTCAGGGAAGACCTTATTGCTCTCTACAACTGCCTGAAGGGAGGTTGTAGACAGGCAGAGGTTGGTCTCTTCTCCCAGGCAGCCAGCACCAGAACAAGAGGAAACAGTCTTAGGCTGTACCAGGGGAGGTTTAGGTTGGATGTTAGGAAGAAGTTCTATACAGAGAGAGTGATTGCCCATTGGAATGGGCTGCCTGAGGAGGTGGTGGCGTCATCATCATTGGAGGTGCTCAGGAGGAGACTTGATGGGGTGCTTGGTGCCATGGTTTAATTGATTAGGTGGGTTGAATTGGTTGATGGGTTGGACGTGATGATCTTGAAGGTCTCTTCCAACCTGGTCTATTCTATTCTATTCTATTCTATTCGATTCGATTCGATTCAATTCGATTCAATTCGATTCGATTCGTTCACTATAATCCAGTCCAAGCAGAAAGAATCCCTTGAGTTTGTCAAGCACTTTTAATAATAAAGTAAAATACTCATTTGCGGAGATATTCTTCTATATTACTTAAGTGAAACACAAGCATTCCATCTTACCAGTTTTCATTTCTAGTTGCCTGACTTTGAATGGGATCCATGTCCTTGAACAATGCATCTGGATTCTCTGAGCAATACACAGAGTACGATAACTTATTAATGTTCCTATATTAGTAGTAAATACTTTCTTTATTTGAATCTTCTCTACCCAATAGAGCCAAAAGATGAGGAAATTGCTAATAAAACATTATCACTGATAAAGAATAGGAGACATTTATCACACTTCATTCTTACTGACAGGAGAACTGTCTTCTCTTGTTCTACAAAATAATTTATTCTAAAGTATTTTACTAGAACACATTAATATTCTCTAACTAATATTACATTATTCTTAGAAAAAGCTTATATCTAGTTTGGTTATTTATAGTAACATTCATTAAATGTCATGATTTGTTGTGTCAATAGGGTTTTGCAAGTGATTTTTCTTTCTTTAATGCTTTGACGGAATAAAATGTAATGGAAGTGAATATAATTTTGAGATGCATATAATCTTTTATGAGCAGTAATTGATTTTCAGACAGATTACATAATACCTGAAATTTGTTGTACTAGTGTATAGATTCATTGTGCATTGATAAAGTGGTAACAGATATGTTTCTGTTATTATTTATTCTTTTCAGTTTTTTATTCCTTCGGTTATTCATTCTTGACAGCTCTTCGTAAGAACTTCTGGTACTGTGCAGTAAGAGATCCTGAGCTGCATCAAGAGAAGTGTGGCCAGCAGGTCAAGGGAGGTGATTCTCCCCCTCTACTCAGCTCTGCTGAGACCCCACCTGCAGTACTGCGTCCAGTTCTGGAGCCCCTATTACAAGAAGGATATGGACATGCTGGAATGTGTCCAGAGAAGGGCCATGAGGATGATCAGAGGGCTGGAGCACCTCTCCTGTGAGGACAGATTGAAGGAGTTGGGGCTGTTCAGTCTGGAGAAAAGAAGGCTCTGAGGTGACATTCTTGTGGCCATCCAGTATCTGAAGGGGACCTACAAGAAGGGTGGGGAGGGACTTCTCAGGATATCAGGTAGTGATAGGACTAGGGGGAATGGAATGAAGCTGGAGGTGGAGAGATTCAGGCTGCATGTGAGGAGGAAGTTCTTCACCCTGAGAGTGGTGAAGCCCTGGAATGGGTTGTCCAGGGAGGTGGTTGGGGCAGCACATTCCAATGGCAAATCACTCTTTCTGTGAAGAATTTCTTCCTAACATCCAGCCTAAACCTCCCCTGGCGCACCCTGAGACTGTGTCCTCTTGTTCTGGTGCTGGTTGCCTGGGAGAACAGACCAACCTTTGCTTGTCTACAACCACTCTTAAGGTAGTTATAAACAGAAATAAGGTCACCCCTGAGCCTCCTTTTCTCCAGGCTAAGCAGCCCCAGCTCCCTCAGCCTCTCCTCACAGGGCTTGTGTTCCAAGCCCGTCATCAACTTTGCTGCCCTTCTCTGGACACGTTCCAGCAAGTCAACCTCCTTCCTAAACTGAGGGCCCCAGAACTGGACACAGTACTCGAGAGGTGTGGCCTAACCAGTGCAGTGTACAGAGGCAGAATGACCTCCCTGCTCCTGCTGGCTACACTGTTCCTGTTGCAGGCCAGGATGCCATTGGCCCTCCTGGCCACCTGGGCACACTGCAGGCTCATGTTCAGCCTATATAAATCTAAACAAACTCCTCAAACATTGTTTCTGATGACCCACCTTTTTACACAGTTACTATTGACTGCATCAAGCTTCCTGAGACTGTTTCCAAATTGTGACTGACAGCTGAAAAAAAAAAAACAGAAAAGAAAATTAAACCTGCTATCAATCTTTGCATGTGAAAGTTTGGAATACTAAATGTAATATTCTGAGATATGAACTAACCTGTGAAATCATATTTTCACTGACAGAAAAGAACAGAAATAAATGAAGTATAAGCTTTATAATGTCAACTGTTCTAAAAGCATAGTAATGTCTGGGAGATCAACATTTGTGATGCAAAAAAGCACTAATTTCTTGAAGTACCATAGCTAAATCTATCAGATGATATTTGTAAAAGCTCCGGGAGTATAACACTTGCACTCCTTTCACATAACAGAAGTTGCTGTTACTGAACAACTTATTGTCTAAAGTCTATGTCTACATATTACTGTTTTCTGCATTACAGTTTATTTTGTTGTGAGAATCACTCTTAAAGGTAGAAAGTCCTTATCTATGAGTGAAGCCATGTTGGTTATTATCATTTTGACTGAATTTGATTCACACAGTGAGAACTATTTAAGCCCTTGCAAACTCTTACAAATTAGTAAAATAAACTATCTAAAGCAAAGAAGGAAAGAAAGATGAATGTTCATGGCTGAACATGAGCAAGAAGTGTGCCCAGGTGGCCAAGAAGGCCAACGGCATCCAGGCCTGCATCAGAAATAGTGTGGCCATCAGGAGAAGGAAAGTCATTCTACCCCTGCAGTCAGAACTGGCTAGGCCACACCTTTAGTACTGTGTCCAGTGCGGGGCCAATCAGTTTAAGAGAGATATTGAGACACTTAAACATGGCCAGAGAAGGACAATGAGGCTGGTGAGAGGTCTCGAGCACAAGCCCTAGGAGGAGAGGCTGAGAGAGCTGGGATTGTTTAGCCTGGAGAAGAGGAGGCTCAGGGAAGACCTTATTGCTGTCTACAACTACCTGAGGGGATCTTGTAGCCACGTGGGGGTTGGTCTCTTCTCCCAGGCAACCAGAAACAGAACAAGAGGACACAGTCTCAGCTACACCAGGGGAAGTTTAGGCTCAAGCTGAAGAGAAAGTTCTTCACAGAAAAAGTTGTTAGTCACTGGAATGGACTGCCCAGGGAGGTGGTGGAGTCACCATCCCTGGAGGTGTTCAAGAGCAGATTGGACATGTCACTCTAAGCCATGGTCTAGTAGTCATGAGGTGGTGGGTGACAGGTTGGACTTGATGATCTCTGAGGTCTTTACCAACCTTGTTGATTCTATGATTCTATGACTTGTGAGAATGGCCTTAAAATGTACATTTCAGCCAAATCAATGGCTTGGCAAATAACATCCATTGGAAATTATTTCTAAGCAAAAATAGAGGTACAAGCTAATAAAAGAGACCACACTGAAGGCACAGATAAAGCTGTCCTAACACTTGGTGAGGGCAGGAAAAGGTAAAGTTAAAGAACACAATATGGCTATATTTTTTGGAACTTTAAGTCAGAACTTGAAAAAGAATAATTCAAAAGTGAAATCTAGACACAGAGAAGCCTTAGACATAAAAATCACCAAGGTAAAGGCTTGAAAAGAGATGCAACTATCAAACAGCATTATTGAACATATAATATTTCTATTGATACATTGAGAATGGGACGGTTAAAGTTCTTAATGCATTGCTGCATGGATACTCTACCTCTTAATGAAAAAGTGATAGCTGTGGTAGCAAAATAATTACATTTACAAAGAATTGCAAGGTTAGTGTGTACATAAATCAATATAGACACAAAAAAAAGGATTTTCCTGGCATTAGACATATAAGTTGGGAAAAATTCTCCTGGAATTATTTAAGTACAAATATCATAAGAATAAAGAGCACATATGGTACATATATACAAAAAGAGTAAGAGAAAGGACTCAAAAAGCTGTAAAGTAACAGGCCTAACTTGGATTTCTAGATATTGATCTCTTCTTCCTCCTCCTCTTCCTCCCAGTAAAATAATCAAAACCCCTCCTCATCCCAACAAAGTGAAATTCACATTTTAGACTTCAATTCTTTACAGTTAATTTAAAATAACATATCTACAATTTTAAAAATAAAAAAGAAAACAACAAAATAAATGCAACATTTCCTCTCCAGTGACAACAGATAAAGTCCAAGAAACTGCTCCTATTTTTTTTTTCTTCTTTCCAATCTTAAATGTAACCCAATTTTATCAGCAGTATTGGTGACGTTACTCAGGGATGTAGAATGCAAGTCCACTCATTTCATGGACTTCTTTACTATTTTCCACAGTTATCTCTATTGTGACACAAACACCTGTCAGAAATGTTTTATTACTTTATTTTGTTATTTTATTTGTCTTAGATCTTGTTCCTTTCCCTTGGTGCTCAGTGTTTTGCTGGTCGGCCTTTGCTCTTTTTCCTGACAGTAATCAAGGTGCTCAGCTCCCCAACTCCAGCAACTTCCAGATGTCTTTAAAAAGTCTGTTGGAATCAAAATAGCTAGCTGAGCTGACTCTGGCCTTGTCCCACTGTCTTTTTTGCCTCTCTGGGCATCTAGAAAAATCATCTTCTCACAGATTTTTTTGTTGCATTTTAGAAAATAATTGTGGCAGAAATAAATTCAGCTGCCCCAAGAAAAATAAAAGGAATTATATGAATTGAAACACATAGCTGATGAGGCTGGGTAAAACTCCAACAGGAAAATATTTGTTATGTTTTAATGTTAAAAAAATAAGAGAGAAAGAGAGAGGTAAAGTATAGGGAAAGCCAAAGTGATAGTGATCTGAAAAGCCAGTCTGGTTTATTTAGAATATAAAACCACATTTGGCACCATCTGAGGTGCCTTTGTGAACTGAGACACACCTAAAGTAGCAGATTCAATCTGTGGTGCCTACAGGAGAAAATAAAAAGGCACTGCAGGGCTCCTTAAAATGATTTAGGTTCCCAGAGTGAGGTAGTAAGATGAAGGCCATATCTCCCACAGGAATCAGAATCTATACTGCTGTGTGTTTTTCAAGTATCACAGGCCACCGTTGCATTGCCTCTGATGCTCACACTGAAGTTCAAAAGCCCAGTTATTTGAGTCCAGATAAACCTGGAATACATTGAAGGTACAGATCACATGTGAATTTTCTCTCCTTTGTTCTTCCCTCTTCTTTCCTTTCCACTGTAAATTAGGAAGGAAACAATATATAGAATGGGTTAAAAATGAGGGAGTTTGAAGCTGTGAGAACTAGCCTGGTTTACCATGAAAATAATTGCAAAAAAAGAGATGTTTGGGGGGATTTTGTTTGTTTGTTTGTTCTTTCTTTACCTTCACACTGGAAAATGAACAAACAAAAGCTAACCATCTGACTTACTGATTTGGACTGGTTTAAACAGTTCAGAATCATCTACTCAAACCTTACCCGATCTTCAAAACCTGTTAACAGAAAGCTCACTTTGTTGTTACTGTATCTGGTTTTGAGGGAAGAAGAATGAAAATTAATTCTTTTTTAGCTGTTTTGTGTCCTAGTTGCAATAAGTGATTTAAATTAGATTCCTGCTATGGGAAACTTAAAACGTTGTTAATGCAGCTTATACATTTGCTCTTCTCTAACCCGGATGAGCGTGTATAGCACTCAGCAGGACTATGTCTTGTTTTTAACAGCAGGCAGAGGCTGTTTCAAAAATTATGTTTTCAAGTTTGATTAGAAAGTAAGATTTTTAGAAGTCAGAAAAAGCAGTTAAGAGTAAACTGCAGGTATTATTAATGTGGTCGTTTAAGAAGCATGTTTCTTGATAGAGTGTTACTGTTTCTGCTCACAGCAGGCTGACAGACTAGGTGTAGAGAGACTAATAAAGTTTTTGTCTATGTTTATGTCCAGTATATAAGAGAGCTAGACTGAATAGAAAGAGAAAATTATGTGCCACTAATCCTCAAGAGAAATGCCAGAACAGATATAAGCTGTCAGGCAATTGTTCCCTTTACAACAGAGAACTTAGCCTCACTCTTCTAAAAATCTACCTCTACTCTATGCAGTACTTCTTCACGAAGTACTATTCTATCTATTGCAATTATTAATTAAAAACAACAACAACAACAAAGCATTATACTCTTTTTGCTGTCTTGTTCTCCTCCTGCCCATATATATTAATATTTTAATTTCTACTTCTTTTACAGTCCTGAATATCTCCTGCTGCTTACAATTACTAGTGTTGAGCAGAACAGGTAGCATGCTGAGCACCCAGAAATTCAAAAAGTAGTAACATGGCATCATTTTCTCTGTGCTATACAATGGTGCATGCTGGAAGAAGCCTAACCTGTTTTATGCCCTGAATGATGCTGAAATTTGTGTCTCTGTATCTCTCATCGGTAATCTATCATTCACTGAGTAAATATATCTATCTGAATCTCTGCTATCTGTAAATATCTTTGCTATAGATACATGAGCAAACAAGCATGCATTATTTGTGTTTATATATATTGTATCTATGTATATATGCAGCCATTGAAATGTTTCACTTATAATGTTGTATGATATGTTGCGTTTTTGTTTTCTGGGATATATTAATTTCCACATTGGTGCTTTCTATCTAAGCAGGAAAATAGGCATGATTTTCTAGGACACTTTCTTGAGGAGGCTCAGGGGAGACCTTATTGTCATCTACAATGACCTGAAGGGAGGTTGTATCCAGGTGGGGGTTGGTCTCTTCTCCCTGGCAACCAGCACCACAAGAAGAGGACACAGTCTCAAGCTGCACCAGGGGAGGTTTAGGCTGGATGTTAGGAAGAAATTCTTCACAGAAAGAGTGATTTGCCATTGGAATGTGCTGCCCAGGGAGGTGGTGGAGTCACCATCACTGGAAGTGTTTAAAAAGAGACTGGATGAGGCACTTAGTGCCATGGCTTAGTTGATTAGATGGTGTTGGATGATAGGTTGGACTTGATGATCTCAAAACCTGGTTAATTCTGTATTCTATATTCTGAAATATATTTTGTTTTCTTGCATTCTTTTACTTTGAGCTTGTTCAAAATGGAGATGTTTACAAATGTACATCTTGTTCTAGGAAGACAGTGGTGGCCTTCATTGCTATTTCATGTAATAATGAACTACAGCTCTCTCTTGCTTGCCATGCTACTGAATGTAGCAGTGCAACAAAGTAAATGTTATTATTCTCGATTAACATGTAAAGTTGGTTTTGTGCATGTGTGGGTTTTGGTGGTTTGTGTGTGTGGTGGTTTTAGGCTATGCCTTTAAAATTTAGTTACAGTTTTTGTAGCAGAAAAGTAGAAAAATATAAACAAATCTCTATTGGGTGTAAAAAGGAAAACAGGGTGTTGTGGGACAACGTAAGATAGAGGATGTGAAGTCAGTTGCTTCTCAAACTGTTCATCCAGACAATACAGAACCAACTGTGACTCTTTTTTGGCCATTCAGAATCATTGCTTTTGTTTTTTTTTGGTTTTGCTCATTTCTCTGCTTTTGCTGGTTTTTGTTTTGTTTCTTTGTTGCTGCTGTTTGACATCTGTTTTTTTTTACCAAATGCTCTTTTTTTCTTATGTAACTGTAGTGCAGATACATAGCTATCTGATATCATGATACATTAATTTTGGTTCTGGGACCCTCTTTCATGGGGAATTTATCTGAATATACTTCTATAGTCTAATATCATGTAACAATATATAAATGAAATATTTATACCTCCTCCATTAATTTAGCTCATATTTATGAAATAGATAATTTTCCTGCTGTCCATAGAATTTCCCAATGCTGTAATTCCTGTAATAGAAAACCATAACATTTATTTTCAGGAATGGCAATGAAGAAGGCAAACAAATTAAAAGTGTTAAGGTCTAAGTTTAGCTTAATGAGTTTACATCTTCCATAATGAAGGTAGATATCTAAATTACAAGTAGAAATTAATAGCAAATTACTGAACAAATGACTGTACATGTAAAAGCTGGACAGGTATCTGAAGATGTAAATCCTGCTGTCATGCTAGAGTCTTTGACTCAGAGAAGCCAAACATACTGGTGTGCTGTTAAATGCTCAGCTTTGCATGAGTTTCTGAACTTTTACATATAACTGAATGTACTTTTAGAAAACTTTTGAGCACTTTTTAAATATGCAGAGAGTGTAGCCAGAATTAACTCTCAGGGTTAAAATAGAAGAGTTAGTCCATAATTTTAATTAGTTTTTCTTCTGCCAGGACTGGGGTCTTTACACAGCCTGTTTTTCCCTGTAGATTGCTGGTAACATTCCACTAGTATCTTTGACTGCATTTTAGTGATACAGTGCTATGTTATATAGAATAAAATAGACTACACTAGACTAGACTAGACCAGGTCGGAAGAGATGTTCAAGATCATGATGTCCAACCCATCATCTAACACCATCTAATCAACTAAACCATGGCACCAAAAACCCCATCAAATCTCTTCCTAAACACCTCCAGTAATGCTGACTCCACCACCTCCCCAGGCAGCCCATTCCAAAGGCCAATCACTCTTTCTATGAAGAATTTCTTCCTAACACCCAGCCTAAACCTCCCCTGACACAGCTTGAGACTATGTTCTCTTGTTGTGATGCTGGTTGCCTGGGAGAAGAGACCAACCCCCACCTGGCTACAACCTCCCTTCAGGTAGTTGTAGAGAGCAAGAAGGTCTCCCCTGAGCCTCCTCTTCTCCAGGCTAAGCAACCCCAGCTCCCTCAGCCTCTCCTCATAGGGCTTGTGCTCCAAACCCCTCCCCAGCTTTGTTGCCCTTCTCTGGACACATTCCAGCAACTCAACATCTTTCCTAAACTGAGGGGCCCAGAACTGGACACAGTATACAAGGTGTGTTACATTACATTATGTCGCAGCAATTTACATTAGTCTACCAAAGGTTGGTACAATGTGAAGCCAACACTACTTCTACACATTTTCTTCAAGTTAAAAATTTTCAATCAAGGAGCTCAGTAACATGCTATAATATGAAATATATGTTCCAACCATTTTTTAAAAAAAATAATTGTTTCCTAAATGTATTTGACACTGTATAATTACAAATTACTCTCTAATTGCTCTTTAATTGCTCTTATTGCTCTCTACAACTACCTGAAGAGAGCTTGTAGACAGGCAGGGGCTGGTCTCTTCTCCCAGGCAACTAGCACCAGAGCAAGAGGGCAGAGTCTCAAGCTGCACCAGGGGAGGTTTAGACTGGATGTCAGGAAGAAATTCTTCATAGAGAGAGTGATTGCCCATTGGAATGGGCTGCCCGGGGAGGTGGTGGAGTCGCCATCACTGGAGGTGTTTAGGAGGAGACTTGATGGAGTGCTTGGTGCCATGGTTTAGTTGATTAGATGGTGTTGGATGATGGGTCGGACGCAATGATCTTGAAGGTCTCTTCCAACCTGGTTTATTCTATTCTATTTCTATTCTATTCTAAATGTAATCTCAGAGGTCTTACATCGCTGTTATAATAAAGATATTTGCTTTCAGAGTCATTAAGTTAGCCACATTCCTGCTATAATAAGAAAGTCAAAGTGACCTTATATCAGACAGTACATTGATTTATCATTTTCTACTTTAAGAGATATCTTACAGCATTTCCAGGTTGCATAAATCAAGGTTTCACTGATTATCTGAACCATTGGAAATATGTCCTTACATGATATTTGTGGCAAAATATTTCAGAAACAGAGATCTGCTTGACAGTATTGGATCTCTTTTTTGTGTCTAGGAATACATTTTTCCTGCCTAGAACAAAATATCTAATTCAGGCCACAAGAGTGTATGTAATGTATTAGCTTCATTCAGGTTATCTGACAAAGAATATTTTCCATTCATTTGGGAATTATAAGTTGTCTCAGTCCGTTCATAGTACTTGGGAGGGATCCCTTTACTGGTACCCTAAATGAAACCAAGGAGGAATTGAGCAGTTGGTGTATGTTATGGAATTTATGAAATGTATAATATGGAAAATATGAATATTAATAAAAATATTAATAACTTTTTATTAATATGGGAAATTGCCAAAAACTGATTAAATAGCTTCAGTGTGCAGCTGGAATATATATTTACAGTGGGACTGTACAGGATTCAGGCAATATAACAATTTGAACAATTTTAAGCAAACGATAAGGAATAACAGAAAGAGAAGCGAATCCCCAGGAGCAGTATGGCACTTGAACACAGGGGAGACTCAACAAGAACCATAAGCACAGGAGGTAATAAACTACTTACTTACAGAGGTTCCCACCCAAATATGGGGGGTGTTTCTGCTGTATGTTAGCCACTGAGGCTTCTTGGGCTTGCAGTGAGTAGATCTCTGGGCTTTTATCCCAGGTCTTGGACAAGGCAACTTGAAGCAAGGCAAGTCCAGGCAAAGGCAAATTCAGGCAAGGCAAATCCAAGCATGCAAGGCAACTAGAAATCAGCCTGTATTCATTACTTGCCCAAGATTCAATTGGGCCAATAGGGCAACTGAAGCCAGCAAACACATACCCAATAAAATGGGACTCTGCCGGGCTGTGGCCATAAAAAGCAGGAACGTAGGCCTAGTCTGGGAGAAGCAGTGGCCAATACATGTGCTCTTACCCCAAAAAGAGATTCTGTTTACCAAACATGTTCTGTTTACCAAACATGTGCCTGTTCTTTTGTCCTTTTTCCCACATTACCCCAACTCTTGCAGGAGGGAGTGGGGAGAGGGGGACTGTGTCTAGACAGTCCAGGACCTGTCTGGGTTTGTGCTGGGCCCATTTGGCCCTACCACCACAGGCAAGAAAGGCACTTAAATTCTATTTTGCTTATGCTTGCAGAGGAGAAACTTAGAAATACAGAAAAAGAGGGAAAACATAAAAGAACAAAAACAGAGACACCACCATGGATCCAACAATGTCTCGCATATCCTATGAGTTGTCTTGGTGAGGAAACTTTCAAAATTCACCATTTTATAGCCTCTCCAATCTCATACTTCCTCAACTGGTTGCCATAGTTACAACACATTTGACTTGCCCAACATTATCCCACTTGTTTTTTTCATGATGTTTGGCTCTGCCCTGCACGTGTGCCAGTCATCTATGGAATACTGACTCGACTCTGAAGACACCTTAAAGACTGTTGACCCATGCCATGACTCCTGGTTGCAGTTTCACAGTAAGATCCAGCTTGAAGTATAACACTTTTGAACACAGACATCACAGGTTTGTGCAATACACTCTAGCCTGTACTACAACTCACAGGTTTGTCACATTATCAATTGCTCTAGTCAAAACCCAAAGTTTAGGATGAGACATCCTGTCCAGCCATTACAGAACAATCTTGAGATAGATACCTTGGTTCAGTTCTCCACCTAGGGATAGAGAGAAATGATGAATAACACCTAAAGACAATACAAAAGCTAACAAGGCAAAACTCCCAAAAGTTTCCCATCACTAACTGATGAGACATAAAGAAACAACAGGCACATCTCTGGAGAAGCCATCCTGACCTGAAGAACTGGAACAAGAGGCAGGAACATGAGGAACTGAGATAGCCCAGGAAGTTGTTCTGGAACTATGAACAATGTATTAAAAAGAGTTTAGGGGAAAGAGATTAAGGAAAAAAAAATGGCAGAATTAGACAGAGGGCAGGGCAGGTGTAAAGCATGGTTGATCAGCATGTTTTTTGGAAGGAGCCCTCCACCTTATTGCTGTAGTGGGTTCTGTCTAATTAAATTTTCTCTTAATGACCTCTCTGATTAATCTCATTCTCTATCCCATGTGCATCAGTGACGCAAGGGCTCAGTGCCAGCTTCTGGAGAGACTGCTGTGAGAGCTGTGCCAGCTTCTGGAGTCAGCACCCCAGTCTGACTGTGAGTGTCCCACGTTTGTAGCATCAGCTACTATGGCCAGAGGTGTGTTTAACCTCCAAACACCTGGGTGAGAGCAGCATGAGTCCCGAAAAACAACTGCTGGGGGGGTGGGCATGACTGAGGCAAGTGGGGCTCAATGCAGGCAACTGGAACAGGATTGCAGGTCACAGACCATGTGCTGGCTGCTGGCTACATGTCTCCATACATTGCTCAAAGCAAGGTGAATTTGCTGGCAAACTACAAGCTGAAGTAGCTGGGGAGTAAGATGCCCCAGGTCTGGGCCAGGGTATCATGTGGGTGGAGAGTCTGTGCTGGTATTTGAGGGAACCTGTGACTGTGGGGTGCCTGTGGGATGAGTGTTTGAATGCTGCATGTGTGCAGGGAGCACCTAGCTGGACCAGTTGGCAAGATGAGGATATATGGTGTAGCTGAGAGGTCAAGTTTCAGGCAGGGGTGATGGGCAAAGGGGCCATGTTGGTGCTCAGGGGATCCACACAAGTGTATGTGTGCTTGTGAATCTAAAGTGTGGTGTATATGCTGTGTGAATGACCTGCCTCTGTCAGCCCAAGAAGGAAGGGTCATGGCTGTCCATGCCTATGTCTTTGGTGTGAGTCCTGAATTTGAGTGCTGCTGGCAGCAGCACTTCATCTGTAGCCATCTGTGACTAGCCATGTCTGTGGCCTCTGTGTGCTTGTGGGATCCGTATTTACCCTCATTGCTGGTTTCACCTGCAAACAGGAAAGTAGCAGCTGTGTCCATTGGGCTTGGACAGACTCCAATGTCTTGGGGTTGGGCATAGTGGCTGGGCAGGAGGAATTCCCAGGCCCATTGCTGCTGGAGGAAGCAAGTACTTCTAACATCCATTTAGGTGTAAAAATGGTAATGACAACATTTATACCTGCTATTAGCTTACACTAGAAGGCTATATACTGTGTGTCAACGTAATTTTTTTGTTGTCTGTGTTATGTTATTGCTGATTGCTCTCAGAAGTCACAGTGTAGGAAAATCATGTTAGGTATTGAAACATTCACAAAATGTTCTGCATATGCAAACCTAGATGATAAATATCATAAAAAATGAGACCTTGAGCAGCCAGATCTAGTTGTGAGGCATCCAGGTCCATGGCAGGGAAGTTGGAATAGGTATCACTAAGGTCCCTTCCAACCAAAGCCATTTTGTCACTCTATGATAAAAATCACATCTAATCATAGATCACAAACCAAAAGACTTTTAAAATCAACTTGCACTTAATGTAGAATCCCATTTGAACTGAACAGCTGAGTTTCTTTACACAATAATTTGAGGTGGAAAAGAGTACTCTCTGCCTTTTAGAGAGTTATAAGATTACTAATCACAACTTTTGCCTCCTTTCTAAACTGTTAACATTTTCAATGCTAATATTCCTTTTCTGCTATTTTATGTTCATCTGACATATACTTTTGCTTTTCCACAGCCTAAAATTGATACAGAGATTTTTAGTTTGTTTAATTAACTGAAATCAATTAATTTTGTATAAAGCAAATCTGTACTAATGGGATTCATTTCCATAACTTTTAAATTTCTTTATGAGGCTTCTCTAAGTACCAATTACCTTCTCTACCAGTCTATTTTTCAACTATGTTGCTACAAGGCTAAAAATTTTGCAAATAAATTTGGTTTGGTAGTTTATCAAGTTTTAAGAGGTTTAATCTGAGTAGGTGTCTGTCCTGAAGGGACAAACCCCCCCAAAATGCTCTGAATCAGACAATGGGGCAGGAGCCAGGAGGTCTGAATTTTCAGGAGATTGCCCACTTTGCCCAGGCTTGTCTGAACATGCCCTAGGGTCCAAGAGGGCCAGGTGTGTGTGTCCTTGGCCACGTTTAGAGAAAACTCGTTGTATAGGTTAAAGTCCGTTTTCTATCTCTTGATCTTTGTTGTCACTGGCCATCATTGTCTCAGAAAATTTATAAATACTATCCCCAAGAATGAGTGCCTGGCCTTGCAGTTGTCCAGGGTCTGGAAGAAGTCACAAGCCATAACCCTGCAAGTCCTTGAAGCCAAGCCTTGTTTGCCTCACAGTTTGGAATCCGAGCTGGGCTTCAGTTTACCCATAAAGACTGCAAGATTCCTCACTGAAAAGCATTGTAAAGCCTAGGAGCAGACAGATGTGTGTTGCTGGGCCGAGAGATGAACCCCAGAGGAGCTAAGACCCCAGGACAGTTTTGTTTTATTTGAAGAAGCAACAAGTACCGCTGCAAAGACTGCAGTTAACGAACCTCTCCAAACCAGGCAAAGTTAGAATGTTGACAAGCCCTGCAAGCCTCAGCAGCAATCTCTTTTCTACAAAGCTTTCATCTATAAAGCCTTCAGAGATAAACCCTGTATGTGCTACAGCAACAAGCTGCAGAAGTGAACAGGAGGTGAAACTGCATTCCTGCATCTTTCACGTTTGATGCCATTTTGGTTTTCTTTCATGCATGCCGCATGGTACCATTGTCTGTGGATTATAAACGTTGCAACTCAATGTTCTGAACTAAAGTGATTTGCACTGAGTAATTACAAAATTTGATTCTTATAAGCATCTGTTAAAAGGTCTGTTGTCCTAGAGAATTCCAGAGTTCCCCACCTCCTGTGGGCAAAGCCGGCATGTTGCCGATATTGTTCTCTTTTTTTCTTCGCAGTTTAACTTGCTGTTTGCTGTTTCTGGATTTTTGCTCATAGTGTTTAAGTTAATACATGTTCCTGCTGGTGAGGTATCTGTTCCACAACCAAATATTTCAAACCAGTAAATAGGTTTTATTAATAATTTTTGTGGTTTTTAAAAAAATTAATAAAGTTATTAATATTTTCATTAATCATTCTCCCTATTAAGTATTAATACCCACCATACAATCATAACAGTGTCCTGATTTTACTTAGAACAGGACTAATTCTACTCAGTGGTTTTACTTTTCAGGTAAGTCTCTAAGTAGCAACATTTTCTAAAATTAATGATGTATTTCTACAGACATTTTCTGCTTCTACTAGTGACAGCAGTCAGTGTTTCTAGTACCAAGGATTGGTGTGCAAGCAAAGGCCATTGGTAAATCTTGTGTACTACTTTCTTGGTGCAGAGTAATAAATTGCAGCTGCAGGGAGGATTGGAGAGGACAGGTGAACCTAAACTGACCAAACAGATATTCCATTTCATACATGTCACATTCTGTATAAAGCTGAGCGATCACAAGTGTCAAGCTCTCAATAGTTGGCACCTGAGGACCACCTCCATCCTGCCTTTTATCCCAGTCTCTGCACTCCTGAATTCAGTTCCAGAATCCAGCTGCTGAATTCAGTTCCTGTTTGCCACTGAGTCCAGGCCAGGACTTTACAAATACCTGCCCAGGCCATCAGTGGTGACGGTGACAGAATTGTCATCAGGAGGGTTGGGTTCAGTATTGGTTTTGCATACATTTCTATATGATTAATTGTGTTGTTATTATTTCAATTAAAGCATTCTCATTCCCTTTGGGAAGGGAGAGAGGTTAATAGAGTGCATATTTGATTCTGTTATCTGTCACTTTAATGGCCAGGCCATGCCCAACCCTTGACAGTAGGCTAAAACAATTTCTTTCTTTCTAGTCTATGTGAGCAATTGATACAGACACTTCCATTAAAAAAGTATGCATTGCTCTTCAGTTATCAAATTAGTGATAAGCAAAGTTCTTATATGAAAATGCTACTTCTAAATAAAGTGATATTGTGTATAAATAGCTTCAAAATTAGATTAATCATAGAATTGTCAAGGTTGGAGGGGACCTCAAAGATCATCTAGTTCCAACTCCCCTGCCATGAGCATGGACACTTTCTGTTGTAATCCCTGATTCAAGGGCCATTAGTGATTAATGATAAAGGACAAACCTCTTTGTTGCTCTATAACAGAATTCCAGAAATGCAGAGAGTAGAGAATCTCAGGTGTGCTTTATTATAGCATTGCAGGATCCCAGAGTCTCAGAGTGTCCCTAGCAGAAGTCCAGAATTCCCCTCTTGCCTGAAGTAGCTGATTATATATACTTTATCTTATCTTGCACATTAACCCATTTAACCAACAGAATTCAGCCCATACACAAGCTAAAAATATTCCTCTGTATAAAGCACTAAAAACATTTCCCTATAAAGAGAGGTCTCAGCACACCTGAAGGCCCAGCTTTTGCAGAATATTGTTTTCTTTTGGCACACACACAATGTTTTGCTTTGTTCTTCATAAACAAGTTCACAGCTTGTAGTTCTTGAGTTAGGAAATGTTTCTCAATTCCATGCCTTCTGCATTAATCTTAGAAGCTTTTGTTGCTTGCAGAAACAGCAGCTGCCACAGCTTTCCACTAGACCACGTTGCCCATAGCCACATTCAGCCTGGCCTTAAAAGATTCCACGGATGGGCCTTCCACCACTTCTTTGGGAAACTTGTTCCAGTGTCTCACCACCCTTATGTTGAAGAACTTCCTAACATCTAAGATAAATCTCCACTCCTCTAGCTTGGATCCATTCCCCCTATGTTGTTTTTCTGCCCCCAGTTCAGGGCACCATTGGGTGATGAGTGAAGGCACAAACCCCATTGCCATATAACAACAAGATTCCAGAAATGCAGAGAGCAGAGAATCTCAGAAGATGTCCCCGAAAGTCCTTTATTGCTGTGTTGTAGAATCCCCAGCATTACAGAGTCTCAGAGTCCTACTTACAGTAGTAGTCCCAGGAGCTCTTAACAGACAAAGCAGGTATCAGAAGTCTTGAGCATATCACTCGCAGCATCCCTACACTTGAAGCCCTTGCCAGACAAAGTAGCAAACTAAGAGAAGCAAATGTCCCTAGCAGCCATAAACGAAGCCGCTCCTAAGTCCCTAACTCAAGAGTCAGAGTGTGAGAGTAACTATTGCTCAGTGTCTTTTATACTCTTTGTTATCAATCCCTTAACCAGTAAATTACAACCACATATATAAGCTAAAATCTTTTCCCAATGAGAGATGCCATCATGTCAAGGAGATGGCTTCTGCAGCATGTTCCAATCAAAGGATGCCAATGTGAGGATGTTATCCTTGGCATACGTGGAATGTTATTGTTTTGCTCTATGCAGCGTGCTAAGGAATCAGTCAGCTAGGGAATCATGCACTCTGCATGCATCCAGCCCTCAGAACAGTATCTGCAACACCCCTAGCCCTATCACATCCTAAAAAGTCCCTCACAAGCTATCATGCAGGCCCCATTCAGATACTGGAAGGCCACAATAAGTTCTCCACAGAGACTTCTATTCTTCAGACTGAACAACTCCAACTATCTCAGCTTGTCTTCACAGGAGAGGTCATCCAGCATTCTGATCATCTTTGTGGCCCTTCCCTGAACATCTTCCAGCACATCTATATCTTTCTTGTAATAGGGGCTTGTCCTCATTTGGTGCCAGGCAGATCTTCTCTTGCCCCTGAGAGGGGCAAAAGAAAGACACTCACACAAATGGATTGCAAAAGTGATGGAAATTTTAAATGGAAAAGCAGTAAATGTTTTACCGAAGCTACAAGCACAGTGACAAAGATACCCCAAAGTGTACAGAGTCCCTTATAGCACACCCAAAGGCCTCCCAACACTTCCCTTTTACCCACTGGGGGGTATACCCAAAACCTCCAGGGCTCTTTCTTTCCCCCCACTGCTAGGCTAGTCTCATCTGGCCAGGTCTGAAACTGCCCCTCCCCCCTTCTCCTCCTGGCCTTGAAATAATTCCCCCCACCATTACCCAATAGGAAGCATCTCCCATGGGAGCAGAAAGAGGAAGAGAATGACTTTGCAGATGGATTTATAGGGCGCAGGATATCAGGGGTATGAAATATGCTATTTTCTGGGTTGGACACTCAGGACACCAGAGGTGCAACTTATGTGGCAGGAGCAGGAGGGACCCAGCCTAAACTGCCACAGGGCTCCAGAACTGGACTTAGTACTCCAGGTAGGGCCTCATAAGAGTGGTGCAGAGGGGAAGTCACCTCCCTTGACTTGTTGGCCACATTTTTCTTGATGCAGCCCAGGATACCTTTGGCTTTCTGGGCTGCAAGTGTACACTGGCATCTTACATTGAGCTTCTCATCCACCAGCACCCCCAAACCCTTTTCAGGGCCGCTCCCAAGCCAGTCACCGCCCAGCCTATATGAGTGCTTGGGATTGCCCCGACCTAGATGCAGGACCCTGCACGTGGTGTTGGACCGTGCATGCAATTAGTGTATTTCTAATGCCTTTCTCTGAAATTGCCTGAATTTACCTGAAACAGCAAACATACATCAGATATTGAGGCTGAGTAATCATTCACATCACTATGGGAAGCAGAACTTAGAGCTAGCTGTGCTTTGTACATCAAAGCCAATGTCCTGCTGCACCTGCAGTAGTTATGAAGTGTATTCCTCCAAAGAGGAATTTTCTTTATACTGCCTTATGCTATTAAAATGCTGGTTTTGAAGTGTGCATTTCTCTGCTATTATATGACTTTCATCCTTCACACTCCTACTCAGCTTCTTAAATGTGTACAGATAAATTTCATCTGATGACATTGATTTTATGCTACTAGCAGATCCACAAATGGACTTAAAAGAATTATTTTTTAAATTGGTATCATAACTAGTGAATTTTTCAGTCTTAATTTGTTATTGGAAAAGATACCTATACTTATTATGGAAGATACAGATGTATTTTGTGGTACTAATACAACTGACTTTACTTGAAACTAAAATAATTCCTTTTTGTTCTTTTTGTTGAGCATATTTTTTAATTTTTAGGGAAAAATTAAGTAGTTAATCTAACTGAGGTGTTATTATCAATGGAGGGAAGCAGGCACCCAGAAAGGGCAATTAGGGCAATTTAGGCCACACCTTGAGTACTGTGTCCATTTCTGGGCCCCTCAGTTTAAGAAGGACATTGAGACATTTGAACGTGTCCAGAGAAGGACAACAAGGCTGGGGAGAGGCCTTGAGCACAAGCCCTATGAGGAGAGGCTGAGAGAGCTGGGATTGTTTAACCTGGAGAGGAGGAGGCTCAGGGGAGACCTTGTTCCTATGTGCAACTACCTGAGGGGTGGTTGTGGCCAGGAAGGGGTTGGTCTCTTCTCCCAGGCAACCATATCATAGTATCATAATATCAGTCAGGGTTGGAAGGGACCACACTGGAGCGGGAGGACGCAGTCTTGGGCTGCACCAGGGGAAGTCTGGGCTCAAGACAAGGAGAAAGTTATTCACTGAGAGGGTTGTTGGCCATTGGAATGGGCTGCCCAGGGAGGTGGTGGAGTCACCATCCCTGGAGGTGTTCAAGAGGGGATTGGATGTGGCACTTGGTGCCATGGTTTATTCATGAGGTCTGTGGTGACAGGTTGGACTTGATGATCTTTGAGGTCTCTTCCAACCTTAGTGATACTGTGATTCTGTAAACCTATTCAGATATGTATCTTTTTTGAAAAATAATTCACTTGGAATTACACAATATGTATTATGTTGCAATCACCTTTATGCAGGTTCTGAAGTGTTTACCTCATTGCAAATGAGGCATGACAAAAAGTGTGAGAAGTTGTAGCCACCAGTGAAAACAGCTAACTCCTCTATTTCTCTGATGGTGTATGCCTTCCTTCCTGGCAGTATCTTTTACAACACTGTTGTAGTTATATAAATTTATTGGCTGGAAATATGATAAAATATGAATATTATTTATTAAATATAAAAAATTGCTTTCCCAAGCCAATTTTATTCAGGTTCATTTGCCCGGTCAATGACAGGTTGCTTACACACAGTAGAAGGCTAATAAACAGTAGAGTAACAGTCTAGAGCAATCAGAACTTGGAATACTGAGGAACAAACTGGAATCTCCCTATGCATGCAAAACCAAACAACAACACTGCCTCAGGTGGTGCAGACGGAGGACCTTGAGCTCACAACGGAGCTAACGGAGGTAGCAAGCTATAAAGCTCAGAAATAACCAGGTAAAATAGCATATTTTACTCATGAACCGCCAAGCTGCTAACTATCAAAACCTTTGCTGGATGAGGAGATGTTTTGGGTTCATAGTTATAGTCCAAAGGGCAGTATCCACAGATTTAGAGGAAATGAGAGCAGGCTGCTGTAGTGGAGGCCCAACTTGAGCACGATACCACTAAAACAAAAGAACCTAAGGCCCTGAAGAAAGGAGCAAATAGGGTGCTTGTAGCTGCCTTGAATCCCATTAATGAACAGGGGAGCAAGATAGGAGAGTAACAAGCATGCAAGCGATGAGTGCAACGAGCAAAAAGTATAGGAGGTCCTTCTCTATAAATTCCCTTTTTGAAAACTGAATGGCCCAATGGCACATTAGCCATTCAAATCCTGCCAATCAATTAAAAACATTTATGTGGCAAGTAGACTGCACACACCTTCTCTCATGGCATCTGACACGTGCAGTTGCCTCTCTGAAATGTGAGGCTCAGGGATCAGGTTCAGCTTCCACTCCCCTCCAGGCAGCCTTAACAACACCTGTCTATTAGGCTTCTCAGTCTCAATCTGGACCCTGTAACAGAGAGGGAAGAGAGAGGGGCAGTGGCTCAAAACAGATTTAGCTGTCTTGTTAATGTCTCATCCAGGACAAACACACCAGAATTATACATTGTTCTCATGTAGTTTGTTATTAACTGAAGTACATAAAGCAAGCCAAATAATTCAATCCTGGAAAACTGTGGATTTCAACAAAAGCATGAGCTGTGAGGAAGGAAAAAAGAAACAAGAAAAAGTTTAGAAACTCTTTTTGGTACCAACTCTGAAAATGAATAGAGTTACATCATAATTCCCTTGGACGTGGGTAAAAAACAATAGCTATTGTGAATGGTGACTGCTCATTTTGATGTTCAAATCAGTATCTGTCTGAAAAGATTTCATCACGTTGTAAATAATTTTCTCAAGCAGTGTAGATCACTAATTTTCTTTGGAAGCGAATCAGTCAACATGTTATTCAGGACACACCTGGAGGGCAATTTGCTTGACTCAAGTTTTGTGGAACAGAAATGACACAATGTTAATTTGCTTTTAAACTGCTTGCCGTATCTAAGCGTTGAAAAAGCAATTGAAACAGAGCAAACTGAATTCATTGAGATATCAGCCGTACAGTCCTTTTATATGAGTAGTTAATATGTTCACATTTTCCAAACTTGTTCTTTTCAGAAATCCCAGTGACAAATTATTTGTTGATTTATATTCTGCTCTACATTTGAAGAAAATATGCCCATGAAGCTTAAGTTAAAATGTTTCAGATTTTTTTTTGTCTCTGCATTGTTACAGAGTTTAAATACTTTACTTAATGGCTTAGAATAAGTTGCACTGGGGGTATATATTGATCTATAGAGAGATCTATTTGCAAATAGCATCTATAAGAACACTCAAACTCAAGATCCAATTAATTTATGTGTTTACAAGCATTTATATTCAAATATTAACATGTAATTTATTACTCTTAATTTATTAATTCATCAATTAATACATGGCAACGATTTGCATTAATAGGATCTCAGTCTCTATCATTAGTACTGCTAGCAACAAATATAATCATAGTATTTATGTTACATTTCAGTTAAGCTTAACTCGATTGATTCAGGTGATTTGAACATCCTCTGGAATGGCTTATCTTTTTCCAGTCATTCATCATAGATGATTGCAGTGCAAATGTTAGTGTAAATTTAACTAGGACTCACCCTGCCTATGTTTGGGCCATATCTGGGGCTAAACTATAGCAGTTATTCTATCATCTGATGGTCCCTCCTCAGCAGATAAGAATAATCAGGGAAAAGAGAGAAGACAGGCTGAAATTAAAATGGATTTAATGAAATTGCAAACTGATACCAATGTTAATACAACATATAAAAACTTGTCCTCAGCCCAGCAGAAGTGCAGCAGTCACAATATCCAGGAAGGCAGTCCTTAGAAACAGGAGCCCACATGCAAAGCTCTAGCAGAAAACATCCCTCTCTATAGCAAACTTCTTTCTTTGTATGGAGTGTGATGATCATAGCATTGGATACTCCTGTGAGCTAATTCAGGTCAGCTGTTCTCACTGACTCAGAGCTGCTGATGGTCTGCAGCCCATGGCTGGCCTGTGATGCTGTCCCAGCAAATATATTTGTAACAGTTTATCTTTCAAAAGCCACCATCTCAGTGATAAGGAATAAGTAGTTACCATCTCCAGCATCTGCAGACCAAGGACTCCTGCTCATCCTAATTCCCAGAGACCTGCGTTCCCTGCCCAGGTTGAGGAATATGGCTACTGTTGACCCTTCAACCTTCAGCAAGGCTGACACAAGCTCAGAGGACACTGACACAATCAGTCACACAGGCAGCCACAAACAAGGCACTGCTTCCATCAGTACCCACATTCAGGACTCACATCAGACACAGGCATAGGGAGCCACTTCTGCTCCTTCTCTTGGACTTGCACAAGCAGAAGGCCACTTGTGCAGCAAACACCACACTAAAGATTCACAAGCACACATACACTTGTGGATCCCCTGAATACCAATATGTCCTCTACACACCCAACACTCCTGTTGACATACAAAGCATCAACTGAAGAGAAATCACAGCAGGTAATATTTCTGTGAAAATTCTGCCAAATCCACTGTATTGCATCATGCTATGACCTAACATAAGGACAGACATCTGCTGAGCAAGCTGGAGGGCTAAGATGTTGGAGGATGAGTCCTTTATCTACAGGATATATTGGAGGTAGGAAGAGGCCTGGTTGTGTTAATCAATCAGGTAGAGAGGGTGGATCATGATCTGATATTGATTGTCCAGGGGCAAACCCAGAATCTTTCTCAAGTCTCTGTTAAGATTAAATATAGCCACTTGATACAACAACTGCCCCCTAATACATCAGTATCTTGGCAGGAGTCAGTTACTTCATTTCTGCCACTTCTCAGGACTCATTGATCACAAGGAAGGAAATAATGCAGCTAGTCATTATTCCCAGGAAAGTGTTCTGGTTATTTTATTATTTTCTACACACTTCTGAATGGTTAGTGACAAGGTCGAATAACAAATGCATGCACTTCAGGAGGATAAGCATCTTAGAAATGCTTATGGTAGAGACCCTGAAGGTTGCTATTGCTATTATAAGGTGAGAGGAAAAAAACAATCTCTTAAGGCATGTACCATTGTGATGGCTATTACTATTCTATTGGTATGTGTAAAGTTTTCTGGAAAATTAATGTACCATGTACTAAGCAACCAGTTTCTGTGAACTAGCTCTCTACATCTGATTCAGCGTGTAATTAATATTTAAACATCTTTTCCCTCTTCTTTACTTTTATATTGTTTCTGGATGACAAATATTTTTGCAACTTGAATAAACATTAACCAGGGTCTTTAAATTAATGTTTGTATATATTTTCTGGTTTATTTACATACTGAACATCTGACTATATCTGTTTCTATCCTTAGGTGTATGCCAAGTACCATATATTACTTTTCCTGTCTGCAGAAATATAATGTATTCATTCGTTGAGGCATAACAGAAAAATTATCAGTAGTAGCAGATAGAACTGAAAGATCATTCCATGAGTTTGGGATTCTGTTAATGGGAAGGACTGCAAACTTAGAATAGAATAGAATAGAATAGAATAGAATAGAATAGAATAGAATAGAATAGAATAGAATAGAATTGAATTGAATTGAATTGAATTGAATTGAATTGAATTAACCAGATTGGAAAAGACCTTTGAGAGCATTGAGTCCAACCTATCACTCAACGCTATCTAATCAACTAAACCATGGCAATACTTTGCAGTGAGAACTATTCAAAACAAAGGCAACATGTTCAACAAAAAAACAAAAAAAAAATAGATGGGAAAGGGAAAGGGAAAGGGAAAGGGAAAGGGAAAGGGAAAGGGAAAGGGAAAGGGAAAGGGAAAGGGAAAGGGAAAGGGAAAGGGAAAGGGAAACGGAAAGGGAAAGGGAAAGGGAAAGGGAAAGGGAAAGAAAAGGAAAAGAAAAAGGAAAAGGAAAAGGAAAAGGAAAAGGAAAAGGAAAAGGAAAAGGGAAAAGGAAAAGGAAAAAGGAAAAAAAAAGGGGGGTAAAAAAGGAAAATAACAACTAAACCAAAATGGAATCTCTTTCCAATTTAAAACCTAGAGATACTGTAATTCTTTGAAAATTAAATTGAGTATGTGGTTTTGTACATTCATTTTTATACTGGAGCTTGTGGTGGATTGATTTTGAATTTAACTTATTCTGTATTACATTTGTCTGAAACACCCTTGGGAAATACACTGCTTATAAATAAGCTACAGTGGAGATCGTATTTAGCCATATCTGAGTATAACATTAAAAACGTATTTGTCTCTGGGCAGTTGGGTTGGGGCCATGATATTTCACAGCTATTTTGTATGAATTTTCTTTTCAAACTGATTCATCTTAAACACTTCAATACCCTTGCAGAGGGGTCCATAATTCAATTCTACACTGTTTCAAAACTTTTGAACATTCCTATGAGTGGTCATTCTCTATTTTTTCTCTCCTTTTTTATGTTTTCTCTAGTAACATATACTAAATAATTATCCGTTATTACTTCTCCTGTACCACATCATTCATGATGTTCATAACTCCTCTTAGTCATACTTTTTTCAGATGGAATAGGTTCTAGGCTACCGTATCTTTTCCTTTTTTATTTTTAAATACATAGAATAGAATAGAATAGAATAGAATAGAATAGAATAGAATAGAATAGAATTAAACAAGTTGGAAAAGACT
This sequence comes from Dryobates pubescens, assembly GCF_014839835.1. Classification (NCBI taxonomy): domain Eukaryota; kingdom Metazoa; phylum Chordata; class Aves; order Piciformes; family Picidae; genus Dryobates; species Dryobates pubescens. The sequence goes on along the minus strand of NC_071618.1, from coordinate 36,708,426 downwards.
TTTGAGATCATCGAGTCCAACCTATCATCCAACACCATCTAATCAACTAAACCATGGCACCAAGCACCCCATCCAGTCTCTTCCTAAATACCTCCATTAATGGTGAGTCCACTACCTCCCTGGGCAGCATAGTCCAATGGAAAACCACTCTTTCTGTGAAGAACTTCTTCCTAACATCCAGCCTAAATCTCCCCTGGTGCAGCTTGAGACTGTGTTCTCTTGTTCTGGTGATGGTTGCACAGGAGAAGAGACCAACCCCCACCTGGCTACAAGATCCCCTCAGGAAGTTGTAGACAGCAATAAGGCCTTCCCTGAGCCTCCTCTTCTCCAGGCTAAGCAACCCCCAATGATCAAACATGGGAAGACAGTGTATGTCATTAATGCTTTAAGTGATGGGTGTAATTTGAACTGACAGAAAGTTGGTCTCAGTGGGATGAAAGACCACACCAAAATCACAGCATTCATGGATTCTGGAAGACTGCCCATCCAATTTACTTTCTTTGAGACTTTTGTAATCCAGCTAAGTGCATTTGAGCTGAAACAAACAGAAAGGAATACAGTATTCAAGATTTGGATTTGTATCATTATTTATTTGTTTAGATTTATGTTGTCTCTGCTGAGTACAGAATAGAAAATTTCAGAGGATGCTCCACTGATCATACACATAATTTCATATCTACATAGATTCCAATATTTTTAAAGGAAAAACAGCTAATTTAAAGTATGTTACTCCAGGTCAATAAGATCAGAACCTATAGCCAGTCTTACAACTCTACTGAAAGTTTTACTAATTTTCAACTAGATGTGGAGGCTCTAAATATCATTATCCTTTGTTTTCATGAAGTTAGAAGCTAAAACTTTTGTAGTCTTGATTATGGAGGTGAGTCCTAACTAGACTTTCCAAGTATAATCCCACAGAACTGTTTTATCTTCTGAAAATGAACTGGGAACACTCTTTGGTTTGGATTTGTTTATCTGCTAGCTTGTTTCTAGAATACATAAAGCCGAACGGACCTCTGGAGATCATCTACTTCAATCCCCCTGACAAAGCAGGTTCACCTAGAGCAGGTTGCGCAGGATTGCATCCAGACAGGTTTTGATTCTCTCCAGAGGAGAGTCCACAACTGGGCAGTCTGTTCCAGTGTTCTGTTGTCTTCAGAGTTTCCTTATGGTCACATGGAGCTTCCTGTGTTCCAGTTTTTATCCATTGCCTCTTATCCTGGTGCTGATCACCACTGAAAGACTTTGGCCCCATCCTCTTCACACTTGTCCTTAAGATATTTATAAACTTTGTTAAACTCTTCTCTCGGTTTTCTCCAGTATAGAGACCCAGGTCTCAGTCTTTCCTTGTAAGAGAGATACTACAGTCCCCCCACCCAGTTCCCTAATCAAATTTACAGCTCTAATGAAACCTGCAAATTTCTTGCCATTTGACAAAACAGCAATAAAAGGAGGTATTCAGTCCTGCCCTTATCTTTAGCTTTATACTTTGAATGGGGAAAAGTGATCCTAGAGGCCTTAATTAAGAAGAGTGAATTGTAAAGCTTGCAAGAAAGTGTATCAAAGGAACAGGTTTCCATACAGGGAAAGCTTCCTACTCCAGTGCAAGACATTATGTACTATTGATATTATGTAAAATCTGTATTTATAATTCTACATACACACAATTAGATCTAATAATATAAAATATCAATAATTGTGATTATGTTACATATAGCATAACACAACATAACAATATATTGTGCCTATAAATATATTTATACACTATAATTACATCTGTAATTTTAATAATTATCATATGGAAATGATGCATTCATTACTAAAAAAAAAAAAGAAAAAGCCAAAATAGTCACAATGTTATCGGAATTCAAATAAAATACCTTATTATTCCACAATCAGGTGTATTAATCTGAGTAAAAATGTTAAAGGACTTTTAAACGATGGGCCAAAATGAGAATTGAAAGTGGAGAGGCAATACTAATTCTGTCATGGTATGAATTGCATGATTTTGTTTTTACTGAGTGTACTGTAAAAATCCCTCCTTGGACTTTCATAGTATATACTGCCAATGACTTTCACTCTCAGAATTTAATAGTCCTGTGTGGCATTTATGGTCTTTTTATATCAATTTCTTGATAGATAGTGTTTATTCTATGTATTGCAGACTCAGTGGTAGAGTTTATTGCAGCCATCATTTTACACGTCCTCCAAGCATTTCAGCTCCTACTCCTAAAGTATGATAAGAAAATATATGTTTAACATATAGATTCTTGACTCCTACCATGCAGATTTTTTGACACATTCAGCTGTGCAATCCAATTAATCTGTGTCAATGATAATATCAGGAATATATAATCTGTGGAGTCATGCTTTCTTACTACTAAGAATAAATTACCTACTAAGCCATTAACTTCTGAGACATTGATGTGAAATTCTGATTAATAATGCATCTCAACAGGAATGTTGACATATTTGTCCATTGCCATAATTGATGCAAAATTACATGCTTTTCTAAAACAAATACAAATATTAAATTTCATACAGCAGCTCAGTATCTTACTTAAAATGGAATAGATCACTCCATTCCTTTTCTTTTGTATTTAACCTTTTCCAAGGTAATAGAATAGAATAGAATAGAATAGAATAGAATAGAATAGAATAGAATTAAACAGGTTGGAAAAGACCTTTGAGATCAAGTCCAACCTATCATCCAACACTATATAATCAACCAACCCATGGCACCAAGCACCCCATCAAGTCTCTTCCTAAACACCTCCAGTGATGGTGACTCCACCACCTCCCTGGGCAGCACATTCTAATGGCCAATACTTTTTCTATGACAAACTTCTTCCTAACCTCCAGCCTAAACCTCCCCTGGTGCAGCTTGAGACTGTGTCCTCTTGTTCTTGTGCTGGTTGCCTGGGAGAAGAGACCAGCCCCCACCTGGCTACAACCTCCCTTCAGGTAGTTGTAGAGAGCAAGAAGGTCTCCCCTGAGCCTCCTCTTCTCCAGGCTAAGCAACCCCAGCTCCCTCAGCCTCTCCTCATAGGGCTTATGCTCCAAACCCCTCACCAATTTTGTTGCTCTTCTCTGGACACGTTCCAGCAAGTCAACATCCTTCCTAAACTGAGGGGCCCAGAACTGGACACAGTAGTCAAGGTGTGGCCTAACCAGTGCTGAGAAATTAAGATATTAAAAATATGTCACTTGTAATTCCCATTTTTCCTATGGAGATACCTTTTTGTACCCATGCTGGAAGTGTTTGGTATTTTTCCTGATTGGAAGAATGGAATACACAACAGTATAAATAATATATATGGTATTGTCCTTGTGAGATAGCTGATAGGAGACATTCAAAATCTGTACAATGGAGACCTACTCAAACACTTTTCTATTCCAGAAATAAGAGGTTTCTGTCTGTGGACTGCCTAACGTACAAGGAATGGGAACACTATCAATCTGCCATATGGCTGTGTTGCGGAATGTTGCTACACCAAGATGTTTTCAGTTCCCTTTATTCTTTTAAGAATCGCCACCTGTTAATGTATTTTGTGTGAAATTGAATGTTGTTTATGCTCTTCTCCATCTTCACTCTGTTAAGGAAAAAAAACACCAAGAAACATCAAAAGTGATTTACAATGATTAATGATGGTGGAATTTGCCTTCCTTGTTTTCTTCTTGAGTAAGAATTTGTGTTATTAATCTGGAGGGGTATAGGAAGGAAAGTAGCAATGCCTAGAAAAATGTGGGGGCTGTGATCTGTATCTTGAAACAGGTGGCAAAATTTGTTTGATGGGAATATGCTCCTTCTCGTACCCAAAAATTATTTCCTTTTTTGTCGCCTATGTTTTCATAACTGTTACTCAATGTAGTGCCTATGTTAAGAGTGTTTAAATTACGAGTAAAATAGTGCCTATGTTAAGGGTGTTTAAGAGTAAAATCAACACTCTTCTTGCAGATACCTCAGTACTTTCTCTCTAAGTGTAACTTTGCACAAGTTCTTTAGAAGCATATTTTCGGAGCTTAAAAATCAATGGCTCAAACATCATCTTAATGATTTTCAATTTGTTGATAGATTGTGTCCTGAAATATTTAATTCCTGGAGCCAATAATTTTAAAAAATATTTTTATTCTCCCTATCCAAGTGTTTTCACTACTGTATGTCATAGGTTGGGTCTAATTAGAAGCTGGTTGCTTGTTGTGTCCCCTGCTCACTGGGATTGGGGAGAGGAATGAAACAGAAAAGTATAGAAATACGTGGGTCAAGATTAAGGCAGCTGAACAGATGAAGCAAAGTTACATAGACAGCCAAAGCGAAATAAGGCATTAATTCACTGCTTCCCATCAGCTAACAGAAACTTAGCCATTTGCTCAGAACACATATTGGTTAATCCAGACAAATGCTGTAATCACAAGCATCCCACCTTCCACCTTCTTTACCTGATTTTTTTGTTGCTAGGCACACCATCATATGACGTGGAGTATCCCTTTTGTCAACTAGGAACTGCTGACCTCACTGTGTCCCCTCATAACTTGTTGTGCAGTCCCAGCCTATTGGCTTAGTGATGGAGTCAGAGTTAGAAAAAGAGAAAACCTTGATACAAATGTAAAACACAGCACCACAATTCTTCCCCAGCCAGCACCAGCAGAACACAGTATTGGCTCACTCTTCTTGGAGTCCCATCAGACTGCTGATCTAGGTTCCTATCTGAGAAAATGTTACTAAAAACCAAAATAAAATACAGTGATCACATGAGAAAATTATAACATGATTATTCATTCTCAGATTTGGTGCAAAATAATAAAAAATGGATCTAAGCATATAACTAATTTCCTTTTTAGTTTTTTGGTTGGTCGGTTGGTTGGTTTTGTGGGTTTTTTTTGTTGTTGTTGTTGGTGTTTTGTTTTTTTTTTTTGCTTCACAGCTCAACACAGTTACTAAAATCATAGAATCATTTTGGGTGGAAGAGACCTATAAGGCTGTAAGGTCACGAAGCCCAACACCACCACAGCCATTAAACCATATAACCTGAAGTGCCATGTTTACCCATTTCTGAACACTCCCAAGGCTGGTGGCACCACCACCTCTGTGGACAGCCTATTGTAGTGACTGATTAAAGACGATGGAGATTGGAGTCAATACAGCTGACCAATATGATCGAGTATTGTTCCTTTATTGTTCCAGTATTGCAGGCCTATGGTGCGAGTATAGCACAGCGAAGTAAAGCAATGAAGAAGAAGGGAAAGGAAAAAGTGTGTAGCAAGGGAACTTCTACAACTTAGATAAACTCAGAGAGCCTCATTGGCATGGCTTCATTGGTTCCCTATGAGTGACCACACATCGCACTACTATAGATTATTGGTCCAACTACTAATGACACGCGAGGTTGTTGATGCAGGTGCATGTCCTGTTGTCCCAAGATAACTTGCTGTGTTTATAGCTACCTGTGTCCTGTTTTAGTTGCATGCTGCAGGCATGGCACTGGTTTTGCTGGCTCTGCACTTATGCTGAGCATGGCCTACCACCATGTCAGGCTCTAGGCCTGCACTGCCAGATTGCTCACACTGCTTGTTGCTGGCATTGCCACACCTGATGACCCTTTCAGTAATGAAATATTTTTTTCTAATATCCAATCTAAACCTTCTATTGGACAACCTAAGGCTATTTCCTCTTGTCCTATTGCTAATTACTTAAGAAAAAAGACCAAGACCCCCCTCACTGCAACCTCCTTTCAGGAAGTTGTAACAATATGTGGTAGTTTTAGGCTATGCCTTTAAATTTTTGTTACAGATTTTGAACAGAGAAGCAGAAAAATGTAAATAAGTCACTATTGTCATAAAAAGGAAAATAAAGATAATTTTAAATTATTCCATTGGAAAGATATCTACCATAAGAGTGCTTGTACCAAAATATTCTGGAGGGCTTCTCTTCTCTGTTCGTTTCATTGCTCTGGAAAGGATACTAACCCTGCTTCTGCTTGACCTTGGCTGCATTGTTTTGGTTAAGTCTAATGGCTACTTTTTCACTGCTTTTTTCTCTCTTTTGGACAGGGGATGGGGAAGCAGAGAACTCTCCTGCTCTCTGACCAGTGGTTCTCATGTTGTTAATTGTAAATATCTGTAAAATATTGTAAATACTGTGTATTTTGTACATATTCATTGTATTCCACTGTATAGTGTAGTTTTGTCTGTAAATACAGCTTCCATTTGTTTCCAACTGAGCTGCTCTGGCAAAGTTAATGTTGGGGGAAAATCTCAACCCACCACACAACAAAGAACAGAAAGCAGTAAAGTCTCCTCTCAGCCTCCTTGTCTCCAGACTAAACAATTCCACTTCAACTGCTCCTCATAAACCTAATCCACACAGCTTTTCAGTGTTGAATGTTTTAGTTTGTTTTACACACTTGTGTTCCTAATGAACTATCTGAAAATAATCTTGTAAGGGATTTGATACTGGCAAGGGGGGCAGCGTATGCCAGCAGAGAAATATAACCCAAACTAAATGTAAATATTGAAGGGTTTTGGTTTATTCCCTGTTATGCATTTTATCTTCCATGAATATATTTGCACAGAAAGAAAGTCTGTGTCAGCACATCTGTGTCTTTATATGAAATTCTGTTTCTACAGAAAAACTTCCTGAGAGGTTACTGAGCCAGCAGTGTGCCCAGGTGGCTACGAAGGCCAATGGCATCTGGCCTGCATCAAGAATAGTGTGGCCAGCAGGAGCAGGGAAGACATTGTGTCCCTGTACTCAGCACTGGTTAGGCCACACCTTGAGTACTGTGTCCAGTTCTGGGCCCCTCAGTTTAAGGACATTGAGACTCTTGAATGTGTCCAGAGAGGAGAAATGAAGCTGGTGAGAGGCCTCAAGCACAAACCTTATGAGTGGCTGAGGGAGCTGGGATTGTTTAACCTCTAGAAGAGGAGGCTAAGGGGAGACCTTATTGCTGTCTACAACTACCTGAAGGGTGGTTGTAGCCAGGAGGGGGTTGGTCTCTTCTCCCAAGGAACCAACTCCAGAACAAGAGGATGCAGTCTCAAACTGCATCAGGGAAAGTTTAAACTCAAGGTGAGGAGAAAGTTCTTCACTGAGAGAGTCATTCGCCATTGGAATGTGCTGCCCAGGGAAGTGGTGGAGTCACTGTCCCTGGAGGTGTTCAAGAGGGGATTGGATGTGGCATTTGGTGCCATGGTCTAGTAGGCATGAGGTGTTGGGTGACAGGTTGGACTTGATGATCTTTGAGGTCTTTTCCAAACTTTTTGATTCTATGATTCTATGATAATGTATGCATTCATTCAAACACGCATATATGTACAACTGTGAATGTATATCTACACAATACATGTACATTTTTATGTAACAAATTTTAGTTGTGGGTTTGGGGAGATTATTTTTTTTTTTCCCCCAGCAGTTAAATTATACCAGGAGAAAGCAACTAAAGACCAATATATTAAATGGCACCCCAAATTCTTCACTGAAGTATTTTCAGTATTTTATACTTTGTAGAGTTAATCATTTTTATGCAGTGAACAAGTGCATTTATAATTGCATGTCAATGTAAAGATACTTTTTTCTCTCTGCAAAGTAATAACTGCACTGTGAGTGAAAGAGTGAAAGGGTTTTGGTTTTTTTTTTCTTTACTTTTACTAAGTGATATAAACATACTTTGCAATACCATCTGACCTAAATTATCCATGGCATAACTGACAAGTGATTTTACTGTCTCTTGTAATTGTGTGCAATCTCTCTATTTGTTTAAAAGTTGTTGTCCACAGAACTATTATTTGGCAAGTAGATGCTTTGAATTTCTTTGGTAAATTCTGCAAAATATGATGTAAATTACATGAATAATTTCTGTTCAGACACACATTCTTCATTCAATGAAAATATCATTAAAATACATATTTTTCTGGTAACTTTCAGTGATAGACTTCAAAAACTTAATACTCCTGTATAATCTGCTTAAAACTCTTTCAGTCTTTGGCTGTGAAATTGTCTTTTTTGTTTCTCAGCAGAGGGTCTGTAAGGCAGTTGTGATCCAGAATACACACGTACGCAGACTACCTACAGGCAGAGGATTTACACAAAGTGGTCTCTACTGATTGAAAATACAGCTGATCCATATTTACTGATGAATCTTTATGCTGTTAGCCATCAGAAAATATATGTATTGGTTACTGTCAAACTCAGTGGTTACCTTGCAAGTTGAAAAGGTACTGGCTTTGATGCAGAATGAGTATGATGTCCTACATTAACCAACAGTGCTCTCTTCAGATCTGATTCAACTCAACTGACAGTGAAAGAACCACACTATGGACACAATCTCTCTATAAACTGGGTAACATTGATGCTCACATTTCTAAGATTCTTTCTTTTTTTTCAAGTTTTAAGTGCTGTCTTTTTTTATTGCCTTTTTATATTTTAAAGAGGTTATTGATATGGTGAAAGAAATTCACCATGTTTTTAAGAGTTCACACAATCTAAAATCAAAAGCCATTTGTATGTCACAAACAAAAAAAAATGTACACTAATTGTTTTGTCAGGCCTTTCAAACAAATACATGAGCAAGATTAATTAAACCATTTTACATTCATTTTACATGCACATTCATATGTTTACATTACTAGGTAGACTGAGAGTATTCTGTGGATCATTGTATTACTATAGAAGTGCAAAGAGCTAAAAATTAACATGAAATTACAACATGAATTTGTGAGAATACGGGCATGAAATCCTCATCTAGGTTCTAGAGCCAAGTATTTTATATGGTCACATTCACCTCAAAACTAAGGGCTTTTTTTTCTTTTTAGTATGTTGGAAGTCTATACTTTATATGCTCATGGACACATGGTTGTGTTTATAAGAAGTTGAAACAGAATCATAGAATCATAGAATCAGCCGTGTTGGAAGAGACCTCCAAGATCATCTAGTCCAACCTATCACCCAGCCCTATCCAATCAACTAGAACATGGCACTAAGTGCCTCATCCAGTCTTTTCTCGAAGATCTCCAGTGACGGCGACTCCACCACCACTCCAGGCAGCCTATTCCAATGGCAAATCACTCTCTCTGTAAAGAACCTCTTCCTAATACCTAGCCTGTACGTCCTGTGGCACAACTGGAGACTGTGTCCCCTCGTTTTGTTGCTGGTTGCCTGGGAGAACAGACCAACCCCTCACCGGGCTACAACCACCCTTCAGGTAGCTGTAGACAGCAATGAGGTCACCCCCAAGCCTCTTCCTCTCCAGGCTAAATATCTCCTTGTAACAGGTTTGCATTCATCAAGTAAAATTCTATAGCTATGAATAATGAAGAAATGAGTAGAATTGTGCAGTAGTCACCAAGTGAAATTTGTGTTTGAGCTCTGAATGTATAACTAACTGCTTAGAAAGGGTTAATGTGTAACTTTCTTTTAGAAAAAAAGAAAAAAAAAGGCAAAAAAGAAAAAAGAAAATAGAAAAAAGAAAAAAGAAGAAAAAAAAAGAAAAGAAGGCCTTATTTCATTATTGGAAATGGCATTTTTTACATCTTGCATTTGTTCATAATTAATATAATTAGAGAGAGACACTGAAAGAACTTCTGTGGCTCATAATTGATTCCCTGCTCATTTCAGTTGCATTTGTAATTTTTTCAATTTTTTAAATTTTTTTTTTTTTTTAATTTTACCACAGACATTTACGAGATAATAGCTGTGTGTTCATTCTAAAGCAGTCTGTCCTCAAGTACAAATCCAAGCTGACTCACTGAGATCGCCATATGAAGTTACAAAATTATTCTCTTGGAACATCACATTAGGAAATGTCACAGCAAACTTGCTCGCTCACATATTAACAAGGCTTACATACTGAAGATGTGTAAGGAGAGAGTACTTAGATCCAAATGGTGTTTATATTTGAATTTGGGGTTCACTGATGCCAAATCTTTTTGAGCTTCTCTAATCAGATTTTGCCACCATATGGCAAGCATCAGTTTTATCTTGTGGTAATCTGACCTTCTTGCACCAAATCTCCAGTGAATGCAGAGAGAAACTGAGAAAGTGTCTAGTGATTTTGGATTCAAAATAGAGCAGAGTCAGATGAATGTTGAAATGTTACCTTTTTGATAATACATACTGCATGGCAGTTGTTATACCAGTATTTAGGGGGGGAGGGAGGGAAAGGTTATTTTGAATCCCAGTCTAGGAAACCTAATAGATCCTATTCCCTGGGACATAACACAGTGTCTTGTCTTTTGGAAGATTTCATATGACATAAAAGTACTAACTCACATATTCTTTTCCAGGGACAAAATCTGGGCTTACATATAGGTGTGAGAGCCTCATCCAAATGCCTGACAGTTTTCCTGCTGTTTTTCCATGTGGGTACTGGCAATGCACCAGGTACTGCCATAGTCAAATCAAAAGGTACCTTAACACCTTGGGTAATAAGGGAAGGAATATCAGTGCTTGGCTGCTGTTAGATCTCTCAGCTCAAAGTTTAGGTTCAGGCAGATACTAATGGGCAGGGAGCAAAAGGCAGTGCTAACAGTCTCAGATTTCTTGGTCATAATAGTATTCCACTAAAATCTGGTCAGCCTGTTCTAGTGTGAGGTGTCCCTGCCCATGGCAGGGGGGTTGGAACTAGATGATCCTTGTGGTCCCTTCCAACCCAGACTGATTCTATGATTCTATGAAAACTATATTTGGCTTTATAAAGCAAATTAACTAATAGGAAATATGCTCAAATTTTGTTTTAACTATATAGAAATGCTGACAATCTATACATATGACAACAGTTGAATAAAAATTACTTAAAAGTGAAGAGTGATGACTTTTCTAAGGAACTGATAGTAGAAAAAAAAGAGGAAAAGTAAATATAATACAATTCAGAAAAGCCAACATGGCAACTCAGGGAACCAGAGACAAAGTGCTTCAGAGAGAGAGAGTTTAGCTATGAAGGAATATGAGAGATCTGGCAGTACAAGAAAAGCTGAGATTATATTCATAATGGCAAACTGTCCCATTGCACAGGAAAAAGTAAGGGGTACATTAACAGAACAATACCGAATCAGAAGCTCTTCAGGAACATGAAAATAAATATTAGATAAATAAATAAAGAATGGAAATGAGTAAATGTCTAACAATGTGCCTAGCAGATGGAAAATATATATTGGAACAAAATCAGAGAGACTCAAGTGCAAAATGAATTTCTGTTAGTAATAAGATAAGAAAGAAGCAAGGGTAAATAAGAAGCATTGAATTAGGATAGGACTGAGACAAATAATGTATTATCTTCTTTAAAAACCAAACAAATAAACAAGCCCTCCCTTTCCTGATGTTTTAACCAAATATATGAAGAAATAAACTTAATGAAGTGTTAAGAAGTACAGAGCAGAATACAGAAAGCACACTCTACTGTGTGCTTTTGTAGTACACAGTACAAAGCAGTGTGGGCAAATATTGGTTGGGCATTTTGACTGCACAATACAAAATATCTGGTCCTCTGAAAAAAATATTATCAAGAAATTTTGGGATCCAGAGTTTTAACAGGAATATTCTTAATATCTAAGTTCATAAAAGAGGTTGGGAAAAAAAAGAAAAAAAGAAAGGAGGAAACAAAAAAAGGAACAGAGAGCATTATAGCAGTGTGACCCTAATTCAAATTTCTGGCAAGTATCTCTAAAAAATTATTAAGAAATCAATTTGAAAGTACCTGAGAGATAATAAGGTGATAAAAATGGACAGCATGAGTTTGTCAAGAACTGATCATGTCAATCTAATGCAATTTCTTTCCGTGACAGGCTAACAGGCCAAGTGAATAAAGAAGCAGTAGGTTTGTTACAATTCAACTTTATTAAGAGTTTTGACACTGTCATGCAAGAAATTTCTTATAAGCAAGGTAAGAAAATGCAGTTAAGGTATAATTACCCATTTAAAACTTACTTTGAAGAAATAGTTATTACTGGTTTACTCATATCCTAGGAGGGTGGAGGATGTGTGCTCAAGAGGCCAAGATGACTAGTGATAGCCTAACTTGTATCAAAAACAGTATGGCCAGCAGGAGCAGCGAGGTGATTGTTCCCCTGTGTATGGCACTAGCAAGGCTTCATCTTGGGTACTGGGTTTATTTTTGGGCCTCTTACTACAGAAAAGACATTAAGGTACTGGAGCATATCCCCAGAGAAAGGTAACAAAGCTGGTAAAGGGTCTAAAGAAGAAGTCCTGTGAGGAGTGGCTGAAGTACCTGGGGTTTCTTTGCTGGGAGAAATGAAGGTTGAGGATAGACCTTATTGCTCTCTACAGACACATAAAAGGAGGCTGTTCTAAGGCATGTGTTGGTCTCTTCCCTCAAACAGCAAGAGAACAGTCTACAGGAAACAGCCTCAAGTTGTGCCAGGGGAGATTAAGGATGAACACTTTGAAAAATTTCTTCACTGAAAGGGTTGTCAAGAACTGGAGCAGGTTACCCAGGGAAATGGTTGAATAATCATCCCTGAAGGTATTCAAAAGAAGTGCAGACATGGTGCTTAGCGACATGGTTTAGATTCAGAATTAGTAGTGTTAGGTTAATGGTTAGAGCTGATGACCTTGAGGGTCTTTTCCAGACTACACTATGCTATGTTTCAAGTGTTATTCCTGGACCTAGTTGTCTCCCATATTATTATTAATAGTTGGAAATGGAGGAAAAATGCAATGTTGTGGAGAGGTGGCAGTCATTTTCAAGGACAGAGTAAGAGTGTGGCATGATTTTGACAAATTCCTACAAAATTCAACAAAATTAAATGCAGAGAACTTGAAATTTCATTTTGCATTTCAATATGTGCAAAACATTGTGTCACTGTCTACTACATGTGAATTGATATTCAGAGAATTCCAGTCAGAGAATACACAGAAATCCAATGGTTATACCAAAAGCTAATGTGCAAATTAAAAATTAAGACAGAATAGATAATATGACTTTTTTTTTCCGAAAATAATGGAGCCAAATAAATAAAGCAAACATTGCTCTCTACAACTACCTGAATGGGGGTTGTAGCCAGGTGGGGGTTGGTCTCTTCTCCCAGGCAACTAGCACCAGAACAAGAGGATACAGTCTCAAATTGCACCAGGGGAAGTTTAGGCTTGAGATAAGGAGTAAGTTCTTCACAGAAAGAGTTGTTGGCAATTGAAATGTGCTGCCCAGGGAGGTGGTGGAGTCACCATCCCTGGAGGTGTTCAAAAAGGGGTTGGATGTGGCACTTGAAGCCATGGTTTAATAGTCATGAGGTCTTGGGTGACAGGTTTGTGACCGTTTGAGGGCTTGATGAACTTTGAGGTCTTCTCCAACCTTATTGATTCTATGATTCTATAAATCTTGGCCTTATAATAATTTTGGAATATTATGGAATATATTAAGGAAGTGTTTAATATGTAAGACATATCGTAGTGATGTGCTTTCTGCAGCATAAGGAAAGTTCTGTCTGGAATCCTGCTTCTTAACACCCCCAGAGGGTTGTTCCCAGTCTAGACACCCTAATCTTCAAAACTGCTTTCAGACAGAAGATCCTTGCTCTCCTGCTAATTGGTTGGTTGGTTGGTTTGTTTTGATTGTTTTTCACAGTAGCAATAAACAACAGTGCCTTTATGATGTACATCATGACTTCATAAATGGATTCAGTAGCATCAATTTTAGCATATTATGTTTTAAAATTTTGACTAGAATAACAAGGTACAAGGAATAATGGTGCTACATTGCACTAAGCTAGAAACTCTCCCAGTAATGGTGTCTAATTTAAGATTCCATGAACTAATAGTAGGCAGTGAAGAACATTGTTTTGTGCATATTGAAAAGTAAAGCTGTGCACGGGACATGTGCTGACTCAGAAAGGCCTTACAGCTTCTGAAGCTGAAGAAAGGAAATATACCTTCTCCCATTTCTTGCTGCTATCATTCATGTTCTTTTTCATTAAATCTCAGAATAAATAGAGGAGTGGAAGCATTCTTGTAGAGTGTTAAGCTATTGTGCACAAACATACCTACCTCGCTCCAGCTGTTTAAAGTGCTGGTTGAGAATTTGCATGATGATTTTTAAATGTTAAAATAATTATAATGAATTAATGCATTTAGTGTACTTTGTAATAGCTCATCTGCCATGTTGCACTTATGTTCCAATAATGAAGTTTATAAAATTTCAGGCAATTCTACTGCATTTTAAGCATTAGTCCAGCCTGGGAATTGAACATTCACTCAACTTCTAGAGCTCAACTGACAAGGCAAATCCAAGGCATGTAGTCATTTGAATGGCTTATTAAACTTCAATCATAACCAATTAGCAAGGATTGTACTGTTCCCCGCCCTCATTGGTAAATACTCATTTATTTTCTTGTCTCATTTACTTTCTTGTATATCCTTATTAATAAGCTTTCTCCCCTGCATAAAGTGACATGCCTGCAAAAGAGATGAAAGAATACGGTGATGTTCTTGTAGATTACACATGCTGACATTCAAGGTCTTGCAACATTTTATTCACTGGGGCTCAAGCCTTTCACTGTCTTGTATAGCAGATATAATATAAAGACTACACACTTTCCAGTAAGTACAGAGACGAAGATATAGAGTAGAGAAAAACACTACAGGTGCCAAAATCATTCCTGATTTCTAGAAAGATTAAAGTTTTGTTCTCACATATGGGTAGGAAAAATAAAGGGCATGCATGCTAAGAATCGAAACAGCAAATAGTAGCTGACAATGGAAAAGAAAAATGCATCTTGGTCTTTACGTTGGTTGTCTGTGCTCAAAACTGCAGAGGGGGGAAAAAAATAAAGAAAAAGTAATCTTTTCTTTTTTTTTGAAGACATCTGCTTCTGTATGCTGAGAATAGTAATTAAAGTGGGGCTGAAAGTAATTCTATAAGAAGGATGTGCATTAATTCTGATTTCCTCTTCAAACATGTCTGGAATCTGGAGCCCACACAAAAGACACTGATGTTATGTGATTTCCACTCAGGTCTGGCCTCCAAAATCTGTTCCAGATGTGGAGTTCCTCTAAAGCTTGATAGCTCTGTATGAATAAATATCTGAGACATCAAAAGCGTTTGAAATTGTACCAGATGTCTATGAAAGGCCTATGCCTTAGTAACTGAATCATGCCTAACTCTTTTCTAGGGTTTACCTTTCTTATACAAACAAGCAAGCAAGCGTAGACAAAGCAAATATATGACACAAGTATGACACCCAATCTTTAAATCTGTCCTAAGTTTTATCATAGTATCAGTCAGGGTTGGAAGGGACCACAAGGATCATCTAGTTCCAACCCCCCTGCCATGGGCAGGGACACCCCATACTAGATCAGGCTGACCAGAGCCTCATCCAGCCTGGTCTTAAACACCTCCAGGGATGGGGCTTCAACCACCTCCCTGGACAACCTGGCAGATTAGATTCTTGTGCAAAAATTATTTAGGAATGTTCTGTCAAGTAGGCTGTTTTGAAAAAGTGGATTGTTAGGGCAGACTAGAATATTTTAGGATTGTTCAAACTTGCCCATTCTCTTCACTGAGGTACTGGTTTGACGGGAAGTTATTCCATTAAAGTGCATAGCAGTACAGCTCTAGTGAAAAACCCAGCAAATTTGCGGAGCAACTGAGGGCTGGATTTGGTGTCAATGGAATGTTTTATGTACATTGCACATATTCAGGAGCCAAAAATCAAACATTTAATTTTGGTTGAGATGAAAATTTAAATGTTACTTCAGCAAGTTGTCAACACATTGGTTATATTTTCAAGGCTACTAACATTTCAGTTGAAAACAGATTTTTTTTTTAAGACACATATTAAACATTTAATGAATCACTAAATACATCTAATAAAATAATAAATGTAATTAAACCTAGAATTAGGATGGCTAAATTCATAGGTCTCTGTGTCATAATTTTGAACATCAAATCCTTTCAGTTTAATTAAAACATTTTTCCCTTCTGTGCTTATTTTCAGCAATAAAACAACTGAATAAAGGAATGCTTTACCATATTTTCTGTACAGATCTCTGTGTTAATTTAGGAGTAACTTATTCAAGTACGCTGATACTGTGAGTTCTCAACACCATTGCAAGGCACAACGTGCTTCTGCGAGGTTATGCAGTCTGGTGAACTGAAAAGCCTGGTTTGAATTCAAATTGCCATTACCAACTTTATGTCAGAAATTTGACATTATTGTCATTTAATTCAATTCACTTGTTTGCATTCCAGGTCTGCCCTCACATATTATGTAAAGTTCATTTAAAGTGCATAAGATTTACAGATTCACTTTTCATAGGAAAGCAGTAGAAAATAAAAATAAATAAATAGGAAAAAATAGAAAAGATGGATATTAGGAAGTCTTCAGCTATCTTCAGCTAATCTTAAAAACTTAAACAAAAATCTCCCTACATTTTGTACACTGAAACAAAATAAAAAACTACATACTGATGTATGTGGAAAAAAAATACTGATTTTTTTTTGTCTTCTGAAGAAACACTTCAATAATGTTGCAGATATTATCTGCAATATTAACAGTCTCTTTCTGTTTATCAGTATTCATTCACACACAGGTAGCAAATGTTCCACATTCTGCACTAAGAGTTCAAAAGTGTCTAAGAAATTAAAAAGCATCACTATCTATTTCATGGGTGGTAATGAAAAACTTTTGCTCCAGAACATTTTCCATATAATGAAATTCTATTCTATTCTATTCTATTCTAGTCTAGTCTAGTCTAGTCTAGTCTAGTCTAGTCTATTCATAGAATATACAAACCCAACAAACAGAAACCAGGACAATCTCACAGTACCACTGTCAACCTGTTTCTTCCTCTTTCAAAATTTCAGACCAACAAAAGTATTACAGAGAGTAATTACAATTTGACAAGCAGAGAAGATCACACATAGTAAGAAAAATGTTGCATTCTAGCTTTCATAAAGTGGCTTAGTTTGAAATCAGAAAGCAGTGTGAAAAAGACTGTCAAGTAAGCAAAGTCCACAGAAGAGTCAGAAAGAATAAGAAATGGCAGATACTGAGGTAATAACTCCAAATATGTACATGAGAAATTAGCAGAATATTTTGAGACATTTGCAAAGACCAACAAAATTGGTCCAATTAGCCTAGAGAAATTTTCCATTAGAATAAAGAGCAATACTATAGGCAGAAGATGAAGGTACTGCTGACCAGAAAGTAAATCAAGCAATTTTACTTTTAAAATGGAAATCCAAGGGAATAATGAGTCTGGGAATGACCAGTGGTAGATCAATTGTGTCAGGGAGGGAAGAACAAAAACAAAACAAAAAAATCAACTCTGGTAATTATGAGCTTAATTTCATTAAGTAAATGTATTAATGAATACATAAGCAAATGTATGTGTGCATCTTATAAAGTAAATAATGTAAAAAAAAAAATTATTGAAATGAAAATCTGTCTGGATGTTAGGAAGAAGTTCTTCACAGAAAGACAGATTGGCCATTGCAATGTGCTGCCCAGGGAGGTGGTGGAGTCACCATCACTGGAGGTGTTTAGGAAGAGACTGGATGAGGCACTTGGTGCCATGGTTTAGTTGATTAGATGGTGTTGGGTGATAGGTTGGACTTGATAATCTCAAAGGTCTTTTCCAACCTGGTTAATTCTAATCTATTCTATCTTTCATATTCAGTGCCTAAGCAAGAACATACTCACTGTAAAAAATCAGGTAATATCACACCTGAGGAACTGTCTGAATAGCTTTTCCAGAGAATGAGAAATATGGCAATCTAGAATAGTAGTGTAGAAGGCTAAATATCTCCCATTTCATAACCTTGTTGCAGTTCCTCTGTGTGAGGTTAGAATGAGAATGTTGCTCTGTAAATCACTGTAAACTACTAGAATGCATATAGTTGTTGGCCTTTGTAGGAAAAAAAGTGTCAGAAACAACAGCTTGTAAACAAAACTAAAAGGAATTAAGTATGTTTGTTAAGATTTTATTCTGCTTTTGAAGGGCAGATGTTCACATGTTTGGTAGGTGATAGCTGATAGAATAGAATAGAATAGAATAGAATAGAATAGAATAGAATAGAATAGAATAGAATAGAATCATTGAGTCCAACCTATCATGCAAGAAATGTGGAAACAAAAGTATTTAAAGGACTGTAACAGGGATGGGTTGATCACTGCACCCAAAGAGTGGCTGTCAAAGGGTCCATGTCCGCCTGGAGGCCAGTGACAAGTGGAGTCCCCGAGGGATCAGTAATGGAGCAGTCTTATTTTGTTGGACAGTGGCATTGAGCGCACCATCAGCAGGTTTGCTGACAACACCAAGCTGTGTGGTGCAGCAGACACACTGGAGGAAAGTGATCCATCCAGAAGGACATTGACAGGCTGGAGAGCTGGGCCCATGACAACTTCGTGAGGTTCAACAAGACCAAATGCAAGGTCCCGCATCTGGGTCAGGATAATCCTAAGTACCAATATAGACTGGTATGAGAGCAGGCCTGAAGAAAAGGACCTGGGGATGCTGGTAGATGAGAAGCTCAACATGAGCCACCAGTGTGCAGCCACAAAGCAAATCAGATCCTGGACTGCATCAAGAGAAGCATAGCCAGCAGGTTGAGGGAAGTGATTCTCCCCATCTACTCCACTCTGCTGAGACCCCACCTGGAGTACTGCACCCAGTCCTAGAACCCCTATTACAGAAAGGATCTGGATGTGCTGGAGCATGTCCAGAGAAGGGCCCCAAGGATGATCAAAGGGCTGGAGCACCTCTCCTATGAGGACAGACTGAGAGAGTTTGGGCTATTCAGTCTGGAGAAGAGAAGGCTCTGAGGAGACCTTATTGTGGCCTTCCAGTATCTTACGGGGGCCTCCAAGAAAGCTGGTGAGGGGCTTTTTAGGGTGTCTGGTAATGATAGGACTAGGGGGAATGGAAAAAAACAAAACAAATTATTGGATGTTAGGAAGAAACACTTCTTCATGAGGGTGATGAGACACTAGAACAGGTTGCCCAGGGAGATGGCTGAAGCCCCATCCTTGGAGGCTTTTAAGGGCAGGCTGGATGTGGCTCTGAGCAACCTGCTCTAGTGTGAGGTGTCCCTGCCCATGGCAGGGGGGTTGGAACTAGATGATCCTTGTGGTCCCTTCCAACCCTAACAATTCTATGTTTCTATGATTCTGCTTCCAAAACTAATTATTCCCATCATATTTAAAAGGATTAGCAAAGTCTGAAGTAGTGGTGTTTCTGTCAAAGGCTGAAAATGACATTAATCTTTCACACAAAACATCTGGCAGCAAAAGCAAACTTAATTTAGTTTAATAATTTAATGCAATTATGTTCAGTAAAAAATGGGGTTGTTAATTATCATTATGGCTAGCTTTATGAGTAACTATTTTGTTGGAAAACATATCCTGCACAAAGATTTCAAGAACCAACCAACAAAACTAGCTAAGTACAGGTTACATAAAGATTACTGGAACACAGATGCCCAAGGATGCAAGCCTTTGTCTTTTTGACACTGAATGATTAGTTAAGGGGACATCTTGAGCTTATCGCATTGCTTGCCTTTACCACACAATCATTTTATATTAATTTCATGGCTGTGGAGAACAGCTGACATTCAACATGGCTGAGAGAACCAAGATATTTCTGAAATTACTTCAGCAATCTCTCTTTTTGACAGCTGGCTTTGAATGAATGAAGTTAAATAATCAGCCACTTATAATTGAAATGGGACCTGTATACCTGAGACATATCTTCAACTTGTATCACAGATATGGCAGGAGCTATGAGTATGTTAACATTTTGCATAACTTTAGAGACTCATCTCCAATTGTGATTGAATGCTGAATTTGTACCATCAATTAAATTGAAGGAGAAATAGAATAGAATAGAATAGAATAGAATAGAATAGAATAGAATAGAATTAACCAGGTTGGAAGAGACCTTTGAGATCATCGAGTCCAACCTATCACCCAACATCATCTAATCATCTAAACCATAGCACCAAGCACCCCATCCAGTCTCTTCCTAAACACCTCCAGTGATGGTGACTCCACCACCTCCCTGGGCAGCCCATTCCAAAGGCCAATCACTCTTTCTGTGAAAAACTTCTTCCTAACATCCAGCCTACAATTATTTATTAATATCTACCAAAGATATTCTGTAAGAGTCTGTTAAGACCAAATAACTTTTTGTATATATACTGAAACAGAAATGGGACATTAAGCTAAACCACCCCGTTCCCACAAGCAGGCATGCATGTTTTTCACATTCTCAGACATCCCTGTTTTGTTCTTATAATACAAACTGACACATTGACTGAAATGAGATTACACATTCTTTGCTAGAGGGATTGTAACATATTATGATTTGTCCTATGGTCATTCTTAGATTCTGTATTTGTCCAAGTCCAGATATCACAGCAGGGGAGAAACTAATTCAAGTAGAATCACAAGCACCTGCTAGTTAGTTTAGTGCAGATGCTTAGAATCTAGTCTCCCAAAAGCTTCAAATAAAAATAATACTGGAAACATAAATGACTCATAAAAATCGCTTGACCTTACTTGGTATGTCTGACTCAGAAAATTCTTGGCACAGAAACCTCCAAATCCAGCCTGCGTTTTAATTTTAGGATACAGTTTGGGTTGAGATCAGAGAAACCCATCTCAGAAATCACCCACATAGTGACTACTACTGTGAATCCTTGACAACTATTGCCATCCAGCAAAGGAAGGAATGAAGTCAGACTGTTGGGTTTTTTCAGATTACTGAATTTTAATTTCTCACACCTCCTTCACATATGACAGGGATGGCTTGAAGAGTTAGAAATAGACTTGATTAATTGATTAGGTTTTTTTGTTTGTTTGCTTGCTTTTTATCAAGGCATTCACAGAATCACAGAGAATCACAAAATCACCAAGGTTTGAGGAGACCTCAAAGATCATCAAGTCCAACCTGTCACCATAGACCTCATGACTACTAAACCATGGCACCAAGTGCCATGTCCAATCCCTTCTTGAACACCTCCAGGGATGGTGACTCCACCACCTCCCTGGGCAGCACATTCCAATGGCCAATTACTCTCTCAGTGAAGAACTCTCCCCTCACCTAGAGCCTAAACTTCCCCTGGAGCAGCTTGAGACTGTGACCTCTTGTTCTGGTGCTGGTTGCCTGGGAGAAGAGACCAACCCCCACCTGGCTACAACCTTCCTTCAGGTAGTTGTAGACAGCAATAAGGTCTCCCCTGAGCCTCCTCTTCTCCAGGCTAAACAATCCCAGCTCCCTCAGCCTCTCCTCATAGGGCTTGTGCTTGAGGCTTCTCACCAGCCTCCTTGTCCTTCTCTGGACACATTATACAATTAGAACTTTCACTGAAGTGTGTAAATTATCTCAAATCTTACATAGGTAAGGGAGTCTTTTGCTTCAGAGATTTCCTACTAGCTGTCACTTCCCTCTGAAAGATTTATTTTATTTATTGGGGCAGAATTTTTAAATTGACTATCAGGTTTTAAAGTTCAAACTAACAAGTAATTTTTGATGCTTCAGTTTTAGGTAGCCACTTTGAGACACCTTAGTCCTGTTTTTTAGGTATGTTAAGACCCTATTTGTGAAAAAGAAAATTCCCAGGCAGGGTATCACAGATGCTAAACACTAACATCACACAGGTGAAAACAGTAATTGTCTTCACTGTCAATAGGGAACTAGGTTGATTTGGTACTTTCACAGAGACAGGTTGAGTCTAGAAACCTCAGGATGTCATCATGTCCAAGACCTCTGCTTGAGCAGGGCCAATTATACAGGATTATGTCCATATAACCTTTGGAATATCTCCAAGGTAGGAGACCAGAATCTCACTGAGTAATCAGTACTAGCGTTCAGTCACCCTCACAAGAAAAGTTTCCTGACCTTCAGGCAGAACCTGTCCTGTTTCATTTTATGTCCATTGCTTTTAGTTCTGTCACTAGACATTACTTTAAACAGTCTGGATCGATATTCTTTGCACCCTCACTGCAGGTATTTATATACATTGTTAAGATCCTAGTGAAGCCTTCTTTTCTTCAAGTTAAACAGCCCCGATTTTTCTCATGTGAGCTGCTCCAGACACTTAATCATCTATGTGGCCTTTCTTTGGGTTCTGTCCAATATGTCCATATCTCTCTTGTACTGAGGAGCCCAGAACTATACAGTGCTTAGTAGAGGAGACAGATCACGTCCCTCAATTTGCTGGCAATACTTTGCCCAATGAAACCCAGAATAACATTAATCTTGATATTAACCACATGGGAGAAGGTTGAGGGAACTATGGCCCTCGGGAAGGACCAATACTGGAGCAGACAGTGTGAGGAGAGAAGTGGAAGAGGACTGACCACAGTTCACTTATAAACTCATATTAATTTATATGAATATTAATTTATATGCCTTTATATGAATATTAATTTATATGCCCTCTCTTTCCCATGCTCCTTGCATCACTCTGTGGGGGTGGGTGAAAGAGAATTGGGACTAAAAATGGAGCCTGAGAGAACAGGGGAGGAAGTGGAAGTTGTTTTAATTTGATATAGCTTCTCACCATTTTAAGTCATAATTAATTAATCTTGCCTAGGTGGAGGTTGTTTTGCCAGCCACGGTATCTGATATGTGATCTCTCCATCTTTGTCTCAACTCAAGATTTGTTTGGGGCTTTTCTTGTTGCTGTTGGTTTTTTTTTAAATCATATTTTATTATTTGAGGGCTAGTGAGAGCAGCTTGACATACCTCTAGCAACCAGAAAAAATCAATCCAGTTTATATATTTCACAATTAGTCCCTATTTACATTTTAGTAAAGTAATTCTCCCTAATAATTATTCATTTTAAATTTTGGCTTTCATATATTCCATGTTTTAAGGTTATGAAATCTAGACATTATTGAGTGACTAAGCAGCAGATGGGTGGAGAGAAATTATCATTTTTAATATGGTGTCATCTTCAATTCCCATTCCAAAAGCCAGATCTTAGGCAAGATTGTAACCTTTTTTTTCAACTTCTTTCCTTTGTTTTCCAAAGGACCTTGAGTTTCTCATTACATCAGCTAGTCACAAGATGGGTTTTTTGTGTTTTACCACTTGTTTTGGAAAATATCTGTTTGGGGTTTCTTTGTTGTTGTGATTATTATTTTTGCTTTCCCTTTCACTTCCTAATCAATATAGAGAATTCAAATATATAAAGCACTCACAGTTAAGAAAGAAAGTTTATGGTACAACTCGTTTGTCAGAAACTAAAGGTGGGTCAGAAAAACATCAAGGACATCAAGGGTGGCCTTGGTGCCATAAATGGTAATTTGAGGTGGGGATTTGGGAGACCCCAGACCACTTGCACAAGCACAGGTGAAGGGTTAAACTTGGAGAGCAGAGCTCCAAGCACTGCTAGACTGATAAGAGGAGACAGTGTTAGCCTTGATGGTTCGATGGCTCATAAACCATGGGAACCCAATGCAGCAGTGTAGTTGAGAGAGCACAGATACCTGATTACAAATGCTTATTATGACCTGACTTCACACATATCATAGACTGTTGTAACAGAGTCCCTGATCTGGAGAAGAGGAGACTCAGGGGTGACCTTATTGTTCTCTACAGCTACCTTAAGGGAGGTTGTAGACAGGCAGAGGTTGGTCTCTTCTCCCAGGCAACCAGCACCAGAACAAGAGGACACAGTCTCAAGCTGCACCAGGGGAGGTTTAGGCTGGAGGGTAGGAAGAAGTTTTACACAGAGAGAGTGAGTGCCCATTGGAATGGGCTGCCTGAGGAGGTGGTGGAGTCACCATCACTGGAGGTGTTCAAGAGGAGACTTGATAGGGTGCTTGGTTGCATGGTTTAGTTGATTAGGGGGTGTTGGGTGATAGGTTGGACACGATGATCTCGAAGGTCTCTTCCAACCTGGTTTATTCTATTCTATTCTACTCTATTAATCTCCTAATTTTTCTTTGATGCTTGCTAAAACCTTGAAAAGATATAGCTATTAGTGTGATGCATTTTCTGTAACCAATCCTAAGTTTACAACTGTTGCTCGAACGAGTTTAATAACCAACCACAAACTGCTTCTTTGTTATGTTAGCTTTTATAAAGAAAGGATTTTGTACAATAAAGTCAACACCTGGCCTGAATCAGGCTGAGTCCCATCTCTTAATCGCGGCACAAATGTTTTGCTGCATCACATCCCATGAACATGTCATACATAGGAAAAATCATTGTATTAGATAAGAGTGACATTGTAAAATCTCATGCATAAATAGCCATGAATACTTTTCATCAAGGCTGTTGGGTTATGGAGTGATCATCCATAAAGCCCAGGGCTGAATAAAGAAATGCTGCTTATGCACAGCAGTGTCTGAGTAGTTACTGGATTACAGTGTCAATAGTACAAAGCAAGTTAGCTCTAAATCTCAGTAATGTCATATTCTCATCTTCACTGGATTCAGTTATGAATATGTGTTTCTTAGTACTTCATGGTTATTACCTTTAATCAGTTAGGGTAAAGCCCAAGGGAAAATGTGTCACTATCAATACTTAGAAGAAAAATAGAAAGATTTCATGTGAGAATCAGTGCATTAAGAAGAGGTACTTTTCCTGATGTTCAGGTCATATCTGGTAAGTCAAAATCTAAACCAAATATTTGTGACATGTTTCTCTTCTTAGGCAGAATTCTGCCAGAAGAATTCATGATTCACCATGAATTAATGCAGTGACTTGAATACCATGCACAGTTTTGGACTCTGCATTACGAGAAAGACATTGAAGTTCTGGGGCATGTCCAAAGAAAGGCAACAAATCTTGTGAAGGGTCTAGAGCACACGTCTTATGAGGAGTGGTTGGAAAAACTGGGATTGTTTATCCTGGAGAAAAGGAGGCTCAGAGGAGAACTTCTTGCTCTCTGCAACAACCTGAAAGAACATTGGAGAGAGGTGAGAGCTGGTCTCTCATCCCAAAGTCTGAGTTATAGGACAAGAGAAAATATACATATACATAGAATAAACCAGGTTGGAAGAGACCTTCAATTCAGGTTGCTTAACAGGATGTTTAGATCTAGGATTAGGAAAAATTTCTCCACATAAATTATCAAGTGTTGTCACAAGCTGCACAGGGAAGTGGTTGAATCACCATTCTTGGTATTTAGAATACAAGTTTCATTAGAGAAGTTGTTTAGTTGTTGCCTTGGCAGTGCTACATTAACACTGGATACAATGATCTCAAAGGTCTTTTGTATCCTACATGATTATATATTTAGATTATTCAAAAAGCATACATGTTCAATGATACCTTGACATTGAGAGGCAACTCTTCTCAAGCTTCTATTCTTTAAAGTATGCATAGGAGTGAACACATTTTTTTAATTCAGCCCATAAGACACACACTGTTTTATTTCACACTCATTGATTCTATGAAGAAATAAAGCTCTAACAAAAAACATGACAAAGCCAGAAGTGATTTTGGCAGATTGACAAACCCTGAAGTTACTGCTTACAGTTATCCTTCACAGACAGGAGAAATGCACACATTTATTTTATCTTTATATCTTATTGCAAGTCTTCACAGTACTTAATTTAGCTTTTACTTTGATATAATCTTATTGATTAATCAGGTGCTTTGCTTGAAGGACAATGTTTCCATGGAGACTGCAGGGCAGGAAGGTGTATTTGAGATGCTACACACCTGAAAAAATTATAGTATTTCTCTGGATGGATAACACTTCATGATGTGCCACATTGAACAGTCTGGAGACCAGTGGTCTTATTAGCAAACCTGTAAAGATTAAACTGTTATCTATAATTGCCATTAACTCTTTACTAACTAGCAAGATGGATTCAAGGAGTGAGAGGAGAAGAAAACAAACAAAAAACCTCAACAGCCTAAAAGCATTACTCTTAGAGGTTTGTACTCCACAAAAAATTTGGCTGTACTTGTCTTGAAACATTTAGTATCTTGAACAAAACCCTTCTGGTATTTACTTATTCCCTTAATCATAGGATTGCAGGGTTAGAAAAAAACATTAAGATTGAGTCCAGCCATAACTTAACACCTCCCTGTACCCAATTGTGAGACCATGCCTCTGAACGCCTCATCCAAATGGCTTTTAAATGACTCCAGTGATGGGGACTCCACCGGTTCCCTGGAGAGCCTGTCCCAGTGCACGATGATCCTTTCTGTTAAGGAATTTTTCCTAGTATCCAATCTAAATCAGCCATGGCACAACCTGAGGCCATTCCCTCACCCTATCACTTGTTACCTGGGAGAAGCAGCCAGCCCCTGCCTCTCTACAACCTCCTTTCAGATAGTTGTAGAGTGATGAAGTCTCCCCTCAGCCTCCTCTTCTCCAGGCTGAACAACCCCAGCTTCCTCAACTATTCCTCACAGAACTTGTGTTCAAGACCCCATCACCAGTCTTGATTTCTCAGGAGCAAAAGCATATGCCCAGTGATTTAGAATTTTGAATATGAGATTATAACATATTGCATATATCTCAGAAAACAACAACCCAACATTAAAGGAATGAAATACTCATGGAGAAGGTGAATTATTCTGCAAATTTAAAGAGTTACACTTCTCAGAGAGATAATCACAGAATGTTAGGCATTGGAAGGGAACCTCCAGAAAACATGGAGTCCAACCCCAGTGTCAAAGCAGGATGGCCTAGGGCAGGCCACCCAGGAATGCATTAAGGCGGAATTTGAAGGTCTCCAAAGACGACAACTCCACAGCCTCTCTGGGCAGCCTATTCCAGTGCTCCATCACCATAAAGAAATGTCTCCTCTTCTTGAGGTGGAACCTCCTGTGTTCCCATGTGTATTTGCTTGTATATATCTCTATATGTGTTTAGGCATATTTGAATGATAGCAAATTGTAGCAGACAAACCAAACTGGAAGGCCTGACATGAGCCCATCAGTACTTGGTGTTAATGGATATTTTGTTACTGAGCAACTGAGCAGGGCTGAACAGAGAAAACAAAGCAGACAGTTGAAAGCACTAAAACATGTTTGTTGTTTGGCTGTTTTTCTGTTTGCTTGCTTTGTGGTTTGTTTTTTTGTTTGTTTGTTTTCTGAGGCACTGTCTGAAAGCCAGAATTTAAAACTACTACTGGAAGAGAGAGCTTATAAATTTCAGGAATGAAAAATGCATATTTTGGAAACTCAGAAGCTTCCTTTTCCACAATTAGATTTTATTGTAGATTTTATAAACATTCAAGTAAACTGTTTTCTGAAACACATTTTTTTTTTTTTATCAGAGTGTAGTTAGTGATTTTAGGCTTATATTTTCCAGTTTAAAAAAACACATTATTATATTGGTCTTCAGGTGGATGTCGGATCTAACCCAATGGCAACAGAGTCCTATTTTTATTTCTTTTTTTATTTTTTTCATTTTAAATCTTGAAATGCTGATGTAAATACAGATCTACAAAATAGAAAGAACCTCTGCTTACTCTAACCTGACATTTTTAATCCCTTCTTTTACAGTATAAAGAATTTTTTATAAGTAAAGAGATCCTAATTTCCCAGGAAATTATTTACTCACTTCCAGAAGACAGTAAGTAGATATTACTTCTCCTCTCAATTTTTCTATAATAAAGTTCCTTTCAAAGTAATATTGTTTGATTGAAACTTGTATTTTTACCAGTATTATAGCAACAAAATATTGTTTTTTCTGAGGCTTGTAAGTATAAGTCACACTGCTGCCCTTTACTTATTCACATATAAATTTAGGCACATGCAATCATTATTTTCTCTCCTCTTCATTATCCCTTGCATACAGCGAGATTGGATGAATCAGTGCACTGCTAGGAACAAT
The DNA here is from genome assembly GCF_014839835.1 of Dryobates pubescens. Taxonomy (NCBI): domain Eukaryota; kingdom Metazoa; phylum Chordata; class Aves; order Piciformes; family Picidae; genus Dryobates; species Dryobates pubescens. Next base: position 36,680,665 of record NC_071618.1, on the reverse strand, counting down.
AATTTTTCATGCCTTTCTCCAAAGAGACATTGTTACTCATAATGAAAGAGAGGATGGGGACTGAGGACTAATAAGCCTTTATGAAAAGTTTCTTGGGTTTTGGTTTAGGTTTTTTTTTTTCAAAGCTTCTAGGGAAAGTAAACTTAATAAACTTAATAAAATAGTACAGTGTTTTACTCACTGTGCTTTTATCTAATCCTTTATTATAAGATATTTTTATCACTTTGATGGGTGTAAAGTACTAAGTGACTAGAGGCATTACACAATGACACTTGGAGTATGTTGTAATCAACAAAATAATCCTTCAGGATTGTAGCCTTCCTTTGAAGGTCCGTCACAGTGCAAGGACATTTTGTCTATTCCATCTTAATACTACTTTCCCCTGGCTTTCATCTCTTCTGTAAACCACAAAACATAACAGTTAATGGCTTAACCAAATGGACATAGATGTTAGCACCATTATTTTCCCTTTGAGGGTCAAACTAGCACAGCAGGTACGCTGAATGAAGCACGGTGATGTAACAATGTGTGTAGCTGCATGGAGAATAGGCTGTGAAAAGGATATGGAAAAACATGGTGACATGCATCAGGATAATAAGAGGAACAGAATATGAAAACCTGACTGTTAATCTGTCCTGATCAGAGCTGTACCATGTTTTAACTGTCAGCAGCAAAACTTGAACTGAATAGACTTCAAAGGAAACGAAAGCCTGCAAAGGATGTAAAGAATTACCTAGAAGTTGCAACTTTACTTGTTTTCTGGGACAGTCTGTGTTGAACAATTCTTTTATTATTTTTTTTTCTAATTAAAACAAAATGCAGCCTAAGAAGATTTCCATTACAGAGGAATAAAACTAACTTATGCTTGTAGTGAACAGATACACAGTGCACAGTAAACTGAAATCAACTTTAAATACCAAACACCTTGGTAATTCCCTCAGAAACTAATTTAATGCTTGTGAAGTAAAAGAGCTATTGTTTGATGCTTTGTTCAACAAGAACTTTAATTAAAATTGGTTCAATACTGATATTTTAAATAACTATATGTACTTCTACACTACAATGAGTAGACTACAAGCAATAAAAGCAGTGATTTATATTATTTTGTAGCTTTTTTTTTTTTCTTTATGGGAAAACATCTGGGGTTTTTATTTTCATACTGCAGGGGTCACCTTTTTGTTTTGTTACTGTTGCATTTTATATACAAGCTGTTTCAACAAAATGTAGCTGTCGATTTTTAAGGAAAGGAGAAAAATTATGAGTTAATAATATGCAGTGCTGTATAATATCAAGAGATAATATTTTCAGCTGACACTGTAAAAGAAATGCACTTTAATCTGAGAGTTTAGTTTCATGAGCATGCTTAAGTCATAGGCCTTTCAAAAGGCTGTCGTTGACATTTCAGCAAAAGGAAGCGAGATTGTAAAGGGCAAACAAGGTCCACCAATGCCAGACTCCAAATATGTGTAGAAATTACCATTCTGTGTACAGTCTTTAAACTGCTGTCTAATTCCAATTCAGTAGGCTTAGTTTTCTTAGACTGAGTTTCCCTGATCCTGCCCAAAAATTGATTCAGAGAGCTGAAAGAAGAAAATACTGATCTACTCCTTTTGTCCAACAGTTCAGGCTATTTCCAGGGTATACTATAAAATGTTAAAGGACTTTTCCAGAGGTCTGAGGCAATGCCAGCTAATTTTTGCCCTTGGTACAGCTGAAGAGTTCATTTAAGTTTTAGGATTCTCAACCTGCAGTAAAGTTGTCTCAGTACCATAGTAAAGGGCATTTTGAATTACTGTTTTTTCATGACAGAACTGCTTTGCTTCATACATTATAAATGCTGAAATAGTAATTTATCCAGAGAGCAAGCATGTGGGAATTACTCTTTAGCTTGAAGGTTCATACCCTCACCTAAAAGAGGGGAAAAAATAAAATGGGAAAAAAAGTGTTGACTCTGTAAACTAAATGTACCAATTCATAAAAAAAAAAAAAAAAAAAGTGAAAGACCACAGAAATCACAAAAGTGTCTTGATTTTAAAGAGTTCACTTTTTCTCTTCCTTTACCAAAAAAAGATATACTTAATACCCAAGATGTGGCTTTGATGAGAAAGAGATGGACTTAATGCAAAACCTGAACAGATGGGCAGAGTCCAACATGATGCCATTCAATAAGTCCAAGTGCCGGCTGCTGCACTTTGGCCACAACCCCCCCATGCAGAGCTACAAGCTGGGGTCAGAGTGGCTGGAGAGCTGCCAAACAGAAAGGGACCTGGGAGTACTGATTGATAGCCACATGAACATGAGACAGCAGTGTGCCCAGGTGGCTAAGAAGGCCAATGGCATCCTGGTCTGTATGAGGAACAGTGTGGCCAGCAGGATTAGGGAAATAATTGTGCCCCTGTACTCAGCACTGGTTAGGCCACACCTGGAGTACTGTGTCCAGTTCTGGGCCCCTCATTTAAGAAGGACATTGAGAACAGCAATGAGGCTGGTGAGAGGCCTTGAACACAAGGTGTATGAGGAGAGGCTGAGGGAGATGGGATTGTTTAGCCTGGAGAGGAGGAGGCTAAGGGAAAACCTTATTGCTGTCTACAACTACCAGAAGGGAGGTTGTATCCAGGAGGGGGTTGGTCTCTTCTCCCAGGCAACCAGCCCCAGAACAAGAGGACACAGTCTCAAGCTGCACCAGGGGAAGTTAAAGCTTGAGGTGAGGAGGAAGTTCTTTACAGAGAGAGTCATTCGCCATTGGAATGTGCTGCCCAGGGAGGTGATGGAGTCACCATCTCTGGAGGTGTTCAAAAAGGGGATTGGACGTGGCACTTGGTGCCATGGTCTATTCATGAGGTCTTGGATGACAGGTTAAACCTGATGATCTTTGAGGTCTTTTCCAACCTTATTGATTCTATGAAAACTCTGCAGCTAACTCTGTATTCCAAAACATTAAGAACAAAATTATAATATTAGGAAAATGCATATATAATTTCTTTTTCCCCTCAATCAACCCTAAATAGCCATTGTGGTTGATATGTAAAATTCTGTGTGGACAGTGAATTATTGTTCATTTGCACAGAAAAGAATACAATTAATAAATTTATTTGGCATTCAGATATTCTTTTCTGTTTTCAGCTATATAACTAAAAGCTCTGTTATTTTTTTCAGCCTTACCTGCCATTAGGAAATACTGGTTAAAACCAGAAATCTTCACCTGTTCTGATTGCCAACCACAATTAAAAGTATGATTTTTAGTAGCTTTGGAAACACCATTGTGTTTCATGGTTTAGACTTGCTTTTCACAAACAGTCCTTCAACTTCATAAGTTAGTCCAGTGTAAATAGGAAATGTGATGTAACAAATCCTACACACATTCCCTACTCATAACTTATTCTTCTCCTTTAATTAAAATAAAATCTACATTTATTGGTGTTTTTTTCCTTTTCTTTCTTTTAAATTGTGCTTACTATCAGGTTTATGGTACAGCTAAATCCTTTTACAGGGCTAGTACCTTACATTTTCAATCTAGCTCAAAGACTGAGCATACCCATCTATAGTCATGGTTGAGGTTCATCTCCAAATGTGTTTTAAATGTATACAATCTTTTGAGTATTTCAAAATGATAAGGTAATTCCTGTGAATGAAATCAATTATTATAGCAGCCCTACCAATGTATGTGTGTTTTATAGTATCTATTCTTCAGGTATGAAATATGTTTAAGACAAAACCACAGATATAATGAATGACAAGACATATATTGAATTACTGTTATTTCTGTGTTATTCTTTCCTGGAGGTGTTTAAGAACAGACTGGATGGGACGCTTTTTGCCATGGTTTAGTTGATTAGATAGCGTTGGGTGATAGGTTGGACTCAATGACCTCAAAAGTCTTTTCCAACCTGGTTAATTCTATTCTAATTCTATCCTATTCTTTTTCTGATTCTTAATTTTCATGTCTTTAGTTTTAGATGACACACTGAATGGTGCATTAATTGTTATACTGCGAGATTGTGATTTTAGAGGCTTTGCTTTCAAATCTCACATGCTCTTTCTGAAGGTTTGGGTCCAAAATGGCAAGCAGTCAGTATATGGTTAACATTGAAGATTGAACATTGAACACATATGTATTTCTCTGTGTTGTGGGTTAGGTCTGCTGCTGTTATTCAAAACCATCCTGCTTCATGCCAGCTTCAAAAGGAAAGTGCTGGCTGGGGCAAAGTATTATGGGGCTTGAAATAAATTGTAATGTGAAAGGCTTCCTGTTCTGATTGCTGCTTTCAGGTTCTGTGTTTTGGGTGTTGTGGCTCTTCCACTGGGATGGCAGTCGGATGGAGAGGGTGGGAAGGTAGATTCCTGGCTTGGGATTTTAGCTCACTGGTTTCTGTTTGCTACTGCTTTCTGCTGTGCTTTTTTCTGCAAATAGGCTGAGGTAATTGTGCATTATGTTATCAGAACCTCAGCCTAGAGTTTTGTGTGTGTGTTACTTTCCCTCACTTACGTGTTGTAGGAAAAGACTGTGTTAAATCAGCACACTCTGCCACATTTGGGACTTGAAATGAAACTCCACCATGCAAAGACAACTTATAGATAATTCTTTTTGTGTCCTTACATAGGCTTCCCATATCATTCTGCAAATTCTGTTACTCCTGGTGAACAATGACAGTAGCAAAAGAGAATTGCATATAGGCTGACAAGTACTGAATATAGAAAATGGCATATGAATATGTGTTCATTCAAGAGTAGCATTCCCTCTAAAATTTTAGTACCCTTGTCATTGTTTTGTTCAAATTGTCTTCCAGGATGGAGCTAGGAATTACTGCAGAAGATAAACTACTGAGCTGTGAATTTTTGCTTATACATTTTTAGCTTTAAAAGATCAAGCAGGTCTCCTTGTGTGCTACCTGGTTGATCCAGACTTATTACAGCCAAAGTGAATGAAAAAGATTTTGCTCTTTGTCATGACACTTATCCCTGCATTCACTGAATGCAGTGGTGGTTGCTTTGGTCATTATTAGCATGTGGATCCAGGTCCTCAGATCTATAGGAAGCTAAGAGTGTTCCCAGCCATGCTATTATGCACAACCTCATTCAGCTTCTGATCCCATCATTTCCCCAGTGAATCCCAAAACTTGTTTTTTCTTTTCATCTGTACACTCTCATACCACAATACTCACAGTAACTTCCCTTCTGTGCATTTCCTTGCAACCCTCTGCATAAAAGTTTGCTTGATCTATTCTCTACTTGCAACATATAAACCAATTTTAACTACACCTTCTGTGTTGAAGGGAGTTTGTGTATATGTGAAAATGGGAGTACTAAACAGGCAGTCGGATTTTCTTGGAATTCAGTCTTCTAGTCTGTGTCTACAAATGCTCACAGATGATTATGGTAGCAAATATTCTAGATTCAGTTAAAACTAATCTATTAAAAACACTTTTCTTGGGTTTAGCTGCAATATAGTTACACATTATTTGAAGAAGTGGAAACTACTTACTGCTTATAATAGTTATTTTGGAAGTGGTAACTATAGGATATACTGCAAATAAAAACTATAGAAAATGCCACAAGGCAGGAAACACTGAGTTTTAAACTATAACTACTGTTATAGTTGAAGGAAAAACAGGTCAGAACAAAATCTATGATTCTGATCATCTAGCTATTGAACACAGAAAACATCTGCTGAAGTTGCAGTGGGAGCTTTGTATTCTGGAAGACTGCAAGTTGATCCCTTTAAGTTGGCCTTTATTTCTTTACATTTCATTTAATGAGATAATCCCACTGGCTTTAAGTGTCTTTGTAACATTCAGCATATTCAAAGTGCAAACAATAAGATACAGGAAATAAAAAATCAGATGCCCCATAGAGAAAATTCCCACATCCAGACCATACATTATGTATATCAGTGAAAAGATTACTTCTTCCTGTCGTACTTAATGTTTGCCATTAACTAAACATTTCATAGAAGTAATTAGAATTCCACAGACACAATTCCACAAAGCTGGTCTGGGTCAGTCCACTTTAAGAACTAACTAAGAACTAACACTAAAAGCCACACATAGAAATAAGAAGAGGAAAAAATATAGCAGAATACTCTCAGTATTTGTAGCTACAGAGACACACAAGAAAATTTGCTCAGTTAATGCCTTCAGGTAAAAAATAGTACTTCAGCTACTGAAGAATAATCATCAATCAGACATCAATAAGTAACATTGGAGTTTTCTCTGAAGAAACTAGAGGTGCCTGCTACTGTTTGCTCATTTTAGCTTCCACAAAATAACGAGACTTTCAGTGGGCTGTATTGGATGGTGATTTCAACATTCAGTGGTTGCAGTTTTTAATTCTTTCTGCAGTGAGGACTAGCACCAGCATGGTGACAAGAGGTTGCCTTGTCTCATTCTTTGACATTCAATTAATCTGGAAGGCTGGAGCTGTGTATGTGAATAACTAGGCACATCCAGGAAGAGTCACTCAGTTACAAAACACAGTAAGATGGGTTTGGGTAGTGTCCATTCTTAGCATGAACTCATGTCTTTAAGGAGCTAACAGTGTCCTTACAAAATTTTAAAAGATCATAGAGTCATAGAATTGTTTTGTTTGGAAAAGGCATCTAAGGTCCTTGAGCCCATCCATCAACCCAAGGAGCTCAGCCCCAGTAAGGAGGCCCAGCCAGCACCCGTGGATGATATTGGAGTAGTTGTCAATCATTGCCCTACCTAACCGGGGGGCCACCAGGCCCCCCGGCCTTTGTTGTCACCACCACCATCACCCAGTGTGCACCGTGGGCACTCACCAGTGATGAGAGGAGGATCCCTCAGCCCAGATGGGCTCAGCTTGGGGCTTTGCCCTTTCCTGGGGGAGATTAAAAAGGGGAGTGGGTGAGGAGGGCCAAGTGGCCACACCTGGGGTAGGAGGAGACTCCAGCAGAGCCCAGGTGCTCTGGGTTTGAAGGGGAAAAGGGGGGAAATGAGGTGGAAGGGGTGGAAAAGGGGCAGACTGTGAAACCTGTGTTGTTGAGAGAGAATGGAGATTAAAATAATATCCAAATAGGAATTATTGACTTTCAGTGATTGCTAGATGCTTAATATGGCTACTTTCAGGATGTTCCATGCCTCTTGGATAATTTATTGACAAACCCAGGCATGATTTTGATAGGCCAGTATTAAGTTCAATAAGCAAAAAAATCTCACACACCTTCTGGTAAAGTAATTGCATAAAGTTAGCCTCTCAGCAAACTCTTGATCTCAGCCCTGAGGGATTTTCTGGGGGTTGTTTTCCCAGCTATCTGTGTGTGTGTGAGGGGTCTTGCTTCTGAGAGCAGGCTGTGTGAAGCCAGGACACTGCTGGGCTGCAGAGGAGCCAATGGGTTTAGCTGGCAGAGTTGAACTCTCCTACAGCTAAGCAGGAACAGTCCATGCCGCAATGAACCCTGTGGTCTCCCCTGTGTAAGCATGGAGACAATCTGAGTACGAGAAAGAAACCCTTTGTTCTCCAGGCACAAGTGCAGGAGTTACAAAGAACAATAAAGAGAATAGAGAGTTCTTCCAGCAAGAGAGCTGCACTGTTCTTTGATCCTGGTACATGCAGCAGATCCAAATTTGAGTAGGGAAAGATCTGGATGAGGCACTTGCTATGGTTTAGTTGGTTAGATAGTGATGGGTGATAGGTTGGACTTGGTGGTCTCAAAGGTCTTTTCCAACCTTGATTCTGTGAATTAGTTACTGTGAATTAGTTACTGTGAACCACCTCAAGGAACTGTATCTTAGTTTCTCCTTTACTGGGTAAGTCCAATGTCCAAGTGCAGAATCAGAGCCTGTGGAAGGGATTTCTATTATGAGAAACCAAGTGCCATGATACTCATTCTGAACAAAATTGTGTTTAAATTACCTATTTAGAAACTGTAACAATTGAGCCTTGCTGGTACTTCTCTCTGTATTGACAGCTTTATCTTAATCATAACCTGAAGAAGGGTAAAATTAAATGGTATTAATAATTCAGCTTCATTTCCTTTTATTGAAGATGTGCAAAAGTTTATCTTTACAGAATGTGATGAGCATAAATTAATTAGTGCCAGAGAGGAGACTGGATATTGTTTTAAGTACCATTAATATAACTCAAAAGGTGTTTAACAGAATTTTATTATACTGTTTCAGTGTTGTCTACCCTGAATCTCTCCTGCTTAAATTAGAATGTGTATTTGATAAACAACATCATATTTCTCTGAAAGATGATTTGTTATAAATTATTGTCATCCAGCATTCTACCGTCACATGCTATGGCATTCTGTAGTATTCCACGGGATTTAAAAGACGTAATTCATGTAAAACTTGATCTAAAACATCAAATCCAGGTGTTTTGGGTTTTTTTCATGAATGCAAAGTCTCACTAAAATCAGTGAAAATTACACATAAAAGTGCATTTTTACTCTGCTATTAAACTGCACGCTAGTCTCATAGCATAAAGACAAGGAAGGAAAAAAACCGAATTTGAGTTGTTATTCTCCAAATCAGAGTTTGTTCTCAGGTACTCTGGTAATGCAAGGAAATAAAGTTCTTCCTTGTCTGCCATTTTGTAGAAAAAGACATACAATGAAGTGAGTCAGGATCTACTGAGATTATTTTCCTTTTTTCTTTGCCTGTTCATTTGGTCCAAAAAAGGAGCGTTGCAGTTTGTACTTTCCCCACCTTCTTATGCTGTGTTCAGTTATTTGAACAGTTTGTAAAGACTGAAGATACTTATATCAGCTGGTTAAGCTATACATCAAATTGTACAGCAGAAATATTACCTTGTGACAATTATTTCACCTAACAGATGTAAAAGTGGTTTTTTGTCAAACTCAGTAATAATGACAATAGGAATAAAACTCTCGAAGGTCTTTTCCAACCTGGTCTATTCTATTCTATTCTATTCTATTCTATTCTATTCTATTCTATTCTATTCTATTCTATTCTAAATTGGTCTTTAAATGTCTGAAGGGTACAATGTACCTGTTCTTTGAGTTGTAGCCAATCCATACATAGGTAAAAATAGCAGTGCAATCTGCTGTCAATTTACTGCATCAACATCCATCACATAGAGTTATTAAATATACATCTATCATTTAACATATTAGAAATAAAGTCATTGGAATAGAATTTTGTCATAAGATCAGTAACTTAGAAAATTAATGTCTTGACTTCACCTCAGTGCTTACAGTATTTGGTAGCAGACAACCATTATCTTTTTGATGTTGTTCTAGAGTGGTGGCAATATCTCTTAATTCAAGATCAAGTACGGTTGAAGTTTGCTAGTTCTTATGTCATTTATACATTTTTGCATTAAAGTTACTAGAGGAAAGTACAGTGAAAGACCATTTGATGTAGTCCTTTATTATAAACCTGACTGGTCACACATTTGCATTAAATTGTTTCATGCTTCTGGCTTATCTCTGCTGCTCTGAAAATGTAATACAGAATGAATGCAATAGCATGTATTTATTAAATTTATATCAAGCTTACTGCTTGTCTTCAGCTGATATGTAGAATAGGTGTAGGAGTTAGAGGCATGAGAAGCTCTTCTTGGGATTTTGCCAAGTATCAGTGTAATGCCTTTGGTTACTGAACTATTCTCACTGATTCACTGTGACTTTGATAAGACAGCATTTTATACCTGTGAATATGTCATGGCTACAGCTTTCAGATAAAGTCTATGCATTTTAGATAGCTTGGGTGGATTTTTCTCCCTTTATAGGTTTTCAAATTATTTGAAACAATTACATATACTCATAGTAGAAATAAAGAACATGACTTAGTGTAAACTAAAGGTTGTTTGATTATATTTTCTTTTGCCCTCACAGTATCTGTTACCAAATGTCAATATTAACATTCTTTTGTTTTGACTGATGATAAAAAGTGATGGAATGCTGCTGAATTTCAGCTCTGCTTGAGAAAAGCACCAGTGACTGGTGAGTCCCTGCTTGGCCTCTGTCTTAGAGATATAGTAGAAACTTTAATGACAGGACCCAAACCCAACTCTTGTTATTCATATGCTGTATCTCCTGTGTACATTACCACGAGTCTTAGAAGAGATAAGAGGCAGGGCAAAAGCCAAAGGCAGGAATATTTTTGCCATTTTTGGCTATCAGGAGTACCCTTCCTTTCTCCTTTCTGTGCAACCTGAGTAAACTGGAAAGAAATTCTGAACATTTGGGGTTTGGTGTTGTTTTTTTCACATTTCTGTTCTCCTTATACTTTCACTTCATCTTGAATTCTTATGAAGTCCAAAAATCACTGATTGGGAAAGCAAGCAAGAGAAAATATACCTGTACACAAAGACTTCAAAAGTCAAAGGAAATAAACTACTGGAATATGTTAAAGAACAAACAAAACCAAAAATTGTTTCCTAAAGAAGCTTGTGACTTTGGGATATGCTAGAACTCTTAAATTAATTGAGCTTACATACAATTGCTAGGAAATCACTTAAACTTAGAACTCTGTTGAAACATGATTTATGGTTTATAATATTGATAGGAAAGCGGCCTATTGATAGGAGACCAGCCTGGTAGAGAGGGACCTGGGGGTACTGGTTGATAGTAGGCTGAGCATAAGCCAGCAGTGTGGCCAGGTGGCCAAGAAGGCAAATGGCATCCTGGACTGTATCAGGAACAGTGTGGCCAGCAGGAGCAGGGAAGTCATTCTGCCCCTGGACTCAGCACTGGTGAGGCCACACATTGAGTCCTGTGTCCAGTTCTGGGCCCCTCAGTTTAGGAAAGATGTTGAGTTGATGGAACATGTCCAGAGAAGGGCAACAAAGCTGGTGAGGGGTTTGGAGCACAAGCCCTGTGAGGAGAGACTGAGGGAGCTGGGGTTGCTTAGCCTGGAGAAAAGGAGGCTCAGGGCAGACCTTCTTGCTGTCTACAACTACCTGAAGGGAGGTTGTAGCCAGGTGGGGGTTGGTCTCTTCTCCCAGGCAACCAGTACCAGAAGAAGAGGACACAGTCTCAAGCTGTGCCAGGGGAGGTTTAGGCTGGATGTTAGGAAGAAGTTCCTTACAGAAAGAGTAATTGACCATTGGAATGGGCTGCCCGGGGAGGTGGTGGAGTCACCATCCCTGGAGGTGTTTATTCTATTCTATTTCTATTTCTATTCTATTCTATTGTATTCTATTCTGAATAAAATCCTGGATCTATTTGTCTGTGAAGAGCATGAATACCTGCAAAGACCTTATTTGTATAAATACATGTTTGTCACTTGAATAAAAAATAAAAAGAAAGAAGAATGTGGAGTTTTATTCATATAAATTGACTTAAAGGAAACTTAAAAGCCAGTGAAATGATCTAACTAGAAATTCTTTGAATCCTAACTTTGTTGGAAATGCTATCATTTCTCATGAAGTAATTATGAAATCTGTCTTTTAAGGTAGAATCACAGAATCATAGACTCAGTCAGGGTTGGAAGGGACCACAAGAATCCTCTAGTTCCAACCCCCCTGCCATGGGCAAGGACACCTCACAGTAGATCAGGCTGGCCAGAGCCAAGGTAAGACAACAGCTTTGTAGATTTCTGGAAGAGATACAAAAATGATCTTTCAGATCATCTTGGCCAATTAAATGTATAATTTTTCCCTGTTATAATTCATACCTCTGGAATGGAACACAGTGGAAAACCTCAAATAATTTTAAACTAATAATAAAATGACTATTTATGAAATTGCTTTCTCTTCTTATCTTTGATAATATTTTATCAACATTCTTAGTCTGTGTTCACTTTTGTTTGCTGACAGTCTAGTCTAGCCTCCATCAAAGCTGCATAAAAAAGGTATTTATGTGAATAGGTAAATATTCTAGGTATCTTTTCCTTTAATCTTAGAAGTATATAGTAAAAATTATAGCCAAAGGAAAAGGAAGTTTGTTTTTAGACCCCTATCTTAAAATCAATGAATGTATTCCCTTTCATAAGTTATAATTATCTTCTCAGATGAATAACTCTTTTTTAGATACAAACTTTGAACCCCAGAAATGGAGAAGATGAATCACTCAGAGGTACACAGTTTTATTAGCACTGGATTTTAAATCCATTTATTATGTTCAAGAGGGGATTGGACGTGGCACTTGGTGCCATGGTTTATTAGTCATGAGGTCTGTGGTGACAGGTTGGACTTGATGATCTTTGAGGTCTTTTCCAACCTTATTGATTCCATGATTCTATGATTATGACTAATGTTGATATAATGAAAAGGAAATAAACAGAGTACACAAATAAATGCAGATATTATAGACTAGTCAAAAGCTGAGATGAATCTTTAGTATACATTATGCTGATTTATGCTATTTAAAAAGTTATTGGGGTACTGGGTAAAATTATGTGATCAATATTTTATTGGCCATTGCAATAGATTTGTTTTTCCTTGGCTTTCAGCATCTACGAATCTTATTTTACTGAACCCTGCACAGATTCAGATCTGTTCTTTGCAAGGTAATTGCCAAAATGTTTCAAAAGCATTAGTGAGGGAAACATTATCAAATAATATTTCATATTTTTAATTTTGTCAAGTCAGCTTTTTAATCTTGTCCATGGAGTTCTCAGCGAACAGGGAGAGTCATGTTTTGTGGCTGTCTCCTTTTTGTGTTTTCAATGTTACAAACTTAAGATAAAAATTGCTTCCTCATTCTGTCAATAAATTTCATGAAAGTTTGCTCAGATGCTTCTAGTGAAATTGCTCATGTCAGCAATGTGGATAGAAAATCACAGGAATGAAAGTAGAGCAGCACATTATGACTGGTAGCTGTATCTTTTACTATACCAAAATCATTTCTGTATTGACCCAAAAGAGTATTCCTGTCTATTTATAAATTCTGGGGAAATAGTGTGAGCCTTGTTAATTCAGAACAGTAAGACATTCTTAGTCTGGTACTAGACTTCAAGAGCATGTTTGACACTAAATCTGAACAGAAAACTTGTTGTGGTGTTTCTTCAACTGGAAGAAATGTCTCAACCAATCAGCAAGTAATGTAAAATGTTGCAGGCTTTTAGAAATGGTCAGCAAAAATTTAACTAGTAAATTTGAGCTAGCTAGGGGGGGGGAAAATATCATATCATAAAGTCTATAGTCAGTATTTAGGTAGTCTTTATCAAAACTTTCACTGGCAACAGTGTTTCATACTGCCAATATAAAATTCTAATCCAACTGATAAAGCATCATTTCTGACCAAGAATACACTGTGTAATGAGGCAGTTCATGAGATCCTCAAACTAGTTCTCAGCAAGCTTCAACCTCTATCTGGAGTGACACGCTGTCACGTAGGGAGATGTTATCTGAGATCCTGAAACATCATTGCAGTGTCAGCTTTATACAGCATCACAAGAAATAATGTCAAAGGTAGGAGTAATTAGCTTGTTGCAGCTCTATTAAAATGAATATTCTTATTACAGGTCTACAGCACATTCCCTGATAAAGTGGGAAATCTCTGCAATACTTGCAGTATAGACAGTATAGGATTTACCCTAAGGCCCACACACATCAGTGTTTGGGAGGGGAGGGGGGAAGAAAAAGATACCACTGTAAAAATTTCAGAATCCAGAACAATTTGTTAATAACCAGGTAAAATAGTTAATATCACATGGCAGGAACACAGAAAGGTGCTGTGAAAAAAACAATCACTTTATAGCCTGCAATTTTCTGTCTCTTGATAATGCTCAAGCTTATAAGGAATAAACTAATCACATAATTGCTCTCACATTATACAGTTGTTCCTACATAAAGTAGTTGGCACTCAACTAACTAATCAGGTGTGATTACAACAGCAGTATTTGTGAATACTTAAAAATGAAATCTTCCTATAAATCTTAGTAAAATGAAAGGCAACATGAGCATGAGTATAGCAAAGAAAATAACATGTAATAAACCTTCACAAGAAACAAGAAGACTGAGAGTTAATATTTGGATTTCAGGAAAGATTGGTCTGAACAATGGATTCTTTCACAATTCAGTGCTCAGGCTAATTGAAGACCTGTAAAATAAACTACTTGATTTTTTTTCCCTCAAATGTAGATAAATCTGAAGTATATATATATTTATATATATTCAAGGTAACCAAACAGTAAAATTCTAGTAAATCATAGAATCATAGAATGGTCTGGGTTGGAAGGGACCTCCTCTGCAGCAAACACAGGCATCCTCTACTAGATCAGGCTGCCCACAGCCATGTCAAGCCTCACTTTGATGTCTTCAGGGATGGGGCCTCAACTACCAGCTGCCTCCTGGGCAACCTGTTACAGTGTTCTACCACCCTAATAGGAAAGAATCTGTTCCTAACATCCAATCTAAATCTACTCTTTAGCTTAAAGCCATTGCCCCTCAGCCTATCACTATCACACCTTGTAAACTGTCAGGTACTGTAAACCCTTCAGGTACTGGAAGGCTGCTATTAGTTCTCCCCAGAGCCTCTTCTAGCCTCCTCTTTTTTTTAAGGGTACAAGTCCTAATGCCATGGGAAGACTGATTTTCTTTAGGCCACCCCCCCATGGTGTCTCTTCTACATTCTCATTTGCCTCACCCTCAGCTTCAAATACCCCATACCTGTTGTGCAACAAACAAACAAAGCAAACAAATAAAACAAACAAACAAGAATAGAATAGAATAGAATAGAATTAACCAGGTTGGAAAATACCTTTGAGATAAGGAAAGTAGAGGTAAAATCTGAATTTATTCTTTTTTTAATTAAGTACTATGAAATAAACACAGCTCTCAAGCAGGCTCAATACTTAAATCCAAAGGAGTATGACAACTTCATGGAGATTATGGTGGTTTATTTTAGACTGAATAGATTGAACAGTTTCCCTTGTGTACCATAGCTAGTTAGGGCCATGAAAAAACACATTAGGTTTCTATTTATATATTTTGTATCTCACAAAACAAACTACTTAAAAATTACTTGGGGGGAAAGATTTTTTTTTTTTTTTTAAATGGCATTGTATTAAAAAAGTAAACCAAAAAGTAGAAAAGCATGAAAAGCTGCCAAGGGCAGAAAACAAAAGATGTGGTACCATACATTTACATGAACAAAAAAGCAAAGAAGGAACTTTATGGAATCCTACATATAACAAAGACCAGAGTCCAAGACAGAAAAAAGTGCTAAAAGCTATGATGATTCATTAGTTTACAGAACTGAAAAGCAGTGCAACATTATTTAATATTGAATCGTAATAAAACTAATCTCAATATTTAGATTATTTTCAGCTTTATATAAACCTACACAGTATGTAGCATAGTCAATGCTAATTGCAGGGACAGCAGTAAGAACTTTTTGCTCCAATCCTTTATAAAGTATTTTTTTCACTATTTTATGTCATCACTAAGTCTTGAGGGTAGGTAAAAGAATATTTAAGGTACTTAGTATCATAGTATCGGTCAGGGTTGGAAGGGACCACAAGGATCATCTAGTTCCAAACACCCTACCATGGACAGGGACACCTCACACTAGATCAGGCTGGCCAGAGCCTCATCCAGCCTGGTCTTAAACACCTCCAGGGATGGGGCCTCAACCATCTCCCTGGACAACCCATTCCTGGGCTTCACCACTCTCATGGGGAAGACATCCTTCTCACATCCAGATTTTCTGATAAGTAAGGGATTCATACACTTCTGTGTCTGATGTAAACAAGGAGATTTTACTGTCCTTTTATTTTTTTTGATTGACCTTAATGCCACCACAGGTTATCTGATAGTATAAAACATCATAAAAGAATTTTGTTTTTTCTTTTTTCAGAGGGATTAAAAAATAGGGCATAGGAATATTAATTTGATCTTCATTAACATGCAGTGCTGACTGACAAAATGAATGATCCTTTTTCATCTGAAATAATGACTTTTTATTTTAGAATATATTATCTGAAGTGTCCTGACTTCAGACAAAATGCAAAACTATTGAGTTTACCAACACCTGGTTTGAATTGTTTCTGATTAATATAAATATCCTATTTTGGGTTCTAATTACTCATGTGAAAAGATTATAATAAAATGTAAGGATTAAATTAATCTACTGGAATTCAACCAGAAGATTGATTTGGAGGCTAGGTAATACCAAATCTCCAGACTCCCTCTGTCAGATAGTCAAATCATTTAATAATCAGCTCACACTTATAACTCTCTTAAAAACATCTGAAAATGTCTTTGATGTCTTCCTGTTAAGTAGCTTGTAAAACAATTGATTGGCTTTGGCTTGGTTTGGTTCTTTTTTATTATTTAGTTGCAAACATCCATTTCTAAAAAAGATATATAATATTGTTAAGCTACTGAAAATATTTGATAGCTATTCATATATATTCACACCAAAAGACAGGTCTTCAAAAGTGCTTCTGTGACAAATTCACCCTGGGTTTGCCATTCTCTGGAAAACACCAACTCCCACAGATGTAGATGCACACAGTTTGCCAAAATGAGTTCATGCAAGCTCATTTTTTAAAATCAATTCATGCAACTCATGAATCTGAAGCTGTCTTAGAAAACCACAGGGAAAGATTTATAGAGTGAGCAACTTCTGAGGAGGGAAGGCAGCGCTTTGCTGTATTGTGAGACTTGCTGTACAACAGGACCAGCTCACTGTCCAGAATCAGTCCTTTTTCAAAGCACATTTCTTTTCCTAAAGGGCAAACAATGATCAATAGCCCTTCTCCCTTTTATTGTGTCTTTGTCTGTTAATTTGGAAGACCCTTTACACTTCTGTCAAGTGCAGCCCACATCTTCTAAGCAGTTCTTGCTCCTCAAAGAGGGGTCTGTGATTGTAAAAGCCACCCCCTGTTACTAGCACCAGTCCAACAAACAGTTGCTGACACACAGGATATGTTCACTCTTTCTCATGCCTTTCCACCTCATTGGCAAAATCAGAGGGAAAAACACACGGTCACGTATGCCCTTGACCATTTTTCCCATATGTCAGAGGAAGAAAAGTTTCCAGCTTTCTCCTCCAAACATAAACACTGGACTTGAAACTCTACTGTTCCAAGGTCAATGCATTTCACATTTTGTATGAAATAGAAAGAAAATCCTGACATCAGGAACCAGAAGCCTTCTTGTCTAATATTATTTCAAATCTCATTCCTTAATCACAATTCTTACACCCATCTAGGATGCTTTGTACCTTCTTGGTCAGGTTCATGGCTTCAAGCTCCCTTGGAATACAAAGTGTCTAGAAAGAAGTTTGCAGTTCTGAGTACTTTGGTGAGAGGGCTGTTATGGAAAAAACAGGCACCCCTCCATAAGGGAGCTATAGAAGCAGACTTAGTTTCTATATCTGCACAGTAGGCAAAATTTTAAAGTAGATGTTTTACCTGATCATGTATTTATTTGATGATTCATCCTGTTCAGGTTGAATCTTTAGCATTCATCTCTGTTTAGGTGGACTAGATCTTAGCTCAGTTGTCACTGTTTTGCAGGCTGGAGTTTCCCCTTTTGTAAATACAAATTCATTTATTTGCTTCTAAATGCATGAATTCCCTGTTGATCAGAATGAAGCAGATATTGTTTGATAGTGTTCAGCTTGTCAAATGCTCCAGATAACCTTGTAAAGCAATCGGTAATGATTTTATAATTGCTTTTTCAGTCATTGATAAAAAATACTTCACAGAAAGCCAAGAGGTGAACTGAATGAGGCCATAGAATAGAATAGAATAGAATAGAATAGAATAGAATAGAATAGAATAGAATAGAATAGGAGTAGAATAACCAGGTTGAAAGAGACCTTCAAGATCATCATGTCCAACCTATCATCCAACACCACCTAATCAATTAAACCATGGCACCAAGCACCCCATCAAGTCTCCTCCTAAACACCTCCAATGATGGCAACTCCACCACCTCCCCAGACAGCACATTCCAATGAGCAATCACTCTCTCGATGAAGAATTTCTTCCTAACATCCCATCTAAACCTCCCCTGGTGCAGCTTGAGACTGTGTCCTCTTGTTCTGGTGCTGGTTGCTTGGGAGAAGAGACCAGTCCCCGCCTGTCTACAACCTCCCTTCAGGTAGTTGAGCAATAAGGGCTCTTCTGAGCCTCCTCTTCTGCAGGCTAAGCAACCCCAGCTCCCTCAGCCTCTCCTCATAGGGCTTATGCTGCAAACCCTTCACCAGCTTTGTTGCCCTTCTCTGGACACCTTCCAGCAAGTCAACATCCTTCTTAAACTGAGGGGCCCAGAACTGGACACAGGACTCAAGGTGCTCCAGATAATCTTGCAAAGCAATTGGTAATGATTTTATAATTTCTTTTCAGTCATTGTTAAATTACTTCACATGAAGCCAAGAGCTGAACTGAATGAAACCTGACAGAAAATAATAACTCCAAAACTATTAATTTGTGTGCAATTTCAAAAACAATAGTACTGAAGACATGTTTTCTTCAGCATGGAATAATGTCAAAAATAAAGAATTGGTTTTCCTTATGAAGTAAAACACTGTGGATGATCTAAACTAAATGATTGAAATAATGAAATTGCTAAGCAGTGAATGGAAATATTTAATTTTCCAGTTATTGCCAGATATTTGTGGCTCTTCAGACAATGCATTAGTTATGCTTTCCATAGTTTCTATTTATCTTAAAGTAGAGGACAAACATATGTGTATGGGAGAGGGAAAAATAAGACAGAATTTTCAACTATGAATTTTAGTTGCTTAAGTATCTCATTTCTGAGTTTGGTTTGTTTTTAAATGAAAAACATATGGAATTTGAATTGATAAAGATGTTTTGCAGGGTATTTCACAGTTCATTTGAATTGCATGTACTGTCACCCTGGAAAAGACACTTAGAATTTAAAAATTGATAACAAAGAGTTTAACAGACAGCCACTCTGAGCAGCAGTCACTTTGGTTAGGGTCTTCGGTTAGCTCTGGGGTTAGGGACTTAGGTTGGGAATGGCTTGTGGGGCTTAGGCCCTCTTCTAGGGACTTCTGCTTCTATTAGCTACTTCTGGCAAGGGCTTTGGTTTAGGGATGCTGTTAGGGATATGCTCAATACTTCTGGCAGCTGCTTCATCTGTTAGCTTCTGGGACTTCTTCTGTAACCAGGACTCTGTGGCCGTTTGATGGACAGTGCGAATGACCAATGAAATTGTTTAGAAGGGGTGGATTGTGGCCGTTTGATGCTGTGCCTTTAAGAAAGGGGCACACTGGCTAAATGTTTGTAAAATATTTTGGTATTCTAAACGAATTTCATTGGTAGGATTGTGGGAGGAGAGATTGGACCCAGGGGAGTTGGGAACTTTCTCTCAGTCTTCCTTCCTTCACTGTCCCTCTCGGCTGGATCTGCTTCTGGGCTTCTTGCCAAAAGATAAGAACTAACTCCCTGTGCATAGGCCTCCGCTTGCTGTACTAACTCCCTTTTCGTCTCTTCTTCTACCTCTTTTGGGGGAGAAGGGAGGTAGGGGGGTGAAGGGGGCACAGGGGGAAGCCCCCTCTGTGGGGGGTCTGGTTTCTGGTTGAGTTCATTTGCTGTATATTCCTGTATATATTGTAAAATACCTGTGTTTGTTGTGTTACATATAATCTGTTTCCTTGTAAAATATACTCTCATTTCTCCGACTGGGTTTAGCCGTGGTCTCTTTCTCAGTGGGGGAGGGAAAGCAGAGCCTTTCCTTTCAAACCACCACAGACTCTGAAATGCTAGGGATTTTACAATGCTATAATAAAGGACTTCTGAGCAGACTTCTGAGATTCTCTGCTCTCTGCATTTCTGAAATCTCATTGTTAAATAGCAATGGGGTTCATGCCTTCGTTCATCACCCAATGGCCCCTGAATCAGGAGAACTACAAATTCCTACTAATCTCAGTAGGAAATAGAGAAGGAAGAAATAACAGATCTATTTATTTTTCTTAATTATCTGTCTTGTGGTAAAATTTCACTGTTTTATTTTTGCTAATTGCAAAATAATTTGGTTATGATCAAAGTTTCAGGATTAAAGTCACTTTATGTGTACTTAATTTCATTTAAAATAGTTGCATAGATCTCTGACAAAATGTGTGTGTGTGGGGGGATTTTTTTCTGTCTCACTTCCTACCTAGTTATGTTTTTTATTAGTTAATTACATTGCTGTCATTTCCTTTTTCTTTTTATGATTACAACTTCTGTGAAACTAGGAGGTTTATGAACTTTAAAAAATAAATATTCACTGCAAAATGTCACTGAATTATGATTAATATTAGAAGATATTGGTGTTTATTAGTAGATGCTATATAATAGGACTATAAAAATATGATGATAGGACTGGTTTAGACCTGAACACAAAAATAAGAACTGGGTAAAAATTGCAAGAAAATCCTGGTGAACTTCTGTCATCTATAACCAGAACTTCCAAGGACTCTTCAGCTGTAAAAACTGAAGCTGTTTTCCCCATCCAAATGATGTTCAGAGGACAGAGTAGCATATTTTGCTTCAATCCTGGGGCCACAACTGCTATCAAACTTTTTGCAAGGCATGGCAATGGCCAGCAGTGACTGTGTGCTCCCATGTGATTCTCAATGTCTCAGTAGAGTTCCTCACTAACTCTAGATTGTACTCTTGTCCTTTGGGACAGTAGTCATGGGTCAGTCTCCAGCATGGAATTTCAACTTGCAAATTCTAAGCTCTTCCTCTCCTTACTGAGCAATTGAGACTTCAGATTTTTCGTCTTTTTCTTCTAATCATCCCAGATAATTTGGTTTCAATTGCTTGAGACAGTAAATTCTCTGTATGACTCAAAAAGCTGTTTTTATTACAGATGATGTCAGAATAAAGGGTAGCAATCCTCCTTTACTCAGTTTTCACAGAGATATTTTTAACTGTTTGTTACATACCTGCATTATTTTACTGTCAAATGTTCCTACAATATCCAAAATAATACCCAAAAAGTAAAATGAACACGTCCACTATGCCAAGTCTGTGTAGCCTTTGAGTTACACCTCTGAAACCTCTGAAATTTAAGACTGCAACAATTAGGCATAATAGTTATAAATCCCTGAAAATCGTGGTTTATGATTAAAGCTTTGACGATCCCAATTGCACAAAGAGAAAAACTGATGTTATTCTAGCAACAAAATGTGTCATTTGCCTTTTTTATCTGTATAGGACATTAAGGTAGTAAATGGCAAAACATTTATTCCATGTTACAAATGTGAGAAATTATCAAAACATTGATGTGTTATGGCTACAAAGGTAAATTTTTGTGAAGATAGTGAGGGTAATAAAGCTTCAAAATTATTGTCTTTGATGATTTTTTTATGATTGTAGACAGGCAGGGGCTGGTCTCTTCTCCCAGGCAACCAGCACCAGAACAAGAGGACACAGTCTCAAGCTGCACCAGGGGAGCTTTAGGCTGGATGTTAGGAAGAAATTCCTCATAGAGAGAGTGATTGCCCATTAGAATGGGCTGCCTGGGGAGGTGGTGGAGTCACCATCATTGGAGGTGTTTAGGAGGAGACTTGATGGGGTGCTTGGTTTAGTTGATTAGATAGTGTTGGATGATTGGTCGGACACAATGTTCTCGAAGGTCTCTTCCAACCTGGTTTATTCTATTTTGTTTTCTAACAAAGAAAATACTTTCATTTATCTTAAAACAATTCCACATATGAAAACAAAAATTAAATTCCCAGTTTATTTGAAAGTAAGATTGTGCATAAGGCTCAGTACTTAAATATCAAATGGATTGACAAAGTCTGAATTGGCATCTCTGATACAAATGCTTTTTTGTCCTCTTAAAGGCAAACATGAAAGAGTGTGTTACACTTTCTTTCTTAATATTTCAGTCCAAGAAGTTGCAAAATGAATCTTTTAATTTAATTTGTAAATCTTTTGTTTCCCCCTTAGCACAACTATGGCTTCTCCAGCAGTTTGCAGAGAAAATTTCCTAAAGGTATAGAATAGAATAGAATAGAATAGAATAGAATAGAATAGAATAGAATAGAATAGAATAGAATAGAATAGAATAGAATAGAATAGACCAGGTTGGAATAGACCTTCGAGATCATTGCATCCAGCCTATTATCCAACCCACCTAATCAACTAAACCATGTAACCAAGCACCCTATCAAGTCTCCAACATATTTGTATAAGAGCTAAGGATGTACATTTAGGAAACTGTTTCTGTGTTTTGCTGTGTGAGATTTACCTCCTCTGAATTAAAGGAATTTTTATATTTGTATTGTGAAACCCACACTGCTGATTTTTGTTTCCTTATTGACTATATGGTAGTTTTCACAGATTCTTAAGCCTCAAGGCATCTTCTTGAAACCCATTCATATTTAAGCAGTAGAGTCTTCAAAAGAAAGACAAACAAGTTTGGTTATCCTCTCCAATTAAAAGATCATGATGATATTAGTGCAAATTCTCATGTGGATAAGACCAGAATGAGGCCACGTTTTGTTTGCAGTCAGTTTTGGCTTCATGACTTCTGTGATGCAGTTAGCTATCTTCTACTCCAAATTTTGCTAACAGAAAGCAAAAGTCTGGAAGTTTTCTGGCTGGGGCCCATGTCCACTAGGCCTCCAGAGTGTAACTGCTCCCTTTTTCTACACTTTCCCACCCCACCCCCCTTTAAACTGAAGATATCAAGAGACACATAAGGGCTGAAGTCTTTTTATCTCTCACACCAGCGCATGTCTGGAATACTAGTACACAAACCCACAGTAAGACTTTACGTGGAAAGTCTGTTGGTGTGAAAGGTTTGAAGGTTTGAGAATAAAGGCAACTCTTGGGTCTGGAAAATATTTTATTCCAGAACTAACAGACCCAATACCTTCTAGGGGCTTTCTGGGTTGGGGTGTCTTCACCAAATCCTGTGCAAAACATCTTCTGTCCTCTTTCAAATCAGAGGCTTCACCATGGATAAATTAACTTCCTGCCATAGACACATCTATAGCAAACTGTACAATGTTTTTCAGAGTACATTTGCACTGCCAGACATCCACTCCCAGGTTCACCAAGGCTAGTTGTGCTTAAAAGGTTTCAGAAGTAAAGCTGTCTTCATCTGTCTCCAGATGGCCCCTCCCAGTTACATCAAGACAAACAAGCTTTCCTCCTCCCTGTCCAGCCTCCAATCTTCTAACATGTGTTTGACTTAGAAAGTAAACTGGAAACAAGCATATTAAATTGTTATACCATCTGCCACAAAGTACTTGTAACAGATTTGCATATCTTGCACTGGCACAACAGTAACAAATGCATTAGCTTTTAGTAACAACAACAACAAAATAATAAAATCAATATATTGTGGCCCAAGTAGCACTTTCCCCCCTGCCCCTTTTTTTACAGACTCATTAACAAATATTTGCATTTCATTGTACTCTGCTTAAAAAAAAAAAAAAAGTGAAGCATTTTACCTATGCATTAGCACTCTTTCAGATATTTGAGTTATGAAAATGGTTTGGAGTTAATGAATTATCTTTGCACAGATGAAATAACAAGAAAAAGAAAATAAATATAGTACAAATATATCATGAGTGTAAATAAAGATAATTACTAGGACACATTACCTGCTCAAAATTTTTTATGTACAGATAAGAAAAAAGTCTTGTAAAGATGCTTTTTGCAGAAAGAGAAAATCAGAAACAAGAGTAAAAATAATTGTTGTCCTGATTTCTACACTAAGGAATCCATATAGAAAGGTTAGTTTTTCCATTTACTGCCAGAGCACAATGAATAAGTGATACATAGGTCTTCTTCCTGTCACAACTTAAATGACTTCTGGACAGTCCACTGCATCTCAAACTACAATCACACTTTGGTATGCACTGAATTGGCCATTGGAATGGGCTGCCCAGGGAGGTGATGGAGTCACTGTCCCTGGAGGTATTCAAAAAGGGGTTGGACGTGGCACTTGAAGCCATGGTTTAGTAGTCATAAGGTTTTGGGTGAAAGGTTGGACTTGATGATCTCTGAGGTCTTTTCCAACCTTATTGATTCTATGATTCTATGAATATCTAGAGGAAACATATTGCTGAAATCAATGCTGCATTTTCACAGCTTACAGAGACATTATGAAATGTTCAGTATAATATGCACATGTGATTGTTCCACTGCTTTAAATTTTCACATCTTACTTAGCAAATACAAATCTGATAATCATTCAAGAGTGTAAACTGTCTGTCAACAGAACCACATTTCTAAATTAAAGTTTAGCTCAGTTGTTCTTCTGACATACACTTTCCAGGGTCTTTGTGACTTATCGAGATCATAGGAACATTTTTAGACTAGACTAGGCTAGACTAGACTAGACTAGACTAGAATAGAATAGAATTAACCAAGTTGGAAGAGACCTTTGAGATCATTGAGTCCAACCTATCATCCAACACTATCTAATCAACTAAACCATGGCACCAAGTGCCTCATCCAGTCTCTTCCTAAACACCTCCAGGGATGGTGACTCCACCACCTCCCAAGGCAGCCCATGCCAATGGCCAATTACTCTTTCTGGGAAGAACTTTTACCTTACATCCAGCCTAAACTTCCCCTGGTGCAGCCTGAGACTGTGTCCTCTTGTTCTGGTGCTGATTGCCTGGGAGAAGAGACCAGCCCCCACCTGGCTACAACCTCCCTACAGGTAGTTGTGGATAGCAATAAGGTCTTCACTGAGCCTCCTCTTCTCCAGGCTAAGCAACCCCAGCTCCCTCAGCCTCTCCTCAGAGGGATTGTGCTCCAAACCCCTCCCCAACTTTGTTGCCCTTCTCTGGACGTGTTCCAGCAACTCATCATCTTTCCTAAACTGAGGGGCCCAGAACTGGACACAGTACCGAAGGTGTGGCCTAACCAGTGCTGAGTACAGGCATTTTTGTCATGAATGGGACAATATTTTATCCTTCAAGGCTGAATCATTTCTTTGTTAGGAGAACAACTGTCTTCTTCCTTCAGAAGTTCTGAAAACTCAAAAATTACCTACTTCTAGCATTATATAAGATACAGAAATAAGAATAGTATCCATCCTTATTTACAAAGACTTACTAACTGTACCTCTTGACCTTGTTCATCCTATCAATAAGGGTAAGTGTGTAGAATTAGAAGATTTTGCTAAATAGTTAGAGTCAAAAATCACTCTCATGGAAAGAAGTACAAATAACATTAAAAAAATAATAATTCCATGGGTTTTTTTCTCATGAAATTCACAGAATCCCAGAGTTGTTTAGACTAGAAATACCTCCAAGATCATCAAGTCCAATCATTCTCTAACTCTACCAAGTCTGATGCTAAACCATGTCACTCAGCACCACATCTCTGCCTCTTTGAAACACATCCAGGGAGGAGGAGGACACCACTTTCCTGGAGAGTCTGTTCCAGGACTTGACAACCATTCCAGGGAAAAAGTTTCTTCTAATGTCCAACCTAAAACTACCCAATTTGAGGCCATTTCCTCCTGTCCTGTCACTTGTCACTATGGAGAAGAGACCAACCCCCACCTTCTTTCAGCAATAAGGCCTCCTTTTCTCCAGACTAAACAACCCCAGTTCCCTCACCTGCTCCTCACCAGACCTGTTCTCCAGATCCTTCAGAAGTTTTATTGCCCTTCTCTGATCCTGCTCCATTTTACTGGGTAAGATTTTGATTTAGATTTCTGTTTGTTGTTGGTTTGGGTTTTTTTGCTTTTTTTTTTTTTCTTTTCCAAAGACATTAATAAAATCAAACTTTTGATAATGTTTCTGAGGATTAATTAATTATTAATTTCAACAATCAGTACAGGATTAGATAAATTCAACATCAGGCTTCTGGAAAAATGCCTTCTAAAAATAATCCTAAAAATACCTAACCTCTTTCTCATTTCCATCAGTCCTTTCAGAAAGTAAGTTGTGTGCTATACATTTACTTCATTCCTAAATGTAACTGCTTCCTTACAAGTTTATTAGTCTTTTAGCAGACCTGTGAAACTTGAATAGGGCACTTCTATGAAGCACTTAAGTTATTAAGTTACAATATTTAGCAGACAAGCTCTAATGCTAAATCTGTATGTTGTTTCAATTCACATAACAGTTTTGAGCTGTTGTTTTCTCCTCTTTCATTTTTTTTGTGCTATCAGGCACTGGATATGATAACAGTATTTCTGAAATCAATATATTTGTAGATGAATGTTTTAATTGAATCAATATTGCCATTTCCATGCTATCTGCTTGGAAAAGGAGACTGAGAAGCTACTAACAAATGTTTTTAATAGTATTTTGGTTTGGTTGGTTGGGGGCTTTTTTAGAAACTTTTTCAAAGCAAGCATATCACACAAAAGCAATAATTTTGATACAATGCTGAATCATTTTTAATTTCTATGGAAGCTCCTTTCAGTTGTTTGCTTTTAGATTAAGCATATAATATATCTCATATAATGGTTGCATATAACTTTTATTTGATTTGTCATATATTTGTCATGTATTGATCTCCTCCTATGATCAGGTGACCTGCCTGGTGGATGTGGGGAAGGCTGTGGATGTAGTCTACCTGGACTTCAGCAAGGCCTTTGACACCATCCCCCACAGCAAGCTCCTGGCCAAGCTGTCAGCCCGTGGCTTGGACAGCAGCACTCTGTGCTGGGTTAGGAATTGGCTGGTGAGCGGAGCCCAGAGAGTGGTGGTGAATGGTGCCACATCCAGCTGGCAGCCAGTCACTAGTGGAGTCCCCCAGGGATCAGTGCTGGGCCCTATCCTGTTCAATATCTTTATTGATGATCTGGATGAGGGGATTGAGTCCATCATTGGTAAATTTGCAGATGACACCAAGCTGGGAGCAGGTGTTGATCTGTTGGAGAGCTCTGAAGAGGGACCTTGACAGGCTGGACAGATGGGCAGAGTCCAATGGCATGAGATTTAACACACCTAAATGCTGGATTCTACACATTGGCGACAACAACCCCATGCAGCGCTAAAGGCTGGGGTCAGAGTTGCTGGAGAGCGGCCAGGCAGGTACTGGTCGATAGGCTGAACATGAGCCAGCAGTGTGTCCAGGTGGCCAAGAAGGCCAATGGCACGCTGGCCTATATCAGGAACAGTGTGGCCAGCAGGAGCAGGGAGGTCATTCTGCCCCTGGGCTCAGCACTGGTTAGGCCACATCTTGAGTCCTGTGTCCAGTTCTGGGCCCTTCAGTTCAGGAAAGATGTTGAGTTGCTGGAACGTGTCCAGAGGAGGGCAACAAAGCTGGGGAGGGGTTTGGAGCACAAGCCCTGTGAGGAGAGGCTGAGGGAGCTGGGGTTGCTTAGCCTGGAGAAGAGGAGGCTCACAGGAGACCTTCGTGCTGTCTACATCTACTTGAAGGGAGGTTGTGGCCAGGTGGGGGTTGGTCTCTTCTCCCAGGCAATCAGCACCAGAACAAGAGGACACAGTCTCAGGCTGCACCAAGGGAGGTTTAGGCTGGATGTAAGGTAAAAGTTCTTCCCAGAAAGAGTAATTGGCCATTGGAATGTGCTGCCCAGGGAGGTGGTGGAGTCACCATCACTTGTAGGTGTTTGGAAAGAGACTGGATGGGGTGCTTGGTGCCATGGTTTAGTTGATTAGATAGTGTTGGATGATAGGTTGGACTCGATGATCTCAAAGGTCTCTTCCAACCTGGTTAATTCAATTCTATTCTATTCTATTCCATTCTATTCTATTCCATTCCATTCTATTCTATTCTATTCTATGGGAAAAACTTGTAGCAAAGAACTGAAGAGACAATTAGAAACTATGTGAACCATATGTAATTTAGAAGTAACAGAGGAAATACATTGTCTAGTTTCTTATCAAGGGATCTGGACAATGCAGTATTTCATAGGAATTGCATTAAATCAATTCATGGAGTCAATGCAAATGATAAAATTCTCCAAGTATAATCAGCTCCAAGCATCAAAACTCATGACATTATTTTAGAAACATGACAATTCATATTTTTTATTTTTTTTTAATATTTTGGTGCGGTTTTTCCTTCTCTGGGAGAGGTGGTAGAGGAATCAGGAATGAAGGAGTGAAGGTGATGCCTGGTTAAAAAAAATGAGGGGAAGGTTATTTTAGATTTATCTTTGTTTCTCACTATTCAAATATATTTTAATTGCCAATAAATGAAACCATATGTTTTTTAGATTCTCTGTTTTGTGCAGTCTGTTAATAAGAGATCTCCCTGTTGTTATCACAACCCATGAACTTTCTCATCTTGTTTTCTCTGTCTTTTTGAGGAGGGAGAGTGAGAGAGCAGTTGGGTGGGCAACTGGCAAGGTCAACATACCACAGAAATGGTATGCAGATTTTTTCATTTAAAACTTTCATTTGGTGATATTTAAAATTCATTAAAATGAAAATAAGCAGGTCTACTGGCATAGAATACTAGTGAGGAGAGAATGAAAACTAAAGATGAAAGGAATGGTTGAGTTTCTCATCCTAGAAGAGAGAGAGAACTCAGCATAATATGTAGATTTTTTTGGTGATTTAAAGTTTTTTAATACTGATTACCCTCATGTTTTTCAGTCCAGAAGAGATATTCCTATAATGCTGCCTGTATGTATGACAAAAATGGAGCAGAATTGTTTGTTCCTCTTAACAGGATTGTTACACTTTGCTATGAACAAATTCAAAGTATTGTCAGAGTGCTTCATAAAGAACTCAGAAAAAAAACCAACCTCTGTTGTTTGCTTTTTTGTTGTTTGTTTTTGTTGTTGTATTTGTTTTTATTTGGGTTGGCTGTGTTGGGTTTTTTTAGTTGGTTGGTTGGGTGATTTGGTTTCATTTGGGGTTTTTTTTTGGTTGTATTCTTTTGGTTTTGGTCTTTTTTATTATTATTTTTGGTGTTTTGTTTTGTGTTGCTTTGTTTCATTTAGTTTTTCACAAGAAAATTCTTAGTGAAACCAGTGAGCAAGGGAAAACCTCTAGCGTGAGTTTGGGAAGAGCAATGACTAAACTAGGAAATGAGCATCACCTTGCACTGTTACAGAGGTCATGGAAGAAAAGGAGAGGGAGTAGTTCTGTTTGAGAGATTCCATTCTGCAGGCATGAATGCTTGGTATCTGCTCATACCACTCCATCATGCTATGGGAAGAAGGGCATGGCTCGGTGGGGAAGAAGAGATTTTTCCAAAACAGGTTATGTTGTGGAGCTTAGAGTTGCTTAGCTTATGTGAGGAACACAAAGTGGGAACCTGACCAAGACACCTAGTAAGGATACTAAAATGATTGTTTCCTGGGTAGATGTAACTGTAAGATTCCTGCCTGTTCAACCCACAAACAGAAAACCTACTGTCATTTATAGAAACACAGAGAGGACAGGCTTAGCTGCCTTTCTATTAATGGCAGTTCCTTGCATCTATTTACATGGTGATTTTTATTATTTTTTTTCAGACATGAAGAAATTCTGGAAACACAGAGAGGTATCAACAAGAAAACAACTGAGTGATTTCAAGAAATTATGATAGACCTGAAGTAGGAAGTCTGTGAGGAAAAAGTGTTAAGTTTCCTTTTTTGCTACCTGGGCGTGTATGCATACTGCAAAGCAGCTGATTTTGTTGGTTATAATGCTCCAATTATTGAACAAATTCATGGTGGGGTGCCTTCATAAAAGGACAATTAAAATTTTTAGTAAAACAAAAGGAATTTTTGCAACTTGCTTTTTCCTGCCTGTTCAAAATCATACATGAATACATATGCATCTTCAATCTTTTCATTAATTTATTCTGTTCTTCATGCTGCAGTCTAAATTCCTACAGGTAGCAGCAGCATAAAAATTCTGGATTCAGTCAAGTCCCCTGTAGTGCATCCTGCCATCTGGGCCACACTGGGATATGTGAAGTTTTGCAGAATACTTAACAGTGGGAGATTACTTACTTGAATGGTAATTGCAAAATATAAAGCAAAGAAGCTGGTTAGCTTAAATTACTGGCACAGAGATTTTAGTTTTTCACCCAAAAAAATTGGTCTCCTGAAAGAGGATCTGTGAATAGGACAGGCAGCTGAATGGAGCTAAAGAAAATGGGAAAGGATCATGCCTTCACAATATGTTACGCTGTCATAAAAATTATATTAGTAATGTGCCTGACATATTGATGTTTTACAGTTGAATACCATTTTTAACTAGAGGTAGCTAAACAGATGCCCCGTGAAATCTATCTTTTCCTTTTGAAGCTTCCTATGTGCTTTTTCTCTCCTGCCTTTTTTATTTTCCCCCCTTTTCTTAAGAAAAAAATAGTAATCTTGTAACTCATAAGAGCAGTCTTAAAATGCTTTATTTCTTTACTTTTTCAATTGTTTTCTTTTGCAGATTTGGAAAGTCAAAGTCCCCAAAGCAGGAAGAATTGGAGAATTAAATTTGACTATAGCCCACAATCTTTATAAATACCAGCACTGTCATCAAAAGAAACATTAATTCAGAGGAGTTTCAGATATTTATTGTGCAAAAATCAGTTTGTGTTTAGCTTACATGGTGGCTTGTTTTGCTTTTATTCTGGTACATGTACCTGATACAATATCTCTCTTTTAAATCTTACTTCAAACTATGTAATTATTACATTTCAAAAGAGCTAGATTATCATTCCAACTAATCATTGTTCCGAGTTTCCCATCATAAATCTGACAAATGCAGTGTGGAGGGCATAAAAATAGAAGATAAATAACATTTTCTTACTGAGAGAGTAGTTAGCTGTTGGAATAGGCTGCCCAGGGAGGTGGTGGAGTCACCATCCCTGGAGGTGTTCAAGAGGGGATTGGACATGGTGCTTGGTGCCATGGTTTAGTCATGAGGTCTGTGGTGACAGGTTGGACTTGATGATCTCTGAGATCTCTTCCAACCTTGGTGATTCTGTAATTCATGGGAATAAACTGTATGAGAAATTTACTTTTCTGCTTAAAAAAATATTCTGGGCAATGAATACAACTAAAACATTTCCTCATAGGCATTTTAAAAGACTTGCTTACACATAAGCTTGTGTGAGGTCAATTAATACAGCTTAGGTATTTGTGCCACTTTTTTGGTTGGTTGGTTTGGTTTTAGGTTTTTGGGTTTTTTTTTAGATTATAATGTAGGCTTTTTTTTTTTTTTCCCTTCTTCTTCTTTTTTTTTTTTTTTATTTCCAATTAGCTAAAATCCAGACTAAAATTGATCTGAAAGATGAATTCTCTGTATGTAGTGAGGTGGGTGCTGGTTTCTTCTTCCTCGTAACAAGTGATAGGACAAGAAGAAATGGTCTCAAGTTATGTTGACTTGCTGGAATGTGTCCAGAGGAGGGCAACAAAGCTGATGAGGGGTTTGGAGCACAAACCCTGTGAAGAGAGGCTGAGGGAAATGGGGTTGCTTAGGCTGGAGAAGAGGAGGCTCAGGGGACACCTTCTTCCTCTCTACAACTACCTGAAGGGAGGTTGTAGACAGGTGGGGGCTGGTCTCTTCTCCCAGGTAACCAGTAAAAGAACAAGGGGGACATGGTCTCAAGCTGAACCAGGGGAGTTTAGGCTGGAGGTGAGGAGAAAGTTCTTCACTGAGAGAGTTGTTAGCCATTGGAATGTGCTGCCCAAGGAGGTGGTGGATTCACCATCCCTGGAGGTGGTCAAGAAGGGATTGGACGTGGCACTTGGTGCCATGGTCTAGTCATGAGGTCTGTGGTGACAGGTTGGACTTGATGATCTTTGAGGTCTCTTCCAACCTTGGTGATTCTGTGATTCTGTGAAACTGAGCATAAAGGTCTTCATGCACATCAGCAAATTTTTTTCATGATAAACTTGTCCTATTTTTGAAAGCAAGCTGCAATGCTGGTAGTTGTTATGTAGTACAGGAAAGCAGCATTCTTTAAAAATTTAATTGCATATTAGGATTTGGGCTCTGAGTGTTTCTATTCATTGATTTCTTTGTTAGAGTTATTTTCTTCCCTTCCCTTCACTGTCCCTGCACATAAATATTTCTCCACTGTCTGTATTCTTTTTGCTCCTTGCTATTTGTACTTTTTTTTCTTTTCTTTTCCCTCCCCCCCACTTCCTTTTCTCATTTCTGTCCTTTTCTTCAGCTATGTCCTATGTTAGCTGAAAACATTAGCATGGCTTTTAATTAGTTAGCATTGTTGTTAATGATACAAAGCTTGTAGTTATCATTTATTCCATTTTAGGGATTATCTTTCCCATAAGAAGGCCATAGTACAATTAAGGAACAGCATGTTTTCCTTTTTTCTAGTTTAATATTATTGTTCTTTCAAGCCATGATAGGTGCTGAATACTAATGAAGTAACAGCTAGTCAAGCAAGAGGCACTGGAGGGTCATTATTCTGAGCACCACACTCCTAGTTTGTCAAGAGCCAGATGAATTAGGCTCTTCATGAATATTTGGGGCATCCCAAATATCATCTTTATCAGCTCTGAGCTGCATGTGGGTTTTATTTTTGTGGTTTCTTTCCTAGCACAATTTAGATGCAAAAAGTGTGTTGTATAACTTTCCAGTGGAACTTAGGCAGAAATTGAGTGTAAATGGAGCATAAGTTATTCATGAATAGAAATTGTAAGATTGTTGACAAAAGTGGATCTATTCTTTTTACAGTTGTTGTCATCCATATAGATGCATTTCAGTCTAAATGCAGTTATATAGTACTTTATTTCTTAAAATATTTCCATAAGAATGAAGCATCAGAATTGTTTGGTGTTAACAGAGACTTGGAACATAAGGAAATTCAGATGAAATTATGAATCTCTTTCTAAATCCCTCAGTTATCATATTCAGAATAGGGGGGGGGGGGGAATAAAAAACAGACTCACTTTCCTCCTTATCCAGTTTTCATTGCTAAATATTCCTATGATATTGTTTTGGTTTGAGTTTTTTATTTGTTTTTAATGTGTATCTGAAAGTTTCTCAGACATGCAGCAGTGTCCATTTGCAGGGGGTGTCTGAGTCTGGCACTAGTACAGGAGGGTATCAGAGAAAGCATTTCTGTGTGGTGTGAGCAAGTCAATGATCTGTTCAGCAGAGTTGCAGTTAGAAGAGCAATTGGAAAGGTTGATAACTATCAGGGAGTGTGAAAGAAAAATGTATTGGTGGAGCTACACCCTGAGGCAAAGGTGACAGAGGATTGTCATGAAGTTAGGGATTCCCTCCTGCCACCAGGCAACAGGAGATCTAAAACACAGGGGGCAGTGGAAACAGGTCCCTGCTCAGACAGGCAGGCAAGTGCCCTCCCTACCTCCATCAGCTTCCCACTTGCCCTTATACAACTGGTATTTGACTCTGGAACAGGAGGGCCGGGATATGGAGGAAGTAGATGAAAGTCCATCCAGGGGGTTGCCTGCAATGACTCACCCAGCCTCACATATTAGGACTACTTGTGTTGTGAAAAAAAGGAGAGTAATTGTTGTAGGTGACTCCCTTTTGAGTGGAACAAAGGGATTCATCGCACAGGAATTCCTCCCTGGGGCCCAGGTGAGAGATGCTACTAGGTAACTCCTTATCCTGGCATGGCCCTTTGGTTTTTATCCATTACTGGTCATAAAGGTTGGAAGAGATGTGAGCACATAATGCAAAAAACAATTAAGAAGCACTTCAAGGCATTGGGGCAATTGGTTGAAGGATAAGGAACACAAGTAGTGTTTTCTTCAATACCTTTAGTGGCAGGGAAGTCTGCACAGAACACTGAAAAGAATAAGAAAACACAGTTGGTTAATATGTGGCTTGGGGGCTAGTGCCATAAGCAGAATTTTGTTTTCTCTGATCATGAGAATGTTTATGTGGCACTGGGCCTGCTGGGGACAGAGAGAGTTCAGCTGTCTCAAAGGAAAATTTTCATGCATGAGTTGGTGAGACTAGTTGGTAAGGCTTTAAACTGGGTTTGAAGGGGAAAGGGGATAAAACTAGTCTCACTAGAGATGAACTCAGGGGTGGCATGCCCATGTCAGAGGTGAAATCAATAGCCCAATTCAAGTGTGTCTATACTAATGGAGCCAGCATGGGAAAAAAGAGAGGGAACCAGAAGCCATTGTGCAGCAGGACAGCTATGACAGTTGTCATCACAAAGACATGGTGGTACAACTGTCATGACTGGAGTACTGCAATGTATAGCTATAAGCTCTTCAGAAGGGATAGGCAGAGAGGGAGAGGTGTTGGAGTGGCACTGTATGCTAGGGAGTGTTTTAATTGTGTAGAAGTCAATAACTGTGATGGTAAGACTGACTGCTTATGAGTAAGGATAAAGGAAAGGCCAACCAGGCAGATATACTCTTATGAGTCTGTTGCAGACCACCCAACTGGAATGAAGAGGCTGATGAGATATTCTGTGGGCAATTGGCAGAAATCTCCAAATCCTAGTTCTAATGCCTCATCCTTTAATAGTCAGACCCATTATCCTCAGTGTATTCAGCCTCCTGATAGGGATGGAGAGCAGTATCAACTCCACATAATGCAGGAGGAAGCAGTTAATCACCTCTTATGCCACCCACACACTCACAAGTTTATGGGCACAGATGGGATTCACACAAGAGTGATGAGAGAGCTGGCAGAGGAGCTTGCCAAGACATTCCCCATCATCTATCAGCAGTCCTGGTTAACAGGGGAGATGTCAGAAAACTGGAGGCTTGCCAATGGGACACCTATCTCCTGACCTCAGTACTTGGGAAGACCTTGGTGCAGTTCATCTTGGGTATGCTCATACAACTA
The DNA here is from genome assembly GCF_014839835.1 of Dryobates pubescens. Classification (NCBI taxonomy): domain Eukaryota; kingdom Metazoa; phylum Chordata; class Aves; order Piciformes; family Picidae; genus Dryobates; species Dryobates pubescens. The sequence continues at coordinate 36,646,134 of NC_071618.1, read as the reverse complement.
GTGTGTGATAATGGTGAGATTTGGCCCAGCCATCATGGGTTCATAAAAGTCAGGTTGTGCTTGACCAACCTCATCTCTTTCTATGACCAGGTGACCCACTTAGTGGATGAGGGAGAAGCTGTGGATGTTGTGTATTTGGACTTTGACATTACCACAGCTGCCCATGGCATAAACAGATGTACTCTTCACTAGCTTTAAAATTCAGTGGAGGGTTGGGCCCAAAGAGTTGTGATAAATAGAGTTACATGCAGCTGATGACTGACTGCTGTCCCCAGGGGCTCACTATTGGGGCCAGTTCTGTTTAATCTCTTTATCAATGATTTAGATGAGTGCATCCTTAGCAAGTTTGCAGATGACACTAAATTGAGTGGGAATTTTGATCAACTCAATGGTAGGAGAGCACTGTAGAAAGATCTTGAAAGGTTAGATTAATGGATTGAGCCAATGGGATGAGACTTAACAAGACTGAATGCCAGGTCCTGCACTTTGGTTACACCATCCCCAAGCAACACTATGGGCCTGGGCAAGAGCATCTGGAAAGCAACCTGGTGAAAAAGGATCTGAGGATGACCAGCTGAACATGAGCCAGCAGTGTGCCCAGGTGGCCAAGAAGGCCAATGCCATCCTGGTCTGTATCAAAAGGAGTGTCTGTCCAGCAGGATTAGGGAAGTGATTGGCAGCCCTGGTGAGGCCACATGCTTGAATACAGTGGTGAATTCTGGGTGCCACAATATAGGAAAGACATTGAGGTGCTGTAGAAGTGTCCAGAAAAGAGCAACAAAGATAGTGAAGGCATGTCATACCAGGAGCAGCCAAGGGAGCTGGGATTGTTTAGTCTGCAGAAGAGAAGGCTAATGAGAGATCTTACTGGTCTCTACAACTACCTGAAAGGAGGTTGTAGTGAGACTGGTATTGGTGTCTTCTCCCAAGTAACTGATAGAACAAGAGAGTAATGAGGCATTAGAACAGGTTGCCCAAGGAGGTTGTGGAATCACCATTCCTGGAGTGTTCAAGAAGGGTGTAGATGTGGCACTTCAGGATATAGTTTAGTTGTCGTGGTAGTGGGATTGTGGTTGGAGTCAATGATCTTAAAGGTCTTTTCCAACCTTAATGATTCTATGATAAGAGAAACTCTAAACACCTACTCTTTCTGGTATGGTTACTGGTTGTCTGAGAAAAGAAAAAAAAAAAAAAAAGAAAGAAAGAAAGATAACATTTAGTCTGAATCCATGAGATAGTGGCAACACCAAAGTATTTTTCTTCTTCATCTGAGACAAAACCTTCCCTCCATCCAAAATAAACAGGCATCAATTTTCAGACATCCTGGAAAAAAAAAAAGAAGCAAATTTTTTTTGTTCTCTCTTTCATTCTTAAACCCTCCATTTTCTCATAATTACAAAAACAGCAACAAAATATTGTAGCCCTGCCATTTTCGTTTCCCTCTTGTCACCAGGCAGAAATACTTTCGAGTAGTGGTTCACTGTACCTAAGATCTAAACATATGTTAGTCTCCTCCTAAACACCTCCAATGATGGCAACTCCACCACCTCCACAAGCAGCCCATTCCAATGGGCAACTGCTCTCTCTATGAAGAATTTCTTCCTAACATCCAGCCTAAACCTCCCCTGGCACAGCTTGAGACTGTGTCCTCTTGTTCTGGTGCTGGTTGCCTGGGAGAAGAGACCAGCCCCCACCTGTCTACAACCTCCTTTCAGGTAGTTGTAGACAGCAATAAGATCTGTCCTGAGCTTCCTCTTCTCCAAGCCAAGAAAGCCCAGCTCCCTCAGCCTCGTCTCATAGGGCTTGTGTTCCAAACCCCTCCCCAGCTTTGTTGCCATTCTCCGGACTCATTCCAGCAAGTCAACATCCTTCCTAAACTGAGGGGCCCAGAACTGGACACAGTAGTCAAGGTGTGGCCTAACCAGTGCAGTGCACAGTGGCACAATGACCTCCCTGCTCCTGCTGGCCACACTGCTCCTGATACAGGCCAGGATGCCACTGGCCCATTTTTTTTTTGTTGTTGTCATTATTGCTATTGCTATTAGATATGACAATTTATCTGCAAAATCATTTTGGTTTTGCAATTTCAAAGGAACTTGTAGGCAACGTCCCTCTGCTTCTGACTCACTGACAACTTAAAGCTTTGTGCTCTGCCTTGTGACATCTCTAACTGTAAAAACATCAGTACTCGTGCTAGTTTCATTCACAAGATCAGCAATCAGGTTCTGTCTCCAGGAGAAGGAGATCAGCTACTCAGGTAGTCAAATATTGCTGTCAGCACAAAATGTAATTGTAGTAAAGATGTTATGTGGCTACTATCTTTATGTACTATTCTTATAATTTTTTTTTTCTGTTTTGCACCTCATTTTATGTAGTATTCATTTACAGAGAAACTTCCTTTGTTGCTATCTTCACCCCTAATCCCACTCTCTGTCAAATGCTGTCACAAAACTTAACCATTGTTATGAGTAAGAGTGAATCAGTCCTTCAAAACTGAATTTAATTTCTTAAATTCACAGTCTGGCTGAGAAGATATAGCTGTCATGAATCTGTTACACACTCAGCCTCTTAGAAGAAGTAGTAAACAGCCTTGTAACTGTTACTCTACTTTCACATTAAGTTTGACAATTTAGTTATGTATGTGAAAGTCCACAGGACATTTTTGCATTTACTCTAAAACACCCAAATCAATGAAGGGAATTCGGTACTACCTACCATAAAGCATCTCAAGTAGCCCAAAGCTTATTCTGTTAGTTATTAACTTAAACAACTGCTGATTGGACAAGACCTAGATAGTATATAACACAAAACACTTTCACTTAGATTGTCAATATTTGTCTCGATTTTTGTATCTGAATTGGACAGGACTGGTCTAATTGCCAGTAGATTTATTTGTGTTCGTTAATAAATTAAGTTGTTTTCCCCTTAAAAAGGAAGCCAGTGCAATCATAGCTGGCATTTCCATTATTTCATTTTCTAATTAAAAAAATAAAATAAAATAAAAGCAACAAGAGAAGAAACCTTAATGAGGTGGAAGGTTTTAAGGTGTCATTAATCTCTGTCTGAAGTTCTTTAATAGTATTACTAGTCTTTCAAAAACCCCGACAAAATAACCCAAAAGCCCCAAACCAAACAACAAAACAATAGCCCTCACCAAGCAAACAATTAACTATTAATCTAGGGGTTTTCTTCTGAATGATATGAAGCATGCCTACTCTTTTGTAAACAAAATTTGAAGGACCTGGGGGAAATTGCCCTTCAACAGAATAAATAAGCAAGTAGATACCACTTGAGAGGAAAAATCTGCATTTGTTTATGTTTTATGTAGCTGTAGTAATGGTAACGCCAATTAACAATCACACTGCCAAAGTGACAGTTCCACCATGTATTTCTGCAGCAATATATGCACTGACAATAAAAATTCCAAAGATGAGCTGTTTTTTAGAATTTGATGAAAGTCTAGTGTCAGCCTGGGCAACCCAGAGAGACAGACGAAGATTACTGCTATGCATTGTAAGTTTGCAATAGAGAGCATTTGCTTGCTGCATTTCCTATGTTGTGATGAATAGTTCTAAATAATTTACATAATATATATTCTGTTGCTTTTGGTGTTATTGAAAGAACACAGTAGACCCTAATTTTCAACTTGTCTGTAGTGAACTTGCTACAGGCTTGGATTTGTTTGTTTATTTATTTCATTTATTGACTGTTTCAATGGGAAAAAAAAACCCAAAACCAAAAGCAAACCCCAAAACCTGGCATCAAAACCCTATTGCTTCCAGCCATTGAAGTTATAAAATATTACTTGCAGAAACAAGCTTTTCTCCTGAACAAGAGTCAAAATTTGAAGCAAGATGGTGCATCTAAAATCTGCAAATATGAAAGTATAGCAGAATATGTAATCCTTTAAAAAATATTGTGAAAAAAGAAATGCAAAAATGAATTATTTTCTTAAATGCACACATTTGTTAATAAAAGTTTCATAATGGAGGTTTTCGTGGAGGTTCTTATTCATTTGCTTGCCTCTGTTCCTGAAAGGTGCACATTTGTCTGTGTGAATTTTAAAAATTAATCCAGCCATACATAAGGAAAAAAAATCAATGCTAGCTGTCAGCATGCATATATTATGCCCGAGCTTACTGTAGAATGAAAGATATCCTGTATGGGTTCGTGCAATATTTGAAATCTGAAATCTTCAAATACTTTGTAATCCAGACTGCACTTCTGTATGAAATATTAATGCTGTATTTAAATAGCTTTTCTCCTTTTTTTTCTTTTATTTTATTATTCTTGTGTGTGCTTTTTGGTTGTGGGTTATGGTTGTTTGTTTTTTTTTGGGTTGGGGATTTTTTTGTCTAGCCCATAAAGTGTGGCACTCTATTTAAACTTGGATCATATTGATTTTTAGTTCCATTTGAGTACATGATTACACTTGAAAAAGTCATCATGTTTTGCAGTCAAAATTGAGGAGGCATTGTGTTCTATATAAAGTTAACAAGCTGCATCATTTTTTTTGTTTGATCCTTCTAATATTAAATCTGGTTGGTTTGGTTGTGGGCTTTTTGTTTTGCAGTTTGGTTTGGTTTTGTTTGAATGTCTGTAACCAGTTGTATAGGATAAGACTGGCTACAAATGTGATGCATCTGATAATTTTTTTGTTTTCTTATGAATGACAGACTGTGGAAGGTAACAACCTTTTTCTGTTTAAATCCTAAGTCTATTTCTAGTAGCATTTGTTTTAATAGATCTTGAAAATTGTAAGAATAAATGTTTTTAATTTCCTTATGCTTTTTAAATCGTCTTTCATTTTTTCTTTTTTCCCCTTTCCTGAAAATGATTAAATTTCAGTTCACATTTGTTTCAGCTGTTGTCTGAGATCCTTCAGGATCCTCTACTCAGTAAAACAATCCAACCCCCAACTCTCCAAAACTTCAAGTAAATAAATAAAAGACGTACTGCTATTGTTCCTTCCATGTATCGTAACACAGTGTTAGATATTAGGTAGCCCGTTGGACTTGATGATCTCTGAGGTCTTTTCCAACCTGGTTGATTCTGTGTGTGATTCTGTGTGATCACTGAATCTCATGAAATATCATACACTAGCCCAAATTCAAGAAAATGCTGTATAATAAAGCAAAATCACAAATAAAATCAACACTTTCAGCACTCATGCTATTGTGTGTCTCATCAGTTTGCCCTCTAGTGGCAAAAGATACACCATAAGTATGGGATCTGTATGTGCTTCAATACAGCTGAAGAGAGATCATCAGCGCACATCGGGTCATAGCTAAAAGGCCATACCTCAGTGCCCCTCTACCAGAATCCAGACAAAGACTTTAGTTTCCTCACCTCAGGTGCAACAAAAATTTGAGTTTTAGTCATTTGCAAGATCATTCTTCCAATCTGACAGCAACTTGTATTTTGTCTAGGAACTGGATGAGTACATCTATGTTGTGGAACTCAGTTTATACTTCTGGTGTACAAAGGATGATGACATTTTGGTGGTTTTCATATGTGATGAAGGGAAGGGAAGGGAAGGGAAGGGAAGGGAAGGGAAGGGAAGGGAAGGGAAGGGAAGGGAAGGGAAGGGAAGGGAAGGGAAGGGAAGGGAAGGGAAGGGAAGGGAAGGGAAGGGAAGGGAAGGGAAGGGAAGGGAAGGGAAGGGAAGGGAAGGGAAGGGAAGGGAAGGGAAGGGAAGGGAAGGGAAGGGAAGGGAAGGGAAGGGAAGGGAAGGGAAGGGAAGGGAAGGGAAGGGAAGGGAAAAGACGAGACAAGACTTAACCAGGTTGGAAAATCCCTTCAAGATCAAGTCAACCTATCACCCAACAACACCATCTTATCAACTAAACCATTACACCAAGTGCCTCATCCAGTCTCCTCTTAAACACCTCCAGTGACGATGAGTCCAAATGATTCTGAGTGCAACGATTGTTGATCAATGGATACTTACATGGTAAACCATTACAAAAAACAAAGTCCTTGAAAATGAGTCATTTCTGAGTCAAAAAATATTTGACTTCAAATCCACAAACATAAATTTTCAATATCATTGACATATAAATATATTGACATATGTGCTAGCTGGAAGGTATTAATTTTTTTTTTTAGAAGTAGTACTGGATTACTTGCAAAAAATCCCAGGTGGGTAAGCAGGATTTGGATGGCTTTGCAGACTGAGAGAAAGGGAGGAAAAACTGGAAAGCCCAGGATTCAATCCTTAATGTCTACAATACTAAGAAAAAAAAAAATTAGAAAATCAGAAAGCTACAGCAAACCCAAGGTTTAAAAATTGGCAGTTCTCTGATGTAGGACCATGAATATCTACTGGACCTGATCAACAGTGGAAGACAACATTGTCATTGAAGCTTGTGTCTCATCAGCTCAGTGGAGTGGAATGCACTGGAGAGGTAGAAGCAGCTGCTGTGATGTGCCTAGGCTTCATATTTCCTAGGCAAAAGGTCTTTCTTAAGAGACATGGGAATACACCATTATCTCACAAGATGTAGACGACTGCTAGTGCTATAATGATAAGAAATAATGAAAAATTGTAAAGCTTAGAACAACCCCCAAACTTTCACAAAGTTTCAGAAAGGTTTATTTTCACTCAAAATCAAAACTGTTTCTAACAATGCTGCCAAATATGACACTGCTCTTGGGAGCTAACCTATTCCTCCCCTCCTGTAAAGTTCCTCTCTTTGAGTTCAATAAACTGAAATGGGGTCTTCCCTTCACTGATTTTGAATAAATTCCTTATCTTTACTAGGAAATCTTCTGTGACTAGTCTGCTGACCTACCACTTACCTTCTGACATTGCAAGTGGATTTAGAAATATAACTGAAGAATATTTTAAATCTGAAATGATGCTCAGGATACTGTCTGACATAAACCCCAATGGATACCATGCAATTCTTAATTCCTCTTGGATGAGCAAAATTTCCATCTTTTACTGAGAATGGCTTATTTAAGACATTAAATGGGTTGTGGGTTGGGTTTTTTTTGTCATTGGTGGTTTTGTGTTTTGATTTCTTTAGAGTGGTTTTCTTTTCCTGTTGGGGATTTTTTATTTGGGGTTGGGTTTCTTTCTCTTTCTTTCTTTCTTTCTTTCTTTCTTTCTTTCTTTCTTTCTTTCTTTCTTTCTTTCTTTCTTTCTTTCTTTCTTTCTTTCTTTCTTTCTTTCTTTCTTTCCTTCTTTCTTTCTTTCTTTCTTTCTTTCTTTCTTTCTTTCTTTCTTTCTTTCTTTCTTTCTTTCTTTCTTTCTTTCTTTCTTTCCTTCTTTCCTTCTTTCCTTCTTTCCTTCTTTCCTTCTTTCCTTCTTTCCTTCTTTCTTCCTTTCTTTCTTCCTCTCTTTCTTTCTCTCTTTCTTTCTCTCTTTCTTTCTTTCCTTCCTTTCTTCCTTCCTTCCTTTCTTCCTTCCTTCCTTTCTTCCTTCCTTTCTTTCTTCCTTCCTTTCCTTGTAAAGTGCACAGAGAAAACACAAAACAACTGAGGCACTACCACGGCTCAGGTGTGTCTTACATGTACTGCATAGGCCGCTGCTCTATTCATTTTGAGAAAGTGTCCTTTGGGATCTTTTGCAATTGTTTCTGTCCAGAATGTTTAAATGTTTAAATTTTCATCCATGGATAAAGAATATTTAAGAACTTGTGCTGTGGACAGCCACTCCAAGCTATAAGGGAGACCAGGAGGTTAGGGCTGCTAGGGACTTCTACTTCTGTAGTCAGCTACTTCTCCTGGCTAGGGTTTTGGTGTAGGGGATGCTGCGAGGGATATGCTTGGGACTTCTGTTACCTGCCTTGTTTGTTAAGGACTTCCATGACTTCTTCTGTAAGTGGGACTCTGAGACTCTGTAATTCTGAGGATTCTACAGTGCAGCAATAAAGGACTTCTGATATTTTCTGCTCTCCACATTTCTGGAATCTTGTTGCTAGATGACAACAGGGTTTGTGCTTTCATTTGCCACCCAGCAGGGGCCAGAACTGGGGGACACAAACAACAGGATGTGGGGGAAAGGAAATGACAAACTGATGTGTTTGAATCAAATGAATCCTGGACAGGAAACATTTCGTCCTTTTCTTATTTTTTTCAGTTTTTAAAATACATGAACTGTTAATTGTAATGTAAAATTGTAATGGGTTGGGGCAGATCCCCTCCCCACCACAGGCAGAAATAACGACTCAGGCAAACGGATTGCAAAAGTGATGAAAGTTTAAATAGAAAGCAGTGAATGTTACAGAAAACCCAAAGCGCAGTGACAAAGAAAGATCCCATCCCCACCTGAGGGTGCATGCAAAACCCCCAGGGCTCCTTCTTCCCCCTCCCTCTGCTGGGCTAGTCTCAGCTGGCCAGGCCTGAGACTGCCCATCCCCCTGTGGCCTTGGGCCCAATCAGGCCCATGGCCGGGAGATCTCTCCCCCAGTTACCAAGTCTCGGAGAGGGAAGGAAAGAGGAAGTGCCAGACTCCGCACTGGATCTTATAGTGGTGCAAAGAATTATGGTAGGAAATACACAATTTCCTGTGTCCATCCCTCTGGGCTGGACTTCTGGACACAGGAAGTGAATGCACCAGGGGGGCACCCAGCTCAAACTACAACATGCCACCCCTGTATTTCATACCATAATCTTTGCACCCAAACACATCATCAGATCAGAAAACTTCTGATGACATGTCCGGCGAAGTCCACATCTTCATCTGGGCGTCCACTCAAACAGTCTCTCATTCAGGCTCAAGCATCAGTCCATTCCAGTTGTTCTTCCTCATGTGATGGAACCTCCCAGCGACGCAGTCCTTCTCCTGCAGTGTGAATTCCTTGTGGACTCCTTGGGACATCCTGGTCACCTGGAAATACCTCACAACTTCTCAGCCAAGCCTTTACTCTCCTATTCAGCGGCAAATTCTCCACCCCTGGGGCAGGCCAGTCGGAACAATCCGGCTCCACGACTGCCTTTTTCAATCCATCCAGGGTGCCGCAGCCAACCGCTTTCACGCGGACCAAAGCTACACGGATGCATGTCAGAGGCACTCCGCACCCCCCGGCTGGGCGCTCGCGTACCGAGGCAGGACAGCATCCGGCTGCACAACCTCCACCCCCGGAAGAGGGAGGAGCTGCGCCACAGCCCGCTGAAGAAGCAGGGAGGCGGAGCCAGGTGCTCGGCGCCATTTTCGGAACACGTCCGAAAACACCAGGGAAAGATTTACAGCTGCCGCCGCCGCCTGAACGCAGCCCGGCTCGGGCGGTGCCACCGCCGCCGCTTGAACGCAGCTCGGCCCGGCCCCCGCCGTCTCTGTCGCCGCGATGCAGAGTCCGAGTCACCTCCAGCAGTCGCTTGCCCGCTCGCCGCGGGTGTCCGCTCCCCGCAGCGGCCGCGGGCCGACCACGCTCTGCTTGCCGCTGCCCCTCCTCCGCTCCCTGCCGCTCCGCAGAGAACGAGGAGAAGGCAGGTCTCGCCTTCTTAGGCTACTAGAGCACTCTTAAGCTACCCTGGGCAGAAAGTCACAGAAAGAACCACCCCTCGCTGTTCCCAAACAACAGGAGGGAATTCCATGCCATCAGCTACGCACCAGCTATCCTTCTGCAGTCCACAGGAGTTCACACAGTCGCCCCGGTAACACAAAACCTGAGCCCCAACTTTCCAAACCCAAACCGACGCCCAGAACTAAATTTAAACTCTCCATCTTTTGCAATCCGAGCTGCAGTTGGCCCCACGTTGGGCGCCAAAAATGTAATGGGTTGGGGCAGATCCCCTCCCCACCACAGGCAGAAATAACGACTCAGGCAAACGGATTGCAAAAGTGATGAAAGTTTAAATAGAAAGCAGTGAATGTTACAGAAAACCCAAAGCGCAGTGACAAAGAAAGATCCCATCCCCACCTGAGGGTGCATGCAAAACCCCCAGGGCTCCTTCTTCCCCCTCCCTCTGCTGGGCTAGTCTCAGCTGGCCAGGCCTGAGACTGCCCATCCCCCTGTGGCCTTGGGCCCAATCAGGCCCATGGCCGGGAGATCTCTCCCCCAGTTACCAAGTCTCGGAGAGGGAAGGAAAGAGGAAGTGCCAGACTCCGCACTGGATCTTATAGTGGTGCAAAGAATTATGGTAGGAAATACACAATTTCCTGTGTCCATCCCTCTGGGCTGGACTTCTGGACACAGGAAGTGAATGCACCAGGGGGGCACCCAGCTCAAACTACAACAAAAATGTATCTTAACATCTTAGGCTTTACAAAGCCTAGGGATCATGGCTTTATTACACCAAACTGAACAGGCTTTATTTTTTTAATTTATTTTTTTTTTTAACCTGCTACACTGTGTGGGGCTGGGATGGAGTTAATTTTATTCATAGCAGTATGGCTGGTGACTGAAATCGTGTCAACACATCAAAGTTTTAGATATTGCTGAACAGCTTTTGCACAGTGTCAAGTCTTTCTACTTTTCGTTGTGCCTCGCTTCAGGGAATAGGCTGGGAGTATACATGAGGTTGGAAGAGGAAGCAGCTGGAACAGCTGATCTGAATTGACCAAGGAGATATTCTATAACCTACAACATGACTGTCAGCAATAAAGTGGAGAGGAAGTCTTTCCTAGGTAGCTCTTGCTTGGAGACTAGATGTGTACCGGTCTCCTGGGGAGAGGTGATGAGTGGTTGCCTTTTCATCACCTGTTTCAATTATAGAGTATTTGGTTTCCTTTCACTTATTAAACTAGCTTTATCATGACCTGTGAGCTTTTCTCACTTTTGTCCTCCCAGTTTCCCCACACTGAGAGGGAATGAGTTAGCTGCTTAGTTGCTGGCTGGGGTCAAACCATGACATCTGGTGTTCGTTCAACACCACTCAACTGCTTCTCTTAAAGATCATCTTCTGATTCTCACAGGGATTTTTGCTATCAGGAATGAGGGACTTATCTTTATGAACATCACAAAAGCCTGATAGGATTATATTTAACTGGTTGGGGGTTTTTTGTTTGGTTTTGCTTTGGTTTGGTTTTTTGTTTGTTTTTATAGTGGGTGGTAAATATTTCACATGGTTTCACATCAAGTATAAAGCACTGTAGGACTGATTCCAAAATAGCGAAATACTTCTGCCTAGGACTATATATTTATTTATTTTAATTACTATGAGAACATGGGTATCAATTTTATGCTATTACTACCAATGTTTTCCATAAATATTTTGAATTAATCCATAGTTAAATTGTTACATGAAAACCTGATCCTTCTAAGTCTATTAACAATATCAACAGCTGACTTTCTTAGAAGGTGTTTCTGAATAAATTCTTTTTAAAATATTGGTAGGAATGAAAAAAATGCTGTCAAGTATCTCTAAGAACTACATTCTTATTAGCATTCAGATCTGATGCTTAGAAGTATATTCCTATTAACTTTCAGACATGATCCACTTGTTAATAAGATTGTAAGGAAATGAGAAGGAAGTCTCAAAAGATAATGCTCAACATATGAACCTTAAGTCACTTATTTATTGTTTTAAAATACCCAAGATGCCTGAGAAGTAAAATAAGCACAACAGCCTTATAAGTAGAAAATCTGTATATACAACCCATTACTAACATTATGAATTAATTTGAAAACCTGAATTAAGCTTTTAATATGGAACAGCAGAGGAAAATGCAATCTGTTTTTCCTGCTGATGCGTTTCTTATTGTCTGAAAGCTCATCTCTTCAGCACCTTGAACTCAATCTTGGAAGGGCTTTTCACTACAGTTGTTTACGTTATTCTGAGAGAAAGTGGTTTCCATCTTTATATTCCTTTCAGTGTAACTTCTGTGTACCTGCATCTATATGGTTCCTGCTAGTTTGAACTGTAAAAGCTTATTCAGCCAGACCTGTATGAGCTGTTTCTTTAATGAAATATAGTGCCTTGAAAAACTTAAGGTCAGAAGGGAGTTATTAAAGTAGAATTAGAAGAAGGATTTCACCCACTGTTTGCAAAGCAGAGGATTCATCTACCAGATTTTTCTCTTGCTCTGTCTACAGACTTTTGACTTTTAATCCTTCATAAAGATTGTTTGATCAGAATTATATTAAAAAGTGTAAGCATTTATTCTAACAACATGCTCACAGTCATCATTGGAAAATGTATTAAAGCTACTGTCAAACTGGATAACTGATGTGAAAAATCCTTCTTCAATACAATGAGGAATAATTTTCACCACAGTTCAGTTTTATGACAAAGGATGAAGAAAACACAAAAAAATTAGGAGGAGACTTAGGAGAAAATAAAGCAACTTAAAAATCCTGAAAAGATTTTATATTTCCAGTAATACAGACAAAAATAAAAAGTGTTAAAGGTTTGTTTGATTGTTTAATGAAATTGTGTAGGAAAGGTAATCTAGATGTGCATTTGAGTAACAAGTTGCTGTGCCAGACTGTCATACTAAAACACATCAATGATTCATCTATATCAAAATGCCACAATGAACACTAGTAAGTACTACAAATTGCAGAGGTAGGATGCAATGCAAAGAACAATTAAGGAAAAAAAACCATTCTTGTTCATGTCATCTATTTCATGATATGTGCTCTGGCATGCAAATATTTACTTAACTCTTAACTTTTTAAATGTACATAGTGTAACTGGGAGATGTTTGAAAGGGGAAAGTGGATAGGTACACCGTTACCTGATACGAGCTAATATGTTAGAAGCCTGGATACAGGAGCACATAGTTGAAGACATTTTGAAGTCACTCATAATATATGAGTGATAATACATGATGAACCCATAGCCCAACTTTACACACAGCTTCAAATATTAAGAAGTATTAAGGATTTTATGGTTTTCCAGTTGTGACAAGTAAAATCACATAAAGACCTTCTTTTTGAGTTGCTTAACATTTTGAGGATGAAACCTTCAGTTTTAACAAAAATAGCATTTACTTAGAAAAAAATATATTAAGGAGAATAGAATATGCTTGCAACTGAAAAGACAAAAACAATGTCAGAACGCTTAAAGGTACAGGCTGCCCAAACAAATTTTATGGCTTATCTGAAAAGAGATAAACCTGCAAAAGTATTGTCTTTGGAAAGTACATTTTGCAATCAGCATACACTGTAAATATAATCATTGCACCCCAGTAAACTGCTTATTACATATCTCTGATTCTCCTCATTTTTTTAAGGTACTTTATAAGGCATTAAAGCAATTACTAGATTATTTGGTCAGTCTGTCTATCTATCTGTCTCTCTCTCTCTCTCTATCTTTCTATCTAACTTTCTATCTACCTATCTATCCATCCATCCAAAAGGAATCTCTAACGACACAAATGAAAGCATTGGCCAATGTTAGATTCTAAAATCAAACCCTTACACCCATAATCAGCTTTTCTAAGGTAAAGTTCTACATGGAGGCCAGGGGAATGAGCAGAAAGGATGTCAAGATGCACTCCACTAGTTCTGAGGAAAAACAAAAATATGTATCCCTGTTGCAAAAGAAAATAAATGATGTACTTAATAGACTGGAGAAACTGGAAACCTTACAAGAATTACTCTGTTCACAATGCCAAGATCAGTGTCTGTGTATGCCATTTGCCATATAATTGACTGTCTTTATTGGAGATTTTCTTAGTGTAGTACTGATGAGCTAGTACACAGCAAGGTCTGTGCCAGATTGTCCCCTTTCTCTTCACTCCATTTGGGACTTACTCAACCCCAGAAAGCACTAGCTAAATGTGCCATAAACCTGTGACTAACAGACATGGAATAAAATCTGGTTTGTATGAGAGAATGGAGTACAGAATGTATTGTGTTGCAAGTTCATCTTCAAAAATATCAGGTTTTATTTAAGACTCTTTGTGCCTAAGCTTTTGGGCCTGTTTTCTATTTCATTACCAAGTCAGGCAGCTATCATTGTAATGTTTCTTCAAAAAGTTACTGCCATATATGAAAGTTGGGGTTTTTTTGTATGTAGATAAAATGCCCATCAGTGGACTCAAATAATGTTGGTTTGAAAATATGAATCAAAAATTGTCAAAGAGAAATAACTCCTATTTTTCTGAGCACAACAACCTGAAAGTTCATGTGCTTAAAAACATTACAATGTGTTTGCTTTAAATTGTACTTCAAACTGAATTTTTTTTTAATTAAATCTCTGATCTCACTGCTCAGAATAATCATCTTACATGTCCCTTCAACACTAAAGGAGAGAAGAGAAGAGAAGAGAAGAGAAGAGAAGAGAAGAGAAGAGAAGAGAAGAGAAGAGAAGAGAAGAGAAGAGAAGAGAAGAGAAGAGAAGAGAAGAGAAGAGAAGAGAAGAGAAGAGAAGAGAAGAGAAAAGAGAAGAGAAGAGAAGAGAAGAGAAGAGAAGAGAAGAGAAGAGAAGAGAAGAGAAGAGAAGAGAAGAGAAGAGAAGAGAAGAGAAGAGAAGAGAAGAGAAGAGAAGAGAAGAGAAGAGAAGAGAAGAGAAGAGAAGAGAAGAGAAGAGAAGAGAAGAGAAGAGAAGAGAAGAGAAGAGAAGAGAAGAGAAGAGAAGAGAAGAGAACCAGGTTGGAAAAGACCTTTGAGATCATCAAGTCCAACCTATCATCCAATACTATCTAATCAGCTAAACGATGGCACCAAGTGCCCCAACCAGTCTCTTCCTAAACACCTCCAGGATTGGTGACTCCACCACCTCTCTGGGCAGCCCTTCAATGGCCAATCACTCTTTCTATGAAGAACTTCTTCTTAAAGCAATACTAATGAAAGATATGGCAAAGCAAATCTTTATCCAGCTTTTTTAATCAGAATAGGAATTTTAATATTTCAAAATTAAAGGTCTTGTTTAAAAATTAAAACATTTAAAATCAATTCTTCTGATTATTTTTTAAAAGCACTGAAAAAAAAACAAAACACATACCCAGACCTGTGAAGAAAAGTAGTTAGTCTTTCTTTTCTTTCTTCCTTTTTTTGTTAATTCTAAAGATAACAGTATCAGAAGTGATGTTACTTTCAACAAGGTGATTCTGACCAGCAATTGCCTGAGAAACAACCCTTGCAATTTGTGTTGTGTTTTAAAGTTTCAGTTTCATTGTAAGCAATATTTCTCATTATTCTAACAGTAAAGCCAAGCTGGAGAGAGCAACAAAGATGCTTGTGAATCTGGTGTGAAATGAGAACTCAAAGTTCAGATACAAAATTGGGAAATGTTTAGGCTAGTGTTCAAGGGTAAATCAGGGTTCTGTGATGGAGTTTGCATTTTGTGAATTTAAAAGAAAATAAAACTGGTATTTCATGTAAATAACATAAATTAACAGTAGATTGAGTCCATAATTAGCACTAAGGTTATCCTGTGAGGTTTTTACAGAATTTGAACTGATATCAGAATACAGTCTTTTTCCAGCTAATATTTGATCTGGAGTAAAATAAGGTGGGGTCAAATATTATCTGTAAAACCCCTCAGAACTGAGAGAGTTCTGATTTCTAGTGATTTCCTCTGAGACAGATCTAGTAGCATTTTTAAGGTGTAGGTTCTCTGAACAAAGACCTCTAATGCTATTTGAGATTCCCTAGATTATACCAAGTAGCCTCCTACTGATGGTTCAGAAGGGAATATTGGTCATTCATTGCTTTTATATCATACTGGTTACTGATATACTTGCCAGCTTCCTACAGATATCTTGGACACCCCAGGGCTTCTCAGATGCCACTAAGTGATTTTAAATTTGGGAAACTAAGGTGACCCTTATTGTTTTTCTCTCTGTAATCAGTTTTGAAAGAGGAACCAACATTTGAACAATAAGCTGCTACAGCAAACTAGGTTATTACCACTTTTTTTCCCATTTTATTTCAGACTTTATTCAATATTGTTATGTTAAAAATTTTGTTTAAGGGGAAAGAAGAAATGTACTTTATATATAAAGTCTGTAAGTTATTGTTAGCATAGCTGCTATTTTAACAATCTAATCCATGAAACTTTATTAGTTCAGGTCCAATTATTACAGAAAAAGAAATAATAATTTTTTACAGAAACAAAAAAATCTCAGTAATATCAGTAATAAAATTGCAACTGTTGCAAGTACATTCTGTTCCTCTGAGTCCTGGGGTCAGTTTCATTCTAGTGCTGTTGGAGGAGGTGCTACAATGAGTCGTCAGCAACAGAAGTCCTTCACCAGGAGCAAAATGGTTGGTATTCATGCTGAGGGTTTCTTCTTTCTTATTTTGGGGTTCACTAACAATAATATCATAGAATCATAGAATCAATAAGGTTGGAAAAGACCTCAGAGATCATCAAGTCCAACCTGTCACCTAACACCACATGACTAGCTAAGCCATGGTTTCATGTGCCACGTCCGATCCCCTCTTGAACACCTCCAGGGACAGTGACTCCACCACCTCCCTGGGAAGGACATTAGTGCTGAGTACAGGGGCACAATGACTTCCCTGCTCCTGCTGGCTGCACTATTTCTGATGCAGGACGCCTTTGGCCTTCTTGGACACCTGGCCACACTGCTGGCTCGTGTTCAGCCACCTGTCAACCAGTACCCCCAGGTCCCTTTCTGCCTGGCTGTTCTCCAGCCACTTCGACCCCAGCCTGTAGCACTGCATGGGGTTCTTGTGACCAAAGTGCAGCACTCATCACTTGGACTTGTTGAATGGCATCATGTTGTCCATATGTTTGCTAAAATGATTTTACAACTTTCTTCACTGGTCTGTAGCTGTGTATTATATCACAATATGGTATCTATGATAGATACTCATTCTTTTTTCTTTGATAATCCTTAAAGCAGTTTTGGCCAGCTTCAGTTCTGTATTTCTGTAACTGACCATAGGTGAGTTATTTACAGCCATGGGGTCTCCAGTGTAAGCCCATATTATATTCCTTATTCTGCTCCTGTACTCTTCTGTGCAGCATCCACACTTCTTCTGCTATCAGTCCAGGTCGATATTTCTCTACATCTTTATCTTAGAACCATAAATACCTCATTTTGCATAGAAACCCACAAAAAACTCACAACTTGTAACTGCTAGCTCTATAAAACTATAACTGCACCTTAAAATGATAAACAAAATGAATTAACCGTAAGTATCTGATCAGAAGAAAAATTGCTGTTACAATTAAACCAAATGAAAACAAAGCTGCAGGCAGGTCAGGAAAAGTTCAGACAAAACAGTCCTGACAAACCTCAGTCCTAAGACCTTGCAAGCTTATTGCCAATCCTGTGGCCTCTACTAGTTGTATGTATACTGCATTATAGGCTACAGGATTATGGCACTTGCAGATAAAGAAGTATTATCTCATACACTGCATCAATTGTAGACTCATGAACCCTTATCTAGTGTAAATAAAATTCAAATTTTTTAAAATACAGCCGTGATTTTCACATTTATGACTAGACCTGAAGCCATTTGTCAAAGAGAAGCAAATATCATAGAATCATAGAATACATAGAATACATAGAATACATAGAATAAACCAGGTTGGAAGAGACCTTCAAGATCATCGCGTCCAACCCATCACCAATCCAACACCGCCCAAGCAACTAACCCACAGCACCAAGCACCCTGTCAAGTCTTCTCCTAAAAACCTCCAGTGATGGCGACTCCACCACCTCCCCAGGCAGCCCATTCCAAAGGGCAATCACTCTTTCTGTATAGAACTTTTTTCTAACATCCAGCCTGAACCTCCCCTGGCGCAGCCTGAGACTGTGTCCTCTTGTTCTGGTACTGCTTGCCTGGGAGAAGAGACCAACATCTGTCTGTCTACAACCTCCCTTCAGATAGTTGTAGAGAGCAATAAGGTCACCCCTGAGTCTCCTCTTCTCCAGGCTAAGCAACCCCAGCTCCCTCAGCCTCTCCTCGTAGGGCTTATGTTCCAAACCCCTCACCAACTTTGTTGCTCTTCTCTGGACTCGTTCCAGCAAGTCAGCATCCTTCCTAAACTGAGGGGCCCAGAACTGGACACAGTACTCGAGGTGCGGCCTAACCAGTGCAGTGTACAGGGGCAGAATGACCTCCCTGCTCCTGCTGGCCACACTGTTCCTGATGCAGGCCAGGATGCCATTGGCCCTCTTAGCTGCCTGGGCACACTGCAGGCTCATGTTCAGTCTACCGTCGACCAGCACCCCCAGGTCCCTCTCAGCCTGACTGCTCTCCAGCCACTCTGACCCCAGCCTGTAGCTCTGCATGGGGTTGCTGTGGCCAATGTGCAGAACCCGGCACTTGGATGTGTTAAATCTCATGCCGTTGGACTCTGCCCATCTGCCCAGCCTGTCGAGGTCCCTCTGCAGAGCCTCTCTACCCTCCAGCAGATCAACTCCTGCGCCCAGCTTGGTGTCGTCAGCAAATTTACTGATGATGGACTCGATGCCCTCGTCCAGATCATCAATAAAGATGTTAAAGAGCATGGGGCCCAGCACTGATCCCTGGGGCACACCACTGGTGACTGGCTGCCAGCTGGATGTGGCACCATTCACTACCACTCTCTGGGCTCGGCCCTCCAGCCAGTTCCTAACCCATCGCAGTGTGGTCCCATCCAAGCCATGGGCTGACAGCTTGGCCAGGAGCTTGCTATGGGGAACGGTGTCAAAGGCCTTGCTGAGGTCCAGGTAGACTACATCCACAGGCCTCCCCACATCCACCAGGCGGGTCACCTGATCATAGAAGGAGATCAGGTTGGTCAGGCAGGACCTGCCCTTCCTAAACCCATGCTGGCTGGGCCTGATCCCTTGGCCATCCTCTAAGTGTTGTGTGATTGCACTCAGGATGACCTGCTCCATAATCTTTCCTGGTACTGAGGTCAGGCTGACAGGCCTGTAATTCCCTGGCTCATCCAACCGGCCCTTCTTGTGGATGGGTACCACGTTGGCCAGCTTCCAGTCAGCTGGGATCTCTCCAGTGAGCCAGGACTGATGAAAAATCATGGAGAGTGGCTTGGCCAGCTCATCTGCCAGCTCTCTCAGCACCCTAGGATGGATCCCATCTGGTCCCATGGACTTGTGGGGGTCCAAGCTGCTGAGGAGAGCTCCTATCACTTGCTCATGGAACAAAGGGAAACCATGCAGCTCCCTGGCTCCCTCTGCCAGTTCTGCAGGCCAGCTGTCTGGTAGACGTTCTTTCCAGGTAGTAAAAACTGAGGTAAAGAAGGTGTTAAGTACCTCTGCCTTTTCCTCATCCTGTGTTACAACATTTCCTTCTATGTCAACCAAGGAGTGGAGGTTGTCCCTGCCCTTCCTCTTGCTATTAATATATTTATAGAAGGACTTTTTGTTGTCCTTCACATCAGAGGCCAGTTTAAGTTCCAAATATGCTTTTGCCTCCCTAATTTTCCTCCTACATGCCCTAGCAACCTCTTTAAACATTCCATGGGTTGCCTCACCTTTCTTCCAAAGATGATACACCCTCTTTTTTTCCCTTAGTTCAATTAAAAGTTCATTACACAGCCAGGCTGGCCGTCTGCCCCGGCGGCTCCTCTTCCGGCACATTGGCACAGCCTGCTCCTGAGCCTTCATCAGCTCTTTCTTGAAGCAGGTCCAGCCCTCCTGGACCCCTTTATTTTTAAGGGCTTTCTCCCAAGGAACCCTCTGAATTGTTTCCTTGAGCAACCTGAAGTCCGCCCTCCGGAAGTCCAGAGTGGAGGTCTTCTTGCTGGCCCTCTTAGCTTGACTGAATACTGAAAATTCTATTATTTCATGGTCGCTGGCCCCTAAACAGCCTCCGACCACCACATCACCCACCAGCCCTTCCCTGTTAGTGAAGAGGAGGTCAAGCAAAGCCTTGCCCCTGGTAGGCTCACGCAGCACCTGGGATAAGAAGCTGTCCTCCATGCAGTCTAAGAACCTCCTAGACTGCCTCCTCTCTGCTGTGTTGAGATCCCAGCAGATGTCAGGCAGGTTGAAGTCGCCCATAAGGACAAGGTCAGGAGATCTTGAGACAGCCTTAAGCTGTCTATAGAATGCTTCATCGACATCATCCTCCTGGTTGGGTGGTCTATAACAGACTCCAACCAGGATGTCTGCCCTACCGGTCTTCCCTCTAATTCTTGCCCACAAGCATTCAACCTGATTGTCCCTAATCTCTAGCTCAATGGCATCTAGTGCCTCCCTGATGTACATGGCCACCCCTCCACCCCTTCTTCCTTGTCTATCTCTCCTGAAAAGCCTGTAGCCATCAATTGCAGCACTCCAGTCATGTGAGCTATCCCACCACGTCTCCGTGATGGCAACTACGTCATAACTTTCCTGCTGCAACAAGGCTTCCAGCTCCTCTTGTTTGTTTCCCATGCTTCGTGCATTAGTGTACATGCACCTCAGCTGGGCTGCTGGTTTGGCCTCTGACCCTAGCTTACTGCCCCCAGACTCTTGCCTGAGGGGACTAGTTTCAGCCCCTCCCCCCTTCGAAACTAGTTTAAAGCCCTGTCGATGAGAGCTGCCAGTTCCCTCCCCAGAATCTTTTTACCTTTGGGGGACAGGCCATTCTCATATACTGTGACCTTTCCCCTTCTTTGGGACAGATGTACTCCATCTGTTGCCAGGTGGCCTGGTGCAGTAGAAATTTTACCAAGATCAAAAAACCCAAAATTCTTTTGTCTGCACCAGCCTCTAAGCCACTTGTTGATTATGGCTGCTGTCCTGTTCCTTGTGGTATTCCCTCCTGCATCATAGAATAGTAGGGGTTGGAAGGGACCTCCAGAGATCAAAATATCCAGACTATGAACTTAAAACAACTGACCTGTCTTATTGTAGTTTTGTTTGTTTTGCCTCAGCTGTATGTAGGCTGTCAGTATCTGGCAGGCTGAGAAATCAGTTTATATAGCTCTAGTCGAATCTAAGCACTATAAGAGTTTTAAAGTTCATGTTGATTAAATTCAGTAAAGATGGTCAGAATGTGGCTCAAAGTAATGTTTTGCATATTTCTGAGATATGTAAAGAGCTTTCACATTAAAAAAATGTGCTTTTTTCCTTTCCCCTGATTTGTGGTTGTCGTAGTTTGGGCTGGTTGCCTTCTGCTATAGGGGTGTTTCCTGTGTCCCTAAGTCCGGCCCAACGGGTGGACACAGGAAATTAGGTATTTCTACCATAATCCCTTGCACCACTATAAGTTTTACGGTGGGGTCTGGCACTTCCTCTTCCCTTCCTCTCCGACACCCGGTAACTGGGGGAGATATCTCCCGGCCATGGGCCAGATTAGGCCCAAGGCCACGGGGGGATGGGCAGTCTCAGATCTGGCCAGCTGAGACTAGCCTAGCAGTAGCGGGGGGAAGGAGGAGCCCTGAGGGTTTTGGGTGCACCCTCAGGTGGGGTTGGGATCTTTCTGGTTCTATTTTGGTCTCTTCCTTGTCACTATGTTTCTTTTTTTGTACACACTCACTGCTCTCTATTTAAACTTTCCACCACTTTTGCAATCAGTTTGTCTGAGTCGTTATTTCTGTGCGTGGTGGGGAGGGGGTCTGCCCCAACCCATTACAGTGGTCTTGTGATAAACGTTGGTTTACCATTATGTTTTTGAGGTGCTAAGCAACAAACAGAAAGCAGCATTCTTTTAAGACTAGAGAATCTGTAAAGGGGGGCACTGGAGAATTCAGGAGCAATTTCTTTTTTGACTTTCCCCTGAATTGTCTTGTGGCAAATGGCTTAGTACTTATGGGATACATCTTACAAAACTCATTGTTTTGAAAGGACAGCAGTCATGATTTTTTTGTTACTCTACCTTTTAAAATCCTCTTGTCACAAGAAGAGAAGGGCAACAAGGCTGGTGAGAGGCCTTGAGCACAAGCCCTATGAGGAGAGGCTGAGGGAGCTGGGATTGTTTAGCCTGGAGAAGAGGAGGATCAGGGGTGACCTCATTGCCCTCTACAACTACCTGAAAGGTGGTTGTAGACAGGAGGGGGTTGGTCTCTTCTCCCAGGCAACCAGCACCAGAACAAGGGGACACAGTCTCAAGCTGTGCCAGGGGAGGTTTAGACTCGAGGTGATGAAAAAGTTCTTCACTGAGCGAGTCATTCGTCATTGGAATGCGCTGCCCAGGGAGGTGGTGGAGTCACCATCCCTGGAGGTGTTCAAGGGGAGATTGGACGTGGCACTTGGTGCCATGGTCTAGTTGTGAGGTCTGTTGGGACAGGTTGGACTTGATGATCCTTGGGGTCTCTTCCAACCTTGGTTATACTGTGATACTGTGAAATAAGTAATGAAATAAGTGTTTGTTGAGCATGCCATTCACAGAAGGGATTCTGGCAAAACTTTTATAAACACGTCAGCAGACAGATGACGTTGTAGCTCCAAACCTCTCCAGCTGTACTTACAAAGCCTGAAGTAGTCTTCAGAGCAGGCTTACAACAGAAATATTTTCTCTCTGTTTTATTTGATAAACAAAGGTAGGCCAGCAATTAATCCCTGGCCCTCGAGTCATCTGAAAGAAGCTTGGTTTAGACCCGTATTGACTCATTAGATCAGATTTTTGTTGGAGAGATTGAGTTGGAGTAAGTCAAACCTGAGCTATGGATCAACATAGCAATTAAGCAGAGTAAACAATATCACTCCATGTACAAGCCCTAAGCCTGTATGGCATGGCTTTCAAACATAGAGCCTAACTCTCCTATCTCCCAACTAGGCCAGCCACAATAAATTGACTATTAAAAATAGTTTTTAGGTCACAAGAGTGACCAAATTGTGGTCAAGCACTGCTGTAAGAGGTGATTGACATACTCTTGATAGGATTTACCTTTCCAACATTTTAACACTATGGGTTTAACAAGCGTGTGCCTGTACTCATGACATATCTCTTCTCAGTTTCCTGTAATAGGTATAACCTTGCAGTTTCTATGCTCAAAGTTTCTCCTTCCCCTGCTTTTATTGAGTAACACAGATATAGACTGAGACCCATACACTTTTTGACTGCATTGTTGTCTGTTGAACTGCTTGCACCCTGGCTTAAAAGACAAACTGATGTACCATTGCATCCCTGAAGTGTTCAAGGCTATGTTGGATGGGACTTTGAGAAACCTGGTCCAATGGAAGGAAGGGGTGGTGGTGTATGTGTGTGTAGGTCCCTTCCAACCCAAACCATTCTATAAGTCTATGACTTTAAGACAGAGCACCTGAGTACACATTAGAATAGTGAGTATGATGAAAATCTGCCTTCTGAAAGGGATTAGACCTCAATCTTATCTCCCAAACAGAGCCCAAGATTACAGATAAACAACACAGAAAGTAACTGGATTTTAGAATTACATACAACTGACAGTATGACAGGCTTTCTGTGTTTAATCTTTGCTTAACACAGAAAAGTTTTCAGCAGTGAGGTGTAACTGTAATACAAAGCTACCATGAGCAGAATACTTATTTCCTTCAGATGGATGACTGATGATCCAGAATCACAGAATCACCAAGGTTGGAAGAGACCTCAAAGACCATCAAGTCCAACCTGTCACCCAGCGCCTCATGACTACTAGACCGTGGCTTAGAGTGCCACATCCAATCCCCTCTTGAACACCTCCAGGGAGGCTGACTCCACCACCTCCCTGGGCAGCACATTCCAATGGCGAACGACTCTCTCAGTGAAGAACTTTCTTCTCACCTCCAGCCTAAACTTCCCCTGGTGCAGCTTGAGACTGTGTCCTCATGTTCTGGTGCTGGTTGCTTGGGAGAAGAGACCAACCCCCTCCTGCCAACAACCATCCTTATCCACTTGTGGTCTCTTCTCTTTCACAGATGTTTATGCTCATACTAAAGACACCATGTAGCTTTTCAGACAGCTGGCAATGGCTGATCATATTCATGACAAGGGCAGCAGGACTTATGTGTGGTGAGGCTGCATCACAGCATAGAAAGAGCAATGAAGAACCTTGCTGTTTACTTGACTCTATCGAGTATTATCAACCTCCTTTCAGAAGCATTCAAGTATTAAATGAAAACCAGAGCCCATTTATGAATGCATTGTTCCAGTTCCATATCCGCTGTACAATTAAAGAGCTATTACACCAGTAACTGATTACCCAAAACGATTGCAGCCAACCGTAAGGAAACACAGAAAACTATATTCACCATTTGTCTAGCCATTAAAAAATAATAATAATGAAATAAATAACAAAGTCCAGCCAGCCTAAAGGTGAAGAGAAGGTCAAATTTCTGTGGATTTTATTGATTAGATTTTGTTTACTGCTATGAGGTACACTCTTATGAAATGTGTTATACAGGGGGAAAAAAAAGAATTTAACCAAGCTAGAATGGCTCAGGGGCCTCCCAGGGCTTTTAAAGCAATGTTTTAAAATTGTATCTGAAAAGGTTAGTGTGGGACTCAGAATGCACCTGTAGGCTGTGGAAAATTTAGGCCTAATTGCTCTAAAACAGTGTAGGCAAGTCAGTGTAGATAA
This sequence comes from Dryobates pubescens, assembly GCF_014839835.1. Classification (NCBI taxonomy): domain Eukaryota; kingdom Metazoa; phylum Chordata; class Aves; order Piciformes; family Picidae; genus Dryobates; species Dryobates pubescens. The sequence goes on along the minus strand of NC_071618.1, from coordinate 36,621,843 downwards.
TGAACCTGCCTTCTCAGCATGTATCAGCAACACATTTTCTAACGTGTGGATAATGTAAATATGTGTATGGTTAATATTAAAATTAAGAGGCTGAATATTACCATTAAGATGACATTAGTTGATATCTGTCCAAGAACAATATTTTTTCTGATTATTACTTTACACAATTATAGAATCATAGGATAGAATCATAGAATCAGTCAGGGTTGGAAGGGACCACAAGGATCATCTAGTTCCAACCCCCATGCCATGGACAGGGACACCTCACACTAGATCAGCCTGGCCAGAGCCTCATCCTGACTGGTCTTAAACACCTCCAGGAATGGGGCCTCAACCACCTCCCTGGACAACCCATTCCAGGGCTTCACCATTCTCACTGTGAAGATCATCTTCATGTCCAGCCTGAATCTCCCCACCACCAGCTTCATTCCATTCCCCCTAGTCCTGTCACTACCTAATATCCTGAGAAGTCCCTCCCCAGCCTTCTTGTAGGCCCCCTTCAGATACTGGATGGCCACAAGAACATCACCTTAGAGCCTTCTTTTCTCCAGACTGAACAGCCCCAACTCTTTCAGTCTGTCCTCATAGGAGAGGTGCTCCAGCCCTCTGATCATCCTCATGGCCCTTCTCTGGACATGCTCCAGCACCTCCAGATCCCTCTTGTAATAGGGGCTCCAGAACTGGACGCAGTACTCCAGGTGGAGTCTCACTAGAGCTGATATTATGCTAAAGCTTTCTTAGCATTTAAATAATTAAGGCACCACTCCTCCAGTGTCCCCAAGTACTTTTCTGACAAATCTGTAACAAATGTAGTGACAATAAACTGGGACTCTCTAAGTACTCTTAGAATATCTGCTCTAGTGGCCAGTTTTAAATAAATTTAATATTTTATTATTGGCTTCTACCCACTTGAATAGTAAGTACAGATACAAATAGTGCATCTAGTACAAACATATAACTGACTAGTTCTGTTCATTACAGTTTTGTGTTGGGTTTTTTTTTTTAATGTGATTGGGGTTTTTTTGTTTGGCTATACATAGATATAGAAAAATTACACTTGTTGAATGCACAGGTAATTCAGGGACTACTCCAGCTCTCAGAAAGACCAGTGAGACTTCTGTCATTGCTTTTGGTAGTGTAGGACTATGCATTTAGTGCGCAAGAGGAATTAAAGCACTGTCTTAGCATTTCAATACAGGCTCCAGCTGTGAAAGGAATTGTGCTGGTTCACTGCATCCCTTAGGTCCCCTTATATGACTCTGAATAAAATGCACATTCATCTCTGCTGACCAGCAATTCCAGGTAATCCACTGAGAGGAGAAATGGATCTCTATTTAAAAAGGCTGATATAAAATTGTCCCTATTTCTCTCAGCATTTGTGTAAAAGAAAGCAAGAAGTAAATCCTCTGCTTCATTCCCTCCTAAGTATTTATAACTTTGTGAGGTTATATTAAAGTGTTAGAATGTCCATGGGAAGACTTAAAAGTCTAAACTGTTTATATCTTTACTAATCTAAAATAACATGCCATTGTACGTTGGCATTCTCTTTTAGCTGCGATGGGCTAAGGACATCAGCAAGATAAAGTCAGTAAGGAGATATATCACCTTCCATTAGTCACCTGGGGTTGTCAAAAAAAATTAGTTTTTTGGGGAAACAAATCCTGCTTGCAAACATTGTCCTGTCCTTGTTATAAAGAATATTTCATTCTGAAAGGCTCCAGATATATGTACAGATTTACAGAGATGTGAAGACACTCTGTTAGTGACTAACAGATTACTGAAGTGTATTTTTATACTTTAAGACCCCTATTACTCTTATACGTTTTCTCATGCTGTATACTCATTAATTTCCACAATGTACCCAAGTACCTGGCTGCTTGATATTCAGAATATTTTCTTGTAGGCAGCTGAAGTAAACAATAAATAAATAATCATCCAAATAAGAATTATAATTTTAAAAGCAAACAAACAAACAAACAAGAAAAACCCAAAACCTTACTTATTTTGTTACCCTTTAAAGTGTCAGTACCTGAGAGTAAGTTCTTTGATAATTCACATCTTCCACATCTTCATGTGTCCAGAGAAGGGCAACCAAGTTAGTGAGGGATTTGGAGCACAATCCCTATGAGGAGAGGCTGAGGGAGCTGGGGTTGATAGCCTGGAGAAGAGAACACTCAGGGGAGACTTTCTTGCTCTCTACAACTACCTGAAGGGAGGTTGTAGCCAGGTGGGGAATGGTCTATTCTCCCAGGCAACCAGCACCAGAACAAGAGGACACGGTCTCAAGCTGCACCAGGGGAGGTTTAGACTGGATGTTAGGAAGAAATTCTTCATAGAGAGAGTGGTTGCCCATTGGAATGGGCTGCCTGGGGAGGTGGTGGAGTTGCCATCACTGGAGGTGTTTAGGAGGAGACTTGATGGGGTGCTTTTTGCCATGGTTTAGTTGATTTGATGGTCTTGGATGATGGGTTGGACTTGATGATATCCAAGGTCTCTTCCAACCTGGTTAATTCTATTCTATTCTATTCTATTCTATTCTATTCTACTCAACTCTACTCTACTCTACTCTTTTCTACTCTATTCTGAAAACTACTTCTCAAACTGGTGCAAGGGTAACCAAAATCAAAGAAACAGAAGCTGTGGCTCTGCAATCCTAAGAAGGGAAATTGTGAGAGAGAGCAAGGTTTATAATTAATTCCTTTGATCCTTTGCAACCTGCACTGTGGCTAAAATACAAGTGATATTTGTTATTGGTTTTAACAGGCAATTCAAACCTTGTACTATATTACAAAATGTTCAGAGTTTTAGGAGAAATATGATGTAAATGAAGGACCATTTTTAGCAAAGGTGAAACAAAGTCTGCTCCCCAGTGATGAAATACGATCTCCAATCTGGAAATATTCGATGGATATATCTAGTTGAAACTGAGTAAGCATATCTTATCCCAGGTAACCATCTACAGAACAAGAGGACACAGTCTCAAGCTGTGCCAGGGGAGGTTTAGGCTAGATGTTAGGAAGAAGTTCTTCACAGAGTGATCAGCCATTGGAATGGGCTGCCCAGGGAGGTGGTGGAGTCACCATCATTGGAGGTGTTTAAGAGGAGACTGGATGAAGCACTTGGTGCCATGGTTTAGTTGATAAGATGATGTTGGGTGATAGGTTGGACTTGATGTTCTCAAAGGTCTTTTCCAACCTAGTTAATTCTATTCTATTCTATTCTATTTTATTCTATTCTATTCTATTTATTTGGGGTTTGTTTTCCTCTTCTTCCCTGCCTGTACTTACAAACCAGCCTATGGCCATCTGTTGTGACCCTCCAGTCATGGGATTTTTCTCACAGTCTTTCAGTTTTTCCTATGGTATCATAAATATCTGACTGAGTCTGGAATTCATGTTCTGCAGATTCTGTGTGTTGGTGTATATACACTTACATTGGTTGGTCTTTGGGTTCTCATCTTGGAAGGTAGCTAAGGATCATTTTTCACTGTTCTGGTTGGCCAGGCTTATTCCTCAGTTGGATGCAGTAATGTGAACATTACCATTTCGGACCCTGTCCCTCAAGTCCTCGAGTTTGAAGCCTGCCTCATGAAGTTGGTCAACCTACTGACCAAGTGTTCCTTGGCTTTTCTAGGTAAATAAACCTATCACTCCTTAGTAGACTATTGTCATTAAAGAGTGCTGTCATAAAAGCCAAAACCCCCACTATGGCACAAGTTATGAAGGCAGAAGTTTATTTGCATTATATGTCTTATTTCTGGCTGTGCTTTCTCCTTTAACTGGTAAATTAGGCACCAGTACTTTTCACTAGCCCCACTAGGGCTTTGCAGCCTTCCCTGATTCTGGCCAGACTCTGGCTTGCTGTGTCATTTATGTGCACATTAAAGTCTGTACTTTTGACAACATAGGGCACCCACACGGCAGCATATTGCACCTCAGCTCCCACAAGATAGCATTACTATCCTGACTCTTCATCAAACCAGTAGACAAGTGTCTCTGTGCCTTTTCACAGAGAGTCACCCACAAGAAAAACTCATTTCTTTTTTTCATTCTCTCCTATGTGCTGGCAGTGGTTTATCCTTGAAAACACTGTTTGTAGAGGCATCAGAAATCTCAGGGAATTTCTCTCTAGAAACACTGGTTTAACTTTGAGGTGAGTGCCACCATTACAGCAGAGACCTAGAGCACTTCCCTGGGCTGTTGGCCCACAGAGGGTTCATAGCTCTTCTCATATGCCCTTCTGTGCAAACAGCTGCATAAAACTGTGGTATCCTCTTAATCAATCCCTGTTTGCTTGCCCTGGTTGCAGCACTCCTGGTTCCTTCTGCTCTCTAGAGCTTTTTAAGCCTCCCACAGTTTCTTCTGGAAATGCCCATGCTACATCAGCTTCATTCAGAAGAGCTGCCAGAGGGTCCCTCCACTCGTCCTCAGATTTTGCCAGCTCTGGAAACGTATCCTACACCTCAAACCAGTGCTCAGATGTTCTAGTAGAACAGTAGAATTAAACTTCTTACCTGTATAAAAAGAAAGACTTATTTTTCAAATGCAGACATTAGAAGACTTGCAAAAATCAGTATTAAAGCATATTTTAGGAATATCACACATTTAAAAGTGTTTTAAGTTTCATTTTTGGAAATAATTCCATCTACCTCAAATAAAATCAAGTGGGAAAAGAGTGTTACATTATCAGTTTAAAAAAATGATTGTCATAAAAATAACAAATAGTATTTCTTAGGATTTTAAAGTCCCCTCTCCAAAAATTACTACATCAGTATAGTTGTAGAGGTTTAACATGACATGAAAAGCATTGACTGTCTTGCAGATTTGAAGTAGTATTTTTCAGACATAATTGTCTATTTCTTTCAAATATTTTTAATAAATATAAACTTCTCAGGGAGGTGGTGGAGTCACCATCTCTGGAGGTATTCAAGAGGGGATTGGACGTGGCATTTGGTGCCATGGTTTAGTCATGAGGTCTGTGGTGACAGGTGAAATTAGAAATAATATATTAGACAATTAGAAATTATATATTAGAAATTATATATTAGAAAATTAGAAATTAGAAATAATACAGTAGAGGGGACTGAAGAGACAGGAAGAAGTGACTCACCTAAGTTCATAAAGTTACAATGTACTACCTATTACATTGCACCATACGCATACTGACTTCCAGTGTAGGACTGGAGCTTTAAATAGTAGATATCTTGATATCCAACAACAATAGAATAGAATAGAATAGAATAGAATAGAATAGAATAGAATAGAATAGAATAGAATGGAATAGAATGGAATAGAAATAGAAATAGAATAGAAATAGAATAGAATAGAGTTAACCAGGTTGGAAGAGACCTTTGAGATCATCAAGTCCAACCTATCATCCAACATCATCTAATCAATTAAACCATGGCACTGAGCACCCCATCCAGTCTCTTCCTAAACACCTCCAGTGATGGTGACTCCACCACCTCCCTAGGCAGCCCATTCCAATGGCCAATCACTCTTTCTAAGAAGAACTTCTTCCTAACATCTAGCCTAAACCTCCCCTGGCACAGCTTGAGACTGTGTCCTCTTGTTCTGTCACAGGTTGCTTGGGAGAAGAGACCAGCCCCCACCTGTCTACAACCTCCCTTCAGGCAGTTGTAGAGAGCAATAAGGTCTCCCCTGAGCCTCCTCTTCTCCAGGCTAAGCAACCCCAGCTCCCTCAGCCTCTCCTCATAGGCCTTGTGCTCCAAACCCCTCCCCAGCTTTGTTGCCCTTCTCTGGACTTGTTCTCAACATCTTTCCTAAACTGAGGGGCCCAGAACTGGATGCAGCACTCAAGGTGTGGCCTAACCAGTGCTGAGTGCAGGGGCACAATGACCTCCCTGCTCCTGCTGGCCACACTATTCCTGATACAGGCCAGGATGCCTTTGGCCTTCTTGGCCCCCTGGGCACACTGCTGGCTCGTGTTCAGCCTACTATCAACAAGTACCCCCAGGTCCCTTTCTGCCTGGTCACATTCCAGTCACTCTGACCCCAGCCTGTAGAACTGCATGGGGTTGTTGTGGCCAATGTGTAGAACCTGGCGCTTGGATGTTTTAAATCTCATGCCCTTGGACTCTGCCCATCTGCCCAGCCTGTCAAGGTCCCTCTGCAGAGCATTCCTACCCTCTAACAATTCAACACCTAACCCCAGCTTGGTGTCATCTGCAAACTTACTGATGATGGACTCAATACCCTCATCCAGGTCATCGATAAAGATATGAATTGCTTTTATTTGCTTTCAATTGCTTTTATTTTATGCAGGTACAAATATTCATATAAGAACCACATAGGGATGGGCAAACTATGTCATAAGTATTTGAATTTAAACTTATTGATCCTGTGTTGGGGGTTAAAAAAGAAGAAGAAATGTTTTAAAATTCATTATATATATTTTATATGTCCTATAAACTAACAGAGAGTAGTTTAAGTTGTTTCAGAATGTTTTAGAGTTGTTTTAAACATCTTAAATTTTTTATTGGAGCAGTTTTTCAGTAATTTTTTTTTTGCACCTGTTAGGCCAGGTGCCACAGACTTTGTGCACCCAGATGTCCACAGCTCAGAAGAAGCTGTAAAGTTCCTGATAATGTGCTGAAACTGTGACTGTGTGCATTAAAATTCAAGTCTTTAATACAAGGACAACTGTATTACCTCATAAATATAAAGTATGTACAAATACACATTGTACATTGGCAGAGTGGAATCTGGGAGCTTAGTGTAATAACTAAACACACACATTAATAAGTATAATTTCAAAACAAGATCATTACCCATTTTGTTTTGATGGTAAGCTGTTTGCCCAGTTTACTTCTTAGTGCTCTTGCAGCAGACCACAGTAGTTCTGCATGAATAAGCCCTCATTTGCCAAGGCACATTAAAATGGAATAGAATAGAATAGAATAGAATAGAATAGAATAGAATAGAATAGAATAGAATAGACCAGCACCAGAACAAGGGGACACAGTCTCAAGCTGTGCCAGGGGAGGTTTAGACTTGAGGTGAGGAAAAAGTTCTTCACTGAGCGAGTCATTCTTCATTGGAATGGGCTGCCCGGGGAGGTGGTGGAGTCGCCGTCCCTGGAGGTGTTCAAGGGGAGATTGGACGTGGCACTTGGTGCCATGGTCTAGTTGTGAGGTCTGTTGGAACAGGTTGGACTTGATGATCCTTGGGGTCTCTTCCAACCTTAGTTGCTGTGATACTGTGTGATACTGTGAGACCAGCCCCTGCCTGGCTACATCCTCCCTTCAGGTAGTTGTAGACAGCAATAAGGTCTCCCCTGAGCCTCCTCTTCTCCAGGCTATCAACCCCAGCTCCCTCAGCCTATCCTCATAGGGCTTGTGTTCCAAACCCCTCACCAGCTTTGTTGCCCTTCTCTGGACACATTCCAGCACATATGGGAACTGAAATGTATTTATAGATGTCTGTCAGCATATGTGTGTATAACTATGTGTTTGCAAAGTTCTGTATGCCTCTGTATATAGAAGCAGAAGTTAATAAATATACATTCATGTGCATATGCATACATAACATTGCAAACAGTTCAATATTGTAGATCTACAGTGAACATGACTTTTCAGAATACCTGAAACTGCTGTTATTCATATAAAAGTTGATGTTGGTCTAAATATATTATACGCTGAATCAGGGTACATAAATTACATACTCCAAAACCAGTGTCAACACCCTTGTTAGCAGTCTCATAAAATAAATAAAAAAAGATACTTGTTCAAAAAGAATTGCAGACTGAATCCAGCCTGTGTAACCTTAGGCCACTGAGACATGAGCCTGGGGCACTTACCTGTCATGTATCCCTTTACACTTCTAAATCCCCACAGTAGCAGACCATCTGCACCCTTAATCAGATGGACAAACTTTAGAGCAATACACCTTGTTTATAAAGGGCAGTTCTAATTTACAACCAACTCTATTTTGGGAGGCACTCTGGGAGCAAAGCTCTGATGCTTTCAGATCAGCCATCTGTCTCCACTCTTGCCAATTTACCTCTAGGTTATGCTCTTTCCCCTCCTCAGCATATTATCCTGTTTGTTACACACTCACATAGGGGGTGGATCAAGAGAAAGAACATTTGAGCAGGCAAGACAAGGAGGAATAGGCCTATAATATATGTTTACATAATCTTCAAAGCAGATATAGTTTCAAAGACAGGATGAGGCAGATTTAGGCACTTTGTATTGTGATATTTGCTGCTTCTTTTGGCCCTGATTTTCAAGGAGAGTGGAGGTGGTACAGGGACAGTCCCCTTGCACAGCCTAAATGAATCAGCACTGCCCACCTAAGTTGGTGCTGTGGGGCTCCCAGGGGCTGAAACATCACTGCATGGATAAAGGCTTTTCTGCTCAACTCCATCACATCACCTGCAAGTGTGTCTTCAGAAGGAGTTAATTAGCTTCCTTTGTAAACCACAGCTTGGTTCACCTCATGAAGAATGGTCTACTGGATAAGTTTGATAGCAGCTTTACCAATCTGAAAAGTGGCATATCCAGATGGTAAACTCAATTTACAACAAGTGAATTGTTACACATAAGTGTAGTCATTAGACAAATCCAGCACATTGGACCACACTTGTGCTACCTTAAAGGTAAAGTGCCCAAGCCTTAGCAGGTTGCTCATTTTCTGTTCTGCTTTTGTACGTTCTGATGTGTTGTGGAAGCGCAGCAAGTTTCGAACACATAGCACAGGCTGAATTACTTCCTGGAAGAAGCTAAAGGGGGACCCAGATTTCAGCAAATCTCCAAACAACATGCCATTTCACGACTCTGAGTGCATATTTAATCCATCAGCAAGAGCAGCCACAAGCACTAGAATCTCTGCTGAATTACAAAGGATGTTAGCACTCATGTTTCTGGACAAAAAACGGGGAAAAAAACCCAAAATAACAAAATGAAAACAAAACCACAGGAAGGCAGGAATAAAATACAGAAGTTTAAGGATGAGAAAGCTAGATCAAGTATTTTATTATTTTCAAGGAGGCATGAAAAAGTTTTTCCTGCCTTCCTTCAGCAGATTGATAAACCACGGCCATTGTAAAACTAACTGCAGTACAATCCATGTAGGTATGCTGAAAATCTGTCTCCAGAGTAGCACAGTTAGCAAATTACATGTTTACTAAATTCACATTTGTGTCAGTTCCATAATGTAGCAACCTAAGGGGGAGAAAAAAAAAAGGGAAGAAAGTTGGAAAATACCTCTAAGAACAGCTACAGTAAGTGGATTTAAGAGTTTGAATACTATTGATAGAATGCTGTAAAAATAGAAGTTGGCACAATCATGTCAACTCTGGGAATATATATCATTTTTGTTTAAATAGCACTAAATCCCTATAGAGAAATTCTGTGAAATGGTACTGGGGCAACACATAATTTGTTTTAAATAAAATATTACAAGTCTTTTGAGGGAAATACCTAAATATTTATAGTTATGGTATTATTCACTAGGTATGTGAAATACTCAGTTGCTTCACACAACCCCTGCATTATCCATTTCCTGCATCAGTTTCAAACATCATCTTCCTTATGACAGTGACAGACTATACTGAAAAGAGTAGCAACTGAATTGCTTTTTCAACATGTTTTGAAGCATTTTCTGAGAAACCTGCCTAGTCCTAGTATAACCAAGGTCTCATGAACTCTTACCCTTTATATCAACATTGTTACTTTGATTATGGATATAACTTTCTAATGGTGCTTTACAGAAATATAACTTGTAATGAAGAAAAAAGTAATGTTGTTATAGCATAGTTTTCAATAAAGAAATAAATGTTCATTCTAGAAATACCAGCGCAGCTCTATGCAGCTACTAGGTGTATTATCTCCCACCCACATTCTCCCTCACAGCTTCCTATTGAAACCAGTCGTGGATTAGAGTTGCTCTGGTTTACTTCTTGCAAAACAAAATGGACTAGCAAAGGGCTGTTGTTTAAATTGTCCAGGCCTGTTGACAGGCCTGGATTCGCCTCCACTGTTGAGAGATGTCATCATACAGCATAGCGTGCTATTCATGGACACCTCTCAGCCAGATTTCATTTAGGATCAGCATGTTCCCATGCTGATCCTAAATGTTGGGGTTTTTTTCAGTTGTTGTTTTGTACCCCTTTGAAAATAATTGTAAAAGAATGGAACTTTTTTTAATTTACTACCATGCATCTCTTTGTTATGAGAATAAATGGTTATGTGTCATGGGTTGAATTGAATGTGCTGATATTCATACCATGCTGCCATCATTCCAGCTTCAACATGAAAATTCTGGCTGGAGCAAAGTATCACGGGATTTTCAGCTGAGATGGTAACATGGGAGGCTTCCTGTTCCAGTTGCTGTTTCTGGTTTCTGCTTTTTGAGGTGTTTCTTCTACTGGGAGGTCTGTGGGTAGGTGACTGGGGGAGATTGCTGCCTTCAGCTGCTGATTCTGCTTTTGCTGTGCTTTTCTGCAAATAGGGGAAGGCAATTATGTGTTGTATTATCTAATTTCCATTAACATTATTTATCTCAACACAGGGTTTGTGGGGCACTTTTTTGTGTTATTTTTCCCTCTGTGGGGAGAAGGGAGCTTGTGAGAGTAGGCTGTATTAACCCAGAACACTGAAAAACTGCATTTAATTATAAGTATATGAGTAGAACATACCTGGTCAATCCACTCTTATTCTGTTAAGAACCTGAATAAAGTTTGTATGACTGATGAAGAGGAATATTTGCAGAATGAGACTAAAGAAAATTAATTTTTTGGGGGCTTTTTTTGTACAATACTGATGCTATTCCAGTGCCAAACTCTTCCTGAATGCCACAATATTTGTCTTTTTCATTTTGGTTTAGGGTAATTTTCTGTTTGTTTTTTTTTGGTATCAGTGAACTAGGAAGCTCAAAATGGAAGTGTGTCATGGTAGGGCCAAATGGTCCCAGAACAAACCCAGAAAGACTCTAAGGTGTCTAGACATGACCCCCCTCTCTCCCCTCCTTCCTGCAGAAAGCCAGGGTAATGCAGGAAAAGGAACAAAGGGGAAAGGACCATGCATGTCTGTCAAACAACCCTGTATCTATGGTAAGGTGTGCTCTGGCCACAGCCTGGCAGAAACCCTTCTTATTGGGTAACTATGTGCTGGTTTTGGTGCCCTATTGGCCCAATCAGTCTCAGGCAAGATTTATATACAGGCTGATTTCTACTTGCCTGTGCCTTGCTCAGCCTTGCGTGCTTGAACCTGCTTGGACCTTGTCTGGCTTGAAGTTGCCTCGAGTTGCATAGCCTCGAGTTGCCCAGTCCAGTGCTTGGGATAAAGCCACGAGCATATACACCACAAGCTATGAGAGAAGTCACAAGCTTAGGAGTCAGAGCCAAGCCTGCTTCCCCTTGCAACAGGAATTTTGCCATGCCTCAGATTCCCTAGGACAAAACAAGTGCCCGTCATGATAACATTATTAACAGCCGACCGCCTGCTGAAGCCAGACCAGCCATGGACGACTGCATGGCATTCCTGCAGGCAATCTGCCATGCCTGGCGCATGAGCACCCCAAAGCCTCTAATACACAGCAGCAGCACTCCCTACTTGAGTACAACCAGCTGTGAGTAATTAACTCACTGCCTCTTTGGCATAACGGTTCTTTTTGAGTCTCCCTCCAACTGTGGTCGAGTGCCTTTTCGCTCCCGGAGTATTCTCTTTCTGCTATACTCCTCCCAGTTTGCACAAAATAGTTAAATTGCTGTAGTTTCCCAAATCCTGTACATTCCCATTGTAAATATATTCTAACTGTACATCAAACCTTTGGATACATTTGGCAAATATAATATTAATACAAGGTTATTAATATTTTATTAATATTGTCATATAATTTGTAAATAAAGGAAATATTATATTCCCTAACAAAGTGCCAAAATATTAGGATATAAGTGGTTCTTCAGAGACTTTAGATTAAAAGTGCTATTGGCAAAGTACAAAATAGTTGAAAATCCTGTTTTCATGCAATTTTCTCTCCCATCTCAGTGACCAGAGGTTCATGAATTCAAATACTTCAGATAAATTTCATTATTAGCTAAAACTGCAGATTCAAATTTTTAATATATTTAGAGCACTAAAAATAATGTTTTTGAACGACAGGAGTCTGATTTTGAGCAATATCTTGTGGAAATATTCTGGACTGTTGCAGTTTCACCAAATATATTGTGTTGAGTATTAGTCTCTAGAATAATAGAATAGAATAGAATAAACCAGATTGGAAGAGACCTTCAAGATCATCGCATCCAACCTATCAACCAATCCAACCCGTCTAAACAACTAAACCATGGCACCAAGTACCCCACCAAGTTTCCTCCTGAACACCTCCAATGATGGTGACTCCACCACCTCCCCTGGCAGCCCATTCCAATGGGCAATCTAGTCTAGTACTTCTTGTTTCAATCTGTCCTCATCTCATCTTTCCTGCCAGGGCTGAAGTCCAGATCTATATTTTCTGTAGAAGCAAAACTCATATTTGCCTATAGATCACAACAGGCTATACCCTGTGAAAGGAAAATGAGCTAGCCAAGTGTTCCCAAAGTCAGCTATCAGCCTACCAAGAGCTTGTGATTTTTCAATCACAATTCAAAATAGCATGTGGAATGCTGACTCTGAGAGTTTTTGCACTGATTACTGATACAACACATACATGCTTATGATAATAATTGGTTTATATAAAAAACCCACAACAAACAAACAATGTAAATGTGCATATAAATATATATAATTAAGTTGTACAATGTGATAAGGGTTACTGTTCATTCTCTTCTTCCAAATTTTCTCCTTATTTCATTACACAAATGCTCTGTTGTACAGAGCACATCAACCGATACACATTGCACAGTTCAAGTGCCGTGTGTAAGTTAGTAATTTATATGCAAAGCTGACAAATTGCTGAGTATTATCATCTTCTCTGATATATAATGATTGTACAAGTAGTCATCCTTGAATCAAAAAATTTTGCTGTCATATTCTATACTGAAAAAGCTAAAAAGTCACAGTTTATGAGCAGTGTGCTGTGACATATGAATAGAGAGCTTACATACCTTATCTTTGAATTATTAATTAGAAATTTAGATATTTATTTTTCTTTCCTTGAATTGAACTTTTACCAAACTCTCAGGTTCTGAAGCAATGATTCATGACCCTAAAAATCTTTAAATGACCTATAGCTTCAGATATTCAAAACATTGAATGGTGGAATGTAACTAGCCTTCTTTTTATTTAAATCTTTGGATTTTCTCTCTAACAGGCTTGGTAGAAGAGTGATTTGAAAGTTGCTTGGCAGAGAGGGAACTGGGGATACTGGTCAAGAGCTGATGGAATATGAACCAGCAATGCGTTCAGGCAGCAAAGAAGGCCAGCAGCATCCTGGCCTGTATCAGGAGCAGTGTGACAAGCAGTAGGAAAGTGATCTTACCCCTGTACTCAGCACTGGTGTGGCCTCACCTTGAATACTATGTTTAGTTTTGAGCCCCTCACTACAAGAGGGACATTCAGATGCTGGAGCATGTTTAGAGAAGGACAACAAGGCTAGTGAGGGATTTTGAACCCAAGTCCTAAGAGGCATGGCTGAGGGAGCTGGGATTGTTCAACCTGGAGAAGGGAAAGCTGAGGGGAAGCCTCATTCTATAAAACTGCCTGAAAGGAAGTTGTACCGAGGTGAGGGCTGGCCTCTTCTCCCAGGTAACAAGAGATAGTATGAGAGGAAATGGCCTCAAGTTGCACCAAGAGACATTTAGACTGAATATTAAGAAAAAAATTCTTAACTGAAAGGGTCATTGGATACTGGAACAGGTTTTCCAGAGAAGTGGTGGAGTTATCATCCCTGAAGGTGTTTTAAAGACATTTGGGTGAGGAGATTAGGGACATGGTCTAACAGTTGTGTATAGGAAGTTCACAGAATCATAGAATCAATAAGGTTGGAAAAGACCTCAAAGATCATCAAGTCCAACTTATCACCCAACACTTCATGACTAACTAAACCATGGCACCAAGTGCCATGTCCAGTCCTCTCTTGAACATCTCCAGTGCTGAGTACAGGGGCACAATGACTTCCCTGCTCCTGATGGCCACACTATTCCTGATACAGGCCAGGATGCTATTGGCCTTCTTGGCCACCTGGGCACACTGCTGTCTCATGTTCAGCCTACTCTCAACCAGTACCCCCAGATGCCTTTCTGCCTATCCCTCTGACTATAGAAAAAGATAGCTAACAACTATAGCACCGATAGGCTGAATTGGTCAATGCCTTAGGCCGACAATGTAAGAGGCTGAATGAATGAATACTTTATTGTTTGTATGTTACATGCATCTATAGCCTTCAACATTTTAAACCATTTTCTTCTGTGCCCTAGAAAAACCAAGACTTCGTTTCTCATGTTAAAATGCATATTAGTTTATTATTACAGATTGAGCCCCTTTTGAAGATATGTAACCTGCATTTTTGGGGGGGTTTGCAGCTTAGCTGAGTTCCACAGAGCCTTTTCAGGGATGGTAAAGGGGATATTCCAGATAGCATGCTGCCAAATATAAAATTGTTTCTCCAAGGCATTTATAAGCTACAGCTTTCTGCCAAATGACTGTATGATTGGCAGAAAGCAAGCAATGCATTTTTTTTCCTCTGCATTCATGCTGAAATTTATCCTTTCCCATTTTTCAAACACAAATGTAAACAACTGAACACTGTCTAAGACAGACAAGTAAAAAGTACTTGAGGAAAAAAAAGTCTTAAATGTTTGGCCAAATTTTATAGAGAGTCCTAAAAATACAGATGTACAAGATCTAAAATAAAATTTGCATGGGCAGTTCTGTCATTCATCTCCTTCTCCTCAAAATATGAATTTTAGTAGGACCATTAAAAAAAAAAAAAAAATTATTTCTCTGAATTATTAAACTGTCTTCAGGGAAAGAGACAAAGTGAGAAAGAACAAGAAATTAGAAAAATGCGTAAATTTTGCATTATAGTTATAATAGAAAAAAAGGTAACTGTTGAGGAATGGCTTGAATAGCAGGGACATGGTTCTATGGAATAGCTGCTTGAACAAAGTGTGTAGGCCAGACTCCATCTTGTTGTTTACTGCTCACAGTTAGCTAGGGTGCTGATGCAGCAAGGCCACCATAGTCTTGTGGCTGTGCTTGCAGTTGCTTATAAGATAACAGCATATGAAACAAAGTATATGCGAAACAAAGAACTACTGAGAAAGGAGCTTGTGAAGTTGCACGTAGACCTAACCGCAAGGAGGCTGGATATTATAATGTAACCCTGGACTAATAACCAATAGAATAATGATATTTGTGCATATTTAGCTGAGATGCTTTATAAGCCATGCTTTTGAACAATAATGTTGAAGCTTGCTTATCAATCATATTGATTGCTGCGAGTCTTTCCCTCACCTTTCTCACTGCTGGATTTCTTCCTGACAGGTAACATATTATGAAAAAGTTTTCATCTCATCACAGCCATGTTCATATTCAGAAGCTTCCATTCCTGTTTGTAACAAGTTAAAGAGACATTGATTGCCTATTGGAATGGGCTGCCTGGGGAGGTGGTGGAGTCACCATCATTGGAGGTGTTCAGGAGGAGACTTGGTGGGGTGCTTGGTGCCGTGGGTTAGTTGTTTAGGTGGGTTGGATTGCTTGAATGGTTGGACGCGATGATCTTGAAGGTCTCTTCCAACCTGGTCTATTCTATTCTATTCTATTCTATTCTATTCTATTCTATTCTATTCTATTCTATTCTGTTCCGTTCCATTCCATTCCATTCCATTCCATTCCATTCCATTCCATTCCATACCATTCCATTCCATTCCATTCCATACCATTCCATTCCATTCCATTTTATTCTATTCTATTCTAAAATTCTGTGAATGGGTTAACCTGCCTGTGTCCCCCTGGAAGTGAGGGAAAAGTAACACACAAAAACACCAGGCTAAGATAAAGAGTTAAGAGTTTAATACAAAGGAGATAACATAATGCAAAATTACCTTAGCCTATTTGCAGAAAAAGCACAGCAGAAAGCAGCAACATGCAGTAAGCCAGTGACCTAAACCTCTACATCCCTCCCCCTCACATTGTCATCCCATCCTGGAAAACATCCAACACCCAAAAACCCAGAACCCAAAAGCAGCAACCAGAACGGGAAGTCTTTCACATTCTTTCCTCATCAGAATTGAAACTTCAAGCCCCATAATACTTTGCTCCAGCCATCACTTTTATTTTGAAGCTGGCATTACAGCAACATTGAATTATATATCAGCAGGAGACTCAGCTTAACCTGTGGCACTGTTAAGTGTGCTGTACAATTAAAAAAACTTTAAAAGGGAATAAATATTCCTGTAAATCTGCATCTCATGTCTATGCTGAATCTGAAATTTCTTCATATGCTTCATCTAGAATCATAGAATCAATAAGGTTGGAAAAGACCTCAAAGATCATCAAGTCCAACCTGTCACCCGAGACCTCATGCCTACCAGACAATGGCACCAAGTGCCATGGTCTAGTGCCATCTAATAAAATATTGCAAAGAAAAATTATTTAATTTCCATCAAAGACTGTCTGTTTCATTTGGAATGATTAATTTAAAACCAGAGGCAGCTCTGATTTAGGGAAATAAATCTCTGTTTCATTAGAAGAAAAAAACATAAATAAAAAAGCAAACAAAGACTAAACCAAAATTCAGATCCTCTTATCAAGAAGCTAAGAACAAACAGACTGAAATTATTTAGACCTTGTAAAAGTTATTCCTTCTTCCATTCTTTTTGTGATTTATTTCTCGTGAACGGTGTTCAGGTGTAATGCAGTGTGCTATTGTTCTAATAAATCAGAACTCTCAGTTCATGTCAGCTCTGATTTACCAAAACTCACAAACTCCTCAGGTTTGAACCTAATGATTGTGTTCATATCAGCAAATAAATAGAACCAAGACACAGATTTAGACCCCAGGAATTTTCTTCATTCTTTAACAGTGAGCTCTCTTACCTCTGGCATTGTTTTTGGCTTGTGTGAATTAGCACTCTTCCAGGTAATGTTTAGGCCATTGATGATTCCCAGCAGGCAAGATGGAAAATGCTTCTGTATTCTAGTGAGAGAGAGAGTTGTGGCATGCCAGTAATCCTTCATGCCAGAGAATGAGTCTATTTTATTTAATAACATAGATGTATTGAGTGAATCTATGGATGCCCACAGTAACTCTTTCTCTAGTACCACACTATTTTGGACATAAAACAAGCTGCAGACTAGCTCTTATTTCTAACTCTACCAGAAATATGGTGGAGGTCATAAGTTTTACCAAATGCTCATGTCTTTATCAGTCTGCAGTTTATCCATATGTGACTTCCTTTAGACTTAAGGAAACAAAGAGCAAAAAAAAATAGCCATTTCCCATAATTAATAAATAGCATTTCCCATAATCTAGTCACACCTTTTCCACACAGACTCCCCAAGCAGTCGGTGCTCACGAGTGTCTAGTGGTAAACTACCCACCTAATTGCACAACAGTTCCTTACTGTAGCTTTAGGTCCTTCACAGAAACCATTTGGAGCAGCTGTGACCTCCAGCCAGGCCCAGGTTCTTGCTTCTTATTTTGTGGTTTGATTTAGAAGCAAGTCCTAGAGCTCAGAGTTATCTCCTAGAAGAATCAACTGGTTGGATCCAAAGTTTTCAGAGTTCAATAAGGTATAAACAAACATTGTTAATCATTAAAACTTACTAGAATAGCTAAGTTCAATAGCCAGGTTGGTATCAACAATATCAAAACAAAAAAGATAATAGTACTTAAAAAAAACCATAATGAATTGAAATAAACACAATAATTAAAAAATAAAACCTTAAATGGTAATAACTTAGCTTCACATTTTTGTTTTGAGTTAATTTTTAGTAAAATTAACATCTGACATCCCTCTGAACCTTTGCTTTATAGAAAGGGGTTTGGAGGCAATTTATGCAAAATTGTTATGAATGTGGTTTTAAAATAAGCCAATATCTGGAGAGTAGTAATGGTTTAACTTTGACTACACCTGATGTTCAATCATATTTTTAAGTCTTAGTGTACAGTATGCAAATAGAAGTGTAATATGCACAGTATTACATTTTTCTATTTGATTGTAGTACTCCTAATCTGTACCTTTGGGAAATAATACCTTTAACATCAGTCAGGACCATAACTTACAAGCTGTAAAAAATATCCCAAATCATAGTCAATTTATTCCTAGGAGAGGCACCATAAAAACCAAACAAGGCTTTTTTAATGCTTTTTCCCTCTCTCTATTTGCTGCCAGCTAAATCTATGGGTATCACATATATTGTTTTCATTTCTGTACATTGTAACCCACCTGAGAGTTCATAAAACATGTGCTTGTTCCTTGTGATTCGGCAAACTCAGTAAATGGTAGAAATATATTAAGTTTGCACATCCATAGTAGAACTATTAGGGCATAAGAAACAATGACCCATACAAGAAGTCAGAACTCAATAGGGATATAAAGCAGATTGATCATAGTAGAAGAAACCTGCCAGAAGAAAATAATACAGTATTCAACTTTTTCATGTCTCGAGGTAGCTGCCTAGGCAGTTGAAACTGCAACCACAGATACTTTTTATTAATTTGTTGTTGTTTGGTTTTTTTTTGTATACTCTTTCTTTCTTTCTTTCTTTCTTTCTTTCTTCCTTTCTTCCTTTCTTCCTTTCTTCCTTTCTTCCTTTCACTCTCTCCTTTTTCTTTCTTTTTTAATTTAAATAAATATTTAAATAAACTTTGTGGCAGATTTTTTTTCCTCCCTCTATGGACAGTAAGAGTTGAAACAATTCTTTTCCCAAACATCTGCTAGTGGCTAGAGAAATGTCATGCAAAATAAATTCCATTTCATGTGCGAGATTAATTTTGGATTTATTCAAGTCTCTATATGGAGAATAGAGACATATGAAAATATTCTTTTAATTGAGATGCCTCTGTCAGCTGTATAAAGTTGGGTAAACCAAACCTGGGCTATAATGGCACTTTGTGTTTTTACATCTGAGGCTAAATACATACGGATCAACACTAGGAATTTCTTTTCATTTTCTCCTCAATATCAGCAGAGCCAATGGTCATTGCCACAGCATAAAATGTGATTCCTTCATGCAAGTACCCTTCTACATGGAAGAACTTGAAATATATGAAGAAAATATATTTAAACATTTTCTTCCCTACTACATTCATCTATTAAAAAGTAGTTCTGGCAAGACTTCCGTATAACCTTGTGACCAGTGATTATTTCTGTCATTGTATGCCTTTGAAAGTGTCTAGGCAAAAGGAAATGGTAGCTGTGGGGATATAGGTGATTATTAGATGAGCTGAAACTCAGTCTGTGAACTGTAATCTTTGATTTTATATCCAGAAAATTGACAGAGTAGCACTGATTTTCAGAACAGCTATGTCTTAACCCCTAATGAATTTGGTGTATATATATTTGATAATATTGAAACACCACTAAAACCAAACAAATATGCTGTTAGTGTTTTCTGTCCCTGCACACTCAGAGACACACAGCCCTCACCACCCACCCCCCCAAAAAAAAAAATAAATTAACAACCAAGACAAGCCAGTCAATAAAAAAATTCTGTGGTATTGCACTAAATACAGTAATATGGTCCAAATTTCTGTTCATCATTGCTGCTATATTCCTGTATATTTTTAAGTACATTAAGTTAGTCATCTACAGTAATTTGAACAACTTATTAAGATTCAGGTGTTTAATCATCATTTTGGTTTATAAGATTTTATGAAATCTTGAGATAAAAATACTCATCTTGACAGCATATTGATAAATACTTACTCTCTTCTTCAAATCACTTCTGGAACTAGTAAACATCATTATATCTTTTGCAAGTAAATTGGAATGATAGGCTGAACGACAACCAACGAGTGAGAATCCAGTATCCCAAACAAAATGTAGTACCCAGTTTAGATGAAGATAACAGTGCTGTTCCCATTTGCCCAGAAAATATGTTTATACAGATTTATTGGTTATACAGATGAAAAAATAAAAAAAAAAAGCATAGAATGGAATAGCATAGCATAGCATAGCATAGCATAGCATAGCATAGCATAGCATAGCATAGAATAGAATAGAATAGAATAGAATAGAATAGAATAGAATTAACCAGGTTGGAAAATACCTTTGAGATCATCAAGTCCAACCTATCACCCAACGCCATGTAATCAACTAAACCATGGCACCAAGTTAATTAGAATCAATTCCTGTTGAACAGACAACTATAA
The DNA here is from genome assembly GCF_014839835.1 of Dryobates pubescens. Classification (NCBI taxonomy): domain Eukaryota; kingdom Metazoa; phylum Chordata; class Aves; order Piciformes; family Picidae; genus Dryobates; species Dryobates pubescens. The sequence goes on along the minus strand of NC_071618.1, from coordinate 36,601,561 downwards.
ATGACATGATTTGTCAATATGTTCCTACATTTCAAAAATACTGAAAGCCAATGCAGATTCAATACATCCAGGCCATTCTCAGATATTGATCTTCCAAAGCAAATGTTTGTTATTGAGGAAACAATCTGATATAGGTGTATTAACTGGTGATATTTAAAATACAGAATGAGATTTGGGGTTTTTTTCATTCAATTTTATTCCATATTAGAAAAAAAGAGGTATAATAAAATCACAGGTTTTTTAAGTTTATCCTAGGTATTCCCCATGACATTCAAAAATCACCTTAAACTGCTACAGAAATTTGTGTTTCAGGCTGTATAAGGACTAAACCCTAAAGTTCTCTTAGAACTTAAAGTACTTCAAAATTTAACTCAATAAAATAACCTCTCTTCTATTTGTACTATCAAATTTCTACTCCTCCTCAGTTCTTCCTTTGCATGTACATGCTCACTCACATATGCATTTATATACACATGTACACAGAGTGCATTGGCACTCAGAATTTAGCTCCAGCTAGTAATTCAGCACATTGAGAAATTAGTTTGAATGATATGGATCAGTTTTCAATATAAAAGAGTGGCATACAGTTTTTATCTTTAAATCTCATTCCTTTTGAAATCAGTGAAATGTGATTTTTCCCTTGTCGCAACTTCTAAATTTAGCAACATCAAAACACATACAGAAAGAAAACCTGCTAAAGATGCCTTTAAAATATTATGGAAAAGCATAATAGTTAGAAAATTTTTGAAATCATAAATGTCAGGCTTTAAAAAGTGTTGAATTTTGTTAATAGTGCTTTGGGAAACACAGAAGTTAAAAGCCAGGCAGAGTGAAATATTGGAGTTAGACTCAGTCCTTATGAGGTTTCCTTTCAACCTAAAATAATCTATTCCATTCTATTCTTCCTATTCTATTCTATTCTATTCTATTCTATTCTATTCTGTTCTATTCTATTCTATTCTACTCTATTCTATTCTTTTAATGGACTATCCAGAAATGTTGTTGCAAGTAATAAAGTTAGTTAAAGATTATACTAGTTTGGTACAAATTACTTTTCAGCTGAGAGGCTAGTGATATTTTTCACTCATCTAGTTTTATCATTTGAAATACAGATTAATTTTATTTATTTTAACTGTTATGAAATTTATTATTGCTATTTTTTTAAGCAGTCATTTATTTTAGTTTTAGCCCTTGTGCCCTTGTTGCCAAGAATCCCAACGGGATCCTGGGGTGCATTAAGAGGAATGCATCCAGCAGATCAAGGGAGGTTCTCCTCCCCCTCTACTCTGCCCTGGTGAGACCTCACTTAGAGTATTGTTTCCAGTTTTGGGCTCCCCAGTTCAAGATGCACAGGGATCTACTCATGACAGTCCAACTGAGGGCTACAAGAATAATTATAGGACTGGAACACATGCCCTATGAGCAGAGGCTGAGAGACCTGGGCTTTTTAGTCTGGAGAAGAGAGGACTGAAGGGGCATTTAACAAATGCTTATAAATATCTGAGGGCTGGGTGTCAAGAGGGAGGAGACAGGTTCTTCTCTGTTGCACTCTGTGATAGGACAAGGGACAATGGATATAAGCTACAGCACAAGAGGTTCCACCTCAACATGAGGAGGAACTTCTTCACTGTTAGGGTCACAGAGCACTGGAACAGGCTGTCCAAAGGGGTTGTGGAGACTCCTCCCCTGGAGACTCTCAGGACCCATCTGGATGTGTTCCTGTGTGACCTGTGCTAGATTCTAGGGTCCTGCTCTGGCAGGGGAGTTGGACTTGATGATCTTAGAAGGTCCCTTCCAACCCCTGACATCCTGTAATCCTGTGATCCCTGAAAATGTAAACACACATTTTAAAGAGGTAGTATATGAAACATCCAGCAACAAATGAAATGTGAGCTATCTTTATTCCTAGAACCAAAATTAATTCCAAAGATAGGCAAGCATTTTCCTACTTACCATTCTGCAAGACTGAAACAAAATGAATGGTATTTCTTCTGACATCACCTTGAGAAAGAAGTCAAACAAGTATTTCTTTAATATGACTTTTATCTGCAAGTTGTCTAATTTGAATATTAATTAATTAAGTGTAGATGGTGTATATACCCCACAATAAACTTATTCCATTAACTTAAGGCAGTTTTATTGACACACTAAAGTGGTATTAAATCATAACAGCAGTCAACAAGCACATATTTCAAAAACTTATAAAGCCTAAACAACAATCCTTATAAAATATCTTATATACTCCATGTATTAGAATAGAATAGAATAGAATAGAATAGAATAGAATAGAATAGAATAGAATAGAATTAACCAGGCTGGCAAAGACCTTTGAGATCAAGTCCAACCTATCATCCAACACTATCTAATCAACTAAGCCATGGCAACAAGCACTGACAACATTTTTCTCTGCTGAGTAAAAACACTAATAAATACATACATCACAATTTTGTTCCACTAATTCACTAGCAAAAAACCCAAACTTTTTCTATGCCAAGAGTAAAATCACTTTCAATAGTGTTTGTCACCATTTTTCAGTGTTTCTTTCTCTTTCCTTACTTTAAAGTTTACTTTGCTTACTGTTACTAGTACACACAAAACAATACATGTGGTATATATCTTCACCTTAGATATGGTAATTCCAAGCTGCATCATTATTCTTGTCAGTGAAGTGGGATGCAAAAAAGAAAATTCAACTTCTAAATTACTAATGCCTTTATTTTCTTATCCAAATTCTTCCTGAAGACCTTTTTGTGGCACTTGTAGTTTGGAACAACATGGTTTTAGTTGGTGGAACATAAAGAAAGTATAAACTTGTGTTATGGCTGAAGATAGAGAAATAAGGCCATTAGCATATAGATGCAATAAATTTTGCATCAAGGGCAAATCAGCTTTCAGATGGCTGTTTTATCCCTTTAAAACATTCTCCTCAGGATCCAGATTACACAGCATTCTTGACACTTAATCAAGGTTGTCCAGCATACAGCAAGCAAGCCTAAGTGAAATATGTATCCCAGCAATATTTTAGCTTAGCTGCTACCTTCAGCTTTTCAATCTCAGCTTTTCTAGGCTGCAGGAAGTATTTGGTCATTTACAACATACATGGGAGGCAACTTGTGATATGTTTAAGGGTGTTGTTAGATCATGTAGGAGAAAAATTAAAGAGGCACTTCTGTGAAAGACAATGAAAGGATTTTTATAAATATATTAATGCTAAAATGGTTGGAGTATGTTATAGACCACCCAACCAGGAGGATGATGTCGACGAAGCATTCTATAGACAGCTTAAGGCTGTCTCAAGATCTCCTGACCTTGTCCTTATGGGTGACTTCAACCTGCCTGACATCTGCTGGGATCTCAACACAGCAGAGAGAAGACAGTCTAGGAGGTTCTTAGACTGCATGGAGGACAGCTTCTAATCCCAGGTGCTGCATGAGCCTACCAGGGTCAAGGCTATGCTTGACCTCCTCTTCACTAACAGGGAAGGGCTGGTGGGTGATGTGATGGTCGGAGGCTGTTTAGGGGCCAGCGACCACGAGATAATTGAATTTTCGGTATTTGGTCAAACTAAGAGGGGCAGCAAGAAGACCTCCACTCTGGACTTCCGGAGGGCGGACTTCAGGTTGCTCAAGGAAATAATTCAGAGGGTTCCTTGGGAGAAAGCCCTTAAAAATAAAGGGGTCCAGGAGGGCTGGACCTGCTTCAAGAAAGAGCTGATGAAGGCTCAGGAGCAGGCTGTGCCAGTGTGCCGGAAGAGGAGCCGCCGGGGCAGACGGCCAGCCTGGCTGTGTAATGAACTTTTAATAGAACTAAGGGAAAAAAAGAGGGTGTATCATCTTTAGAAGAAAGGGGAGGCAACCCATGGAATGTTTAAAGATGTTGCTAGGGCATGTAGGAGGAAAATTAGGGAGGCAAAAGCACATTTCGAACTTAAACTGGCCTCTGATGTGAAGGACAACAAAAAGTCCTTCTATAAATATATTAATAGCAAGAGGAAGGGCAGGGACAACCTCCACTCCTTGGTTGACATGGAGGGAAATGTTGTAACACAGGATGAGGAAAAGGCAGAGGTACTTAACACCTTCTTTACCTCAATTTTTACTAGCGGGAAAGAACGTCTACCAGACAGCTGGCCTGCAGAGCTGGCAGAAGGAGCCAGGGAGCTGCATGGTTTCCCTGTGTTCCATGAGCAAGTGATAGGAGCTCTCCTCAGCAGCTTAGACCCCCACAAGTCCATGGGACCAGATGGGATCCATCCTAGGGTGCTGAGAGAGCTGGCAGATGAGCTGGCCAAGCCACTCTCCATTATTTTTCATCAGTCCTGGCTCACTGGAGAGATCCCAGATGACTGGAAGGTGGCCAAAGTGGTACCCATCCACAAGAAGGGCCGGTTGGATGAGCCAGGGAATTACAGGCCTGTCAGCCTGACCTCAGTGCCAGGAAAGATTATGGAACAGGTCATCCTGAGTGCAATCACACAACACTTAGAGGATGGCCAAGGGATCAGGCCCAGCCAGCATGGGTTTAGGAAGGGCAGGTCCTGCCTGACCAACCTGATCTCCTTCTATGATCAGGTGACCCGCCTGGTGGATGTGGGGAGGCCTGTGGATGTAGTCTACCTGGACTTCAGCAAGGCCTTTGACACCGTTCCCCATAGCAAACTCCTGGCCAAGCTGTCAGCCCATGGCTTGGATGGGAGCACACTGTGATGGGTTAGGAACTGGCTGGAGGGCCGAGCCCAGAGAGTGGTGGTGAATGGTGCCACATCCAGCTGGCAGCCAGTCACTAGTGGTGTGCCCCAGGGATCAGTACTGGGCCCCATGCTCTTTAACATCTTTATTGATGATCTGGACGAGGGCATCGAGTCCATCATCAGTAAATTTGCTGACGACACCAAGCTGGGCGCAGGAGTTGATCTGCTGGAGGGTAGAGAGGCTCTGCAGAGGGACCTCGACAGGCTGGGCAGATGGGCAGAGTCCAACGGCATGAGATTGAACACATCCAAGTGCCGGGTTCTGCACATTGGCCACAACAACCCCATGCAGAGCTACAAGCTGTGGTCAGAGTGGCTGGAGAGCAGTCAGGCTGAGAGGGACCTGGGGGTGCTGGTTGACAGTAGACTGAACATGAGCCTGCAGTGTGCCCAGGCAGATAAGAGGGCCAATGGCATCCTGGCCTGCATCAGGAACAGTGTGGCCAGCAGGAGCAGGGAGGTCATTCTGCCCCTGTACACTGCACTGGTTAGGCTGCACCTCAAGTACTGTGTCCAGTTCTGGGCCCCTCAGTTTAGGAAGGATGTTGACTTGCTGGAACAAGTCCAGAGAAGAGCAACAAAGTTGGTGAGGGGTTTGGAACATAAGCCCTACGAGGAGAGGCTGAGGGAGCTGGGGTTGCTTAGCCTGGAGAAGAGGAGACTCAGGGGTGACCTTATTACTCTCTACAACTACCTGAAGGGAGGTTGTAGACAGACGGATGTTGGTCTCTTCTCCCAGGCGGCCAGTACCAGAACAAGAGGACACAGTCTCAGGCTGTGCCAGGGGAGGTTCAGGCTGGATGTTAGGAAAAAGTTCTATACAGAAAGAGTGATTGCCCATTTTAATGGGCTGCCTGGGGAGGTGGTAGAGTCGCCATAACTGGAGGTTTTCAGGAAAAGACTTGATGGGGTGCTTGGTGCCGTGGGTTAGTTGTTTAGGTGGTGTTGGATTGGTTGATGGGTTGGACACAATGATCTTGAAGGTCTCTTCCAACCTGGGTTATTCTATGTATTCTATGTATTCTATGTAAAAAGAGGGGCAAGAAGAACCTGAACTCTTTATTGGACCTGGAGGGGAACATTATAACTAAAGATGAGGAAAAGGCTGAGGTACTAAATACCTTCTTTGCCTCTATTTTCAAGAGTAAGGCAGGAGGAGGTCAGGATAACCGGCCTCCTGAACTGGTAGATGGGGTCAGGGAGCAGAATAATTCCCCTGAAATCCATGAGGACTTAGTTAGGGACTTGCTGAGCCACTTGGATACTCAAAGGTCCATGGGACAAGATGGGATCCATCCTAGGGTGCTGAGAGAGCTGGAAGATACATAGAATACATAGAATACATAGAATAAACCAGGTTGGAAGAGACCTTCAAGATCATCATGTCCAACCCATCAACCAATCCAACCCACCTAAACAACTAACCTATGGCACCAAGCACCCCATCAAGTCTCCTGAACACCTTCAATGATGGCGACTCCACCACCTCTCCCGGCAGCCCATTCCAATGGGCAATCACTCTCTCTGTATAGAACTTCTAACTTCTAACATCCAACCTAAACCTCCCCTGGTGCAGCCTGAGACTGTGTCCGCTTGTTCTGGTACTGGCTGCCTGGGAGAAGAGATCAACATCCGCCTGTCTACAACCTCCCTCCAGGTAGTTGTAGAGAGTAATAAGGTCACCCCTGAGTCTCCTCTTCTCCAGGCTAAGCAACCCCAGCTCCCTCAGCCTCTCCACATAAGTCTTGTGTTCCAAACCTCTCGATGAGCTGGCCAAGCCACTCTCCATCATTTACCACCAGTCCTGGCTCACCAGAGAGGTCCCAGATGACTGGAAAGTGGCCAATTGGTGTTCAAAAAAGGATTGGATGTTGCACTTGAAGGCTTAGTTAGTCCTGAGGTTTTGGGTGATAGGTTGGACTTGATGATCTCTGAGGTGTTTTCCAAACTTGGTGATTCTGTGATTCTGTGATTCCTATTTCCTAGTGGTTTTTTTTCTGTGTTGTTTTTTTAAATAATATTTTCATATCAAATTAAATAAGATATGGCATTAAGTCCAAATGCAATATCAAAAAATAGAGCACAACCTGACACAAAATAGCAATGTTAAAATCAAAGTTGTCCTGGTTTAAGAGTGTCTACTTTAACAAGACTTACTCCCACAATCAGGAGTGATCTTGGTGGTGCTGGTGGACGAGGAGCTCAACATGAGCTCTCAATGTGCACTTGCAGCCATAAAGCCAATCAGATCCTGGGCTGCATCAAGAGAGGTGTGGCCAGTAGGTCAAGGGAGGTGATTCTCCCCCTCTACTCAGTGCTGGTGAGACCCCACTTGGAGTACTGTGTCCAGGTCTGGAGTCGCTATTATAAGAGGGATATGGATGTGCTGGAATGTGTCCAGAGAAGAGTCACAAGGATGATCAGAGGGCTGGAGCACCTCTCCTATGAGGGCAGACTGAAGGAGTTGGGGCTGTTCAGTCTGGAGAAAAGAAGACTCTGAGGTGACCTTATTGTGGCCTTCCAGTATCTGAAGGGGGCCTACAAGAAGGTTAGGGAGGGACTTCTCAGGTTATCAGGTAATGATAGGACTAGGGGGAAGGGCATGAAGCTGGAGGTGGGGAGATTCAGGCTGGAGGTGAGGAGGAAGTTCTTCCCCATGAGAGTGGTGAAGCCCTGGAATAGGTTGTCCAGGGAGGTGGTTGAGGCCCCATCCCTGGAGGTGTTTAAGAGCAGGCTGGATGAGGCTCTGGCCAGCCTGATCTAGTGTGAGGTGTCCCTGCCTATGGCAGGGGTGTTGGAACTGGATCCTTGTATCACAGTATCACAGTATCACAGTAACTAAGGTTGGAAGAGACCCCAAGGATCATCAAGTCCAACCTGTTCCAACAGACCTCACAACTAGATCATAGCACCAAGCGCCACGTCCAATCTCCCCTTGAACACCTCCAGGGACGGCGACTCCACCACCTCCCTGGGCAGCCCATTCCAATGACGAATGACTCGCTCAGTGAAGAACTTTTTCCTCACCTCGAGTCTAAACCTCCCCTGACACAACTTGAGACTGTGTCCCCTTGTTCTGGTGCTGGTTGCCTTGGTCCCTTCCAACTCTGACTGATTCTATGATTCTAAGTACTCATGGCATTTCTTTATCATCTCTTCCTAAAGATTAAGAAATATTAATAACGATGTCTTCCTTCGGCATTTAGGTTTAAAGTGTGATTTTATAAGTCTATGTACCACCGTGTTGACCAAAGTTTATACCTTAAAATAAGGATTGTGAAAAAGATACATTTTGAGAAATAGCTCCTTAGTGATGACTTTTCCCCACTATATTAACACACAAAACCTAGTCTTTCAATTATTCATATAATAGTTGCTGCTAGCATTCCTGATATTTCATCTGCTTTAACATTTCTCTCTTCTATTATATTTTTTTTGAGGTCTAAGCCAAGCAGCAGCAGATTTATACTCTAGTCACTCAGCTGAGAAATATTGGGTATAACTTCTGGCATCAGTTTCTGGGCCGTTACATAGCAACAATTTAAAACCTGACTTTTCTGACTGGGGAACGACTGACAAAAAGGTCAAACGGCAGGTGCTGCACATTGCAGCAGCAGACCCAGTGTCAAGACAAAGACCCTAAATACCAAAATATTCTGGTTCAGGGATGACAGATTCAAGGTCAACTCCTCCTGACATAGCAAACCTAGCATGAGACTGTAGATGACAATAGAGTTATACTAGCCCAGAGGAACTGTGAGAACAGAGTTTGGTCCTCAGTAGATGTCTTAAGTCAAACAAATAACTAAATGCAAGATTTTTATGTAACAAATCTGCACAGTTAAGAGGTTATAACAATCTCTCTTCTCTTTCTCTTCCTAAGAATGAGCCATGATGCAAAGAAATCCCATTTGGTCTTCACTATTTTCATTGTAAGAAAAAAGTAGATTTCAATCATAAAATACTTGAAATTACATATTTGTAGCAGAGCCAAAACTAAACCCTATATAATCTCAGGATGCTTTTATGATTTTAGGAATTCACTTCATTGCTATATGCTTTTATTTATCATTTAGAGAATGGGAAATATGGCCATCTTTCTTAAGGATTCTTAAGGTATGGAAAGTGAAATATTGGCAATAAATATTCTTAGACCAATACTGCTTCATGTGATCACTGCAAAACAGTCTGAAAAGATCTATATTGTGATCCTTTGCAATTTATACTTAGGCATCAATACATTCTACAAGTCTTCACCATGTTTATTTCTGTTAGGCACTCAGGTCAATTAAGAAATATAATTAAGAAATGTTAACATTCTGATTAATTTGTCATAAATAAATTTTGCTTCCATGTTGAAAATGTTGCTTTCTTTTATTGGAACTACAGGAAGTATTATTGCCAATGCTAGTGTTTAAAGATTGTAGGAATCCTGTCTGGATACAAATCACCAAGAGCTGAGATATGTCCCAACAAAGGATAAGACCTGATGAGCAAGACCTCAGCTGCTGTGGAGACAGTGGGCATATTCCCCCTGGAATATGCAACAAAGATAAGCAAGCCCATCCTGGAATGTGTAAGATAAGATCATCTCTACCTGTCAAGACTGAAGATACCCCAGAAAGGGGGGATGGTGAAAAGGCTTCTGTGCTATGAAACAGTTTCACCACCTGGCCTGATAAGCCCTGGATGTGTATTGGTGTGTGGACAGGTAGAAGGCAAAGAAGGAGCGTGGAGGCCCACCCCAGCACTGACCCCCTGCCAGCACACATCAAGATTCCTTGGGGGCAACACCTGGACACATACATAAGGGTGAGGAGCCAGAATAAAAAAATGTATAAAAAGACCTGAGCAATGCCTGCTCTACATAGAACTCCTCCACTGAACATGCTACATGCTAGAAACATCAAAAGATTTGGCAGCACTCTTAGACAACTCAAGCTGAAAAGGACATGGACTTTGGAAATTCCTTCTCTCTCCCTCCCCTGTTCCAGCCAAAGATAGTAATATAATTGCCCTCTACAACTACCTGAAAGGTGGTTGTAGCCAGGAAGGGGTTGGTCTCTTCTCCCAGGCAACCAGCATCAGAACAAGGGGACACAGTCTCAAGCTGTGCCGGGGGAGGTTTATACTTGAGGTGAGGAGAAAGTTCTTCACCGAGCAAGTCGTTCGTCATTGGAATGGGCTGCCCAGGGAGGTGGTGGAGTCACCGTCCCTGGAGGTGTTCCAGAGGAGATTGGACGTGGCACTTGGTGCCATGGTCTAGTCATGAGGTCTGTGGAGACAGGTTGGACTCGATGATCCTCGAGGTCTCTTCCAACCATAGTGATACTGTGATACTGTGATAATTCCTTTCCTGCTCTCCTCCTCTCTGTCTCCATTTGTTTCTCTTTCTCTCTCTTTCTCTCTCTCTCTCTCCCTTTTTTTCTCCTTCCTCTGCTTCATTTTCTTAATAAATAACCTCACTTTTGATATTTGACCTTGTTTGTGCCTTCATGTCACTACATGGGAATATTTTAAAGAAAACTAACAAGTCTCTCTCCTTCTCCAGACTGAGATAAAGATATATTTCATAATGAAATATTTTGGCTTATGAGGGTTACAGTTTTGCTTGGAAATCTGTACTCATTTTCTATGTTTTTGTTCTTTTTTAACATAATTTCTTTTTCTAATTATTAGTATTTATAATTGCCACACTTACTACATACTAATATTATTGATCAATTAATGACATTAGATAATGTAACTTGGTGATAGGTTTCACAAATACCTGTAAATCTTATTTCACAGAGTGCACTGGAATGTGCTGCCCAGGGAGGTGGAAGGGTCAACATCCCTGGAGTTGTTCAAGAGGGGATCGGACGTGGCACTTGGTGCCATGGTTTACTCATGAGGTCTGTGGTGACAGATTGGACTTGATGATCTTTGAGGTCTCTTCCAACCTTGCTGATTCTGTGATTCTGTGATCTATAAGGTTTTTAAAATGTATTAACTTTTTTTCCAAAAAGGGTCAGGTGCAGAAGTCTATGAAAATGGAGATGATGGAATTGCATGTTGTATTCACATTTATGCACATCTGAACTAAGTACCTTTGTTTCTGAGAAGGTCGATAGGTACAGATAAGATTTTCTAGAATAATGTTCCTCTCATTTTAATGAAGACAATTAGATTAAGCCACATGAAATGTGGCTTATATGTTTCCAATTCTTTATGCAGAATATATTGGTGAAGCATTTCAGATACAAACATCTAGCTGTACAGGATGAACTTTAAAGTAGTCCTTAGCTAGTTAAAAAAATCCATGGCTTTCTACTATGTCTTTGTTTTTGAGCACAAGCCCTATGAGAAGAGGCTGAGGGAGCTGGGATTGTTTAGCCTGGAGAAGAGGAGGCTCAGGAGAGACGACTTTATTGCTCTCTGCAACTACCTGAAGGGAGGTTGTAGACAAGAGGGAATTGTCTCTTCTCCCAGACAATGAGCACCAGAACAAGAGGACGCAGTCTCAAACTGTGCCATGGGCAGTTTAGGCTCAAGGTGAGGAGAAAGGTCTTCACAGAGAGAGTTGTTAGCCATTGGAATGGGCTGCCCAGGGAGGTGGTGGAGTCACTGTCCCTGGAGGTGTTCAAAAAAGGGTTTGGACGTGGCACTTGGCGCCATGGTCTAAGTGCCACGGTCTAGTAGTCACAAGGTCTTGGGTGAGAGGTTGGACTTGATGATCTTTGAGGTCTTTTCCAACCTTATTGATTCCATGATTCTATGATAATTCATCCATCTTATAATGAGTATGAAGTACCTAGACTGATATAATGAAAATTCTATTTAGATCATAGTATACACTTAAAAAAAAAAAAACACCCCTCCCCCCCCAAAAAAAAACCCCAAAAAACCTTAAAAGCATATATCCAGGCTTTTCTGCTGGCAGTAAAATAGTTAAATAAAGCCTTCATAAATTAAAAAAAAAAAAAAGAAAAAGGTAATATTAACTTGATTAGAATATTCATTCTTAGACTTCTCCTGTTACATAAGGTAAAATCTTTTCCAAAATAATCTCTTTCTATAAAAATTACATATCAGAAAGTGCTGGTCTTAAAAAGACTTTTGTCTGTTATTTCCACTGGTGTTGGTGTCAACAGTAGGAATGAATGATTGATTGCTGAGAGACCATACAATAAATGAATGATTGTTGAAAGACCATAAGTCTTGAGAAACAAGGAGATAAGAAAAACCTCAAAAGAGGAGGCATATCCATCTTGCTAAACAAACCATACAAACTGGGGCATAAGTGGGTTACAGACAAACTGTAGATGAATTATGTGTGAACTATGCTCATTACAATGTGATTAAGATCAAACTGACACTCCTCCTCTCTTAAGACACCCACCTCTTTGAAGAAGGAACATGTACCTTGATTTTCTTTTAACACTATAACTTTAAATCAAAGCAAGCAATAGGCTAAATAATTACAGAATGGAATATTAATGAATATACATTAAATGAGAAGGATTTAATAACCAAAGATGTATAAATTAAGACAGATTTGTGTGATTTGGTGTTTGCTTAGGTGAATCACCACCTTTCATGCCTATATTTGCAAATATGTAATTAAATCAGAAGATCTCATCTCTCTGTGTACACTGACGTTATGCACACCAAGCAAATGACCCCACTCAAGGGACAACACTGGAAGATATGAGTCTAATATTTTTCCAGTACTGTGTGGAGCTTTAACCCCATACTAAACAACAGGGTTTTTTTATCAGCTCTTCATGACAGGTATTTAATGTTTATCTTTAATGTTTTTGAGCAGGTGCTATTTCCAAGGTACTAACATCGAAGGGCAATTTACTTCTTAGTAAGAAAGAAATGTAATAGTAACTGATTAGTGAGAACATCACATTCCCCTTTCCTCTAAGTATTCAACTTTTATAGAGCTTTCTTTACAAAAATTATTTATGCATGGTTATTGGATGTATGGGCATCGTGGATGTTTCGTGTCTCCTAGCATCTTGCTCACCAGAAGCAGACTGCAGTAGACATGCGTGGAACGAAAATAATTAAAATACATCAATCAAACCCTGCAATCCGTCTGGTGTAAGCAGCACAAAGACTTGTACGTTGACATGTTCTTCCAAATCATCATATTTAGACATCAGTGAACATCCATAACTGTGTTCAACTTTTCTGTGAAAAAAAATAAATAAATTAAACTTATAGCCTATGCCAAATTTATGGCTTAATCATTGGTAGTAACTCAGATGCTGTTTAAGCACGTATATGATGCCTTCTTTCCATTTTGTAGGAAGAAAGAATGTTTGATAATTCTGATCTAGTGCTTCCATGTCAGTCATGAATTTACAGATCTCTCATACATTCCTGTGCTTTCCATACTATGTTGCTCTTGGAACAGAAAGCTTCACATTGCTTATTGTAACAAAGGATGAATTTTGGTCATTGGAATTTTCACTCTATGGACTAAAAAAACAAACAAGCAAACAGAAAGTTTTGTTTTGTTAATATTATTTTAACCCACTAAAAAGAATTAATATTATATTGACAAATCTTTAAGAAACAGAATTACTGCAACTTCCCTACACATTCGGGAAGTAGAATACAATTACTGCAACTTCCCTACACATTCAGGAAGTAGAATACAATTAGAAATAGATTTGGATTTTAAAGTCATTGGCTTGCAGAACTAAATTGGAGTGGACAGAACTGTTCTTTTGAGCCTAACTTTAATTTGTTAAAAAATGTATCCTTTCCTTTTCTGATAAGAGCATTATCTTCTGTCTCCAGTCTTTCATCCACTCTCCATTCTCACTGGATAACAAAACTCTTCCAGTGACTTTATCCCTTCCCACCATCCACCTTACTCCTCCTATTCTCCAAAGACACCTCATTCTTCTCCTAGGCAGCAGAAATAAAGTGAAAAATATCCCTGTCCCTGCATTGTGCAAAACTCTCTTACGTATTTGTGGATGCCATGAGGCAGAATATAAGAAATCTAGAGTGATTAATGGAGCATACAATCAAGATACTTAAAATCTTTCACACAACAAACTGTTACTAATCAAGTGAAGTTGCATAAATTATTTCCATGACTCAGTTCTATGGAAAAAAATGGAAATTATTTTATTGCAATTGATTGACCTTGTCCTAGAGTGTCAGAAGTAATAAATCTTCATTTCTAGACCACTGCTAAAGGACATTCTGATGAATAATCAAAAAAGAAAAAGAAAAAAATTAGGGGCAATTAAAAGAGAAGGAGGCAAAAGATTGATAGATTATAATGATAGCTGAGAAATTTAGGCATTTAGTTTGCATAAATTAATAATAATGAACAAGTATCACAGAGCATTTTTAATAAGAATATTAGTACATACAAATAAGGAAGAAAAAAGGTTGCTGCTAAGAGCAGATGACAATTATATGCCAAAAGAAAGGAAAACAGCATAATCCAATCACTTTTCCTTTCATTCTAACAAAAATCAGAAGTGCACATGGTTTATTCAGTGTTCCTTTTGTTGTTTTTGCAAGCACAGAATGAAAATACATGCATATCACTGCATAATTTTCATTATTTGGCATGATGAAAAGAATAATATTGGAATTTGGCTTGCGTTGGAGAAGAAACGTTTCAACATTTAAATATTAAAACAAACTTTTGAAAATAAACTACAGACCTAAAAAAAAAAAAAACAAAACAAAACCATAAATCATCAGTAATACTTTGTGTTTGAAAAGATACATCTGGAAGGAGCAGGTTGCATTTTTTTTCTCCTGATAACAACCACTGTGTTCTCTGAGGGACAACACTTCATGTTTAGTGTAAATTCTATGTTTAGATAATTAAGTAGCTAGTTCCCTGATTATATTAGATCTTTATTTCAGTGGTAGTCTTCAGGACAGTCTGTTATTCAACAGTCTTTCCAAAACTATGGGTAAGAAATTACAGTTTCCAGGTGGCTTTCCAGACATGGCTTTTACCTGACATAGAATCATAGAATCAATAAGGTTGGAAAAGACCTCAAATATCATCAAGTCCAACCTCTCACCCAAGTCCTTATGACAACTAAACCATAGCACCAAGTGCCATGTACAATCCCCTCTTGAACACCTCCAGGGAAGGTGACTCCACCACCTCCCTAGGCAGCCCATTCCAATGGCCAATCACTCTCTCTATGAAGAACTTCTTCCTAACATCCAGCCTAAACCTCCCCAGACACAGCTTGAGACTGTGTCCTCTTGTTCTGGTGCTAGTTGTCTGGGAGAAGAGACCAACCCCCACTTGCCTACAACCACTCTTCAGGTAGTTGTAGAGAGCAATAATTTCTCCCCTGAGCCTCCTCTTCTCTAGGCTAAGCAACCCCAGCTCCCTCAGCCTCTCCTCATAGGGCTTGTGCTCCAAATCCCTCACCAACTTTGTTGCCCTTCTCTGGACATGTTCCAGCAACTCAACAGAACTGGACACAGGACTCAAGGTGTGGCCTAACCAGTACTGGGTATATGGGCACAATGACCTCCATGCTCCTGATGGCCACACTATTCTTGATGCATGCCAGAATGCCATTTGCCTTCTTGGCCACCTGGGCACACTGCTGGCTCATGTTCAGCTGGCTGTCAATCAGTACCCCTAGGTCCCTTTCTGTCTGGCTTCTCTCCAGCCACTCTGACCCCAGCCTGTTGCTCTGCATGGGGTTGTTGTGGTCAAAGTACAGCACCTGGTACGTGGACTTGTTGAATGCCATCATGTTGGATTCTGCCCATCTGTCCAGCCTGAGAAAGGTTTCGTTTTTTTGAAAGAAAGATAAATTAGTTAGAATGCCATCGTTCACCTTCTGCTCAGTACACTAGTGGAAGATACAAGAGAAATTTTTAGGTGTCCTTATTCACCAAAAAATACATTTGAAAATATAAGTATGAATTCCTGTTGACAGAAAAATACTCACTGAATACTCTTCACTTGTGCTCCAGGTTTATTAATTTCTCACATGATTGCATGCCAAGAAAGAAATGGGGATATTAAAAAACTGAAACCTGAATTGAGGCAATAATAGCTGACACACTTAGACTTTGAGGCATAAGCAAAATGTCCTTAACTTTTTAACATAAATTAATTTCATCTTATTGGTGCAAACTAGCTAATTGATTGAAACAGTCTAAATCAACACTGAAAATACAGGCATCATTTTGGTAGAAAATCTAAAATGAAAGTGAGAATGAAGGATGATGATATGGCTTCTCTTTTGGGTCAAAATGTTAAAATAACTCATGATGTAAAGATATGGTCACAACATTAATAGATGGAGGCTGAGCAACTGATGTCATTTACATGTACCTGGGCAAAGTCTTCAACACTGTCCCACTCCACATCCTGGTCTCCAAGCTGGTGCAGTATGGGTTTGATGAATGGACCACTCAGTGGTAAAGAACTGGCTTGGTGGCCACACCCAATGCATGGTTGTTAATGGGTCCATGTCCAAGTGGAGGCCAGTGACAAGTGGAGTCCTTCAGGGATCAGTGCTGGTACCAGTCTTGTTTAACATCCTTACTGGTGACATGGACAGTGGCATTGACCATATCATCAGCAAATTTGCTGACAACACCAAGCTGTGTGGTTCAGCAGACACGTTGGAGGGAAGGGATGCCATCCAGAGGGACCTTGACAGGCTGGAGTGGTGGGCCCATGACATCCTCATGAGGTTCACCAAGACCAGGTGGAAGGTCCCACATCTGGCTCAGGGTAATCCTAAGCACCAATACAGACTGGTATGAGAGCAAGCCTGAAGAAAAGGACCCTGGGGTGCTGGTAGATGAGAAGCTCAACATGAGCCACCAGAGTGGTGGCCAGAGTGCAGCCCAGAAAGCAAATCACATCCTGGACTGCATCAAGAGAAGCATAGCCAGCTGGTTGAGGAAGGTGATTCTCCCCCTCTACTCTGCTCTGGTGAGACCCCATCTGGAGTACTGTGTCGAGTTCTGGAGCCCCTGTTACATAAAGGATCTGGACATGCTGGAGCATGTCCAGAGAAGGACCCCAAGGATGATTAGAAGACTGGAGCAGCTCTCCTGTGAGGACAGACTGAGAGAGCTGGGACTATTCAGTCTGGAGAAGAGTAGGCTCTGAGGAGACCTTATTGTGGCCTTCCAGTATCTTACAGGAGCCTCCAAGAAAGCTGGTGAGGGACTTTTTAGGGTGTCAGGTAGAGATAGGACTAGGGGGAACAGAAAAAGAACTAGGAATGGGTAGATTCAGACTGGATGTTAGGAAGACATTCATCACCATGAGGGTGATGAAAAACTGGAACAGCTTGCCCAGGGAGGTGGTAGAAGCCCCATCCCTGGAGATTTTTAAGGACAGGCTGGATGTGGCTCTGAGCAATGTGATCTAGTATGAAGTGCAGGGTCCATGGCAGGGGGGTTGGAACTAGATGATCCTTAACATCCCTTCCAACCCTAACAATTCTATGATTCTATAAGGTATTTCTTTACTTAAATAAATGAAATTACTAACAAATATAAACTCTAAGAGAACATTTCTTGAAAGCTGTGCATATTGTTACATAGTTAATGCAATATTGTTCCAATAAACCAAATACTGCATTCCAAAGTTTTCTGCTAAAATGACAAATTGAGAATGTCAGCATTTAACAACAGACTTCAATTGTGCATGTAGATCAATAAATGTAAATTGCAACATATGTATATTTTTCTTTCCTATTACATTGGCATTATTTTCTTTCCTATGTTTTCCTTTAGAAATAGAGGTAAAATAGTTGATGTGGTTTTCTGCACTCTTATTAACTGTTTTATAATAATGTAATTTCTTCTTTAGTCAATTCAAAATCTAGAACTAATAGATCTGAAGATAAAAATATTGATCATTTCGTGTGCATTGTTAAGTACAATTTGAGAAATTAATGATGTCAAATAGAAAGCAGTAAATCAGTAAGTGCTAAGCTGGCAAACCGTTGGCATACTGATCTAGACAAGACTTGAGTTTTACTGCTGGAAAAATGTGTCTTAGTACCTATACCCAGTATCAAGGTTACAGCAAACAAAGTGACAATGATGAACAGCGTTGTTCAAGATGTAGTGTATAAATCCAGTGAGGTGGTATAACTATGATTGTATACTGCAGTATTTATATGTCACATTGAGTAGTGTATAAAAGCTGGTTATCATACCAAAGCAAGAAATACAGTAGCTATGCTTGAAAGTGACATATGTTAAAGATTTATAAGAGGCTGAAGGAACTGAATCTGTTTTAACAGACAAAGTGTCCTAAATGGGGTTATTAGGATTATGAAGTGTGATGATAAAAAGGATACCAATAACCTTTGAATAACACTGATGATGCATCTGTATATAAATATATGTTCTTACGTATATGACCCTGAATATAACAATTTTACTATCTACCAACTCCAGACAGCTCCATCTTTGCTATTTTACTCTGTTTCAATACCAGTTCGGCCTTAAAAACTTTGCTTACCTGTTGATCCACACTGGCCCAAAACAAGAACTAATAAAGGCCTTCTATTTGGACACATTAATTTTGAGACTTCCTATAAAATCATTTGGTCTGGAAAATACTTTTAGCATCATCAGATCCCAACATTAAATTAACATTACCAAGTTCACTGCTAAACCATGTCCCTAAGCAACATGTCTGCATTTCTAAATAACTCAGCCACTTCCTTGGGCACCTTGTTCCAGTGCTAGACAACATTTCCAATGAAGACATTTTCCTAATGTTCAACCTAAACCTTCTCTGGTGCAACTTGAGGCCATTTCCTCTCATTTGCTACTTGGGAGAACATACAGACTCCCACAACCTCCTTTCAGGTAGTTGTAGTGAGCAATAAGGTCTCCCCTCAATCTCCTTTTCTCCACATTAAACAACCCAAATTCCCTTATCCACTCCTCGTAGGACTTGATCTCTAAATAGTTTACCATCTTTCTTACCCTTCTTCTCTGGGCTCCCTCCAGCAACTCAATGTCCTTCTTGTACTAAGGGGCCCAAAACTGAGCCCAGTACTCAAAGCACAGTCTCATCAGTGCCAAGTATAGGGAGACAATCACCTCTCTTGTCTTGCTGCCCACACTATTTCTGATACAGGCCAGGATTACATTGGTCTTCTTGGCAACCTGCTTACACTGCTGGTTCATATTCAATCAGCTGTTGATCAACAGCATGAGGCTCTTTTCTGCCAGGCAATTTTCTGGCCAATCTTACCCAAGCCTATACTGTTGCATGGAGTTGTTTTGACCCAAGTGAACGATCCAGGATTTGGCATTGGCCTCAGCCCATCAATCCAGCCCATCCAAATCCTCCTGTAGAGCCTTTCTACCCCACAGCAGATCAACACTCACACGCATTTTACTGTCATCTCCAAACTCAGTGAAGGAGCATTTGATTCCCTCATCAAGATCATTGACACAAATACTAAAGAAAACTGGCCCCAGTACTAAGGCCTGGGGAACCTCACTTGTGGCCAACCACCAACCAGGTTTTATTCCATTCACCACAGCTACTCATTCCTGGCCATCCATCCAGTCAAGCAGATGGCCATTAAAAACAGGAGCCATATGAAAAACATTTAATTAGATCATAGTTTCAAAACAACTTTAGGAATATAGATATATATATCTCACACACACACACAAAAGTACTATGAAAGATTTTATTAACATTTAAATTAGTCACATACTGCATAGAGGAATCTAAGTTAAAATATTATATATCAGAAGTTTTATTTAGTTATGAGTGAAATTACTTGGTTTTCCTGTAAATCAGATCATGCAGTGGAAATTGAGGAGTTCACGAAGTTTTACTTCTGAATGTCTGGTTTACACAGTTATTAGAGCACACAGAAAGCTAACATTTTTTTGGTAAGTATCTGCATGAGTTTGCAATTCAGAGTTCCTTTGTTTTAAGCTCTCTTTTATAAGACTTTGAGGTTTTGTTATTTAATGTTGAACATTTCAGAACTTTCTTAGAACAATATTCCTAGTTACAGAGCTATGTAACTAAATTATAAATGACTTTTTTTATTAAATAAGGGAGCATGAAATACCTCTTTTAGAATGTTTCATGTATTTTTAACCATAAAATGAAAAATCTAGCAAATAAAAGGTGGAAAATCACATATAGTCATTCTCCTGTAACAGGGAAAAAGAGAAGATCCTTGCCCTTCTTGTTATTTTTCACCGTTGTGACAGCAAAGGCCTTAGCCAGTATCTTGAGGGGTAACACAATGCAGAAGGAATCCTTGAACACACAGCCATTGAATCAATCAAAGCCTCCCCTCCAGTCACTAATGAGATTATTGTATAGAATTATAAATTTAAAAAAATATTTTTAAAGGGAAATAGCCCACTTCATTGCAGACATATCATTCTTCTCTTAACATGGTCACTGGGTAGCTGGATAAAGTCAAGAGCTGATATGAACAAGTTCCTCTAGTGAGTTCTATCTGGGAATGGAAGACCAGTGGAGTAGAATGGAATGGAATGGAATGGAGTGGAATGGAATGGAATGGAATGGAATGGAATGGAATGGAATAGAATAGAATAGAATAGAATAGAATAGAATAGAATAGAATAGAATAGACCAGATTGGAAGAGACCTTCGAGATCATCATGTCCAACCCATCATCCAACATCATCCAACACCATCTAATAACTAAATCCTGGCACCAAGCACCCCATCAAGTCCCCTTCTAAACACCTCCAGTGATGGTGACTCCACCACCTCCCCAGGCAGCCCATTCCAATGACTAATCACTCTTTCTGTGAAGAACTTCTTCCTAACATCCAGCCTAAACCTCCCCTGGTGCAATCTTGAGACTGTGTCCTCTGGTTCTGGTACTGGTTGCCTGGGAGAAGAGACCAGCCCCTGCCTGGCTACAACCTCCCTCCAGAGAGCAGTAAGGTCTTCCCTGAGCCTCCTCTTCTCCAGGCTAAACAATCGCAGCTTCCTCAGTCTGTCCTCATAGGCCTTGTGTTCCAAGCCCCTCCCCAGCTTTGTTGCCTTTCTCTGGCCACATTCCAGCAAGTCAACATCTTTCCTAAACTGAGGGGCCCAGAACTGGAAACAGTACTCAAGGTGTGGCCTAACCAGTGCCATATACAGGGAGAGAATGACCTCCCTGCTCCTGCTGATCACAGTGTTCCTGATACAGGCCAGGATGCCATTGGCCTTCTTGGCCACCTGGGCACATTGCTGGCTCATGTTCAGCCTACTCTCAACCAGTACCCCCAGGTTCCTTTCTGCCTGGCCGCTTTCCACCCACTCTCACCCCAGCCTGTAGTGCTGCATGGAGTTGTTGTGGCCAGTGTGTACAACCTGACACTTGGATGTGTTAAATCTCATGCTGTTGGACTCTGCCTATCTGCCCAGCCTGTCAAGATCCCTCTGCAGAGCTCTCCTACCCTCTAACAGACCAACACCTGCCCCTAGCTTGGTGTCGTCTGCAAATTTACTGATGATGGACTCAATGCCTTCATTCAGATCATCAATAAAGATATTTAAGTGCATGGAAATGACAGTATCCTTCTACAGTAAGAAAATACTTTCTAACTGTGCAGCATTTTTTCCTAGATCCATACCTTTACCAGCTTACAGTCCGCTGTTATTATTGTCACTGCTGTAGAGTAAGGGGCTTTTCCCCTTTATTGCATAAGTAAGTTACTCTAAGTCCTAGTATTGCAATAAATTTCTTCTCAGCATCCCAAATGAGTGCTTTATGCCTGATTATTCCTCCCAGTCCTCTTTTATTCAGACAAAAGCAGAAAAGAATGAGTAAGTCAGCTGAAGATCCTAAACCGACAAGCTTAGCTGCTGATGCTAACCTTTATGAACCCTATAGACTCCTGTTTAAATAACAGCTCCTTTAGGAGACATAAGCCAAACTTCTGATCCTTTTAAAAAGGGGCTATTTACTAGAGACATTGGAACAGAAGAGTTGGGGGTATTTTGGTGTTTAGAAATGTTTCATGTAATGCTATTTGCTTAGACTGATAGAAATATAAACATATTAATAAATTTTATTATCAAATGTGTCAACCTGAGTTGCTAAAGAAAGGCTTTTAAATATGTATAGAGAAAGGAAATGAATTATTTAAATTCCCTTTGATTCTAGATGAAGTGGGGGTTTTTCTGTTGTTGATTTGTTGTTGGGATTTTTCATACCTTTTTCTATATACAAAATATTTAGACCAATTTGGCCATGTGTCTAGCTTTCAGACAATCATGCTTGAAACTCTTGTTCACCAGTCCAAATCCAGTTCATCCTTCATTCATATTTAGTTACAGACTAAATTTTTTGCACTTGTGCATTTTTTTCTTATCAATACAGAATAGAATAGAATAGAATAGAATAGAATAGAATAGAATAGAATAGAATAGAATAGAATAGACCAGGTTGGAAGAGACCTTCAAGATCATCGCATCCAACCTATCATCCAACGTTATCTAATCAACTAAACCATGGCGGCTCCACCACCTCCCCAGGCAGCCCATTCCAATGGGGAATCACTCCCTCCATGAAGAATTTCTTCCTAACATCCAGCCTAAACCTCCCCTGGTGCAGCTTGAGACTGTGTTCTCGTGTTCTGGTGCTGGTTGTCTGGGAGAAGAGACCAGCCCCTGCCTGTCTACAACCTCCCTTCAGGTAGTGGTAGAGAGCAATAAGGTGTCCCCTGAGCCTCCTCTTCTCCAGGCTAAGCAACTCCAGCTTCCTCAGTCTGTCCTCATAGGGCTTGTGTTCCAAACCCCCCACCAACTTTGTTGCCCTTCTCTGGACACATTCCAGCAAGTCAACATCCTTCCTAAACTGAGGGGCCCAGAAATGGACACAGGACTCAAGGTGTGGCCTAACCAGTGCAGTATGCAGAGGCAGAATGACCTCCCTGCTCCTGCTGGCCGCACTGTTTCTGATAAGGTCCAGGATGCTATTGGCCCTCTTGGTCACCTGGGCACACTGCAGGCTCATGTTCAGCCTACCATCAGCCATCATCCCCTGGTCTCTCTCCACCTGGCCACTCTCCAGTCACTCTGACCCCAGCCTGTAGCACTGCATGGGGTTGTTGTGGCCAATGTACAGAACCTGGCACTTGGATGTGTTAAATCTCATGCCATTGGAATCTGCCCAACTGTCCAGCCTGTCAAGGTCCCTCTGCAATGCAATTATAAGAATTGCTTTTTTTTAAATGAAAATAGCATATAGGGGATTATTAACATGTTGAGAGTTCATATTTGAAATTGTAACCAGTGTTTAAATGTATTGAACAATAATTAAGTTTAAAGGAAAATTCATTCATATTGGTACCCATTTCTAAACAGGTAAATCACAGCTATTTCTCAATAGTCCATTGGGGGTAGGTTGGTTTATTTTTACCAATGTGAAACTGTAGTAACTCCATACAGAAGCTTTATAAACTTGCCAATAATTTGGATTTTAATGGGACTGTCAAAATTAGTTCATACACATGTGTTCGTGAGCTGGAAACAAAAACCTCTGAAACTATATTTTAAGTTTGGTTGTGTTTTTTTGTTTGGTTGGTTGGTTGTTTTTTTTTCCCCTTGAAGTGTTTATGGTAATCTATAACTGGTGTTCTTCCTTCTGCAAATGAACTGAACTCCCATTTTTACATGAGACTCCCAGTCAGCTGTTACATATTTTTTTATTTAACAACATCTTAATTTGATTCAATAGCTTTTTTCATCCTAGACTCTAAATGTAAAGGGAGAGATGACATCCCCTCGTCCTACAGCTGGGGAAACAAAACAGTGATCTAGGACTTCACTGGCTTTCTGTGAACACCTGCAGATACCTCCTGAAGTAATCTGACTGTTTTTACATTCATCCCTTTTCCACAGAACCTTTTTTTCAGACTATCCCAAGTTCTTTTATTCTGTATAGATTCCTTGAAGGAATGTCTAGATAAGATGAGAATCTTTTCAATATGCTTGAGAGTAAGAAATCATTTCTGCAATATGCATCTGCTGACTTAAAGAACATATTTACAGTCCTTTAATTTATACAACACACCAGTATAAAAACCTATGTTTTAGCAAGCATTAGGGCTTCTTTTCAGGAATTATAAGTAAGAAATTATTACAGAACTTATGATAACAAATACTGTTACAGTAACTCTGTATTTTGATAAATCATTTACATGTGTCATTTGCTGTACCTGAAAGCATGTTATATAGTTAATTTGGATGTCATTTCCACCCAGACAGCTCTGCTAACTGTAGCAGGAGTAATTTCAGGCTTATACTAGAGAAGAAAACTAATAAATGCAACAGTTATAACTAGGAATCATGACAAAAGGAAGTGGTAACATTTAAATAATCTTGTATGAGAAAAGAACTTCATCCATTAGCAAAAAGACAGCATTGTATTAAGACACATTGCATTTTAGGTGAATTAAGAAGAAAAAAATGCATAAGTATAAATTGCAGTTATTGATTTTGAAGCTAATAAGTGAATAATTGCACATTATGGACAGTGAAATTGAGTGCACCCTCAGCAATTTTTGCTGATGATATTAAGCTCTGTGGTGCATTTGAAACACTAGAGGAAAGAAATGTCAACCAGGCAGACCTTGACAGGCTTGAGTTATGGGCCTATGCAAATGTCTTGAAGTTCAATAAGTCTAAGTTCAAGGTCCAACACATGAATTGGGGCAATTCCAAGCATAAATACAAGGTGTGCAATGAGTGGATTGAGAGCAGGCCTGTGGAGAAGGGTTTGAGGGTTTTGGTAGATGAAAAACTGGGTATCAGCTAGCAATGTGAATTTGCAGCACAAAAAGCTACTTCTACCTTGAGCAGCATTAAAGAAACTCATGTGAAACCCCAGTCAGCTTTGGAGCCTCCAGCATAAGAAAGGCAGACCTGCTTCAGCTGGACCACAGGAACACCACAGAGATGATCAGGGGACCGGAGAAACTCTCCTATGGAGACAGGTTGAGAGAGTTGGGGTTCTTCAACCTGGAGAAAAGCAGGCTGTGAAGATACCTTATGGCAGTCTTCCAGTGCTTAAAGGGAGCCTAGAGGGAAGATGGGGAGAGACACTTGTGGTGGTAGGGCCAAATGGGCCCAGCACAAAACCAGACAGGTCCTGATGTGTCCAGACAGGGTGCCCCTCTCCCCACTTCCCCCTGCAGGAGTTGGGGTGACACGGGAAAAGGGACGAAGGAGCAGGCACCAACATGTCTGGTAAACAAGTTTGCTTTTGTACTGGCCACTGCTTCTCCCAGACCAGACCTGTGTTCCTGTGTGGCCAGCAGGAGCAGGGAGGTCATTCTGCCCCTGCATACTGCACTGGTTAGGCTGCACCTCGAGTACTGTGTCCAGTTCTGGGCCCCTCAGTTTAGGAAGGATGTTGACTTGCTGGAACAAGTCCAGAGAAGGGCAACAAAGTTGGTGAGGGGTTTGGAACATAAGCCTTATGAGGAGAGACTGAAGGAGCTGGGGTTGCTTAGCCTGGAGAAGAGGAGACCCAGGGGTGACCTTATTGCTCTCTACAACTACCTGAAGGGAGGTTGTAGACAGGTGGATGTTAGTCTCTTCTCCCAGGCAACCAGCACTAGAACCAGAGGATACAGTCTCAGGCTGCGCCAGGGGAGGTTTAGGTTGGATGTTAGGAAGAAGTTCTATACAGAGAGAGTGATTGCCCATTGGAATGGGCTGCCCGGGGAAGTGGGGGAGTCACCATCATTGAAGGTGTTCAGGAGGAGACTTGATGGAGTGCTTGGTGCCATGGTTTAGTTGTTCACAGTATCACAGTATAACTGAGGTTGGAAGAGACCCCAAGGATCATCAAGTCCAACCTGTCTCGGTAGACCTCATGACTAGACCATGGCATCATGTACAATCCCCTCTTGAACGCCTCCAGGGAAGGTGACTCCACCACCTCCCTGGGCAGCCCATTCCAATGGCCAATCACTCTTTCTATGAAGAATTTCTTCCTAACATCTAGTCTAAACCTCCCCTGGTGCAGCCTGAGACCATGTCCTCTATTGGTGCTAGCCTGGGAGAAGAGACCAACCCCCACCTGGCTACAACCTCCCTTCAGGTAGTTAGAGACAGCAATAAGGTCTCCCCTGAGCCTCCTCCTCTCTAGACTAAGCAACCCCAGTTCCCTCAGCCTCTCCCCAAATGACATAGGACTCTTGTCTATTGACAGTAAACAACAAAGGTGACATTAGGGTAAGAAAACATGAAGAATGTGGTTTCTGTTCAGCTAAACCAGCGAGCTACAAAGAGAAATATTCTATAGGTTTCTATGACCATTTCAATTTCTCCCTTTGAACTCTATCAAAATGTTCAGTTTCTTCACTCCTGAAGGTATCTTCTGCTCCAATTCTCTCATAATAGAAAATACAAATATTAAGAAATCCCAGACAAGTTTTAAATTGTGGTTCTTTAAAATATTCTTTAATCTATTGTGTTGCAATGAATCTAAACTTGATGCATGTTTTGGATTGTTACTCAACAATCATTTTGATAAGTGCTTTTATTTGTATCTCTTTTTTTTCCTGTCTCCTGTTTTGTAAATAGATTTACAACAACTAGTTGAGGGGCCTCTAGTGTATTTTAAAGGTATTTTCTGTTATAGGAAACTGTTATTGCAAATATTACAAATATTATGCAAAGAAAGGTTCTAAGAACTCCATGTTTAATCTCAAAAACAAATCACAGCTTCCAAGCGGCTTTTCCCAATCCATTATAAGACTTATATTCAAAGTCCCTATGAAGTTGTAATGGCAGCTAAAAATCGGGAGCAATGCATTCTCTGGCTCTCTTCCTTACTCCCTTCTTCTCCTCATTCCCCCATCAATATTCACAGAATCACACAGATTCGCAGAATCACCAAGGTTAGAAGAGACCTCAAAGATCATCACGTCCAACCTGTCACCACAGACCTCATGACTAAACCGTGGCACTAAGTTCCATGTCCAATCCCCTCTTGAACACCTCCAGGGATGGTGACTCCACCACCTCCCTGGGCAGCCCATTCCAACAGCCAACAACTCTCTAAAAGTGATGAACTTTCTCCTCACCTTGAGCCTAAACTTCCCCTGGTGCAGCTTGAGACTGTGTCCTCTTTTTCTGGTGCTGATTGCCACCATAAAAGAAACAAGTCAATAATTAAATTGAAAGGGTTTCATATACAAGTTCCTGCATTTTCTAGCTGTATTTGTGTTGTGGGAATTTACATGAAATTAGAATTTTTCCCAAGTTTATTGAGGACATAGATAAGCTTCAATATTAATTAAAATTGGATTACTTTTAGTTTGTTTCATTGTCTTCATTCCACTCTTTTTTACTCCATTATTTCTTTGAATTTAACCTATGTCTAACTGATATTGGTTATAGTGTTTAATGTGGACATTTGTGTTTGGGGTGGGTTTTGTTGCTTTGATTGTTTGTTTTTCCACAGATGTTTAAATGTTTGAGTATCCTTTTCATAAAACTATTGAAATTTCATGCTAAAGTCATTGTACATTGTTCTCTTTAGGATCAGAGACATTAAAATAGGAAGGCATCCATTGAGATAGAAGTGAATTCCTCTAATATTCAAGTCCAGATCGGTTTTTAAAGTTGCACATTTGCTTCTACATTCCAGACTTTATTCCATTTCAATGTGTTTCACAAAACTGTGGGAAGTGCATAAGTATCAACTTGTTCCTGAGTCCTTGTGAAAAAGACTTTTGACAACATTACTCTTAAAGAGCTGATGAGAGAAGGGAAGGCATGAAACTCTGCAGGTCAATATCCTTCAGTATGAGATACTGAGCACTGTTCTTCTGTACAGTCCTTAAAGTTGAGCCCTTCTGAAATTCTTTCCAGTGTAGCATGTGTCTGCTGTGCCCTCAGGAGCATATCTGTGCTGAAGTAGCTTAACATTGCCTGGACTGCTCACCTTAGTCAGTATTTAGTCAAGCTGTACAGATTTAGCTCTTTAAATCTTCACTCAAACATTGTAGAATCACAGAATGACAGAGGCTGGATTGGACTTCTAGAGCTCATCTAGTCCAACCCTCCTGCTAACTCAGGTTCACCTAGAACAGGTTTCACAGGAAAAAATCCAGGCAGATATTGAAACTCTCCAAAGAAGGAGAGACCACAACCTCTCTGGGAAGCCTGATTTTTTTCCTTATATTTAAGTGAAACCTTCTGTGCTCTCATTTCTACCCATTGCAACTTGTCCAATCACTGGGCACCACTGAAAAGAGCTTAGCCCCATCATCTTGGCTTCCAACCTCTAGATATTTATATTCATTGATGAGATCCCCTTTCAATCTTCTCTTTTCCAGGCTTAAAGAACCCCATGTCTCTCAGAGTCTCCTTATAACAAAGACAGTCACCCTCCTAATTATCCTCATGGCCTTCTGCAGGACTCTCTCCAGTAGTTCACTCTCTCTTGAATTGGGAAGCCCAGAACTGGACAAAATATCCAAAGTGTGACCTCACCAGGACAGAGTAGAAAGACTGAATAACCTCCCTCAACCTGCTGGCCACACTCTTCTCAAGGAACCCCAGAATAAGACTTAATGGTCTTCTTGGCCATTGGGCACATTGCTGGCTCACAGTGAACTTGTCCTCCAAGACTCCCAGGTCCTTCTCCACAGACCTGCTTTTTATCAGGTCAACCCCTGACCTGTGTTGGTGCATGGGGTTATTCCTCTCTAGGTGCAGGACTGTATAGCTGCCCAACTCTCCAGCCTGCCCAGGTCTTACTGAATGGCAGCAATCAGTCTCATTATTTTTTGCTACTCATCTACAAACTCCTTCAAATTTCTTAATAGCTTTTTTTAAAAATGTGGTATCTAGAAATTAATACCAGAAGTTTAAATAACTATGAAACAACAATATTATTACTATTAATAACTACTTATATTATATTATGTTATGTTATGTTATGTTATGTTATGTTATGTTATGTTATGTTATTGTTGTTATAGCAAAAACTGTATATTGCAAATATACCTCTTTCACTAAAGTTTAAATGATAATTTTAATTTGATACCTACAATCATCTGCAAGATTTGTAGATATGTTTGATACCATTAAATACTTAGTGCTGAGCTATGCTTTCCTAGTTACCTGTAAATTAGGTACCTAATGGAATTCCTTAAGAGAAAAGTCATCTAAAATTATGCCTTGATACATCTGGATTTCCTTTTGATTTGTATCAAATCAAATATGAGCAGAATAACAGACTAGAAATAAGAAAGTCAGTAGATATCTTTATAGCTGCCAGTGCTATTGTGAAACAGAGCACTGAAGAAATATATACAGAATTATTCTACAAAAGCATTTTTAACACCTTTCATACTTATATGTTTAGGATGTGACAGATGTGAAATCTCTTTGACACAAAGTGTATTTCAGTGATTTTGGAAGTCCTTGAAGGTTTCAAGAACAACCACGAGCCTGGCATAATTTAATTTTTCAATGCATTTGCTCTACAAGCAAGCTGCAGACAGCTTCTGGGAGTCCCTGGCAATGCAATGAGTCTCCCATTCATCCTCTAGCAAGCCCTCTAAAAGCATTTAAAACACTTTCTGTTTGTACAAGAAAATCATATTTTCATGACTCACCAGTGTGTTGTATACACATTCTGACTGACAGGCCTTACAAAAATCTTTTATGAAAAATTCACATTAGGTACCCAAAAGAACATTAATTGGCAAGGGCATCTTTTAAGCTGACTACTTCTGTTATTCTCTTTTCATTTCTAAGATTTAAGCAAGAGTTTTAGCTGATCACCATCCTCCTGAGGGAAAAGTTGTGCTACTTTTGTTCTAAGAGTTTAGGAAAGTGTCACTGCACCATCTGGTAAATGAGTAAATGGGAGAGTCCTAGAGGTCAACATGTTATAGAGTCATGCACTGCAAACAGTTATCATGAAAAGAATTGCCAAAAGATACTGGGACAAGTGGTTAAGGGATCAGAAGCACAAATAGTGTTCTTCTCTATATCTTCAGTTGCAGGGAATAATGAAGGAAGAAATAGGAAAATCCATCAGATCAATACCTGGCTTTGAGCCTAGCTGTCATTGACAGGACTTTGGGTTTGGTTTTTTTTAACAAGTTGTTTGACATAAAGTTCTTCTGGGTACAGATAGGGTGCACCTATCTGAAAGGGGGGAAGGACTTTTGCACAGCAGTTTACAGGGGTCATTGAAAGAACTTTAAACTAGATTTGAAGGGGAAAAGGGAGAAAGCCAGACTCGCTAGAGATAAATCTGTGAGTGGCACATCAGCATTTGTGGGACTATGTGCTACTGAGGTCCTTTGATATGCCATTTCACAGCCCATTCCAAGCCAGGGGAGGTTTAGGCTGGATGTTAGTAAGAAGTTCTTCCCAGAAAGAGTGATTGGCCATTGGAATGGGCTGCCCAGGGAGGTGTTGGAGTCATCATCACTGGAAGTGTCTAAGAAGAGAGTGGATGAGACACTTGGCAACATAGTTTAGTTGATTAGATGGTGCTGGGTGATAGGTTGGACTCAATGATCTCAAAGGTCTTTTCCAACCTGTTTAATTCTATTCTGTTCTAACTGAGCAGAACACCGCTTGAGCTCCTGCCCCATTAATCAATAGTCTGAGGGCCTTGAATTCCTTTTTGATTGACCAGGCAGTCTTAGCATCACATTAAGATAAAGAACATTAAAACCACATGTATATATTTGTACTAGTTGGAAAATTTCTTAAATAGTTGAGTCAGAGATCCTCTAATAGTAAGTGTTCCATCACAAAGGAAGAGAAATTTGGTTTAAACAATATTCAGTGTGTGGTATGAAGGGTGCTTCTGTTTCTCTTCATCAACTTTTTAAAATCAAATTACACACTATGAAAGCAGATGAAATTAAACACTGGTGTAAAGAAAGCAAAAACAGTTTAATAATAATCCAACATGTAGTACTGAGGTTTTACAGAACATTTACTGCATGTCAGTACCTTGGAAGTATAAAGAAATTTAAGTGTGACAAAAAATCCATGACAGAAGAGAAAAAGTTTACAGAGTACTTAGTAGTAAACAGTCAAAACTGCCTGTTGATGTACACTATAAGTAAATCTGAAGAGCATTCAGAACCGGCATTCTTTTGGGCTTTTATGTAAAAATTAATCTCAGATATTAAAAACAAAACAAAACAAAGAAACAAAGAAACAAACAAAAAAACCCCACCAAAACAAAAAAAAAACCCCACACTTATTGAGATGTTCTGTTCTTCTGATTATTATCTGACCCCATTCCCAGTAATCCAGATCAATTAAGGTACGTACTTCCTGGAATGGCAGACAGTGATTTCAGTGAGACTTTTTCCTTGGGAAAAAACACAGTTTGAACCTCAGATGATCTGATATCAGCTAACCTGAAATGCAATTAACACTTACTTGTAATTAGGT
Source organism: Dryobates pubescens (assembly GCF_014839835.1). NCBI lineage: Eukaryota > Metazoa > Chordata > Aves > Piciformes > Picidae > Dryobates > Dryobates pubescens. The sequence goes on along the minus strand of NC_071618.1, from coordinate 36,570,377 downwards.
GCATATGTCACTTGTAATGGCTCTAAGTTTGATTACTTTTCATGATGAGTTGTGATTGCATGTGTCTGCTTTCCATTATTTTCTCATGTGGTGCATGACAAATGACCATAAAGGAATGTTATCTATAAGCTTACTCCTTCTTGCCCTGTATGTAGGCATAAAGAAAAACTGTAGACAAAGCACACAAAGCAAGACTGATTACACTGACCAGGAAAGAGCAATTTAAGAAATTTCAATATGCTAAAACTGTCTCATAATAAAAAACCAATTTCTTTGCTGAAGAGACAGATGACAGATGACAATACTAGTGAAACAAAAAAGATCATTAAAGTTCTTTTTATTTTTTGTCTCCACAGGTAAGCTTGATGGAGTTGACAACAAAATAAATCTGAAAATACCTTTTTTTTAAAAAAAAACAAAAAGTATTTCAAATTTTACTCTTATTTATTCACAAGTGAAGGCAAACACTTTAACTTGAAGCATGTGAATGTTCTCTTTGATGTGAGTGCATGCAGTTAATCACATGCTCTGCTGGATTAGATCATGAATATATATTGACTTCACTGGGTTTCCAGGAAAGGGAAGAAGTTGCAGTCAAAGCCAATTAGCATAGCTTTATATTTGTATATGAGTTCTTTGTGGCAATGCATACAAACTTGAGTGGAAAGTATTTTAACCTGGCATATTGAAGTGATGAAATGAAGGGAGGGAGGGGGGTGAAGTGACACAAGGGTTAATGACACATTCGAGAGCGTACACATCTCTTCTGTAGTCTTGCCAACTGTAAGCAGACCTGTAATATCATAGGATCATGAAGAAATCATTAAAATGAAGTTAACCAAATATTTATATGTGAAGTTTCTGAATGTCAGTGACTTACCATTTCTATATCCAGTGCTATATATTAAAATAAAATTTATGGTCCTTTAATTTTGTTCTTGAACTTTAACATCAATCCTCAATAAGCATGTCTCATCAGTTACAGGTAATGATTGCCTTTGAGTAATAGTTAAGGTTAGAAGGTATTTAGGATCTCATGCATTTCTCACTTCTCATTCTTAAAATGCATGCATCTTTCACACCAATGGTCAGGTTTGTAGTTATCATAATAATACCTTTGTTTCATCTGAATCAATCAGGAGAAAAGGCTTTCTAAAACATCCCTACTATCGGCTAAAGCCAATGTTTACATGAAAGCCAATGTTTATATGAAAATGAAAACATAGGATTTTTTATGTCTCTTTACTGACTATCTTGACACTCAAAACAGTATCACAGTATCACAAAGGTTGGAAGAGACCTCAAAGATCATTGAGTCCAACCTGAGAACAAAACAAGACAAAACAAAGCAAAGCAAAACAAAACAGAGCAAAACAAAACAACTTGGAACCATGGTTTAGTTGATTAGACGGTGTTGGATGATAGTTTGGACTCAATGATCTCAAAGGTCTCTTCCAACCTGGTTAATTCAATTCTATTCTATTCTATTCTATTCTATTCTATTCTATTCTATTCTATTCTATTCTATTCTATTCTATTCTAAAAACAATACCAAAACAAAACAAAACAAAAGCGATAGTATAAAACAACTCCTGTGCTGGACCAGGATTCTTTTTCCATGGTATGAAATTAATCAGCTCATGGGAGTTTGATCTCAATTTGGTCTGGAAAGTATTATACTATATCTGTACTGACTGCAGTGCTGAAAACAATGATATAAAAAGTAGGTTCTATATGCTTATGTAGAAAGATATCTCAGATGAAGTGTGAATATATGCCTGTTGTTGTTCCAACAGAGGGAAAGGGAATAAAATACATCTTTTTTCTAAACAGTTTAAATAATTTCTTTCTTTTACAGTTTTGATCTTCAAATAGAGTTGCTGTGTGTTTGTTTTCTTGTAGAAAGAGCGAAGATATTTGTGTGTATTCCTCCTTTGTGTCATCGTGTGAAGGAACTGACAGGCAAAAGGACCAGCATTAAAGGTTGAAGTCACAGATACATACATAAGAAGGAATATATAGATTTCTGTTTTCATAAGCAGGATCTCCTTGAAAAGCAGGACAATATTACAGATAGCAGGAAGCTTTGCTGTGACATACACTTCATGCTTTTGTAGAAGGACACAGAAAAGATAAGAGAGTGCAGAAGATAAAGAATATCCTTTTAAAAAGGAATAGTAAAGAAAAAACAACCAATTTCTAAATTGCACTGTGTTGTCATTTAACACTTCCTCCAGACTGAAAAAAAAAGCCCCAAACTATAAAGCAGTCTCATGTATAACAACTTCCTGTCACTGGTATGTGTCCATTGCAATGTTTCTTTTCAGTCCCTCCTCCTGATAACAGTGTAGATTAAACTGTTGACGTTTGAGAGGTAAAAGCTTAAACTTTAGACACCTAACTGGCATAATAATGCATATCCTAATCAAAAAGAAGAAAAGTCATAATTCCAGTGATTGTGATTTACTTTCATGAAACATGCAGAGCAAAGATAATTATAGATTCGTTTGAAGAACAAAATGTGAGTCCTTGCAGTCTATCTTTTCCCAATAAACAGGAAAAAATAAATAGGAAGAAATGGCTTTCAGACATCTTTTAGTAGCTTGCATATCTGTAAAATTTGCAATGAACTGCTCACAAGGCTTAAATAAGACAATAGAAAGGCTATAACTGCTTATAATTTCTGTAATTTCTATATAGGTTTCCAATAAAAGTGTATGATATTATTGTTAAGTTATGCCTGATTTGTTCATAAACATGTTCTCCAGCATATGGACACTTATGTACATAGAGAAGTTTTTATACATGAGACAGCTTTTTTATTACATTTTTTTCAGTGTGAGGTAAAAAGTGCAGGAGCATATGAAACTGGAACAGCTTTTAAAATTCTATTCTTTGGTTGTCATCAGATGATTAAAAATTAGCAACTAACCTGTTATATGAACTGAATTTCCATAGTGCCTAACTTCAGCAGGGTCCTAATTGAGGGATGACACAAAAGCTTTCTAAAACAGGAAATTGTATAAATATAACTAGAAAGACTTCAGCAACCCTTAATGACTACTGTCCATCAAAAAAATAGGCTGGCCTGTGGAGTGACCAAGCTAAGAGCAAATGATCATAGTGATTTCCACACCACAACTGAAAACAAGACTTCTCGTTCATTGCAAGAACTCATAAATTATGATCAGCTGTTAGACTCCAGAACAGACTGAGGTTTTGTTTAACATATAGAATAGAATAGAATAGAGTAGAATAGAATAGAATAGACCAGGTTGGAAAATCATCGTGTCCAACCTATCATCCAACACTATCTAATCAACTAAACCATGGCACCAAGCACCCCATCCAGTCTGTTCCTAAGCACCTCCAGTGACGGTGACTCCACCACCTCCCTGGGCAGCACATTCCAATGGCAAATCACTCTTTCTGTGAAGAACGTCTTCCTAACATCCAGCCTAAACCTCCCCTGGCACAGCTTGAGACTGTGTCCTCTTGTTCTGGTGCTGATTGCTTGGGAGAAGAGACCAACCCCTACCTGGTTACAACTTCCCTTCAGGTCTCCCCTGAGCCTCCTCTCCTCCAGGTGAAGCAACCCCAGCTCCCTCAGTCTCTCCTCACAGGGCTTGTGCTCCAAACGTCCAAACCCCTCCCCAGCTTTGTTGCCCTCCTCTGGACACATTCCAGCAACTCAACATCTTTCCTAAACTGAAGGGCCCAGAATTATGGGTATCTTAAGCTGTCAATATAGTTTGTAAGCCTACTACTCATAATTGCTTCAACTGTTATATTCTATTTTGTAAGCACATAGTAACACCCAGTCTGTATTTTTCTGTCTTTCCTATCCTCTGCTGGAAGTTTGCAAAAAACCCAAAAACCTCAAATGGAAGGAATTTCTCTTCTAGCTTCCATAGGAAATAAGTTCCAGCAACAAATTCACTAGGTGGACACAAATGCTTGGTGGTTTGGTTTTGGTATATTTTGGCTTGTTTGGGGGGGCCTTGGGGTGGTTTTTGTTTTTGTTTTGTTTGTGGAAACAAATTCTTATTTATGCTGACTCTGTGCTATGGCATGTCAATAAACAAAATAATATAGAAAATAATATAGACAAGTTTGAATCTTTTAGATGGCTTACTCCGGACACTGTTCAGCATTTTCCCTCATAAAGAGTGCACCATGTTTTCTTCAGTGTATTATCTTTCCCTCTCTTGATGTTTAGTGTGGCCATTTATTTAAAGGCAATTTTTGTGCTGGCATTCATATTGGAATTTCACTTCATATGGCCGACTCCTGCACTACTATGAGATTTTTAAAGCATGGTATAACAATATAGGTTCAGAGACTACATTATATACCAAGTTTTTGATATGCTACTCCAAGTTTCTCTTTAAAAGTGTTAGTTCCCTGGTGGCCACATTTTTAAGGATGGTTTCAGTTTCTCATGACATAATTTTGCTTGTCTTCAAAAAGTCTTAGAATAAAACATACTATAAAACAAACATAAACCAAATACATTATAATTGAAGTTGTGAAAGTGGAGGTCATCTTGAGTGAAATTAGTAACACTGAGATATATGTTATTAAAAGTCAGTCTTTGTTCAAAGACAAAATCTACCAGTTTTAGGCGGAAGATTAAAGTCCACTTTCCTCTGTTTGAGGAAGGAAGAAAGTAGGCTGAACTTTATTATGGTTCAAATAAATGATTTTTTAAATTGAATTCAAATTCTTATAGCTTTTTCTTCTACTTTAGCTCATACCTTCAGATGAGCATACCTTCAAATGCATATTGTCTTGAAAAGCTCAAGTCAATATCTGTCAGGTTTCAGAGCTAATTGAAATACTTTGGATTACACTAGCTGAGTCTCTTTTCTATTTTTATTTAGTTAATTATTATTTCTGAGATTATTATTATTGTTTTTACTTAGAAGAGTAGACAGTGCATATGTTGGCAGTAGCAACTTACAAAGAATCTCAGATCCTTGGGATTTGTTATGACAATGTGATTCTACTTGGGGCTGAATATGGATTTAAATATTTTCATACTTTTGGTCTGTGGTGACTAGTGCCATGATTCAGAAAGAGATTTAATGTTGTAAACATTGTATTCTGACATCTGTTCCCTACATAAAATTTACTCTGAATAATCTGACCATTTCAGAAAGATGTGAAAATTTCATTAACTTTTGTTCAATAGCTAAACAGTTTCTATACCTAGAAGATAAAACAAGTAAGCCAGGGGGAAGAGAAACAAGAGGATTAAGTGATTCAAGGGAATAAAAACCTTCATTTGAAGTGAGGCCTGAGTGACCTCACTGACACCTGAAACAGAACACCAGCTCTTGTGGCACATGGACTAGGCATAGGAATGTGTCCACACATTCTTTTTTCTTTATATTTTTCCTCTTTTCTCATCCCGTGACCCAGAATTCACACTCTTCCTCCCTTCCATCTGAAACTGAATTCCTCTCAACCTCATATAATCCTGTTTATGCTGCTGAGAAAGGTATTACCAATGCACAACTAAGACACCAACCATACCCATCACAATTCCATTTTGGAAGTTGCTCTTTCCAGTAATTTCTTTCTTTAAGGAGTTCTTTTCCACTACTCTTTCCCTTTTTTTCTTATTTGTGCTGTTTCTTTTATACAAATATTTCCATCAAAACTACCTTATTTATATAATCTCACTTAGAGTAAGAAGAATATTTAATAAATTATCTTATCTTATACACTCTACAATTGTCATATTTATCTCATATGATTTAATATTTCTCTCATGCAGTGGTATATTATCCTTATTTCCATGGCTTCTTTTTCTGGGTTTCATTAATTCTTGATCTAGTCCTCTAACAATCTCTTATAAAAAGTAAGCATTATGAAATTACCTATGGATATGTTTATAATGTGGCTCCCTACTGACTTCTGAAACACTTGAGTAGTGTTTATGAATTTGTTAAACATGCATTGTCCAAAAGGGGTATCCAGAAGTATTCCTAGTTTCCTAATTAATAAATAAGCAATTTGTCAGAAATTCCTTCTTTCTAGGCAGCACCCCCACTTCTAATGCTGGTTTCAAACCTAAAGTTAGTTTCCCCCAGAATAAGGACAATATTTTGAGCCTTTTCCCTGCCACCATGGGCGGGAGTCTCTGTCGCTCTTTCCTCAATCTTTGACCTGCTGAGGTTGGAAGAGACCTTTGAGATGATCATATCCAACCACTTGCCCAGAGCTTGCAATCTCAACACTAATGTATCTCATTTTTATTCTTTTTTTCTTCTTTCAGACCATCTAAACTAATTTCTTGGGTTGTATTACTCTCTCATATTACTTCCCTTAACATTGTATGCTTCTTTTTTCTGAAGAAACACAATATGTCCATGAAACATTAGGGCTTTTTAATTGTTCTTGTAGTAATAATATTATATTGCATAGAATAATTATCTTATAATCAGTCACTTGAGGATCAAGTATAGCCTATATCAGTGTAAAATAAAAGTCCTTTGATCTCTTTCTTCTCTCTATACCATACGTCCTGGGTATCAGGAAGTAGGCTGCCACATACAATGTAGACAAATGACTGACAGCATATTTTTAAGCTGATCACCTCAAAAACTAGAGCAAAGAAATGTCTTTTTTTATTTTATGTTATTTTTTGTCCTCTCCCACAGAGAACTTTTCAGAGCGTAATGGAAGCTTTCAGTAATATCAACCAACAGGAATTTCTGTTCAGACTATAGCTGCGTATAAGCTTCTCTCAATACTAAAGCAGTTAGCATGGTTTGGATGTAAAATTAGAATAGAGAGCAAAGGGATACCAGCTGCTTACTGAGAAAAGTGCAAGAAACTGGAGCTGGCACTTAATTATCTTCGAGGCCCCAAGTATTCTGTCAAACCTGCCTAAAGTCAATAGAGTCAAAAGCTACATGAACAAGGAGACATGTACATACACAGACAAATGCACACACAGACCTTGCTCCTATAACAAACATTGCTATGAAGCCAGTTCGGCTTATGTGTGTTCCACTCTGCTCAAAGGGACATCACACAGTGACAAGTGGCCACATCTGTGTGAAGCATTATGGACATTCACGAGGATTGCATTGAGATATACCTTATATGTAGTCAGGATGATGCACAGGTGCTTTGCAATGCTTCCAGAAGTGTACACAGACAATAGAAGGTTAAGGAAACAAAGTCAGAAGTTGTTCCATCCAAATGTTCCCCTGTTTATTGGGCTGTACTCAGCTCTGGTGAGGCCACACCTTGAGTACTGTGTCCAGTTTTGGGCACCTCAATACAGTACAGATGTGGAGGTGCTGGAGCAAGTGCAGAGGAGGGCAAGGAAGCTGGGGAAAGGCCTGGAGGATAATCTGGTAAAGAGAGACTGAAGGAGCTGGGGCTGCTTCATTTGGAAAAGAGGGTGCTTAGGGGAAGATCTCATTGCTGTTTACAACTACCTGAAAGGATGTTGTGGAGATGCTGGTGTTGGTCACTCCTCACAAGTAATTAGTGATAGAACAAGAGAGAATGGCCTCAAACTGCAACTGGGTACGTTTAGACTGGATATTAGGAAAAAAGAATTCACAGAAAGAGTGGTCAGGCATTGCAATGTGCTCCCCAGGGAGGTGGTTGAGTGACCAACTCTGGGTGTGTTTAAAGGTAGCTTGGATGCGGTGCTTGGGGATATGGTTTAGGGGTGAACCTTGTCAAGTAGGGTTATTGGTTGGACTTGCTGATCCTGAGAGTCTTTTCCAACCTGAATGTTTCTGTGATTCTGTGAAATACGGCTTAGTGAGGCACACCTATTTCCCCAGTGCTCTATAGGCTGGAACAGATGGGCAATACCAATCTCTACTTAAATCAAAGGTAAATGCTGTCAGGTTGCACACTGTTGTGCTTCAAAAAATGGCATCTCAGCAGGTTGTGTGATTTTTTGGACAGACTGTAATACCTAAAACCACTCAGACCCCAGATATAGGTGGACTGGGTGAAATGAGGAGAAAACAAAACAACAACAAAAACTGACAGAAATAAATTGTAAGGAGTGGACAGTGTGAATTTCATGTGCAAGGCAGAATAATTACAAGGGCAGTAAGGGGAGAAATAGAGGTAGAAACAAACTTTGTTAAACAGTTCACTAAATATATGATAAAGAAGTAGACTTATATTTTCAGACTTCATGAAATCATGTCTACCAGCTCAAAATAATGACAAATGATGATGTCATTTATGCTTATCTCTCTGTCCATTTTTTTTACATTCTGGAATGGGATTTCTGAAGTATATCAACAGACAGCTGAAAAAGTACCAATGGTCTCCTGTTCAAAACAAGACTATACTGAGGGGTGGTGAGTTTCTACTGTTTACAGATGAATCTTGACCACAAGGAAAGCTCTTTTCTGAGCTGACTTAAGGATGGACAGGTCAATATCTCTGACTACTCATCCATGGCAAAAAATCCTGAGATGAGAAATAAAGTATGTAATACAGCAAAAGGAACAGAATCTTCAACATGAGAAAGGTACTGAGCATATTTCAAAGGGATCTTCAATAACAATTGCTAAATGTAAAAATATTTTTTTTTTGTCCAACTTGTTGTTGTTGTTTTTAAAGTAAATGTTTGGGTTGTTTTGGGAGTTGTTGTTTGTGGGGTTGTTTGGTTTGGGTTTTGGCTGTGGTTTGCTTTGGTTTGTGTTGTTGTTGTTGTGTGTGAGGGGGTTGTTTCTTTAGGTTTTAGGATCATAGAATCATGGAATCAAGAAGATTGGAAAAGACCTCAGAGATCATCAAGTCCAACATGTCACCCAACACCTCATGACTAAGTAAGCCATGGCTTCAAGATCCATGTCCAATCCCCTCTTGAACACCTCCAGGGACGGTGACTCCACCATCTCCCTGGGCAGGATATTCCAATGGCCAACAACTCTTTCTGTGAAGAACGTTCTCCTCATCTCAAGCCTCTTTTGTTTTGTGTTTTGTTGTGTTGTATTGGTTTTTTCCCCCTATAGAATAGTGTAGAGTGGAGATAAACATTCCTAGAATTAAGAAATAATTTGAGAGTAAAACTGCTAAAACTTCATCACAGAAACCCTTGGTACATGTGAGGGTGAATAACATCTACAGCAATGTGAAAAAAAAGAGGTATGTTTGTAAATGTGACACACATGAACTGCAGGCATGTTTCCCGTGCAGTCCTCTGAAAGCGCTGAAATAGCTCTGAAAAAAGCTCTGAAATATTTCTCAAATTATCTACCTCAAGAACACTTTTTAAATCAGAAACCAAAGGAAAAACCCCAACCAAGCAAGCCAAACAAAGCCCCACAGCCCATAAAGTCATGTCTTTTTTTAGTTTGTCTATATCTGTTTTTTCTCCTCTTAATGCAGGCAATGATAAGGAGTTGACTGTAATTTTCAGGTACTAATTGGGATTGGGTAATAGTATGGAATGTTTTTCACCTTACGTAAAAGAAAGGAAATGAAAAAATAATAACACATTGGTTTATTATCATTGCTGAATATAATGGAAAGATTATAACTAATTGTTTTAATAAGCAAAACATAGGTAATAGAAAATTGTAACTTATTTTTTATTAGTGTTTGTATTCCTCAGGTGTTTCATCAAACAGAAGTTCTTGGCTAACAGAAGGCAGGCATTGAAATTTAAATTATTTAAACATTATACTCATTGTATGTAGCTACATATAGGTAGTCTTTAATTTGTCTGTTGTGTACAATAGACACTTGACCAGATTGCATGATTTTTCACTGCAGCAAGAGGGGAAGGGAAAATAGGAAGGGAGAGAGGAAGCAGACTGGGAAAGTGAAGGAAAAGCATCTCAGCTGCTTTTAGAAGCTACTTGCTATCCTCTGAAGCGCTGAGGTGAAGTACATCTCTCCAGAAATACAGATGTCTATAATTATGTATTAGCTTGACAGCGCTTGCTTCTTTTACACACAAAACTCTGTGTCTGATATAAAAAAATCAGAACATATTCATAGAGAAAACCATTCCAATCCAAAAGTTTTGGGGGTTTTGTCCCTCTTTCATCAGCAACATAGAGACACTGGTTGGTATCAAGCTCAAAGATCCCAACATACAGAGATAAGTTATTAAAGTTCTACGATTGTGCACACTACTAGGGAGATCAAACTTTGGTACACTGTAATTAGATGTATGTTAGCAAGAACAAGGACAAATAGAAGATTCTTCTTTAAAGCAGAAGAATTCTTACTGAGAAACAAATGTTATGCAATGTCCATACAAAGTGGGTCCCCCTCACCCTTTTCCTCTACTTCAGTAAAAATTAGCTTTAATCTGGTCCCTGACAGTGAAAGCCATCTGCAGCTGGAAGGCATTAGATGTGTCTCTGAAGGACATTTTCCAATATTTTCATCTGAAAAAAATCCAACTGTGTGCTCCAACAGTTTCCCTCATATGAACTGTATCAAGATGAGTGAGAATAATTTGAAAAATTATTTGAAATGCACATTTCTGGTTCAAACTAAAACATAGATGCAAGTTCAGGCTGTAAAATACTTCTACTTGCTTGCATTAAATAAAAGTAATTTACTTACCAGCATGCAAAATCATGTTACAGTGACTTAAATACTACAAAAGAAGGCAAACACAGAGACAAGAATGGTCTGTTTCATGACATTTAATCTAAGAATTCTATTTCTTTGCAATTTTTTATTATTATTTCTAAGTGTATAAACAGTTCTTCATTGGTATTAACACTGTTCCTTTGTGTTAACACTGTGAACTTCTGAAGCCCATTCACATGTGTAATTTTATCTGGGATATAATCCAAAATTTCTAACCTAACTATTGTAATTATGATGAGGGGGGAAAAAAAAGATAAAAGAGATAGAAGAAAATAATAAATCATTTTTCACCACCCTTTGCCTAGTCTTTCACAGGCTGACTCTTTAAATCTGTGAACTGCAACTAGCACAAATGAGCCCTGCTCTCATGTCTCTACTTCCATAACATCAGCAGGAGCAGGTGAGTAAAAGACTTCTATGGTGCTACTCCTACAGTTAAAGTTATGGATGTACTTGCGTGTTTGGCTGATTTTGACCTAGATTAAGAGCTAGAAGGGAACTTGCTACTTGAGCCGTGTACAGTAGTTGTTGAGTGTATGTAAATTCCACCTCATTGATCAGCATAGTTCAAGTAGTCACATTATTCACTACTTACTAATTGATATTCACCCTCCAGTGATGGAGAAAAAATCTTTAGATGCAATTTTGTTGTTGTTACTGTTGTCTCTTTTTACGATTTTTGCTAATCATTCTTCACCATATTTTAGATAGCAACATTACAATAAATATTGATCAACCCAGACATTTGACTGATAAACTCTTTCAACCTTTACCATCAGAAACTGAATTTTCTTAAAGTTTAGGGGTGTATTTGTAAGATGGTCAGCATGCAAACACTTCACTAATAGAGTTGCATGCTTTACTGATCTTAACAGTTGAATGGTATATTTTATTTGTGTTCATTTGCATAATTTTCCAATTAAACTACATGTTTAATCTGTTGACCTTTACTCTGTACTTATCCCACATTTACAGAGATGTAATCAATGTGCAGACTTCACTGAATGCAGCTGACATCTCAGAGCTGACTTACCCCTTGGAAATTCCATTTAAAACTACCAGCACACTATCTCATTGCTATTTTTCAGTGCTCCTTGTCTTCCTCTCTAAGGCACACTGATTGGAAAATCAAAATAATCCATGTAGATAATAAATAACCAATATCTGTATTTACTTGACTCATTTCTGGAAGACTGCATTCTGAAATGCTTCCCCTAATACTGATGATGATAAATCTTGGTAGAGACAGGACAAAAATCTTATAATTTACTTGCTGGGAAAGTACTAAGCAGACTTTACCTGAAATGTGAGTCCTGGCAGAAAGCCTTGCATCATTGCTCCCTCCCTCCCACTCTTCATAACATGAGTATCTCATTTTAGTCTCCATCTGGGATGAAAAAGCAAGAGACTGAAGCCACTGTCTGTGAATTAGTCAGGGAGTGACTTTTCACAAGACAACTGGTTCATCATTATGTGGTGGGTTGAAAATTCCCCCCAACATAAAATTTTCAGACCAGCTCAGTTAGAAAGCGGAAGAAGCTGTATTCACAAGCAAAACTACAATCTAAATATAAAATGCAATGAGTATGTACAAAAGATGTGCAATTTATAAAAAACACAAGAACCCTCCTGGACAAACCAGGGGGCTACAGATAGCTTTCCCCTTCCTGCCCCACTCCCCCCTGTACCCAGGACATGAGAAAAAAGGAGGAAAGCAGAGAGCTGTTTGTTAATACTTAGCCACAACAAACCAATGCAGCCAAGGTCAGCAAGCCAGCAGAAGCCACAGCTAGTATCTGCTAGAGCAAAGATGTCAAAAAAAAGAGAAAATCAGTTTATACAAACCAACCTTGTTGGTAGTCTATCCAATGGGACTATTTAGAATTTATAATTATTTTCCTTTTTACATCCAATAGTGATTTATTTACATTCTACTACTTTCTGTTCAAGAAAGCCTTAAACTACCACAATCCATCCCTTCTAAATAATTCCACTGGTTGATGATATCATCCATCTAATCCAAAGCTATAGCTACAATAATGAGTAGTAAAGTCCGTATCTTCAGTTTATCTTTTGTGGCTATCTCAGGTGTACACGATTCAAGAAGTCAAAAAATAACAGGAAGTATGAAAACAGTTTGTCTCTTCACAGATGAGATGAAGAAAAGGACGGGGTCTCCCAGGTGACTCAGGGTTCTCAGGGTTCATGCTTGTGTACTTAGGTATGTGAGTATCAATGTGTCTCCCTATGACTGGAATTTTATCAATGTGAGCAGCAATGTCTTGCCACAGGATCAGCAGCCCCAATAGGCTTTCCTTTTCTCTGCCAACCATTCTTTTTCCAGTCCTTTAGCCAACCCCACAAAGCACTGGCTACCATCCATGAACCAGTGCAAAGATAAAGCTTTGGCCATCTCTCTTGCTCGGCTATGTCAAGAGCTAGCTGGATAGCTTTTACCTCTGCAAATTGGCTGGATTCATGTTCACATCCTTTGCTTCTGCAACTCTGTGTGTTGGACTCCACACTACTGACTTTCATTTTCGCTTGTATCCAACAAGATGACAGGAACCATCTGTGAACAAAGCATATTTCTTTTCATCATCAGAAAGATCACTGTAAGAAGGAGCTTCCTCAGCACAAGTTACTCTCTCCTCTGGAGGTCTTGTACAGTTAATGCCTTCTGGCCAACTTGTGATCACATTCACCAGACCAGGTCTTTCAAAATTTCCCATTTGAGCTCTCTGTGTTATCAGAGCCATCCACTTGGACCATGTGGCATCTCTGGCATGATTTGGTGTAGAACCTTTACCTTTGAATATCCAATTCAAAACTGGCTATCTGGGAGAAAAAAGAAGTTGTGACTCACTTCCAAGTACTTCAGAAGCAGCTTTTACTCATTCATAAGCAGCTAGAGTCTCTTTCTCTGTTGGAGTATAATTTGCCTCTGAGCCTTTGTAGCTCCAGAAACAAAGTGGATGTCCACATGTCTCACCTGGAGGTCTCTGATATAAGCACAGGGTGGACCATTTTCACTTGCAACTGTATATAGAATGTTCTTAATGTCTGGACCAGTTCAAATAGGCCCAAAACCCATGGCATGGGCTACTTCTTGCTTTATCCGTTTGAAGGCTCTTGTTGCTCAGGACCCCACTGGAAATTGTTTCGCTTTCAAGTCACATCATAAAGAGATTTAACAATTTGACTGTAAAGCTGGTTCACACTTTATTAACTTTTTCTGTTATCTTCCTATAACCAAAGACTGAAGTGTTCAGAATTGTCTATTCTCAACACCAGTACAACCAAGACCATATTTTTATTTTTCTGCTATTTGTCACTTTTTAAGCAAGGAATCACTTCTTCATGCTGAAGGCCAGATTAATGCAGAAAGAAAACAGTGATCATGTGGGAGCTGCCTGCAGCTCTGGCAGTTGCAGCAGATGAATTCTTCAGGGATATCACTGATTGCCTGAAGACTGGATCATGGACTTGAGTCCAAGACAACCTTATTCTGCTATCTTCAGAATGCCCTCTCCTAACCTTCTGATCAGTACCATCCTGCTGCAAGTCATGTAGCTCTGGTGTGGGAATGATAGATGCTACAGAGTGACCTGTGGCTGGAAAGCCAGAGGAACTACCACTAAATGTAAGAATGAGCCTTTTTGTCAGTTAAGGTGCACATAATGGCATTGCTTATCAGATTTATCCCTTTCATTAGTCAGCTGTACACTGAAACTGGTGAGAATTTGTTTTTCTGTTCAGGTAGAGAAAATGCTAGCATAAAATACAAGCTTATAACTCTTTCAGAGAATGAGGTGGACATTTGCAGAAGAATGCTGTGGTAAAGAACTCATATCACAGATGAAGCAGCATGAACAGGGGGAAAGAGAGATTGCTGATACAGATTCAGTCCCAGATGAGCAGTTCAAGGCTAGCCCAGCCAGTAGCAGTCTGGATACCTTAGGGCTGTTAGCACAAATCACAATGTAACAGAAGCAACTGGAATTAAATCTGGAAAAACAGAATCAGAAGGTGAGCCAAAAAAAAAAAAAAATCTCATGAAAATGGAAAATGTGCTTGAAGTGCTATGGAAGGATGACATGATGAAGAAGACCCCAGGAACCTCCACTAAATGCAGTCTCCATCTACCTCTAGAACAAGTTTCATATCTAAGTATCTTTTACGCCTACTCATCAATTGGCATAAGGCAGCAAAAGACTGAAATGTCCTTTTAACTATCCAGACAGGAGAGATGAAGCCTATCTATTTTTACATCCTGTTTCCCCATGCACTTTTTATACTACATTTTGTGAAGGGAAGTGTTTATTTAGGAAGTTCAGTATAACTCTGGTGCTATATCACCAGTAATTATGGAACTGACAGAAGCATAAGGGGTAATCTCTATTAATTATGTACTTGGATAAATAAAAAGGAGGAATCAGGGTCCAGCAATGCATTATTCATTTTTTTACTTCTTAGGTAGTTCTGTACTGTGACAAAAATGGGAGAAAGAATTTTAAGGAACTCACAAAAACTGAAGAAATAAATATAAAGCCTGCTTTTACTAGAATCGTTTAGGAACTAGTTTTCAGGAACAAAACTGGGGGGGGGAATAGAAATTTCACTATGCATAAAGAAACAGAAGAAAACTAAACCAACTCAGACCCAAGACTAGCTTTCATGTACAAAGTCCTATAAGACCCAGTATTTATGTGAATCAGTAAAGCTGCTGGAGACATAGTGCCCAGCATTAGCAAAATGTGAATCTGAACCTCATATTGTCCTGTGAAATGCGCAATAGAAACCACAGTAAATCATAAGTATGCTTAAGGTGGAGGGAGCCAGATATTTCTTATCAAAGGAGACATAATCCCAGGTGAAGTAGGAGGAGTTGTTGCTGTGCAAGAAATAGAAATGCCAGTCCTGACAGCAAGATAGTAAGAAGGTATAAAAATTCCTTTCAATGTACAAAAACTGCCTGTGAGCTATGTGGTGTGGCAAATTGTAGTGACAATTGTGTGGATTTTGTAAGCTACAGTGGCAGAAATATTCAGTAAAAAGATTAATATTGAGGATAAGGAAGAGAGAATTTTTGGAGTAAAAATAATGTTTTCATCCCTTTAATGAGAGTGAATTAAAAAAGATCATGTGATAAGTGACTGCACTTATGAATTCCATTTCATAAAATTATTCTTACTAATCTGCTTCATAGCTTTTGCCTGAAGTATCTTAAACAAGCTTCTCTTTGAAAATAGGAGTCTGTAGAGGGACATCCATATGAGGAAAGTTGGGTTACCATAGGAGAGCAACAAATTCTGCATGCTAAGTACTAGGCTGAACTAAAGGACACCTAAACTTCTGCAAATTCTCTTGAGCTATAGCAAATTTATGATTACTTTAAGAAAAAAATATTTGCTAGTCTGAGAGAATGGAGTAAAGGGCTATTGCAGACTGCAGTATATTTCAGAAGCAGAAAAGGACTGTAGAGATTTGTTTCTTTTTATTTAAGAGCTTCTCTGGAGCTGAAATGGATGTATTTGATCCATTCTTAAGTATGACCAAAGCAGGGTAATTTTCATGTCTCTTATTCCCTTTTTTATCTTTATATATTTCTCTCATATAACATATACTTTGATATTGTCTCTAGGTGAATTGTAAAAACATAAAGTAAACTGTAAATATATATTTCACTTTCAGATGTGCTAATTCTTACAAAGGGAATCCTTAGATCACGGTTGTAGTGCACAGTATACCAATGTAAAAGAATTTCTATGTAGAAAAGAAATTTTCTCCATTAGTGGAATATTAAAGAGACATTTTTAGCATAACCTTGACACCTTAAATAAATCTGTAGGTTTTGTAAATTCTGTGCTGAAGGAAGACCAGAAAGTCTTCTGGTAGCCTGGATTATCTACAAAATGCCTGGCAAAATTCAGTATACTAGGCAGAGTGCTGGAATCCCTATGCCATGTTTATGACAAACTGATGCTCTGTTGTTTTGTATTTGCATTACAAACTACAAAATTTGCCCAAGTTACTTAAAACTTCTGTCTGCAGTATCCTATATTGGGGAGGGGGGAACCACAAACAAACACAAAAAAACCCACCCCAATAAACCCCCCCAACATCCTAAGTTTTACATTTGGATTATTTAGCTTGTTTCCTCAGCATCAAAATACTGTAATCAGTTTAATTAACATAGAACATAGCATGACTACTAATTTTATTGAAAATGCAGAATCCAACTGGATCAACAAAGCATGCAGCTGGGTTCATAAAATACCTAATTGGAACATCACACTATGTACAGCAACACATAGGCAATATTTGTACATTTTGAGGCACTAAAATCTGCAGCTGAATCAATAAAATATTGTTTAACAGGAGAGCATATAGGGAAAAAAAAAAAAAGAAAAGAAACCAGCAATGAAAATGTGCAAGTAAATCACAAAGACCTTAGATGTTAATGGTAAAAAAGGTTGGACAGCATGTAAACCCTTAAGTATCATAGTGCAAGTTGAGTTACAAAACACTTGAAAACAAAACTAATTACATTGGGGGGAAAAAATGTTGCAGAACACTAAGCCAAGGGAAAAAAAAAATAGCTTAGCAGAAATTTAAATTTTAATGACACTTCTTTGCTGAATGCCTGTGAAGTGTGGCTGCAATTATGCTTTTTGGCTATTGATAAAAAAAAAAAAATCAGCAAGAGGAGCTAAAGAAAAGGACAACTTTTTAAAATCAAACCTTTAGTGATCCTATGTGTTATATTGATTTTCACAGTGCAGCTCACCTTGTCTTGGCAGCTCATGAGGACAGTCATTATTTAGCAAAATTATGACAAGAAGTGACAACTATTTTTGAGTTATCTTCATACTAGACACTGCCATTGATTGTTGCCAGTACGTAGTCTCTATCCATAATTTCACAACCCAGGATCTGAGGCTAGATCTGAAATTGATGTAAGTCATATGTAAGTCAGTCCAGCTCCACTGAACTCATGATTTACACTAGCAAAATATTTATGTTGTCTGTGGGTCTGGTCTTCCCAATGTAAATCTGAGACATTTCCATGAAGTTTCATTTCCTGCATCAATTTGCATCAGATAAGAGGCAGATGTGCCAGAGCACTCCAAATGCTGTTCAGTGATGCAAACCAGTTATAAAACCAACTTCACCTGCCAGGTTTGTGGGTACTTTGACATGCTGGAATAGTGAATAAAAAGGAGAATGTATCCATGAATGTTGACACATACCTCCTACAGCTATGCTAGTTTGATTTAAAGTTGATTACTCACTCATTCCTTTAAATTTCCTATGGATGCATAGTATGAATTCCTTCTGCTCCTCACACAATGACAATAAATAGTTCTTTAGATTGTCATAGAATCACAAAATGCTTTGGTTTGGAAGGAAACTTAAAGGTCATCTAGACCAATCCCCCTTCAGTTAACAGGGATATCTTTAACTCGATTGAGTTGCTATGAGTCCCATCCAACCTGACCTTGGATGTTTTGAGAGATGGAGTATTTATAACCTTTTTGGGCAACCTGTTCCTGTGTTTTACCACCCTCATTGGGAAAAGAAAAAAAACAAAAGAAAGTCTAGTCTAAATCTACACTCTTTTACTTTAAAAGGGCAACAGGCCCTACTAAAGAGTTGTTCCCCTTTTTCTTATAAGCCAAATTTCAGTATCAAAAGGTCAAATAAGCTCTCCTTAGAGTTAGAACAGACTAGACTAGACTAGACTAGAATAGAATAGCATTAACCAGGTTGGAAAAGATCTTCAAGATCGTTGAGTTCAACCCATTGCCCAACATTATCTAATCAACTAAACCTTGGCATCAAGCACCAGATACAGTCTCTTCCTAAACACTTCCAGTGACTGTGAGTCCACCACCTCCCTGGGCAGCCCATTCCAATGGCCAGTCACTCTTTCTGGGAAGAACTTCTTCCTAACACCCAGCCTAAACCTCCCGTGGTGCAGCTTGAGACTGTGTCCTCTTGTTCTGCTGCTGGTTGCATGGGAGAAGAGACCAACCCCCACCTGGCTACAACCTCCCTTCAGGGAGTTGTAGACAGCAAGAAGGTCTCCCCTGAGCCTCCTCTTCAGGTTAAGTAACCCCAGCTCCTTCAGCCTCTCCTCATAAGGCTTGTGTTCCAAACCCCTCACCAACTTCATTGTCCCTCTCTGGACACATTCCAGCATCTCAACATCTTCTCCATTATAGATGAAGAGAAATCCTACAGGTTTTACAGACTATACTTGTATAGGAATAACTCCAGGGACAATTTCATTAAAGTCAAAGGATTACAGCAATGAAATTATAATACAGTTACAGAACAAGTATATAAATATCAGCAAGGAAATAAAAGCATCTTCCACAAAACAGGAACTGCACAGACTAAAAAGAATAGTACTGAATCATACATCTATAGATTTACTGTAAATTGGTTATATCTGTATGGGGGCTTAGAATGTACATTCTAAAATGTTATGTATGGCTTCTTAGATCTAGGTGACTAGAAAACATAAGCTATATAAAACAAAGTTTAGATTAATTACATTGGCAGATTTCTGTCACTATGCTCTTTTTCTTGAAAAATAACAGCTTTTGTCTGGGCAGCCTTGTGATCCACAAGCTCTACATACCAATATATGATCTCAAACTTTTTTTTTCCCCTCTCTTCTATATTTTTTCTTGACTTTAAAGAACATAAACCAGTTAACAAATGTTTATTTAGCATATTTTCAGAGTGAACCTTGTTGAAAAATAAGTGTCATTGGTATCAGTGCTAGCATTAGTATAGCAATTTACACAAGATACAGGCATGTTTAGGTATCTATTTTTTAAATGTACTTTAGGATGAGGTATATCATCACGGGAATTAGAGTGGCTAGTCCAGATGAAGGCCATAGCCATTGCCAAGTTTATCTGAGTCCTATAACGAAGGTACTTTTTGCCCTCTGGTGTTTCATTGGGGTAATCATTAAAAATCTTTTGCTGACCAAGTTTCTCTGCCTGAAAATTTCATTCAATATTCCTCTGTCTTTTGGCATATAATTTTTGACCACACAGATAGTTCATTGGCACCAAGGTTTATGTGGAAAATAGTATGAATTCTTACCATTTCAGTGACTGTGACTGTATCAAGGGGATGATACACTGTGTTTTCAGGGAATTTTGTCTATCATGGCTCTTAGAAAAAACTTTCCTACCTCACAGAAGCAAGGCATTCCTGGCTTTGTCCTCCTCCTCCTCTGACACTCCATTTGAACGGAGTTCTCACTAACTGCAGTTCCTAAAGGTATCATCCTGCAGGCTGGTGCTACACTTACATCCTTCAACAAACAAATATGCTACATGAGGATGCATGACTCATTTTTATTACATTTTGCATGTGTTTGAGCCTCACTAGAAAACGTCACTTATCAGTGTGAGATTTAGTGCTGTGGTCCTTCATGCTTTGAAAGTTATTAGATATAACTGGAGTACTGTGTCTAGCTATGGATTCCTCAACACAAGAAGGACATGAACCTGATGGAGAGGGTCCAGAGGAGGGCTACAGAAAGGATCAGGGCTCTGTAACATCTCTTCTACAAGCGTAGACTGAGGGAGCTGAACTTGTTCAGCCTGGAGAAGAGAAGACTCGGGGGACATGTAGTAGCAGCTTTTTAGTACCTGAAGGGGGCCTGCAAGAAGGATGGAGAATGATTGTTTACAAAGGCCTGTAGTGATAGGATGAGGGGAAATGGTTTTAAATTAGAAAAGAGTAGATGTAGGTTGGATCTTAGCAGGAAGTTCTTCACTAAGAAGGTAGAAGAACACTGTAACAAGTTGCCCAGGGAGATAGTTGAGGCCCCATCCTTGGAGATATTTAAGGTCAGGCTTGAAGCAGCTCTGGGCAGCCTGATCTAATGGAGGATGTCCCTGCTCACTACAGGGCAGTTGGACCAGATGACTTTAGAAGGTCCCTTCCAAGATAAACTATTCTATGAGTCTATTTGAATTTTATCTTGATTATATTTCAGAGTTGAAGTATAAGGAAAAGTGAGGTCTTGGCAAAGTGCCTGTTTAAATCAAGAATGTTATAAACACTGTTTCAGAAATATCAGTGTCTTGACTAGTATGACAGCACTTCTCTGTGGTGACAATCACTGTTTGCATCACCAGACTTTGTTGGCTATCAGGTGGACACAACATATTCTTACCACTTACTTCTAACTGCTATTCCTGTTCTGGATGTCATTTATTAAGCTTCTTCGCTTGCCTGTTTTTCCATCACAACATTCTTGTTAGCGTCTCATCTTATTGGTATTGTAATATATATGTCTTGTACCAGGCCCTCTGCTTGCCCACTTAATTTTTGCCTTTCTCTAGTAGTTCATGAATTACTGCCAGTCCTCTGCTGTTGACTTCTGAACTTCTTTTCAGGCATCTTCTGCTTTTATTCTTCATCTTTAGGAGGTTTAACATTACTCTTTCACCTTTTCTTACACAAAACTCACTATTCTTTCAGAATACAAGAAAATTTCCTATGACTCCACTTCTATCCTAAACTACCAGGCATTCATAGATACATATTTCCTCAAACAGCCCTTGCAAAAGGAAGAAAAAAAAATGTATGCTATGAACGTGTCCAGAGAAGGGCAACGAGGCTGGTGAGAGGCTTCAAGCACCAGCCCTATGAGGAGAGGCTGAGGGAGCTGGGATTGTTTAGCCTGGAGAAGAGGAGGCTCAGGGGAGACCTTATTGCTGTCTACAACTACCTGAAGGGTGGTTGCAGCCAGGAGGGGGTTGGTCTCTTCTCCCTGACAACCAGCACCAGAACAAAAGGACACAGTCTCAAGCTGTGCCAGGGGAAGTTTAGGCTCGAGGTGAGGAGAAAGTTCTTCACTGAGAGTCGTTAGCCATTGGAATGTGCTGCCCAGGGAGGTGGTGGAGTCTCCATCCCTGGAGTTGTTCAAGAGGGGATTGGACGTGGCACTTGGTGCCATGGTTTAGTCATGAGGTTTGTGGTGACAGGTTGGACTTGATCTTTGAGGTCTCTTCCAACCTTGGTGATTCTGTGATTCTGTGACATATCTTTTAATACTATGCAATTTTTCTTCAAAATACACTAAATAATTTACTTGGAAACTGGAACTGAAATAACACTTTCAAACAACCTTCAATAAAATCCTCTTTCATGATGATTATCTAAAGGCTATTTAAAAAAATCTGAAGACCTAAATATATTGAATTAAAAAATTAAATTTTCAGAATTTGCAATGTAAATTATCTATTTTTAGAAGCTGCATTGCTGTAGAATTTTGTCTCAAACAAACTGCTTCTCTGCTGCCATAAAGATTTGTCTCAGTGTACTTCTCTGCTCCCCTTTCTTTCTATTCAAACAACTAATTACCGCACAAAAGCATAACTTCTTAAACAGGAAGTTTTGAGTGATCATTCCAAGATGGCCTTTTAGATTGAGATCAGAGCATCTAACTGCAAAGTAGGATATGCAAAGAGATGTTGATAGCCTTTCTCAAATGAAGAAAATTTTCCACTACAAAAGGTTTTCTTCTTTGTCTGGAGATTCTGACCTTGGTAACATTATGACAACTAAGATCTATGTCAACTTTTAGTTAGTGAGAAGAGGGCAATTGTGGTGATTCAGGCTGGGTGCCCCCCCTGCTGCTGCCCCATGAGACACACCTCCGGTGTCTCGAAGGTCCAGCCCAGTGGGTGGACACAGGAAGCTGCATATTTCATCCCATAGAGTCCTGCTCCCTACAAAAGCCACCTGCAGGGTCCTGCACTCTCTCTTTCTTCCCTCGCTGCTCCTATGGAGATGGTCCCTGTCTGGTAATGGTGAGGAGGGGGGGAGTCATCTCACAGCCTCTTGGGCCTGGCTAGGCCCAAGGCTGGGAGGAGAGGGGGAAGGGCAGTCTCAAATCTGGCCAGCTGAGATTAGCCTAACAGTGGGGCTGGTGGGGGAAGAAAGAGCCCTGGGGGTTTTGGGTGTACCCTCAGGTGGGGAGAGGGGAGTATTGGGATGCTTTTGGGTATGCTTTGGGATCTCTTCTGTCACTGTGCTTGTGGTTTCCTTGCAAAATATTCACTGCTTTTCCATTTAAACTTTCCACCACTTCTGCAATCCTTTTGTCTGAGTCCCATTTTTTTTCTGCCCGTGGTGGGAGGGAAGGAAGGATTGGCCCTTCAACCCACCACAACAATGTACCTACACAGAGGTTAAGGCTAGGGATTATAAACTGAGGGTTTCAGTTACAACCTTCTATTCAAAATTTCTTATTGACTATCTCATAAGAAATACTCAACATTTCCTAAGAGCTTTGTGAACCACCCAGTTCTTTGCAGATGTGATACAGAAAACTGAAGGCTTTAATTCACTTAGAAGTAAGTTGTGACAAGCTCAGGCACTGCAACAGTTTTAATGTCTGGGTAGGAGAGAAAGGAATCTACCCTTCAGTCCTGATCTGAAGATTTTCAGATTAAGAGAAATAAACAATAATAATTAAAAAAATACATCAGAAGAAAGTCTGCTTGGTAAAAACACCTCTTTTAAAATCCAAATTTAAGAGTGAAGGAATTACATTAATGGAGAACTAAAAAGAGCCAATTACTATGTATTTCTAAAATCTCTTACTAAAAGGTAACAGCTAACAAAGAATAAAAAGACTGCCAATGCCAACAGCATTATCTGTACATTCACTGATAATCCTGGAGTCCTTATTACAAGAAAGATATGGACGTGCTTGAAAGTGTCTAGAGAAGGGCTACAAGGATGATAAGAGGGCTGGAACACCTTTCCTATGAGGACAGACTGGGTTTGGAGAACAGAGGGTTCTGAAGAGACCTTATTGTGGCCTTCTATTATGTGAAGGGGGCCTACAAGAAAGCTGGTGAGTGACTTTTTAGGGTGTCAGGTAATGATAGGACTAGGGGGAATGGAACAAAACTAGAACTGGGTAGATTGAGACTGGATGTTAGGAAGAAGTTCTTCACCATGAAGGTGGTGAGACACTGGAACAGGTTGCCCAGGGAGCTGGTAGAAGCCCCATATCTGGAGGTTTTTAAAGCCAGGCTGGATGGGGCTCTGAACAATCTGGTCTAGTATGAAGTGTCCCTACCCATGGCAGGGAGTTTGGAAAGAGGTCCTTGAGGTCATTTCCAATCCTGACAATTCTGTGATGAACATTCTAAGGAGATGTTAAAAAAGTGTATACATATCCATTAAAGAGTGACTAAAACTAGTAAACGGCCCTGGTCCATTCATTACTCAAGCTAGTGTCAATATGACAAAAGGTCTCAATGACTTCAGTATTTAAAAGCCTTGTGTGTCAACTGTCTGTAGACATACCAAACCTTTCTGCCATATTCTGCACTCTTGTATTGTTTCCCTACCTTAGCTCTGTAATATTTACTGAGCTATCACATATCTTTACTGCATCAACAGATTACTTCTCAGTGCATTCACTCTTTTATGTGAGAAAATAAGTATATAGATCACATCACGCTACACCAGGAAACTAAGTATTATATAGGATAATATTCAAATAGTTGATGTTCCATAAAAAGAGTGTTTTATAGCAAAGAAAGCACTCTGAATAAGTGACTGTCTAGATATGCAGTAAAATTATTTCACTCATTTTGTAAGCCCAGTTCCTGTTGTCTGTCAACATGCAGCATACAGCATCAAGCAATATTTTTTTTCCAGTAAAAAGAGGAAGCAATATGAAATGTTACTGTTATTATTACCACGATTGCTATTACTTAGTGGAAGACTGAGTGGAGTTGGTATGTGGAGGAGGTTGTCTGAATCAAAAATATTACCCCTGTATTATCAAGGGTAGCAATATCTTACTTTGAGTTTAAGGCAGGGACTAGTGAAGGACAAGATTAGCATATTGTAAAAAAGATGAATACAATATATGAAACACATAAAGGAGAAATGAAGGAGAATACTAAAACTTATTAGATGAATGGAGTATGAGGAAGGAAAAAGCTAAGGAGGTGTTTCTTAACCCATTAAGGGGTCTGAATCTTTCTAAGTGAAATAATGACATTCACATTAAACTGTCATATACTAATTTCATCTTTATATTGTTCCATTACTCTGTATCAATACCTATGATGCTATGCCTGAAATCTCTAAACATAAGGTCTTGCTTAAATAGGGGTTTACTCCACCAATTTATTACTTAATATAATGACAATGCCTGGCTTTTTGCTTGGCACATTGTGTAGGATCTCAGTGTTTTTCTAAAATCACAAATGTTTTTCATGGCAAACTGTTACAGACTTGGGTCCTGGACCAGACAAAAGCGACAGGCAAACAGGAAGTGCAGAAAACTCTTCAGCACAGGGAAGTAAAACCCCATCTATCCCTTTCCTTAGTACTATAATAGCCTAGCATGTGTAATCATAACTGCAGCTACAGTATCCATTCCTCAGCTCATTCCATTCATATATTTGAAGAAATAATCCTTGGGTAAAACCAAAACAAAACAAAACAAAAACCAAAACAAACAAAACCAAAGCAAAACCAAAAAGCATAATACTTTCTTAATCAAATATAAATAAATCCACAATAGCAGCTACATTACTTCCCTACAAGTGTTTTCTGACTAATCCCTTCCAGGTATAAAAATTAAGAAGGCATTGCCAGCATTGCAAGCTCAATTCCAACACTATCTAGGAGAGTTTCAATGAAGACAGAAATCTCTTGCAAGAGGAAAGATGTAACTCCCCACCCTCCACCCCCACCTCCAGAAATATCTGATTTGTGTTTCTGTCCATAACATCCAGGAAAATCACTGGTGAGTGCAGCTTAATAATATGACACAGAAACTGAGCATTGTAAATAATTCTAACTTAAACTGATTTGCTGGAAATAGCCCTGAAAATGGATGTCAAAGGGAAGTGGAGCACACAATGAAACATCATTAAAATATCCACGACAATTAGTGTATTTGTTGTATTTTACAGGTCTGTCTTTCCTTCATGTTTTGTCTTCCATTCAGTAAAGCGGAAGCTCTGAATTCAACAA
Source organism: Dryobates pubescens (assembly GCF_014839835.1). Taxonomy (NCBI): domain Eukaryota; kingdom Metazoa; phylum Chordata; class Aves; order Piciformes; family Picidae; genus Dryobates; species Dryobates pubescens. The sequence continues at coordinate 36,544,721 of NC_071618.1, read as the reverse complement.
GGCTTAACTTTCATGGTATGAATGAGTTCCTGTATCAGTTCTTCATCTTTAATCTAAATGCAGAACAAAGTTCTTAACTTTCACAAAATAATTTAATGTATTCATGGGTGGGCACTCTTTCTCCCCATTGTTAAATCTCTGTTCTGGTTTTGACATCAAAATTATTTCTGCAGAAGCTAATGATTATGTCACAAATATTATATCAAGTAGTGAATAAATAAGATGGCATCTGTTAGCTTTGGGGACCATCTGTTAGGCTGGGAAATTATGAATGTGATGTTAAATTAAAATTATATTAATTGTGAGCACAAAAAGCAGTATTGGAGATGAGTAACTTTCTGGTGTCTCTCACAAAAATCAGGAAGTTTGGCTGTAGCCAAGGGAATTGCAACAAAAAAAAAACACATAAGGGAAAGCAGAGGGGAAAAAAATGAAGAGAGGGGAAGGGAAGGGAAGGGAAGGGAAGGGAAGGGAAGGGAAGGGAAGGGAAGGGAAGGGAAGGGAAGGGAAGGGAAGGGAAGGGAAGGGAAGGGAAGGGAAGGGAAGGGAAGGGAAGGGAAGGGAAGGGAAGGGAAGGGAAGGGAAGGGAAGGGAAGGGAAGGGAAGGGAAGGGAAGGGAAGGGAAGGGAAGGGAAGGGAAGGGAAGGGAAGGGAAGCAAAACATAAAACCTGTCAAAATATTAACTGGTCAATATAGATTCACAGTGTAGATAGATGTCAAAAGAGAGATAAATTAAACACTCAAAATATCTATTTGTCTTTATTGGTTATGAAAGATATCCAAAGTCATGCACTAAGATATCCCCTTGCACTTTGCAGGTGACTGAAATTCAGAAAAACTATTCCAGGGGCATACACAGGACTTGAGCAAATATATATGTATTGATCTTTTCTCTCAAAGAGAAGGCTCTGAGGAGACCTTATTGTGGCCTTCCAGTATGTTAAATGGGCCTACAAGAAGGCTGGTGAGGGACTTTTTAGGGTGTCAGGTAATGACAGGATTAGGGGGAATGGAACAAAACCAGAAATGGGTAGATTCAGATTGGATGTTAGGAAGTTCTTCACCACGAGGGTGATGAAACACTGGAACTGGTTGCCCAGGGAGGTGGTAGAAGCCCCATCCCTGGAGTTTTTTAAGGCCAGGCTGGATGTGTCTCTGAGCAACCTGATCTAGTGTGAGGTATCCCTGCCCATGACAGGGGCGTTGGAACTAGATGAACTAACAAACTAGCTGTTGAATAGTCATGGGTAATAGGTTATTTATTTAGATCTTCGGTTAAGTAGGTACTAAAGTACACACCGGAATAAAAGTCATATAGATTTCCAAAATCTGAGTGAGATTTCAAGACATTGAAAACTTGTAATACAAACCTTGCCCTCACAGACACTGCTTTCTTAGAATCGGGCACTTTAACTCTTATTAGGCACATTTTATGCCAGAATTATAGCATCAGTAAAATTTTGTGCACAATCTAAATGTGGCAATCGAGGTTATTTGGGATGGGATATTAAAGAATAAAATGCTGGTACAAAGTCAGGATATATATGAAGCTTAGACTCGAGGTGAGGAGAAAGCTTCCTCTTGATGTCAATATTTCTGCATATCCCTTATTCTTTTTTTCTAAGTAATCTGTCATAGTTTATTAGATTTTATTGCTAAATAGACACTGTATTTTAAAGTTGCCTGAGATGACTCCCAGTTTTAATTTCTAGGGAAATTTTACAGAAACTCTAACAACAGAGCAATGTAAGATGAGAGCCTGCTCTCTTTGTATTTGCTTTTGAATCTTCTTGGAAAACATTAGGAAGGGCCAGACTTGAATAATTCTATGTGTTCTGAGTCTTCAAAACATCCCTCATTTTAAAAAACATCTTTCATATTGCAACAACACCCTGTTCTTAGAAGCTCTAGATGATCCCAAACCTACCATGAAATATTGCCAGCTTATAGGCAGTGACACCAGTTCAAAGGTTGTGGCAAGAATTAATGCGTGCTTATTATTAATAATAATCTAACTAAACAATACCCTTTCTAGCAGACTGGGGAACAAGTTTCCAGAAGATCTTTATGGCTCCTATAATTAATTGATTCATCCAGAGGCAAAAAAAAAAATAATTTAAAAAAATATATCTCCAGCCATCAGTATTATGTGAACCACAATGAGAAGCCTCCAGGCTAGCACAGAAAACCTTGACATCGATAAAAACAAGATAGACACAAGCACTTCACTGAAGCATATAAGAATAACTTGGAAATAACTCTAAATCTCAATTTCACCTCTTTAATGCAAGAGACAAGGAAAATGCTGAGGTCCTGAACACCTTCTTTGCCTCGATGTTTAACAGCAAGGTAGGAGTCCAGGATGAGTGGCCTCCTGAGCTGGGTAATAGGGTTGGGGAGCAGTGTGATGCCCTGGAAATCCATGAGGAATTAGTTCGGGACCTGCTGAGCCACTTGGACACTCACAAGTCCATGGGACCGGATGGGATCCATCCTAGGGTGCTGAGAGAGCTGGCAGATGAACTGGCCAAGCCACTCTCCATCATTTTCCTCCAGTCCTGGCTCACTGGAGAGGTCCCAGATGACAGGAAACTGGCCAATGTGGTCCCCATCCACAAGAAGGGTCGGATGGAGGAACCTGGAAACTACCTGGAAACTACAGGCCAGTCAGCCTGACCTCAGTGCCAGGGAAAGTGATGGAGCAGATTATCCTGGCGGCAATAACTGCGCACCTGAAGGATGGCCAAGGGCTCAGGTCCAGCCAACATGGATCCAAGTGCCGGGTGCTGCACTTTGGCCACGGCAACCCCATGCAGAGCTATAGGCTGGGGTCAGAGTGGCTGGAGAGCTGCCAAACAGAGAGGAACCTGGGGGTGAAGATTGATGCCCGCCTAAACATGAGCCAGCAGTGTGCCCAGGTGGCCAAGAGGGCCAATGGCAGCTTGAGACTGTGTCCTCTTGTTCTAGTGCTGGTTGCCTGGGAGAAGAGACCAACCTCCACCTGGCTACAATCTCCCTTCAGGTAGGTGTAGACAGCAAGAAGGTCTCCCCTGAGCCTCCTCTTCTCCAGGCTAAGCAACCTCAGGTCCCTCAGTCTCTCTTCATAGGGCTTGTGCTCCAAACCTCTCACCAACTTTGTTGCCCTTCTCTGGACTCGTTCCAGCAAGTCAACATCCTTCCTAAACTGAGGGGCCCAGAACTGGACACAAGACTCAAGGAGTGGCCTAACCAGTGCAGTGTACAGGGGCAGAATGACCTCCCTGCTCCTGCTGGCCACACTGTTCCTGATACAGACCAGGACGCCATTGGCCCTCTTTAATTCCTAAGATGCACAAAAAGTGATAAAATTTATTTGATTTGGGTTAAATTAATGAGGTAGGAATGACAAAAACACAGTTATCTTTGTTTTTCCCGAAAGCCCCTCCCCAAAATGATGTATAAAACTTATTACATTATTTACAGGTTCTTTTTGGTCACAAATTCTACCAGGATGCTTATGGGCATCTTTAGTACAATTTAGACAATTCAGAAAATGGAAGAGGCTAAGCCACAAAATAGCTTCACCCCACTTATAAAATCAGAGGCAAGCCAGGAACCATACAGAAAGCCAATGAGAATTGAGGTTTTACTCAGGAGGATGGAGCAGGAATTTGGAGACGGTCCCTAGGTCCTTCTTTGATGACAGGCTCCAGTACTGCAGGTTTTATAATCCAATTTGTGGATAATGTGGCACAAATCTGAAGGAAATGGGACCGCCAAAATCAAAGCGTCCATAGACACAGCTGCCACGAAGGGAAACCTGTGCAACAGCACTGTCTGAGCCGTGCAAGAAAACTGCAGCTTCGTGGCAGGCAGGGTCACTCTCCAGCAGGCAAGGAGCAGAAGTCCAATGCAGGCAGGTCTGGGGAGAAGCCAGGACTGAGTGCTGGTTTCTCCAATTTTGCAACAAATGCAGAGTGAGTCCAAGATGATAGCAGAAAATGGGGAGAGGCAAGACGAAGGTGAGAGCAAGAGCCCCAACCACCTTCTGGTCACCCTATTCAAGGCATTTTCTAGACAGTGTGTCCAAGGCCATATATAATAGGCATGAAGCACCCTGCTTCTTAATCAGTTCCCAAACCCAGGGGACTTACCCCACCAGTACATACCAGTGAGGGACCTCTGCCCCTGCAGGAAGAATGGGCACTGTTTATGTGTCCCCAGGGGAAGGGGAAGGCAATTTCGCACCTTGGAAGGCAATTTTGTGCCTTTGTCTTTCCCCACTGATGGAAATGGGGGAACAGGGGTTGGGAGCACCCCATAACAAAAATATGCCACAGTTTTTAAGAACATTTATGTGGTTTTATGAGTATTTTTGATGGGAGTTTTTTGTTAAGTGAAAAAATGAAGATTAAGCTGTGTCACCTTTGTCAAATGAATGCTTCCTTGACAAAATGAAGAAGTGGGATAACAGCATGTTAATACAAAAGCAGAAGACATTCCTGCTGTATCATATCTCTACCTGGTTAATTCTATTCTATTCCATTCTATTCTATTCTATTCCATTGCATTGCATTCCATTCCATTCCATTCCACTCTACTTCTATTCTATTCCATTCCATTCCATTCCATTCCATTCCATTCTATCACATCTCTACTGTTTATTGACCCCTTAATCTATCAGTGCTCACTATGGTAAAATGTTAAGCTCCCAGGTGCATCTACAGTCCCACTGATTTTTTTCCTTCTCCACATGAGAAATTCTATGACTTCCGGCTTCACCGAGTCTTCTACTATGAAATTTCTATTTCTAATAGAATCCATATCCATACCCCAGCTACAGGCAGTTTCCCAAATGTAATTAATTTCTAATTCACTTTAAAGGAGACTGTTCAAAGCTTGGATATGACTTGGTATTAAGTAAGGGGAAGTCTGACTACTCTGAGAGCTTTCTATGAGGGCAAGACTGGATGGAAAGATGAGGGAAGGGCAGTGGATACTGTCTACTTTGACTTCAGTAAGGCTTTCAACATCATGCCCCACACCATCCTCACAGGCAAGCTTTGGAAATGTGGGTTAGGTAAATGGACAATAGGGTGGGTTGAAAACTGGCTGAATGATAGAGCTCCGAGGGCTGTGGTGACAGAGTGTAGGTGGGTGTTCATGACAAGTGGTGTTGCCCAGCAATGGGTCCAGCCACGTTCAGTATATTCATCAGTGACCTGAATGGCAATTTTGCTGACATAAAACTGGGAGGGGTGGCTGACACACCAGAAGGATATACTGCCATCCAGCATGACCTGCACAGGCTGGAGAGTTGGGCAGAGAGTAACTTTATGAAATCCAACAAGGGCAAGTGTAGAGTACTGCACTTAGGGAGGGATAACTTCATGTATCAGTACAGGTCAAGGGCTGACCTGCTGGAAGGCATCTTTGTGGAAAAAGATCTTTGAGTCCTGGTGGACAACAAGATGACCATGAGCCAGCAATGTGCCCTAGTGGCCAAGAAGGCAAATGGCATCCTGTCATGCACCAAGGAGTATGCCCAGCAGGTCAAGGAAGGTACTTTCCCCCCCTAGCCCTGGTGAGGCCTCATCTGGAGTACTGTGTCCAGTTCTGGATTTCCTGGTTCAAAAAGGACAGAGAACTCCTTCAGAGTGTATAGAAAAGGGCTATGAACATGATTAGGGGACTATTATATCTATCTTATGAAGAAAGGGTGAGGGACTTGGGGCTTTCAAGCCTATAGAGAAGATTTATAAATACTTAAAGGGTGGGTGTCAGGAGTACGAGGCCAGCCATTTTTCATTAGTGCCCAGTAACAGGACAAGAGGTAATAGGCACAGACATGAATATAGGAGGTTCCATCTAAACATGAGGAAGAACTTCATTACTCTTATGGAACACTGGAAAAAGCTCGCCAGAAGTGGAGGTGTCTCCATCACTGGACTCATTCAAAACCCACCTGGATGCTGTCCTGTACAACCCTCTCTAGGTAAATCTGCTTAGGCAGTGGGGTTGGAGTAGGTTATCTCCAGAGGTCTATTCCAACCCCCATGATTCTGTGATTCTGTGAGTGTGACAGATCCCAGCTAGCTCAGTCGGTAGAGCATGAGACTCTTAATCTCAGGGTCGTGGGTTTGTGCCCCACGTTGGGCGCCAATAAAAAAAAAAGGAGTGTGGTGGTTTGAAAGGAAAGGCTCTGCTTTCCCTCCCCCACTGTGAAAAAGACCACAGCTAAACCCAGTCAGAGAAATGAGAGTATATTTTACAAGGAAACAGATTCTATGTAACACAACAAACACAGGTATTTTACAATATATACAGGAATATACTGCAAATGAACTCAACCAGAAACCAGACCCCCCACAGAGGGGGCTTCCCCCTGTGCCCCCCTTCACCCCCTACCTCCCTTCTCCCCCAAAGAGGTAGAAGAAGAGACGAGGATGGTTAGCAGGACAGAGGAAGAAGCGGACAGGCCTGTTACAGGGAGGGAGTTAGTGCTTATCTCTTGGCAAGAAGCCCAGAAGCAGATCCAGCCGAGAGGGACAGCAAAGGAAGGAAGACTGAGAGAAAGTTCCCAACTCCCCTGGGTCCAATGTCTCCTCCCACAATTCTACCAATGAAATTCGTTTAGAACACCAAAATATTTTACAAACATTTAGCCAGTGTGCCCCTTCCTTAAAGGCACAGCGTCAAACAGCTACAGTGAGGAAAGCAAAACAAAGCAAAACAAAACAAAACAGCCTTTCTAATTCTAAATTACCCAAAGAGAAGGAATGACAACTCACCCATTGTTTCATGAATCAGTTTTATTCAAATTGCTATTAGTTCTTCATCATAAAGTGATTTCAAAATTCCTTCAGGCCAGGTTTCAGCTGCTATCTGCAGCAAGATATCACCCTTCCCTCAAAAGAGATGTAGGAGATTTTTTGTTGAAGATGAATAACCAGAAAAAAAAAGAATATAGCTACGCAAAAGATGAATATTTATATGCATGTTCAAGAAAGAGACAGAACAGTAATAAAATAAAATAATTTTTGAAAAGAGGAATAAAAAAAAAATACATACTTTTGGGACCTCTTACTAAGTAGCAGTAGGATATCAGGAGGAAGTTCTTCACCATGAGAGCAGTGAAACACTGGAACAGGTTGCCCAGGGAGGTGCTAGAAGCCCCATACCTGGAAGTTTTTAAGACCAGGTTGGATGGGGCTGTGAACAACCTGATCTAGTATGAGGTGTCCCTGCCCATGGCAGCAGGGCTGGAACTAGATGATCCTTGAGGTCCCTTCCAATCCTGAAAATTCTATGATTCTAAGTACTCCAACACTGAATGTTGCACTTTGTAACTCTACATATTAGCAGTTCTTCCTGTGAGCTTCATAAAAGCCCTGCTTTGTTATCCCAGTGCCGAGTCAACAGTATATGTCCCAAGGAAATTTCTGTCAGAAATTACAGGGAGGTAATCACCTACGGCAACATTAAGGTCAGTTAAGTGCCTTCCCAAGAAAACCAACCATTAAATCAAAAAATTTAAATGCCAGGATGCACAATATGTATCGGCTTCAGCATCCATCCTGAAAGAATTACCTGTTTAAAAGGCACATAATGCATTTATTATGGTTTAATTTTTCTCAAACAGTATTTGGCAGTACTAAAAGTTACAGGCCTATGCCATAAAAGCAAATGAGATGGGAATATTCTATACTTGGTTCATTTTCAAGGCTTTATGACCTTAACAAATTAATTTCTGGCTAGTTGGCTAAATTAGGTTAATATCTACAGAAAAACAGATATTTTTCTCCTCATGAATCTAAACATTAAAAGATAAAGGATGAACTCCATGAATCAGGAATGAATTCAGCAACCTTAATTTATTGTGACTGAGAATTGTCCATTAGAAATTTAGGCATAAATTTCATGTTATGTACAACCCTCATATTTGTGACTTCTAAAAAACCCCATCTGTAATACTGTTCTCAATAAGCATAAATTCCAAGGGTTTCCACCCTCCTGCAGCATTCTGAGAGTCAAGTGTATAAAACCAGTTTGAAATGGAAAATGTTCAATCTATTTATTTTTTTTTCCCCAGGGTTTCTCCACTGTTTGGTGAGAGAATGGCTGCATTCAAACATATTACCATTCTGTCAGCAGCACTCACGAACTTGCACTTTCACTGCATGATAAATGAAGTTTATGCAGTTTATGTTGCGCGAGGACAGAGTCTAGTGATTCAGTGACATGGATGTGATTTTTAAGTGTCTGATTTGGTTAATCATGAAGTAATCTTAAAGTTTCAAGAATTCTGTGTAAGGAGCAAGAATTCTGTGTAAGGAGGGAAACTGCATGGGCAAGATCCTTGGATGGCATAAATCACCCCAGTAGCAAGGAAAACATATGAGCTTTTGCCATTATCTGGCTGGCAGAATTTTTTTCCCCCACTTCTACATTAGAATAGGATAGGATAGGATAGGATAGGATAGGATAGGATAGGATAGGATAGGATAGGATAGGATAGGATAGGATAGGATAGAATAGAAGAGAATAGAATGGGTTGGGATGGGATGGAATGGAATGGAATGGAATGGAATGGAATGGAATTAACCAGGATAGAAAAGACCTTTGAGATTGAGTTCAACCTATCATCCAACACTATCTAATCAACTAAACCACGGCACCAAGCACCCCATCCAGTCTATTCCTAAACACCTCCAGTAATGGTGACTCCAGCACCTCCCTGGGCAGCCCATTCCAATGGCCAATCACTCTTTCTGTGAAGAACTTCTTCCTAACATCCAGCCTAAACCTTCTCTGGTGCAGCTGGAGACCATGTCTTCTAAAAAAGTATGAAAGTATGGATTTGAAAGTTTGAAAGTATGGATTCCTATTTTAAACTAATCCACTGTTTAAACAAGTTTATTTGTTGACACAGTCATAGATTTTGCCCTTCCAGTGATCCTTGGCAAGCAGTGCATACACAAAGTTTATACAAATTGGAATGTTATTCTTTTCCAATTGTACAAGTTGATGGATCCCTTTTGTGATACTTACAGAAGGTCTGCATTACAGTGAAGGAATAGAGAAGGTTAGTTTCCAACATTTTTTTAAGGTAATATGAAATATCACTTGTTCACAACCTAAAAATGACTAGAAAACAAGGTAGTCCTGTCAATAGAAGGCTCCTTTTTTTCAACCAGGTAAGGAATACTATCAGTCTCAACTGAACACTGACATCAGAAACAACTGCAAGAGAAATACAACAAAGTATTGTAATAAAACGCTAGGACAGATCCTCCATTATTCATTTAAACTATCTGATTTTGTGTTTATAAACACTATGATATGACTCAAAGTAACGTGGCTTGACTGCTGCAGGTCTTTTGGCTTAGGAGAAATTCAAGACTAGATAATCCCAATAGTTCCTCTGAATACATACACACAAACACCTGCATCTGGAGATGGACAAAAAAAGAGATGAATATGCTTGTGTTTCAGGTCATGAGTTGGACTTAACTACAGTAGTTTGTAGAAATTACTTTGAAGCGGAAGACCACTCCTAGGTAGTCTGCAGCGTTTTTCCATATTGTTGCTCACAAGCAGAGTCAAAGGACTTGACTAGACTAACAACACCTTTTCCCATAATTATACAGTACTAGCAGCCAGCCTTCAGTCTCAGAGCTCCAATTTGCCTATGACCTCTAGGGCACAAGCCAAATATTTCAATGACCTTGACTTCAAGGAAATGCACATTTATCTACTGATGAAATAAATTAATGTAATTTGCTCTAACTGTATGTTTATTTTAATATGAGCTCTACCTTCAGGCAAATATTCTGTGTGTCCAAGTATCATCTTCAGCTACATAAATATATCTTACATAGAAAACCGTCAACATTTTCAAACAGTTAAGGTCATAGAAAAGTGTAATAGGGTCACACTGATTGGAAACTTACCCAAGGGAATTTATTTCTTGGGTGCAAAACATTGCTATATGCCAATGAGAATCTTCAGGTTAATGTAGATGCAAGGGAATAAATTAACATCTTAAATGAAAGCAATGTGAAGATGTCAACAAAATTGTACTAAATGGAATGAAACACTAGTTACCTATACTGAAGTCCCCTGGGATAGCTTACTCTTTCCAGTCAGCAGGAAAATCTTCTTCCCCAGAATCACTGTGTTCTTGTCCTCCATGAGCCCTTCTATGTTTTCTTTGTCTGTTGCATTTTTAGCTACTCATATTTGTAGACAATGCTATCTTTCTTCACCTTCCTCTTTTCTGCTCTCACTTTTATGCTCCATTCTTGGCTTAAGCAAATGGAGCATTAATACTGAAAACCCCTACAGAATCAAGATATTTTTTCAGTCATTACAATTGTTTCCTTCTTTCTTATCATATCTTAATTCTTATCTAAATTCTCCAGTTGCTCTGTATATATAGGAGCTCATCTAGGATACATTTAATTTTATGACACTTATGATAAAATCAGTGGAGCTTACAGTAAAAGCAAAACACCTTTAAAGCAAAACACCTTTAAAGCAATAAATAGCATTATGGCCTTATTGAAGAGATAGAGAAGTAAGCACATATTTAAATAAATGTACTGCTGACTTAGCTCCACAGTTTTCGAATCAGTGGATTGCTTGGCCCACAAATAAGAAGAAAAAAAAATAATTATATTTCTCAAGGAGGTGTTTTTTTCTCCTACAGAATGGCTGAGCAGCTCATAGTAATTTTAACATATTGCTCAGAGGCAGCATGTATAGAATATTTTATTTAAATTCATTGATCCTTTGACATATGTCTGGAAAAAAAAAATTAAAAAGAAATTCCAGGATATCCAATGAAATAATATTAAATTATATTTTACAGAGGTTTTGCCTGTATCAACAGACAACACTAAACCAAAACTCGTTTACAAATATATTAAAACTTGAGCGACTCATTTGTCATTGAAGTCTCAGGCAAGACTCAAAAGACTTGTTCTTGTGTTGTTGATGAAGGTCACACAAAGGTAGACTTTCAAATGACCTTCTCCCTAAATTTCTGCAAGGAAACTCTAAAATGAACATGTGGAGAATATTATATGATTTTCTGTGACATGTGACATGTGACATGTGACATGTGCTCTGACCAACCTGATCTCCTTCTATGATCAGGTGACCCGTCTGGTGGATGCAGGGCAGGCTGTGGATGTAGTCTACCTGGACCTCAGCAAAGCCTTTGACACCGTCCCCCACAGCAAGCTCCTGGCTAAGCTGTCAGCCCATGGCTTGGATGGGAGCACACTGCGATGGGTTAGGAACTGGCTGGAGGGCCGAGCCCAGAGAGTGGTGGTGAATGGTGCCACATCCAGCTGGCAGCCAGTCACCAGTGGTGTGCCTCAAGGATCAGTGCTGGGCCCCATGCTCTTTAACATCTTTATTGATGATCTGGATGAGGGCATCGAGTCCATCATCAGTAAATTTGCTGATGACACCAAGCTGGGGGCAGGAGTTGATCTGCTGGAGGGTAGAGAGGCTCTGCAGAGGGACCTCGACAGGCTGGACAGATGGGCAGAGTCCAATGGCATGAGATTTAACACATCGAAGTGCCGGGTTCTGCACATTGGCCGCAGCAACCCCATGCAGAGTTACAAGCTGGGGTCAGAGTGGCTGGAGAGCAGTCAGGCTGAGAGAGACCTGGGGGTGCTGGTTGATGGTAGACTGAACATGAGCCTGCAGTGCGCCCAGGCAGCCAGGAGAGCCAGTGGCATCCTGGCCTGCATCAGGAACAGTGTGGCCAGCAGGAGCAGGGAGGTCATTCTGCCCCTGTACACTGCACTGGTTAGGCCGCACCTTGAGTACTGTGTCCAGTTCTGGGCCCCTCAGTTTAGGAAGGATGTTGACTTGCTGGAGCGTGTCCAGAAAAGGGCAACAAGGTTGGTGAGGGGCTTGGAGCACAAGCCCTATGAGGAGAGATTGAGGGAGCTGGGGTTGCTTAGTCTGGAGAAGAGGAGACTCAGGGGTGACCTTATTACTCTCTACAACTACCTGAGGGGGGGTTGTAGACAGGCAGAGGTTGGTCTCTTCTCCCAGGCAACCAGTACCAGAACAAGAGGACACAGTCTCAGGCTGCGTCAGGGGAGGTTTAGGCTGGAGGTTAGGAGGAAGTTTTACACAGAGAGAGTGATTGCCCATTGGAATGGGCTGCCTGAGGAGGTGGTGGGGTCGCCGACGCTGGGGGTGTTCAGGGCGAGGCTTGACAGGATGCTTGGTTGTATGATTTAGTTGATTAGGTGGTGTCGGATGATAGGTTGGACACGATGATCTCGAAGGTCTCTTCCAACCTGGTTAATTCTATTCTATTCTATTCTAAGTGATGATTTCACATCAAATACAGACTATCAGCTCCATAAGCTGTGCCAGGGGAAGTTTAGGCTCGAGGTGAGAAGGTTCTTCACAGAGAGAGTTGTTAGCCATTGGAATGGGCTGCCCAGGGAGGTGGTGGAGTCACCATCCCTGGAGGTGTTCAAAAAGTGATTGAACATGGCACTTGGTGCCATGGTTTAGTCATGAGGTTTGTGGTGACAGGTTGGACTTGGTGATCTTTGAGGTCTTTTCCAACCTTGGTGATTCTGTGATAAGTTTTAACTAGACAAGTCTGCCCTAGGCTGTTCTATCCATTCATTTCTCAGTCTGCTAAGACATGTCAGAAAATGGTTCTGCAGCATCTTTTAAGTCCTCCAAAAGATAAAGAAGTCACATATTCAGCACTTACTGGCTTCTCTACAGAGCTGTGAGACATACCAGTTAGTGTAATCATAAATGCAAGGAAATAAGGTGTTCTGACTGCCTCATCCAATTAAACATTTTGTCATGAAACTGAAAACCTAGGATGCTGTCTTGTGGCATCTGTTCACCTGAATCTTGCACCAGGATGGTCTCACTGGAAAATTTGATGCTTCTGAGGAAATAGCATGCCTAGGGATTATCCCAGAAGCCGTATGTATGCATCTGGATAGACATGAGTATACTGACTATTTATTTGGTGGTGACTTATTATCACTACTGGGTTTTGCACAATATCTAAATTGTCTCAGACTGAATTGTTGCTCTTTGGGGAAACTAGGATGCCACTAGCAAGTGAAAAAGAGATTACAATTCCCTTTGAATTCTGAGTAAAGATTTTATAAGTAAAGCTTTAATACTCCTCATAAACCCACAACAACTCCTGGTTTCTGTCTTTGCCTGGAAAAGGAAGTTCTCGTATTTCTTGTGTATCTTTCATGTCACCTTCTCAAGCATTTGTGTATAATGCTGCAAGCTGTCATATTTATCCTCTGCAGAGCATTGATTCTCTTACCTAGGAGATTATGCACAATTGCTTTTTCGGTTTCGATCATGAGAAGAGTATAATATTAAAATACTAATGCTGCTTTTCTCACGAAGCAGCAAATAACATTTACTCTCATGAGTCACCACTTCAGCAAAACTGAACAGGGAGAAAAAGATAAACAAAAGACAAGTATTCTTATTGGAACCATTCACTCTGTCTAAATTCAGGAACCTCCATTTATTCCCCTGCCCTGGACCCTCTTTCATCTGTCTCCACCATTGAATGGGCTGCATGGGTCTGCTCAAAAGCACGAAGAACATAGAAGAAACTACAGGAATTATTAATGGAAAGGACAAAATGTGAAATAAAATACTGACTGTACAAATTATTAAGCATCCTCTGATTAACATTAGTAAGTATGCAGGGCAGCTCTGTAGAATTGTAGAACTATAGGACTGTTGAGGTTGGAAGAAATCTTTGAGATCATCAAGTCTAACTGCTCATGTAGGGCTCACCATCTTACAGAATAGAATAGAATTAGCTAGGCTGGAAAAGACCTTCGAGATCATCAAGTCCAACTTATCATCCAACACTATCTAATCAACTAAACCATGGCACAAAGCACTCCATCCAGTCTCTTCCTAAGCACCTCCAGTGATGGTGACTCCACCATCTCCCTGGGCAGCACATTCCAATGGCCAATCATTCTTTCTGGGAAGAATTTCTTCCTAACATCCAGCCTAAACCTCCCCTGATGCAGCTTGAGACTGTGTCCTCTTGTTCTGGTGATGGCCATCTGGAGAAGAGACCAACCCCCACCTGGCTACAACCTCCCTTCAGGTAGTTGTAGAGAGCAAGAAGGTCTCCCCTGACCCTCCTCTTCTCCAGGCTAAGCAACCCCAGCTCCCTCAGCCTCTCCTCATAGGGCTTGTGCTCAAAACCCCTCACCAACTTTGTTGCCCTTCTCTGGACAAGTTCCAGAAACTCAACATCTTTCCTAAACTGAGGGGCCCAGAACTGGACACAGGACTCAAGGTGTGGCCTAAGCAGTCCTGTCTCCAGGGGCAGAATGACCTCCCTGCTCCTGCTGGCCACACTGTTCCTAATCCAGGCCAGGATGCCATTGGCCTTGGCCACCTGGGTACACATCTTTTAAATACATTCAAGGGTGGTGACTCCACCACTTCCCTGGGCACCCTGTTTTAGTACTCGATAACATTTTCTGTGGAAAAAATGTTTCCTAATATCCAACCTATATTGCTGGGCACAACTGACCTAAAAGTCATGGATCAATGAATTATATATTTTTATTAAAGAAAGAGAGAGAAAATAATAATGTGCCTGTTTCAACATCTGCAGCTTTAATACCATCAGTACAGAATGAAGACTTAAGGAAAAGCTACACAGAAGTTACGATTAAGAACTTAGCTATTTATCACCTTTCTTATTTAGTGTTGCCACATTTCCGGCTGGTTGGGTATGTGTTTATGACTGACGTGTGTAGCATACCAAGTGTTTTCACAGTGTATTTATAAAATACCTCTGTTGGCTTATAATGGAATATTTTGCTTTTTGATAGAAAGAATAATCCATCGATGCATCAAGGAGAATGGAAATGACAGAAAATATTTGTTCAGAAAGGTTTTGCTGTTGCACAAAATCATAGAATCAGTCAGGGTTGGAAGGGACCACAAGGATCATCTAGTTCCAAGCCCCCTGCCATGGACAGGGACACCCCACACTAGATCAGGCTGGCCAGAGCCTCATCCAGCCTGGTCTTAAACACCTCCAGGGACAGGGCCTCAACCACCCCACTGGACAACCCATTCCAGGGCTTTACCACTCTCATGGTGAAGAACTTCCTCCTCACCTCCAGCCTGAACCTACCCACCTCCAGCTTCATTCCATTCCCCCTAGTCCTATCACTCCCTGATATCCTGAGAAGTCCCTCCCCAGCCTTCTTGGAGGCCCCCTTCAGACACTGCAAGGCCACAATTAGGTCACCTGGGAGCCTTCTCTTCTCCAGACTGAACAGCCCCAACTCTTTCAGTCTGTCCTCATAGGAGAGGTGCTCCAGCCTCATGGTCCTTCTCTGGACACATTCCAGCACATCCATATCCCTCTTGTAATAGGGGCTCCAGAACTGGACACAGTACTCCAGGTGGGGTCTCACCAGAGCTGAGTAGAGGGGGAGAATCACCTCCCTTGACCTGCTGGCCACACTTCTCTTGATGCAGCCCAGGATCTGATTGGCTTTCTGGGCTGCAAGTGCACATTGAGAGCTCATGTTGAGCTTCTTGTCCACCAGCACACCCAGGTCTCTCTCCTCCGGGCTGCTTTCCAGCCAGTCACTGCCCAGCCTGTATTTGTGCCTGGGATTGCCTCGACCCAGATGCAGGACCCTGCACTTGGTCTTGTTGAATTTCATGAGTTCACGTTAACTCTTTTTTCCCCCGTAGTGTTATGTCTACCCCTCTAGGAGAACAAAATCACACAATTAGACAGAAAAACAAACAAACAAAACAAAAATACCCTGATACATCTCAACACATTTCACCTGTTAGCAGATTTGCAAAATTGCTAGGTTCATGCCACAACAGAAATCCACAACTGCTGTACCTTGAACACATGACAAGTTGCACTGCATCAGATGTTGTAAAAACATGTGTTGTCAGTATATGAAATAAACCACCCCAAATTAGAAACTTGTGGCTTTTCTCTGCTTCAACTACCCATCCATAAGATGGGGAATATAGCCAAATATTTTACAGGATTACTATGAAAATACATTCATTATTGTTTGAGGAATACTTGGTTACCACACTAGCAGGTACTGCAATTCTCTACAAGATAATTCATAATTCATTGCCCAGAATAAGTTCGCAAATAGCATGCAAAAAACTGTGGTGATCAACAGAATGCAGCACAGCCTGTTCCTGATGTGCATCAATCCATTCAAGGGGCAGATGATGTGGGAAAATGACCTGAAGACTCTTTTTTTGCATACAAACAACTTGAAGTTTCATAGATGGCTTTAAACTTTTTATTTTTGTAGTAACCAATGAAATAATAAGTGAGACAAAAATGAAGGACCGAGCAAAGGTGTTGAGGTTTAAGGGTTAACAGGTAGGCAGGTAGAGGTCACCCAATCCCCAGTAAGAGTGACCAGGTCATTTTATTCCCTCCCCTTTCCTGCCTATCCTCTATTTAAGGGGCCAGGAAGTTCCAGTCTCTCTTGCCTTTTGCATTCCTGCCTGGCAGGGAGATGTTTGCCAGAGTTGGGCATATTTCCACATGCTCAGGCCTCCATCCAGGAAATTCATTGCCATCTGAGACTGGGTTTTGTATAAATCTGTATACACTGTCCCTTCAATTTCTCTGTACATCCCTTTTCCCTAAATACCTTTTATTTATTTTTTTTTTTGGTAGAAATTGCATTCTTAACTTCCAATTCTATGTGAGTCTTCTGTTTACCCTTCTGCTTCCCCTGCCTATCTTTTCCCTGAGTGGGAGAGGGAGAAGGAAGAGGGAGGTAATCTAAATTCTGTCCTGGGTATTTTTTTGCCCTGAAAACCTTAAACAGTGACAAAAGGGATGTTGCACAGTGTAAAGAATGAGCAGGAACATAGAATCATAGAACTGTTAAGACTGAAAGGGACCTCAAGGATCACCTAGTTCCAACCCCCCTACCATGGGCAGGGACACCTCACACTAGATAAGGTTGCCTAGAGCCATATCTAGCCTGGCCTTAAAAACCTTGAGGGATCGGGCTTCTACCACCTCCCTGGGTAACCTGTTCCAGTGTCTCACCACCCTCATGGTGAAACACTTCTTCCACAGATTTTAAAAAGACAAAGTACTAAAGCTGGCTAATCATTCTCAGTTGTAAATCAAACTACATTCAGTAGAATCCCATGGAGTTTCCCATATTTAATTCTGAAAGTAAAATAAAACAAAGTCCAGAATATAGCTCTTTAAAATACTAATAATACATATTTTGGGGGGGGCAAATCTTTGTGCCAGGCTAATAAAAAGTATAACTTTCTTGCAGATCTCTCTATTTACTCTTTGGTATAATTGCATGGGAGTCAAACTTTAAAATGAAACATCAGCCCATCTACAGTTATTTAGCCTATGGAAACGTCAGGACAAAAACAAACCAGGTGTTTTTTTCTTTTCAGAAGTGCAGAAGCAAGATTAGACCTGGACATCATTCACTTATAATTTTAGAATAATTTCCCTGAACAATATTCAAATGTTTCCCCCTGTATTCCCAAGAATATTAAGCTATCATACCAGCATGAAATTAAATTTGTTAGTATTTCACTCTTAAAGATCTATGAAAACATTATTTAACATTAATGAACATATGCAGTATTATCACACATATGCCCCATGGTATAATGTCAGTCTTTTTAATTCTGTTTGGAAGTGCTCTGCCCTGTGGACAGATGCCACTATCAAATTCAATGCCTGCAGCACATTTGCTGACCTTCAGCAAGCTCTGACATTTTATGTTGCAGCATTATTTTGTTTTATTATTTTACCCGAAGAGAGCAGTCTGTGATCATCAAAGAGATGCCTTTATCTTAATCATTGATCCCATATTCATAAATATTCAAATATTCAGTCTCCCAGGAACACTGTTTACTATTTCTTGTATTAACAAAAAAACAATGAAAACATTTCAACCAAAACTCAATACACTAAGGCTGATCATCTAGTTATATTAGTAGCATAAGACCGTTTTCATTTCTGCTTCCTAATTTTCTACAGCTTGGGGACTGCAGACTACGAAGCTCTTGTGTTTAGATGTAGCTTCATTTAATTGATAAGAAATACCTACATCAGACCTTGAAATCACAAAATATACAAGGAAGTGTGTTCTTTATTCATTTTCTTTATTCGTACTATCCAGTTCTGGTAGAGTTGACCTCTGATTGTGTCAGAGACCACAAAAAAGTCAATAAATTTAAATAAATAAATAAGTAAATAAATCAGGCTGAAGCCTGACACCAATATAAAGGTGTTAGTCTCTTTTCCCAAGTAGCAAGCAATAGGACAAGAGGAAATGGCCTCAAGTTGCATCTGAGGAAGTTTATATTAGATATTAGGAAATATTTCTTCACTGAAAAGATTATCAGGCATCAGAACAGGCTGCCCTAGGGAGTATACTTGATAGGGAGCTTGGTTGCATGGTTTAGTTGATTAGGTGGTGTTGGATGATGGGTTGGACACGATGATCTCGAAGGTCTCTTCCAACCTGGTCTATTCTATTCTATTCTATTCTATTCTATTCTATTCTATTCTATTCTATTCTATTCTAGTCGCCACCCCTGGAGACATGTAGATGTGACACTTAAGGACATGGTTTAGTGGTGGATTTGGCAGTGCTAGGTTGTCAGATGGGTTTGATGCTTTTATATTTCTTTGCAAACATAATTCTATGATTCCATGATTCCGTAATGTGTGACTTTATTATGAGGACACTCCTTTGTCAAGTGTTGGTGAAGACAAAAAGGACAGTTTGGGTGTTTCAGGATATACTGCCACTTTAGTATGAGAACACCAGCAGAAGTAAGAACATTATGCTTATCTTTGTTCTGTTTTAAGATATTCATGTAGCTATGTAATTTCGGATCAGGACAAACCTAAATGATATCAATCCAGATCACATATTCTTCACAAACATAAAACTGTGGAAGCAGATAAAGAGAAGGAAAAGACTTACCACACCACAAATCTTTTGAATCTTTCTTATCATGTATCTAGGTGTTACCACTGGAATGGGCTGCCCGAGGAGGTGGTGGAGTCTCCATCATTGGAGGTGTTCAGGAGTAGACTTGACAGGGTGCTTGGTTGCATGGTTTAGTTGGTTGGGTGGTGTTGGATGATAGGTTGGACACGATGATCTTGAAGGTCTCTTCCAACCTGGTCTATTCTATTCTATTCTATTCTATTGCTATAGGTAATGTTTTTCCTCAATTAAAAGTTACAAAGTTTAAAATATTAAAATTCTAAGTATTTATGTTTTTGCTATCTTCAGTGAGTTGGGAATTTTAACTGTACTTGCCAAGATTGTCCTTATGAGCTCAATTATAAAGAAATTGTTATGTTTTATTATGGTTTGTGTGGATCAAATGCATTTATAGTGCACCAGTTTCACAGGTAATATTGATATAATTTACTCAGCCATGACAAACCTGAGTCATCAATATTTTTTACACAGTTACAAAGTCATGCAGTGACCCCCTATTTAAATATTTTCACTCTGTTTATTCTACTGAAGTAATAGCTTAGAAACTGCTTCTGTATATGACTGTCTGGGAAGTTGGAAAGGGGCACATGGGAAAAAGAAGGTGACCTGTTAAGAGAGCCACTAAGGCAAATATTTCATAGATCTGTATGAGTGGAAAAAAAAGAGCACTTACTCTAAATTCTTTCCTACTGTGAATGTTCTGTGAATTGGTGCCAGTCTGATGCTGTTTGATTAGCCAATAACAGTGCCATTTCTGTGACTGTATGGAAGCCATTCCGTTGACTTTGCAAGCATGACATGGAAAATGTAATTTTTGTGATAATTAATAAAGACTAATAATTAATAATAATAATAGGGAAAAGAAGGGACCAAAATTGCATTCTCACACTCAGGGGTGGCTATTTGTCTGATGATTACCACAATCTCATGAAGAAGACAGCAACAGAATGAAAATATCATTAAAATTAGCAGCACTAATGAAGTTTTTCTGATTGCCTCATTTGTCACCAGCCAGATTTACCAGTTGCCCAGGTAATGAATATGGAGCTTGTTCTGGCATGTCCTGCTTTATTTTAATTTGTTTAACCTATTTTACAACTTCCTTAGAAATTGTTAAGACAACCAAAATAAGTACAAATAACTCATCTTTCACGAGATTATGTTAATAACCTTATCAACCAACTCCGTAATGCAGTTTTCATGTAGTTGATGCCCCTGCTTCAGTGTGAAGCAAAATCTGAGTGTGAATAGACTAGACTAGACTAGACTAGACTAGACTTGAATTGAATTGAATTGAATTGAATTGAATTGAATTGAATTGAATTGAATTGAATTAACCAGATTGGAAAAGACCTTTGAGATCATCGAGTCAAAGCTATCATCCAACACCATCTAATGAAGTAAACCATGGCAACAAGCTCCTCATCCAGTCTCTCCTTAAACTCCCTCAGTCACGGTGACTCCACTACCTCCCTGGGCAGCACATTCCAATGGCAAATCACTCTTTCTGCAAAGAATTTATACCTAACATTCAGTCTAAACCTCCCCTGGCTCAGCTTGAGACTGTGACCTCTTGCTCTGGTGTTGGCTGCCCAAGAGAAGAGACCAACCCCCACCTGGCTGCAACCTCCCTTCAGGTAGAGAGTGATAAGGTGTCCCCTGAGCCTACTCTTCTCCAGGCTAGGCAACCCCAGCTCCCTCAGTCTCTCCTCACAGGGCTTGTGCTCCAAACCCCTCCCCAGCTTTGTTGCCCTTCTCTGGCCACATTCCAGCAACTCTACATCTTTCCTAAACTGAGGGGCCCAGAACTGAAAAGGGCATAATATAGAAAAAAGCATAATAGAAAAGGGCATAAACACTCTTGAAACAGGGAAGTTTTCCTTTAGGATAACTTATATAGAACATTTAAAAAAAGAAAAGAAAAGAAAAAAAAAAAGTAAAAAAAAAAAAGTAAAGCACTTGTGAAATAGTGCTTTACTCATCTAGTCTTATAGAATAGAATAGAATAGAATAGAATAGAATAGAATAGAATAGAATAGAATAGAATAGAATAGAATAGACCAGGTTGGAAGAGACTTTCGAGATCATCATGTCCAACCTATCATCCAACACTACCCAATCAACTAGACCATGCAACCAAGCATCCTGTCAAGCCTTGCCTTGAACACCCCCAGCGATGGCAACCCCGCCACCTCCTCAGGCAGCCCATCCCAACAGGCAATCACTCTCTCTGTGTAAAACCTCCTAACCTCCAGCCTAAACCTCCCCTGACGCAGCCTGAGACTGTGCCCTCTTGTTCTGGTACTGGTTGCCTGGGAGAAGAGACCAACCTCTGCCTCACTACAACCCCCCTTCAGGTAGTTGTAGAGAGCAAGATTATAATAGGCATAGTCATTGGTATAATACCTGAAAGCTGATATCTGAAAGTCATTATGAAATTTTTCATCATAATTTCTCTCGGATGCGATAGTCACAGACAGAGGTAAAACCCCATTTTACAGATGACAACAAACAAAAAAGGAGAATGAGGTAGATTATCACTTACCTACGCTAGTTCGGCTGATGTGTAGTTACACTGGGAGCTATAAAAGTCTTAATGGCATGGTGCCTTTTATGGGTAAAATCTTCTCTATATTGCTCTTCCTAATTCGTAAATATGGCACACGAAAATAAATTACGATATTGCAAAAATAAACACAGCAAGAAAGGAAGCAAACAGAAATGCTTGATTCATGCACAGTGCAGATTTTATACAATTTCATTATCATATAAATAGCTCACATATATAATCTCTCGTGCGTTAATTCTGATAAATGTTACAGCAAAAATTAAGATTAATTGATGTTGCTTTGAAAGATTTGTTAGGAGTTATGTCTGCACACTTTTTAGCCTAGTTCCACAATGTTCTGAAAAGTTTTGGTATTCTATTAGTGATTTACGATACCTGCTTACTCGTATTTTTATAGACTGCTAAACAGTGTAAAATTGCTTTTTTCAGTCTAAACTTTTGATGCTTAGATTTTTTTTTTTGACCTTTTTTTTTTTTTTTTCCCTTCCTTTTAAAGCTTGAGTCTTCAGAATATAGTGATCTGCCAGAAGACTGAATTGCTAAGTGCTTTGGAAATTAATACGTGATAGCGGAGAAGAAGCATCAAATCAGCATAAACCTACAAAGGTTCGCAGCTAAAATGGGTTACAGGGGGGAAAAAAGCTAAAAATTGAAGGGCAAACATTATTTGTTGTCGTTGAAGGACACTGTTTCTCACAGTCACAGAAGTATCTAGGGATCTATTAATTCTTCCTTTGGATATTAAACATACAGAAATACTGCATAGCCTTCTGTGTAGGTAAAGATTCAAATAAGGCAGATGAGAGCAGGAAACATCTTTATCTGCCATATTTAATGAAATATGCAGTGCAACGCTGGTCTGACTTTTCACTGACTTACACTCTTTTTATTTTAAAAGAAATTAATGAAAACTCCTGCATACTGACAATTTTTTTTTCTTTGAATGTCATCCATGCAGTTAGAGTACTACAAGCAAACCAGATTTTCTTGTGTGACATTAGCCACCCTGCTGCCTCGGTACTCTATCCAAAATGAATGAGAGTAGTGAATCTTCAGTCGGTAGCACCAGGCTCAGCAATGCTCAGCAATGAGATTCCTTGGAAAATGTAATAGAATATGAAAAGCATTTATCCCATTTTCAGTGAGTAAATGCCATGTCCTAAAGTTAGTGTCATAGTTTAAAATCACACAGTACTATACTAATGAACAGGGGTATTTTCTGTGGTTACTGCGCGCTCTTTACAATCATATAATGCACATCGTGCGAGGGCTCCTCAGGGATGAAACAGCAATAAATCTTTAATAAACTATGAACAACATTCCAGTCTGAGTGACAAACACTTCACTACAAAAGTGTTACTGGATATACTATATTAAAAATAAACAGATGAGTAGATATTATTAAAAGTTTACTTCTTTTCCCGGATAGATCTCATATTTGAGTTTGCTTGGAATTAAACACCAGTAAATCTTTAATGAGGTATGAATGAATACACCAATCACTTGAGAGTTATTGACACATCAATATCCATAGAATAGTATCTTATTAAACTGTTGCAGTTCCTTCCTTGATAGGCATTATGTATTCAGTGTTAATAATACATGAGCATTTTTAATTCATTTCTGTTGTTAAGCCCTGTCCTTACTCCTGCAGCAACATTATTAAAACTGATTTTATAAATATCATTTTCTCAAGATACATATGTTAAGTGTGACTAGTCCTGAAGAGCTGTAAATGCAGCTGAGTTTAAATTCCTTATTTATTACTGATAAATAATGCATGGCTTAACAAACAGAATAAAGTTACACTTAAACTGTTCTTTCTACCAGATTGACCCAGAAGGAATGAGAAAGGGCTGTCTTTTACAAGACCAACCTCTCTCTGTAAATTACTAATTTCAAAGATCAAAGAGCTATGCAGATGTGAATGTTGATGTTTCCACTTTGACATATGGCTTCTGAGAGTTCTCACTATAGCACCCTCCATATATTTCTTACACCTCCGCACCAGTTACTGACAGACCGAAGTCATGGCTCTAATCTGATTCAGAGTACAGCATTACACTAAACACAGGGGGGACTCCATTCCCTTTGGCTTCTGTCTTCATCTGACACAGTGCCACTTACAATTCTTTTCTACAGACCAAAACACTGAAATGTTCTGCAGTGACATTGCCCTGCTGTCCTCCCAAGTCAGACAGACAAGCACATAAAGCAGCACTGGTTAGAAATAAGAATGTGAGAAATGCCCATTTTGTAAATGGACATGTAGGAGGAAAATTAGGGAGGCAAAAGCATATTTGGAACTTAAACTGGCCTCTGATGTGAAGGACAACAAAAAGTCCTTCTATAAATATATTAATAGCAAGAGGAAGGGCAGGGACAACCTCCACTCCTTGGTTGACATGGAAGGAAATGTTGTAACACAGGATGAGGAAAAGGCAGAGGTACTTAACACCTTCTTTACCTCAGTTTTTACTACCTGGAAAGAACGTCTACCAGACAGCTGGCCTGCAGAACTGGCAGAGGGAGCCAGGGAGCTGCATGGTTTCCCTTTGTTCCATGAGCAAGTGATAGGAGCTCTCCTCAGCAGCTTGGACCCCCACAAGTCCATGGGACCAGATGGGATCCATCCTAGGGTGCTGAGAGAGCTGGCAGATGAGCTGGCCAAACCACTCTCCATTATTTTTCATCAGTCCTGGCTCACTGGAGAGATCCCAGCTGACTGGAAGCTGGCCAACGTGGTACCCATCCACAAGAAGGGCCGGTTGGATGAGCCAGGGAATTACAGGCCTGTCAGCCTGACCTCAGTGCCAGGAAAGATTATGGAGCAGGTCATCCTGAGTGCAATCACACAACACTTAGAGGATGGCCAAGGGATCAGGCCCAGCCAGCATGGGTTTAGGAAGGGCAGGTCCTGCCTGACCAACCTGATCTCCTTCTATGATCAGGTGACCCGCCTGGTGGATGTGGGGAGGCCTGTGGATGTAGTCTACCTGGACCTCAGCAAGGCCTTTGACACCGTTCCCCATAGCAAGCTCCTGGCCAAGCTGTCAGCCCATGGCTTGGATGGGACCACACTGCGATGGGTTAGGAACTGGCTGGAGGGCCGAGCCCAGAGAGTGGTAGTGAATGGTGCCACATCCAGCTGGCAGCCAGTCACCAGTGGTGTGCCCCAGGGATCAGTGCTGGGCCCCATGCTCTTTAACATCTTTATTGATGATCTGGACGAGGGCATCGAGTCCATCATCAGTAAATTTGCTGACGACACCAAGCTGGGCGCAGGAGTTGATCTGCTGGAGGGTAGAGAGGCTCTGCAGAGGGACCTCGACAGGCTGGGCAGTTGGGCAGAGTCCAACGGCATGAGATTTAACACATCCAAGTGCCGGGTTCTGCACATTGGCCACAGCAACCCCATGCAGAGCTACAGGCTGGGGTCAGAGTGGCTGGAGAGCAGTCAGGCTGAGAGGGACCTGGGGGTGCTGGTCGACGGTAGACTGAACATGAGCCTACAGTGTGCCCAGGCAGCTAAGAGGGCCAATGGCATCCTGGCCTGCATCAGGAACAGTGTGGCCAGCAGGAGCAGGGAGGTCATTCTGCCCCTGTACACTGCACTGGTTAGGCCGCACCTCGAGTACTGTGTCCAGTTCTGGGCCCCTCAGTTTAGGAAGGATGTTGACTTGCTGGAACGAGTCCAGAGAAGAGCAACAAAGTTGGTGAGGGGTTTGGAACATAAGCCCTACGAGGAGAGGCTGAGGGAGCTGGGGTTGCTTAGCCTGGAGAAGAGGAGACTCAGGGGTGACCTTATTACTCTCTACAACTACCTGAAGGGAGGTTGTAGACAGACAGATGTTGGTCTCTTCTCCCAGGCAAGCAGTACCAGAACAAGAGGACACAGTCTCAGGCTGCGCCAGGGGAGGTTCAGGCTGGATGTTAGAAAAAAGTTCTATACAGAAAGAGTGATTGCACATTGGAATAGGCTGCCTGGGGAGGTGGTGGAGTCACCATCACTGGAGGTTTTTAGGAGAAGACTTGACAGGGTGCTTGGTGCTGTGGGTTAGTTGCTTGGGCGGTGTTGGATTGGTGATGGGTTGGACGCGATGATCTTGAAGGTCTCTTCCAACCTGGTTTATTCTATGTATTCTATGTATTCTAAATCACTTTGCAGAATTCAAGTTCCTGTCTCTATATCCTGCCCTGTTTGACTGCACCCATGTCCAAGTATTATTTTACCTTTTCTTAATCACCTGATGATTTTACTTCATGAATGCCAAAATCACTTTACAATTACTAATGAATGATTTATTGTGAGATCTGTGCCTGACAAGTAAAAGCTAAGTATCATTTCCTGAAATCACTGATAAGGACACTAAATCTCGGTGGCATGCTGCGATTAGCTTGTGTAATCCCTGGTAGTTTCTGGCAGGTTTGGATCATTTAAAAGATCTTACTATGCTTTTTCCAAAAGGCACCTTGTATTTCATGTTTCTACAGGCAATTTACTGCCCTTTTACCAATGTATTTTAAATAGAACATCATTATTAAATGTGATCATGTTGCCATTAATCATGATTTCAATAATGGTGACACTTAAATATTCATCTGGACTCCTGTTAACAGTTGGTTCCCCACTGAGCTCTGAACTTTGAACATATAACAGAGGGACTTTGTAAGGGTGGAAGGTAGTAGAAGATCAGATACAACAGAACGGGTTATGATCAGTGGCTTGAAGTCCAGCTGGAGGCTAGTTATCTGTGGGATACCCCAGGAGTTGATTCTGGGGTCATTGCTGCTTAACATCTTCATTAATGACATGAATGACAGGGGCAAACACACTCCCAGTAAGTTTGAAAAGAATGTAAAATTGGGAGGAGTGGTTGATACACCAGAGTTACGCTGCCTTTCAGAGAGATTTCAACATGCTGATGGAACTGGCTAACCTCATGGATTTTGACAATGGGGAATGCCAAGTCCTGCACCTCTGAAGAGGACACATGATACCTTAGCACAACCTAGGGGCTGACTGGCTGCAAAGTAGCTTTGCAGAGAAAGGACTGCTCGTCCTGGGAGACAAGAAGGTGACCATGGCCCAGCAATGTGCAGCCACATCAAAGAGGGCCCACAGCAATCTAGGGTGCGTCAGAAAGGCTGTTGCCAGCAGGTCAAGTAAAGTGATCCTTCCCTTCTCCTCAGCAATGGAATGCTGGATCCAGTGTTAGTGTGTACAGAAAAGAGATGGATATAATGAAGCAAGACCAGTGAAGAGTCATGAGAGTATTACAGAAGGAAGACTGAGAAAGCTGGGACTATTCAGCCAGGAGAAGATAAAGCTCTTATTTACACACCCGGCTAAGATCTCTCTGAGGCTGAGAGAAGCAAAAATTATGGAGACTTCCCAGTGACACCCAGTGACAGAACTGGAGGCAACTGGCAGAAATGGAAGCAGAGAAAAGTCCATTTAAACAGAAAACTTTTATTTTTCTTTTTTTTTAAACTTTGGGGTTGCTCAATCACCAGAACAGATTGCCAAGAGAAGTTGTGGAGTCTGCTTTCTTAGAGATAGCTAACATTCAGCAAGAAATGGTCCTGAGTGACATGCTGTAGATTACTCAGCTTTGAGCACAGAGTGGGGCTAGATGTTCTCCAACCTCAACAATTCTGTGATTCTAAAAAAAAACATCAAGCAGGAGGTAATGAGACTACCTTAAACAATGTGATACACAATACAAGCAACATATTTGCTTTTCTAAACTATGGGATATAATGTGAAATGCAGACACAGAAATTGAGAGACAAATTGTCATTCATCAAGGGATGCAGCTCCAGAGCCAGCCCAAACCACAGTGTTGCAGCAGATCTTAGTGCACTGTGAGTTTTCCTGAGGCAGTGAAATGCCAGGGCAGCAGAGAGACTTGCCAGGAGCTGTCAGCTTTTGCTGGATAGGCTGATGAGGCCTGGGCATTGCCAGACAACACACAGAAGTGCACACATATAGAATAGAATAGAATAGAATAGACCAGACCAGGTTGGAAGAGACCTTTCAGATCTTGTTCTGGTGCTGGCTGCCTGGGAGAAGAGACCAACCCCCATCTGGCTACAACCTCCCTTCAGGTAGTTATAGACAGCAAGAAGGTCTCCCCTGAATCTCCTCTTCTCCAGGCTAAGCAGCGCTAGCTCCTTCAGCCTCTCCCCAGAGGGTTTGTGCTCCAAACCCCTCCACAGCTTTGTTGCCCTTCTTTGGACACCTTTCAGCAACTCAGCATCTTTCCTAAACTGAGGAGCCCAGAACTGGACACATGACTCAAGGTGTGGCCTAACCAGTGCTGCATCCAGGGACACAATGACCTCCCTGCTCCTGCTGGCCACACTGTTCCTGATCCAGGCCAGGATGCCATATAAATCACCCTCAGGAGTGCCAGCAACCAGAGCAGACAAGGCTGTTTGTGTGGTAGTTTGCATGGAAGAGCGTGCAGTAGGGGTGTAGTCACTCAACCAGCCCAAGAGGTGAGTCCTCTCTGACTCTAAGCACTGAGAAGTTACATTTGTGTCTTTCAACACTTGGCAGTCATTGTAAGTGCTCATGTGTAACATAAAACTTCCATAACTATACATTCAGAAGAAGTATGCATCTGCTTTTCAAGTGTGATATAATATTTAATACTTTGCCTTTTTTATGTTCTCTTTAAGGAAGAAATATAAAATTGCATTAATTAAGCCTCCAAATTTGTAATAGATTGTTTTAACTGAAGTAAAGAGGGGGAGCAAAACAAGTGGAAAATAGCAATAATATCAGTGACACAGTGGGAAACTGAAACATCTCTCAGTAATAGAGGCAATAAAATTCATCATAAAGTTCACTTTCCAGAATAATGTTATTTTAATGAAGCTGATTCATTTTTGTATCAGAGACTGAGTAAATGTTATAACTATCTGAGTAATAGCATATAGCAGTATATATAATGAATTTAACACCCCAAAACATAGAACTGTTTCTCATCCTGTTCATTAAGGTTGCAGAAGACCTCTAAGTTCACCGTGAACACAACACTACCATGCCTACTAAACCATGTCTTAAAGTGCCATGTTTACACATTTTTTGGACACCTCTATAGATAGCAACTCCACCATACCCATGAACAGCCCTTTCCAATGCCTGACCATTCTTTCAGTAACGAAATATTTTTCTAATTTCCAATCTAAACCTTCTCTGGTGTAACTTGAGGCCTTTTCTATCACTAGCTACTTGGGAAAAAGCAACCAACACCCACCTCACTACAACTTCCTTCCAGCTAGTTATAGAGAGCAGTAAGGTCATCCCTCAGTCTCATTTTCTCCAGACAAAATGATCCCACTTCCATCAGCTACTCCTTGTAAGACCTGTTGTCCAGACTGTTCACCAGTTTTGTTGCCTTTCTTGTAGTGAGGAGTCCAGTGTTCAAGGTGCAACCTCACCCCTCACTGAGTACAGGGGCACAATCACTTACCTAATCCTGCTGGCCACACTATTCCTTATACAGGCTAGGATGCTCTTGGCCGCCTTGACCACCCGAGGAAGTCTGTTAGTGGTCATAACCAATCTAGTACTTGGAAAATCAGCAATACCCCTCCTGCTCTATTAGAGTTTATGACCATCAGCAACTGTCAGATTAACACCATGTTGAAAGACTGGGATTTTCTGTGACTTCTCACCTCACAGAAAGAGAAAAGACAGACTCCCTTGAGGTAAGGAGACAAATGAAAATAGCAGCCTCCTGGTGGAAGATATTCAAAGTGGCTTTCATAAAATTCAGCTGCTGTCTTTAGTTTGAGTAGAATAAAATTCTTGAAGAATTCCATTCCCACCTCATGCAGGTTTTATATATCATATAAAAACTTTCATAAACTTAACCTCCATCTTAAGGTTAGGATTTCTCACCCTTTCTGCCCTAAAATGTCACTATTCAAATAGCAAACCCTTTCCTATTTTCCAGCCTAAATGTACTCACACATAACACTGCTTGGTTTAGTGTTCTTCTTTTCCTGACTGGAGTATATTGAGAGCATTTTGTCTTTCTCTAGGTGATTTCATAGATTGCTACTCAAGTAACACTGCTTTAACACTCCATTCTTTATATCTTATGACAGAAATTTATAGGAAGAATGCTTAATTTACATTATGATCTGAGTACAGAAAAAATAGACCTGTCTCCAGTATTTTTAGGGACTTGTTTTCATGGTTTGTTACTGGCTATTAACCGCTACCAATAGTTTTCCTACAGCAGCAGATATTTACATTCTGCTCAATTTCTGCAGCTTATTTATGTTCAGTCTTTTCAAGCACTCACAAGAAATCATTGGAGGAATTTCCACAGCTACAAAGCAAAGCAGTGGTGGAAATGTATTTTCTAAATATTAGCACCATTCCTCATTGCTTATTTGTTGTGACTATTTCATACTTAATAAACATACAATTTAAATGTGATTTGTCAATCAGATTGATTGTAGGTCAAGCCTGCTTTATGCTAATGTGTTCATTATCATCACCAAAGAGATAGCTTTTGTTAAGTAATGGATGTTGTATACCCTCAAGTGTCCAGGCACTGAAAATATAGCATGTATACATATACCAACATAAGTAACAGTGTCTGGTATTTCTGAAGCTTCTTCTTTAAGGCATTTCACATGCATGTCTTGCATGTTGCATTATTACATTGACATTTTGTCTTTCAATCTGCTTATTCATACAACATAATATGTGATGAAATATATGAAATATTGTTTGTTCTAATGGTATCCTTATCATTTTACTGTCTATGCAGGCATGGCAATGAAACAGGTGCCATACTTTCAAAAACAAGTTTTTCAATAAATATTCCAAACTTTCTTCATAGTCACTTGAAGTATTACCAGCTAATTCATACAGTGGGGGTGTAGTGGATTAACCCTGGTGGGGTGGGGTGGGGTGGGGTGGAGAGGGAAGGGAAGGGAAGGGAAGGGAAGGGAAGGGAAGGGAAGGGAAGGGAAGGGAAGGGAAGGGAAGGGAAGGGAAGGGAAGGGAAGGGAAGGGAAGGGAAGGGAAGGGAAGGGAAGGGAAGGGAAGGGAAGGGAAGGGAAGGGAAGGGAAGGGAAGGGAAGGGAAGGGAAGGGAAGGGAAGGGAAGGGAAGGGAAGGGAAGGGAAGGGAAGCAAAACATAAAACCTGTCAAAATATTAACTGGTCAATATAGATTCACAGTGTAGATAGATGTCAAAAGAGAGATAAATTAAACACTCAAAATATCTATTTGTCTTTATTGGTTATGGAAGATATCCAAAGTCATGCACTAAGATATCCCCTTGCACTTTGCAGGTGACTGAAATTCAGAAAAACTATTCCAGGGGCATGCACAGGACTTGAGCAAATATATATGTATTGATCTTTTCTCTCAAAGAGAAGGCTCTGAGGAGACCTTATTGTGGCCTTCCAGTATGTTAAATGGGCCTACAAGAAAGCTGGTGAGGGACTTTTTAGGGTGTCAGGTAATGGCAGGATTAGGGGGAATGGAACAAAACCAGAAATGGGTAGATTCAGATTGGATGTTAGGAAGTTCTTCACCATGAGGGTGGTGAAACACTGGAACAGGTTGCCCAGGGAGGTGGTAGAAGCCCCATCCCTGGAGTTTTTTAAGGCCAGGCTGGATGTGTCTCTGAGCAACCTGATCTAGTGTGAGGTATCCCTGCCCATGACAGGGGCGTTGGAACTAGATGATCATTGAGGTCTCTTGCAACCCTAACAATTCTATGATTCTGTGATTAATACAGACATGATAGATCACCTTATCAAAGCCAAAGGAAAGAAAGTACCAAAGACTGGTCATCCTCTGGAAGTGTACACATATTCCAAGAGTGTTGCTGGGAAATGAGCATTACCCAATAGTCTCTACATTAATGAATGAGATGGACCTTAAGGTCTCAAAGTTACAAACCAGATACAAACCAGGGAAAGAATATGCTAAATGTACCCAGTTTTGCTATGATTCTATACTCTCCCAAAAAGAAGGAAAGGCAGATATTTTTTCTTAGCTTAATAACATTTTCATGCAACAGATGACTGGGACCAAGTTGCAGGTAATGACACATATATGTAAAGAAAAGAGACATTATGTTTCTTGCTCATCCTGTGTACAACCTGACCCACCCTGGATCACAGATATAGCTTGGATCTACTCTTCCTGAATATGATGAGGGGGATTAGGACCCACAAAGAAGCACAGTTTCTGCAGCTTTTGGTCTGCAGCAGGGAAGAAAACAAGTCTTTGGGTGTTTCTTAAGACCTTCTAAGTAAAAATCAAATTGAAACTGGGAAGCATTCTGATCATGAAAATATCCCTGGACAAAACCAAAGCAGCTTTGAAATCTCTTAAAGGTTTTCCCAGAGCCAGCTCTGTCTCTGGTACTTACTCAGCATTACAATCCACCCTCTTATGTGCTAACAGCATAGAACAACTTTAAATTCATTATCCATCGGATTAAGACCAAAAAAAATTAGTGAACCCAACCATTTTATTGAATTCATTGGTTGCAAGCACAATTGTCAGATGGCTTGCTATACAGCTGTATTTAGTAACTCAAAAGGGAGAAAGGGGGAGGAAGCATTAACTCATACTTTGATCTTTTCCTTATCCTCTTCTGTCACCAGAAGCTTCCAATTGTGAAAGCCATTCCTGCTAGCTCCAATACTTTGAAGGATTATGTCCTTCCCTTTTACCACTTCAAAACTGACTTTCTCTTGGAATGTTTGGACAAAGATTAATCCTTAGTGGGAGGAAGACTGCATATGTTTTGGACAAGCCATTTGACTCCAGGAAAAATTTCTGTCTTGGCTTTTTCTCCCACTGAAAAGGATCAGGCTCAGCTGGGTGAGCTCCAAGAGCTCTGATATAACTACCATGATTGCCTGCAATTGATCATCTGTGGCCATTTCTTTTTGTTAGGTTCCTAGAAACACCAAGGGATTTAAAAGTCCCCTAAAATAGATCAAAAGAGAGCATGGATTTTAGGAGTCTTGGCACCATTAAACTGTACAACTGCTATATTACATAATATGTATTCTTACTATGGTGATACACTTATCCTGTTTTATTAAGCTCCTTTACAGCTGGCTTGAATGCCCAGCCAGTCTTCTGGTGCATTTGGGACCCCTCTTACCACCCACACATTCAGAAGCCTGTAAATAGCCTCTGAAGCAATAAGAGATCTGACCTTATAGTTCCCTCTGGATGTGAGCATAAAATAAATAATCCACTGCAACAGCAGGGTAAGTATTTATGAGTCCCATGAGGGAGTCATACTCAGCATAGAGAACAGTATTTCAGTGAAACACTTCAGATTACACATGCTTGATTTTATTTTCTTACTAATCTCACAAATAAACAAATATCTCTTTTTTTTCTTGTTTTTTTTTCTTTGTTTTTTTTTTTGTTTTTTTTTTGTGTGTGTGATGTTAGCACTGTATTACAGTTTGAAAAAGCATTAAGCTAACTTGAGGAATACAAGCTGCTTCTGAAATATTTCTTTCAGTCTAAAGTTTGGATATTGTCTCACTTGTAAAATCAAATGTCTACCAGTCAAACCTTTCACAGCTTCACTTATACAGAATATGTCTCTGCTGTTGTGTTCACTTTGCCTGCATTAAGCTTTATAAAGTAGTCTGCTGGCCACATATGAAATATACATGTGTTATTTCAAGTCTCTTTATTCCCACCAGCTGTCATAGTTTTCCCTATTAGAGTAATATTTGTCCTCTACTTCAGAGATTTGTTTTATTATATCCAGGTTATGTATCTACTTTTAATAATCTTCCCATTCCATTCTCTCACTTCTTTCTTTGTTATTTTGCCATCTTCTCCCCAATATTTATCTTATGCATGTATATTTTTTCTTCTGTTAATATGTACTTCCACCAAAATTTCTCATCATATTTGTTTCCTTGTATTTTTCTCTCCTTGTATTTTTTTCCTCTGAGATTTATGTTATTACTCTTGTCAAGTGTTCACATCACACTCACTAGATGTCTCTTTTATGTGTTGATTTTAATATTTATTTTGCCTTGACTTTTTCCTTTGTGGTAAATGCAATAAAATATCATTCTGCTTCTCATATTGCTTCTCATACCACTGTATAGCAGAAATCTATACTGATGACATGCTAACTAGATCAACCTCATTGCCCCTTTCAGCAGAACAAGAGGACAGAGTCTCAAGCTGCACCAGGGGAGCTTTAGGCTGGATGTTAGGAAGGAGTTCTTCCCAGAAAGAGTGATTGGCCATTGGAATGGGCTGCCCAGGGAGGTGGTGGAGTCACCATCACTGGAAGTATTTAGGAAGAGACTTGATGGGGTGCTTGGTGACATGGTTTAATTGATTAGATAGTATTGGAGGGTAGGTTGGACTCAATGATCTCAAAGGTATCTTCCAACCTGGTTAATTCTATTCTATTCTATTCTATTCTATTCTATTCTATTCTATTCTATTCTATTCTATTCTATTCTATTCTATCTAAAACAGTGATGAACTTAAGGGTTACAGAGACAGAAAAAAGACCAAATGTCTCTACCACAATCTTGGTGTCTCCATTATTTTTTTTTTGTTAGTTCACCTGCAATCTTATATGTCAATACATGGTGAAAATGTGAGTACATGCATAGGAGAGAAGACTTGGAAGTTCTCCTCTTGATAGCAGGTCTCTCCTTAATCTCCCATCCTGTCATTCCTATTCTTTTATAGCCCTCCTTAATGAATAATGTGCACCTTGTTCCGACTGATGGAAGGTGACTTATGTTTTCTCATGATTCCTACAGTTCAACTAATTTCATTAATTAACTAGTAAAGCTTAGCGACAGGTGCACTTCTTTAGATATGTATGGCTAAACCACAATTTAATCTATAAACCATAATAATTGCTTAAGCTGTAAAGGAAAGGTGGAGTCATTGTCTTCTCTTTGCAGGTCATCTATGTCTATTGTCTCCACTGCAAAATAGCACTTACTCCTTCAACCTGACATTCCTTGATATAACCAAGAAATAATTTCCCATTTATGTACACAGGGAAAAGATCATATTATGTTCTCCTTTGCTATTTTCCTTTTTATTTCGTTAATTCACCCTTCAGTCTTGTTCACTCTTGCTTTCTTCACCTCCTTTCTCTATTTTCAGAATGTCATTAGAAATCTTATTACTGTGAGAGGACTGACAGACTGCTAATAGGTTCAGAACTCAGCATCAGGCAGGTAAAATACTCTGCCTTTTCAGAATGACTCAGGAGGTCACTATGACATCTCCAAATATCAGCAAATCCAAGGAACTTTAAATAAAGAACAGTTTATTTGAAAAAAGGAGCAACTAGGATATTGTTTTAAAGCTGAAGCGGTATGAGAGTTCATTTTGTACTGGAGTTGGCAGGTGGGTTATGAGGAAAACTGAGAAGCAGTTTTTTTCTAAGAGAACTGGAAAACTGAATAACCTGAAATATGTGCGGTCCCAAATCAGTTGAAGATGCTTCTTTCAAAAGCAGGTTCATTTTCAGTTTGCAGGTGTTGGTGGGAAGTGTTCCTGAAAAAAACCCGTAACGTTTCACAACTTTTGCCTTGTATCTCAGGCGTATACTTGTCATCCAAATTCTAAACTTCTAAAGGGTATGTTCACCTCCAAGCCCCTGTACTGCCTCCTACGTAGTCTGCAGCCCACTTTGACAACTCATCTCCAAAAAGAGTGATTCAAGGGCCTCACTGCTAGCTCAATTCAAACTAACCTGGTTATTTCTATTCTATTCTAAAGTAGTCCGTTTCCACTTTATACTACAAGAGGACAAAATGGTGGAATAAAAACAGTTACTGTATTTTGAATGTGAAGAGGAAGACAATGCCAAGATTAACAGAATGTGGAACAGGATTCTGCAATCCATCACTACCTTCATCTCAGCTGGAGGTGAGGCTGTTGAACAGCTGTGTTGGGATTTCTGCAGAGAAAGGAGAAAGAACCTGGACAAACACAAAAGGAAAGCATGCTTCACTGAAAGGTGTCTTGAGAGAGGAGGGGTTAAGAAGGACTCTGCTATGTCATTCAGACTATCCTCAGTCAGTCAATCCCTAGGACACGACTTACTCATATTTTTCTGTTTGGCATGTTACACTGTACCTGAAGGAAACATCACAGAAGGCATTTTACCCTTCTTTGTAGCAAGTGTGTCTCCAAACAAATGGAAAGCAGTCTGATTCACAGTATTTTAGATTTTATTTCTGATTATAGCATAGCATAGCATAGCATAGCATAGCATAGCATAGCATAGCATAGCATAGAATAGAATAGAATAGAATAGAATAGAATTAACCAGGTTGGAAAAGCCCTTTGAGATCATCGAGTCCAAGCTATCATCCAACACCATCTAATCAAGTAAACCATGGTACCAAGCACCCCATCCTGTCTCTTCCTAAACACTTCCAGTGATGTTGACTCCACCACCTCCCTGGGCAGCACAGTCCAATGGCCAATCACTCTTTCTGGGAAGAATTTCTTCCTAACATCCAGCTTAATCCTCCCTTGGTGCAGCTTGAGACTGTGTCCTCTTGTTCTGGTGCTGGTTGCCTGGGAGAAGAGACCCACCCCCACTTGGCTACAACCTCCCTTCAGGTACTTGTAGACAGCAATAAGGTCTCTGAGCCTCCTCTTCCGCGGTCTAAGTAACCCCAGCTCCCCCAGCCTCTCCTCATTTTGATTCTTGACATGCATTCTTCACATTGATTGTTGATTTCTATTTAGCACCATGCATTCAGAAGGAAACTACGTATGCAAAATGCATAGAACAAGCTCATAGAAATATCTCAATGCTTCCTCCACCAAGCTTAAGGATAGATTTTTTTTTAAATGCTTGGTTGTATGGTTTAGTTGATTGGGTGGTGTTGGATGGTAGGGTTGGACACGATGATCTCGAAGGTCTCTTCCAACCTGGTTAATTCTATTCTATTCTATTCTATTCTATTCTATTCTATTCTATTCTATTCTATTCTATTCTATTCTATTCTATTTTCACTTGAAGGCAACATGTCTTTCAGAAACAGGGAACTTAGAAGAAGTAGCAGGTCAAAGTTAACATAACACTATACCTCTAAAGAATTACAAGACCAGTTTCCAATGTATTGGACAAATTGATATGGTAAGTTTCCTCTATTGATTACATATATTACTATGTCTGGAATCAAAGATATTCAGGAAGTTGATTAGAAAATATACCTTTCAGCTATATTGCTTTCATCTTATCTGAACCTGATACTTTAAGCCATGGCTGTGCATAATGAGGCAGAATTGTATTAATTTGCTTCACACTGAAGAGTTTGACTAAAGAGTAAAATGTTCAAATATACACTATCTTGGTCACTGCTTTTTGCACTTTTCTAGTCCTTACTATGCTTTTCCTTCTAGAGGCTTAGCATTTCTGTGCAAGAAAAATATAAATATTTAAAACATTGTGGAAAAAATGTGAATAATTATTAGGAGTACAAGTTGGGAATGAAGAATTTAGTTTCACTTCTGTGTTTTATTTAAGAATATGAAAGGGATAAATGACAGCAAATGAAAGCTGTCTTTTTGCTTAAGTAAAAAAAAAGTCCCAGAGGCATGTGGGCACAGCAACATGAAAACTTGAAAAAAAGAAGAGTTCAAAATTTGAGTATTACAATATTTTAGCTTAGATTATCCATTTCCTTCTTCAAAGTAATTATTCCTTTCTTCATGGCTCCTTAATGTGGAATACTTTCCAAGTAGCATCCATCTGATTTTTTCAGAAGATTTTTTTTTTTGTTATTATTATTGATGTGAATAACCAAATGAATTGTGAAAGCAGGATTGTTGTTACCTTCAGGTAGTAGTGGGAGTGGAAATATTGCTATTTTCACAACTCTAGAACCGATTCTATTATGTATAAATTGGAATTTGATTTAAGCATGTAATTTATACCTGTATGATTTAAGCCAAGTCTTTAGTTTAAATTTCCAACCCATGATTAATAGAACTGTCTAGTAAATCAGTCTATTTTTCTTTAACAAATAAACTCTTTCAGGTAATAGATCTTAATACCCAGAGTATATGAAATCCTGACTTAATAAATTACAGATATGTCTTAAAATCAGTCATACTGCTTGTAAATCAGCAATGCTACTTTAAAAATTGCCATACTCCTGGAAAAGGTGTAAGACAAACGTTTCTTACTTTATGTATGCATATTTAATTTAGGTATTTAAGGTTAAAGCAATCATAAAGATGTTTCTAAAATGGTTATTTGAAAAACAGCACCTTAAAAAGATGGTAGAGCAGACAGGGAGTTTTATTAGTATTCATAAATGTGCACCTTGCCATTTGTAACTGTCTTTGTACTCTCCCCTCTGCACAGGCTGCCTATCAGAGTTGTAGAATGCTGTCAAGACTGTTGCAGGTCTGATGCTTGTTTTTCTCCTGTTTGCTTTTTTCAAATATGCCCTTGCCAGCCTCAGTAGCAA
Organism: Dryobates pubescens; assembly: GCF_014839835.1. NCBI lineage: Eukaryota > Metazoa > Chordata > Aves > Piciformes > Picidae > Dryobates > Dryobates pubescens. The sequence goes on along the minus strand of NC_071618.1, from coordinate 36,506,590 downwards.
GAGATGGACTGCTTCAGTTTATTCATTCCCACGTGCTGTTGTGGAGGTTGAGGCTAAACCACAGTTTACAACCTCCAACTCTGAGTAGGTGGTAAAAGTGAGAGGAACAGATTAACAGACTCAAAAATACTGAAAGCAACACACTTTTTTCCCCCTAATATTCTTCAGTTAATTTCTGCTTCTCTTGAGTTTAGTGGAAGTATTTGTAAATAATCTCATACATGCCTTTCAGTCAGCTAATCAGAGTGTTCTTTTAGAGCTGACTCCAGCGTATGTAGGAAAACTCAGTAAAATCTTTCTCTAAAGTTCTTGAACATTTATGTTTGGTGTGATTTAGTTTTGTATTTAGAGAAATGGTATTCTTGTACATGGTTTTGGTTTTGATTGGTTGGTTAAGTTTTCAGGAAAGGAGAGCTGATTTTTCAGTTAGTATAAAATAATGGTATATAGTATTTAGACTAGACTAGACTAGAATAGAGTAGAATAGAATAGAACAAAACAGGTTGGAAAATAGAATAGAATTAACCATGTTAGAAAAGGCCTTTGAGATCATCGAGTCCAACCTATCTTCCAACACCATCTAATCAACTAAACCATGGCACCAAGCACCTCATCCAGTCTCTTCCTAAACACCTCCAGTGATGGTGACTCCACCACCTCCCCAGGTAGCCCATTCCAATGGCAAATCACTCTTTCTATGAAGAACTTCTTCCTAACATCCAGCTTAAACCTCCTCTGGTGCAGCTCAAGACTGTACTATATATAATATATATATATAATATTATAAACTATAATTAATTCCAGTTCAACTTGTTTAAACTAGATATAGTTATTGAAATGCTTTCATCGCTGTTCCTTACAATTCCTTATACTGGTTTTCAAATGTTATAAAGCTCTATATACAGAAGACTTTCTTTGTCTGTCCCCTATCAAAACCCATAATACCTCCTGCACATCTCAAAACTAATGAATTTTTCATTTGAGATAGGAAAGACTCAAGTTCTCATCTTCATTCATTCTGCACTTCTCCCATGCTGGACCAGCACCACGATCAGAAGGCTGCTGGAGGGAGCAACAGAAAAAAAAAAAAAATGCCTTTGAGTTTTCCCTATTTCACTTTTCATAGATATTATGTAAAGATATAATCACCAAAAGGTGAGTACCCACTGAAAAAAAAAAAAAAAAAAAAGAAAAAAAGTAGAACTTTGGGACAGACACATACGGTCTACTTTAGCATTCCCTCTCCCTCAATTCAATAAGAATTCTTAAATATAATTTTTTCTTCTCTGTAACCAATAATCTCAGTGGAAATGGAATAGAATAGAATAGAATAGAATAGAATAGAATAGAATAGAATAGAATAGAATAGACCAGACCAGGTTGGAAAAGACCTTCAAGATCGTCATGTCCAACCCATCATCTGACACTATCTAATCAACTAAACCATGGCACCAAGCACCCGATCAAGTCTCCTAAATACCTCCAATGATGGCGACTCCACCACCTCACTGGGCAGCCCATTCCAATGACCAATCACTCTCTCTATGAAGAATTTCTTCCTAACATCCAGTCTAAACCTCCCTTGGTGCAGCTTGAGACTGTGTCCTCTTGTTCTGGTGCTGGTTGCCTGGGAGAAGAGACCAACCCCCACCTGGCTACAACCTCCCTTCAGGTAGTTGTAGAGAGCAAGAAGGTCTCCCCTGAGCCTCCTCTCCTCCAGGCTAAGCAACCCCAGCTCCCTCAGCCACTCCTCATAGAGCTTGTGCTCCAAACCCCTCACCAGCTTTGTTGCCCTTCTCTGGACACCTTCCAGCAACTCAACATTGATTAAGAATTTCTGCCAAAAAAAAATTTTGTCAAGAAACCACACATCCTATCAAGCTTTATTTATAGCATATTCCCTCTCACAAATTAATTTTTTTCCTTTCATTTAACTAAAAATATAAAAACAACTGAAAAAGAAAGAAAAAAGAAAAATTAATAATGAGAGAAGTTCTAATTTTTGGTAGATTTTTGATGTAGTATTTAATCAGACAGATTTAGCTTTTTGTTGTTGTTGGCATTCTTTTTTTTTCCTTGTTAATAATTTTTAGTGCCTTCACACATTAAAGAATCTTTATAGCCAGGTTTTCAGGCATTCTTTTTTCTGCAATTATTATCTAAGAGACTAGGTACAGAGACGCTCCACAGATTCACAGATTGCATTGGGTTGGAAGGGAGCCTCAAAGGTCATCTGGTCCAACGCCCCTGCAGTGAGCAGGGACACTTCCAACCAGATTAGGCTGCCCAGGGCCGCATCAAGTCTTATCTTACATGGCTCCAGGCACAGGGCCTCATCCATATCCCTGGGTAACCTGTTCCTGTATTTTACCACTCTCTCATTGTAAAGAACTTCTTCCTTATGTCCAACCTAAATGTACCCTGCTCCAGATTAAAACTATTGTTACTTGTCCTATCTCTGCAAGCCCTTCTAAACAGTCTTTCCCCAGTCTTTCTGTTGCTTGTGTGAATTTTAATTTCACATTGGTCTTAAAACAGTTGAGATAGTATGTGCTCGTTTCTGGAAGACTGATAGCTCTCAAGATCAGAAATTTTCCATAAGCAGCAAGAAAAAAATAAAATTACATAATGTTTTGGTTTTTTTTTTTATATACAACCACTTTGAAAAACAGGACACAGTCATTGAGAAACCACTGGTTTTGAAATGTGCTGGAAATTTTCTGGGAATAAGGACCACCATCTTTCTGAGGCCACTTCTTTTGGAGGTAATTTCTCTTTTTTGTTTGTTTCCAGAACCAGCCCTTCTATTTGTCATCCTAAGTTCCCAATTTTCCCTAAACAAACATCCTGTGTGTAAAAACACATTATCTGATCAGCTTGCTAATTTGTGGTTCTCTCTCCTGCCTTTTTATTAACTGAAATATTTGGAATCTTCCATGTCACAGTATCACAGTATCACAGTATAACCAAGGTTGGAAGAGACCCCAAGGATCATCATGTCCAACCTGTCCCAACACACCCCACAACTAGACCATGGCACCAAGTGCCACGTCCAATCTCCCCTTGAACACCTCCAGGGACGGCGACTCCACCACCTCCCTGGGGAGCCCATTCCAATGACGAATGACTCGCTCGGTGAAGAACTTTTTCCTCACCTCGAGTCTAAACCTCCCCTGGCACAGCTTGAGACTGTGTCCCCTTGTTCTGGTGCTGGTTGCCTGGGAGAAGAGACCAACCCCTTCCTGTCTACAACCACCTTTCAGGTAGTTGTAGAGGGCAATGAGGTCAGCCCTGAGCCTTCTCTTCTCCAGGCTAAACAATCCCAGCTCCCTCAGCCTCTCCTTATAGGGCTTGTGCTCAAGGCCTCTCCCCAGCCTTGTTGCTCTTCTCTGAACACGTTCAAGTGTCTCAATGTCCTTCTTAAACTGAGGGGCCCAGAACTGGACACAGTACTCAAGCTGTGGCCTAACCAATGCAGAGTCCAGGGGCACAATGACCTCCCTGCTCCTGCTGGCCACACTATTCCTAATACAGGCCAGTATGCCATTGGCCCTCTTGGCCACCTGGGCACACTGCTGGCTCATGTTTAGGCGGGTGTCAATCATCACCCCCAGGTCCCTCTCTGTTTGTCTGTTTAGTTCAGGTGTTACAAGCATTTACAGCCAGCTATATCAGTTCCACGTAGCAAATAGCAGACTTCTTTTTAGGAATTTGAAACTTTGAGTACTCACACTCCCAAACGTATATCCAATTATATATCCAACCTGCCTCCAGTGATCATTTACAGTTTAACACCTACAACACAAACACCTCACCACACAGAGTTTACTTTAACGTTGGTTAAATAAAAGATGCAAGTAAATATCTTCTAACAGTGGGAGTAATTAAATTCCCAAGTGAATAAAAAAGAAATTACTGAAAGTCAAATAGGTCATTCCACAAGTGGAAAGAACTTTTTTTTTCTGCATCTGGGCTGGAATGATCCTCACAATCAACACAGACTGCGAGATGAGGTGTTAGAAAGCAGCCCTGTGGAAGAGGATTTGGGGATGCTGATGGATGAGAAGCTGGACATGAGCAGACAGTGTGCACTTGCAGCCCAGAAGGAAAATTACATCCTGGGCTGTATCAAAAGACGCATTACCAGCAGATCCAGAGAGGTGATTCTGCCACTTCACTCTGGTGAGATCTCACCTGGAGTACTGTGTACAGGTCTGGAGCACTCAATATATGAAGGACATGGCCTGATGAAGAGGGTCCAGAGGAGCACCTCTGCTACAAGGACAGCCTGAGGAAGCCGGGGTTGTTCATCCTGGAGAAGAGTAGGCTCCAGGGAGACCTAATAGCAGCCTTCCAGTACCTGAAGGGGGCCCACAGGAAGGATGGAGGGAGACTGTTTATAAAGGGCTGTAGTGACAAGATGAGGGGCAATGGCTTCAAACCAGAGAAGGGCAGATTTAGATTGCATATCAGGAAGATGAGCATTGCTATGAGGGTGGTAGAACACTGGAACAGGCTGCCCAAGGAGGCCCCTTCCCTGGAGATATCCAAGGTAAGGCTTGATGAAGCCCTGGGCAGCCTGGTCTAGTCGAGGATGCCCCTGTTGACTGTGGGGAGGTTGGACTAGACGACCTTTGGAGGTCCCTTCCAGCCTGGACCGTTCTATTATTCTATGATTCTATTGTTTGGGGGTAAAAGTGTGTATTGAAGAATGGAAATAATAATAATCATAAGTCATAAAAAAGCCTCAGGTAGATGTTCAAAATCCATGTATGTTCTGAGAACAGCACAGAAGATAAGACTTATGAATGAGATGAAAAAAAAATTTGCTTCAAAATAAACAAAAAAATGATTTTCTGTAAATTTTAAGCCACAGAAAGTTTTAAGAAAGAGGGAAAAAAGGCTGGATAAAGTGTAATTATCATTGTGCTTTTATGTTGCTTGTGTGAATTCTCATTTCACATTGGTCTTAAAACAGTTGAGATAGTATGTGCTCGTTTCTGGAAGACTGATAGCTCTCAAGATCAGAAATTTTCCATAAGCAGCAAGAAAAAAATCAAATTACATAATGGCTGTACTTACTGATATTGCAAGCAGAGTAATATCTAGAAAATATTTGATTTAGTTTGAAACTGCACATGAACTTACCATACTTTATTTTTGAAAATATCTATTTTTTTTTAATTCTATGATGTATCCACTATAGTTAATTTTAATATATACCACGAGAAAGACTTTTTAAAAGTGAAGGTTATTTGGATATGATTTTTAATTTAACAGGCCTACATTTTTACCTCCTGTTAAATTTATTTTTAGTTTGGGCTTTTTTTTTTTTTTTTTTTAATACAACCACTTTGAAAAACAGGTCACAGTCATTCAGAAACCACTGGTTTTGAAATGTGGTGGAATTTTTCTAGGAATAAGGACTAATAGAGCAATTACAAAAGCTTATGCACATGTGACAGTTTAGGCTGTGCCTTTAAGAAAAAGATAGCTGCGGAATTCTCTAGCTGAAGAACCCTGAGAGCCCTGAGTCAACTGAGAGTCCCTGATTTTCCCTTTCTTCACTTCATCTGCAAAGAGACAACCTGTTTTCTGTTTTCTTGTTTCCTGATTTTTCTTGGACTTCTGAATCATCTACATCTGAGAACAGCTGGGATGGACTGTGAACTTTACTTATGAATTGTAGATATTATTTTAGATTGGATGGAACAGTACTAACAGCCAATGAAATTAGAAGGGAAGGATTGTGACAGTTTAGGCTGTGCCTTTAAGAAAAAGACAGCTGTAGAATTCTCTGGCTGAATGTTTGGGTGTAAAAAAGGAAAACAAAGATTGATTCTAAATGAATTTCATTGGTCAGATGTGAGAGGTACCATAGCAAATATCTCTCACATTATTTTCTCACTCACTCCAGCTTCAGTCTGTCTGACTTTTTGTTTCTTGGCCAGAGAGCATATAGCTGACCCTGGGCTGAACCTGATAAGAAAAGAGAACTAACTTTTTAACAACTGCTTTGAGCTAATGAATTTCCCTTAATATCCTTTTCTCTCTTTTTCTCCCTTTTTGCCTAATTAACTACTAGGGGAAAGGCAAGGAAGGGGAGCGAGGTTTGGGGGGAACCAGAGATGGGATCCTCCTGCAAGGGGGATTCCTTTGTTTGTGTTCTTTCCTGTAAATACTTGTATGCTATTGTAAATACTGTATGTTTTGTATATATTCATTACATTTCATGATTGCTTGTAAAATACAGCTTTCCATTCGCTTCTCCGGCTGAGTTTAGCTGTGCTTTAGCATCACACCACTACAGCACAGAAAGGTAGGTTCACATCTATTATTTCAATGCTCTCCTCTCTGCAGTATCCCACTAACTTCAGTGGGAAACTTAATTGAGTTCAGTGAAAGACAGAAAGTTTATCAGAATCAAAATGCACAAAGTCTCTTATAGTTTTGTATGCTCTTCAATTCTACTGTCCAATCAGTGACAAAATGTTCGCTTGTGTATTTAGGAATGTGTAAATTGTTATTCTGAAATATAAAAGCTGCCTTGGTTTAGATGGTTGATTTGAAAAGGACAAATCAAAACCCTAAGCATAATGGAAAATAAATAATTAACCTCAATAACAAAAATAAAATTAAAGCAGATAGAAAAACATATGCTAACTAAAATGCAGATGTAATTTGTTGTGTAAAGAGAAATCAATAAACCCTATAATTTCAGATTCTCTTTTTGCTTATCTGTTTTACCTTAAATAAATTGCAACATTTTAAGTTACAAATATGAGCATGACTTCACTGAATACTCTAAGTAGTGGAAGAATGTAACGTGTCCAGGTAGATAAAGCCCCAGCAGCAATGAGCCATAAATGACACCTTAAATGTACTACTGAAGTGAGCATAATATAAGGCAGAAAAGGAGGTTTGCTATAGTTAATTATGGTGATCTTGTCTTACTCATCAAGCTCCTATTCATCAATATTTCATTTGAACACACTCACTATATTTTTTTCAGCAATTTTCTCTTCTAGAGTCTTGAAAAAAATCAATCTGTATCCAAACTTGACCAGCTTTGCAGCCACTGATGCAATATTAAGCAAGAAAAAACAGTGGCAAAAAAACCCAAACAAACAAAAAAAAAACAAATAAAACCAACCAACACCAGCAAAAAACCCCAAACTGCATCCATTTTCTACATTTTGAACAAGCTTTTCATTAACTCTCTGATGTTCTGGGGTCTGGAATGATGTTTTATTTCTACTCAAAGATGTGCTGTCTGAAACTGATCCCACTGAGATGAATAGGAAGTGGTTTGTTTGTTTTCTCTCTGTTCTTTGGTCTGTCTTTTCTAAACTCCTGACTGTTGAAAGAGAGTTAGGAGACCAAAACAAATGACCAACTATTCAAAATTTCAACTGTTATCTTGGCAAAGATTTTGGATATAGATTGCTCTGTTAGAAGAATAGGATCATAAAACTCTCTTCACTGTCATTATTGGTTGCAAAAGCTTAGAAGATCAAGAAATACTGGATATGTTAGTTCTTGTAATTTAATTAACACTACTGATTTCCATTACCACTCTCCTCACACTTAGCAGCTACACATTCATCTCTCACCTTCAATGAGAAATGGATACCTTTAGGAAAAAGATTATAAAGCCAAGAGTTGGAGCCCTGCAGCCCATAGTTATGGGCCCGTGCTGACTTCACAGAGCAATTAGAAACAGTCTATCTGTTATGCTACCCTGTGTACACATTTTTATGAAGTGTATAAATCTTACTTCAAAAGATTCACAGTGAAAGTATTTGTGTGGAGCATTTCTTCTCCAATACTAGCTTCAGTGTTCTATTAAATAAGTATTGAAAATTCCTTTGCAAAGGGCCATAAAACCTTAGCATGATTCAGTGTTATAAACAAAAATACTACAATGTGCAGTTCTGAAACTATTTGAAATTGAAGAAATCCAGTATTAATCAACCCAGTTAAGAGCTCTGTAGAGAAGAGTTTCAAACACATTGTTTCTCCTATGTGAAACAACAGATCTGATATCACTCCATATATCAGGGTAATTTAATGTCCATGAACAAGCCAGATAAACACACTTTTCATTTTTTCTTCTTATTTAATCTTTGTGAATTGAAGCACAGAGTCACTTTCAGACATACTAATATTTCCTTCAACCAGATAATTTTACTTTATAGGTCAAATATAAAGAATTGCAAGGGGCTTCCTGGCTTAGACGTTTCAGATATTTGCTATCACAGATAATTGCCGCATTCAATCCATTCATAAAATAATCTCTTTTAATAATAATTAGGAGTTTGTTTCTTTCACATTGCTGCTGCCAGAAAGCTATTCCAAATCTCTGTTCCTCTATTTCTTAGAAATTCGTTTAGCCTTAATGTTGAGACAGCATTTGAACACTTTCAAATAACATGCAAAAGGTTAACTTGCTGTTGCCAAAGCAATTTATTGTATATCCCATTTATCTCTGAGCTTTCTTTCAGTTTATCCTTTCTCTCAAAAGCCTTCTGTAATCCAGCTGCTTTTCTACAATTTGATATTATCATTAACTCCATAGAATTATTAAAAGAAAAAAATTCCCCTAGGCCAGAAATTGTGGGGGGGATTAAGATGTTGTGTCTGAGTTAGGCATCTAGTAGCCTATGAGTGCTCTTCTCACTTGGTATAATTCATATATTTCTCGAGAATATTGTTCAATCCATCCTGTCCCCATGTTTGCCATTCTAAGTGCAAGATGATACAATAGGTATGTTCCTTATTCTGTCCTCTTGTATGGAAAAAAAAAAATCATTTTTTTCATAGACCAGCAGCCCTAGTCAGCATTTGCAGTTCAACTTAGTCTAGTGCTAGCTAAGCCAAATTCCATAAACATATCTACATAAACACAGTACACTCTACAGAACATCTCAGAAACCTGACATTAAAAGGGGCATTTTCCAAAAGAGTATCCTGTATTATATTGCTACAAGCACAGCGTGGACCATTTGCATATTTCCTGCGATATTAATGAGATTTTTAGTCTTAAAGGACTGCAGAATCAACTCTCCTAACAGCTAAGCAAAAAGATCTTCAAGTCTGGTTCATATTTTATGCATTTCTGGCAGTACATTTAGAAGTGATCATGTGCTGGCACTCAACTTCTATGCTATCACTGAAAAATCAACAGGGATATATAAATGTTTCACCTAAAGCCAAACCAAACCAAAACAAAGAACCCTGAAAAAAATAGTAAAATTTTAATGCTAGTGAGAAGCCTGTAAAGAAAAAGATGAAAATATAAATTCACTGTATTTTTTTCCAATGTTTGCCTTCATTTTAGAAAATATGTTTAGATATTCTCATCTAGAATTTTTTAGCTACTACTTCCTGTTCCTCCTTTGTCAAGCAGATCAAAGAGCTCTCTGGCATTCAGTACCTTCTCTCTGCAATAGTGCTTAAACATTTCTGACAGTTTCAGGCTGTGCCTTTAAAAAAGACAGCTGCAAATTTCTGGGCAAATCCACAGTTGGGTGTAAAAAAGGAAAACAAGAGATTATTCTAAATGAATATCATTGGTCAGATGTGAGATGTACCCTAGCAATATCTCACATTCTTTCTCATTCCATCTCTCTCTCTGCTGGTATGCATGTCTGTCCTGGAAAGAGACCTCTTATCAGCTGAACTTGAGATAAGCATTACTAACTTCTTAACAATGTTTTTTGAACTAACTGAAATTTCCCTAACATCTCTCCTTTTCTATTTTCTTCTAATTAACTAGAGAAAAAAGGGGAGAGAGAGGTTAGGGGGAAGTGGGGCAGAATCCTCCTGCCCAAGAAGGATTTCTGTGCTGTTTTTCTCTTTGTAAATACCTTAATAATATTGTAAATACTGTATATTTTGTACATATTCATTACATTCCATTATTGCTTGTAAATACAGCTTTCATTTGCTTCCCCAACTGAGTTCAGCCAAGTTTTTGTTGATGTGGATGAGTTAAACCATCACAGAATTGTATTCAAGCAACCATTCAGTCTTCTCTTTTCTAAGACAGACAACACTTTTCAAGAGTTACAATACAATACATTTTCTCTAACTTAAATGACTTGTAATATTGTTGCTGTTGTTTTACTTGCTTGCTGTATTCTCTTTAATTTGTCAACCAGCCTTAAGAATCACGATATCACAAGTCTATACAAAAGTCTCCTACTACTAATCTTCAGTATGTAGCGTTAAAAGCTTTTTTGTTACTCCCTCGGTTACTGCAACCTCAATCTCCGGTCTTTTCTGCTGGCAATGGAGGAGGGGGAGAATTGGGGAATGAAGCTGATCCTGGGAAGCAAGGAAGAGTGGGGCAAATTTTTTTTAAGATTTAGCTTTTATTTTTCTCCTTAAGCTACTCTATATTTTTTTCTTCAATAAACTAAACTAATTTCCCTAAGTTGAATCTCTTTTGCCCATAAAGGGAAATTAGTTTAATTATGTGAATGATCTCTTCTTGACCCTGTCTCAACCTGCAAGGCTTTTGTTACATTTTCTCTCCCCTGTCCAGCAGATGAGAGGAATGATAGAATGAATTTCATGGGCACCTGGTATCCAGCAGTCAACCCACCATAATCACCTTTAAAAGCATTTTTCATAACACGTCTTTCCAAGATACAATCTCTGCTCATTGATTTGTTTGATGTATATATTGGGCTCTCAGCAATCTGCAACAGCTAAAGTTTAACTCCCTGCCAGGATCTTTCTGGAGCAAATTAGTGAGTTCCCTCCAAAGCAAACTCACCAAAGTGAACTCACCTTCATGATCTCATGTATACATATATCTTCAGATTCATGAAATAAGAATATTGCCCTGTAATTATGCAGTACAGCTCTTAGGTTGATTAAAACTGAAGGGAACATGGACAAAACAAGCTTTGTCAATTCATATCGCGTGAGGACAGTCCAGGCAGTCAGCTTCTAAACAGTTCAGGGATCATTAACGATAGTAAACATCCTTAACACCTGCCTTAGGAGTGCTTAATTCTCATGTTAGGTAAAGATATTAAAAAGCAATTGGATTTTTCTATAGAATTCCCTTGGGAAGGACTTCAAGTATTTTTCCCCATTCAAAATGATATTTTTAAGAAGTGCTTTTAATTCATTCATTAACTCATATATTGTGTGCTATGCTGATATTATATAGCATTCATTTTTAAATCAGAATATTTTGTCATGCTGTCAAACCTCTGATAAATGTCTAATATTATTAGATATATGTTTCTAACTTTATCAACAAGGCTTTTACTATCAGGAACAAGAACCATTTCCCATAGATATGTACTAGCACGTAATTAAATCCATGTACCTTATTCCTCAGACAGTTTAATTCCACTGAAGGTTTTTGATTGTTTTCCATTGGATTGCTTTCAGATGAAGTGTTACATTTACTCAATCATAACACTTGCTTTGTTCATTTGCTTTTAGTTGACATAATAAAAGACTTTTATTTCCTTCATATCCTCAGATATGTTCATTAAAAAGATAGACAAAATATAGATCTTGTAAGGTGCCTTTTCCTGGTCTCTGACAGTAAGGCAGACTTTAACTAAAGTTGTTCTTGCCCATTGAAGCAACGTGGTTTATCAACAAAAATATCTATTTTAAATAATGTTTCTTTCTTTGTATTTTTCTGGGTTGTTTGGGTTTTTTTAATCCTTTACTTAGCATTCTGATTAATTCTGGGAAACTAAGCCCTCTGAAAAGTAAAGTAGATATATGTTTCTGACAGTAACCTGGTAACATTACAGCCTAGAATAGAATAGAATAGGATAGGATAGAATAGAATTAACCAGGTTGAAAAAGGCCTTTGAGATCATTGTATGTGATCATATTAGTCCTTGAAACTTGCTTGGATATTAAAGGCAAGCCACAATCTTGTTCCCATATGCAGACAATGGAATTTTATTTATTTCCCCCATCCTCTCAGGTTTTGCTGAACAAGTTGCAATTTATAATCTGAACATTCCAATGACATGACCTCTCCAGATCTGAGCAATACCACTCATATCAAATTTCTTCTAATTAGCATCAAATCCCAGTTCCTCATGCATGTTTTTCAGATTACTAAAACTTCATAGGAAACAACCAAAAAACTTCCTTTTCTTGGACAAATTGTTCCAATATTCTTACAGCAGGTAGAATTTACATCTGTCTTTCACATTGAAATTAAAGACAATGAGTAGATTTTATTCCCATTTAGGCTCAAACCTGTTATTTTAATGTTATGATATCTAATCTTGAATTTGTACAGATTTTTCTATATGTATGCATATGTAGGTAAATCAGATGGCTGTGACATGACCTGAAAAATCAAAATTACCTTTCAGGTACAGCAGTATGAATTCAGTATAAGCCAGAAAACCAAACTTCTTTATCATTTCCATGTCATCCCATTCATCTCTTTATATCTCCTATTTCAACACACAGCAAGAACAGGATAGATATCTAAAATATGAACTTCTAACTTCAGTTTCAATTCACACAGTTTCTCTTTGAAATTATGCCACATATGGAATATGTGCAAGCTATATCTTGATCTGCAGTTCCAGCAAACCACCATCAACCTACATTTTACTGAAGCAAATTGACTATTTCTCTTTTTCTTTTTTCTTCCCCCCTCCCCTTTTTTTTTAATGAAGATGGAAGAATGATGGCTATTTGCTGTTAAAACTGCATAAAAATAGAACTTTGAAATCTCATTCCTTCAAGGTTTCACACAGTGCTCTGGACCACTGTGGATGGCATAGATGATGGAAGTTAAAGCCATCTCTGTGTAATCCACTACTCTTTTTGTGCTATGATCTTTTCCTAAACTCAATCCAAAGGGAATGTGAGAAATTCTCACTCTCAACCACAAAAATCCATCTCAAATTAAGCTGCAGAGAGCTGTGCTTCCAGCACTCAAAGTCCCCCATGAATCCACCATGGCAAAAGCAAGGGGCTGTAAAACATCATTAGACGAATGGGTAGACAAGGGTGGATAGTGTGGCTGAAAAGTGGCTGACACACACATTATTGATGCCTCTGCCAGAGAAGAATTTCAGCTGCACTTCCAACTTAGGCAGGAGGGAACAAAATACAAAGATAAAAGTAGGCGGAGTGTTTGAAAGCAGTATCTGTGTGGGAATCTTGTGTGCAGTCAAGAAAAGAAGTACACTAAGCAGAAATAAAAGTACAGCCTTGATAGCACCGATAAGGACCTTGAACATGACTAAAGTGATGGTAAGCATTGAAAGAATTCTAATTGAGGAGTTTCATGGTCTGAGCTTCAGGAGATAAAACTGACTTTTACAGCAGCATTCTGGAAGGATTTAAGGAGAACAAAGCAAACATTGTGTCTTTTATCATAACCTGTACAATGGTTAAATGGAGTTTTATGTATGCATGCATGTTATCCATAGCTCTATAATGACTTTATTAAAGACTTGGGAAGGGGTCAAAAGAGAGAAAGTTTCTTCTGTGTTATATGAATGATACATTCTAGGGAACAGAAGGTTGTCTTTATTAGCTGACCATCAGAGCTAAAAATATTCATGATTTGATAACACTGTCCAGCAGACAAATAAAGGACCAAGTAAACAATGAAAAGCCGCCATGGAGGATAGAAAATTCCTTTCAAATTGGATCATGATCACAGTAACCATCATCTTCTTGTGTAAATCTAGACCTGCCAAAAATGTACAGTAAAATCTGGACTCATTCTGCTAGAGATGTGGCAGAATTTGAAATCAAAAAAGATTAAGACATCAGATCAAGATCCCTGAACATCTTGCCTGAAGCTGCTATCAGTTTAAGAATGGGATGGAATATTAGGATTCCTCCTATATCTGCTAAAAATTATGTTGTGTTAGCATGTTGGTAGAATGAAGAATACTTCCCTGAAGAATAACAATTTCCCTTTTCTGCATAGAATGTCAGTAATAATCATTTTAGTATTAACAGAATTAAAGAGAAAGAGACCTGATCTGAGGCAAAGATCCTCTTATGTTAGTCCTTCCACAGGAAGCTGTTCACCGTCAGTGTGACACCATAATCTCTGTCTCATTCCATCACTATTATATGACAGTTAAAAAAAGGTAAGTACAGGCAGTATTGCTAGAAGGAACTGAAGTGTTATTAACTTATTTCTTATTACATTAACCATAATAGTAATTCCTGAAGGATTATGTATATTACAGACATTATTTGAGACATTAACACCCTCTTCTTGATGGAGAATTCTCAGATGTGTCTGCCACATGCTCCCCTCCCCATCATTAGACACCAATAACTGCTTCCTTTCTATCTTTGCTATTCTTAGTTCTACACATCAACAAAACACACTTCATTTGCAACAGAAATATCTCTCTCCTAATTGAGATTTCCAGGGAAGCAAAGTGAGATAATTTAATTACACTCCAAATAGCTACGCTTCCTCAAACTGTTCAAATCTCTTTAAATCAAACCCCACATAGTGGAAGGAGTGCACATAACTTCACAAATGTAAATAAGATCATGGGTAATACACACCTTAGACTATGCTTGAAAGTCAAATAAAAATTAGCTTTATAGCTCAATTGTTTAAACACAGAGCCAAACACATTATCCATGACAGAAACAGGAAGAATATCCTGAGAATAATACTGTATTCAGCTACTCTGAAGACTAGAGGATGCAACGAAATAGTTCAACCACTTCCAGTCACCTGAGAAAAGTCTGACATGATATAAATTGAACTTTGCCAGAATTAGACTTATCAGCCTTCTTCCAGGCAATTAGCAGGTGTTTCTGTCCATCTGCATAGCTGCATACCCTGTATTATGGCACTCTCCGAGCATTTCACATAATTTAATAAGCTTGTCTAATGCAAATGGAGAACCTATGCTGCATTTCATCAGTGCAAGATAAGCTAGGTGAGACCAAGAATGGTCCTAGATGGAGAATCAGGGTTAAAGGGCTCAGTAGAGGGCATGGAAGATTTAAAGCCTTGATCACTCATGGTTATTCAAGCTCCCTTGGATTTTTCTGACAGGAGTAGAATGAAAGTAAAGAGGAAAGAGATCAGAGTTTAATTCTAAGTAAAGTCTTTATGAGATTAAGTTGGCATGCAGTTCACCATGAACTTGGAAGTTCAGTAACTCTAGAAACACAGTTCAGACTCTTTTTGCAGTTGTAAAGAAGCATAATCTCTGCATGAGATGCTTAGCTCATGCTACACTAGATACAAACTGGCATAATGCTCTGCCTACAGAGGGTCTGTGATTAGCAATTGGAGGAAGGTAAGCAGATTGAGAAGCCAGGTTGGAAAGACTGAATTAATGTTATTTGAAAAGAAAATATTTTTTCATCTAGATTTTGAGGCTTACATAAATTAATTAAAGTTTGTTGTCAAACACATTTTCTATTGTATTATCTTCTGTTTGGTTTTTTTGCTGCTTATGAATATAAGTGCTTCTGTGACTTTTGCAGGAAAACTCTTTCTTTCTGTGGCAATCATAAATAAGAGCCTCCTAATAGCTGGATGCTTATGCAGAATTTGGTGAGCTCCAGACTAGAATACAACTGTGTGTTGCTCTCAAACACATGTAACCACACACTTTCAGTGGATGTGGGTAGGGAGTACACCATTTTTCTGTGAACTGGAAAGCATATTCCTGACTTAATCACTGAATAAGATAGAAATGCTTCATAGGAATTTTTCTATTACCTTTAGGAGACATTTCTGAAGGATGACAATATCCCACAGAATGAGAC
This sequence comes from Dryobates pubescens, assembly GCF_014839835.1. NCBI lineage: Eukaryota > Metazoa > Chordata > Aves > Piciformes > Picidae > Dryobates > Dryobates pubescens. Next base: position 36,490,816 of record NC_071618.1, on the reverse strand, counting down.
ACTGTACGGACATACAACAGAGATGTAAGAGACCAGACCTGAGGCCACTGAGGCAACACTTATCAAAGGACAGTTTCACATGCTAACTTCTCAGAAGAATAAAAATAAACTATTTCCTAAGCAAAGACTGAAGAAACTATCCAACCAAATAAAAAATGAGACCCAGTGTCAAAACCACAAAAGCAGAAAAGGTTTTTCCTGAATTCTCCTCCTTTTCCACATAAATCCTGTCAGCAGATGCAGAATGCAACAGCAACAAGAAAATAGTAGCGGTTCACACTGAAGAAAGAAGAGCGGCAAGATTCTGAACTGATCAAACTGTCAGTGTCAGGCAGGCTAAAATTAAGGAAAGATGAAGCAAATGAAAAAGAATACCATTTATTATCTGTGGGAACAGAAAGAACAGTAATTTGATATTGGAGGACATATCAGGAGACAAGAAGAAACCAAAAATTGTCAAGCCTAAACCAGAATGCGATTAAGGAAGCATTAAAAAGAGACCTAAAAACCCTGTAACTAAAATGACACACAGATGCTTGCTTCCTATGCCTGCAATGGGTAGGATACCCAAAAATAGTTGTCAAAACACATTGTTATCAGCTGGAGAACCCCCTTTGATGGGATAAGTGACTTTTTTTTCTTTCTTTTCTTCTTTTTTTTTTACAGAATTATAAAATACTGATGTTCTAGAACCTCTTGACACTGACATTTGAGTAGGGAAAAAAAAAAAGAAAAAGAGAAAAGAGCTGAACAATGAAAGTAATGTGGCATTATTGAAATAGATGTGAGGTCTCCCTTTAGGTTTCTAGTCACTTTTGACAGTTTTCTATTTTTGAGTTTTTACCTATTACCATTGCATAAAATTAGGAGGTGCTCACAAATGGCAAAAGAAAATGGCTATTACATAAGAAAGAAGTGACAATGAAGATATCTTTTGAGGATTGTTCCTTTTTTCCAGAATTCTACTTTAAAGCAATAGGCTAAAGAGAAAGGGAGGGGAAAAAAATAAAAGCAGAGGTCTTGAACTGGTGTAAGCCTGCAATACTGAAAACCCAGAAAGAAGATATAGTCCCAGAAATACACTGTGATAGGTCAGGAAGCAGAAGAAGAGAGAACTTGTCAAAGCTTGAAAAGAGCTCCTGGAGTCTCTATACTACCCAGAGTTAATGTAGTAAGAGTTCTTAGCCAATTCATTTTAGGTATATGTCTGTAGATGCATTTTTATGTAAAGATTTCTTAGAGTGGAGACTGCAAATAGGCTCAAGGTGAGGAAAAAGTTCTTCACAGAGAGAGTCATTAGCCATTGGAATGGGCTGCCCAGGGAGGTGGTGGAATCGTCATCCCTGGAGGTGTTCAAGAGGGGATTGGATGTGGCACTTGGTCATGAGGTCTTCGGTGACAGGTTGGACTTGATGATCTTTGAGGTCTTTTCCAACGTTATTGATTCTATGATTCTAAGAAATTAGATGAACTGTAGAACAGATGATGTGATGTCAGAGTTTCACACTACATTGCACCTCTGAAACACAAGAATTTTGTATGAAAAGCTCAAGTGTATCCACTTAGGTATTTTATCTGGTTGATACGCCATACACTTTTGAGGTACTTCCCTCAAAATTCCATCAAATAAAGACTAAATATTGAAAAACATAAAGAAAAGGGCTACCACCCTGATAGCACTCAAAACAGAGGAGGGGGCAAAATGGACCTTGATAAATAACAAATAACACGAGCATAGTGTCTATATTTTGTGATGTTGAAAGTCCTTTCTGTAAGATGGTAAAAAATAAAGGCTAGAGAAAAAAATCCATAATGAGTTTATTTTGGAATACTACTGAAGAATATTGCTTGAGAAAACAAGAATAGATTTTGGGGATTTTTGTCTTGGTTTGGTTTGGGGTTTTTTTAAGTAGAAATAGGCATAGTAATTAAAATTAAAGCCTGTGAGAAAAAAAAAAGTGTTAAGAAATGGCACAAGTACAAGGAGCAAGTTCTTTGCAGTCTGGATAATTGTTAATTTTTTGACAATGGTACAGCAGAAACATGGTTTTTACCACAGTACTTTTTTTGAAAGAAATAGGATTATATTTTATTACAAGCTATCAAGATATCTACATGCATATCTACATCTACAACACATCTACAAGTAAGAATAGTGACCATGAATAATTTCATTAAGTTTATATGCATTGATGTCAAAGACCTTAACAGTACAATAAAAGGGAGGAAAATACAGAAAAACATGCAAAGTTCCTAGCAGGCATCAGAAGATGCAAGAATTGCTATTCACAGATCTCCTTTACTCAGGACTCTTTCTTCTTGTGCCCTTCTATAAAGAAAGGAGATGGCATAGCACTGAGAAAACATAACTCACTTACAAAAAAAAAAAAAGAAAAAGAAAAGAAGAAAAGAAGAGAAAAATAAAGGGGGAAAAAAGAAAAATAAAGGGGGGAAAAAAGAAAAATAAAGGGGGAGAAATGAAAAATAAATAAAGGGGGGGGAAGAAAAAATAAAGGAGAAAAAAGAAAAATAAAGGGGGAAAAAGAATAATAAAGGAGGGGAAAAAAGAAAAATAAAGGAGAATTAAAGAAAAATAAAGGGGGGGGAAGGAAAATAAAAGGAAAAAAGATAAGGTGGGGGAAGAAAAACAAAGAGGGAAAGAAAGAGAAAAAATAAAGGGGGGGGAAAAGGAAAATAAAGGGAAAAAAAGATAAGGTTGGGGGGAGAAAAACAAAGGGGGAAAGAAAGAGAAAAATAAAAGGGGGGGGGGGGGGGGGGGGGAGGTGTGGAGAAGAAAGGGGAAAAAACAATAGTCCCAGCTGGACCTTGCAGATTTGGATAGGACTAGGCAATGTCTCAAATCAGGTCAAGCATACTTTCATGACGGTTTCAAGTGTAGCAAAATCAGGCTCTGGAGCTTATAAAGCAGAATTCTGCAGCATATGGTGCAACCATCAATCTCCACATGCCTAGAGATAGACCTGGGTGGGAGTCACCTGTCCACTTGGATGTTTAGAAGTTGGATAATCTAAATTTTACACATAATCATAAATGCCTAATTTACCACTTTAATGCCTTTTTAATATCAATGGGAATGGAAGATGAGTCTCCAGAGGGCAATTCTCTTGGACTAGTTATGTAACACAGGCAATGGCAGTACCTTAGATACAGATTTCTAATTTATTTGTATACATTTAGGACAAATGAGTCCCAGAAATCATCATAATTGATGCAATGTGACTATTATTAGGAGAAGAGAGCTCTAAAAGCATCTGAAAGAACATTATTCAGGTTGACAGAACTGGCTCGTGTAAAACTTGCCCTTTTTTAATATTCATCTGCTTTTAAGTTTTTAGTAAATTTATGATAAATTATTTCTTAAATAAACCACCAGCTAGGTTCATTCAGACTTCTTCTGCTTTTTCTGCACTGAACAAAAAAGGAAGGAAGGAAGGAAGGAAGGAAGGAAGGAAGGAAGGAAGGAAGGAAGGAAGGAAGGAAGGAAGGAAGGAAGGAAGGAAGGAAGGAAGGAAGGAAGGAAGGGAGGGAGGGAGGGAGGAAGGAAGGAAGGGAGGAAGGGAGGAAGGAAGGAAGGAAGGAAGGAAGGAAGGAAGGAAGGAAGGAAGGAAGGAAGGAAGGAAGGAAGGAAAGAAGGAAGGAAGGAAGGAAGAAAAAGAAAGAAAGAGAAAGAAAGAAAGAAAGAAAGAAAGAAAGAAAGAAAGAAAGAAAGAAAGAAAGAAAGAAAGAAAGAAAGAAAGAAAGAAAGAAAGAAAGAAAGAAAGAAAGAAAGAAAGAAAGAAAGAAAGAAAGAAAGAAAGAAAGAAAGAAAGAAAGAAAGAAAGAAAGAAAGAAAGAAAGAAAGAAAGAAAGAAAGAAAGAAAGAAAGAAAGAAAGAAAGAAAGAAAGAAAGAAAGAAAGAAAAAGAAAGAAAGAAAGAAAGAGAAAGAGAAAGAAAGAAGGAAAGAAGGAAAGAAAGAAAGAACAAGTAAGTAAGTTAGTTAGTTAGATAGATAGATAGATAGATAGATAGATAGATAGATAGATAGATAGATAGATAGTCACCTACCTACCTATCCTTTTTGGGTTTTTTTAGGCTTCTTCAACAAACATTGACTCAGTAAGTAGGGTTGTTTTCAGTAAGCACATAATTCTTTTTCTTGTGAGCTTGACAGAATTATTACTTCTTCCTCTCACCTCCAAAATAAAAAAATTATCTCTATTTATTTCCTCATCAGTTCAAGCTGTCTCATGTGTACTTTGCCAGGGACGCTCTGTAAGCTACCATTTCCAGAATGCTTTCTTGGTGCCATGCCACGTATCTGTCCAAGTGAACTCAAAACAACTTCTGAATGTGTAAGCTACATAACTCATTTCCTGCCATCCAATTTGCACTTGCAAATGTCAGTTTGCCTGTAGAAATGCAGATTCTTACACATGTAATATTTGCATCTACACATGTTTTGCAAATTTGCCTCTAGGTGGACAATCACATTAACCCAGAGCAAATTGTTCCTTTTCTTATAGCAAAAAAGTTACCAAACCTTCAGATGAAAGGGACACTTCAGCTAAAGGTCAGGAAATCCAGCTGTAATTTGGCTTTAACTAGGGCTTTAGATCTCAACTTTAAATTCTAATTAAAGATTAAGGTAGAAGTATGAAATTCTAATGAGGAAGCTGCAGGCTGTGTTTTTCAGTGTTACATCATGTCCCCTGTTATTTCTAAAAGCAGAATATAATTTTGTATACTTAGCATAATTCAAGAACTTGTTTTTCTCACAGAAAGGATCATGGAAATTCTTTGAATAACATCTGGCTGCTGGTACACAGGAAAAAAAGTAAACCAGCATATTCTCTTATTTAATTATATTGTACACATTATATTTAATTTTTAAATTAGGCTTTGGAAATTCCAGAGATTGACTTTTGGTTTTAGTCATAATTTGTTCTTCTTTTGTGATGGCAAAGAAGTCCGATTTCAATGTCCTATTGAGATTTGTCTTGTTTTATACTCTGTGTGCTGGCTAGCAATCCAAAAAAAGGGGCTGTGTCTGCCATTAGAACTTGGCTCTACACTAAGAAAACTAATTACAAAACTGTTAGCTGGCATTTCAGCATTTGCATACGTGCTGACCGAGTCTGACTAATGCTGGCCACCATGTCCAAACCTCATGCAAATTGTTGCATATTCCTTCTGCTGGGTTTTGGTTCTATATTTTAGTTAGGCACCTGTTGCCTTGTGAGAAATGCAGTCTACATTCACCAGTTCATTAATCCCTGAAATGAATTATGTAGTATAATGTCTGAGAAGTTGCATCATTTAACATTTCTATGTAGAGATCTTTGTTCTACCTTTGCCACCTGCCTTTGTTGTGTAGCTAAAATAGCTTTCGTATTGTTTGCCAAATACTCAAGTGTAGGCACTATGCATTCAAATTCCCAGTAGTTGTAACAGCTTTTAGAGGATGCATAAATGACTTTTAGTTTCTTATGCATCATATCAAGAGAGCCACACTTTGCCACATTGATTTCCTATACCCTAAGTACATTTGGAGAGTTTCCTTCTTGTAAACTGAAGGTCTAGCTGACTTGACCACATCATTCTTTCAGTACTTCTTGAGCCATAAAACTCTCTATTTTGAATTACTGGAATCTTGAAGAATTTCATGTTGTTAGAATCATACCAACAACTGAACGTCATTTTCTGACTAATGATTTAATTCTTTTACTCCCTCCATGTGTATTTGGGCAAGGAATATGCTTTCTAATTATTCTCACAGGTCTTGGATTCACTGAAATAGCATATAATTCTCTTGACACAAAATGCCAGTTTATATTGTCCATATTAGGTATTTGTCCTTTGTGATCTGACCAGTATAGGACAAAATTTGTTTTTTTTAATCCCATTTCATCCCTTTCTTCTCTGCAATTTATTTGAAATATTGGACACCCCTTCAAATGAGAGAAAAAAAATAGATATGTAATATATTGACAGATTCTGTTCGCTTAGGTTATTAGTTAGTTTTCTCCCTGTTTGATATGGTATAGTAGAGTAGGCTCTGGAGGGAAGAGATGTCATCCAGAAGGATCTTGATAAGCTTAAGTGGGCCAGTGCCAACAGCACAAGATTCAACAAGTCAAAGTTCGAGGTCTTGCATCTCAGGCTGGCCAATCCCAGGAACAAATACAGGCTGGGTGCAGAATGGGTTGAGAGTAGCTCTTAAGGAAGAGTCCTGGGTGTATTGATTGATGACAAGCTCAACGTGAGCCAGCAGTGCGCTCATGAAACCCAGAAGACAAATCTTATCCTAGGGTGGGTGTATTAGAGTGTGGCCAGCAGGTCAAGAGAGGCAATTCTGCCCCTTTACTCTGGTCTTGTGTGATCCCACCTTGAACACATCATTCAGTTCTGGTGTTCCCATCATAAGAAGAACACAGAGCTGGCAGAGTGAGTGCAGAGGGCCACAAAAATGATCCAAGGGATGGAAAATTGATATGAGGCCAGGGGGAAGGAGATGGGGTTGTTCAACCTAGAGAATACTCCAGCGGAACATTATAGCTTCCTTCCAATACCTGAAAGGATGCTACAGGAAGGCTGGAGAGGGACTTTTCATAAGCGTGTCTATGGAGCAGCAGGACTAGGGGAATGGTTTTAAGCTGTGGGAGAGAAGGTTTAGACTGATCTTTGAAGTTCTTCAGTACGAGGGTGGTGTGACTCTACAAGAGGTTGCCCAGGGAGGTTGAGGGTGCCTCCTCCCTGGCTTAAGAAGCTCATGTGTTGGCATGATTATCTGTTATAAGGAAATCTGTTGGAGTGCCCACAGTTACCTTGTGCTGTGCTCTAGTGGATGGTATGAAAGAGATAATATTACAACTTGTCAGGAGAAGATATATGGATTTGTTTTTAATCAAGGTAAAAAACATCATAGGGGAGGGACATTGAATAAGTCTATGGATGGGATAAGTGCAGCACACTGCATGATAATGTATTTTGTTCAATGCTGCATGACAGCAGGGTTCACAGTATCTAAAAGTATGTAAGATTTACTTGCTCTCCACATTTCTAGCCTATCTTATTAAAACAGCTGCCTTGTGATGTCACTTGTTGCCTTGCCTTTCTTACTGAAATTTAGAAAGATCTCTGCACCCCACCTCCCACCTTTCCAGCACATTCCTTCATGTGAAAGCAAACCATGGCCTGCACTCTGCTGCCAAAGGAATCAAGAAGAATGCATTGGTGATGTCAGTCATAGCATATCACTTGGCTGCCTTCAACTCCAGCTCATACTGGAGCTCCAGCATGTCTGGTACAACCACACTTGGCAGTGGAAAACCTTTTCACCCTGAGAACAGTTCAGCTGTGGACCAGATTGCTCAGAGAGGTTGTGCAATCTCCATCCCTGGATATTTTAAAGACTTAACTAGAGAGCTGCATGTTCTGATCTCATAGATAAGCCTGCTTTTAATAGTAGGTTTGAATAGATTTTTCAGAGGTCTCTTCCATCCTTAATTAGAATGGAATGGAATGGAATGGAATGGAATGGAATGGAATGGAATGGAATGGAATAGAATAGAATAGAATAGAATAGAATAGACCAGACCAGACCAGGTTGGAAGAGGCCTTTGAGATCATCGTGTCCAACCAATCATCCAACACTATCTAATCAATTAAACCTTGGCATCAAGCACCCCATCAAGTCTCCTCCTAAACATCTCCAGTGATAGCAACTCCACTACTTCCTCGCATAGCCCATTCCAATGGTCAACCACTCTCTCTATGAAGATCTTCTTCCTAACATCCAGTCTAAACCTCCCCTGGTGCAGCTTGAGACTGTGTCCTCTTGGTCTGGTGCTGGCTGCCTGGGAGAAGAGACCAGCCCCCACCTGGCTACAACCTCCCTTCAGGTAGTTGTGGAGAGCAAGAAGGTCTCCCCTGAGCCTCCTCTTCTCCAGACTAAGCAATCCCAACTCCCTCAGCCTCTCCTCATAGGGCTTGTGCTCCAAACCATTCCCCAGCTTTGTTGCCCTTCTCTGGCCACATTCCAGCAAGTCAACATCTTTCCTAAACTGAGGGGTCCTTAGGGCAATACTCATACAATGGAGACAAATCCCAAATGCTTACAAACTTTTTGCATATCACACATATAGTCTTCTAACATACTTACAATGAGCAATGAAGAAAGAAACAAACTCACTGTGTGTCTTTGAATCTTTTACCCTACTTTTTAGCAATTATGGGATCTTTTTCGTAAGGCTACATCTGCACAGAGTATGAACAGTGCAGAGAGCCTGCACCTGTTTGAAACTGGTACATTCACATTACCAGAGTGCTCCATCCATCTGAAAGACTAAATCATTTAAACTGCTTTCAGGGCCCAAGTGAACACTATACCACATGGATGTAGTAGCTCAGGTTGGTGAAAGTTTCAGGGAATGCACTGATGCTATAAATTATCTTGGATCTGCAGGTAGTATAGTGCACTTTTTCTGATGTAACTAACAGAACTAAAGAGAGGAAGGTAGATATTTTCTGAGATTTTTATCAATGCTCATGTCAACAACAAAAAGCCCCAGAGGGTTAAAAAAACCCAAAACCAAAAACAAGCAAAAAACCACAGTAAAGATTTTAAATGCATTTTTATGTGTAAAAGCCAGATGTGGAAATGAAACTAGATGAAAACCAGGTCCATGTGCCTTGCAGCTCAATAAGGTAGGGCAGAAATTTTGTTAAAAGAAACAAGATGAGGTCCATGCACATTTCAAATGTTAGAATTGCCTGCTAGCGTTACCAGTTAACATTGGCATACTGGTATGAATGCAGTGGAGAGCAATTAAAATGGTTAAAGAACACACAAATTAGACAAAGAGTCAAAGAAAGTTAGGTTTCACACACACAATCACAGACAATCCTGATGTGTTCAAACTTTTGAATACAAAGTGGAAATTCTATTGCTGTCTACCACCACTCGGAGGAGGATGTAGATAAGTTAGAGACAAACTGCACAGAATAGAATCATAAAATCATCTGGGTTGAAAAAGGCCTTTGAGATCAGAATCTAACCATTAAACTAACACTGCCAAGTCCACCACTAAGCCATGTCCCTAAGCACCAGATTTATATGTTTTTTAAATACCTCCTGGGATAATGACTCAAAACACTTCCCTGGGTAGTCTGTTCCTGTATTTAATAACTCTTTCAGTGAACAAACATTTCCTAATATCCAGTCTGAACCTCCCCTGGCACAACTTAAGGTTGTTTCCCCTTATCTTATTGCTTATTACTTGAGAAAAGAGCCTGACACCCACCTCACTAAAATGTACTCTCAGGTGGTTGCAGAGAGCAATAAGCTTTGCCTTCAGCCCTCTCTTCTCCAGATCAAACAATCCCAAGTGCTTCAGCCACTCCTCATAAGACTTGTGCTCTAGACCCTTCATCAGCTTTGTTGCCCTTTTCTGCAAGTGCAACAGCTCCAAAATGTTCTTGTAGGGAGCATCCCAAAACTGAACATAGTACTCAAGGTGCATACTCACCAGTGCTAAGGGGAAAATCACTTCTCTAGTTCTGCTGACCACAATATTTCTGATACAAGACAGGATGGTGTTGACCCTCTTGGCCACCTGGGCACACTAATGCCTTATATTCAGATGGCTGTCAAACAAGAATCCCAGTTTCTTATATATCTGGCAGCTTTCCAGTCGCTCTTCCCCAACCCTATAGTATTGCATGCAGCTGTGACCCAAGTCCATGAGGAAAGAAACAGAGTCACTGTGTGTCTTTGAATCTTTTACCCTATTTTTTAGCAATTATGGAATCTTTTTCCTAAGGCTATGTCTGCATAAAGTTTATCTTGGAATGGACAGACCAAGAAATAAAGGACATAAATTGCAGCCTGAGAAACTGATTCAATATAAAGAAGAATGGGGTGGATAAATACTTTAATAGATTGTCTAGAGAAATTGTGATATTTCCATCCACAGAAAGAATAAAAATTCTGGACAAGTTCCTTGATAATCTCTTCTAACTGGACATGCTTGGACTAAATGATGTTTATACATCCTTTCAAACCTATATCATAGAAAAATCATAGAAAGAGTAATTTGCCATTGGAATGGGCTGCCCAGGGAGGTGGTGGAGTCACCATCACTGGGACTGTTTAGGAAGAGACTGGATGTGGTGCTTGGTGCCATGGTTTAGTTGATTAGATGGTGTTGGATGATAGATTGGACTCGATAATCTCAAAGGTCTTTTCCAACCTGGTCAGTTCAATTCAATTCAATTGAATTCAATTCAATTCAATTCAATTCAATTCATTTCTAGTCTAGTCTAGTCTATTCTATGCCATGCTATTCTATGCTATTCTATGTCATGCTATTCTATGCTATTCTGTGATTTTATGAAATTTGTGTCTTAATTCACATTGCAGTAGGAAGCATTCCTAGGTTCATATTTTGCTGCTGTAGCCAATTGCAAAATGGATGATAACTGCTAGGAAATGAGAATAACACCATCATTGCAGTGAAACACTGAAAACTGAGAAGATTTTAGAAATGTTCTGAAAAGCTCTCCAAGGCTAATGAATATGTGGCTCTAATATTCACTTCTCTCAGAAACATGTCTTATGCATGCAATAAAATATCATTTCATAGCAAATACAGGGGTTTTTTTTAAAGGCACCTTTGATTAAATGGTATTAACATTTTACAGTTCCTTCATTTCAAAATGTATTTGAGACAGAGCAGCATATATTATATTTTTTTTTTCATTTTGAAATGAAGTGGGTTTAATTGGTTTTATTTTGTTATTGTTATTTTTTTATTCCCCCTTCCACTCTGTTACATTAGCATTTTGTCACTTGAAAGAAAAACACAGAAGTTTTATTTAGAAGTCTCCTTAGGCTTCAACACAAATTAGGTGATATTAATTTTCCCATACATTTAATGAGTTGCAGCTCTTGTTTGGAACTCTTAATTTTGTTAAACATAAGGAACTTGCTCAAAGGAAGTTTCCAAGGAACGATCTTTTGGGTTGTTTTGTTTGTTTTTTTCAATTGACAATTCATTATATCTATTTGTGGAAAAATTAAAGGTGCCCTCATTAATTTATGGGGAGTTTGGGGGGTACTTGCTGCTACTGGTTTTGGGTTTTTTCCAGTGTAGCTAACAAACAAAACTACATAGATTTCTGCAGGAAGGAGGGAAGAGAGAGGGACCATGTCTAGACACCTTAGTGCCTGCCTGGGTTTGTGCTGGGGCTGTTTGGCTCTACCATGACAGAAACCTGAAGTAATAGAAAAGTGAAAAAAATGGCTTTGAAGCAGAGGTGAAAGATGTCCTGATTACAGGAGACAGTAATTGCTGTCAGGACTTTCTTTTTCTACCTTCACCCAATTTATGTTCCATAGTAGCTGCAGGTCTAGTAAGCAAGGAGCTTCTAACAGTTCAAGAAATGCATAAGACTTTGTCCTAGTTTAGAGCAGGACAGATTGCTCTATTGCTCCAAAAGGGGCAAAAGAATAATGCTCACACGAATGGATTGGCTAGTAATGGAAAGTTTAAATGGAAAAAGCAATTCATATAGTACAAAACTACAAAAACTACAAAGCATAGTCCTGAGCACAGTAAAGCATATAAAGTTCAAAGAAATCCCCAGTCTAATCTGCTAAGTTCCTTTACATCAGACCAAAACCCCAACACTCCCCTTCTCCCCACCTGGGGTTGACCAATAGCCCCAGGGCTCTTTTTCCCCCCTTTCCTATCCCCCCCAACACCTATTGCTTGCTTCCAGGTAAGATCAGTTAGAATAGAATAGAATAGAATTAACCAGGTTGGAAGAGACCTTTGAGATCATCATGTCCAACCTATCATCCAACACTACCCAATCAACTAAACCATACAACCAAGCATCCTGTCAAGCCTCGCCTCGTTAGTTGCATCTAACTGATTCTTCACAGAAGTTTGGCTCATTCATTCTTAAAACCCTTTAGACATAACGAGTCCACACTTACATGGCTAATCTTTTCCAATATTTACATATCCTTACTTTTACACATTTCTTTTTTACTTCTTTTTTTTCCCTTTTTTTTGGTAGTCTTAACTAAATATTACACAGGCTAAGACCCATCCACCATGGAGATGTAGAACAAGAGAGTATAATCATCTTTGCACAAGGCTTTGTCATGTTCAGTATCTTCGTGTGTCTTTGTTCTGCCATAGACTGCCTCAGAATGAAAAAAAATAAAGGAAACTCCTCTGATAAATCAGCAGGGTGCCCAGGATCACATCCAAGGGGCTTGGAATCACTCCAAAGAATGAGACTCCACAGCCTCTCTTAGCAGATAGTATAGAAGATTTTTAATATGTCCCTGTACAATTTGCTATTATTTTTTTTTCCACTAGTTTGGCAGTAAGGAAAGTCAATGAATATATTTGACACAAAAAAAAAGTTTAATTTTGTGGCTGGAAGAGTTTTACAGGAAGGCTAAAACATTGTTCATTTTTTATCCCTTTATTTAGGAATATCTTAATTTTCTCAAATTCTGCTGTGACTACTTCTGTGCCCCTCCCCCCCCCCCCCATCCATTTCTGTTTCCTCCTCATCAGCATCTCTCTTCTCAGTGTCTCTCTTTGACCTGTCTTTAGTTTTCTTATCCTCAGTTTGCTAAACAGGGTCTCTATCCTTGTACATTTTTCATTTTCTTCCCTTCTTTTCCCATCTCTTTCTATCACTTTAAATTCTCCTGCAGGTGATTTTGGTTTTGCTTTTTACCCTTTCTGCATGTCTTCTTCATACATTTTCTTCTTGACAGCTAAACTAAACAGAAGAGGTCACGACTGTGGGAGCATGTGGAATTTAAGATCACTCAGTTCATTGAGGTGATCAGATGAAAAAGCTTTTCAGGTAAAAGGGAATAATAACAAAGAAAGCAGTAAACAAAATGCAGAGACACAAATCTCATAAGCAAACAAATAAGGGAGATAATAAAGGATACCAAAATTCCCTGAGCACTAAATAAAATAACGGATCCTGATGAAAGTATGGGTACAACTTTGAAAAGAGATAATTCAGACTTTGTAACCAATAAGAGGGAAACAAGATTAACATGATCATTAAGGATGTTCCAGAGAGCTCTGGGAGACTATGCAAAACCATTAAGGAATGCACAGGGCAAGGGTCACAGGAGAGGAAAAGGTAAGTATCACAGAAAGAAAAGCAGGGGGGAACAGAGGGAAGGATTAAAAGGTTGATAGAATTCAAGTTGACACTGGCCAGTGCTCTTGTCTGCCTGAGCCCTGTGCCTCATGAATACAGTTTATCTTCTTAAGTCCTTCCTACACTTTTGTGTATATTTTCACTCTCTATTTCATAAATTCTGCAACATATAGGTCACAGAATATGGAAACATGGGTGACAGTGTTCACAGTTCTGTATGCCAGTGGCTGGAGGGACCAGAGCATAAGTCTCTGCGTGTGAGAGTTACAAGGGTCAGGAGTTGTATAGGAGACTCAGTGTGTTTATATTTTCCCTAATTAATTCAAATTTATGTCCATGGATGTGTATATGTAATTCATCAGAAAATTTCAAGCTGGACTAGCCAGTAAGTAGGAGGGTGGCATGCATCTGTAAAGATTAAAAACCTTAATAAGGAATTACAGGTGATATACACCATACCAGGGCTATCAAGTGGGTGAAGGATCCATCACGGTGTTAAGGGAGACTTAGAAGTGTGGTCTGCCTGCAGGATGAGTGTGAGTGATGCACGTGGTCAGTGAGTACCTCGCTAGACCAGCTATCAAGTTGGGACCCATGGGGTGGTCGAGGAGTGGACCTGTGAAGAGATGCCAGGCAGGCAGAGGGGCTTTGCTGGTGTTGGAGGATCCACAAACATACATGTGATTGTGAACCTTGAGACTGTGCCACACTAGTGACCTTCTATCCATGCCAATCCAAGAGGAAGGGTAAAAATGTCTGTCGATATTTTTATGTAAGTTTTATGTTTGTTTAATATATGTGAGTCTTGGCAACGCTATCCATGGATGCTGTTGAAGGCAGCATCCCGCATGTGGCAGTTCATGAAGCAGTCTACCTAGGTGACCTCTGTAGTGTATGTGTCCACACAGGACATAAATGTGCATGCTCAGCCTTGCTCTTGGCCCAGCCTGCAAACAAGAAAGTAGGATTGGTGTCTGATGGAGAGACCTAGGTCAGTGGGCATTCACACTTGACCGGGCTCCAGCATCCAGGTAGGAGGAAGCCTTGAGTCCTTGAATCTACTGGAGATTATGGCTTCACAAAGGCTTTAGGGAAGCACCTGAAGAACCCTTTTTTGTGTGTGTTAATCCCTCAAGTTTAGAAATGGAAGCAGCCAGGAAAGTGTGTGACTGCAAAAGTACTCATTACAATAGATCTCCCAGGCAGCCAGTACCAGAACAAGAGGACACAGTCTCAGGCTGTGCCAGGGGAGGTTTAGGTTGGATGTTAGGAAGAAGTTCTATACAGAGAGAGTGATTGCCCATTGGAATGGGCTGCCTGGGGAGGTGGTGGAGTCACCATCATTGAAGGTGTTCAGGAGGAGACTTGATGGGGTACTTGGTGCCATGGTTTAGTTGATTAGGAGGGTTGGATTGGTTGATGGGTTGGACGCGATGATCTTGAAGGTGTCTTCCAGCCTGGTGTATTCTATGTATTCTATGTATCTTTCTCAGTGAACTGTGAACCCTCTAACCTGATTATGAGCTTAGGGTGAATTAAAAAACAAACAAACAAACAAACAAACAAACAAAAAACAAGCAAAGACACAGAAAAAAATAAATACTAGCTTCAGTTTCTGGTGAAAGGTGTCTGTAGATATTCTGCAATTACTGTTGACAGTGATAGTACCTTGGGCTTTTTTTGTTTTTTGCCACCACATACTGACTAGGGTGATTGCAGCAGTGATTTCTGTTTTGCAATAAATCTGAAATTATTGTCCCTGTCAGCATGCTGGCAGAAGCAGCATGATGATACAGAAACAGTGACAAAACAAATTTGCAACAGATACTTCAGGTACCTTTGTCAGATATGAAATATGCAGTGTCCAGCAAATAAATCTATTAGTTCTCAGTAACAACGACAGCAAGACTACAAAAATCAAACTTCTTGAAGAGGTGGGCGAAGCTTTCTGAAGGAACTGCAATAAGGATCATCTGCCTTTTGTCTTGGGGTGGATGTGGCACTAAATATGCTTGATGAATATGTGATACAGGATTATTTTTCCCATTACATGGAACCTTCAGGTTAATTTACAAACAAGCTTGGGCACCAAAGTTGTTGCAGGCATGTTTGTGATATATTTGTCTTGATAGGATATATGTAGCTCTATAGCTACATATATTCTATATATATATAGGATATATGGATATATAGATATAGACATCAATTTAAATTAATTAGGGAAAATATAAACACACTGAGACTCCTGTACAAGTCCTGATATAGATATATAGAGCTACATACTTCCTACAGACTTTTGCTGAATTTTGTCTGTCAGGATGTATGAATAGATGTGACCCTGATCAGTATAACATTGCCAGCAGTACACCACAATACGTGTTGGCATGACTTGTTTTGTTCAGAAAGTCCTCATTTATCTGATACAGTTTTGTGTGCAGGAAAGATGCTTTTTAATTACTGAATAAGCATAAATTTACAAAAATACAAAGAGATTCCTAGAGAATTTCTCTATCAACACACAGTGGATACAGAATAAGAACATTTAGAGGGAAAGAACATATTAACATAAGAGAGACTTCTCTTTTCCGTATTTTTATGTGGAAGGATAGCAGCTAGCAAGAGATGAAAGCAAATAATATAGTTTCAGTCTATTTTGCAGGGGGCATAGTGATCCTAATGCTTACAAATGCAAATAACTTAAAATCTGGAACTTATTGCCTCGAAAATTCCTTAGTACTGTTTTATTCAATATATTCGTGCCTGGTGGTACACTTATTTGAGATCTAACTGTGATCTGTAATTATTTATAATATTCCCTTTAAGGTAGCAATCTAAATTAAAATGACTAGCCAGAAGGTTTTTAAAACTAGCAACCTCCTTAGAAAATCACAGGCATATTGATATAACTAGTTCATCATACATTTTCTAACACCCTAAGGCATACCAAGTTGGTTTTTTTTTTTTTCCCTTTTTTTTTTAATGCCACATTTTAATACAGGATCTTGTTGAACATTTTTCTACTCTTTTAGGAAATCTTCAGGAACATAACTCTCTTTAAAGTTTCAAATTGTAAGCTTTTATATCCATTTAATTTGGTTGTTTGTGGGTTACTTTACATAAAGGCAACGGAATGTGAATTCTGGGAAGCCACAGGACACTGGTAAATTTTTATATTATATTTCATATATTATATTCCATAGAATATTGACTTATTTATTCTTTTATTAGAATAGAATAGAATAGAATAGAATAGAATAGAACAGAACAGGTTGGAAGAGACCTTCAAGATCATCGTGTGCAACCCATCATCCAACACCACCTAATCAACTAAACCATGCAACCAAGCACCCTATCAAGTCTCCTCCTAAACACCTCCAATGGTGGTGACTCCACCACCACCCCAAGCAGCCAATTCCAATAGGTAATCACTCTCTCTGTGTAGGATTTCTTCCTAACATGCAGTCTGAACCTCCCCTGGTGCAGATTGAGACTGTGTCCTCTTGTTCTGGTGCCGGTTGCCTGGGAGAAGAGACCAGCCCCCGCCTGTCTACAACCTCCCTTCAGGTAGTTGTAGAGAGCATTAACATGAAGGGAGTTTTTTTTCATTATCACTTGTAGCTTCCTACAAGAGTAAGATGAAAATCTGTTGTGAGTCTCCAGTCTGGTTTGTCACTCAGCAGGGAAATAAATGAATGTCTCCAATAACTTTATCTAAAGCATTTTCTTTGGTAAACACAATAAAGCACACATAGAGACATTCAACCAATGAAATATCAGAACATCTGGTGAATTGCAGGTGGGCCAGGAATATGAAGTTGAAACAGGTGCAGAGAAGCAGGTTTCCTGATTCTGAAATTGAATTAGATGCTGGTAGGCTTCTATATATGTGAGACAATTACCTGCATGATTTCCATGTAGGTTAGAATCATGAGTCATGTTCAAGAACATATTTCAAAAGAAGACAGATCTGCAAAGGAGACAACTAAAACATGAAGTTTTTAATTTTAATACATATTTTAATTAAAGTATCTGTGAAAGTTGCAAGTGCCTCATTCCTTCCCTCTATCTTTTTTCCCCATAATATCAAGAGTTTTATAAAGTTCTGGTGTTGAAAAATTCCTATTTCATAAGTAAAACAACTGTTGCTTAAGGTGCTTCTACCTTTCTCTTTCTTTTTTCTTTCTTTATTTTTTTAATAGTACTCACTCACAAGTACTGAGAACAAAAAAGATAACTTCTGGTAAAAGACTGTTTCAGACTTCTGTTATGATCATAAGGAGGTTATTAATAGTCAATAGGCAGAATGATTAATGGAACTATTAATAACTTTATTAATTAAAAAAAAATCCCACAGAAAATATTAATAAAACCTATTTACTGGTTTGAAATATTCAGTTGTGGAACAAATACCTCACTGGCAGGAACAAGTAACAATTTAAACAATATGAGCAAAAATCCAGAAACAACAAACAACAATTTAAACTAAAGAAAAAACAGAACATCAGCAATGTACCAGAGATTACACACAAGGGGTGTGTGTGGGGAACTCTAGAATTCTCTAGGGCAATAGACCTTTACCAGATGCTTATAAAAATCAGATTTCATAATTAGAATAGAATAGAAAAGAATTAACCAGGTTGGAAAAGACCTTTGAGATGGAGTCCACCCTATCACCCAACACTATCTAATCAACTAAACTATGGCACCAAGTGCCCCATCCAGTCTCTTCCTAAACACTTCCTGTGAAGGTGACTCCACCATCTCCCTGGGCAGGGCAGTGTCACTGATCATGGCACCACATGGCATGTGGTACCACAAAGGGGATTTAAACAGAACCAAAAAGGCATTGACCACGTGAAAGCTGCAGGAACACAGTTTCACTTTTGTTTGGCTTCTGCAGCTCGTTGCTGTAGCACATACAGAGGTTGTAGCCAGGTGGGGGTTGGTCCCTTCTTCCAGGCAGCCTGTGACACAACAAGAGGACACTGTCTCAAGCTGCACCGGGGAGGTTTAGGCTGGGTGTTAGGAAGAAGTTCTTCACAGAAAGAGTGATTTGCCATTGGAATGGGCTGCCCGGGGAGGTGGTGGAGTCACCATCACTGGATGTTTTTACGGCTAGGCTGCATGTGGCTCTCAGCAACCTGATCTAGTGCAAAGTGTCCTTGCTCGTGGCAGGGGGGTTGCAACTAGATGATCCTTGAGGTCCCATCCAACCCTGACAATTCTGTGATTCTGCCTTTTGCTTACTCACTTCACTGGTAGTGACTTTTATGCTGCTGTGCTGCTTTTTATACTTGCTGTATCAAATAGTGACTCTGTAGACCATCTTAATAAATTCAGTTATTCCACTTCTTTATAGTCAATTCCGCTTCAAATTACCTTAATTCTACCATTTTGATCATAGTATTTCTATCTCTTACTATAATCTGCAAGCTGCTTTATTACCCCCCAAAAGAACATGAGCAGGCCCTGAATGCCAAAAGAAGCCTGGATATATTTTTTGCATCTCCATTTCATAAGGACTATGTTTTCTTCTTGCCTGTCAACAGTAGATATTATGGTCTCATCCAATATTATGGTCTCATCTGCTTGATAGCTCAAGGTATCCCAAACCAGCTGATTTTACCAACTTATATTTAAGATGATGTATCTACCAAAAAAAAAAAAAGTTGCACAGCTGAAGTGGTACCATCAGAATGGCTATCTTCACTCTTCCACTATTTCTAGGACATAAACTGAGCATAATTTGACCTATTTTTGAATAACTGCACATATATCCACTATGCACACTCAGCTTGCAGACTAGCCTTATTATGTAGCATATTTGAAAAATTATGAACACCAAAACAATCAGCAGCAAAATCACTGAACAGTGATCTTATCAACATGTTCACCCTGAAGTCTTTTGCATCCCACTAAGAACAATGAAAACAGAACAATAATTATTATTTATGGCAGTCATGAGGCAAATGCATGTTATTTTAAGTTACACATTAGCATTCAAATTAAATTA
This sequence comes from Dryobates pubescens, assembly GCF_014839835.1. Lineage (NCBI taxonomy): Eukaryota > Metazoa > Chordata > Aves > Piciformes > Picidae > Dryobates > Dryobates pubescens. The sequence continues at coordinate 36,471,596 of NC_071618.1, read as the reverse complement.
GTTCACTTCTTAAAATACACTTATGGGCCAGAGGTACAGCTGTTAAATATACTTATGGGATTCCAGTGGAGGAGATAATCCCTGTATGTATGCCCCAAAAACAATAAAGAAGGCAAAAGGAGAAGATCACTTTCCCTAACAGCAGCATTTTTCCTTTGCCTACTAAGTTATTGCTGTTTTCATTCGCATTTAACCTAATTAACCTAGGCTTCTACACACAGCAGTACAAAGACCTCTGGGGGCAGGTTTTCCTTACAGGGAGCTAACACTGCATGTCTGCATCCCACATTTGTGGCAGTTACAGGTTGTACTGAACTGTATGTTGTAGAAACACAAGCTTTCATTACTTCTTTAATCAGTTGTTTTCTAGTTAGCTGTGGAAGAAACTACTTGATCTACCTTCTTCTCTCACAGACCATATTAGTTTTTCATTCTCTTACACCTGCTGCAGGAGTCTAACTATCCATTCACTAAGCAGGGAGCCTAAGAAAAACCTCTTTAAATCTATATCATCCTAAATAACACTTGTTTGGGGTTCTAATTCTCATTTAATTTAGATTGAGTGTATCCAAAATAAACTTAGAGATCTAAATGGAGTTAGATTTCATTTAGGCTTGTGCAACTTAGGTAGATTAGGAACCTCAACATCAAAATCATTCTTATATTAAACGTGCAGCAGGGCTTTTAACTTTAGTGACCTAGAGAGTGGTTTTCTTCCATTAGTTACTGTTGCAGCTCTTGATGGTCCTATTTAAGACTCGTCATGGCAGCACTTTGCCAGCCAAGTATTTGAAACCTTCACATTTCTCTCAGTGGCACAAAATCCTAACTCTAAGATTACATTCAAGGTGAGGAATTTGCTGCTTGCTGTAATTTCAGAAGTTCTGATCATTATGCACATCTCTGCCAGGAACTAATTTCATTGTTGGCTCTAAGAAGCTAAATATCTAATGGCTTAAAGAATGCAAAATTATTCAGAACTTTCAATTTTTTAACATAGATAACTTTACTCTTGAGTCTGACTCTAGTCTTTTACATAGGTTTTACATGTGATTTGACTTCATCTTTACTACATTTTGGCTTCAAAGTCTTCAGTTTACCTTTTCCCTCCCTTCTTAATTTAACATGGTAACTGAATATGCAAGTCAGAATGCCATAATACCAGCTTCAGAGGGTCTGCCCATCTTACCAGTACACCTCAAAATAATGGTGGTTTGCATCCGTGAAACATCTTTGAGCTTTAAACTTGAGGAAGATGAACCATTCCTGATAACTCATCTGAATATCAAGTGTTCTTTGAACAAGAATATAGACATTTGATAAAGGAATGTTTGATATGGCTCCATCGAAATATGCATTGGAATGACAGAGTATACACATGCTCAGAGGGGAGCTTTAAAAGAAACATAATTAATATTATGGTATTTATCTTGAGCATCAAATATAATAGTTAGGGAAGCAAATATTTTTGAGAAGCTAACTGCAAATATTTTTTAATCTAAAGTATCAGATAATCAAATAAACCCTTGAAAAATCTAGACAGGAATTGTTCTTATAATATTGCTCTCAACTAGAACATTAAAATAAAAATTGCAGACAAAAGAGTTCTAAAATGAACTTTGAATTAGGACTTTTCTTTAAAATTAAAATTTAGATACTAAAGAGACAAATGTTCATGAGCTGTTCATTAAGTAAATTAAATCTGTATCTATTAGACACTAATATTATTTATTAATAAATATAATACATATATATAAATATTCACACAGAATTACCAAGGTTGGAAGAGACCTCAAAGATCATCAAGTCCAACCTGTCACCACAGACCTCATGACTAAACCATGGCACCAAGTGCCATGTCCAATCCTCTCTTGAACAGCTCCAGGGATGGTGACTCCACCACCTCCCTGGGCAGCCCATTCTAGTGGCTAACAACTCTCTCAGTAAAGATAATTCTGAGAAGACTCTTAAACTTACCATGAATATTCTACAATGATCACTGCATTCCACCGTAATTAGAAAGAAATTCTCCTGTCTTGTAATGTTAGATATCAGAACATACGTACACCTTATGATGTTTAATGATTTTTAACTTCAAAACACTGATACAGAAAGAAAATGCTGTGCTTCTGTTGCAGGAGTAAAGAAAGTTTAGGGCACAGAATCTTTAAAACAGTGGCACGGCTTTGTTCCAGCTACACTGGAAATCTGTAAAGCGGCCCTCCATCCTTTATAATGACTAATCACTGGACCATACTTTGTCTCCATCTCTTTGCTTAATAGCTGCATCTCTCTTGGATCTGGGTGCTCTCAGAGGTGACAATGGACTCCAGAATGTAACATCACTGACAGCCTGCTCCAGAGATAACCGTGGCTAAGACAGCACACTGAGCGCTGCTGAAGACCAATCTGTGCTGATAGGCACACGAGGAAACACTTCAGCAGCGCCTGTCTAAATTACAGCAGGGTCTAGCCCACAGTATTAATTTCTCACTTCCAAAAGAATGAAGGAGCCAGTAAATCTTTCAATGAAACTGGAAACTGTGCAATTCTGTTCTACATAAATGTGTGAAGTAGAAGTTCAGAGGTCATTCCTGAATCATGGCCTTGTATAAAATCAGCTGGCTACCATGTCAGCATCATATGGTAACACTTTAGACACTTTATTCAAGCATTTCATTTAGGAAACAATTACTGTAAGTTTTTGTCTAATATAATTAATAGGTCAAGCAGCACTTATTAAATCTTTAGGCATTAATTAACATTTTGAAATTATCACATATGACACATTAATTAGATATCAATCACTTATTAGAACTACTGACATTTAATAAGCATTTTAATTTACACCAAACTATCTTGCTGTACATATCTTCACAAACTACAAGTACCTGCAAATAGTACTTAAGGAATTTAATATATTAACTCTTATTTTGTCATTGTAATGAGCATGTACTCAGAGACCTAATTTATACCTTACATACTTCAGTCATAAAAGCATATCTATATCTTTTCATTTCACTAATGACAACATTTTGAATATAATGCATAACTTGCAAATTAAAATCATTTTTAAAGCATGGTAGAACTTAACAGTATCTTTGTCCTCTTTCTGTGTCAGATTTGAACTTAAATCCTCCTCTGATTCTACTGTCCTGCCCTGAGGTAAGAAATACAAATGTCCAAGTGCTAATTGCTGACCTCTGCCACCCCTTAATTATGCATTCTTGTATCTTCTTTGATAATTGCCTTGCACAGCTATCTCCTATTGTCAAGATCTTGCCATTAGACACTTCATGGGTATGATCTCTCTCTTGACCTAATTGCTCTTATCAGTCAATTTTTATAATGCTAACTAGATACTTAGGATGACATATAAAAACCCTACAGGGTGCCCAAACTTTGCAAGACTAATGTCCATGTTGGCAGGTTGACAAGAACCAGAGAGCTGTTTCTTCTGCACATACTTTTGCATAATTGTTCCCACTAATGCATGCACTAACCCGCAAAATTCTCATGTATTTGCAACTTGGATGAACAAATAGAAATCACTGTTTTATTTATCTGATTTTTTTTTCTAATGCACACATATGTAATAAATTAAGATGTAATTTTAGAGTGTGCAAGTATGGAGACTTCCCCAGCTTTCTTTACACCTATGCTTGAAACAGTATTTGGCTGGGTCATCTGTAAGAGGACCACAGTACAGCAGTAACTCACAGCCGCAGGGCATGGGGTGCTTTAAACATTCACTTCTATGAGTTGACAACGTCCTCATTTATCTGTCTGCCTCTGTTCTTCTATCTGAACAGCAGCATCTGGTAGTCCAACATTCTTTACAGTGCTATCCATGTGAAGATACCACCAGAGTTGCAGAAGAAAGAGTGTGAGAAAACCATAGGAGTTTCACCTGTGATGCATGAGACTTGACAGCTATGTAGCACATCTGTAACAGCTTAACTGGGCTAGCACAAATAACAAGTAGTAGTAAAAGCAAGCTCTCCAGATGTTCTGGGAATATACACATGAATAACCATATTGTTACCTTTCATTACAGCTGTTTGCTGGATTATGATATTAAATATAGGATAATGTGCTACATTTTCACCTCTTTCCTTGCAGTTTTGAAAAATCCTAAAGGTAATTAACTGGCTTCATGCAAGCCACAGCAACCCCATGCAGGGGTCAGAGTGGCTGGAGAGCAGCCAGGCAGAGAGGGATCTGGGGGTACTGGTCGATGGTAGGCTGAACATGAGCCAGCAGTGTGCCCAGATGGCCAAAGGGCCAATGGCATCCTGGCCTGTATCAGGAGCAGAGTGGCCAGCAGAAGCAGAGAAGTCATTCTCCCCCTGTACACTGAACTGGTTAAGTCATACCTTGAGTCCTGTGTCTAGTTCTGAGCCCCTCATTTTAGGAAAGATGTTGACTTGCTGGAACATGTCCAGAGAAGGTCAACAAAGTTGGTGAGGGGTTTGGAACACAAGCCCTATGAAGAGAGGGTGAGGGAGCTGGTGTTGATTAGCCTGGAGAAGAGGATGCTCAGGGGAGACCTTCTTGCTCTCTATAACTACCTGAAGGGAGGTTGTGGCCAGGTGGGGGTTGGTCTCTTCTCCCAGGCACCCAGCACCAGAACAAGAGGACACAGTCTCAAGCTGTGCCAGGGGAGGTTCAGACTGGATGTGAGGAAGAATTTCTTCACAGAGAGAGTGATTACCCATTGGAATGTGCTGCCCAGGGAGGTGGTGGAGTCATCATCATTGAAGGTGTTTAGGAGGAGACTTGATAGGGTGCTTGGTGCCATGGTTTAGGTGATTAGATGGTGTTGGATGATGGGTTGGACACGATGATCTTGAATGTCTCTTCCAACCTGGTCTATTCTATTTTATTCTATTCTATTCCATTTTCTACATGCAAGCAGGTAAGTATAAGATCAATATGGAATCAAAACACTGATTCCTTTTTTTTTTTTTTAGATTAAAAAAAACAGGGAGTCAACTTGAAGGCAAGATTTCAAGGAAACCTTAAACCAACTGAGTCTCACAACACGTGTGTTCTTTCTTTAGCCATGACAGACTTGGGGATCTAAACCAAATTATTTTCCTAGGAACTCTCAGTAGTTCACAGAGAATAACAAACATCACCAATGAATAGTTCAGAGCAGAAACAAAGCTAATTTCTCAAATACAGCCCATAGACCTTAGTTAAATACCTTGACTGTCTACACAATACACAAGGAGGATTAAATGGGATTCACAACAGACACCATGCTGTGAAAATTTTATGTAATAAAGAAGGTCAAGTCTTAAATCCTACACTTCTGTCAGACCAGGTTTACAGCTCAGAAACTTCTCCTACACTAATGCACCTGAGTCTTGCCTGTCAAAATAAAAGGCACCACTTTCTTGTAAAACACAGAGGTCAGGACATGGTATTCCTACTATTTAAGTGGAACTCAGGCTGAAGGGATTACAATCCATGTAATTATGTGGCTGTGAGACGCTTAGAAATTGTTTAATTTTGTCACTCTGCTACTTGAGGAAATAAATGCAAAATTCTTTGAGTTAGAAAGAACAGGGGAATCCAGCAGCTGTAGTCATCTGGTGAAGAAGAGGATACTTACCTCTCCAAGTAACCTTGTAGCACAAGCCCTATGAGGAGAGGCTGAGGGAGCTGGGGTTGCTTAGCCTGGAAAAGAGGAGGCTCAGGGGAGACCTTATTGTTCTACAACTACCTGAAGGGAGGTTGCAGACAGGCAGGGGCTGGTCTCTTCTCCCAGGCAACCAGCACCAGAATAAGAGGACATAGTATCAAGCTGCACCAAGAGAGGTTTAGACTGGATGTTAGGAAGAAATTCTTCTTAGATAGGAGTGGAATGTGCTGCCCAGGGAGGTGGTGGAGTCACCATCCCTGGAGGTGTTTAGGAAGAGACTTGATGGGGTGCTTGATGCCATGGTTTAGTTGATTTGATAGTGTTGGATGATAGGTTGGACATGATGATCTCAAAGTTCTCTTCCAACCTGGTTTATTCTATTCTATTGTAGTGCTTTATAAATAATAATAATTTTTTAAAAAAAATAAAAGTAGAAGGCATAATCAGGCCTAGAATCCAAGATCAATGCTCACCTTTGAAAATTTTAACCCTCACAGTAATGTCATTAAGGTTCTTGCTCTTTCCACTGTCATGCCTCTGGTTGGCAGAACTCTTTGCCTCCTGACATCAGGAGATCCCTATTTTCTTCTTTTCTGAGCCTACATTTAAGACTGATTTGTTTTCATTGACTTTTAACTGACATTAGCTAATTATTAACTCTGCAGGACAGATTAAATTTTAATTTTAATGTCATTGTAAAACACCATGAGCTGCCTCAGCATGATAAGATGCTATAAAAGTTTAAACTGTTGTTATAAGTTAGCCACCTGTTCAAAACGTTAAAAATCTACACACTTAAATCAATCACACTGCACTGGATGCCCCATCAAGGCTAATGTTGATAAATTACACTCTTAGTTCTAGCTAATATAGAGTCATTACTCTCCAGAACAGTAGTATGTTGGACTTTATTTTGTAGAGTTTTAGTTGGGATTGAGGTGTCATTTTTCAAAATCCTAAATACACACCAATGTGTAGCTTCCAATCTGCTACATTGCTCAGAAATTATCCTGGCTAAACAGTATCTCAGAGGTTCTGTCTGGTATAGGAAACATATGTTGGAGATGTCCAGTTCTAGAAGAGAAGTACTGTGGAATGGTAGAAGGCCTATCTTCATAGAGCTCTTGTCACCTCTGGGCCAAATCAGAACTCAGGGCCATGCCCAGAGAGTGGTGGTGAATGGCGCCACATCGAGCTGGCAGCCAGTCATTAGTGGTCCCCAGGGATCAGTGCTGGGCCCCATCCTGTTTAATATCTTTATTCATGATCTGGACAAAGGGATTGAGTTTGTCATCAGTAAATTTGCTGACAACACCAAGTTGGGAGCAGGTGTTGATCTGTTAGAGGGTAGAAGGGCTCTCCAGAGGGACCTTGACAGGCTGGACAGATGGGTGTAGTCCAACATGAAGGTATTCAACAAGTCCAAGTGCTGCGTTCTTCACTTTGCTCACAACAACCCCATGCAGCACTACAGGCTGGGGTCAGAGTGGATGGAGAGCAGCCAGGCAAAAAGGGACCTAGGGGCAGTGATTGACAGATGGCTGAACATGAGCCAGCAGTGTGCCCAGGTGGCCAAGAAGGCCAATGGCATCCTGGCCTGTATCAAGAATGGTGTTGCCAGCAAGAGCAGGGAAGTCATTGTGCCCCTGTACTCAGCACTGGTTAGGCCACACCTTGAGTACTGTTTCTGATTCTGAGCCTCTCAGTTTAAGGACATTGAGACAGTTGGGAAGGGCAACGAGGCTGGGGAGAGGCCTCAAGCACAAGCCCTGTGAGGAGAGGATGAGGGAGCTGGGGGTGCTTAGCCTGGAGAAGAGGAGGCTCAGGGGAGACCTTATTGCTGTCTATAACTACCTGAAGGGAGGTTGTAGCCACATGGGGGTTGGTCTCTTCTCCCAGGCAACTAGCACCAGAACAAGAGGACACAGTCTCAAACTGCACCAGGGGAAGTTTAGTCTCAAGGTGAGGAGAAAGATCTTCACAGAAAGAGTTACCGGCCATTGGAATGTGCTGCTCAGGGAGGTGGCGGAGTCACCATCCCTGGAGGTGGCACTTGAAGCCATGGTTTAGTAGCCATGAGGTGTTGGGTGGCAGGTTGGACTTGATGATCTCTGAGGTCTTTTCAAGCCTGATTGAGTCTATGAAAATGACATATAGGAAAAAAACCTATATTTTTTAGTCTCAGAATACAACTGATGAATCTACAGGCTAGAGTAAATGAGATTTCCTGTTGCAGGTATGGTACATAGACAATAAGTATTTTCTATGTATCAGGCTACCATTTTTCCCATACACCTATTGTCTCTTTACATGGCAGGTTAACTTGGGTAATAATTTTCTTAGTGAAAGCAAGATTATTTCTGCAGCTCAGATAAAGAAAGGAAGCACAGTGAGGTTTTAGTCAATGTAGTTCTTCAGTCAGGCATCTAATTACCTCTGTTTCTTGTGCTCAGAAAAAGTTTGCAAGTAAAACAAGTGTCATGGGTGACTTCATTTTATTATAATCTAAACAATCTTCAGCAGCCCTGCAGCTGAATGACCTCTACACTCTTTATTTTCATTTACATGAATATGAATTCCACACAAGATAAATCCATGTTATTTAAGACAGGTGACAGCAGATTCTCCAGTTTCCCTTCCTATGCTATTCCTGCAGATTGCTAGAGTAGTAATTCAGTGAAAGATTCTTCCAGATGATATTTTTTTAAACTTTGTTATTGAGGAGGTAAAAAAAGGGAAAAGATGTTTTAGCTGACTGAATGGGGCTTAACATGAGTTTGCCAATCCATAGCTGCCTAGGACTGTAGGACTGTGCTTTCAGCATGAAATCTTTGTATGTAGGATACTATGAATTTATGCCCTGATAGACATTACTTGTATCAGTGTTATCTGCAAAATGATGGAGGGACAAGGAACCATACACAGGTCCTGAGGTTAAGAGGTATGAACTGGCTTGCAGCTGCTGCTAGAAACAAGCTTACCACAGAGGATGTTCCCTGTGCTCACATGACATGGATGTTGGATGTTAGGAAAAAGTTCTATACAGAGAGAGAGATTGGCCATTGGAATGCGCTGCCCAGGGAGGTGGTGGAGTCACCATCACTGGAGGTGTTTAGGAAGAGACTTGATGGGGTGCTTGGTGCCATGGGTTAGTTGTTTAGGTGGGTTGGATTGGTTGATGGGTTGGACACGATCTTGAAGGTCTCTTCCAACCTGGTTTATTCTATGTATTCTACATCCAGCACATCCCAAGAATCTGTGTGTTGTTGCTATGAACACAATGTGTAATTAATATATTTATGAATTTTCAGTTCAAAGTGTTTTTAAATAAAAAAAAAAAAAAGTGAAGTCCATGTCACATCTTTTGGTCACAGAAAGTGCTGTAAAGCACAGAAACAGGCTGGCCAGCAAAGTGAGGGATTCACCAGCCCTTGTATTTTAAAGATGGGTAGATGAGGTATTGAGGGAAGTGGTATAGTGGTGACTTGCCAGTGCTGGGTTAATGACTGGACTTAATGATCTTAAAAGTGTCTTCCAAAAATAATAATAATAATATTCTCTGATAGTGGGCCCCTCAATTTAAGAAGGACATTGAGATTCTTGAATGTGTCCAGAGAAGGGCAGTGAGGCTGGTGAGAGACCTCAAGCACAAGGCCTATGAGGAGAGGCTGAGGGAGCCGGGATTGTTTAACCTGGAGGAGGATCAGGGGACACTTTATTGCAGTCTACTACTACCTAAAGGGTGGTTATAGCCAGAGGGGGTTGGTCTCTTCTCCCAGGCAAACTGTGACAGAACAAGAGGACACAGTCTCAAGCTGCACCAGGGGAAGTTTAGGCTCAAGGTGAGGAGAAAGTTCTTCACTGGAGAGTTGTTAGCCATTGGAATGGGCTGCCCAAGGAGATGGTGGAGTCACTGTCCCTGAAGGTGTTCAAAAGGGGATTGAACATGGCACTTGGTGCCATGGTTTAGTAGTCATGAGGTCTGTGGTGCTAGGTTGAACTTGATGATCTTTGAGGTGTCTTCCAACCTTGGTGATTGTGTGATATAGGAGTGGCTGAGGAGCTGGGGTTGTTTGTAGGTTGGCCTCAATGATCTTGAAGGTCTTTTCCAACCTGGTTAATTCTGTATTCTGTAACAAGAACCAGAGTGTAGTTCACTGCCCTGATACTGCGCTCTGATATGGAACAGCACCCTCAAACAGCAAATAAAAAAATGGAACCATAAAATGAATTTCATATATAATAAACCATTATAATACTCTATTATAATGGCCCTCAACCAGCCAAGATACCACACAGAGCAGCTCAGCCCCACTAAGAAGGCCCAGCCAACACCCATGGATGATATTGGAGAGATCATCAATAATAGCCCTACCTGACCGGGGGGCCACCAGGCCCCCCGGCCTTTGTTGTCACCACCACCATCACCCAGTGTGCACCAGGGGCACTCACCAGTGATGAGAGGAGGATCCTCAGCCCAGATGGGCTCAGCTTGGGGCTTCTGCCTTTCTGGCAGGGATTATAAAGGGGAGTGGGAGGGGAGGGCAAAGTAGCCACACCTGGGGTGGGAGGAGACACCAACAGAGCCCAGGTGCTCTGGGGTTTGAGGGGAAAATGGGGCAAGTGGGGTGGAAAAAGGGCAGATATGGTGGGAAAGGAGAGGTGCTGGTGAAAGAAAGGGCTTTTTAAATAACTTCATTTTCCATGAATCTTTCATAATGTACAACTGCAGTTTGTGGTTTGCTTTGCCTCCATGCAACAAGAACAAACCCACCAATGCTTCATCAAATAAAGCACAATGGTGACTATTACAATGAAATCTTCCTAACATCCAACCTAAACCTCCCCTGGTGCAGCTTGAGACTGTGTCCTCTTGTTCTGGTGCTGGTTGCCTGGGAGAAGAGACCAACCTCCACCTGTCTACAACCTCCCTTCAGGTAGTTGTAGAGAGCAATAAGGTCACCCCTGAGCATCCCCTTCTCCAGGCTAAACAACCCCAGCTCCCTCAGCCTCTCCTCACAGGGCTTGTGTTCCAAACCCCTCCCCAGCTTTGTTGCCCTTCTCTGGACTCATTCCAGCAAATCAACATCTTTCCTAAACTGGGGGGCCCAGAACTGGACACAGGACTCAAGGTGTGGCCTAACCAGTGTGGTGTACAGGGGGAGAATGACCTCCCTGCTCCTGCTGGCCACACTGTTCCTGATACAGGCCAGGATGCCATTGACCTTCTTGGCCGCCTGGGCACACTGCTGGCTCATGTTCAGCCTACTGTCTACCAGTACCCCCAGGTCCCTTTTTGCCTGGCCGCTCTCCAGCCACTCTGACCCCAGCCTGCAGTACTGCATGGGGTTGCTGTGGCCAGTGTGTAGAACACTTAGATGTGTTAAATCTCATGTGCTTGGACTCTGCCTATCTGTCCAGCCTGTCAAGGTCCCTCTGCAGAGTTCTTCTACTCTCTAACAGATCAACACCTGCTCTCAACTTTGTGTCTCCTGCAAACTTACTGATGATGGACTCAATATCCTCATCCAGATCATTGATAAAAGATATTAAAGTGCAAGGGGCCCGGCACTGATCCCTTTTAATATATGTTGCATGTCATGAGGTGTCCTAGGAGTGGTTCAAGTGCTATCTTGGTGAGACTGTGTTGCAATGACTCAGGACATAGCAAAGAGCATAGTCAAGGAGAAAAGAAACTGAAGTTCTCTTTTCCAAGCTTTGCCTCTGGAAGTATTACTCAATGAAGTAACACTTCACTGATTCTGACTAAAAGTCAGTACAGTTAAGCTTATAAATGATTTAGACAATGTCCAGATAACAACAGGGGGAAAAAACCCAAATAGACATACAAACCAAACCAAAATATTAGAAGAAAAACTAATCCTTTCTATGGAAATACATTATTTTTCATAATACAGACAAGTCCTTTGGAACTGTGAAAAACTTTATTGTATCTTTCTTTAGAACTGTAATTTTTGTTTGTCTCTTTCTGTCAGGAATTTGTTTAGTAACTTAAGGAATAGAAAGCTGAAATGCTGTTTGGCAGGTTTCTCAGATGTGTGTGGAGATTCTCTGTTCTAGTATTTCACTACAAAACAATTTTGTGTAAACTACAAGAGATACCACAAAAAAAGTGTATTATGGAGACATGACATACTGTGTCATCTGTCATTTCTGACAAATGTAAATGCAAGAATAAAGCCCAAGGTACAAAATAAGAACATCTGAGTCAGGGTTGAGTGAAAAGGGCAGCAAAGACTCTGGTTCCAGACTTCTGTCCTTTACATTTGTTTGTGGGAATTTTTTGGTGGTTTATGGTTTGTTTGTTGTTTGTTTTGTTGTTGTTTTCTCTGATTTATCTCCATAGTGTATTTCTTATGCTGAGTGTGTATACATGTGTGTATATATATTATATTATATTATATTATATTATATTATATTATATTATATTATATTATATTATATTATATTATATTATATTATATTATATTATATTATATTATATTATATTATATTATATTATATTATATTATATTATATTATATTATATTATATTATATTATATTATATTATTATACATTAGCCTGGAGAAGAGAAGGATCAGGAGTGACCTCATTGCCCTCCACCACCTCCCTGGGCAGCCCATTCCAATGACGAATGACTCGCTCAGTGAAGAACCTTTTCCTCACCTTGAGTCTAAACCTCCCCTGGCACAGCTTGAGACTGTGTCCCCTTGTTCTGTTGGTGGTTGCCTGGGAGAAGAGACCAACCCCCACCTGTCTACAGCCACCCTTCAGGTAGTTGTAGGCAGTAAGAAGGTCTCCCCTGAGCCTCCTCTTCTCCAGGCTAAGCAACCCCAGCTCCCTCAGCTGCTCCTCATAGGCCTTGTGCTCCAAACCCCTCACCATCTATGTTGCCATTCTCTGGACATGTTCGAACAAGGCAACATCTTTCTTGAATTGAGGGGCTCAGAACTGGATACATATATGTATGTATGTCTTTGGGTGTATATTTACACCCAAATGCACTGCTCCATGTCCTCAGGTCTAACTCGTAGTGAAGTTGCAGATGTGTTCTCAACAGACACATGCACATGAAGCACACTATATACCACATATATCCACATACACATAGCCAGCTACATAGATCACAAACAGACACACACACGTACGTGTGGATCCCTCCTGCAGCTGGACCCAGATACTCTCTCTGATATCTGTCCCTGGAGCTCAGTATGCCCAGTTACTGGCATCTGGACATTCAAGCCCTTAAGGCTGCAATTCCACTCCTGTTGCTGGTACAGATCATTCCACAAAGAAACATCTGGCAAGGACTTCCCTGGTCCCAATAACGAATGTCCCTGTACTCTGACACACAGGCTAAAGCCAAAGATCATCCACTCCCTTGCTCCCAGTCATTTCACCTACTCATCATCTAGCTAGGCTTGATCCCTGTTACCGGTCCTGTGCTCCCTTGCACACTTGCATTCACTCCAGTTCCTGAATCATGCATTTATGGGCATTTGTGACTCCAAGTCTAACTCCAGTTGTTGCACTCACACCCTCATACTACCCACCCCACCTCCTGCAGATACACAGACATATCAAATGGAGAGTCCTCACCCAGGAATGAGTCAGAAAAAAAGTTTAATAATAAGGTAGGGCAAACTGCACTGGTCAGGCATAGGAGAAAGCCAGGTGAGTGCACTTCACTGACTAGCCAGCTATTTACATGCAACCAGCCCTTCTTACTGACTTAACCTTCTATTTGCACACTTGCTCCTCCCAAAATTACCTAAATCCCCTCCTTGTGTACTTTCCCCTATCCCTTCCTCTTCTAAATATACTATAATAAATCCTCTGCAATGCTGAACAGCACTTTCCCCACATCCCATAAAGGATCCTGTATTCCTTGGCAACAAAGTTTGAAGGGTTACCGAGAGCTGGTCTCGGTAACTCTCCATGATGGATTCCACAGCTGGACAACAAGGCCAAAGGTCTGCTGGGACAGCCCTGGGAGGAATCTATGCAGAATGTTTATTCCCCAGAAAGCCCACAGGTCCTTTTCTGCCAGGCAACATTCCAGCCACTCTGCCCCATTCCTGTAGCATTGCATGGGGTTGTTGTGACTGAAGCACAGGACTCACCACTATTAACTATTAGCCTAGTTCTTGCTAGAGGGCATGTATTCTGAAGTTTATTTAGAGTCTTCTTAAAACAAACAAACAAACAAATAAACAAAAAACAATAAAGAGCTTCTCTAAGCACTAGCTGTCTGCTTATTTAGTAAGAAAAAAATTTCCTAAGGGTAATGACTTCTTACCTACATTTTTGATGTCTACAATGCAGGGGCTTGGATCTGATTAAAGTGCTTAACCTTCAGTAAGCTCCAAGAGAGCTAAGTGATTAAGCCTAGAGACTGATTCATCTCAACCTACATTTTACTTCTGCTATGGTCAATATAAATACAAACTAAGACCAGTTCAAATGCCCCAGGCAGGTATTCAAGATACTATGAGCTATATTCCTGTGGGGCTGACAAATATGACATAGTAATTACAGAGAAGGTGTGACTGTAGACAAAGAAGGTATTCAAAGCTACTCTTAAGCATCTGAGGAGGCACTAGACACCTATGCTTAGGAAAGTAAAATATTTTCTCATTAAAGTCTTGAATGAAATCCATCTGAGTTGACCCAGCTATTACATGGCGTATGCTCTGTCCTGATATTATTAAGTACATTCTTGCTCTACACTTAAAGAAACAAAATTTTAAATGAGATTCATTAGGTAAACCTTCCTTCCCTCTTCAGCACTGATAAAGGCTCCAGCCAAAGTACTTTTTCCAGTTTCAGGCAGGAAAGTTTAAGGATAAAGGAAAACTGAACAGAGCCCAGCAGCCAGACACAAGAATGCTGTGGTGCATGGAAATGGGTATAAAAGGGAAGTTTTGTGAAGAAAAAAATAAAATGAATTGAAATACATAAAAGTAGCTTCTCACTAAAAGCATTTTTTTCCCCATAGATTCCATTGTGCTTCGTGGTCACTGAAACGAATATAAATTGGCTTAATCTTTAGAGAAGTTTTAAATGAGAATTTAGGACTTTTTGAAACAGCAAGATTTTGTGCATAAAAATGGCCTCCCAACAAAGATAACAGGATTTCTTTCAGTGGACATTTTAAAGCATGATACTGAAAAGACCGTAACAGGCATTTGAAGTGGTTTCAGTTCTAGCAAAATACTTCTCATTCAGTTTTCAAAGAGACCATCAGATGGATGTCTGAGACCTTTAAAATCTGTATTTACATAGTTTGCTATGTGATTACCTAGCATTAACCATCTTGGAACTAGGGTCCTGGTTTAAGGTAATGCTCTAGACTCCCCTGATAGAGAATGAAAGACAGACAAATCCTGAAAATGAGTGATGTGATTGCTCATAGGCTAGGTGAATCACAGAAGTAGCTGTGGCTATAGCTGGACTAACATTCTTGAATGTCAGTGTGTTAAAGAGGTAAACAGTGAGATCCTAATTTGAGACGGAGACAGGACTGTCTGCTGGGTGTGTATCTCACCACAGAAAATTGCAGTACTCTGCTAGTAGTGAATATGGATGTAGCCTGTATCTGTTGATTTTAAGGGAGCCCAGACAATCATCTTAGACTAATTTCTGAAGGTGAGATGAATATTACATTTTTCTGGGAGACCAATATATTTGACATGTCTTATTTATTCAGCTTTGTGAAGCTGAATAAATAAACGGGTTTGTCAAAGAACTTTAAAGCCATAGACCACTCTTTTGGGACACCACAAGGCAGACTTAGAGAAATTCTTTTCAGAGAAAGGCTGAGATGTGAGACTTCTTAATTTGTGAATGAGTATAAAACTGAAGATGCAGGAATTAAGGATAGATGGTTCTTTGCATATTTTTTCCTTAACACACGTTCTTATAATGCAGTCTAGATAGTGTGTTGACCTGGGACTTAGGGACATGGTGTAGTGTTGACTCTTCAGTGCTGGGTCAAAGCTTGGACTGGATGACCTTTGAGGTCTCTTCCAAATGGATATTTTCTGTGATTCTGTGATTGACTTGACCTTAGGTGTTAGACAATGGCATAAACTAAAGTATAAATAGAATAGAATAGAATTAACCAGGTTGGAAAAGACCTTCAAGATCATCGAGTCCAACCTATCATCCAACATTATATAATCAACAAAACTATGGCACCAAGCACCCCATCTAGTCTATATAACTACTCTATCTTATGTTTCAACAATATAAAATGTTATTTTTAGAGCCCTCTTCATTTTGTTTCCTAGACTTTTTAACCTTTAAATTCAATTCTTATTAATGAAAGTGTAATTTTTTACTACTTCCTATAGCCCAAACTATCTGAAGATCAAAAGAAATCCTTATAGAAACAAATGAATAATTAGAATTCTCCAACTAACCTGTGTCTGATGACATATAGAAAGTTATGAATTTTAGGTGGGACTGTCTCCCTTCTACTTCAAAAGCAGCTTTAAAAGAGTACTGGTAATTGCATTTTTGCTCCTGTATTTTTCTTTGTAAGCATAGTCAACATTTTGAATGTACAGATTATTTGGGAGGGTGTTATCTAGAGAATGAGTTATCTAGATATCTCATAAACCAAAACTATGCTTTAAAAACCCAGGCAGCTTTGGCTTCCAGGACTTCCTGTCAAAAAGACAAAGAGAAAAGTATTTCTTCTTCTGAATAATAGAGGTAATTCTTCAGTCAGTTTTCCTAATATCCTGGTACAGTGTCTCAGATGATAAAGTCTGGAAACAACATAGTAACTCTCTGGAATGCACGTGAAGACATTTGAGAGCCAGAGGAAAACAATAAAAATGCAACCTAACTTTCTACTTCTTCCTAGTGCAGATCAGGGAAGGAATTACAAATAAATATTCAGTGTATCTGAAATATGTCAGTTTGCTTTACAACAGCAACAACAAAAATGCTGTTTCTGCCTTTAGAAACAAACACAAAGCAGACTCACAAGGGCGGCTGTCCAGTTCCCTTTACTGTAGATGTAATATAAGACTAAGATTAAATATGAATTTCCCAGTACAATGAATTCAGTCATGTAATTTAATAGATTCTCAAATGTTGCTGCTATTAGATATACTCATACAGTCGGTGTTCACCTTAGAAATATTGTACATTGCTCTAAGTAAAATCTAGCCTAGATACCTTTTGCACCTGCTGAAGTCTTTGTACCCCAGTAATAAACTTCAGATGGTAGTTAATTTTATATGTGTATATTTTCCATGCAAAAATTCACAGACAGTTGTACTTCTGATAAAGACATTTTGCCAATAGGTAATATTGTAGATTTTGGACCCCAGAAGGAGAACACCAAAGGGAAGTTTATGACAGGTTAGATGTACCTTTGATTAGTTCAACATTAAACATATGGAACATTAAATTCTTCATCTTCAGGATTAAAGGAATGTATAACTAAGAGGGTTCTTCACATAGTATTTCATTCTCTGCTGTACATAACTGCCTCTGATGTTACTTCACAGGAAGACCCTGAGAAGCTGCAAGGAAGAAATGTAGACAAAATATTCTATAAGCACTATAAGGTTTCACAATTGCTCCCCCTTGTCCTATTAGAGGACTTCAACTTCCCAGATGTCTGCTGGAAATACAATACAACAGAGAGAGAACAGTACTGAAGGTTCCTGGAGTATGTGCAAGATCACAGAATCAGAATTACAAAATCAGAGCTCATTAGAGTGGTGTTCTCCAAGACTCATGACTGGGACCAGTCCTGTTCAGTTTCTTTATCAATGCCTTAGATATGGGGATCGAGTGCAACCTAGATAAGTTTGAAGATGACATGAAATTAGATGAGAATGTTAATCTGCTTGAGGGTAGGGAGGCTCAACAGAGGAACCTGGATAGGTTGGACCAGTGGGCTGAAGTCAACTGTATGACCTTCAACAAGGCCAAATGCTGCGTCCTGTACCTGGGCCACAACAACCCCATGAAACGCTATAAGCTTGGGGAAAAATGGCTAGAGAGATGTTTAGCAGAAAGGACCTGGGGACACTCATTGACAGGAGGATGAATGTGAACCAGCAGAGTGCTGAGGTGGCCAAGAAGGCCAATGGCATCCTGGCCTATATTAGAAATAGTATGGCCAGCAGAACCAGGGAGGTGATTGTCCCTCTGTACTCAGCATTGGTGAGGCTGCACCTTGAGTACTGTGTTCAGTTTTGGGCACTGCAGTACAGGAAAGGCATCAAGGCATTGGAGAAGGTACAGAGGAGGGCTACTAAGCTGATGAGGGGCCTGGAGAACAAGTCCTGTGAGGAGCAGCTGAGGGAACTGGGGCTGTTTAGTTTACAAAAAAGGCCAAGGGGAAACCGTATTGCTCTCTACAACTACCTGAAAGGAGGTTGTAGAGCGATAGGCACTGATCTCTTCTCACAAGTAACTAATGACAGAATGAGAGGGAATGGCCTCAAGCTGCACCAAGAGAGGTTTAGCCTGGACATTAGGGGAAAAAAAAATCACAGGCATTGGTTGTCAGGTGTTGGAATGGGCTGCCCAGGGAGGTGGTTGAGTAGCCATCCCTGCATGTGTTTTAAAGTCACATATATAATGGTGCTTTGGGACACGGTGTAGTGACAGCCTTGTTGGAGTGGGCGAAATGTCTGGACTTGATCTCAGAGATCCTTCCTAGCCTGGATAATTCCATGATTCTGTGATTCAGTTAGTGTTACATTATGGGAAGCATCAAACTAATACCAGTAGAGATACTTTAGCTCTAAATAAACAGATGTAAGTAAAAAGGTAATATCTGTAAAGATTTTTAGAGTTTAAAGGCATCCTTCCACAAAGAATTCTTATTACATAAGAAGCAAACATAAATCCTGAGTCTTGCTTATATTTAGGAGGGTTTGATTCTCCTAGGTTTACTGTCTGATCTTGTTCCTAGACCTCTCTTTCCAAAATAGAAACACACAGATGAAAAAAGCACTGTGCAAATGCAGATGTCTATTTAATAGGATTCTTTTTGTCCAAGAACATTTATAAGCAAAAAAAAGAAAGTGATTTTTAGCATTCAACATTTTTGTTCAGTAGTTTTTCACTTTGTTTTTTTTGTTCTAACCATCAACATATTGTGCCAATTATTTTAGAGGCTGTTTCCCAGTGTTTTCATTGCTGTCTAGTAACAAAGGTTACAATTTTGTGTTGCCCCCTCCTTATTTTCTTCAAAGGAAGCAATGTCAAATAACAGTTTAATGAGTATTCCACAATCTGAGACCTTTGCTTCACCCAAGATTTGAGCAAAGCCAATTAGAAGTGTACATTTGCAAACTGGATGCATACAAGCATGACCAACCCCTCTTCCCTTCCCCCTCAAACACAGGATGTAATTGAAACAAAATTCACTTTCAAATCTCAAAGAGTCTTTTAATTATATATATATATATTGCAAAAGTCTTAATTTTTAATATTTTTTGATAACCCACCTCCTGTGTATACACTGTCCAGGCAGATATCTCATGGAATTATGGTTTTATGAAAAAAAATATTAATTTAAACAATAAAAAAAAGATAAACCAAAATGCTACAGGTTTTATTTGTTTAGAAGCTATTTGGTGATGCTTTTGTTTTGTTGTTGTTGGTTTTGGTGGGTCTTGGTTTTGCTGGCTTTGGTTTCTTTATTTACATGAAACCTGCTGTGAAGCACCTGAAAAAACAGAACAGTCAGACTATGTGTTTTAAGGAAGCAAGACATTTTCCTTTGACTAAACACTGGACAGGCACATAGGGTGTTCAGTTGCCCACACATGGGAGTTTCACTTGAGATACCTAAAACTATTTTATTTGGCATCCAGGTACTACTACAAAAGAGTATGTGCCTCAGTCACGTCTGAGCCATATGTAGGTGTGCTGTGGCTTAACTCCAGACTGGAAGCTCAGCCCCACACAGCTGCTTGCTCACTGTCTGCAGTGGGATGAATGAGACACTTGGAAAGATTAAAGTCAGAAAACTCATGAGATAAGATGAAAACAGCTTAATAAGTAAAGGAAAAAACATACATGCAAGTAAGCAAAACAGGGAATATCACTACTTCCCATCAACAGACAAGTGTTCAGCCATCACCAGGAAAAGAGGGCTTCATCATGTGTAATGGCTACTTGGAAAGACAAATGGTGTAACTCCGAATGTCTTAGAATCATAGAATGGTCTGGGCTGGAAGGGACCTCCAAAGGTCATCTAGTCTGACCTCCCCACAGCAGGGACATCCCCACATAGACCAGGTTGCCCAGGGCCTTGTCAAGCCTCACCTTGAATATTTCCAGGGAAGGGGCCTCAACAACCTCCCTGGGCAACCTGTTCCAGTGTTCCACTACCCTAACGTCCAATCTAAATCTACTCTTCTCTAGCTCAAAGCCTGCTCCTCATCCTATCACTACAGGCTTTTGTAAACAGAATCTCCCCATCCTTGTTGTAGGTCCCTTTCAGGTACTGGAAGGCTGCTATTAGGTCTCCCCATAGCCTCCTCTTCTTCAGGCTGAACAACCCCAGCTCCCTCAGCATATCCTTGCAGCAGAGGTGCTCCAACCTGCCATAAAAATGTGTATTTTTATATATGTTATAATTAATATTTCCTGGCAGTGGTATCTTCAAACACTGCAAAATGTGTTCACAGGTTCAATGATTTGGTTGTGGGTTTTACACTGCACATCTGAAGACAGTTAAATGATTTAAGCACAGATCTAACATTTCCAGTACAGCAATTCAAATTGGATACACAGGTGCTGTGATCTGTGGGTTTCCCACAAATGGGACTCTGTGGCAGATAAGCCAGGTACTCACAACTTGCTCCTTTGTCTGGTATCTTCCCAGATGCTGTGGTTATGATTCAAGCAGTCCTTGGCTCAGAGAGGGCTAAGTGGCTTCTCTCTTGTCATGCCCAGTTCAGAGTCTGGAGCTTGCCCTTGGCTCAGAGAGGGCTAGGGGGCTCTCTCTTGTGTGCTCCATTACTGAGCTGTAGCCTCTTCTGGGATTTAATTCCCTTGGAGCTTTTCCCCTTTCTGCCTTGGTCCAGGTGCAAGGCCTGGGCGATGTTGTTGGCCTGCTAGAGCGGGTTCTTCAGCTGCTACTCCGGCAGCATTTGGCTCTTGTTGCTTGCTGAGTGAGAACAAGACAAGTTGCCTGACTTCTTGGCTGGTTTAAATACTGTCCCAAGACCGTAACACAGAACCCTGATAACTGGACCTATGGGATGGTGAACACCCAAACATGGCCAGGGGCACACAGCGTTCACAGCTGTATTACAAAGGTAATTACACATGGTACATGTTTATCTGGACCCCAGGAGTTGTCCAGCTTTGCACATTCCCAAGTGCTTACAAAGCAGTCCCCCTGGATTACATCCTGTTCCTATGGTGTACTGACAACACCACTCAACTTGGTGTCATCTGCAAACTTGCTGATGGTGCACTCAATCATACTATCTATGTCATTGATAAAAGTATTAAACAGTACAGGTCTCCATAGGGACCCTTGAGGGACATCACTTGTCACGGCTCTCCATCTGGACTTCAAGTCATTGAGCACCACCCTCTGGATGCAACCATCCAGCCAATTCTTTGTCCACTGAACAGTCCACCTATCAAATCCATATCCCTCCAATTTGGCAAGCAGGATATTGTGGTGGACCATGTCAAAGGCCTTACAGAAGTCTATATAGATCACATCCATAGGTTGTCCCTTATATACTGACATAGTCACTCTATCATCGAAGGCCACAAGATTGCTCAGGCAGGACCTGCCACTAGGACCTGCTGGCTGTCCTGAATTTTCTCCCTGTCCTCCATGAGCCTCAGCATAGCATCTATGAGGATCTGTTCCATGATCTTCCCAGGCACAGAGGTGAGGCTGACAGGTTGGTAGTTCCTAGCATCCTCCTTTCTACTCTTTTTAAAAATGGGTGTGAAGTTTCCTTTCTTCTGGTCCACAGAGACTTCACCTGACTGCCAAGACTTTTCAAATATCATGGAGTTGTTTGGCAACTAGATCAGCTAATTCCTTCAGGACTCTGGGATGTATTTCATCAGGCCCCATGGACTTGTATATCTTCAGATTCCTCAGGTGATCATGCACCCTGTCTTCACTTATAGTGAGAGGGACTTTGTCTCCTTAGTCTCCAGTTTGTGGGCCTTTCTCCTTTCTCCTCCAGCTTTATTGTCAATGATGGCATCATGGGGTCTGGGATATTGCTTTGTTCAGTTGGGATCAGTTGTCCCAGTTGTGTTCCCTCCCAACTTCTGGTGCATCCCCAGCCGACAGGCTGATGTGATAAACAAGGCCTTGACATTGTGTAAGAACTGTTCAGCGATATTAAAACAACTTTGTATCATAAACACTTTTTATCACAAATCTAGAGCATAGCAACACAGAAACTACTATGAAGATCTTTAAATGTACCCCAGACAAAACCAGTATAAGATGTCAAGTATCTCAAATGGCAATAGATGACTATGGGTAGTCAATGGAATGAAATCTATACCCATCTAAAAAGATAGTCTGTAATAAAAGATACTGTAGTCTGAACAAAAGATAATGAAATTTTGACTCACTTTTACAATAAAAATATACTTTATGAGAGACATGTCAAGAAAAAGGAGAGGTTTCTTCTCCCCTAAGTATCTGTTCATTGGTGCAGTATAATATTTAATCTTTTATGCTATCACATCTCAGTTCTCTTAGAACATATGACCTGCAGCTATTTGTAACATTGATACTTGACACTATTTTTTAAAGAAAGAGAAAGCATTAAGTCAGGGTAAAACATTTAGTAAAATCCAAATGCTGCCACTGTTTTGCAAAGACTTTCTCCTGTAATAAGTTTAGGAATTTGCATCTGGATGGTCTAACTGAATGTTTCAGGTTGAGATCTGGGCCAAGGAACCCATCACCAGTCTGGTATGGATGATTCAGGAGGCTCAGACCAGAACTATTTAGTTAAAACCAAAAATGACCAAATGAATGAATCAAACAAACAAACAAAAACCTTTTTTGTCACATACATTAAACAACAGTCACCAACCTGGTTTATTCTATTCTATTCTATTCCATTCTATTCTATTCTATTCTATTCTATTCTATTCTATTCTATTCTATTCTATCACTGTCAGCACACAACTAAGAAGAGTACATTTTAATGCTCCTCTTCAACTATATCTGCAAGTGCATAGTGTTTATAGTTCTGAACCTAAGCAATGGAGGTAACGGAGGACATTCAACTCAATTTGCACTTGGAAGTGTGACTATTGAAAGAGATTATTCCTAGCTTTGTGAGAACAAAACAACAACAAAACACAACTAAAAAAGTAATTTTGGTGGTTGCAATTCTTCAAAACATGAACTTAAAGGTCAGTAACAGTGAGGCAGCTAATACTGCCAAGTGTATGCAAGTGGTCATAATACACTTCACTACACGTAAAATAACTTTGTGCATTCCATAGGGATACAATCAGCAGGTTCATTAAGTGGCATATTAAATATAAACCATAAAAGAAACAGAAGATCATCAGCTCCTTAATGATATCAAACAACAATCCAATCTTCAGGTCAAAATCATTGTTCACGTAATAAGAAAAGATGTCCTTTTTAATCAAAGTCCTTTTCCAAGTGATCATTTGTCTACACTTCTGCCTAACTAAGAACACTGTCTGCATCAATAGGTTTTCCTTACTCTTAGTAATTATCACTATTTGTAAGTCACCTCACATGGTATTCTGTTACAGTGTATATTTTAAAATGAAATGAAATAAAAAGTGCACATTGAACTTCAGGGAATATGCCTTTTATTTCTCAGGTTCTGTCCATCAACACAGTGTTAGTCCTACCTCTCCTTCATATTGCAAGTTTCATTACTTGATACCATGCTCCAGACAGACAACAAACGCTGCTCTCGAAGCTGTCTACCTGCCCCACTGCACGTGTCTCGAATTAAATCCAGCCAGATGCACAACTTACATCTACATGATAGCTCTGAATTTCACAGTCCTAGAACAGCAAACAGTTAATACTGCAGTCAATTAAACAGTACTACATGCCTTTAATACCTAGATGAGGTGTGTCTGGCATGCCACATATATAGGCAAGGTTAGGAGGACTGCATTGCATCTCTGGTTATCTGTTTCAGAATCTAGTCTGGCTGGTCTTTTAATCCTGGTTACCAATTGCAATAATAATTTTAAATTGTAACAACAGCTGCATCAAGTAATGTATCTCATTGTCATGATCACAAGTAGAAGCCTAAGGAAGGGTAAGATCAACAAAACATGCATGATGCTTCTTCCTAATGCTCTCTCAATCTTCCTCTCTCTGTTAACTGTTAAGGAACTTCAGAAGATGGAGATTAATTCTACAGATGTGTGTATATTTAAGCTTTAGCATTGTGTGCATTTTTAGTGCATGTTCTGATCACCTTCATTTATTCCTCTTTCATTTAAATCACAGGATAGTCTTGGAGCTTCTAAACTGGGTATCTTTCAGGTGGCATATAACTAAAGCTACCCCAGAACTGTACCAAATGCACTTGGTCTGCTGTGACTGGCCAACAAGCCCCCAAAAGAGAAGGCTGAGAGGAAATGGGTCCCCAATATGTTTATGAAGCTCAGGTTGCGATTGACCACAGCTCTTTCAAAGAAGCTGACTTTACCTCAACATGAAGGGGGGAAGACCAAAGGATGGTCTTCATTTTGGTTAAAGAGCTATCAATAACTGAGTGGTGTTCTTCTCCTTCAATTCACTTAAAGCATATAAAATCTCCATGAGTTAGCATGGGGGTAGTGAATGTGTGGATCAGCTTCATACAGAGTATAAAAACTGAGCAACTAATAAAAGAATTTCAAGGAGCAATGGGCTTGAGCTAGCTTCAACCTGTGTATTCCTTCCTGCCCACAGGGGACACACAAGGTCATAACAATGAGTATAGTCCTGAGACTGGTAATGGGAATAGCCTTAGTGGTGTGATTGAACTGTGTATTGCAATTGAGATATATATATACACACATATATATGTGTGTGTGTGTGTGTGTAAGTGTAACTTATATTTGTCTTGTGTTATAAAATATATTTTGTATCATGCTGTTAAATCAGAAATAATATGTATCATCAACTATTTTTACACCCTCTATGCCTGGAAAAAGAACCTAGTTAGAAATTGTGGAACTCGGACATTAACAGGTCTTCAGTCCAAAAGATGTGATCAGAACTAGTCTGAATTAAACCTTAGTGCATACAGTGTCAATGCTGTGTTCACCCTGCCCATTAAGCCTCTCGGAGTGTAATGATTGCTGATTACTTTGTACATTTAATGACTACTACAGAATTTCTTTTTTATAAATTTTGCATCTCTTTACTTAATCCCAGGTAAACTCTAAATATCCAAATCACCACATTCTTTGTCAAAAGAAACTACTTCACATCTGGCTATAAATACAGTGGCATGTTCCTGTGTGGTGAATGATGCTTGTATCCAAAATTATGTCTCAAATACTGCGAGGATGTGTCCCTACATGTTTGCTCAAACCCCCTCTGCCCTCTTCCCTTCTGGAGGGGGGGATGGGTGGGAATTTTGGCTCCAAATTAACAAAGGGCCAAGGCCCACTGAGTCCAGGTAAACTACCTGCCTGGGCATGTTTTCCACCTCTGTGCTAAACAAAGCTCACACGATTTACTCGTGCTTGCCCCATTCTCTGTGTATGCTTATACTATACTTGGCAAAACACCACATCGTTGGTTAATTATTCTGTTTACAAAGGATGTTCATTGGACCAGTATTCGTTGGGGCAAACGTTAAACAGGGCTTGTCTTGGTAAACAAGTGCCCGTGCCCCGTGTTCCTGCTTGTGTTCGCCTCAGGTGCGGTGCCAAAGGTCTGCTTTGGCCGGGACCGAACCAGCGCTCCCGAGCGCTTTGCTGAGGACCGTTGCTGCTTGTCTGGCGTACAACCGTTGCCTGGCTACGGACGACTCCGAGATGCGTGCCTGCCCCGCGGACCGTGTCCTGCGGACCGTGTCCCGCGGACCGCGCCCCGTGTCCCGTGTCCCGGGGGTGGAGCTAGACTGACCCATCGCCGAGTGACGGAATCGTGGTAGCCCGTGTGAATCACCCGTCCTGGACTGCTACAGCCCCCCGAGCGGGGACATCGCTTCGACCGGGCCGGTAGCCGTCCCTGCCGAACCCCACGAGCCGCGGAGGGAGCCGTTCCGCTCGCGCAGAGAAGCCGCTTGGCCGTGCCCTGCGAACCTCGGCGGCAAGGCTCTTCCCCCGAGTGGGAAGCCCTTCTCGCGCAATGAGCTCCACGGACTAACCTGTAATAGCCTCCCAAGTTTCCCCGGAAGGCTCCAGGACCCTTTACTCTGGGAGAAGCAGCAGCCACGCAGCACAGCGCCGGGCGGTCGGCGCCGTTTTCGAGTTTCGAGTTTGACTTGCTGGAACGTGTCCAGAGAAGGGCAGCAAAGCTGGTGAGGGGTTTGGAGCACAAGCCCTATGAGGAGAGGCTGAGGGAGCTGGGGTTGCTTAGCCTGGAGAAGAGGAGGCTCAGGGGAGACCTTCTTGCTCTCTACAACTACCTGAAGGGAGGTTGTAGGCAGAGATTGGTCTCTTCTCCCAGGCAACCAGCACCAGAATAAGAGGACACAGTCTCAAGCTGCACCAGGGGAGGTTTAGGCTGGAGGTGAGGAAGAAGTTCTTCACAGAAAGAGTTATCGGCCATTGGAATGTGCTGCCCAGGGAGGTGGTGGAGCAACCATCACTGGAGGTGTTTAGGAAGACTGGATAGGGTGCTTGGTGCCATGCTTCCAGCAAGTCAACATCTTTCCTAAACTGAGGGGCCCAGAACTGGACACAGGACTCAAGGTGTGGCCTAATGACTTCCCTGCTCCTGCTGGCCACGCTATTCCTGGTACAGGCCAGTATAGTGGGACAGGGACTTGAAGGCTTCCTGTTCCACTTGCTGCTTGTGGTTTCCAGGTTTGGGGTGGTTTCATTTCACCTAACTTTTGACAAAATAGACATCGTGGTAGGTATGTTAAGAAGATGTTTTGCTCCATTCTAAAATCTGTGTCAATGAAGTGACATTTTCACTAAATAGTTTCTAGGGCAGATGTTTAACTTTCAAAGGAGTAAAGATTAGTGAGACAATTAAAAATTTGCTGCTGGAAAACCTAAGATATTTCAGAAACATCTGCAACATGAACCTGATCACATTTGAACTCCTACAAAATCAACCTTTATTATTGATTGCTATCTATAAAGTGCAGACATCAAAACTGAAGATCCTTGTAATGAGCTCATTATCATGCTGTATTTATAAGAACACCACCTGGTTTTATTCTGTGCATTTGTTATGCATCAAAAGATCAGTTTACAGGCTTAGCTGCTGTACCTTGTTTGGGTTCTATTTTCCCATAATAGAATAGTGATATCTCCAGGAAGTACAACATGTTCAAAAAAGGGTATATAAGTAAAACTAAAAATGCTGCCTTGTAAATGAATCCCCTTCTGCAATACTGGCAAAAGAGTTCTCTTAAAGAAAAACCATAAACAGAAGTTACTTAGATCTACTAAATTTGTGACACTAGGAACAGTTTCTGACTAAGGTGACCACACTGTCATGTACTTGACAGGACTGCTTCGGCTAGCATGAAAGCTAGGTCATCATTCAGAAACATCAGAAAATCCACCGTTAAGACTATTGCTGCATTTCTGTGCTAGAGGTAAGGTAACCTGAGATACCTACATTGGACATTACTTCACAGAAAGATTGCTGCATCTTTATCTAGCAGCCTTTTAGACTCATTATGCTGACATATGTGAGCTCTTTCTAACACATTTACTTTTCATTAAACTAGCCAAATGAAAGGGAAAAAAGACTACCGATTCTTCAGTGATGTCCTTTCTTCACTTCCAAGATACAAACTTTGACACTTAACACTTTTTAGAATTCAAGGACATAATATGTTTTCAGGAGAAGGCAATTACAGAATTGAAATGAAAGTGAATGAAGTTCAGATCTGTGGAAGAACTTGAAGGAGAATTTAACTCTGAACACCCTAGAGGCTATGTGATTATTAATATATATTATCATCTTGAATATCAAGTATCAGTCACGTGTAAATAAATACACACTCTTGAGTAAAGACTCAAGACTTATAGATAAATACTTCAGTAAAAGGTGGAATATTGTCCTAAAACCTCAAAACATCCATTTGTAATTCAGCTGGAATTCAAACACATATTCCTAATTCAACATGCAAAATACCTCTGGAAGAATGGCTCTGCTGCTCTCTGTGCTAACTTAACTTCGTGCATGTCAGTCCAATAATCAAGGAGCAAAAGGCAAAATTGCTCAGAATGGTATAAGGTACAAGATGACAACCATATTAAAAATGTCATAGGACATGTTTTCAAGTTTAGTAAATACAACCCTAAGAATTTTCAGACATTTAGGAGTCCGTATGTTCAGTTTGTGCCAAGCAGTTGTACATAAAACTAAATGTTCAGATAGGTGCTTGTCGTTCAGCATTTAGCTGTGTACACTCAGATGGGTACAAATGATGCCCAAGCAGTTTGACATTTGGTTGTGTTGAAAGTTCAATTCAGAAACCATGCAAATAATACCTACAAGGACATGTTACACAAATATTTTCATACATACAGGAAAACCTGATTGATGTACCTCTAAACTGAAGGCCTGAAATAGTCCATGGACATGAATGTTCATCTCCTTTATTTTATATTCCTGCCACATTTTTATTTTATAATTTAGTCCCTGATGATGTTTTTTTATTTATTTCTCCCAAAATTTCCTCATTTTCCCTCAAATGCAGAAAAGAATGCATATTTGCACAAATCCATTCTTCTGCATCAAGCACTTACGTATATTTCATCTCTTACTTTCAGTGTACAGAGAAAATAAATGCATCACTCTCAAAATGTTTCAGATTCTCAAGACAAAATATTTAGACTTCTTCCACACAAGTTTTTCTGAAACTGACACATTTCTGTGGATGTTAAAATTTTATCTAAATTGCTTATATGACAGAAAGCTGCTCAGTCTAAAAAAAAAAGAAGGTCTAGTGTTTCCCAACAGATTTTACTTGTTTCACTGTGTATTGAAGACAGCAGTGGACGTGAAGATCAAACCACACAATTACCTCTCCCCAGGGTTGTCCCTTCCTCAATATTGAATTTGCTTTTCTCCAAGCTCACAAATCTTTCAGTCTAGCTTACTTTGTGCCTCATTGCAAATGAGTGGACAAAAGCTTTACAATGCACTGTTTATGATGAATAAGAGTTTTGCATCCTGTAAAAAAACCCCAAAAAACCCAAACCCAAACCAGAAAAAACAAGAAACATGTGTAGACACAATATCTAATTATATTTTGCCTAGCAGCAAACCATAATCACAGAATAACACAATATGTTGGGTTGAAAGAGACCACAAAGATCATCCAGTCCAACCCATAACTCAGCACTGAAGGGTCAACACTAAACCATGTCCCTAACCATCAGGACCACACATTGCTTGAGCACCCCAGGGACAGGGTGAGCACAGGGGAATGATCACCTCCCTGTTCCTGCTGGCCACCATGTTACAAACCAGGATGCCACTGGCTTTCTCGACTACCTGGGTACACTGCAGACTCATATTCAGTCAACTAGCAACCCTTTAATTAAATGATGCCCTTTAGTTCAGTGTATGATAGTACTGAATCACCTGAGCTTTTTATGTAGTCAGCAGCAAATTTAATCAGATTTTATCATTATTATTATTATTTTATTTCTCTAGTGGCACTATGTTGTCTCCATTACTGGAACAGAGTGGGCTTCTCCATGTACCTGTATGAGTAAGTTAAGTCATAAGCACATCACATCACAAACACATCATCCGCACCAATTCTGTGTTAGATCTGAAATTGTTTTGGATTAGGCCAGTTCATTCTCTCCCAGAATATTCACAGAATGCATGAGTGGTTTGCATGGGAAGAGATGAGGCTCTTCCACTTCTTTTCCCATCTCCTCTTTTGGAAGCAAAAGATTTCAAAACTTTGGCATGTCCAGTCAGACTATGTCAGTTGGCTTCAGTGTTGAAGAACTGCCCTGGCACTTAGTTGATTATTAACCTCTGAATCAACCTCCTTGGACAGCCAGACACTCACTCTGTGATATTTCAGAGACTTAATTAGATATCTTAGTTCATCTGCTCTGATGTTTACAATTAATTATTTTCAAGCCTGCTCAGAGCCAGCCACTGAAGCAGCACCAGGGCACTCTTACGAAGAGGTAGCTGCATAAGTAAATAGGGAACAGCTTAGCTGGAAATGCTTATCATACCAATAGAAAGTAGAAAAAGGAAAAGTAGCTCAGAGGAAATGTTGGTCTATTAGAAGAAATATGTATTTGAATCAGAAATACCAATTGATATACCTAGCTTTTAGTTTTTATGAGTTTGTTTTGGGGTTTTTTGTTTGTGGTTGTTTTTTTTTCAGAGGAATTTGCACTACTGGAGAGAATGCTTGGAAAAAAAAAATCTTTGTAGACTACTGTTTTCAGTAGAAGTACTGAAAATTAGAGGTTCTAAATCAGCCCTATGTCTGCAATATTGACTTTTTACCTTAAGAGAGGGGGAAAAAAATACAGTGAAAAGTTGCACATTTTCTCAGCCTTTGTTTTTTCAGAATATGATTAAGTTATATATGAATGTACAGTAAACATACTCTGGTTCTCTGTAATAAAATTTGAAAAGTCAAAATACAGACAAGCATTATGTTTCATCATAAAGGAAAATAATATTTCATCTTTAAAGCAGGAAAGTGACAGTATTTCATAACATAAGTTTAAAGATTGCTTTCTAAGGTATATTCTTCACTCTAAGCTACATTCCAACTAGTGCCTATATGAACCCATGTAAAAGAGATCTACATTGCCCCAAGCAAAGAAGAATTTGATTCTGAGGTTTCACTGTATTTTCCCTTCATATATTAAACTTACTGTAAGCAATACTGTTTGTTTTGTTTAAACATCCTCGGGATGCCTAAAGATTTTAAGTTTAAATATTTATACATTAATCTCCAAATAAATAAGTAGGGTGATATAAATGCACTCAGTTCTGCAAGAATGATATTTCATCTGACAAAACATTTTATAAACCTTTTCTTTTTCTTCTTCTTTCTCCCCTGTCTTGGATATATTTACTGTCATGCTATTTATTATCAGGTACTACAAATGGTGTTGAGCAAATAAGGACACTAACCGCCGACATATACAGATATAAATATACATCTTCTTGAAACCACATACCTGATTCTCACCCAAACAGCAAAATTCTTAGGGTCACTAGCACCAAGAAAACACTGTAAACTTAAGATGCAAAACTGATATTTATTGCAATGTTTAAAATATAATGTGAATGTCTAAATTATTTTCTTAGTAGTCAATATATGATGTAAATGTAGTTTTGGTTCTGTTCCCATCAGAGAAAAAATAGTTTTCAGTACAGCTGATGTTGCTTCCCTCCAGCATAATACTCAGTATCTCAGCTATCCTGAGTTGAGATACTCAGCTGAGTATCTCAGCTGAGATTTAGAATAGAATAGCATAGAATAGCATAGAATAGCATAGAATAGAATAGAATAGAATAGAATAGAATAGAATAGAATAGAATAGAATAGAGAAGACTAGACTAGACTAGAATAGACCAGGTTGGAAGACACCCTCAAGGCAACTTGAGGCAATGCAACTCAAGGCAACTTCAAGCCAGACAAGGTCCAAGCAGGTTCAAGCAAGGCAAGGCTTAAGCAGGGCAAGGTGACTAGAAATCAGCCTATGTATATATCTTGCCTGAGATCCAATTGGGCCAATAGGGCAACTGAAACCATCACACAGTTACTCAATGAAAAAGGGTTCTGCCCGGCTGCGGCCATAAAAGCCAGAAATGTAGGCCTGGTCAGGCAGAAGCTGTGGCCAGTACATGTGCCCTTACCTCCAAAGGAAAGTTGTTTACCAGACCCATATGGTCCTGTCCCCTTTGTTCCTTTTCCCACGTTACCCCAACTTTCTGTGGGAAGGAGGGGGAAAAGGGGGACCATGTCTAAACACATGAGGGTCTATCTGGGTTTCTGCTGGGGCTCGTTTGACCCTACCATGGCAATGTCTACACACAGATGAGAAGGGTTAGGCTAAGCAAATCCCACCTGGGAGATGAGAGAAATTCACATCCAAAGTAAAATTGTGAAATTTCATTAAATGTGTTCATCTATGGAAAAGTTAACCTTGCAATTACATTATTATTACAATATTATAATATATATAGACATTATATTATGCTACAGTTATTACAATATGAAGCAGAAATGTGGTTATTCAGCTTTGATATTACTATCGCTAATTAACATCTATAGTCTTGGTATGTAAAAATGAGTCTGGAATGGGCCTAGAAAAAACATAGTGTGATCCACTATTACATACATTATTTAGAATAGAATAGAACAGAACAGAACAGAACAGAACAGAATAGAATAGAATAGACCAGGTTGGAAGAGACCTTCAAGATCATCGCGTCCAACCTGTCAACCAATCCAACCCACCTAAACAACTAAACCATGGCACCAAGCACCCTATCAAGTTTCCTGAACACCTCCAATGATGGTGACTCCACCACCTCCCCGGACAGTGCATTCCAATGGGCAATCACTCTCTCTGTGCAAAACTTCCTCCTAACCTCCAGCCTAAACCTCCCCTGGCGCAGCCTGAGACTGTGTCGTCTTGTTCTGGTGCTGGTTGCCTGGGAGAAGAGCCCAACCTCTGCCTGTCTACAACCTCCCTTCAGGTAGTTGTAGAGAACAAGAAGGTCACCCCTGAGTCTCCTCTTCTCCAGGCTAAGCAACACCAGCTCCCTCAGCCTCTCCTCATAGGGCTTGTGTTCCAAACCCCTCCCCAACTTTGTTGCCCTTCTCTGGACTCGTTCCAGCAAGTCAACATCCTTCCTAAACTGAGGGGCCCAGAACTGGACACAGGACTCAAGGTGCGGCCTAACCAGTGCAGCGTAGAGGGGGAGAATGACTTCCCTGCTCCTGCTGGCCATACTGTTCCTGATTCAGGCTAGGATGCCATTGGCCCTCTTGGCTGCCTGGGCACACTGCTGGCTCATGTTCAGCCTACCATCAACCAATACCCTTAGGTCCCTTTCTGCCTGGCCGCTCTCCAGCCACTCTGACCCCAGCCTGTAGCACTGCATGGGGTTGCTGCGGCCAATGTGCAGAACCTGGCACTTGGATGTGTTCAGTTTCATGCTGTTGGATTCTGCCCAGCTGTCCAGCCTGTCGAGGTCCCTCTGCAAAGCCTCTCAACCCTCCAGCAGATCAATTCCTGCCCCCAGCTTGGTGTCATCCTCAAATTTACTGATGAGGGACTCAATTTTGAAAAAAGAATTTTGTAATTCTATTTTTGTGTATCATTTATTGAGTAATATGTGAAGGAAAACAACATAGTTGTATTAGAAGTCAAGCTTCTAAGCTAATTGACACAGAAACAAATCTTCTCAATGGAAACTCCTACAGAAAGTCTAGATGATACTAATTATATCCACTTTCTCCCTCTTTCCCTTCTGTCAACAGCAACTATATCTAGCACATATGCCTAGAATTCAACAAGGAATCACCTTTGTTAAAAAATGCCTTCTAAATTAAGATTATTGCCTCTGTGTATGACAGTGAAGGCTAACATATGTGCTTATTTCTATGTTTTAACTTTAGATAGACTATCCTTCTTTTGAGAATTTACCTGCCTGAATCTCATCTTATTTGCAATTATTTTTATATGTCATAGATGTATGAGTCCTAAGGATTATGTTTTTAATTGGAAATATCTAAGCAGAAATAGATTCGTGTTGTTAAATGCAAAACTCATGGTTACTTCTGTGTTGAATTTTAATCTGGCCAAATTTGTTGCATAAGTGTATGGAGTGCACATGAAATGTCAATCTTTTCCATATGTGAAGCCTACCCATTTTCCCCATTTTGTTCACATATGGTTAAGATTTATATGAGTCAAAAAAAAGAAACCAATTAGCATTTCATTGAAAACTGCAGTCCCTAACATTCAACAACACTGTTGTAATAGGATTTCTAGATCAGAGCAGAATACCATTTTTACCCTGAATCAGATAAATACACCATATGTAGCTTAAAAATTACACTAGTTACAAACTCCAGTCTGTTGAAAATTATAACCTTCATCAGTTTCTAGCATAGTTTTCATCACTCTGCTTAATTTTATGCTGAACACTGTCTCAGATATGAACTCTCCATGACTTTTCAAATAATATATTACCCTCCTTCAAGTTAATTGTCCATTTTCTAGTTTGAGTCTACATTATTAAGTGAACAATTTCTTGAAATTCATATACCTTAGTTTATCTTCCCATTCTTACAAAGGTTAATAAAGAGGACCCCGGAAATTACAGACCTGCCTCATGTCTGTGCCTGGGAAGACCACAGAACAGATCCTCCTACAAGATACACTAAAGCACAGGAAGGTGATTCCAGACAGCCAGCATGGCTTTTCCAAGGGCAAGTCCTACCTGACCAATGTATGGCTTTCTACAATGATGTAGCTACCTCAGTGGACAAGGGAAGACCAACAGATGTCCTCTGTCTGAACTTTTGTAATATCTTTGACACAGTACCCCATAATATCCTTCTCTCTAAACATGAAAGATACAGATTTGAGGGTGGACTGTTCAGTGAATAAGGAATTGGTTGGATGAACATAAGGAATTGGTTGGATGAACATATCCAGAGGGTAGTGGTCAATGGCTCCATGTCCAGATAGAAATGGGTGATAAGTAGTATCCCTCAAGGGTCTGTACTGGGACCAGTGCTGTTCAATATCTTCATCAAGACTGAGTGCACCCTCAGCAAGTTTATAGATGATATGAATCTAAGTAGTGCAGTTGGTAAGACTGAAGGATGGGATGCCATCCAGAAGAAGATGGACCTCGTGGAGAACTGGGCTGAGGATAATCTCATGAGGTTCTCCAGCTTGTCCCACAGACCCCACTAAGGACCCCTGCTTTTCATTCTTCTCCATCTGGCCATCAAGCTACTGACCACTAACCTCTGCATGCAACCATCCAAAAAATTCCTTGTCCACCAAAGAGTCCACCTATCACCTCCATGTCTGTAGCTTAGAGAATAGGATGTTGTGGGGAACTGAGTCAAAGGCCTTGCAGATTTGCGGTTGGTGAAGCCATACCTGCTGTCTGAGATCATCTTCCTGTACTCCCTATGCATTATTAGATGTTCTGGGAGGATCTGTTCCTGCACAGAGGTGAGGCTGACAGCAGTTTCCATGCTCCTCCTTTTTTAAAATGGGTGTAATGTTTCCCTTCTTCCCATCACCAGGGACTTCACCTAGCTGCCATGACTTTTTGAATATCATTGAGAGTGGCTTGGCATCTATATCAGCCAACTCCCCCAGGACTCTGGCATGCATCTCATCAGGCCCCATATACTTGTGTATGTTCATGTTCCTCAGGGGGTCATGAACCTTTTCTTTGCCTACAGTGTAAGGCAGATGCTTTCCTAGAATTTCTTTTCACAAGAAAGATTATGAGACTCTCACAATAGTGAGAAATGAGATTCTTGTTATACTGAGAATTCTACTTTATGATTTGTTACTTGAAAATTATCTTGGCCTCCTGCTCATTAATATCAGAATAATTTCAACATTTTTAGTCTTGAACCTCTCTTAATTTTAGGCTTAATTTCAGTTAGCAATTTC
The DNA here is from genome assembly GCF_014839835.1 of Dryobates pubescens. Lineage (NCBI taxonomy): Eukaryota > Metazoa > Chordata > Aves > Piciformes > Picidae > Dryobates > Dryobates pubescens. The sequence goes on along the minus strand of NC_071618.1, from coordinate 36,436,097 downwards.
TTGATTTATATTGCTACCATTAAAATTTAACATCAGTAAATTGCAACAGTGTTACTATCATATTTCATTCATACCAAGATTTTTTTTGACTAGTTTTAGCATATGCTATCCTAAAATAGCTAAAGCTTAAATAGTTGTTGATGGTAAATGTGACTTCTTTAGCCTACATGTATGTTGTAACTGCTTATATATCAGTCTTCTGAATCATGTATTTTATTTATGCCTATAATTAGTATATTCAATTAAGATTTAGGTCAACTTATTCAAAGCTTTACTTAATAAGCACCACCTCCTGTGTTGGTTCACACCTTTTGATAGAAAGAGTGTACACTCATGGCTTAAGACTTAAGACTCCTTAATTTCCATTTGTTGTTTCTGATTGCCCCTTTAAAACTATATTTGAGGCTTTATTGCCAAGGATCATCTTTTTTCCTGCTTATACAGCACTCAACCTGGTCTTCTCTCATGATTAGAGCTTTTGAGGCACTTAGAGATAATGTCTCTTTTTAGCTGCCAGCAGAACAATTTCTGTGTTAAATATCATTTTTAGATACTGCATAACAAGAGGACTTCTCAGTTACATTTTGTTCTCCTAGTCTGTTATTAATGAGCAATTATTCACTTGCTATAGGATGCAAAAGATAGAACATTCATGCAGCAGATGAAAATTAAAATCTATTTGAAAATACCTAATACTTGGAAGTCGGTCTTTATTGGAACTGAAAAAGTCCTGAAAAAGAACAGCTTCTTGAGTCTAAAGTTATTGTTCATCGATCCATCATGATAAACTATGAACTTGTCCAACTGGAGAACAGATACCTTTTCTTTCTGTAAAAGATATTTCTTCATACAAAAATAATCAGTATTGAATGCCCCACTTATAGAAGTTATTCCATTTTATCCTCAGCTGACATTAGTATTGTCTCTGAATTACTATTTTTCTCCCCCCCCCCCAAAATATAACTAGAATGGACAGTCTTGGTTAGTAGTTTATATTCATATTTTCTAGATAGACACACCAGGTCACTGGATTTCATGTGATGTGTAAGCTAAAATTAGATACATTTATCTCCTCCTAATTTCTTTTTTCCTACATATCTCTCAGTCTTCGTTGATATGATATTCTTGTTCTCTGTCATAAGTTCCAGTTTAATCCAGTTAGAAATTCCAATTTTACATATCACTTTGGTCACCTCCAGAGTACTTTAACCATTAGCAAAAATAGCATGTATACCCAAAAGAAATATTTTTCACACATTACTAAGAAAAAAAATACAAAAAGTAAAATTTCTTTGTGCTTTATTACTATGGAAATTCCTAAATATAAATATATATATAAAAATCTCACTGTCTCTGTTAGTGTACTTTATTTCTCTTACCATCTGTCTATTGAAATGTATCAACAGTATCTCAATCATTTAGAACAGTTTTAATCTTTTCCTTTTATTGTTTAAAGTTAATTAGCTGCTTAGAATCATAGAATCAGTCAGGGTTGGAAGGGACCACAAGGATCATCTAGTTCCAACCCCCCTGCCATGGGCAAGGACACCCCACACTAGATCAGGCTGGCCAGAGCCTCATCCAGCCTGGGCTTAAACACCTCCAGGGATGGGGCCTCAATCACCTTCATGGACAACCCATTCCCGGGCTTCACCACTCTCATGGTGAAGAACTTCCTCCTCACGTCCAGTCTGAATCTCCCCACCTCCAGCTTCATTCCATTCCCCCTAGTCCTATCACTACCTGATATCCTGAGAAGTCCCTCCCCAGCCTTCTTGTAGGCCTCATTCAGTAGTAGTAGCTTAGTAGTTGTAGATGCTGCATGAATGAGGAGGAAATGAATTTGATTATTATTTTTTCTCCTAAAAAATTAAAAGAGCTGGTTTCTCTCCTACATGTACATCTCCTAAGTCTTCTTGAAAATAAGTTCTGCTTCTACTTTAATATTATTAATATTGTTATAGCAAAATAGAAGTGGGATGAAGTAGAACAACTAATATTTTGGAAGTAATTATACCAGCAGTTTATTGGTGACACAGATTGCAGTTATGTAAGTTTCTTGCTAGGCAACAAACTACAGAGTATTAACTCATGGAAATTTCACAGAATACATCTTGGAATTTGTACATGTCTTATCGAAATGGAACTTTCTAATGACTTAAATGCCAGCTGTGTATGAGTGTCAAAAGAGATAGAAATAGTACACCTGGGCAAGATTGTCTGCTCCCTTGCAAATAGCATGTAAATTGATGCTGGGCTGAATGACTAAATCGTTCTAGCTCACGTGTGTCTACACATATTGGAAACAGTGCAGAAAAGAGCAAGACACAGAAAAATTTAGTTTCTAGTGATTTGTTGTTGATAGATTCTTTCCAGCAGAAATAAAACCATTTCAGAAGGATTTAAGCATCATACTCATGAATGGGTCAGGTACTGAAACAAAAATGTTGGTTCTCACTGTAGCATTGCAGCAAAGTGTGCTTTCTCTTTCACTTGATACTGAAGCCTGTGAGTCAAAAAACAATCATTCTACCCCATGTTTATTCAGTTCTTTGTGGTACTATGTTGTACATACAGACACTAGTTTATAACGTCTTTATATAGGAAGTTGCATGAGCACAGGATTCACATTGTGATTCTATCCTTGAAGCCGTGGCTGCATATTGAAAAACTTTCAGTCAGATTTTACTATTATTACTATGATGATAGAAACTGCATTAGAAAAGCAATAGAATATGAATGAATGATGATTCTGATGAATAACATGAATGAACAAGAATGATGATTCAGTGATATCTTTTGTAGCGCAGTCACCAGTGGTTACGGTCACTGATGAGCCAGGTCCTCTACCTCAGTTCCTTAAACTGAAAATAAGCTCTTTGAAACCGGGTACATTCTTATTATGTGCAAAGAACTAAAAAAAAAATATATCAAAGGATAAAAAAGAAACAATATTCTTGCCAGTTATCAATACTTATGAACATCAGACTAGATTGTGTTATTTGAACACTGTCAGAGGACCAACATTACCATGTTCTTATACTAAAAGTGTAAACTGTATGAAGGTGGTAGTTATAATCATAGAATCAATAAGGTTGGAAAAGACCTCATAGATCATCAAGTCCAACCTGTCACCCAACACCTCATGACTACTAAACCAGGGCTTCAAGTGCCACATCCAATCCCTTTTTGAACCCCTCCAGGGATGGTGACTCCACCACCTCCCTGGGCAGCACATTCCAATGGCTAACAACTCTCTCTGTGAAGAACTTTCTCCTCACCTCAAGCCTAAACCTCCCCTGGAGCAGCTTGAGACTGTGTCCTGGTGCTGGTTGCCTGGGAAAAGGGACCAGCCCCCACCTGTCTATAACCTCTCTTGTACTTGTAGAGAGCAATAAGGTCTCCCCTGAGCCTACTCTTCTCCAGGCTGAACAACCCCAGCTCCCTCAGCCTCTCCTTGTAGGGCTTGTGCTCGAGGCCTCTCACCAGCCTTGTTGCCCTCCTCAGGACACCTTCAAGTGTCTCAATGTCCTGTTAATAGCAAAAAGTATCAATATCTTTTTGGCCTTCAGTATTGGCCTTCAGTATATGGGGTTTCCTACTGCTTTCCTTCCTTGAAGTCTGAAGAAATCTTAGAAAAGAGAATTTGTCACCTGTCAGGTAGACAAACTGGATCTCAAATTTTTGAAGGACAAAATCAGAAATAGATTTTATATGTCTTAGTGGCTTTTCAACCATTTTTAACATGGTGCATTCCAAGTTAAAATGCTAGAAATAAAAGATGCTATATTCCTCTACTGAAACTGAAAAATCAGAATATTAGAATGGCATTTGATTCTGTAGCAGATTAAATGAAACAATATATTTTCCTAAAAGAAGGGTATCTGTGTAGCTATTTTCTTAAAAAGACACAGATTTCTGTTTTACTGTTCTGTTAAAAATGTATTGAAGATTACATATTTTCCAGCACTTAATTAAATTGGCACCATCTATGAGCCAATATGTCAAGGAAGTACAAACATCTCCGTACACAAACTTGCTTCTATTATTTATTTACCCCTACCCCCACCCTCCTGTTAGGCAGTTAGGAAATTCTCATGCATAAAGCCTAGGTTCTCTGCAGCCACAGATTAAGATTCCAGTTTCTGGGGAAGGACCCATGCCACCTATGAATAATTTCAGCTGCAGTATATAACAGGATGAATATACAGCTATCCCCTTGCACAAGTATTTTTCACACTATGTTTATAATGTGATTACAAGCCCTATGAAGAGAGGCTGAGGGAGCTGGGGTTGATTAGCCTAGAGAAGAGGAGGCTCAGGGGATAAATTCTACACAGAGAGAGGGTGATTGCCCATTGGAATGTGCTGCCCAGGGAGGTGGTGGATTCACCATCATTGGAGGTGTTTAGGAGGAGACTCGATAGGGTGCTTGGTTTAGCTGATTAGGTGGTGCTGGATGATCAGTTGGATGCAATGATATTGAAGGTTTCTTCCAACCTGGTCTATTCTATTCTATTCTGTTCTATTCTATTCTATTCTATTCTATAATATGGTAAAACTCACCCTCTCCTCCACACCATTATTTTTATTATAGAAAGCAGGTGTTTTCTGTGTGAAATAGAGACAACTTGCACTTTGGTGTCCTTTCAACATGCTTTAATCAGTCTGAAATGCAATTGGTAGACTGAACCTCAAAACTTCTACCATTGACTAGGATATTCTTTCAATGGAGTATTTTATGTCTGTTGAGCATCTGATATATTTTAAATATTTCCTCTCACCAGTTCTGAATATAGGGCTAAATAATGAACATTCACAGAAACTGGCTCAATAACATGATTGCCAGAGATAAATGAAGGCTTCAGAAAATGGCTTGCAATAAACAGGGTAAGAAAGACCATTTTCCTCTCAGCACTGTTGAGGGAACAACACTGAAGCAGCATTTCTAAGCTTGAAAGATTTTAAACCATGCTTCGGGGTCTAAAGAAGAAGATTTATAACTAATATTGTAAGAGATTCAAAGAGCTTGTGATTCCAGCAACCATTGAGATGTCATGTTGCAGAACAAAGCCCAGAGAGACCTTTTTTTCCTCCTACTCCTCTTTAATCAGGTCTCTATTTTTCCTGAAGATAAAGTAAATAAAGGAAGCACTTGCATTTCATTCTGTTCTCTCCAGGTACACTATATATGATATAAAAGTGGCAGGGGGACACTAAGAACAGTTTGCTTCCAACAAGGAACTTGCTGGTGTAAGAAACTTATGGAATAGAGCAAATAATTTTATTATTAAAATTATATTTTCAGTTTCATTTTTTACTTCATGGTAGTGCGAATTCCATAGTCTTAAGTCCCCTTGTCTTCTATGCTGACAGGATTTTTTTAAGGAATGGGGTGAATAGTGTGTCTATGCTGAGTCATGATACAGACATACACCATTTAGCCAGGGAATTACAGACTTGTCAGCCTGACCTCAGTGCCAGGCACTATTATGGAACAGGTCATCTCAAGCACAATCACACTGCGCTTACAGGATGGCTAAGGGATCAGGCCCAGCCAGCGTGGATTTAGGAAGGACAGGTCCTGCCTGACCAACCCCTCATCCAGATCATCAATAAAGATATTGAAGAGCCCAGCACTGATCCCTGGGGGACACCACTAGTGCCTGGCTGCCAGCTGGATGTGGTAACATTCACCACCACTCTCTGGGCTCGGCCCTCCAGCCAGTTCCTAACCCAGCGCAGAGTGCTGCTGTCCAAGCCACGGGCTGACAGCTTGGCCAGGAGCTTGCTGTGGGGGATGGTGTCAAAGGCCTTGCTGAAGTCCAGGTAGACTACATCCACAGCCTGCCCCACATCCAGCAGGCGGGTCACCTGATCATAGAAGGAGATCAGGTTGGTCAGGCAGGATCTGCCCTTCCTGAGTCCATGCTTCCTAAATCCATGCTTCCTAAATCCATGCATAAATAAGTTCACAGAATAGTGTTCAACATTATTGATGCCTATAAGATCCTCATATGTGAGGTATTTGAAGATAAATCTAGAGAAAGGAACTTGTAAGTCGCCAAGAGCAGAGGTCTGAGCATTTGATTCAGCTCTTGATTTGGTGTTCCCCAAAAATAAGACTGAGAAAAAGTTTGTTGAGTGCAAGGCTGGACTGTGCTCCTAGAGTGTTTCCATGAAACAGCTTCTGAATACATAAGATAATGTTTTTAAAGGAATTAATCATATTCTGAAAGCTGTCCCAGCTAAGCAATCTACATAAAATTTGAACAACTTAATCACAATTTTTAAATGGTAATAATAAAATCTAGTGGTAAGCAAATGATTATGCTGACTACATAAAATTTCAGTCAATAGAAGGCAACTACGTATTTCCACACTTACCCAATCAACTCCTTAGAAGTCTCAGGGCCATAGAATCTAGCACAGGTCACACAGGAGCACATCCAGATGGGTCCTGAATGTCTCCAGAGAAGGAGACTCCACAACCTCTCTGGGCAGCCTGCTCCAGTGCTCTGTGAACCTCACAGTGAAGAAGTTCCTCCTCATGCTGAGGTGGAACCTCCTGTGTTGTAGTTTATATCCATTGCCCCTTGTCCTATCACAGGGTGCAAGTGAGCAGAGCCTGTCCCGTCCCTCTTGACACCCAGCCCTCAGATATTTATAAACATTTATTAAATCCCCTCTCAGTCTTCTCCTCTCCTGACTAAAAAGCCCCAGGGCTCTCAGCCCATCCTCATAGGGCACATGCTCCAGTCCCTCAATCATCCTGGTGCTGTCTGCTGGTATCCAAGGTAAGAACTGTTTTCGTTGTTGTTGTTAAAACTTGTTATTTTGATCTGAAAACCACAGATTTCCCCACCAAGCAAAATGACAAATATGGAAAGATTTCATTATAATAGCCACCATTGTGCTTTATTTGATGAAGCATTGGTGGGTTTGTTCTTGTTGCATGGAGGCAAAGCAAACAGCAAACTGCAGTTGTACATTATGAAAGATTCATGGAAAATGAAGTTATTTAAAAATCCCTTTCTTTCACCAGCACCTCTCCTTTCCCACCATATCTGCCCTTTTTCCACCCCACCTGCCCCATTTTCCCCTATTTTTCCCTCAAACCCCAGAGCACCTGGGCTCTCTTGGAGTCTCCTCCCACCTCAGGTGTGCTCACTTTGGCCTCCCCTCCCACTTCCCTTTATAATCCCTGCCAGAAAGGCAGAAGCCCCAAGCTGAGCCCATCTGGGCTGAGGATCCTCCTCTCATCACTGGTGAGTGCCCCTGGTGCACACTGGGTGATGGTGGTGGTGACAACAAAGGCCGGGGGGCCTGGTGGCCCCCCGGTCAGGTAGGGCTATTATTGATGATCTCTCCAATATCATCCATGGGTGTTGGCTGGGCCTTCTTACTGGGGCTGAGCTGCTCTATGTGGTGTCTTGGCTGGTTGAGAGCCATTATAATGGAGTATTATTATATATGAAATTCCTATTATGGTCCTGTTCCTTTTTTGATCTGCTGTTTGAGGGTGCTGTTCCATGTCAGAGCACAGTATCAGGGCAGTGAACTACACTCTGGTTGTTGTTACACAATACAGAATTAACCAGGTTGGAAAAGACCTTCAAGATCATTGAGGCCAACCTACAAACAACCCCAGCTCCTCAGCCACTCCTACATCAGAGCTGGCAAGAACAGTTCTCTTGCACTAACACTGGATTTATTAAACATATTGAAATCACCTTGAATAACTGAGTAGGATCTATAAACAAAGTGTTTTTTCCTGTGTTGAATTAGCTTAATTTTAATAGAATGGGTAATTTGTAACAGGATGAGTCAAACAAAGTGCTTTTCCTGTGTTGGGCCAGGTGAACTTTCTCCTCAATCTGGTGGCAGAGTTGAAGGATGAAGTGGCTGAACTGAAGGGTGAAGTATCAAGGCTCAGGTCAATAAGGGAAAGCAAAAGGGAGTTAGGTATGTGGAAGCAGGCTGTGCAGACCTCCATTGCTGAGGGAAGCATCCCTGGAAACAGGGAGGGATGGATACAGGTCCCTGTCAGGGGTGGCAAGGGAAATCCATCCTGGCCCTCTCCTCATTGTTCGTTGCCTGTGCATAATAAGTATGAGGTTCTGCAGGCCGAGGGCAATGTAGATGAGAGGGCTGAGGAGCAGCCATCTGGGGAGATGCCTAAGGCCAAACAGTCCCCACCAGCTATAAAGACAAGCTCCACAAAGAAAAAGAGAAGGGTTATAGTAGACAGCCCTACCAGAGGGGATGTGTTATTGGACCTATTGGTCACCAGTGTAAGTGAGCTAATCAAAGACATTAAGACTGGAGACAGCCTGGGCTGTGGTGATCTTGCATTGATGGAGTTTGCAGTCCTGAAGGATATGAGGTCTCTTCTCCAAGGCAACAGCACCAGAACAAGAGGACACAGTCTCATGCTGCACCAGGGGAGGTTCAGACTGGATGTTAGGAAGAAATTCTACACAGAGAGAGTGATTGCCCATTGGAATAGGCTGCCCAGGGAGGTGGTGGGGTCACCATCATTGGAGGTGTTCAGAAGGAGACTTGATAGGGTGCTTGGTTGCATGGTTTAGTTGATTAGGTGGTGCTGGATGATAGGTTGGATACAATGATCTTGAAGGTCTCTTCCAACCTGGTTTATTCTATTCTATTCAGGAGAGTTATAAAAACTGATTTATTTACAGTTAGATCTGCTCTCTTTCCAATACAATAAAATCTATAGATTTGGTCTGCAGTTGAGAATTTCTGTTGCAGCTGCTCAGGCTACAGTATTTGGAAAGATGAACTAAAACTCACTGCACACTCACTCATCACAGAATTGCCAGGGTTGGAAGACACCTCAAAGATCATCAAGTCCAACCTGTCACCACAGACCTCATGACTAAACCTGGCACCAAGTGCCATGTCCAATCCCATCTTGAACACCTCCAGGGATGGTGACTCCACCACCTCTCTGGGCAGCCCATTCCAATGACCAACAACTCTCTCAGTGAAGAACTTTCTCCTCACCTTGAACCTAAACTTTCCCTGGTGCAGCTTGAGACTATGTCCACTGAAAGGTCTCCCCAGGGACCCAGAAATACACTCACAAAAAAAATGGTTTGCAGAAAGGGCAAGGCTCCTTTAAGGACCCTTTATAGCAGAGAGATTCCCTTAGCTGCTAGAGGCTATTTTTCCAAGTGGAGAGGGAGAACACCAAGGAAACCAGAAAGAGGGGGGGTGTTCCCTCAACAGCACCTTATTTTTCTACCAGAATTTGAGTTTGGCATGTGGTGATGGTAATTAGTTGGCATTCAAGACAAAAGAAGATGTCAGAAGATAAGATAAGATAAAGATAAGATAAACATTGATGCCTGGCCAGCCCCATAGCTTGCTTGTCAAGCAGGGAGTCTGTCAAGCAGCTCGTGGTGTGGGTGTGAAGCTTCCTGGGGAGGGAAGTGTTTAAATGGATATACTATTTACAAATATTCACATTATTTACATAAATGCTACTTGCCTAAACTCACATTTCAGCTTATAACAAGTTCATCAAACCACGATCCTTCCAACATACCAGGCTTCAATGCCCCCCAGGCCTCCCACCATTCCTTGCTACCTTCACTCCCCTTCTCCTCTCCCTCCCCCCCTCCCCCACCCCACTCCCTCTGCCACTCTGCTCTGCTGAGACCTTGACTGAAGCAATGTGTCGAGCTCTGGAGTCCTCAGGGCAAGGAAGACATGGACATGTTGAAGCAGATCCAGAGGAGGGTCACTAAAATGATCAGAAGAACACCTCTTAGAACAAGCTGACAGAGTTAGGGTTGTTCAGCATAGAGAAGACTCTGAGAAGACCTTCTCCCAACCTTTGATTATATAAAGGGGACTTATAAGAAAGATGAAGACAGATTTTACAAGTAGAGCCTGGTGTGACAGGGATAATGATTTTAAACTAAAAGAGTAAGTGAGGATAGTGAGGCACTGAAACATATTGCCCAGAAAGTTGTAGAAGCCCCATTGCTGGAAACATTCAAGGACAGGGGAGGTTTAGGCTGGATGATAAGAAGAAATTCTTCACAGAAAGCGTGATTGGCCATTGGAATGGGCTGCCCAGGGAGGTGGTGGAGTTGCCATGTTTAGGAAGAGACTTGATGGGGTGCTTGGTGCTATGGTTTAATTGTTTAGATAGTGTTGGATGATAGATTGGATGTGAAGATCTATTCCAACCTGGTTTATTCTATGCTATGCTATTCCAATCACAGATTGGGTGAAGTTCTCAGCAACCTGATCTAGTTAAAGATGTCCCTGTTTGTTATAGGCTCATTGGACGAGGTGATGCTTAAAGTACTTTCCAATTCAATCTGTTTTATAACTCTAAGATTCTGGAATCACTGACAAAAGGATTGCTAGGGCATACTATGTCAGGTACAGCTAGTTAATCAGATCACTCCAGGCTATTTCTCTTAACAAGTGAGTGATAGGAGTGCTTTAGGCTGTCAGCTTCTTCTCTCCTGTTTCGAAGCACACATCGCTGACTGAAAAGGAAAAAATCATCTCTCCTAATTAAAGGTGTCTGCAGATACTTTTAAATATCTAAATGCACACTTTGTAGAAAACACCTTTGATCACATGATTTTGAACAGTGCTATTTCTCTCTATGCATTCTTTAAAGAGGGAGATGAAATTATTAAGCACGGTGTTTAAGTTTTTGATGGTTATATTTAGATAAGATGAATCTCACACTTGTATTTCTTATTGTACATATATATATTAGGTATGGATTTCACATCATATTGAGGTCATGTTAAGATAAAATAGCTCCTTATGAAGTGATGTTATCTGGGGTAATACCTATATAGATTTTTTTTTTTACTTTGAGTGTTCTGTTCTTCACTAGTTGGGCAGGCTGCTAAGCAAAATAAGGCTATTAGAGTTCTCATTTGGTAGAGTTATAACATTCAAATGAAGCTTGTGAAACAGGGAAACAAGACCATTACAAGGTCTTGAGCTACCTGCAGTATTTTAAAACAAATCTAGAGAAGTTTGATACTGAAAAAGATCATGAAGTCAATAAATGAATGTCCATTTCTGCAGCTATCGCACCGCTCTTGGGCTAATACCTATGACCTTGCTCGTGGGGACAGCATGCTCAGCCATGGTACCGCAGAGCTGTTGGCAGCATCCTCCACACTAACCATGGAATGTAAGAAGAGGCCACCTGAGACATGTATGGAGACAGACTGCTTGCATTCAAATGAAGTCCAGAATACAGCAATTTCTAAAGCTTATTTGTGTAGTTCTAAAACCTATCCATGTGTTTCTGAAGATCACTCATATGTTAATGAATTTATGAGTGAACTTCACAATTTTTGTCAGCCTTCTAAGCCTTGGTAATCCTAAAACAAACTGACATCATGAACTCAATCCTAGCTGGAAATCAGTATTTGTTGATAGTTCTTCTGACAATAGCTGGAATATGTTCTTACATTTCATTCCTTTCAAATGAGGAAAGAATACCTGTGTATTGTTTTGGGGTTTTTTTATCAGTACCAGGTATTTTCAAAACATTGTGATGTTTTGCTGTACATTTATGTTTAAATGGGTCACCAGAATTGGAGATAATTATCTAGTGTAACTGATTCTTTCCCCATACAGATTTGTCATAACTCTCAAGGGAGAACAGTGAAACAGTGCAACTTTTTTAGTGCATATTCAGCTTTAGATTTTAAAGATCATGGCCTTTTTGGGGGAAAGGTTAGGTATGAATTGCTTCAGTATTTTATCATACCAAGAAACAGCAATGTTCCAATGAATATATAGGTAGTGGCATTTCAATAGCTTTGAATACTTTTTTTCTCTTCTCTCAACCCACCATTGATCAACTGTAAGTCCTAGAAAAATGCAGCCAGACTTGTTAAAGCACCCTCCTTAATTCTGGTCCAGAAGCTTTTGTCATTTTTACAATCTGTTGCAAAAAATTGCTTGCCTTGTAAAATGTCATTCCTCTCACTTCCCTCTAGGCCTTGCAGTAGCTTGCTTGCTTCACATTAGATTTCTGGGGCACTTGTAATACCAAGTGGGAGATCACAAGAAGAACATATATTTCCAAGTGATATTGGAAAAAAAAAAAAAAGCCAGCTTGGTGTTTTAAGGCAGAGTAGGACATAAGTAAATCTACTGAAATCACCATTGTATCTAGGAAGGGTAGTATCACTTTAAGCCTGCAATTCTCTGAGCTTGATAATGGATATTATTACACTTTCTTGTCCTTAACTGCCTTATGAACCACAAAGGAACCATAGGAACCTGTCTGATACGCAGCGTATATCTCATCAGTGTGCCTGTTTATACCATTCCTTCTCAGCCTACACAGGTCTCTGATCAGACAGTTTAAGAGATATGCCCATATTTCCAAACTACACCAATCTTTTCTGTCTGATCTTTAGATTTCTTTGAATACTCAGAGAGTTACATTGCTAACAATTACACCTCTCATCTCAGAAATCTCATGCGTAACTATCTGAACAAATATTTAGCATGGGTTGTTTGTTTTGGTTTGGTTTGTTTTTCCCCCTTTTTGTTACTTTTATAGAAGCTTTAGGCAAAGCTATTACTGAATAAATTTATAAGCTGTTATTTTTAAAAACATTTTTAGTGCAGAGAAAGTACTTTGTAAGCAGGAACCGCTGTAGTCTGTTATTACTCACAGAGACACATAGGCTGTACAAAAGTCAGTTGCCCAAAATTGTACATATTTAATTCTGCATTCTTAAATGTTTGAGAAGTATGAGGTAAATATTAAACATCTTACAAAAACAATGTGTTTTCACATTGTACATTACCACACCTGACACTAATAATGTCCAAAATAACTGCTTGAGGAAAGATCTTAGAATGTTTCTTGATTTTATAATTTAGTTTTCATTTGAGATGCAGCCAGATGCTGGCTTACAGAACAGCTGGAGCTATTCAGCAGATGTCAGCTCCATAGCTGTTAGTTGTCGCTCCTCACTTGAGATGTGATAACTGGATGCATGACTACTGCTGGCCTGTTTCAGGCCAAGTAAAGCAGATTATTTTAAGAAAGCAGTAGAAGTCACTTAGACAAACTCCATTTACTTACACAGAACTGAACGCAGAATGAGCCCAGAAATATACTCACACTTATACCATCTACAATGTCAAAATTAAAAGCCCAGGACTCCTATACAGGCACTGAAGAGAAAGAGAGGCACCTTGTTTTGTATAATGTGGTGGTTCACCTGGGCCCACCTCTCCAGGTATCTTTGGATAATATCCCATCCCTGTGGCATATCAACACCAACCAGCTTGGTGCCATCTGCAGACTTGCTGAGGGTGCACTCAGTCCCACTGTCAATGTCACTGATGAAGATATTAAACAGTGCAGGTCCCAGTATAGACCCCCAAGGGACACCACCAATTACCCATCTCCATCTGGACACCAAACCATTGACCACTGCACTTTGCATGCAACCATCCAACCACTTTCTTATCTGCTAAACAGTCCATATTCATGTTCCTCAGATGGTGACAAACCTTGTTTTTATTTGCAGTCAGAGAGGCTTTGCTTCCCTGGTCCCTGTGTTGTGGCATTTCAACTTGAGAGTTTGCCAGTGAGACAGGTTGCCAGTGAAGAACAAGGCAAAAAAGTTCTTAGAGCCTCAGCTTTCTCTCTGTCTGTTACTAGCTCACCACTCTTGTTTATCAAGAGTATGTTTTCTGTAACTTTCCTTTTCTAGTTGACAGGGCTGTAGAAGCCCTTTTTGTTATCCTTGCGAGGTTCAACTCCAGCTGTGCCTGTCCTGGCCTTCCTGACCTCAACCCTACACAACCAGGAAGCATCCCTGTACTCTTCCCAAACTACCACTGCCTTCTTGAACTGCCGGTAGAGTTCATTCTTGACCTTTACTTTGACCAGCAATTCATGACTCAGACATGCTGGTCTCTCCCTTGCCTGATTTCTTACACTTTGGCATCAAGAACTCTTGCACTTTGTGAAAAGTGTCCTTAAACATCTGCCAGCTCTGGTCTGCTCCCTTGTCCCTGAGGACTATTTCACAGGGGTTCCTATTGATTAACTCCCTGAATGTCTGGAAGGTTGCTTTCCTAAGTTCAGGTTTCTGACTAAACACCTTTTCTGACTCGTATACGTTAGGACCATGAACTCTGAATTCTTGCTTTAAAAGTACTGAATGTTTCAAAGGACTAAATACTTCCTTTCAAAGTACAGTTATACCTTTACATCCCTTTTGGAAAGAGTACACACATGCAACACTAATCTTTTGGGTTGCATGGACCAAGACTACGCATTTGTTGTGCTCCTATTTTGTAGAACATTGTTCTTTTCTTCTCTGCAGTCAGCCTATTGCTAGTAAAAGGGAAAAGGTGGGGCATGTTCCTCACCCATGTTTTCTTTCCTTTGATGATACTCTTGTTGTTGTTATTTCAAATAGATTAAGTACAGCTATGTCATCATTTCAGAATTAGCTGAAGGGCTGTGGGTATGAGCCTATTTAAACTATTTAAATCATTGAAACAAATTACATCCTAGGTGAATGTGAAAGAGCTTGTTTGTCTATATAGATCTCAGAAGAATAAAAAGGTGACCTAATTGTGAGAAGGTTGTGAAGCTGTTTAGCAGACGTCCTCAGTAAAAAGTGATAGAATAGAACAGAGTTAACCAGGTTGGAAGAGACCTTTGAGATCGAGTCCAACCTATCATCCAGCACCTCAACTAAACCATGGCAGCAAGCATCCCATCCAGTCTCTTCATAAACATCTCCAGTGATGGTGACTCCACCACTTCCCTGGGCAGCCCATTCCAATGGCCAATCACTCTTTCTGTGAAGAACTTCTTCCTAACATCCAGTCTAAACCTTCCCTGGCACAGCTTGACACTGTGTCCTCTTGTTCTGGTGCTGGTTGCCTGGAGAAGAGACCAACCCCCTCCTGACTACAACCTCCCTTCAGGTATTTACAGACAGCAATAAGCAATAATCATCTTGCTAATTCGAGTAACAACCCCATTCAGGCTTAATTGTTTCCCAAACTCAGCTACCTGCCAGAATGAAAAGCCAGAGGTATCTTCTGTTGTTGTTGCTGTTGTTTTGTTTGCTTGGATTTTGGTTGGTTTTGTTTGGTGGTTGGATGGTTGGTTCCTTGCTTTTTTGTTAGATTTCTGCAGAAGTAGCCACTTGAACATGACTTATGGTCTTTTAGCAAGGAAAATGCAAATAGTGTAAGCTACAGGTTTTGGGGAAGGGAGAGGAGGGGATAGGGAAGGGGATGTAAAAGAAAGAAGAATATAAGAAAGGGACTTGCTAACGACCAACCTGCTACTGTACCACCAGTAAGTGTAGTGATACCTCTATACAGAATCACTCTCATGCCCTCTTTTGTTATCTGCTGGACTGAACATGTATTAGATAAAGAAGAGTTCTATAAAAGAATGAACATAACTCTAGAATTCCCAAACCAGTTAAGTATGTGCTACATTTAGGTATTATTTTTCTAGAGGATTTTACAACAGAAAAAAACCCCAAACTTATCCCAGTTTTACAAGAACAATTTTCAGAACAGTTATATCTTTCATTTTCCTCTTTAAAAGTGCAGTACATGCATAATATAAGCTTCTTAGTAGAAGAACTTACTTAGCCTTATTAGCCATTCACCTGTGCCTAAACAGGGGACAGTGTCAGTTTTTAGGAAAACAGCTTTACCATGAGTGAAAGGGTCATGGCTTCCCTTGTACATAGATATTCTGACAAGCCTGAACAAATATTGGTTGCAATTTGTAAAACCAACCATAAATTTCAGCCTTCCTTTCCATCCTCAAAACAACCATTTCTGTCCTGTCATGTAAGTGTCAACTCATGTAATTAGGTGTAAAGAGGCATGTGGTGCCAATATGTAATACTGGCACAGAACAAAGAATTCTTGGGGAAAAAAGTGCCATTTTCAGGGCAATGCCAACTGTCCACATAAACCTACCATTGCTTGACTTCTGTGCTGACTTGTGAATAGGCAAAATGCCATCCAAACAGACGTTCAAGACTTCAGAGAGGCAAAATACCATGTATGTATACTAATATATTTGCAGGGAGTGCAGTTCCTACCAAGAATGTCAACTCATCCATCTGTCGTGAAAATCCGGACCCACAGCTATGGGAATGAGCCACAAATGACCCATCAATAATTTGGATTTGTTTCTAACAAGATCCTTCTTCAACAGAGAGAAAAAATTTGGCCTACTACCCCCTCTCTAGGATTACAGATAATCATTTTAACAAAGTCTTTAGTGTCTCTAGTCTCTGTAAAATTATACATGATAGAGCACAGTGCCTCTGCACCTGCTGCCATGCCTTGCCAGCGCTTTGTGTGCTTCAGCTTTCACACTGGTTTCTAAAACGACTAAAGGAATTCTACAGGTAGACACCGAGTTTAAAAGAAAAAGCAGCAGTAGAAGCCATGTATTTTAACTAGGTTAAAAATTACAAAGCAGCCAAATTTTGCAAGATAGTTGCTACAACTCCCAATTTCTAGTGATAGATTGGAGGATTTTTACCTTGCTATGCACAAGACTGTGCAGCGCACTTGTTGGCCAAAACGTGCTGTTTTCAGAGATGAAACCCATTGTGAAGTTTAGGTATTTTTATTTTTCTCTGGCATCTGATTTTCAGAATGTTGAACACCTAGCTTTCTTAAAATGTACTTATTTAGGATGAGTGATATGAAAGCTTACCTACTTAAAAAAGATACTACAATAGTTGTATATGACATGTGGACAGAATACATCCAAACACACACATAGACACATGCAAGAAACACAGCTACTGATGCCAACAGCTATGAACAAGACAGATTTACTTCAAAAATACATATAGGCTTGGTCTTTATAAGGCAAGAGGTTAATCTGTCTGTCTATATATCCATTTTGTAACTCAGTTATCAGTCATGTTTTACCCTGCAGAAAAGAGCAGAGCTGCAGCTGAGATTAAATCCAGAGAGGAGCCAACAAGAATATGACCCCAAATCTCTTCAGATTCTGTTTTTTTCAGTGCTGTAAGCAATAAATATGTCAAGTGAGAGAATCCTCTCATGTGCACACACAATGAAAAATAAGAATAATGGCATATGACTCTATAATTAGTGACTATGCGATATTGAGCTAAATACAAATAAATAATATAAATATAATCTATTAAATTACGTTTCTAAAATACCCTAAGGTACCCCAAAATAATCCATGTGAAAAACTTGTGAAAAAGGTTAGCCCTCTACTCTCTTTGACTTAACACACACTTGAAAAAATCAGCAGATAAAAGGAAACAAATTGCTAAGGTACCCCAGTAAAGCCTTCTGAGAGAAAAGCAATTGGGGAATGAAAGTGAGACCTTTAATAGTAGTTCTTAACTTGGGCATGAGAATTTGAGAAAGAGAGAGTGAAGCAATTTCTTAGGTGTCTGAGACCCAATTATGTTACTGCAACTTGAACTGCTTGTGTAAGTGAAGAGGGAAGCACTTCTGGTTTTAAAGTGCTTTCCCTCTTTGTTGCCACCTTTGCTAAATAAGGGAGAGCTATGGCATTATGATGTGAAAGTGCATATGTACATTCTAAGTGTTGTACAACGAGATTTCATTTTGATGTAGAGTTAATAGAATGTCAGGCTGTTCTCACTTTACATTCATGTATAATTTCAGTGATGAATTAAGAGTAGACAAAAATAAAGGATTTCTTGACCTATCTGAAAATATAACATTTTAGCATTCCTTTCTGAGAAAAAGAAAATAGAAAACATGGGAAAAATAAAAATGACAATATTTCTTAGTCTTTCAGATTGGTTATTTTTTTTAGTTAAAGAAATAGCTTGGTTGGGGGGGGGGAGGGAAGGCAAAAAGCTAACAAAAAAAACTTGCTGGAGGCAATTTTAAAATACAACTTTCATAAAATAATACAACATCTATATGTGTGATGATTATGAGAGTGATGGGATTAAAAGTAACTGGTGTCTTCAGAAAGGGAGAATTGTCTGAAGGAAGGCTAGAAGAAGAAGGGAGGGGAACCAGACAGTTTCCCTTATCTATGTGTATAAACAACAAAGCAGCAGCTGCAAAAGACCTTTATCTTAAATTCAAGGTAAATCAGTGGGAGTCTGTCAGGGGATGACAAGACACTGAACATAGCCTAAACTTCTGAACTTTCTGACTAGCGCACAGGCTTAATAGACTTCTAAATATTAACTTCTCCACCCAATGTCGTGAGGAACCTAATTTAAATGAACATACAATGTATGTAGTAGGGGGGGTTGCATGTGAAGGGGGACATGTAGTAGGCCTTTCATGAAAGACTGTAAATCCTGATTACCTAGCCTATAGGGAAAAGGAGAGGGAAATTTGCAGCCAGGAAATTAGGATAAAAGGGGGCTGTGTCTCCTAGCAATTTGAGAGAGACCACCAGGAATTGTCCTGTGGACTCTCCCTTTATTCGAACAAAGCCTTTCTAAACTCCTCTGTCTCCGTTGTGAACAGGAACTTCTAAGTAGAGAGAGAATTTTTCCTTACAAGAGTGTATAAGTGCATACTCAGAAAGAAAAGAGAAAAACAAATTCCAGACCTAAAAATCTAAATGTACCATATAGATATAAGTTTTTCCCTCCTACTACTTCTTGAGTGGGTTTTTTTAAGTGTCAAGGACTTGGAAATACATCCCCTATTAAGCTATTGTGACACCATGAAATTCAGTTGACTCCTGTCTCATGTTTTTTGTGAAATATTTAGTAGAGACAAACCATTGTAGAGTTTCTGAATTGCATGATGGATCTTACTTGATAGGTAGAACAATAATAAAAGTTTTTAAAGTATCACCAGAGGCACTAAGCAAAGATGCTAAAGAGGTAAAAGGAAGGAATGTAGAAGAGCTATGTCTTCAATTTCATGTTATTAAGCAAAAAGGAATTAAGAGCCAGTGATATATTGAATTCTATTACCTGTGGCAATTCTAATGTTTTTTAAGCTGGTGGGGATTTCAACGGGGAATTTTACAGTAGATTTTTCTCTATATATGTGTGTGTGTGTATGTACATATGGATACGTATGCATATAATACAAAGGAGGTTTAGGAGAACAGTATTGTACAAAACAAGAAACATACTTGTTATTCATTATTGATGTAATATTAACAAGGTAGGAATGCCAGTTGGAGCCAGGTGTGGCCCTGGCATTCCTTTTGTCTTGCTTATCACAGCAGTCAACTATTCCCGCCTGCAATTAACTTTTAAGGACAGAAGTTGTTTTTCCTGCCCCTCTCCCCCTACCCCACCCTCGGCAGAAGATATCAAGTTGAGAGGCCCATCAAGAAATGTTTGTGCAACTGAAAAGCCCACTTGGTGAGACGGCTACAGCCCCACTCCCACACTTTACACAATAGAAAACCGAGGTATAAATACAAGCCCTTTTTTGGAACCCAATGTGTTGGTTAGAACTTGACAACAAATCCTTGGGGACATTTTGGAGGGTTTTATCCTCTTCTCCCTCCCAGAAGGGATCCCCTTACGGTAAGCTGTGACCTGGGCTCTACAGAGTGCATTTTCTCCCGGGTAATTACACGTGTAATTACAATTCTATTTTCTTAAAGCTCTGCAGCGACTTCTGCAGTTAAGTTCACTGGCAATCACAAAGACACTGTATGTATGTTGCAAGTGTAAGCAAACCCTGTTATTTGTGCATCTGACTGCTGAAATGCAACCTGCCCTACAGCAGACTGGGCTGTTTGTGCATCTGGCGTCGGACCTATAATCACGGGAAAACAGTGGTGTTTTCTCAGCGCCCAACTTCTCCCTTTGAAGAGAATCGGACCTACATCGAAACTGGGCTGTCAGTGTGTCTAGTGTCAAACCTACAACCACCTCTCCCAGTTGGCATCCCTATTAAGAGCTAAATCCTGCCTCACCTAGCCCCTCTGATTTTTGAAGTCTTGGTTAGAACGCCAGAGGATTCTTTCACTGAGTTTACCCTCCCACTTCATGCGACAGTGGCGACACAAAAACAACCTACACCACTTAGTAATCAAAAATAGAATTTCTGAGAGGGATGGGTTTAGTGAGTGAATAGCAACCTTCTATTCTAAAATTCACATTCTGAGACATGTAGGCACACACATATTTCACACGGACTCTGCTCAAGGTCCCAGCTCCTCTGGGCTTGTTCATCATGAACCTCTGTGATGCTCACTTCTGAGTGGCAGCCAAGGAAATCCCTACTGACTATTACTGCGCAGACAGTGTATATTCTGTTGAGAAGCAAATCCACTGTTCCTGTGTTGTCAGTTTTGATGCACACCATCAGTCGCTAACACAAGGTAAATACAACTCAGAAAGATTGTATTGATTTTTATCAAGTCCTGGTGAGGACAGTCCCCATTGCTCCCAAGATGCTCCTGTTTATTTCTAAATATTGAAGGTAAGCAACCAATTAACTATCAACACTTTTCCATAGCTGATCTTCCCCATGAATGACCTTCATAAACGCATTTTCTAGACGTTTTGCTTATAGAAAATGTATTGAACATTTCATATCTTAACTTGGCATTTCTATTAATTAGTATCACACAGGATAATTTTTATGCAGTAGTTGACTGTTTCTGTAATTAATTTTTGTACTCTGCACTTTGGATTAGGTATCAGATGCAGTTTAAAATGTGATTCCAACAAATATTTATGCATTTTAATGTCAATTTTAAGAAATATTTCCCCTATAGTCTTCAATCAGATAGGCATGGCATTTATTAAAAATCACATATACTTATCCCTAGTAGTCACACAGATCAATTTTAAAAGAAAAACATTATTTTGGTAGCATCTTTAGAATTACAAGAAGAAAGCTCTCACTTGGGAAGTGGTGTTAAATGATAAGGCTCTTGAATATACCACAGAATCAATCATTCAGGTTGGAAAAGACCTTCAATATCATTGAGTCCAAATAGATAGAATTTAACTCAAAATGTTATATTGCAGACCTAAATTCATGTTTTGAGTGATTCTGTGAGTGAATTTTAGGCTGGAGGTTAGGAGGAACCAGCACCAGAACAAGAGGACACAGTCTCAAGCTGCACCAGGGGAGGTTCAGACTGGATATTAGGAAGAAATTCTACACAGAGAGAGTGATTGCCCATTGGAATGGGCTGCCCGAGGAGGTGGTGGAGTCACCATCACTGGAGGTGTTCAGGAGGAGACTTGATAGGGTGCTTGGTTGCATGGTTTAGTTGATCAGGTTGAGATGATAGGTTGGACACAATGATCTTGAAGGTCTCTTCCAACCTATGCTATGCTATGCTGTGCTATGCTATTCACACAGACACGCACATATATATACACACACTAATCAAATGCACTGCATTACTGCAGGATTTATATAAATTTTTGTTGCTGTCAGCTATGTAAAATCATAGAACCATAGAAAGAACAGTTTGAGTTGGAAGGGACCTATAAATATCATCCTGTCCACCTGCCCTGCGATGGGCAGGGATATCTTCTACTAGACTAGGAAGACCCATCTAATCTTGCTTTGAGCATTTCCAGCAAGGTGGCATCCACAACCTCTCCAGGAAACCTGTGCCAGTGTGTCACCACCCTCATCGTAAAACATTTCTTCTTTGTATCTAATCTAAATCTAATCTCTTTTAGTTCAAAACCATTACTTGTTGTCCTGTCACTACAGGTCCTGGTAAAAAATGTATAGAGTGATTAATGAATTTCTAATAAATAGCAATTTTTTAATTTTTTTTTTTAAACTGAAAGACTATAATTTCTATTCTGAATAACAAGAATGTTTTACCACCTTCTATTTTATTTTCTTTTTCCCTCAGTAAATACTCTAATCTGAAAGGGTTGGTATTTTAGTTTCCCAATAATCAGTAATACTTGGGGGGGGGGCGGGGGGGGAGGGTTAATTGCTGTATGGAAAAACTATCTAATGTGCATTTCCTCTCTTCAGTGTCAGAATGATCTCACACTATGTTTCTGATTAGATAGATGCAATATACCACTCTACTGTGTTTTTCCACAGCTAGTATTTCACTTATTGGGGGGGGGGGGGGGTATGCTAAAAAGTCTTTGTTGTCCCCTTTATTCTGTTATGCAATAAATTTTGGACTGTGTGGAGACAAAGAAGTGTCTTAAATTCCTGAGCTTCCTGTACTTATCCATTAATTTTTCATTTTGCAAGTAATAATCTTACTCTGTAACTGTTTCAGTCACTAAATCCTCTGAGGCTGAGCCCTAGGCTTATTATATTGAGCTATGATGGGAAGCTTTGCCAATGCATCAGGTGGGATTCTTGGTAGTTTTAAACTGTTGTGGACAAAGACACAATACAAGTTCTGCAGATTAAGATAGAAAGTGTGAAATACATTGCATTTCTAAATACTGTGTTCTAACTAAAAGTAAGAGTAAGTGCCTGAAAAAAAAATGGACTATATTTTGGTAGAAAATAAAAGTGAATACATAAAACATTGACTAAAATAACTGGAAATTCCTGAGTGCAGTTTATTATTCCTTAGGTCATTCATTGGGTAAAAAAAACCACACTTCATGCTCAAACCATTTATTTTTCATGCCTTGTAATAAGCAAGCACTAAGCACAGTTCACTGTGTGATAGATTTCCTTCAACAAAGTTTAGCCTCCCTCAGTCCCAACTTGTTGACAGAGTTCCATCGAGAAATTTATCAGCAAGGGCCAATGACAGGGAGGTCACAACTACAGATACATCTCATGCATTTTTATATAGAATAATTGTCCTCTGAAAAGTAGACAGCTGCAAACATATAGGAAACTCTGAGAAAATATTAATTTACCTAGAATAAAGACTAGACATTAGCAGTCACCAGTAGCTTTATCTCTTGAACCAGAATCTAATTCTTCAATATGAATAGAAAAAGAAAATTTGAAAGTATTATTTTACTGAAGTGATTATATAAGATATTGTAGGGTAGAATAGAATAGAATAGAATGAACCAGGTTGGAAAGGACCTTCGAGATCACTGAATCCATCCTATCATCCAGCACTATCTAATCAAATAAACCATGGCAACAAGCACCCCATCCAGTCTCTTCCTAAACACCTCCAGTGATGGTGACTCTACCACCTCCCTGGGCAGCACATTCCAATGGCCAATCACTCTCTCTGTATAGAACTTCTTCCTAACATCCAGCCTAAACCTCCCCTGGCGCAGCTTAAGTGATGCTCAAAAATTGCCAACTGAAATCAAGGTCACATGATCAGATATAGCTGTTTGCTAGGTGAACATCTACATCTGAGGAGTTTATTCCTCTGAGACAATGACAAACTCAGATACAGCTTGGACATTTAAACTTAAATTAGAGTGAAATTCAGTCCTTGGTACTCAGAGAGTTATGCAATGAATAAATAAAAAAAAAAAATATTTTAAAACAGGCATCAGGAGTGAGGGAAACACTTTAAACAACTTAATCTTGAGGTAGAGAATGTTGCAGGAGGAATTTAGTATCCTGCTGAAGTGTCCTGAAGCCTTAAATTACCGCAATGTCTATGCTTTTCTGTAAAGAAAAGATTGTTCTAACAAAAGTATATGTTTATGTACAAGTGTGTGTCTGTATGATAATATAGTAGACATGTACACATGTACCCCCATATACACAATATATACATAAATATTTTTTAAAGCAGACACTTCTCTGGAGAAACTATTGTTAGAGCACATAACCAAAACCTGGGGACTGACCAAATATTGATAACATCTGAACTTAAGCCACAAACTGTGTTGCAGAATTGGAGAGGAGGAGCTAGAACTTACCAAAAGGTTTCTAGGTAGCTCCTGCTTCAGCCTGTCTTCTTCTGATGCAGCCTTCCTCAGTCATCAGTGAGAACCTGAGAAGAATGCAGAAATATTGGGAACAAAAGCTTTTTTCAAAACAAATGTACATAGAATAGAATAGAATTAACCACGTTGGAAAAGACCTTTGAGATCAAGTCCAACCCATCACCCAACACCATTTATCAACTAAACCATGGCACCAAGTGCCTCATCCAGTCTCCTCTTAAACACCTCCAGTGATAGTGACTCTACCACCTCCCTGGGCAGCCCATTCCAATAGCCAATCACTCTTTCTGTGAAGAACTTCTTCCTAACATCCAGCCTAAACCTCCCCTGGCACAGCTTGAGACTGTGTCCTCTTTTTCTCTTGGTGGTTGCCTGGGAGAAGAGACCAACCCCCTCTTGGCTACAACCTCCCTTCGGGTAGTTGTAGAGACCAATAAGGTCTCCCACGAGCCTCCTCTTCTTCAGGCTAATCAACCCCAACTCCCTCAGGCTCTCCTCACAAGACTTGTGCTCCAAACCCCTCCCCAGCTTTGTTGCCCTTCTCTGGACACCTTCCAGCAAGTCAACATCTTTCCTAAACTGAGGGGCCCAGAACTAAACACAGGACTCAAGGTGTGGCCTAACCAGTGCTGAGTACAGGGGCACAATGACCTCCCTGCTACTGCTGGCCACCCTATTCCTGATACAGGCCAGGATGCCATTGGCCTTCTTGGTCACCTGGGCCGACTGCTGACTCACGTTCAGCCTACTATTGACCGGTACCCCCAGGTCCCTTTGTGCCTGGCCGCTCTCCAGCCATTCTGACACTGTATATTGACTCATGCAGTACACAAAATTTGAGGGTGACCAATTTATCCTAGTAACAGGCACAAAAATTATAGTAGCAGTATACCATTTTCAGATTATTTTCATTACAACAGGGAATTTATTATAACATTGCTTTTTCTACTTAATTCTTCTTGTTCACAGTGACTTAACTCACCTAACTGTTATGTGTCTTAAACTTAGCTTCCAGACATCTGAGCCAGGGCAGATGAATACTACCTGTGACTGGGAAGCCCAGCTTTGTAAGCAATAGACATGAACACAGTTACTTCCAGAATTAAGCTCTATCTTATATGAGGTAGCTGGGATAAGCTATTTTATATTCTTATCTATAGAAAAGGCTGAGCAACTAGTTTAGACAAGATATTCAGCTACTAGATTTTGCAATAATGTTATCCTTAATTTGCTTTTTATCCCTGTCTTGTATTAGCTATTCTTTCCCTTAGACTCAGTGAATGTAGTTCACATATCAGCTGTAACCAGGTTTGTGATGGATTGCAGCCATTAATATCCTCTAGCATACAACTATATGCACAAACACATGCCTGTGCTATACTTAAGTTCATTAATCTAAGTGGTTCAAGGAAAGCATTTGGTTGTCTAGTTTTCATAATACAATTAATTGATGTACTGTTCTGCATCATGTGGCTCTGAAGGTTCACAAGATGCCATACTGAAAATCAAGAATGAAAGTTAATTTCACAATTTCATCATCTATAACTAAGGATTATATACCCATGAACCTAAGTTCACAATTTGCCTGGGATTTTTATTTGTTTGTTTGTTCTCTTGCATTTGTTGTTGTTGTGTTTGTAATGCTAGTGTGGAGTAAATCTTACCCTTTCCAAGATTATAATCAAGAGAGATTGGAAAGCAGGAAACATGAATTTTGAGTGTTTGTATCCCATCTGGTGTTTATTCTGGGTTTTTTTGCATTCTGTATATAGTGCCTGATACCTTGTCAGGCAGTTTATACATAGCATAGGTGTATAAAGACCCACAGATGCTGCATATCTCACAGTCCTCCTTCAAGCTTATTCAAGACTTGACTACTTGTGGTGATTATTTCTTTTTTTTTTACCCTCACAGAAAATTTCTTAGATTTCAGAACATTTCTTCCCTTTTTGAACACCTCCAGGCATGGTGACTCCACCACCTCCCTGGGCAGCCCATTCCAATGGCTAACAACTCTCTCTGTGAAGAACTTTCTCCTCACCTCAAGCTTAGTAACAAACTCAAATTGGATGTCTGTAAGTACACGCAGAACAGATGGATGTGTGGACCCCTAGAATGTAAGGATTTGTGAGGATTCACAGATTGATAGGTTCATAGAATGGTTTGGTTTGGAAGGGACCTTAAAGATCATCTAGCATTGCTTGGGATATATGAATAGCAGTTACACAACCCAGATATAGGAACAGGACATAATGGACTAGGACTCTCAAGCCACTGATTAACAAGCTACTGAGGGTCTCAGCTAGAACTTTTTAAGTAACACGAGGGAGGATAATGGGATTATTGTGGGTTCAAGAGAAAGAACAAACCTGCAATGGGGTATTTTACATTATTCATCAGATTGTGTAAAGCTTACAGAACACTTTAAGGGGATTCTGGGAATATTCACAAGTTATTCCTGGATATTTAGGTGCAAGGCCATGGCTGGGGGAAAAAAGAGAGATCAAAGTTATGCCTACAAACATAGATGGAGAGGAAGAAGTGATTGACACTTCTCTGGCTAAACCCTGCATCTGCTCATCTATTTTCAGATTCTATTCTTTACTAATTTTTGTATGATATTGCCATCTGTTCTCCATGTGATATGTGTTGGGGGGGTGATTTGTGAGTGAACAAGATGGACTAGCCAACATATAGGATGTCACATCTGGACACATCTGATCCAATGTCAGTGCAAGGGTCCCAGGGTCTGGACATGGATATCAGAGTTCACAGTATCACGGTATCACCAAGGTTGAAAGAGACCTCAAAGATCATTGAGTCCAACCTGTCACCACAGACCTCATGACTAGACTATGGCACCAAGTGCCACGTCCAATCCCCTCTTGAACACCACCAGGGACGGTGACTCCACCACCTTCCTGGGCAGCACATTCCAATGACAAATGACTCTCTCAGTGAAGAACTTTCTCCTCACCTCAAGCCTAAACTTCCCCTGGTGCAGCTTGAGACTGTGTCCTCTTGTTCTGGTGCTGGTTGCTAGAGAGAACAGACCAACCCCTTCCTGGCTACAACTACCTGAAGGGTAGTTGTAGAGAGCAATGAGGTCACCCCTGAGCCTCCTCCTCTCCAGGCTAAACAATCCCAGCTCCCTCAGTCTCTCCTCATAGGGCTTGTGCTCAAGGCCTCTCCCCAGCCTCATTGCCCTTCTCTGGACATGTTAAAACCCATACTAGTGTTTGAGGTGGTTATGCAAATCAAAAGAGTGTGGGTATATGCATGTTTCACTAGTTAGCTTCAAACCTGATGAGACACTCAGAAGGAAGAAGCCTGTTTTGTCTGTGCTTATGAGTATGTGAGCACTGCTGGTATTTGTGTGAGTGATGGGAAAAGGCCATGCTATCCATTTTGGCATGTGCAACCAGTCACGTGCCAGTTGTGCCTCTATCTTTGGGACACACATACCATCTTGCTAAATGAGAGCAGAAGCAAAGAGACTGAGATGAGAAATCTCCTGGATCTACAAGTCCTAATTCAGCCTGCCCTTAGCAAAGCCATCTCTGTTTCACTTCTATGAAGGTTATCTGCAAAATATGTCACAATGCTACTTACTCAAGGAAGGGCAATAACTTCTTTCTAAAGGTAATTGAATTTCTGCTCTCTCAAGTGCTGGGGAACAGGCTAGACAAAATAATCACCTGATATAAGTCCCTCCTGTGTAGACATTTCATTTATTTCTTCCATCTGATCTATCCCACAGCAAAGTAACTCAAATGAATCCCTAGAGCAAGCTCCTATTGTCTTGATGTCTCCTCGACAAGAGTAAATATTTGGTGGTATTTGAGAGTTATAGGGGAGGGCTAGAAAAATACTGTTTAAATACATATTAACATAAATGTTGTTTTCTTTAACATTTTAACTCACCTCTAGTTCACAAAGGATCACATAACCCAAATTGTGCAGTGACAAAAGCTTTTTCACAGAATTTATTAAGCTTTATCTTGGTATTTGACTTTTAATGAATACTAAGATTTGCCAATACAGAGACAGCAGAAGTCATTCAGTTCTCCTGTCCCTAGGCTTTGTTGTCACTGTTCACTCTCTAAAATCTTTGGGCTTCTGCATAATGTGGAATCACATTTCCTGTTCAAGAGTGCTAAATGTAAATGTGCATGTATCTGTGTATCACAGAATCATAGAATGTTTAGGGTTGGAAGGAATCTCAAGGATCATCTAGTTCCAACCCCCCTGCCATGGGCAGGGACAACTCACACTAGATCAGGTTGCTCAGAGCCACATCCAGCCTGGCCTTGAAAACCTCCAGGGATGGGGCTTCCACCACCTCACTGGGCAACTTGTTCCAGTGTCCGCAGTGAAAAACTTCTTCTAACATCCAATCTGAATCTACCCATTGCTAGTTTTTTTCCATTCCCCCTAGTCCTATCATTTTCTGACACCCTAAAAAGTCCCTCACCAGCTTTCTTTTAGGTCCCCTTAAGATACTGGAAGGCCACAATAAGGTCTCCTCTGAGCCTTCTCTTCTGCAGACTGAACAGCCTCAACTCTCTCAGTCTGTCCTCATAGAAAAGGTGCTCCAGCCCTCTAATCACCCTCGTGGCCCTTCTCTGGACACACTCCAGCATGTCCAGATCCTTCCTGTAATAGGGGCTCCAGAACTGGACACAGTACTCCAGGTGGGGTCTCACCAGAGCAGAGTAGAAGAGGAGAATCACCTCCCTTGACCTGCTAGCTATCCACTAGTACAAACCCAGAAAACTTCTGTGTTTTAGCATTCAGCCTTACTAATATGATCAGGTTAGCAATACATTTAAAGTTAATGAACCAATTCTTTTTCCTTAAGCAAGGAGCACACACACTCGTTTTACTGTGTATATAACTGCTCACTGTCACTGGCTGTTTGCACCTCTAAATTAGTCCTGGAAAATTATTAAGAAGATCTCAAGAAGCATCTAAGTGCCGGGTTCTACACATTGGCCACAACAGCCTCATGAAGTGCTACAGGCTAGGGTCAGAGTGGCTGGAGAGCGGCCAGGCAGAAAGGGACCTGGGAGTACTAGTTGATAGTAGGCTGAACATGAGCCAGCAGTGTACCCAGGTGGCCAAGAAGGCCAATGGCATCTGGCCTGTATCAGGAACAGTGTGGCCAGTGGGAGCAGGGAAGTCATTCTGCCCCTGTACACTGCACTGGTTATGCTGCACCTTGAGTCCTGTGTCCAGTTCTGGGCCCCTCAGTTTAGGAAGGATGTTGACTTGCTGGAACAACAAAGGACAACAAAGCTGGGGAAGGGTTTGGAGCACAAGCCCTATGAGGAGAGGCTGAGGGAGCTGGGGTTGCTTAGCCTGGAGAAGAGGAGACCTTCTTGCTGTCTACAACTACATGAAGGGAGGTCGCAGCCAGGTGGGCTTGGTCTCTTCCCCAGGCAACCAGCACCAGAACAAAAGGACAGGAGGTTTAGGCTGGCTGTTAGGAAGAAGTTCTTCATAGAAAGAGTGATTGGCCATTGGAATGGTCTGCCCAGGGAGATGGTGGAGTCACTATCACTGGAGGTGTTTAGGAAGAGACTGGATTAGGTAGTGTTGGATGATAAGTAGGACTCAATGATCTCAAAGGTGTTTTCCAACCTGGTTTATTCTGTTCTATTCTGTTCTGCTCTGCTCTATTCTATTTCTACTCTATTCTACTCTATTCTGTTTTGTTTCCATTGAGGGTTTCTAAAACTGGCTTATACTCTCAGGACATGAAAAGTCTTGCTAAGGAATATTTTTGTTGATTCAATGTATATCTGTCTATTGCCTGATGTTACAGAAGTTTCAGTAAACTAATAGCATTATATGAAAATTTCTGAATATTCCTTAATCTGGATAAATACAGACAGACTTATCATTATGGTAATAAAAGCATGAGATTGACAGCTAAATTCTTGGTTTGTTGAAGATGAAAGAAGCCACAAGCAAGAGCATACAAACTGTACCACAAATTCATGTTCTAGAAATATTTTACAGCTTAGTATTATACAAAGAACTTACAAAGAATTTGTTGGTTGGTTGTTTTGGGGTTTTTCTTGGTTGTTTTTTTTGGGGGGGTTGGGTGGGTTTGTTTATTGTTTTTTCCTTTTGTGGCATTATACAGACAGAAAGTTATGTTTTCTTTCACCTGAGTCAAGTTCTGCCATTCCTGTTACTCCTTACAGGAAGAAGCCAGAGCACCCTTGGTACTGGCAAGTGAATTCTGCAGCCAGAAGGTTTTTATGCAGCAATTGCAACAATAAAATTACCACATGTGAAATAAACATGATGCAGTGGTAACATAGGTATTTGATCCTCTGAGCAGATCAGATAATCTGATTCTACATATACCTCTGTTTGTGACAGCTGTATTCAAAACTATCTGGAAATAATGTTTCATCCTGTGTATCAGCATAGAATAGAATGGAATAGAATAGAATAGAAGTAGAGTAGAATAGAATAGAATTAACCAGGTTGGAAAAGACCTTCGAGATCATCAAGTCCAACCCATCACCCAACACCATCTAATCAACTAAACCATGGCACCAAGTGCCTCATCTAGTCTCTTCCTAAACACCTCCAGTGATGGTGACTCCACCACCTCTCTGGGCAGCCCATTCCAATGGCCAATCATTCTTTCTGTTAAGAACTTCTTCCTAACATCCAGTCTAAAGCTCCCCTGGTGCAGCTTGAGACTGTGTCCTCTTGTTCTGTTGGTGGTTGCCAGGGTTGCTGCAAGCTTTATACAGCACAGACACAAAATGATTCAAATGCCAGCGAGAAATTGATTGTAAGGTGTGCAGTGTGGTTTTGCACAGATGTGGCATTATTCTCCCATAGACAACAAGCCATTGTCAGGATTTTTCATCAAATATGGCCTACAAATGTGTATCAGTGGAGAGGCACATGTGAGGATTATGCAAGGAAGAATGTTGTATGATATGAAATCACACACAGCGCTTGTTTTAAAGCTAACTATAGACAAGCAGTCTGCATGAAATTTGTGTCTATGCTACCACCCACACAGTTCACTTGCAGCTGACCACCATCATTAGACTGTTAGTGGCTGCTTTCTCTTAGTTCCTTGTGCTAAAGACACTTTAATCAACACAAATTTGGTCTCTTTAAA
This sequence comes from Dryobates pubescens, assembly GCF_014839835.1. Classification (NCBI taxonomy): domain Eukaryota; kingdom Metazoa; phylum Chordata; class Aves; order Piciformes; family Picidae; genus Dryobates; species Dryobates pubescens. The sequence goes on along the minus strand of NC_071618.1, from coordinate 36,405,071 downwards.
ATATGTGAATAGCAAGCCATCTTTATTCCAGGTCATTTAGACTAACATAAATTACAGAGTACTTGTAACAGCACTTCTGTAAGGAGATCTGATAGAGAGACGAAACTCAAGCAGAAGGAAAAGGTAGAGTAGAATTATACTAGCAATGGCAACCTTTTCTCTTAATACAGCTGAATTGCAAAGAGGCTATTTATCCACAGGATAGAAGTACAAATAGCAGGTATACAACACCAGAAGTGGGCAAGTGATTCTGGTTGTGACAGGTTAGGAAATAAATGTCAATAGCAATGCAATTCAGAGATCAGCAATGATATAAAGCACTGAATAATGAGACTCAAGAAGAAGCTGAATCATGAAGAGTTCCAGTATTTTCACCAGAATCTGTATTCCCTTGCTATGAGCACATATTGCATTATTAGATAGAGCCAGCTCAGCAAGATGTCAAGGGTGGAGAAAGTCATAGCTGTGTTTTAGTGTGGGAGTGACAGACATAGGTTTAACTGTACCAGATGGGCAAAACTATAGCATCTGAATAGTTCAAGAGTGGATTCGTTGTAAAACTTGTGATGTGAATGGCTGCAGGCAGGCTCTCCTGGTGAAAAGCCTTCTGGATCTGCACCAGAAGTGAGGAAATGAGCCAGCACTGGATGTTTAAGCCAACATCAGCAGGTCTCTCAGGACTCAGCTGTCTGCTCATCCCACTCTCAGTCAACAATAAAATGTTTCATAAATAACTGTCTAAGGAGTACAGGTATCTTCTGTCTGTGGACTGTTCTTGATTACTCTGCACTAGGGTATGTGTGACTTTGGTTTATTGGAAGAGTGTTTCAGTACTGAGGTCTTTGCAAGAAACGATTAGCCATGCTAGAGCTACACATAATTTACACTGTTAAACCATTAAAATAATATAATGTCTCATTTTGCTGTAATACTCCAAGTCCAATCAAAAGGAAATTAATTGTCAATGATACAAATTTATTTAACCAAATAAAGGTGATTAGAGACATTTAAATCACTTCTGCAAAAAAATTCAGGTCAGAGTATTTCTTAAGTTCTTCATTTCCTTGTTATTTTGTTATGGTCTTCTCTCAGAAGTGCAGATAACATCAGCAGTGAACAGCTCCAGAGCTTAGCACTGCAACAGTGCCTCCACCTCAGTGCTACTGAGTGAAAATCCTACACTCCAGCAGACATCGAGATTCTGTTTAGTTTTTCTCCCCCTGCTTTTCACGGAAAATATGTGGGGGGTTTTCTTCTCTTTTTAAAACTTTTGGTGCTAAACTTTTAGTTTTCATGGAAAGAAAACTCACATGAGGCTTATTTAAAAATACACAAAACCCCCAAACCACTGGTGAGTCAATTTGATAAAACATACACTTTTTGCTATTGTGGTTGGTATGGAATTATTCATCAATCTAAGCTCAATTTTGAGTCAATAGAAAGCGCCAAGAAAAATTTCAGAGTGTCCTCATAACTCAGAGCATTTAGATTGCCCAACAAGACAGGCAGCTGTGTTCACTGAAGTAAACTTTGATTCAAGGGGTTATTTGAGTGTTCTTTAATCAGTGACCCCTTAAACTTCTTTGCTTTACCTGTTAGTTCTGGGGTTCATGGCACCTTAAATGTGTGACAAATAAAATTTAGGTCCACTGATGCACAATGCCTTCTTTCTGTCTTCCTAATGATAAAGAATTACCATGACTTTGTAGCCAAATAAGACAGATTTATTGCTGCCTCTCTGCTGGTGAGGTTGAAGGCAGTTGGCTTATACAAATAAAACTTGTTTTCAGTCTTGACCCTGGAAACTAGGCAGAAAATGTTACAGAAAAATCAGCTGCACAGAATGGCGAGGAATTGCAATTTACAGAAATGTTGCTGTTTGGTTATTTTATTGCTAGTAGTGTTTGCTTCAGCTTTTTAGCTCATCAGATACTGTGTGCTAGTATCTGAATGGTTGTAAGAATAATCTGTGGAACACAATATAATTTTTGAGTACATGGCTAAAGCTGGATTTTTGTTGTTATTGTTTGGTTAAGATTTATTTGTATTTGTAGTAGCCAAGAGCCCAACAAATTCTCAGAATAAACTGCATGGACCTCACTATACCAACTGCCCATGGCTTAAGCAAAGTGTTACAGCCTTTCACTGGCATTCATTTCTGCCAGGAAAATGATGATACACTGCCAGTATAATGTGCAGATGTTAGTAATCATGAATTCAGTGCTAGACATAAAGAGATACAAAGAGAGAAATGCCAGAGATTGGCCAGCAATGTTGCGTGTGGCCAGAATTTTCCACTGAGTTCACTTGTGTACTGCAGTACTGTTTGTGCACCTTCTGTCCAGATGTACTCAAACATACTAGGGAGTAACTTTCTGATCAGATGTTACTTGTTCTCCATCTGCTATCCCAAGTGTCATTTGTCCTCTGTAAAACTGACTAATATTTGCTTATGAATCATTATTTTTAGTGTATGCAGGGTACACTGCTTTGCAAAATAATAAACACCCAGTAAAGGTGGTATTCATATCACCTAACCTTAGGCTTCAGAAAGACTGATGCTTAGGCTAGACTGCAATGTCAGTTCTCACTAGACTCAAAAGAAAGCTACCCATCTCTAGATGTTTCATCAGTTTCTGAGACAGACCTAGAACAGTGATAGTGAACACTTTCATGTGACCATTTTCCTCTGTTAACAGAGAGTACCAAGTATCACTGGTTTAGGTGCTAGATTGTGGTTTAGATGATACAAACCTGCAAGAAAGATTAATATTCATCTGACTAAAGATTGTTGTCTATAACCTCAGGCTCTTGATTATAATCTTTCCATAGAAACATGTGCAATGCATCTCATTTTAGGATTAGATGTCTAAAACAAGTGAGCTAAATCGCATACTGGAGCTGCACCTTGATGTTGTTGAGATGTATCCCACTACAAGTAATACCCTTTGGAGAAGATTTAATAATGATGCCTTTACATAAAGACAGCTTATCAGTTAGACTTGTGTGCTGTGAATATGATTACTTTTCCCTGTTCTGGACAGATAGTACCTGAAGAAAAAATCTTCACACGTAAATACTTGTTCCCTAATTTCTTGTTATTGCATTAAAGACTAAGGTCCTAATCAGCCTAAAGTTCACTGACAATTCCCATTCATTTAAATCGAGTTAGGAAAGCAATGCAAGCTACTAGAGAACATTTTGTGTGTTTGATTTTGTCTGGGTGGGGGGCAGTTGTGTGGTTATTTGTTTGGTTTTGGTGGAATTTTTTTTGTTTGCTTGGTGTTGGTTTTGTTTGTGTGCTTTTTGGTTTGGTTTGTGTTTGATTTTGGTTTTGGTCGTTTGCGATTGTTTCATGTTTTGTTTTTCCATTTTCTTTTCCAAAAGAAGAAATACATATTGCTATTGGGGTTCTTTAGATCTCAAATGTTTGAAGACCTAGGTTCAAATCTGCGAGATCACAGCTTGTTTGTGTTTCCATAACAGTGTACCATTACCCTTAGCTTGTGGATAGAAACAGGAGCAGGAATTAGATCAGGAAAATAAATCATATGAGAAGGGTGCTTATTTGTTTGCTTTATTTTTTTCAGGAGATGTCATCTAACTTTCAGGTAGAAAACTCATATTTTGTCACTTAGTCAAGATGACTAATTGCTAAAGTGGCCAGAATTCAGGAATTGCCACCAAAAGTCAGTGTTTCGTAAACAAGTCTATCAAAAACAAACAAATAAATAAAACCCCAAACCCAACCATTATCTTCTTCTATGTAAAAAGCAATTTTTCCTTCAGTTAATCATGTGTGAATTCTTTACATTTCCTCTCTCCGTGCATCCTCAGAGGATATGAACTTGTAGACCCCATCAACTCTACCACATGGCTATGAAGCTCAACTTAGTGCATCTCACAGAATCACAGAATCACCAAGGTTGAAAGAGACCTCAAAGATCATCAAGTCCAACCTGTCACCACAGACCTCGTGACTAAACCATAGCACCAAGTACCACGTCCAATCCCCTCTTGAACACCTCCAGGGATGGTGACTCCACCACCTCCCCGGGCATTCCAATGGCTAATGACTCTCACAGTGAAGAACTTTCTCCTCACCTTGAGCCTAAACTTCCACTGGCACAGCTTGAGACTGTGTCCTCTTGTTCTGGTGCTGGCTGCCTGGAAGAAGAGACCAACCCCCACCTGGCTGCAACCTCCTTTTGGGTAGTTGTAGACAGCAATAAGATCTCCCCTGAGCCTCTTGCTTGTAGGCCTCAAAACCCTCAGAAAGAAAGCCAAGAGGTGCTATCAGAGTCCTAACAAATCAGGGAAAGATTCTCATTGGCTCTAAAGGACCTGTGTTAACTCTTTAACCCAAAATTATAAGAAGACTGCTACATTTCTTTTTGAAATCATTGGAGTATTTGTTATTTAGATCAATTAAAAAGTAATAACATCCCTCTCTCCCATGTCTTTGTGTCTAAGCTTACCTCCTCCCAAAAACTAAAATGAAATAAAATGAAGGGAAACTTTCTCTTGTCCAAGCATTAAGGGGGATAAAAGCTAATATGTCTGTCAGCCTGGCAAGTAATAGCAGCTGCACTAGAGACAGTTGACCACCAAATGGTATCCTAGCAACATACAGTAGCATTGTCGTATGTAGTGCTATCAAGCCAAATTTATCCTTTTCAATATCTTAGCTTCAAGAGAGCGAGGATGAATACAGAGCAAAGGATGAAAATGGTGCCTATGAGAAAGACAACATGGGGTTGCAATTTAAGCAGAGGTTACATGGAATGTCTGTGTAAAATGGATAAAGAACATTGCATTTTCGTGCCAAGGAAAGATACCTACCAGTGGTAAGGCACTTTCAGATATTTATGATTCAGTTTACTTTCAGAATAATAATCCCGTGCATATTTTATCTTGGAATATATGACTTCTCTTTAATTCCATTTAAATGTCCCCATTTAATTGGGGAAGGACAAGGGGAAATATATTTTAATTACTCATAATTTCTTGATCTTTAGAAAATCTCTAGGAAAATCCACCTATACATTTTGACTTTCAAAAACAATTTTAGCTTTCATTGTTTCTAATATTAATTTCAATAATTGCAGCCCTGCTGATAAACTCAAAATTGAGCAATTTCCTCTCTTTAGACCATAAATTTTCTTCTGTTTTCCTTTTATATTTAAAGCCATTGATCCTACACTGTCCATATAATTTACCAATGTGCATAACAATCATGACTGCAAATAGCCTTGCCAAAGAGGGAACAAATGAACTTATGTACAGATTAATTACAGGATATATCTGTTCTTCAGTCTGGAACAAAGACTAGAAGAACTCAGTAAGCATCTAGGCTTTACAAACCTGAAGAGGTGGATTCTCCTGTACACCTGAATACTTTCACTGATATGGGGACACCTGACTTCAAGTGGGGGTTTGGTTAAGTTCAGCAAGACTACTGGTAATACAGACAGAATTAAAAGCAGGTAGGACAGGAGTTTTTGTAAAAGCTACTCCTGCAAACATGACCTCACATTGAATATTCAACTCTCCCTTCAGTAGCAAATGTACTGCCAAGTAAGCAACCCTTGCAAATACCAGGACAGTGAGCCAAGCTACTGATCACTGATCATCAATCACTTATAGTCTAAACGCTATCCTTGCAGAGCATGCACACCACAGGGGATGGATTTACAAAGCTATGTTTTATGATACACTGAACATTTTCACCGAAAGATCTTTGTGAAAAGGTTTCTACATGTCGTAGAGGGCTTTTTGGAGACTTAACTGGGGGGAAGAAAAAGAAAAAGTGACTTTTAAAATGATGCATTTTTAAGAATGGCATAATTGAAACAAGTTTTTAATCCATTATTCAGTATCTCCCTTAATTTGTATTTTGAATTCCTTTCAGTGATATTGTTTGGAACAGGCTATTTAACTTGTTGCCTTTTGTTATTTAAGCAAATGACAGCAATCCCCTTTCCTCTCCAGCTATGCTGGCAATCTTTAGTGCCCAGTTGTAGTACTTCTTCATCACATTAGTTGATATCTTCTTTAGCTTCCAAGGAAAGAGTCTGCCCATAGGCATATTTTAACCTACTAGAATAATTTATCCCACTCTATCCAGTTCCAAGGTTACCTTCTACTCTGCCCCCAAATGTCTGTGCATTCATGTAGCCAATTACAGGGGAAAGTAATGTAATCACCCAAACAACAGACACATTTGCTTCTTGTAATCTGGCTCCCCTATGCAGACTGTATAATTCTGATTAGCATTCCCTGAGCAATATATCAAAAGAATACTGGACAAGAAAGAGCTTGAGAGCTGACAGGAAAGCTGCCCTCTGTTAGCCGGCAGCCACATTGGCTTGGAGCAGTAACATATGCTTTGAATATTTGTCTGTGAAGCAAATATGCCTTCAGAAGCTTAGGCTATATCAACAGGACAACAGCTCAGACCCTAGATACAGTCCATAAGACAAACTATAACCTTCTGTGTATACATGAGTACATATGCAGGGATATTAAACATTTCTCTAGCCTACCAAAGCCAGAGTGCATCTCAAAGGGTTGTGTGGGTTTCTCAGCGTATTTTCTGCTCTAATTTATTTCACTAGTCTGATCTGTGGGAAACTAAGGGCAGAGTAATCTTCTTCACAAGAAGAAGAATAAGAATATCGTCATCAGTAAGAAGCTAAAACAACTCTCAGTTTTACTTTTTTCTTGACAAAATATCAGATGAAACAGATAAGTCTCTGGAACTATTGGGCAATACAAATGAAGAAAAATTAAACAGAATTGATAGAATGGAATCAGAGTAAGGCTGTGAGATTTTACTTGACACTAAATTAATGTTCCAGGGATATTTACAACTTGGCAGCTAACTGAGTAGAGCTACTTCAGAGAAATCATATCAAAAAAGTGCTGGAGCAATCTAGTTTTGTTGATTAGTTCAGGAATATATGAAGGGATTGCATGATCTGTTTTCTTGTGATTTGGAAGGTTATTTCCATTTCTAGAATTCCATTTTCACCTAAGTTTCTTTTAATTTCTGAGCACAAAATTGACACAAGTGAAATTCCCATAGAATTTGGTGCCATTTCTTAAGCATTTTAACTGAGAATTGTTAAGATGGCAAAGAAGCACATTTCCTTCAAGACTGCCTTTTTTTCTGTATCATGTGTCAGGAAACCAAAACCAGCACAATTTTAGCTGTAATTCTAGTTTGCTTGGCAAAGGAAGTTCCACACATTGACAGCAGGCCTTCTGCCATCTGTGTTAAGTGGGTGCATTGCAAGCAAGCACCTGGAGCTGCAAGGAACACTTTTGGTTTCAATTCTTTCTTATAAAACAGATGGGAAAAAGCACAGCTAGTAGTGTTATGCTGTGTTTAAGTATGAGAAGACCATAATCTAATCTCACTTTTGCCTTTCAGCCAGATACCTATATATTTGTACTCTGATTCACAGATTCCTTTGGGGTTGTAAGGGACCATCAAAGGCAGGAGCAGGGAAGTCATTCTTCCCTTGTACTCAGCACTGGTTAGGCCACATTTGAGTACTGTGTCCAGTTCTGGACCCCTCAGTTTAAGAAAGATGTTGAGTTGCTGAAACATGTCCAGAGAAGGGCGACAAAGCTGGTGAGGGGTCTGGAGAACTTTCCCCAACTCCCAGGATTGAACCAGCAGAAGCATGTCAATACTCAGACTATGTTGTTGTGAGCTACCAGCAAACATCAGGAAAGAGGCCACAGTGACCTAGTACTTATGCAATGGCAGTACCCTGATTAGAGGAGATTACAGTTTTCTGAATGCTAAGCTCTAGTTTAACAAGCATTTTAAGGGGAATGCAAGAAATCATGCTCTATGAATATGTGGGACAAATGGGAGGATTCACAGATACACAAATTCAAATGTCAAAAAGGTTCAATTAGCCTTGCAAAGCCTTTTGTACACATTGCTGTAGGATTTCTTCTGAAAAAAAACAACCCCAAAAAAACAGATACAATTTTATAAAGCCCTGTTTTCACAAAACATTGAAGAGGAATTAAAGTGCCTCTAATTAGGAGTCTTAAATTGAAAAGAGCAATCCAGAAAAATCTTGCCCAACACACTTAAGCACTTGTGATTCTGTACAGGTCTAAGGGTTTCTGAATGAATGTTCCTATCTATGTGCAAGTAGTAAGCTAAGATCTTTCCAGGCAGAAAGGGACCTGGGGGTACTGGTTGATAGTAGGCTGAACATGAGCCAGTAGTGTGCCCAGGGGGCCAAAAAGGCCGATGGCGTCCTGGCCTGCATCAGGAATAGTGTGGCCAGCAGGAGCGGAGAATTCATTCTGCCCCTGTACTCAGCACTGGTTAGGCCACACCTTGAGTCTTGTGTCCAGTTTTGGGCCCCTCAGTTTAGGAAAGATATTGACTTGCTGGAAGGTGTCCAGAGAAGGGCAACAAAGCTGGGGAGGGGTTTGGAGCACAAGCCCTATGAGGAGAGGCTGAGGTTGCTTAGCCTGCAGAAGAGGAGGTTCACAGGGGACCTTATTGCTCTCTACAACTACCTGAAGGGAGGTTGTAGCCAGGTGGGGTTTGGTCTCTTCTCCCAGGCAACCAGCACCAGAACAAGAGGACACAGTCTCAAGCTGCACCAGGGGAAGTTTAGGCTGGATGTTAGTAAGAAATTGTTCATAGAGAGAGTGACTGGCCATTGGAATGTGCTGCCCAGGGAGGTGGTGGAGTCCCCATCACTGGAGGTGTTTAGGAAGAGACTGGATGAGACACTTGGTGCCATGGTTTAGTTGATTAGGTGGGGTTGGATAATAAGTTGGACTCGATGACCTCAAAGGTCTTTTCCAACCTGGTTAATTCTATTGTTTTCTATTCTATTCTATTCTATTCTATTCTATTCTATTCTTCTGAAATAACAATAATCATTTTGGGACACACAAAAAAAAATGCAGTCTTAGCAGCTTTGGGTAGACAAAATAATTAGATATGCTCAAATCCATCCTAACGGAACTGGACTTATTTCAGGTCTCATTGTTTTGCAAAGAGGAGAGGAAATATATAGGTGATCTTGAAGTTTTTCCTGGAAGAAGTAGCTTGATCTGCAAATGATGGCTAGAATTTCATCTGAGAGGAGAGCAGGAAGTTTGATTTTCCTGGATTATTTCTGTCTTTGTTATCTAGTCATTGGCTCAAGTAAAATGCATAAGTGCTCCTTGTACTACACATATATTGGGAAAGATGCAACACTGAGTTGTGAAACCTGTAAATTTCAAGCCTTTACAGTCTGATCATGACCTAAAAATACAGTTCTTTGGGACAGTTGCTCTATCACAGTATCACAGTATCACAGTATAACCAAGGTTGGAAGAGACCCCAAGGATCATCAAGTCCAACCTGTCCCAACACACCCCACAACTAGACCATGGCACCAAGTGCCACATCCAATCTCCCCTTGAACACCTCCAGGGACGGTGACTCCACCACCTCCCTGGGGAGCCCATTCCAATGACGAATGACTCGCTTGGTGAAGAACTTTTTCCTCACCTCGAGTCTAAACCTCCCCTGGCACAGCTTGAGACTGTGTCCCCTTGTTCTGGTGCTGGTTGCCTGGGAGAAGAGACCAACCCCTTCCTGTCTACAACCACCTTTCAGGTAGTTGTAGAGGGCAATGAGGTCACCCCTGATCCTTCTCTTCTCCAGGCTAAAAATCCCAGCTCCCTCAGCCTCTCCTCATAGGGCTTGTGCTCAAGGCCTCTCACCAGCCTTGTTGCCCTTCTCTGGACACATTCAAGTGTCTCGATGTCTCTACAAGCAAGTAATCATGCAAAACATGTCATGGCACAGAAAATGGATTCAGGCTCTGAGTTCTAGATTCACAAGGGTTTTTGCTGCGTCTTTGAGGCAAATGTTTACATTAATGTAACAAAGAATATCAGATGTAGTGTCTTACTTGACATTTCCTAGCGACTTAACTAAGCACCCCATAAGATGGCTATTTTAAACTCCATTGCAGGAGTAAAGGGATTCCTTCATTTTTAACTGCATGGTGCTTTTCACTGATGAAGCTGAAGCATGCAAACTTTATTGGTCACAGCAGTGAACACTGCAGTATTTAAGTCATTGGTTCTTTTCATGTCAATGATATGGAGACAAGACTTCCCACTGCAAAGCAAGTTGACTTATTTTCCCCTTTTTCTTTCCGTTCACTGTTCACTAATTTCTTCAATAAGATTAATAAATTGAGTTCTATAGATCTCAGTTTGGTTTCCAACCTCCTGAGTAGTTCAGGTGTGCACATGACTAGTGTAAATAGTATTCAAAGAGTTACCTTATTGATTTAGAATACAGAGCCAAATTATTCCTTATTGTACGGGAATAAGCATTCTTGTTATAGGATTGTATTATTAGCTTTGGCTGAAGGAAACGCTTAGAAGTGTTGATCAAGCACATTTTTGCATCTGGCTGCAATAACCACAGAATCACAGAATGCTGGTTTAGAAAGGACCCAAAGGATCATCTGTTCCAACATTTCTAGTTAATAGTATAGTTAAAATGAGATGGGCCCAGCACCCCATTCAAGCTGAGTATTAAAGTGTAGGGGAATCCATTGCTTCCCTTGGGGGATTATTCCAATGTCTAACTGTTGTCATGGTGAAAAGTTTTCTTCTGGAGTACAAGCAGAATCTACCCAGGAGTAAATAGTAGCTATTATTCCTTGTTGTTTTCCATGTGGCTCCTTGTAAAAAGGGGGTCTCCACCCTCCTGGTAGCCACCTTTTATTTACTGGTACATGGTAGAAAGGTCTCCTTTAAACCTTCTCTTCTCAAGGATGAACAAACTCAATTTTCTCAGCCTTTACCCATATGAAAAGTCCTCCAGTCTTCTGATCACTCTTGTGGCCCTTCTGTGGACATTTTCCAGCCTGTCTGCATCTTTTTTTTGTACAGCAGGGACCAAAGCTGCATGCAGTACTCCAGGTGTGGCCTGACAAGCACTCCTAATCTGTGATCTGAAGACCACAGGCTCTGTGGAACTACACTCTAAAGAAAAAAATGAAAATTATATAAAGATGGTAAGTTGGTTGTGAAAAGTTCAGTACAGTTTATTATAGCTCATTGGAAAGAAGAGAGAATGACTGCTTTAGATCATTGCTATAAGACACTAACAACTCCTGGGTTCAGCTAGGACAGGGTTAATTTTCTTCACAGGGATCTGGGAGGGATAGCTATCTGAAACAACTCATGGGGTATTCAATAACATAAACATCACCCTCATTATATAAAGAGGGGGCTGTCTGGAAAGGGGCAGTGGTTTCCCAGCAGCTGAGTTGGGTGAGCATGGCACATTTTATATTTTCACCTTATACATTACTTCTTTACTATTATTTTTATTCCAGTTATTCATTCAGTTAATGCTGGGCCTGAAACCATCACTCAGATGAAGTTTTGATTCATTCCAGGTAAACTGGACAATAAGTGACATTCACTCAAGAGAGCCCATGAACTAATAAACTTCATAAACTAATAAAACTCTCATTCTAGCCATCTCAGCTATGTATAGAGATATATTTATACCTAAAAATGTCAAAATTAAACACCTCTTTAGTACTTAAAACTGCTAATGATCAAAAGCTACTAAGTGAAATGCCTTGATACATCTCCAAACTCATTATTTCTCAAAGATGTCAGGATAGTGGGCTGGACAGATGAAGCAAACATGGCTTATAATAATAATAATAAGCCAGGTTGGAAGAGACCTTCAAGATCATCGTGTCCAACCCATCAACCAATCCAACACCACCTAAACAACTGACCCATGGCACCAAGCACCCCATCAAGTCTTCTCCTGAAAACCTCCAATGATGATGACTCCACCACCTTCCCGGGTGGCCCATTCCAATGGGCAATCACTCTCTCTGTATAAAACTTCTTCCTAACATCCAACCTAAACCTCCCCTGGTGCAGCCTGAGACTGTGTCCTCTTGTTCTGGTACTGGCTGCCTGGGAGAAGAGACCAACATCCGCCTGTCTACAACTTCCCTTCAGGTAGTTGTAGAGAGCAATAAGGTCACCCCTGAGCCTCCTCCTCTCCAGGCTAAGCAACCCCAGCTCCCTCAGCCTCCCCTCATAGGGCTTGTGGTCCAAACCCCTCACCAGCTTTGTTGCCCTTCTCTGGACATGTTCCAGCAAGTCAACATCCTTCCTAAACTGAGGGGCCCAGAACTGGACACGGTACTTGAGATGCTGCCTAACCAGTGCAGTGTACAGGGGCAGAATGATGGATTCATCTGGATTATCTTCCAATTCAGTTTTGTGGAATAAGAGATAAACACAACAACAATCAATAGATAGGAAGAAATTAAAATTTGTACAAAACACTTCCTACTTTTTGATATTCAGTTTTCCCAAAATGGGAGGAGGAAGAAGAAGAAAATCCCAAGTAATAATGTTTCAGCTTTCCTTCAGAGTCTTTAATGAGGAGCCGGGGATTATTATATATTTTTTAAGTTAAGAATTCTGTGGCATAAGTAGGTGGAAATTGCACAGTAACACCTAGGATTTTAAAAGCTGTTAGCTATTGAGCTACTCACTTTAAGAAACGAGAAATACAGTTACACATGAGAAGGGTGGTCTGCTTTCTCACTCTTGTATTTAGGCTTTTTAAATTGCATTGTTGAATGTACTGCAACCTGTGTTTGTAAGGATGTAAACTACATCATGGATGATCATAGAATCACAGAATCATAGAACCAATAAGGTTGGAAGAGACCTCAAAGATCATCAAGACCAATCTGTCACCACAGACCTCATGACTATTAAACCATGGCACCAAGTGCCACGTCCAATTCCCTCTTGAACATCTCCAGGGATGGTGACTCCACCACCTCCCTGGGCAGCCCATTCCAATGGCTAACAGCTCTCTCTGTGAAGAACTTTCTCCTCACCTAGAGCCTAAACTTGCCCTGGCACAGCTTCAGATAGATTAAAGACAATATTATTTATAAATTAATTAAGTTTATTTTCAGAAGTACACTAATTGATAATCCTAACATTATTTTAAAGATGAATTTGCAATATACATGGAGGAACAGGGAAAACCATTACATAGTAGGACTGGAGTTTATTCATTATAAAAATATTAATGTGGTGTAGTAATTCACTAAGGGGAATTTCACTTTTTTTAAAAGCACTGAATTCAGCCTTTGAGAGGTTATTTCATAATCACTGTGGTAATGAAAGAAGACTTCCCTAAAAATAATCAAAAATGAGCTGACGTGAAGAGAAATAATTGCTTTAAATCACCGAATCATAGAATCAGTCAGGGTTGGAAGGGACTACAAGGATCAGCTAGTTCCAACTCCCCTGCCATGGACAGGGACACCCCACACTAGATCAGGCTGGCCAGAGCCTCATCCAGGCTGGTCTTAAACACCTCCAGGGATGGTGCCCCAACCACCTCCCTGCACAAACCATTCCAGGGCTTCGCCACTCACACGGGGAAGAACTTCTTTCTCACGTCCAGTCTGAATCTCCCCACCTCCAGCATCATTCCATTCCCCCTAGTCCTATCACTACCTAATATCCTGAGAAGTCCCTCCCCAGCCTTCTTGGAGGCCCCCTTCAGATATTGGAAGGCCACAATAAGGTCACCTTGGAGCCTTCTCTTCTCCAGTCTGACCAGCCGCAACTCCCTCAGTCTGTCCTCATAGGAGAGGTGCTCCAGCCCTCTGATCATCCTCATGGCCCTTCTCTGGACACGTTCCAGCATGTCCATATCCCTCAGTTTCATATCTCAGCTCTCTGTATGTAGTTAAGAAAAACAGAGATGCAGTATTCTTCCTGTGCAATAAAGAGAGATTAATATTTATAAATTATGACTCAGATAAAAATTTATGTATTCCTTCCACAAAAGTAGTCTTACTGAATAACCACCTCTCCTGCAGGTGCCTTTTACTTAGAAGGAAACAGACTTTATAAATATATATTGTGCAGTGGGCATACTAAGCTTTAAAATGCACCTGCTGATGACTGAGTGGCAGCGAATGGTAATTACTATGTTTCTAAATAGAGTTTCTCTCAGGAATAATCTAGTCTTCAAAAAATTGAAAATAGCAATGACAAGAAAATTTTAGGAAGTTTAATGTCATTTTATAATTTTACTTCTTGAGGACAGTGTGTACTCATTTATCAGCACTGTTGTTATTACAATTATTATTGAATATTTCGGGGAAAAAAATCACAACATCAACAAAAACCCCAAACAGCAAAGCTAAAACCAGAGGACAGGGCAAAATAATGAACTTTTAAAATCAAATAGCCTGTTGCCTCTTATTTCTGCTGCTGATTTCTGTGACTTTCTGTGCTTTCTTCAGTGTTCATTCAAGAAGAACATTTAGCTGGTAATAACAAATGTTTGATAAATCACATTTTGGTTTATATAGTTTATTACAATTTTTTAATGTATTTTCATTATTTATCATGCATATGCACCCCTCAAAAAAAATCAGGAAAAAGCTTTGAGTATACACCCTCTGTAAAAATGAAGCCAGGTTAAAGCAAGATAAAGATAACACTTTTGAGATCAGTAATGTTTTGAAAATAGTGCTGTTTTTATCATTTGAGGAGGCTCAGGGCAGACCTTATTGCTGCCTACAACTGCCTGAGGGGAGGTTGTAGCCAGGTGGGGTCTTGTCTCTTCTCCCAGGCAAACACCAACAGAACAAGAGGACACAGTCTCAATCTGTGCCAGGGGAGGTTTAGGTTAGATGTTAGGAAGAAGTTCTTCCCATTGGAATGGGCTGACCAGGGAGGTGGTGGAGTCACCACCACTGGAGGTGTTTAGGAAGAGGCTGGATGGGGTACTTAGTGCCATGGTTTACTTGATTAGATAGTATTGGATGATAGGTTGGACTTGATGATCTCAAAGGTCTCTTCCAACCTGGTTAATTCTATTCTATCCTATTTAACTTTTGTTAATATCTGTATAGGATATACAGGACATATAAGTCTTATAAAATAAGTATTGGGTTAAATCCTAGTCAGAACTCTGTGTCTGGTTTATGGTTTGGAGATTTTTTGTGCATAACATACAAATGTGTAGTGCAAATCATCACAATATAGTATAGACTCTTGCAAAACACTGTTCTTTCCTTTCCTTTGCCTTTTAGAAAACAGAAATTGTAGCTTTGAGAATCCTGATCTTCTTTCACACAGTATTGCCTGTTACTGTGGCCGAGTGGTAGGACTCAAGAGTAAGAAGCAAAAGTGAAGTTGTCATCCTAAATAGTGTGTCAGTATGTCAATTAGTTCTGAAATACTGTGAGTCAGGATGCATCTGTCTGTAATTGAGAGTGCATTTCGAGTAGCTCAAGATCTGACTTTTTCAAACTGACATTTTATGCAATATAGCTCTTCAATACAACTTTTTATCTGTGTAAGAGGGGACTTATTTCTGGAGAATTATTGCATTTGAAATTGATATTGGGTGTCCTCTCATTTTTTTTAAGACATCCTACCTCAAAATATGCAGTAGATCACCAGATAACAATAAAGGGGTTTTGTTTTGGTTTGGTGTTTGTTTGCTTGTTTTGGTTTTGTTTTGTTTTGTTTCTAACTTTTCCCAAATCATGGTTTTCTATCAAAGAAGCTTTTTTCTTCCCTGTATCATTGTAACATTTTAATGTTGTCAAATAAAATAATGCTGTTGTGATATAACGTCTATTGAAAATTAGAGGGGAAAATAGAGCTCTTTAGGAAAAGTTAGGAAGCCAGCTAAAATGGGATGGCTAAATACATAGAATACATAGAATACATACATAGAATAAACCAGGTTGGAAGAGACCTTCAAGATCATTGCGTCCAACCCATCAACCAATCCAACACCACCTAAACAACTAACCCATGGCACCAAGCACCCCATCAAGTCTCCTCCTGAAAACCTCCAATGACGGCGACTCCACCACCTCCCCAGGCAGTCCATTCCAATGGGCAATCACTCTCTCTGTATAGAAGTTTTTCGGTGCAGCCTGAGACTGTGTCCTCTTGTTCTGGTACTGGCTGCCTGGGAGAAGAGGAGAATATTTTGCCTAATGCACTGCAACAGTAAAGGATCTTCATAATCTCTTATAAACTGACAATTTGCTGCAGCTTTTCTAGTCAGCAGTATATTATCGACCCATATCTAGAACAGAACAGTTGGGATATCGTGGAGTAGGTTACCCATATTCAGGGGTCTGAAAGTTTACTTTCTCCCACAGTGAAAACCATCAGTTACAGATGAAGAATATTCAACTACTCTCAGCAGCCAAACTGTTACTTGGTTTATTTGGCACAGTAATGGAATTGAAACATGATTTAAAAACCCTTTGAAATAAGCATTTTATTAAAACAAAACAAAACCAAACACACAAAAAACCCCACAAGATTTAACCCTCAAATGGAAAATAAACAAACAAACCCAAAACACACACACAACCCTGTAAA
Organism: Dryobates pubescens; assembly: GCF_014839835.1. NCBI lineage: Eukaryota > Metazoa > Chordata > Aves > Piciformes > Picidae > Dryobates > Dryobates pubescens. The sequence goes on along the minus strand of NC_071618.1, from coordinate 36,388,589 downwards.
TATCTTTTCTTTAGATTTTTCCTCATTATTCCATATGAACTTTAGTTTCTTTTCCTTCCTCATTCTTGACAAGATTAACTGGAAAAGAAGCTTTCCATTTGCCTAATAACTTCAAGATTTCAGAATTTAGTTTCATTTCACATTTAAATAAAAATGAGACTCCCCAATTTTTATGTGATTAAACCTAAGGAAGTGTTGAAAGTTGATAGTTTAACCACTTATTGTTCTGTAACTAATTCACTCTGTAAATTAATATTCCTTTAGAGATGTTAATAATCAGACTCTCATTTGAGATGTGGAAACTGAACTCTTGGTATTAATTTAAAAGTGAATTTCTTATATCCTAAGATTTGCACCCTGGCCTGTATCAGGAACAGTGTGGCCAGCAGGAGCAGGGAGGTCACTCTGCCCCTGCACACTGCACTGGTTAGGCCACACCTTCAGTACTGTGTCCAGTTCTGGGCCCTTCAGTTTAGGAAAGATGTTGACTTGCTGGAACACGTCCAGAGAAGGGCATCAAAGTTGATGAGGGATTTGGAACAGAAGCCCTATGAGAAGAGGCTGAGGGAGCTGGGGTTGCTTAGCCTGGAGAAGAGGAGGCTCAGGGGAGATGATCTTGCTCTCTACAACTACCTGAAGGGAGGTTGGAGCCAGATGGGGGCTGGTCTCTTCTCCCAGGCAACCAGCACCAGAACAAGAGGACACAGTCTCAAGCTGTGCCAGGGGAGGTTTAGGCTGGAGGTTAGGAAGAAATTCTTCATAGAGAGAGTGGTTGCCCATTGGAACGGGCTGCCCAGGGAGGTGGTGGAGTCCCCATCATTGGAGGTGTTTAGGAGGAGACTTGATAGGGTCCTTGGTTCCATGGTTTAGTTGATTAGATGATGGGTTGGATGCTATGATCTTGAAGGTCTCTTCCAACCTGGTTTATTCTAGTCTAGTCTAGTCTAGTCTAGTCTATCCTAAATCCATATTACTAGGATACATTCCAGACATCTGACCAATGAAATTAATTTAGAATAATCTCTTGTTTTCCTTTTTACACCCAACTGTGGATTTATTTGTACTTCTTCACTCTCCTGCTTGAAAACTGCAGCTAATTTTAAAGGCATAGCCTGAAACTGTCATATGTATGAATGCTATTGATTATCTGGTCAATATTTAGCAAAATATTTTTTCTGTTTACTCCTATATATATATTTTTTTTTTCAGTAAATGAGAACAGAGAATTTCCCCAGATGACAAAGAATATCATTGCATTGTCATTTTATCTGACAAATAAATGGACATAACACCTGTACCTCTCTTTTCCAGAGGAGTAAATTGAGGGTATATGGAATTCAAGACACTGCATAGTGAGGAAAACCCAAGGATATTTTACTATCATCCATTCATTTTCTAGTTGTATAAAAAATAAATAATCAAATAAATAAATAAATAAATAAATACATAAACACATTTAGAAAAATATCTAAAATACATGAAAAAAAAAGAGTGTCAACAACAGCACCTGAGGGAATCAGGGACATCTTTATTTATAATGGATATATTCTTAGAAAGCCTAGGAGATCAGATTCAAAACAGAGATATACAGTTTCACAGTTCCAGTGAACACAGAGATAGTTTAATAAACATTTTCAGTGTTGCAACTTAAATGTTAAATGTCTTTCAATGTCTGTTCCTTCTGCAAAGGCCTAATCTGAATTTAGCTTACAGAAATGTATGTAATGTGTGTATGTATATGGTGACATAGTGTCATAGTTGTATCTGCTTTTTCGTAGTCCTGTATGTTATCTATTATCCTAATGCATAAGGGAGGAGAAATATGAATAGGAATTTTTCACCTCTTTTTATCCTTTGTTATGGTAGGGCCAAATGGCCCCAGCACAAATCCAAGCAGACAGTAAGGTGTCTAGACATGGTTCCCCTTTCTCCCTTCCTTCCTGCGGGGTAACACAGGAGGAAAAGGAGCAAAGGACCGTGCATGTCTGGTAAACAACCCTGTATCTATGGTAAGGGCACGCATTCTGGCCACAGCCTGGCAGAACCCCTTTCCATTGGGTACCTATGTGCTGGTTTCAGTGCCCTATTGGCCCAATCGATCTTGGGCAAGATTTATATACAGGCTGATTTCTAGTTGCCTGTGCCTTGCTCAAGCCTTTCTTATCCTTGCTCATGCCTTGTGTGCTTGAACCTGCTTGGATCTTGTCTAGCTTGAAATTGCCTTGAGTTGCATATCCTGAAGTTGCCCAGGCCAGTGCCTGGGATAAAGCCACAAGCATACAGAGATGCCTCCATTGTAGCATGGATGAGGGTTGCAGTCATTGTTATTCTGAGTGCATGTACACCCTTCCCATCCTTTGCAGATGCAAGAAAAGGAATCTCCACTGCTAACACAAGTTCCTCCATTCATGCAAGGGTTTGAATACAGCTGCTATTTTTAGTGGTGTTGCAAGTGCTTCCTGCCAGTTCTGGAGGACATGAACAGCGGAATGTATCTCCATCATCATAGCACGTTCCACCATTGCTACAAGTATTTGCATCACACTGGTACTCACGTGAATCGCAAGTTTTGCCTTTCCAGTCATTCTTACATTCACAATAGAAGTCACCACAAGCTACAAGAGAAGCCACAAGCTTAGGAGTCAGAGCCAAGCCTGCTTCCCCTTGCAACCAGTATTTTGCTGTGCCTCAGTTTCCCCAGGACAATGCAAGCGCCCGTCGCAAGAAGAATCATTAACAGCCTCTGCTGAAGCCAGACCAGCTATCAACAACCTCATGGCATTCCTGTCAGCAACCAGCCATGCCTGGTGCATGAGCACTCCAAAGCCTCTCATACTCAGCAGCAGCACTCCCTACTTGGGTACAAGCAGTTGTGAGTAATTAATTCACTGCCTCTTTGGCATAACGATTCTTGTCGAGTCTCCCTCCCACTGTGGTCAAGCATCATTTAGCTCCCAGGGTATTCCTCTGTTGTATTCCTCCCCATTAAATTGTTAATATTGTCCAAATACTGCACAGTCCCATTGTAAATATATTCTAACCATACATAGAACCTTTTGATATGTTTGGCAATTTTCATATTAACAAAAGGTTATTAATATTTTGATTAATGTTGCCATATCATTTATAAACAAAGGAAATATTATATCCTCTCAACACCCTTAAAATACACTTCTTCGTGGTTTTGCTACAGCGGTTCAGTAGTCACAGTAAATCGTTTTGCTTTCAGTGATTCACGACAGCCAGCATGGCTTTACTAGGGGAAAATCCTGCCTGACCAACCTAGTGACTTTCTGTGACAAAGTGACTATGTCAGTGGATAACAGATGACCTATGGATGTGATCTATCTGGACTTCTGCAAGGCTTTTGACACAGTCCCCCACAACATCCTGCTCACCAAGTTGAAGAGACACAGATATGATGGGTGGACTGTGCAGTGGATAAGGAACTGGCTGGATGGTTGCATCCAGAGGGTAGTGCTCAATGGCTTGAAGCTCAGATGGAGAGGAGTGCCAAGTGCTGTCCCTCAGGGGTCTGTACTGGGACCTGTACTTGTTAAATATTTTTGTCAACAACACAGACAGTGTCAACGACACAGTACCATCACCAGTTTTGCAGATGACAACAAGCTGAGTGGTGTTGTCAATACACCAGACAGAATGGGTGTCATCCAGAGGGACCTGGGCCAGTTGGAGAGGTGTGTTCAGGTGAACTTCATGAGCTTCAGCAAGAGCAGGGGCAGGGATCTGCACCTAGGCCTGAATAATCCTCACTATCAATACAGACTGGGAAATGAGGTGATATAAAGCAGCCCTGTGGAAAAGGACTTGGAGGTGCTGATGGATGAGAAGCTGGACGTGAGCAGGAAGTGTGCACTTGCAGCCCAGAAGGCCAATCACATCCTGGGCCTCATCAAAAGATTAATTGCCAGCAGTTCCAGAGAGGTGACTCTGCCACTTTGCTCTGGTGAGACCTCACCTGGAGTACTGTGCACAGGTCTGGAGCCCTCAATACAGGAAGGACACAGAACTGATGGAGCAGGTCCAGAGGAAGGCCATGAAAATGATGAGGGGGTTGGAGCACCTCTGTTATGAAGACAGGCTGAGGGAGCTGGGGTTGTTCAGCCTGGAAAACAGAAGGCTCTGGGGAGACCTAATAGCAGCCTTCCAGTACCTGAAGGGGGTCTACAAGAAGAATGGAGAGAGACTGTTTGCAAAGGTGTGCAGTGACAGGATGAGGGGCGATGGCTTCAAACTAGAGAAGAGTAAATTTAGGTTTAATGTTAGCAAAATGTTAAGGGTGGTGGAAGACTGGGATGGGTTGCCCAGGGAGGTAATTGAGGCCCCATCCCTGGAGATATTCAGGGTGAGGCTCAGCAGGGATCTGGGCAACCTGCTCTTACTGCAGAGGGGGCTGGACTAGATGACCTTTGGAGGTTCCTTCCAACCCAGACCATTCTATGATTGTTAGATCACATAGCTGCAGAACGTGTCCAGTTTAGAAAAATGATGACTACATCCTTAATCCTCTTGGTGGATAACAGGAGAAAAGATGTGTATGCTTTCAAAGAGACAGTGAAAAAGCACTTGGTATAAATTTGGACACACATTCTTAATCCTAAATATTTTTCTTTTTTGAATAATTCTTAAACTAAGATATTCTTCTCTTATGTATACATGCATTTATTACAATGAAAGTAATAGAACTTGCACAGATTCATATGAAAGCATTTCTTTGTTTAATTCTCACTGCAAAAACACCCTAGAAGGAGTCAAATTATTCATACTTCTCACTAGTAGTAATTAGGTGCATTGCTTATTGCAAACATATTTAACTGTATGAACTGGAAATAAACAGTCAAATGTTAACCAGTTTTCAAACCTCTCTAGTGTTGAATTCCTCTTTATGCAGTAGAGGAGGTTAAAGATAATTCACACACTTACTAAGGAACCTGTCTTCTAAAACATTATGCAAACATCTTTTGATTAGCCTCTTCCCCACCCCTCCTTCAGTCTCATTAATAGGGTCATCACTCTTCATCTAGGAGGCTGGCATGTCTTCAAACACAGCAGAGTTTACTTACCCAAGCATTTCAATTCTTATCCCCTTTTGTGAAAGAATAACTTCTTCATAAAAGAGTTAGAAGCCAAATATTTTGATTAGTTAAAGAAATCACTTATTTTACCCTCAAAGCAAGGAAAGAAAAAAAAAAAAAAAAGCATGGGACAGTTTTTGCAGAAGCTAGTAGACCTAATTATTTAAGTAATAAATAAAGTGGATCCATATTTTGCCTTACTCAAGATTTCTGGCACTGCAACTATGGATGGAGCTTGAATCTGCTGCATGCTATTTTCCAACATTAACAAGAAAAGTATAATGAACCCACTGTTGGCTCCCATGTCATGTAAGCCATAGCTCTACAGAAGCATGGGGAAACTACAAGGAAGGTTCAGACTGGATGTTAGGAAGAAATTCTACACAGAGAGATTGGTTGCCCAGTGGAATGTGCTGCCTGAGGAAGTGGTGGAGTCCCCATCGTTGGAGGTGTTTAGGAGGAGACTTGATAGGGTGCTTGGTTGCATGGTTTAGTTGGTTAGGTGGTGTTGGATGATAGGTTGGACATGATGATCTTGAAGGTCTCTTCCAGCCTGGTCCTATTCTATTCTATTCTATTCTATTCTATTCTATTCTATTCTATTCTATTCTATTCTATTCTATTCTATTCTATTCTATTCTATTCTATTCTACAAAGCTGCAGACACTGCTCGTCTGAAACATGTCCACTTGCTCCACATAGCCTTTCATTATAATAAACAAAATGCTGTGTACTACTTTGACTTTCTTAAGCAAGTTTACTTACTAAAAATAAGTCCTGGATTCTGGTTTTACCTCTAGCAGCTCTGTTATAAGGAACTGTAAACCATCATACCTTGGAAGTATATCATATCTTGCAAAGACTTCTTAGCTCTTGCAAATTACTTTTTTAACCAGTACACACAAGCTGCCAGCACTGTTCTGTACTAGCTGAAACTCCTATTAGATATTATTTGGGGTAGACATAATATAACTGAACACAAGCTATGGATATCCCCAGCTGTCTCTCTCACCCCTCACTAGCTTCAGAATATGAGGACTATCCATGCAGTATATACCCATTATTCATCACCATGTCAGTGGCCTGTCCAAAGTACAAATTGAATAAAGATTGTAATACAGCTGAGTCACATTTCAGCAACTCAGGAGCTGTTTTTAGTGTTCTGGATGTGTACTTTGACCATTACAACCCTAAATCAAGCACTAACTGTCACTACCAGCTCTTGCCAATCATTGTAACTCAACAGTAACTGGTCTTTAATTCAAAGAGATAAATTCAACATCTTTTGTTTCCTTCACGTTAACATCTAATAATTACTATGAGTTATTCAGTGGCAGCCTGTCATATTGATCATACAGCTTTGTAAAAGTATTTTGCAATGGCTGTAGTGCAGTGACAATAAATCTTTTATTTGTGAATGTCTTGGGGTTTTTTTTACTAATTCTAAACAATAACCACACAAAAAAAGTGGAAAAAAAAATATTCAGAGTAATGACATAAAAGAAGGATTAAACACATTCAAATTTACCATGAGTATGAATTGGGTTATTTTGGTTGGTTGGTTTGTTGGTTTCATGGTTTGTTTATTTTTGTGGGGTTTTTTTTTGTTTTATTTTATTTTTGGGGATTGGTTTTGTTTTAGGGGATTGGTATTATTTGGGGGTTGATTTTGTTTTGCTTTGCTTTGCTTTGGTTTTGAATGAGTAGATGCAACATACAGAAAGAAAAGTATTATACTAGAAAAAAACTGGCTTCCTGCTGAACCAAGGAATCTTTTCTCTGGCATCTCTTACATTTAAATACTGTTCCTTAACTAAACTAAGTATTATATTAGTGAAATATTGCAGCCTCCAAGGATTATCCTGGCAGGCTCTTCCCAGAACAATCCCCAAAACTCAATAGCTTAGCTTAGTTTTAAGCAGCTAATTAAAGCAATGAATTTAGCAGTGTACGTTCCCTTTACAGACAGTGGAAACAACAAGGAATTCATGGTGGGCTGAACAACCTTTGCAAAGGACTATTTTATTTCTCCACAAACATATTAGGCACAGGATGAGAACATTTCTTTCATAAGCAATTATTTTGAATACTTAATGTTAGCTGTGTTGTCTTCACACAGGGAATAAACACAAGGAACAAAGATCCTCTTTCATCAGACAGTTCTTAGAATATTTTTTTGTAACAGAATAGAATAGAATAGAATAGAATAGAATAGAATAGAATAGACCAGGTTGGAAAAGACCTTAGAGATCATCTGTCCAGCCTATCATCCAACCCACTTAATCAACTAAACCATGCAAGTAAGGACCCTATCTAGTCTCCTCCTAAACACCTCCAATGACGGGGACTCCACCACCTCCCCAGGCAGCACATTCCAATAGGCAATCACTCTCTCTGTGCAGAATTTCTTCCTAACATCCAGCCTAAACCTCCCCTGGTGCAGCTTGATACTGTGTCCTCTCGTTCTAGCACTGCTTGCCTGGGGGAAGAGACCAGCCCCCACCTGGCTATAACCTCCCTTCAGGTAGGTGTAGAGAGCAAGAAGTCTCCCCTGAGCCTCCTCTTCTCCAGGCTAAGCAACCTCAGCTCCCTCAGTCTCTCCTCATAGGGCTTGTGTTCCAAACCCCTCCCCAACTTTGTTGCCTTTCTCTGGACACATTCCAGCAACTCAACATCCTTCCTAAACTGAGGGACCCAGAACTGGACCCGGTACTCAAGGTGTGGCCTAACCAGTGCAGTAATACCTATCCTACTAAGATGTCTTTCTGATTACATGTCCAAACTGTAGAGACAGTTAAAATCTAAAGGAAAAATGGTTAGAATCATGCATTATTGTTGTCTTGGTGACATCAAGAACAAAGAAATAAATAAGAACTTATTACAGGTTCTATTTAACCCACCTTAAATCCTTTCCCTAAGAATGCTTCCCGGTGTTTTTATCACTGCAGAGCTTTCTGTTAGCTGAACACGCTGGTTAAATAAATCTCTCATTCTAAAAAAGTAGTCAGTAACTTTGTTGCTATATACAAAGTTTTCTCTAGGATTGCTTTTATTGCTTTTATGGTGAATCCACAGATTATCCCTTACAAAAATGTATTAAGAATTGAACAGTATAAGACTCAGCATTCTATCAAACAGTAAAAATTTAATATGGATCAAGTTAAATACAATCTATGCTATATGAATCAAAAGCTTTGTCTACTTAAATAAATGCAGGTATTTTGATCAGAAAAGTTCAGAAAAAAGAACTCTGTCTAAATCTTGTGGTTCAGATAAAAGACCCTTAACTGTACGTAAACTAAGAGACTCTAGTGGGTCTTTTTCACTGTGTAATATGTGGTCAGGGTCCTTTCTTAGAAGGCCACCATGCAACCCACTAGTTCCAACTGTGACACAGCCCATCTGAATTTGTGATTTTTGCCATAGCTAAATGGTAGCTTACAAAACACTTTCAGCAAAAGACTTTTGAATACTTTTTGAAATCTCATTTCCTTCCTTGAGACTCTTGAATGTGTCCAGAGAAGGGCAACGAGTCTGGGGAGAGGCCTAGAGCACAAGCCCTACGTGGAGAGGCTGAAGAAGCTGGGATTGTTTAGCCTGGAGAAGAGGAGGCTCAGGGGAGACCTTATTGCTGTCTACAACTACCTGAAGGGTGGTTTTAGCCAGGAGGGGGTTGGTCTCTTCTCCCAGGCAACCAGCACCAGAACAAGAGGACACAGTCTCAAGCTGTGCCAGGGGAAGTTTAGGCTCAAGGTGAGGAGAAAGTTCTTCACAGAGAGAGTTGTTAGCCATTGGAATGGGCTGCCCACGGGGGTGGTGGAGTCACTGTCTCTGGAGGTGTTCAAGAGGGGACTGGACGTGGCACTTGGTGCCATGGTCTATCAGTCATGAGGTGTTGGGTGACAGGTTGGACTTGATGATGTTTGAGGTCTTTTCCAACCTTGTTGATTCTATGATTCCTGAAACTGAAGCACTATTCATTCAATAAAATAAAGTCTAGCCAGCAGAAGGAATCCTGGCTCTGTAGGCCAATGTTGACACATTTAGCTGAGAGCAGGGACCTGAGGCCTCTCCTCTATTTGGCAGTGCCTACATTTTGGAGCAGCTTGGGACAATTGGATTGGGTCTTCAGAGCAAAATAGTTGCACAACCTGTAAACATTTCCGTGACATTACATGAGACCGGATCTATTCTAGTGGTGTGCATTGAACATTCACAAGTTATTCTCCAGCAGCCTATCTTCCTGTTTGGTTTAATCCTAAAATTAATCTTGTTTATTAACCTTATCATGCTGCACAATAAATACACCCCAGTGTGTGGAAACTGGGAAAATAAAAAACCCTTCCTGATCTGCACTAAAACACTTATACAGAAGATTATTTGTATATTCATAATAGACAGTTAATGAATAAAAACCAAAACAAACAAGCAAAAACCCACCCAAACAACCCAATCTAAGGAACAAATGTCATGGTGCTTTTCCAAGATTTAGAAGAGGAAAATTCTTCAGACTGTTTCATAGAGATACTCCCAAGCTGTCCTGAAAGACATATGCATCTATGCAGACCAGTATGCTTTACTAATTAACAGGTTATTAACTGTATAAGCACTGTATAAGCTATGCTGTAGAGGGCTCATGAAACTTAGGTATGAAACCAAGCCTTCAAGATATCTAATTTAGGATTATTGAAGAGCTGGACATCATAATGCCTTAGTTAAATACTTGCTTTAACAAATCACCTTACTTGCATTAACGACACATAAAGTCAGACCTCTACAGACTTCTCTCCCACTAAAATTTCAGTCAGAGAGCTTTACAGGACCTGATCTCTGCTGTCTAATAGTAAGGCACAATCATTGAAAAAACATAGGCTTTCCTGTGTATGAAGACCTTGACAAACTTATACTGTGACCTTCTCTAAAAGCAGTAATCTACCACACAAGATGCTGCAAAAGTAGCTTCACATAAAACACATCTCTGTAGTGCAGCCTATAGGTCACAGTGGTATTGAATATGAACAGAGACTATTAGTATATGTTTCTTGTTTTGTAAATTATTCATATCTCAATTTTTAAGAGATTTTTTTTAATGTTATTGAAATCTTCCTGCCCTGGAGCAAGTTTCATAATACCATACGTTAATATACTTGCCTGGCATGTTTGGCCTGAGTTTAATCTGGCTTGGGTCACAAGTGAAATTAGCTTAATGGTCTCAAATTAGCCTTTAGTAGGCATTTTTCCCTATCACAAAAATACTATTGTACATAATTCAGTGGTAATATTCAATTGTAGAGTACTATTCTCCAAGGGACCAAAAAATGGAACAGAAGGGACAATGTAGAGTAAATTTGCATTTGGCAGTATGATATTTAGATCAAGCCAATGCAAATGATTTCTTACTTTCATGAGAATCATTATTCAGCAAATCAGTTAACACAGTGAAGTTGTCTAAATAAATGACATGTCACTCTTCAATAGATCAAACAATAGGAAAAGAGTGGTTTACACTATCATGCCATTTTGGACACTGACAGTGCAAGATGGATTTTGATTCATCTTATTTATGGCAATACCCAGAAATGGTGAGCAAGTAGTGAGTAATTTTAAGTAGTGATTGTATGGGAAATAAACACTTTTGTTTGTTTATTTTGAAGTATGATGGTAATTTGAACATAAAACAACCAGGCAAGCCCTAATTAGAGGTTCAGATAAAAACAACATCATCCACATCATTCAACTACAGATAGTTAAATTCAATTAAATAATTTGCTGACTTGCAAGTGAGGAGCTTTATCTAGTATAACAATGAAAAAGGGAAAAGGGAAAAGGCACTAACCCAGCCAGCAGTAGAGATAGATAATGCACAGAGGGTTTCTTGAGAACTTCCCTTCATAGAGAAATGCCAGGTGAGTGGAGACACCCACCAAAGGCTGGCAACTCTCCTGGAACAGGCTGACCAGGCATGGGCGTTACTAGGGCAACAGTGAGCACAGCTACACAGTTAAAAGAAGCCCTCAGGGAGTTCATCGTTCTGATCACTGTGCACTGAGCAAGCACTTATTTAGGAGTGGGAGGTCAGCCAGAGTATGACACAGCAGTTCACGCAGAATAGTGAACAGGGAAAGTACTGAAGACTGATCAGCTCAACCAAGGAGTGATGGTATCCATGCAACAGATGACTGTGGCATTCCTTGAACCCTGCTTCCACCAAGTCTGATACAGCTTCCCAGACAGAGCTCTGGAGGAAACATGCAGCCATCCAAGTGTCAGGTTGCAGCATGTGCCCCACTCTTATGCCATTGTTAGGTGGCAGTAGTGGGCACATCTGACGGAGGTGTGCCCAGGCAAAGGAGCTCCTCCACTTAGTGAGGAAGCTCTGTTAGGAGGGAATTAGGTTGAGAACGATTATGGAATGCGTGAGAGAGATAGACGTATGTGACAACAAAGACACAAGGGTTATTGAAGGGTTAGGGACCACCTGAGAACAAACGTGTGAGAATTAGGACTTCTTCCTGAAAAAGAGGTGGTGGGACCATTAACCCAACTGAAGCACATTTACAGTAATGCATGCAGTATGGGAAACTAACAGGAGGAGCTGTAAGTCATTATATGTCAGGAGAACTATAATATATTGGCCATCACAGAAATGTAGTGAGATGTCTCATGACTGGAGTGCTTCAATCAATGGCTACAGACTCTTCATAAGGATTAGATAAAGGAAAGGCAGTGGGTTGGCCCTGCATGTTAGGGAGTGTTTTGTCTTGAGCTTGACTATAGTGAAAATAAAGTTGAATATTTTTGGATAAGAATCAGTGGGAAGGCCAACAAGGCAGATATCCCAATGGGAATCTGTTATAAATCACCCAGCCTGAATGAAAGGACAGGGAAAATATTCTTTAGGCATCTGAGAGAAGTCTCACAATCACTAGTCCTTGCTCTCATGGAGGACTTGAACTTCTCTGATGTCTACTGGAAACACAGAGAGGGAGCAAACCTAGAGGTTCCTGGAGTGTGTAGAGGATAACTTCTTCACAGAGAGAGTTGTTAGCCATTGCAATGGGCTGCCCAGGGAGGTGGTGAGTTGCCGTCCCTGGAGATGTTCAAGTGGGGATTGGACGTGGCACTTGATGCCACAGTCTAGTAGGCATGAGGTGTTGGGTGACAGGTTGGACTTGATGATCTTTGAGGTCTTTTCAAACCTTGTTGATTCTATGATTCTATTCTATGATTCTATGAACTATGTAAAATTAAAGCTAATGTCTTGAATAAGGAATACTCCCTCAATGAAGATTTAACAGATGAAATATTTTACAAGCAACATTTCAAGGTGTTGATTGTCCATTATGTGGCTAGATTGTTTTTTGGGTTTTTTTTATTAGCTTGGTTTATTAAACTTTCAAGTGGGAAAAAATTTACCCAATAACATAGTGGAACATAAAGAAGTAACCGCAAGCACGGAATAATTAAGAAATCAATAAACAATTCAGCATTTCTTTGGTGTTCAAATGACCTTCCTGAATTAGAAAGTAAGGCAGTGTATGTGATATGAAATCTTTAGCTAGCTAATGTACCAAGTAAATTTGAGTTGGCTGGTAAATCTTGATTTAACTGTCTTAACTGCTTTGATAGGTTAACTCTAAATATCACTGAATCAGTCAGACCTTAGTCCAGAAAAAAAAAAACAAACAAAAGACAGCACTTACAAAGTAATAACCATGCAGAGAAAATATTACTGAGTTGTGGGAGATAGCAGTAAGAGGGTGTCCTGTAATCATAGAATCATAGAGGTTGGAAAAGACCTCAAAGATCATCAAGTCCAACCTGTCACCCAACACCTCATGACTACTAAACCATGGCACCGAGTGCCACATCCAATCCCTTTTTGCACACCTCCAGGGATGGTGACTCCACCACCTCTCTGGGCAGCCCATTCCAATGGCTAACAACTTTCTCTGTGAAGAACTTTCTCCTCACCTCAAGCCTAAACTTCCCCTGGCACAGTCTGAGACTGTCCTCTTGTTCTTGTGCTGGTTGCCTGGGAGAATAATGATGCTCCTTCTTCTCAAAACCCATGATTTAACCTCTACTGCAGAAGACTGAGTTCAGGCAATGTCTAAGGAAAGCCAGCAATGACTTCAGGTTGGGTTTATTTATTTATTTATTAACAGAAGTATCATCTATTTCAGTGTTCACATGAACCACTAGAAAGACCTCAGTTCTGGGCCTGAGAAGGGTGGGAAGGAATATGCCAGACCTGCCTTTGTCCTGCAGCAAGAATGGAGTGGCCTCGCTGGAGTCAGTCAAGTCACAGTCTAAGAAAGGCTCAAACCTGAAGTTACTACTGAGGAGGGTAAAAGGGAAGGTTACAGGTTTGGATATTGTGGGCTTTTTTGGTGGGGTTTGGTTTGGTTTGGTTTGTTTGTTTGTTTTTTTGTATTGCAGCAAATGACCAGTCTCTTTATCAGAGGTGCTTTACATGCAGCAGTACACTGTAGATGGGTAAATACACAATAGCTGAAAACTGATTTTTGTGACTAGGGTCAAAGATGTCTGCCTCTACTGAATGAATCTTCTCCTCTCACAAAATCTACCTGCAGCAATCTTTTTTTTTTCTGCAGAACAGATTTACTGCCTCCTTGCTTATATATTCCATTGCAAATATAGTCCAGATATTCTTCTGTAGTTAGGCATAATATTACAGGTTCAGCTCAAGGACTCTGAGACTTTATGAATTGCTGAGTGCCTTTGGCATGTGGGCACTCTCAGTTCTTCACAGAACAAACCCAGCTCCCCCAGGAGTATAAACGAAATCACACCAAATGCCTCACCATGTATACAATGTCTGTCATTCACTCTATGTATCAGCTCTTTAAATGAGTCGGTGCTCCTCATACACAAAAATAATCTTTTTGAGATGGTGGCAATAGATTTTTCCAAGATAAAAGGGTAGCAGTGAGAGTCTGTGTTCACCTTTTATCTGCCCTTTTCGTGCTGGCTGTGTTGATGAGGTCTGCAAAGCAGTCTGAATTGAAAGTTGGCTTGATAATTTGTATCTTACTCTCTTACCTATCATTATAGTTCATCATTATCTTCTAAAAGATTTTCCATTGCTTCTGAAACAAGTCAGCACTCTCTCCCTCCTTGGGAAGCAGTACAGCTGTCAGTATACCAATCTGCCCACAACATGTTGCATCCATTTAGCAGTTTGGAGGAAGAACTAAATGGATTTAACTGTACTTGATTAAATTTAAGTTTATTTTTATGTTAGTCAAATCATTAACAACTCGAGTAATAAATGAGTAAATGGAAAATATTACTAAAAAGTGATATTTCATGAATTTATCAATGAGAATCATCTTGATTTCTAAGGATATTACATTTATGATCAGCTCTAGGAATAGCAAAGATAATCCTGTATTTTTTCTGCCTTCTGAAGTCAATCAAATATTCTAGCACACAGATGCTTCAGACAATAGAGCAAACAGAGGCAAAATGGATTATCTAAGGCATACCTGTTTGGCCTAGGAAATCTGAGTAGAAAACATGGCTGTGAGCTACTCATTACTAAGAAATCCCTAATGGTTCACTGATTACATAATCAATTTCAGTAGAAATTGATTGTATAAGTAACAGGCCCCCAAACCTACATGCTATTTACACCTTTTATTCAGTATCCTTTAAAATTAACCCAAATATTAATAAAAGTCATAAATCAAGAGCTCAGAAGTCAATGAGTTCTCTGCTCATTGCAGAGAAATAGCTAGAAGCCATTAGAAACCTAACACAAATTTACTTAAGCCTAAAACACTAATATAATTTTGAAGCTTGCTCGAGAATTATTGTGAATTTATTTAAACTCAAGTTCAATGCTGAGAACATTGGTGCTCTGTGGAAAGAAAATCTTTAATTCTTATGGTTGTCACCTAAAAGATAAGAATTTTGACAACATATCAAAACAAACTTGCTTGTAAATGACAAAGTCTGGACCATGCATCAGATGCAATAACTGGAGAGACACGTCTGTGAAAATTGGCCAGCAGTTGTTTCCAACTATGCACAGAAAGAAAATCCCAACAGTAGTGCAAGTGTATGAGCTGTGTACTCAGGCGGTCAGTTCATAAACAATCTGCTTTGTTGGCAATATAAATAAGAGCATAGCAATAAAACAAAAAAAAAGGGGGGGATGAAAAAAAACCTATAACAAAGCCAAACTGCAGTGGAAGATGAGCTTCTGACTTAGCAGTATTTGGATAGAATAATATAAACATGAACAATGTAAACATGAACACTCCAGCCTCTCTTCAGTGTCAGAAATTTCCATCCTTGCCCTGTTTTATACTTCCACCTTTTGACCACATAATGAGGTTGACTGGAGCAAATTACACTTGACAGAGAATTTTCTCTGACTTTGGAAAATAAAGAAAATATTCTATTATCCACGGTGACCCATGAAAATCTTTGATTCTGGCTTTTGACCTCAGCTTTTTGATACAAAGAGTAATGCATTAGGAACACTGATGAATAGGAAAATAATGGTATAGGTTAGTACTGCTATTGAGTAAGATACTGGCTGGTGTTAATTAGATCTATGATGACATTTTCTACATTGATGGGCTCCAACTCCCATGAAACAAATGTCCATGGATTTTGTTACTGCATTCACAGTCAATGTCCAGCTCTTCCCCCTTGATTGCCAAGGCACTCCACACATCTTCTGCCACAGCTCAGCTGTATTCACATGGACAGATCACTGTTTCTCTCTTTCCCAATAGGCAACTGAACCTGGAAGCTCCAAATAAAAAATTTCTTTGAATTTTGAGCATGGCAGTTGGTCAGCCTCCACCTTATGTCTTTGAGCCTTTTTTTGCCCACTCATATTCTATTGTCATTAATTTCCAGGACAAACACTCAGATTGTAGCTCTGCATTGACCATTCCCATTCAGCTAATATAGGTTTTAAGCCAGTTCTGACATTGTAATGCTTGTTTTCACTAAAGAAGAGAAAAATATGAAAGGTTCAGATTTCCATTAAAGTATTCTTTCTTCTCAGAGTCACTGTTCCTCCTGCTTTAAGAGGAAAAGGTTACATAGAGAAGTACTGGAAGTGTAGCAATAAAATTACAGAATAAGTTTGCATTTTAAGAAATAAACAATTTTGTAGATTGGTATTAGCAATCTTACCACAGATCTTGAAGATCTGATCATTTCTAGCAATCATTTTTCACTCATCTTTCAATAAATAGCCATAATTCACATTTAGGTTGTAAGTCTCACCCTAAAGAAGCCAAAGATGCCAAAGAAAAACAAACAAAAAACCCCCTTCCCATAAGATCCTGCATAGGCAGGCAACTGACAGGATATTATTCCCTCCTGAAGAAATGAAGTGTTTCAAGATAGAACAGCAGACATCCCAATGGCTATGAAAATGGTTGTGACTTTTTCAGATAGAATAGAATAGAATTAGAACGGAATAGAATTAACCAGGTTGGAAGAGACCTCTGAGATCATCGAGTCCAACCTATCATCCTGTGGCAATCATAGCAATAAGTAGTGTGAGAAATCTGACGATATAAGCTTAGAGCTTGATATAGTGGTAGGCCATCCTTAGCATAAGCGCAGAAGTAACTAGCAGTTTAGCAAAATAGTGCTGTGCTAGCAGCATGTAGCTAAAACAAAGTACTGGTAGCTGCAAACACAAAGAATTATCTTGGAATAACAGGATGCATACATTGATCTACAACTTCATGTGATATTAGTAGTTTAACCAATAATGTATAACAGTAGGGGGTGTGGACAGTTGTGGGGTACCAATGAAGTTATGCTAACCATGCTCTGTGAGTCTGTGTGTCTATATAAGCTGTAGAGGTTCCGTAATTAAACTCAACAATACTTAGATCATATTGGTCATCCGTATTGATTCCAAACTCTTGTCAAATCATCCAACACTATCTAATCAAGTAAACCATGGTACCAAGCATCCCATCCAGTCTCTTCCTAAACACCCCCAGTGATGCTGACTCCACCACCTCCCTGGGCAGCACATTCCAATGGCCAATTACTCTTTCTGGGAAGAACTTCTTCCTAACATCTAGCCTAAACCTCCCCTGGTGCAGCTTGAGACTGTGTCCTCTTGTTCTGGTGCTGGTTGGCTGGGAGAACAGACCAACCCCCACCCAGCTACAACCTCCCTTCAGGTAGGTGTAGACAGCAATAAGGTCTCCTCTGAGCCTCCTCTTCTCCAGGCTAAGCAACCTCAGCTCCTGCAGCCTCTTCTCATAGGGCTTGTGCGCTAAACCCCTCACCAGTTTTGTTGCCCTTCTCTGGACGCGTTCCAGCAACTCAACATCTTTCCTAAACTGAGAGGCCCAGAAGTGGACACAGGACTCAAGGTGCGGCCTAACCAGTGCAGTGTACAGGGGCAGAATGACCTCCCTGCTCCTGCTGGCCACACTGTTCCTGATACAGGCCAGGATGCCATTGACTTTCTTGGCTACCTGGGTACACTGCTGGCTCATGTTCAGCCTACTATGAACTAGTACCCCTAGGTCCCTTTCTGCCTGGCCACCCTCCAGCCACTCTGACCCCAGCCTGCTGCACTGCATGAGGTTGTTGTGGCCAATACTTGCAGCAGACAATCTGTTATCAGATCTTTGGACCAGCAGTTCTGCTTTACACCATTATCATAATAGCCTGTTTGCCATAAAAGGATTAAAGTCAGAGATTTCTTTTCTTGTAGTATTTGGCACTTACATTACCTGTGGTATTTTAGGTATTTAGGTATTCTAAATCTGAACTTTAGCACAGCAAGAGGATGTACTTCTTAGGTGGCTCAATATTTCTGAGAGGCAATAGTTTATTTTCAGTGAACTCATTGTTCATGCTTAAGTTAAGAACTTTGTCATTGATCACAACTACTTTTAGACATAAACCAGGGTTTAAATTATGAAAAGTCAAAGAACATCATGATCTGTTAATAGCAATGAAATTAATTTGCATCTCTCTTCATGAAAATGAATCAAAACTGCAAATTGCTTTCTGGACTATTGAACAAACTAGTTCTCACTTTTGGCAGGCAGTAAGAAAGTATTACAAAATACCATGTCCCACACAGACAGAACTTTCACAGAAACACAGTGGAGAGAAGGGAGAGTGTAAAGACATGTCTGATAGTTGTCAGAACTACTGGTTCTTCTGTAAGACCAGAGAACAAAAAAAGAGGTGAGAAGCATTTTTGCTATCAGTTCTGGCAAAGAGCAATTCTCATTCATGTCATCTGCTTTTGCTGTGGGGGTTGCTTTCAGAATGCAGCCATGGGGAGGCATATTTTGATCAAGTCCTCCACTTTCCCTTTCAAAGTGAATGAGATAACGTGTCTGTGGAACAGCACCTTTAAATCAGGTCAGCTGGATTCCATTGAAATGAAGTACAATGCAGCTGTAAGTTAGTATTTCCCTAAAACAGGTGTACACTTTTCCCTTTGAAATTGTGAACACAACCAACCCTCTTCCCTGTATCTTAAACTAGGCTTCAGCAAAATTGTGCTTAGCATTATCTTTTAATTTTTTTTCCCTTTTTTTCACATTTTCTTTCAGTGCAAAGGAGATTCATATATATGCCAAAAAATACTTTTATCTAGCACAAGTCAAATGAGTTATGGGCAATTTTTTTTTGCAAAAGGGGAAAGCAGATTGAAAGTTAAATCAACTTCTTGCCTCATTTGCCCATATATTTATTTTCTATTTTATACCTGAACTTGAAAGAAAACATGGTAGAGGATTGTGTTATCAAGTAGATAATAATCAGTAGATATTTGAGGGAAAAAAATAGAATTCATGTTAACCCTTACACAGACCAATGCTCTCTGTTGCTATTTAGTAAATACTGTATTATTTGCTGTGTTCCTCCTCTCCCTTCCACATATACAGCATAAGAGATTAATTAACTGTGGCAGATGCATTTGTGAATACTATAATGATCATGGACTATAGCATACAGGTTTTGGAAGTCTGTTTAGGAATAAGAGAGTAGTAGCTACTGAGAGAAAACAAAGAAAAATCCAGAGATGTCTACAGGGTTTGACAAAATCAGGGGGGAAAAGGAAGCATGGTCACACTCTTTGTCCTACTGTCTTTTAGATCTGATTTTTTGAGATACCCTTTTAGGAAATGGAAATAGGATGGACCTTTCAGATATTATGGAGCTAAACTAAAGTGTTGTGATTTGCGTCTTACAAGGAAATTTCACATGAAGTATTTCCCTGTGTGCACAGAGAATGGCTTAAATGCACAGTTGATGATTTCTGCAGTCCTTCAGGTATGAAACACAAGACTAGTACCAGCAACAGAGGCTGAGGCTTGGGACTGCATAACCAAAAGAGTAGGAACAAGTGTGTACCATTTTCATTGTCATATGAAGGGCAGATGAGTAATTTCAATCACCTTGCAGCAGATTTGCCGGAGTTTCAAAACCCCAGCAGCAGAAAATGGTTCTTTACCTAAGAAATTTAACAGCATGAGAGTTTTATCTCGAGAGCTATAAACTCCAGTTGTGCTTCCACTTAAATTTATGGCTGAAAGTTTAGAGACTAATAGAAGAGAAAACATGAGAGTCTCAAACTTAAATTAGAGAGCTGGCCTTCACAGCTGGGAGTTCAGAAAAATTTCTATTCCACAACCACAACAATGACATATAAGATACTCTTGTACAGAATACTCATCATCTCATTAACCAGAAACTTAAAGTAAGCAAGCTATGGCAAAAAAAAAGTAATGAAATAAGTCAGTGGTGTGCATTGTAATGTATTTTTTTTCAAATCTTCACTAAGATTATTGAAAAATAAGAAAGCAGAACTCAAAGAAAGCATAAAATAGCTGAATGGTTGATTCCTCCTTTCTGTATCATTCCCAGGTGAAAGAACACCAGGGGTGGACATTGGTAAGACCATCTTGAGAAATAGGTGTATTTTATAATACATGTATCTTTGGAGCCTGGAAAGCTCATACATTCACTACTGCCCATGAAACTATGTTTTCAGCTTAATGGGAAGATCTACTGAACATATTTTATTAAAAGAAGGGAGGAGGGATGGGAGTGAGAGTGTATTAAAAAAGAAATAAATGGTCTCTAGTGAAAATGCAGAGCTGGGGACTTTCTTATAGGAGCATAAGGCCTTAGAAACATATATTAGGCAGTGCTTTAGCCCATACATGTGCCCTTAGCTTCATTCAGATAGGTGGTGGAGACACCATCATTGGAGGTGTTTAGGAGGAGACTTGATAGGGTGCTTGGTTGCATGGTTTAGTTGATTAGGTGGGTTGGATAATAGGTTGGACTCGATGATCTTGAAGGTCTCTTCCAACCTGTTCTGTTCTGTTCTGTTCTATTCTACTCTATTCTATTCTATTCTATTCTATTCTATTCTATAAATGGGGAAACATAACTTGAGATACCAGCTGTACATACCCAAAACCAATCCACAGGTGATAGCTGTCAGTTTTAAAACTCTGTTTGCCTTGAAGCAGGGTTTAGAAAAGAATAGTTATTTTATTATGAATCTTGTACTGGAATTTTGTACATTAAATTAGCATTATTTCTTGGGGATTTTTAATTTAAGATCTTACAGGCTTTATATATTTTTTAATTTTTGTTAGACTCTTTGTTTACTTTGACTTCACTGCACCTCTGAGGCTCAAATGCTACGACTGTTCTTTGAAGCTTCTCTCCCAATAGAAATTATTTTATCACACAAGAGTGAGAAATAAGTAGAAACTCAAAATGAAAACTATTTAGCAGAAGATATCTAAAAGATAATAGTTGGGAAGAAAATAGGTAAAATTAAATGCAAAATATGTGAGGCTCCAAATCAGCCTTGTTCCTGAGAAGCAAGAATAAGTTTGGTCACAGAAAAACAAAACAAAACAAAACAACCACATAAACTACTGGTAATAAAACAAAAGGATTTTATGATGAAACAATAGTTTTACCTATTTGATCTTCACACAAAATTTTCAGCTAGCAGCTCTAGTCTCTTACAGTTAATGGGAAGAAATCGGTAATTCTGGAGGGCAATGCAACTAGCATATTTTAAATGTATATCTCAAGATTAATTTAATTGTTATCTCTGTGTGCAGATTTTTCTTAATCAATTACAGAGGAAGTCTGCAGGGCTAGCTCAGATTTAGGTGTCTAATGACAAAATGAAGTGGAAAATATAGTATAAAATTCTTTCAGAATACACTTCAGAGGATTGTAGAGTATACTCAGTAGATATCTAGACTAAAACACATTGACTCTGAGGATCTGATTTCAAAATCTACTGTGATATGAAATATCACTGTGTGATGAGTTTGTGCCTGGTGGTGTTTTCATAACAAGAAATGGGGCTACTGGTGTGTCTCCTGTAAGAAACTTTGAGAGAGTATTTCCAAGTCAGACTGACCTCTGGCCAAGGGTGAGCCAGTCAGCAGCTCTTTGATAACATACTCAAGAGGGAAAACCTGTTGGGTGAGTTCTTTTGTTTTGGGAGCTTCTTTCAGTGCAGAAGTTATTTGTTTTGAAGAGTAGGACCTGAGAGAGACAATCATGTGGACACAAAAGTCAGTGAGAAAGGAGCAAAGAAGGTATGTAAGAACAACCATTCTCCTTTGGCTTAAGGTAAGATGGCAGGCTGAGCCTGAGCCCTTGCAGCCCTCAGAGATCAACACTGGAGAAGAATCCCATTTGCAGCCCATGGAGGACTCCATCCTGAGGTTGTGAGTCTGAAGGATGCTCATTCTGCATCTGTCTGTTGCTGGGAGAATTAACAACCACAAAAGGGACCCACACTGGTGGGAGAAGTTTGTGGAGGACAGTTTTTCTATGTGAGGGACCTGGAGCAGGGGAGGACTGTGAGGAGACCTCCCTCTGAGGAATGAAGAGCAGCAGAAACAACACAGGACAGACCGCCTGACCACAACTCCCATTCTCTGCCCCACCCCGTTCCACTGGTATGTAGCTGGTAAAGAGCTTGGCCTAAAAACAAGGAGGGATAGGGGGAAGCTGTAGTTATAGATCTGGTTATATTTATCACTGTCCTACTCTGATTCAGTTAGTGAACTGGTGGGTTTTAGCTAAATTTACTTGCCCATGACTGATCCCTCCCTATCGTTTGTATTGACCCTTGAGCCTTTTGTGATATTTTTAACTCTCCACCCCACTGGACAGTGTTAGGAGTGAGTGGAGCCCTTAGCAACCTGATCTAGTTTAAAATGTCCCTGCTCACTGCAGGGGGTGGCACAAGGTGATTATTTGATGGCCCCTTACAACCCAATGCATTCTGTGATTCTGAGTGAGCAGCTGTGTGGTTCTTTGTTGTCAGCTGGGTGGGCTCAAGCCACAACAATCCAATTTGGACACACACTGGCTTAAAGTAAAGGACAAGAAAAAACTCTATTTCAAAAGACATTCAGAAACATCCTTTCAACTGACAGCAGAAATTGGTTCTGAGTCTTACTATAATTAGTCCTTAGCTAAGGACTTACCCGGTCCTTACCTAAGTGTATTTCACACTTTTCTTCCTTTTCCTCCCTACTCACAGACAGATTGTCTTATAGTCAAGTCCTCTGCTTTATGCATTTTGACTGCTCGCACTCGACTACATCATAGCCTATTCTCTTGCCCCTCCTTTTCTTCTTTGCTTGTTTGTTTGTTCTTTTAATATTATTTTGTTTCTGTTCCTATTTATTTATTTAGTTCTTTTAAAAACTCACTAATTTCCAAATCAGTTTAAGGGAAGCCAAATAACTTTAACTTGGATTTACTCCAACAATTCCATCATCTCTTAATCACATAATTCCACTAAGGCCTTTATCTTACTTTTTTTAATCTGTGCAGTGAAAAGCCTTCACATAGATGTACCCACCATGCAGGCACAGATAGTTTTACAATTCCATCACTTTTGCAGTCATTAGGTTTTTCACTTTAAATATGAAAGCAAGAGAAATTTGAAGTATGTCTTTAAAAACAAGCTACTTTCAGGGCTTACTTTAGTACTTCAATGCCAACTCCACTGCATCCAAAGACCCTCTCTCCAGTTCAATTTGAGGACAGATGCACACAGAAGCGTCTTTTCTTCCCTCCAGAAAACAAACCTGCAGTGCAATGGGACCAAGTAGGCAAAAAAATCATGGAATGTAATTTATTTCTGGGTGAGAGTCCAAAGATGGGCAAACATAAATCTGTTAGCTGCACTGCAACCAATCTGCTCACTGCAAAACAGCAAAGGAGCTTTTCAAATACCTATAGTACCTTCCTCTATTTCTATAGGAATTTCAGGGAACACAAAGGAGTCAACGTCCAGTAAAATTCTACTTTCTACCCTCTTCACTTTTCTGCATGATTTCTTCTTTTGGAAGAAAAAGCTGTTAATAGCTGATAAAGTGGCAATTCCTGTTACTTTTTTCAAAAGAATGAATTTTGTTGCAACAGAGTGAACAGTAAAGATCCTTCCTGCACATATGCTTTAGCTTGTCTGATCTTTTCATATTAACTGGATTTTTCCCAGTACTCTAACACACGGGAGCAAAGGGCAGATCCCCCAGTACATCACAATATCACATAGCAATAACATAAGATAGGCAAGATATAGCCATAGAAGTGTATTTTGAATTATTGTTTATTAGATTTTAAGAATGTCTGTAAGAAATAAAGAATTTCACATGAAGTAGTGCTTAATAAAGTGACAGTTTGCTGCACTGTGATGTCCTCTCTTTATTCACTTAAAACTACAGCACTCAAAAATCAGATGAAGTTGAGATTCCCATAAAAAGAATGGTTCAACATTTGAATGTAGCTATCCTAGATTACTTGCCTGAGACTTCCAGAAGATAAGTCAAATAGCAACAGCTGTAATATGTCTTTTCATGAATCAACAGCCATATATCACTAAGCTCATTTCACACAGACCAAAGCAATTCAGTGCCTTCTGAGGTCTAGATTGAAACAGTCACCTAGAAGAGAAGAATACTATAGCCCAATTTGGTACCACTGAACCCACAGACATTCAGTCAAGAAATTTTTGCACTGAATTGTTAGATCTAGCCAAGAACAGTTATTCACCAAAATATAACAGTGAAGTCATCTAACCTGGGGATCCAGCCCCAAAACTGAGAGCACTTTTTAATTAATTACTCTGTTTTTATGGTTTTGACACAGTTTCATATTTTCTGGCATGACAGAACAGTGATTGCAAGGTTCCTATGAAGTTATTAAACATAGTATATACAATAGGTTTATTTTCACAGAATCACAGAATCACCAAGGTTGGAAGAGACCTCAAAGATCACCAAGTCCAACCTGTCACCACAGACCTCATGATTAAACCATGGCACCAAGTGCCACATCCAATCCCCTCCTGAACACCACCAGGGATGGTGACTCCACCACCTGCCTGGGCAGCCCATTCCAGTGGTGAACGACTCTCTCAGTGAAGAACTTTCTCCTCACCCTGAGCCCAAACTTCCCCTGGTGCAGCTAGAGACTGTGTCCTCTTGTAATTGCTAGTCTTAATTTTTTAATATAATTACATTTCTTTCTATTCAGATAAACAGCTTTCACCAGCCTTCTTGTATGGGCTTTGTAATTAGCTTAATATCTCCTACTTCTTAAACCAGGGAAACATATAGAAGCCTCTATCTTCAAGGGTGAATAGGTAAGGATAAATAGGGACATTCTCCTCATTTATCTTCATGAGCACCTCCTAAGAGATCAGAGTTCCTAATTCCTCAGTCTGCAGCTTCAAACTCAGTACTAATGTCTGAAATATGGATATACTTTAGCAAAATGCTTTGCAATAGCTTGAATGTTTTATCTTTGAACATATGGTTAATATGTCTTTGGACTTCAAGTTCCAGAGCAGGATGATTTATTTAGTTAGTTAGCTCAATAAAACATTCAAAGGGCAAGTCTATGCTTGTCATGGGTAGGCATTTTGTGGAGATTGACATGATCCTTAGGTTTTCAATTCTCAAATTTACTTTATGTTAGACACAGGTGTATAAGAACTGCAATTTCTGTATGCCCCAAGAGAACTAATTATGCTTTAAGAAGAATGTGCATTTTACTATGTAGCATACAGCATAGAAGAATTACCATGCATCAGGCTTTTGAGAGACAGAACTTTAAGCAGGTAATAGATATAGTTGTGCAGGGGTTTATTCTAAAGTGAACTCCCTTGAAAGCTTATCAAAACTTTTTTTTTTTCTTTCATTTAAATATATTTTCTTCATAGTTTAGAGTTTTGCTTCTCAAAATACTCTGAATCCAGCTGCCATATAAGGTCCTTTACAAAATCTCAACCTTCAGCCGACAATTTTTTTGTTCCTTTTCCAAGCTGTGGTGGGCTATGCCCATCCTGGAAAAAAAAAAACAACAGAGGGGGAGGGCTCATGAGAGCTTTTTTGCCCTCCCTGGGATGGGTTTCTCCCCTGGGAAACTGACTTGGTCTGTTCCACTTCCCCCCCTCCCCTTGTCCAGCAGGGGTATAAGAGGGAGGAGAATTGCACCCGTTGCCCTCTTTCCTGCTGCTTCCACACTTTGCAAAGGACTGGTGCTCTATCTCATAATTTTTTCCCCCTTTTCTTCTCCTTCTCCAGTCCATTCTTGTTCCTTACCCTTCTGAACCCTGCCTGTCATTGTTACATAAATATATATATATATACTGTTTAAAGAAAATTCTTTGCCTCTCCACTTCCAAGCCGAACCCAAATTATTTCTTTGTGGATTTGTTCCCCTTCCTTCCTTCTCTCTCTCTGTTGGGGAAGGGGATTCTCAGCCTTGCCCCCATCTGAGCTTTTAAGCCCCAGTGAAGGCTCAAACCACCACACAAGCAAAGTTAGCCAAAGGTTAATTTTACAAGAAGTCAACAGCTCTTTACTGTAAAGCCAGTGTCCAATGATGCTGAGAGAGACTGACTGGCTGTCTGGAATGTCTTCATGTAGAAAATTAGTACAAAATTATATGTTACACTAACTGACATGAAAACTTAACATTGAATGTATCTGCAGCTGGTTGACCTTAGCTGGATGCCAAGTGCTCACCAAGCTATTCTATCACTCCTCTCCTCAGCAGGATTGGGTGGGGGAGAGAAAACAAATGGAAAAAAAACCCAAACACTTACAGGTCAAGGTAAAAGCAGTTTAATAATGTAAAAGCAAAGGCTGTGCATGGGGAACAAAGGAAAACAATAGATTTATTCTCTACTTCTCTCACATTTGAGTTAAGATCCTGATGCGTGCCTGTCTCAAAGCTCCAGGATTCCTACTGAAACTGCTTGATGAAATTAGCATTTGCCTCTCTTCCAGTGCCCAAATAAGAATTTGCACTGACAGAAGTTCAGGAAGTTGAAATAATTGATAGATTTAATTTATCAAAGGACAGATTCAACTGTTTCATGATCCCCAGTGATAAATGCACTAACTGCAAGTGATCAGGTTTGAGTTAATAAATCCTGGGTAACGTCTGACAAAGTCAGAGATGCAAATCTTTGCAGTAGAGCTGATATATAATAGAAGTGGTAATGCTAGAAAAAGTAAAATATGTGCAGTTCTTATCAAGAATGCATCCCTCTCTTGGATGGAGAAAAAGGATCACAGAACATTGACAGTCCTCATCTCTGCTAAATCCAGTTTTTCCCTGTAAGAGAGGTGTTCCTCTTGTGTTTTTTTATATATTAACCCTGACTGCCTCTATCTTCTATGTGGTTTAATATGTTTTGGGTGAAGAGTTGAGAAATGTTATATTTAACGTGTAGTCTGGCTCATTATCATACTGAGGGGTATAAACTTTAATATTCATTTTGCAGGTAATTAGGCAAAAGTCTTTACTTGGGCATAATTGTCCTGGAAGAGGCATTAACCAGTCAACTAAACCTGTTTGGCCACTGCCCTGTCTCCACCCTCCCCATTGCAGGGTCCAGGTTTGAGTTCAAGGAGCCAATAGGCAGGCACCGTTAAGGTTGCCTGGAATGGGTGGGAGCTGGACCCCAAGCCTTATGCTTCAGAGAGGCAACTGCATGTGTCAGAGGCTATGAGAGAAGGCATGTTCAGTTTTGCCTGCTATACATCATTTTGAACTGATGGGCAGGATTTGAATAGGGAATTTATAGGGGAAGATAAGCTGTGCCAGGGGAGGTTTAGGCTGGATATTAAGAAAAAGTTATTCATAGAAAGAGTGATTGGCCGATGGAATGTGCTGCCCAGGGAGGTGGTGGAGTCACCATCACTGGAGGTGTTTAGGAGGAGACTGGATGGGGTGCTTGGTGCCATGGTTTAGTTGATTAGATGGTGTTGGATGATAGGTTGGACTCAATGATCTTGAAGGTCTTTTCCAACCTGGTTAATTCTATTCCATTCTATTCCATTCCATTCTATTTCAGAGCCCACATCTCAGTCTCTTTCTTATCTCTCATCTTCTCCCCGCCCTGCTCATTAATGGGATTTGAGGCAGTGACAAGCACCTACTTCTGCTCCTGTCTTCAGGGCAATTAGTTTATTTTGTTCTAGCAGCATATTGTTTAGATCTCCACCACAGCAGCATGTCTCCCTCTCTCTCACTTCCTCTAATTTTGGATACTACCTTTTGAATTATTCCTGTCCTTCAGATTACAAATACGAACTCAGAGCACTGCTTCATTCAGCAAAGGTTTTGGTAGTTAACAGCTCGGTGGTTCATGAATAACTTAATCTAATTAACCTGGTTATTTCTAAGGTTTGTAGCTTGTTTACCTGTTGGTTAGCTACATTGTGAAGCCGAGGAGGTCCATCTCGCCACCTGTGGTGGCATTGCTGTTTGTTTTCACGTGTATAAGAGTTTTCCCATTTGTTCCTCTGTATTCCAAGTCCTGATTTTCCTAGACTTCTATTCCACTGTTTATTAGCATCCTATTGTGTGTAATTAACCTATCATCAACCAGGCAAACAAACCTGGATCAAATTGGCTCAGAAAAATAACTTTCAATATTTAATAAATCATATTCATATGTAATCATATTTCCATCTTATCAATCTGATAAAAAACTATATCAGTAATGGGCTTCAAAATATGATTGTGGGTTTTTTTAATTTATTTTAGCCTTGGCCATCTTATCTTCAAAAGATGCCCTCCTTCATATATTTGGCAAGCCCACTTCTTGGATCTTTATTCCCAGAGATAACATAAATATCTGCTCTTTGTAAGCATCTCAACGTTTCTACCAAAGTGCACTAAATTAGTCTGCATTCTGGTCCCATAATAAACTAGACAGTTATCCCACAACTTCCCCTTGGTGGGTGATGTCTAGCCACTTCCCAGGAAGTAGAATGTAGTGGTTGCTCTGGAGGACAAATATATTAACAAATACCCTCAGCTCCCTTCTTTCTCCTAGCTTTTATTGAGGAGCAGACACCATATTGTATGGAATATTCCTTAGGTGACTTTGGATTAGTGTGGGAAACAGGAGTTGGAAGATGGTGGGCATGTTAGACTGACCTTCAGACTCTGGGAAAATGTAGTGATAATGGGAAACTGCATTGCAGACATACAAGAAAAGCAGGTTGGGAAGCCACCTGCAAGAGTAAGAGGAGGAGTGTGAAGATGAATGTTGGTAGGATGTGGGAAGGGAAGTAAATCATGTAAACATCTAATAAATTTGAGCTTGAGACAGCCTTGATGCTGCGTGAGTATAGTCAAAACACTTGTGTGTTGTCAACACATTTCTAGCTACTACTACAAAGCACAGTACTATGAGGGCTGCTATGGGAAAAATTAACTGCATCTAAATCAGACCAAATAAAATACTGACATCAATGTAATGGTTTAATACAAGGGCTGACCTGCCTGCTCCCCCCAGCATGAAAGTGAGGGGAAGAGTAACACAGAAAACTCAGGGTTGAGAGATAAGAGCTTAATACAGCATATCATAATCACAATGCACAATTACCTTAGCTAATAATCTAATGAATCTAGTAATACAATGCATGATTGCCTTAGTCTATGTGCAGAAACACAGTGAACTACAGGGAAAAAAAAACAGCATAAAACAGAAAAAAAACCCCAAAACACCCAAACCAGTGAGCTACCCAATTCCCACACATTTCACCTCCATGCCTGCAGGAAAAGTCAATCAATACCCAAGACCCAGAACACAGAAGCCAGCAACTGGACCAGAAGACTCCCAGGTTGCAATCTGAACTTCAAGCCCCATAACACTTTGCTCTAGACAGCGCTTTCATTTCTGAAGCTGTCATCATGGCAGCATGATATGAATAATGGCAGCATGATATGAATAACAGCAGCAGATTCAACTCGACCCATGATAATCAATCACTGTTCTAAATAAGTATTAATCTAAATAAGTATAATTACAGTTGTGGTTTCAGTAACCAGTGTTGTGCACCACTGAATTTGTCAGGCAGTCCTTTTCCATTGTATTTTGCATTGATATGTGTGTAAGATCATATATTTTTTACCTGCAAGGAAGATCTGAATTACAGAGCTTAGAAAGATTGGGCTGCTTTCTCCAAAAGTCTGTGAAAGATGTGGAGATGGCATGTAGATGCCCAGGGTGGAAACAAAAATGCATAATATGGTCCATGGCAGTGAAGCCCCATAAAGGAAAAAACCCACATCAATCTAAAATCATTCTGCTTGTCAGAAAGTGTTTTTGTGGAAACTGATTCAGAATAAGAGTGTTTTTTTTTTCCTTATCTTATCTACTCTCCATAAAAAACACTTAACTGCATCATGGTTAGGTAATTCATTTTTGATGATAAAAACCCATTCTTGAGTCAGAGGTTAAGGTGTTGTGAGAACAGTTACAAACCTGGATATGCTATAGAATAGGAGAATGTTTTATGATTTTTTAAATGCACATGAGGTGATCTTGTGGCCAAAAAGGCCAATGCCATTCTGTGGTGTATTAGAAGGGGTGTGGTTAGAAGCCTGAGAGAGGTTCTCCTGCCCCTCTACTCTGCCTTGGTGAGGCCACATCTGGAATATTGTGTCCAGTTTTGGGCCCCTCAGTTCAAGGAGGACAGGGAACTGCTTGAATGAGTCCAGTGTAGAGCCACAAAAATGATTAAGGGAGTGGAACATCTTCCTTATGAGGAGAGACTGAGGGAGCTGGGGCTCTTTGGTTTGGGCAGGAGGAGACTAAGGGTGACCTTACTAATATTTATTAGTATGTAAAGAGTACCAAGAAGATGGAGTCAGGCTCTTCTCAGTGATGCCTAATGCCAGGACAAGGGGCAATGGGTGGAAATGGAGGCATAGGAAGTTCCATGTACACATGAGGAACAACTGTTTCACTGTGAGAGTGATGGAACACTGGAGCAGGCTGCCCAGGGGGTTTGTGGAGTTTCCCTCTCTGGAGATATTCAAAACCTACATGGATGATCTTAAAACCTACATGTTTAAAAACCTACATGTGTGATCTGGCATAGGTTATCCTGCTTCAGCAGGGGGTTGGACTAGACGATATTTTGAAGTCCCTTCCAGCCCCTAACATTCTGTGGTGCTGTGATTTTGTGATTCTGTGATGAGGATGGAGTAATGAAGGAGAAATTCGAATCTAGTTCTTGGTGTGGCAGAAACAGTAAAAGATTTTCATGTCATTCAAACATGTTCTTTGCGTCCATGCCAATGTATTATTGTTTCCTGTCTGAAAGGCTTTCTAATTCTCCATATCAAACTCTGTGCAACCACAAGTCCACCATCTAAGCCTATGACCTTCTACAGGGGGCCTAGTATCTCTTTCTATCCCTTTCCCATAAAACCAAGGTTTAGCTCTCAGTGTGGTTTGTTTTTATTTATTTAGTTAGCTATATTTTTAGTGCTCTAGGTTCACTTATTAACTGATCTAGCTCAAATTTTCTTGCTAACCAGTTGTAAGTGTACTGAGGAACATTGAATACTACCATAAAGTCTATATAATGAGGCTTACTTGTGTCTGCTGTTGAATGGAAATTGTTCATTCTAATGCTTCTCCTAAAATCAGGAGCTGAAGCCATGAAATTTCACTTCTAAATACTTTCTTTCACATGCTTTAACCAATCTATTCTTCTCTTGAAGATACTGAGTTCATGCACAAAACAGAGCATTTTCCTAGGAGTAAAAGAATGCAAGTCATGCATATGACAACAATTTCCCTGGAAATTTTCTTGGACCATAGCTCTTTATCTCATTTTCCATATCTGTCAGGATGGATGCATAAAGAACAAATGTACCTGTGGTTTTCACAGCCCTGCTCTCTCTCCTGGAACACACCCTTCACAATCTCTCTTCAGTCTATGACACTGTGAAGTCCTAGTGTTTAGAAATGGTGTAATTGAAAAGATGCCTTCAAAAAGTTCTCACTCAATTCTGTAGAAAAGTGACCCATTACCTTTGTGCTATTCCACCTGGAAGGCATGTCTCTATCTCTACCACCAGTCCTAGTAGGCTGTTGCCCTTTGACAAATGGCAACTTCAGATGTTCAAGGTTCAAACTCTGCTACAACTGTAGCTAGGACTACAATAGCCTTTGGGGCACTTATTCCAGCAGTTTCCTGGAGTTCAATTTATGCTGCATTAAAGAAGCAAAAATGTAAGATCCTTTAACTGAATCCTAGGAATGAACACCATCTCTGCAAGGTAAGACACCATTTCCTCTCTTTTTCTTCTACAAAGTCAGTCATGCAGCCAATCAAGAGTTTTCATCACTGAGAAATTTTCAAGCCCCTGCACAAGTTTACTGCTTTGTTGTTGTTGGTTTTGTTGTTGTTTTTTTCCTTTTCAATATACATGTAGTTATTAAACAAAGCAAGTGCTCTCACCTGGGTTTATAAATATGTCTAATATGAGTAAACTTTGGAAGGCTTAGCCCCTAATTCATCAGTAGATACTGGAAATGTGCTTCTCTGTGATTCTGCAATTTTTGCTCTCACCTTATTCCACTTATACAAGACATATTTGAATCAGTTCCTTGCTGTGTCAGTGCAATAAGCAAATGTCTTCAGAGAAAACCTAAACCATCTTCTGAATCTTTTGAGGATTACAAAGACTAGTAAAATGACATTTTATTCATGTTTAACTCCCATAAGTGATTTTGATCTTTCATGGTGGATTTGCTTAAGTGAGCCTGAGTCACATCTCAAGCTGTACATCATTCTGAAGTTTTACAGTGCAAGGGTTGATGCCAACATTTTCTTCACCTTCAGTGCACACAGATTTTCATCTACGGCCTTTTATTTGTGAGTCTCAGGTTCAAACCAAAACAGATGTTTAAACAAAAGTATATAGGTCTGAGTTATGTGGGGTTCCTGATACCAAGCTGCCTATTGTGATGCAAAAGCAAACAGCTAAAAGAATACCTATTGCTGATCCACTGAACAGGTAGGCTAAAACAATTGTTTGGCCAGCATGATAGTGTTCAAAATACTGAAACTGGTATATTATAGGTATTGTGGCAAACCAGAAAACTCCAGTTTATAAAAGGTAGAGCTGATATAACAATTCTTATAAAATAATTCTATTAGAAGAGTTTTGATTCTTTTTTGGTGTCTATGAGTTAATTAAGAGCTATCAATATTTTTTCTCCATACATCCGTAGGTAGTGATGTGACACACAATTTCCAAGAGTAGTTAATTGTGAGCCATTTGTCAAGTACTTGAAATTCAAAACAGGAATCATATTGAATTGAAGTTATGTTGACACTGCTGGTTTTGCATGAAGGAAATGTGAATCAGGCTACTGAACGCACTTTACATGACTGTTCTCTTCTATTACCTTACTATTATCTATCTATCTATCTATCTGTATATATAGATCTTTCCAGTAAATTAGAATAGAAGAGAATAGAAGAGAATAGAATAGAATAGACCGGGTTGGAAGAGACCTTCAAGATCATCACGTCCAACCCATCATCCAACACCACCTAATCAACTAAACCATGCAACCAAGCACCCTATCAAGTCTCCTCCTAAACACCTCCAATGATGGAGACTCAACCACCTCCCCAGGCAGCTGATTCCAATGGGCAGCCACTCTCTCTGTGTAGAATTTCTTCCTAACATCCAGTCTGAACCTCCCCTGGTGCATCTTGAGACTGTGTCCTCTTGTTCTGGTGCTGGTTGGCTGGGACAAGAGACCAGCCCCCACCTGTCATACTTACAGAGAGTGAAGACATGTTACAAAGAGAAAAACATAGAGACTGCTGAAGCCAGTCTGTTTCTTAAAGTAGTGTTACTGTATTAAAGTTCTGCTCTATTTTTTTCAGCTGCAGTTTCACTCATACTTCACACAATTCTGGTCACAGATGCAGAAATCCAAAAGCATCTGAAAACAAAAAGAGAAAAAGGGACAACTGACAGCATAAACATTTTTTCCTAACACCTTGTATATCAACATTTCATTCCAGCATTCTAAAATTATGATTCACATTTTGTGGCTAATTTGATATTTTTACATGTTTCTGGGTTTAACTGTTAATGTCTTCCAATGTCAAGAAATTAGGTGCTCAGCAAATAGACTCTTCTGAATGAAGTCTGGTACTAATTCCTTCTCTGCATTCTTTCTAGGATAAGAAGATGGGCTTCAACCACTCTGTTCAGTTCCAGACTTCTAAATTTAGGAGATCACACTTTTAACTGCTATATGAAGTTGATGACATTCATACCGTAATCCATTAGAGGCTGAGCTGAACCATCAAATCCATTTTGATTCTAATCCCAAGCACTTCAAATCCATAAGGGAAATTTAAATAAATTATGTCAGTCAAGACCTGCAACTCCTCAAGTGTTTTTAAGTGATCTCAAAAGCCCCCAAAATTTAGAAAGAACACATGATGTTTTCATCAGGTAAGAATTAATCTTCCTAGCTGGTTGAAATGCATTGTAGCATTATATGTTTTGTAGGATTTTGCAGTTCTTTATACAACATCTAATAACTATTCAGCTTCTTTTTTTATTGTTTGCCCCTATTGATTTTTTTTTCTTCTGTAAACATACAGGTTTTTTGGTTAACATTTTGCACTAGTATCCCTAATTACACTCTTCTTTTCAGCAGGCAATTATTCTATGCATAAATGCAAATATAGTTTTCTGACATTTAACTTCACGCACCAGTGAAATTAAAGCAATTATTTACTTACAGTAGTATGGTACACATTATGCCAGGAAATCTAAATCACACTCGAGTTCAAAGGTTAACAATAGATTAGAAGTATCTCTTAAATGTGCAGCATTGGAGAGTAATTCAAGGTGGCACTGTACACTCCTGTAATGTTGCTTAATGATTGTGAGACAATCATTTAGATAGAAATTAAACGTCCAAACGTAAGATCACCCAGGGCATAAGAACCTGAATGATTAACAGGGAGATAGAATAGAACAGAATAAACCAGGTTGGAAGAGACCTTCAAGATCATTGAGTCCAACCCATCATCCAACACCATTTAATCAACTAAAACTTGGCACCAAGCACCCTGTCAAGTCTCCTCCTAAACACTTCCAGTGATGGCAACTCCACCACCTCCCCGGGCAGCACATTCCAATGGACAATCACTTTCTCTGTGAAGAATTTCTTCCTAACATCCAGTCTAAACCTCCCCTGGCGCAGCATGAGACTGCGTCCTCTTGTTCTGGTGCTGTTGCCTTGGAGAAGAGACCAGGCCACACCTGTCTGCAACCTCCCTTCAGGTAGTTGTAGACAGCAAGAAGGTCACTCCTGAGCCTTCTCTTCTCCAGGCTAAGCAATCCCAGCTCCCTCAGCCTCTCCTCATAGGGTTTGTGCTCCAAAGCCCTCACCAACTTTGTTGCCCTTCTCTGGACTCACTCCAGCAAGTCAAGATCTTTCCTAAACTGAGGGGCCCAGAACTGGACACAGGACTCAAGGTCTGGTCTAGCCAGTGCAGTGTACAGGGGCAGAATGACCTCCCTGCTCCTGCTGGCCACACTACTTAATTATCCTATGCTGAAGGTCTGAGTTTGTTGTTACAAATGTTGAAGAATCATTCAGAACAAGTTCAGGTCATTGGAATTCAGAACTACATATACTTGTTAAAATGTTTTTTAGGCACTTTATCATATTTAAGAGTATTTTTATGCTCCCAAATGGCTACCAGTGTTAGATTTATGATCTGGAAATTCCAGGATTCTCAAAGCCATCTACAGAAAATAAAAAAAAAGTGTAAACATAAATCATCTGTACATCAGTGGCATATTTGTGTTCCTGTTTCCCCCATTTCTTTGGATTTTAACTGCACTGAGCTTTTAAATTTTAATAGTTTTTTTAGGATTTCTTTCCCCCCCAACAACTTTTGTGTTAGTCTAATTTATTTAAATTGAGCTGCTCCCTTTCTATTCACTAGTTTATAATTCTGTATAGATCAAGGGTCATAATCCTGGCAGATTAATTTATCTCCAATTACTCTTACTGAGAAAACAAAGAAATAAACAAGACCAAACAAAAATCAGTGCAAACAAAAGCTGATGAATTCACACACATGAAAACTGAAAGCACTTTTCTAACTTGTCTGAAGTGGATGTTCAAGATGAAGCAAAGAAGTGCAAGCAAGGTGAGTTACTGCATTGTCTGGGGTATTGTTATGTTAATTTTCTGCCTTGGTATACCAGGAATTTAACTCAGTAGTTAGCTCCAGTGGCACCAGCTACTCTAAAAAGTAGTACACCTAACTCCTCCTTTCCACTCTCATCTTTACAATGAGAGGAAGAAGAGAGCATATATTAGAATTTAGTTCAAAAGTAATAGCTACAGCCCTCATCTCCCTGAGTTCATCAAAAGCTCTAAGAACTCTCAGTTCAATAGAAGTGTGTGCAAATAAGGTAGTTCACTCGCATTTCAACTGGACAACAGTCTTTTACTGTATAAATCCCCAAGTAGATTCCCCTTCTGCAGCCTGTCAGCCTCCATGGCACTATGAAAAGTTTTGGTACCTTAAGGAGATATCATTATTTCTTTTACACTAACAGTGCCTCTTGTTTTTTCAGAATATATTGAGCTGAACAGTAGGAAGAAACAGAAGCAATTGTGTTTATGCTAATAAATGAAATTAATCCACACAAGTCTCCCCTCCTCTAGAAGTTAGTCATGTCTTCCACTGAATTTGAAAATGAAGTCCCTCAAATGATGTATTGTGATGTTTATGATAGATCTATATTTGGGAGTTAGCTGGGATTATTCTGAAATTGAGAATGTAGTCCTTTAAATGGTATAGCATGGGATGTTTATGATGGGTCCCTATCTGGAAGTTATCAGAGATGTGATTATTCTTACTAAGCAGTTTGGCCATAGTCAGAGAGGTTTAGAAAGTAAGAACTTAGCAGTTTAGACTTGAGCATTTTCCTTATTTCTTGTAAGCACTCAAATACAGCTTTAAGTTACTAGCCTAAGACAGAGCTTCTCTTGGGCTATGACAAGTATCACAGTATCACAGTATCACAGTAACTAAGGTTGGAAGAGACCCCAAGGATCATCAAGTCCAACCTGTTCCAACAGACCTCACAACTAGACCATGGCACCAAGTGCCACGTCCAATCTCCCCTTGAACACCTCCAGGGACGGTGACTCCACCACCTCCCTGGGCAGCCCATTCCAATGACGAATGACTTGCTCAGTGAAGAACTTTTTCCTCACCTCGAGTCTAAACCTCCCCTGGCACAGCTTGAGACTGTGTCCCCTTGTTCTGGTGCTGGTTGCCTGGGAGAAGAGACCAACCCCCTCCTGTCTAC
Source organism: Dryobates pubescens (assembly GCF_014839835.1). Classification (NCBI taxonomy): domain Eukaryota; kingdom Metazoa; phylum Chordata; class Aves; order Piciformes; family Picidae; genus Dryobates; species Dryobates pubescens. The sequence goes on along the minus strand of NC_071618.1, from coordinate 36,351,753 downwards.
AACCACCTTTCAAGTAGTTGTAGAGGGCAATGAGGTCACCCCTGATCCTTCTCTTCTCCAGGCTAAACAATCCCAGCTAAGTGATATGAAACTATCTGAAAGGAGAAGGTGCATCTTCCCAAGGAGTGATATGGCATAACTTAGTTTGGGAGACTGTATAAGGAGAACTCAGAATAGGCTGTGACAGCCAAACATGATCCATTAAGTCAATATGGTTCCCAAGAAAAGCAGATGAAGAGCATTTGGCAAAGTCTTGGAAATGACAGAATGGGGTCTCTTGAGATGTTGTCATTAAGGAAAAAGTGGAAGAAGATTATCTGATGTCTTAAAAGTGTTTTCACCATGGGGATTCCACCTCTCATGAATTCATAGAATTATTTCTTTAGACATAATTTATGTGTTTCTTTTCAATTTCTCAAAAAGGAAGGCAGTCTAATTAGTAACACTATTTAAAGCATTAAATATCTCTCTCATTCTTATAATTGCAATTTCAGTGACAAAACTTAAATTAAAAACTTTATTCCCTTAATATTTTTTATTTGGCACAAACTGATATACAAATGTAGAAGCTAGGGAAGGCAGAAACAAATCCCACCAAAGAATTCTAAAGCCTTCTCTCAATACTGTTTTTGTTTCTTAGGATAGAATAGAATAGAATAGACCAGGTTGGAGAAGACTTTCGAGATTGTTGCGTCCAACCTATTACCCAACCCACCTAATCAACTAAACCATGCAACCAAGCACCCTATCAAGTCTCCTCCTAAACACCTCCAATGATGGTGACTCCACCACCTCCCTGGGCAGCCCATTCCAATGGCCAATCACTCTCTCTGTGTAGAACTTCTTCCTAACCTCCAGCCTAAACCTCCCCTGGGACAGCTTGAGACTGTGTCCTCTTGTGGTGCTGGGTGCCTGGGAGAAGAGACCAACCTCTACCTGTCTACAACCTCCCTTCAAAGAGTTGTAGAGAGCAATAAGGTCTCCCCTGAGCCTCCTCTTCTCCAGGCTAAGCAACCCCAGCTCCCTCAGCCTCTCCTTATAGGGCTTGTGCTCCAAACCCCTTGCCAGCTTTGTTCCACTTCTCTGGACATGTTCCAGCAATCCAGCATCTTCTTTAAACTGAGAGGCCCAAAACTGGACACAGTACTCCAGGTGTAGCGTAACCAGTGCAGTGTACAGGGTTGTTTTATTTTTCCTCAAGAAAAATTCTACGCAAATTAGTGAAAATTGCTGAATATCTTCATGAGACTTTCCCACTTTCAACAGCCTCAATATTTAATAGGAAACCAAAATTGTTCTTTTTGTAACCCTGAACAGAAAAGTATTAATATGAATTACACAACTCTATTTAGAAGGCAAGAATCTGGTAGTTTTGCCATGGTAAGCCATCATTTTAAGGGCAGATTTTTCAACTGCAATATGTATTTTCAACTTACTAGGAATCCATCTGCCTTGCCTGTAGTGTTAAAGAGCAGCACAAGGAACATTAGAGTGGCAATCCAAATATCTACTTTCTGAGCTCGTCACTGACCAAAAGGAAATATTGGAAGCCAAGACAAAGCAGGATCTGAGATCTCACTTGTTTCTGGAAATTACTTTCAAGACCTATGACCCAAAAGTCTCTTCAGAAGTTACCACACAGTGACTGGACCAAAGAACAATCTAGTGGCCTTCTAAGACTGCCTCTTAGGAAATAACACTTTCTTTAACTTCTGTATCTTGCCTCACTGATTGTGGAGGGTTTTTTGTTACTTTAATATTCAAAAATAAATTTATAAAATGCCTTAACATTCTTGGTATCTGAGGGCAAAAGCTAGGACCTTAAGGCTGGGGGTTAAGGTGCCAAAGCTTGTCTTTCTTATAATTCTTGTAATTGTTTTTAACTTTTCCTATGTAGTGCAATAAATCTTATAAAATAGTTTTGCACATTGCAGAGTGGCATTATTTTATCACTTTAAAGTTTTCCTTCTCACAGCACATTCTGCTGCATACTATCCTATGTTTAGTACTTCAGGAAACTTCTCTGGTGGTTCATGTACACATTTTTATTGCTATTCTGTCTGAAGAAGATGTCAATCCATTACACGAGAGATGGGAGCAACCACCACAATTGGTGGACGAGAAGCTCAGCATGAGCTGTCAATGTGCACTTGCAGCCCAGAAGGCCAATCAGATCCTGGGCTGCATCAAGTGTGGCCAGCAGGTCAAGGGAGGTGATTCTCCCCCTCTACTCAGCTCTGGTGAGAACCCACCTGGAGCCCTGCATCCAGTTCTGGAGCCCCTATTACAAGAGGGATATGGACGTGCTGGAAGGCCACGAGGATGGTCAGAGGGCTGGAGCACCTCTCCTATGAGGACAAACTGAAGGAGTTGGGGCTGTTCAGTCTGGAGAAGAGAAGGCTCCGAGGTGACCTTATTGTGGCCTTCCAGTATCTGAAGGGGGCTTCTAAGAAGGCTGGGGAGGGACTTCTCAGGATCTCAGGTAGTGATAGGACTAGGGGGAATGGAATGAAGCTGGAGGTGGGTAGGTTCAGGCTGGAGGTGAGGAGGAAGTTCTTCACTGTGAGAGTGGTGAAGCCCTGGAATGGGTTGTCCAGGGAGGTGGTTGAGGCCCCATCCCTGGAGGTGTTTAAGACCAGGCTGGATGAGGCTCTGGCCAGCCTGATCTAGAGTGGGGTGTCCCTGCCCATGGCAGGGGGGTTGGAACTAGATGATCCTTGTGGTCCCTTCCAATCCTGACTGATTCTATGATTCTATGAATTACATTTTCACTGTTGTTAAAGAAATGGCCTCTGCTAAATTTCTGTGGGAAGTACATATCTGTTGGTGCATGTAGGTATGTCTGTAAGTTCTTTCCATATTTAATCTCTCAATCAAAAGATCACAAAGGGTGGAGTTAATTTAATTAAATACAGACTCCCTATGCTACCTGAGATGTGCACTCTCAGCTTGTATGCTGAAGAATTCTGGTGAGCCACATCTGTCTTTATCAAATAGGCTTCATTTGCTTGATGGAAGATGTCTACATCTGAACTGACCTTCATAAGCTTCCTTATATAACCTTTTGGCAGAAAATGGGCACTTCAAAAGCCTAACTCATGACATTCCAAGGTATACAAGTAGATCATCTTAATCTACCAGACTAGTCGAATACTTTTGTTTGTTGTTTAGCTGTTTTTTTCTTCCCCAAATTATGTTTATAGAAGCCATATATTGCAGACTTCCTTGTACATCTTTACAGTGTGCATGCCTACATCTGTAAATGGGACCAACATCTGTAAATGGGACAAACTCTAGCCCTGGCTCTTGGATCTGGTTCTTCAGCAGGAAGATGATGAATGTCCAGGTTTGTGTGTGTGCACAAGAGGTCTAGCAATCTGTGGAATGAAGCCAGTCTTTAATTGATAGACAAGGTACAATTTAATCTAATCTAAACCAACATAGTTTTGTAAAGGGCCTCTTGCATCTTTGATTAAAAGTGTACTGCTTTTCATTTGTAGGTGATCTGAATTACCCTCCCCTCCAAACAGCATTGAAGAAATGAGACTTTAAGAGTCAGTAATCACTTTTAAATCTATTATTTGCAGGTCATGGAACCAGCAGATGTTGACAGCTTTCTCAGACACATTACAGGAAATTGTGCAAAATTATGGAAGTTCTAAGTGGTTTTACTGAAAGGAATAAATATATAATTGAAGTGCTATTAAAACTCACATGTTCCATCTTTTTATTTCACAGATATTATGACCTTGCTGATTCTCATTTGCTTGGAGATACTTGAGCTCACAAACCATGGCTTGCAATAGCCGCTCAGAAATCATTATTCTCTTTTATGTTAAACTAGTTTACACATAAAGACACTAAGACACATTTGGAAGTGGAAAAAGGCCAGATAAGGCCAGCAAAGATGCATGAGATGACTGAGATATATGGCAGAATTCACATGTAATGAAATATTCAAAAGATTGAACACTTCAGTTATGAAAAAAAGAAACACCGAAAGGGAACTGAACCAGGTTTTAGATACAATAAAAAACACACAGTCTATTCAAAACATACAGCATCATATAAAGTGAAACAAGTGTTTTATAAAACAGGCTTCTACACCAAACAGCTTCAAGAAACAGAGAACACAGTTTGTACTGCAGGGACCTGGGGGTACTGGTTGATTGTAGGCTGAACATGAGCCATCAGTGTGCCCAGGTGGCCAAGGCAGCCAATGGCATCCTGGCCTGTATCAGGAACAATGTGGCCAGCAGGAGCAGGGAGGTCATTCTGCTCCTGCACTCAGCACTGGCTAGGCCACGCCTTGAGTACTGTGTCCATTTCTGGGCCACTCAGTTTAAAGAAGATGTTGAATTGGTGGAACATGTCCAGAGAAGTGCAACAAAGCTGGGGAGGGGTTTGGAGCACAAGCCCTCTGAGGAGAGGCTGAGGGAGCTGGGGTTGCTTAGCCTGGAGAAGAGGAGGCTTAGAGGAGACCTTATTGGTGTCTACAACTACTTGAAGGGAGGTTGTAGATAGGCGGAGGTTGGTCTGTTCTCCCAGGCAACCAGCACCAGAACAAGAGGACACAGTCTCAAGCTGTGCCAGGGGAGGTTTAGGCTGGCAGTTAGGAAGAAATTCTTTACAGAGAGAGTGATTGCCCATTGGAATGGGCTGCCTGGGGAGGTAGCAGAGTCTCCATCATTGGAGGTGTTTAGGAGGAGACTTGATAGGGTGCTTGGTTGCATGGTTTAGTTGATTAGGTGGTGTTGGATTATAGGTTGGATGTGATGATCTTGAAGGTCTCTTCCAACCTGGTCTGGTCTGGTCTATTCTATTCTATTCTATTCTAAATAATTTGCAACTGTAGTAGTTAAGAAAATGGTAGGGCTAACCAGATCTCTTGTTGTAGGATATGCTCTAATATCATGCTATCGTCAGGGAGGAATTAATTGTGCCCTGCATAAACTCTAATTTAATGCAGCTGGTTGCATGTCCTGTGGAGGAAGTTTCTGTTAAAACATTAAGTGAAGGCCGTACTAGAATCACTCCTCTGCACAATGACTGTGATCCAGAAAAAAACAGTCTTAGCAGTGACATCTGCATTTAGTTATGGGCCAGACTGTTAAACACATTAGCGAGCATAATAAAGTAATTATTTTTCCTTGGAAACCTCACTATTTTACTTGTTTTACTATTTTAATTGTTAAGAGAAATTGTTTTCATTTTAGTTTGTTTGACTTTTATGCCTTAAATTTAGACTTTTACATAAAATCTGTAGAAAATGCAAAGTAATCTGTAGTAAAATGCAAAGCAGCTATGGAGAAGCAACACAAAAGAAGAAAGATTTCAGGCCTGTGCACATTTTTTACCTTATGCCCATTGTAAAAACAATTATTTCCTGGTATTTCTTATTAATACAGTAATAGGAACTGTAATTTTGATCATATGTACGAAAATCTAGAAACAGAACTGTTGCTGAATGGTAGTAATCCTGCACACTTTTTCTTTGATTAAATTATATTGCAAGCCATCTTCCAGAAATCCAAGTTGATTTAACCTCTTAATTCTTTAAAGTTGTCAAACTCAAAACCATTCTTAGCTTAGCCTGGAGAAAAGGAGCCTCAGGGCAGACCTTACTGCTCTCTACAACTACTTAAAGGGAGGTTTTAGCCAGGTGGGGGTTGGTCTCTTTTCCTAGGCAACCGGCACCAGAACAAGAGGGCACAGTCTCAAGCTGTGCCACGGGAGGTTGAGGCTGGATGTTAGGAAGAAGTTCTTCAGAGAAAGAGTGATTTACCATTGGAATGGTTTGCCCATGGAGGTGGTGGAGTCACCATCACTGGAGGTGTTTAGGAAGAGACTGGATAGGGTGCTTGGTGCCATGATTTAGTTGATTAGTTAGTGTTGGGTGATAGATTGGACTGGATGATCTCAAAGGTCTTTTCCAACCTGGTTAATTCTATTCTATTCTATTCTATTCTATTCTATTCTATTCTATTCTATTCTATTCTATTCTATTCTATTCTATTAACAGAAAGACCAACAGCAAGAATGTCCTTAAACACTGGGCCTCACTGCACCTGTCAGACATTCATTCAATTGTCTTCTCTGCTAAGAAGATAAAGTCATTAGACCATAGAGCCTATCAATCATGTCATTTCCACCATGTCTTGTACATAAACATTTGTAAAGAAATGTGCTACTTTTCATTCATTGAACTTCAGCAACAATTACTTTTTATTTAGTGAGTATCATTAGCAGGGAAGAAAACTTAAAATTAGATCCTTACAGGAAATCTTGTAGTCTATGAAGGTAGAACTAGCATTTAGGCAACTATATAAATGTCTTTGCTTTGCAAAGTAATTCAGTAGTTACTATGCTTGTAAACACTCTGTGTCATTTAGGCAAGATATGTAGAAAAGATAGTGAGTCAATCTGGGACCTCTCTTTTGCAAGAAGAAACATGAGGAACAGAATATATGTGTGCAAAACACATTGCTTTTTCTGAATAGCATCGTATATATGGATCTGTTTAAAACCACGGGGAGAAAGTTTATCCCAGACCAGCTTCAACTCAGACTTACATGCCATATACCGAGCATCTTGGGATGAAAATATTTCTGTGGAAGAAGCAGCTCTACCTCAGCAATAAGGCTCTTGGTTATAAAACATTTTTTTTATTTTCTCCTTGAGGACAGGGTGGTCGGAGAGGGAATTTCTGTTTCTTCCAAATGTACACTCAAATTACGTGGTGATAGACAAGTTTAGACGAAAATAGGTAGACTGGAGTAGTTAATGCGACTCCATTTACAGTTTGTGGGACTACTGATCACAGTGGGGTCACAGTGTGGCTGAATGTAACATTATGGTCACCTCCACAACAAAAAAATGTAGCATCACAAGAACATGCAGAAAGAATGAGGGAAAGCAGAACGATCAAATCGATCAAAATCTAAATTAACTAATTAAATGAGAATAGCCTTGACATAATAGGTCTCAGGGGAGACCTTATTGCTGTCTACAATTACCTGAAGGGTGGTTGTAGCCAGGAGGGGGTTGGTCTCTTCTCCCAGGCAACCAGCACCAGAACAAGAGGACACAGTCTCAAGCTGCAACAGGGGAAGCTTAGGCTTGAGGTGAGGAGAAAGTTCTTCACAGAGAGAGCTGTTAGCCATTGGAATGTGCTGCCCAGGGAGGTGGTGGAGTCACCATCCCTGGAGGTGTTCAAGAGGGGATTGGACGTGGCACTTGGTGCCATGGTTTAGTAGTCATGAGGTGTTGGGTGACAGGTTGGACTTGATGATCTTTGAGGTCTCTTCCAACCTTATTGATTCTATGATTCTTTGAAAAGGAAAATTTTCATCTAAAATTCTGAATGGATAAGGAGATACAGGAGTCTGAAGAGAGGTGCTGATGTTATTTCAGATACTCTACATTATTTTATTTGGCTTCCTGACACCCCTCCAAAAGATGTGAGTCACATTTAGAGCCTGTATCATACCTGCCACTCCTGTGTGAACATTTTATGCACTGTATGTCATCGAAAAAGACACCAAACACCTGTGTTAGGCACCTGAATTACTTTTCAGATTTCTGTGCAGTGCCCTGGAGAACATGCAGTCAAAATACATTGAGCAAAAAAAAAAAAATCTATCTACATTTAATGTGGAGTTCAGTAAGTAAGGCTGCATCTAAATTGCTTGGTAAGAGTCTCTGTGGAAGGCTGGCAGGTTCTTGTCCCCTTATCATTCAAATCAGAGACCGGTTAGCAGCACAGAGTGGCAGCTTTCACACCTGAGTTCCCTTTCCATAAAAGAAATTGTTCATTTTTTCCAAAGGAATGTATTACTAAATTTAAGCTCTTGCCAGGGAAAGTTTGGGCAAAATGTCTTTTTTCTTCATCCTAAGAATGTGGCAACTGAAGTATACTTCATAATCCAGTCCAATTTTTAAGAAAACTGTAGGAAAAAGGTGAGCAATAAGACTTGCCTATGTGTAACATGCATGAAATTGGTATTCATTATCCCAGACTGTCTGTTGCACAAAAAGACACTGATCTAATATGTGTCAGGCCATAATACAGAGAATGGAAGATTGCTTGCACTTTCCTCTCCATGGCTGCTTTCGCTGTACTTTCAATCAGATTTTCTGGCAGCAACTTAAGCAGCAATAAAAGTATAACACAAATTTCTCTCCATTTCAAACTGTTACAATAACAGATTAAAATTCCACACTTTGTCAGCAGTCAAATAAAGCATATAAAGCTAGGTAGTGTGAAAACACTGCAGGACATGTGAACATTAGACTGAATAAAGTATAAAATATATAATCTAAATAAAGGTAATTCATTGGCTATGTGTAGCATGCATCTTATCATTCATTTTATTTTTTTTTAGGTAAATCACAAATTTCAACACATTTATCAACATGTAATTGAAAAACAAGTAAGAAATTACAAAAATTAAATTAAGGATGTTATATATTGATAGCAAAGGTTGATTTATGGATTTAGCATATGATGCTAAACCAGAACAGAACATAACAGAGCAGAATAGAGTAGAGTAGAGTAGAGTAGAGTAGAATAGAATAGAATAGAATAGAATAGAATAGACCAGACCAATCTGGAAAAGACCTTTGAGATCATCAAGTCCAGCCTATCATCCAACACTATCTAATAAAAAATGTATCAAGAAATAGTAAACCATATAATAATTAGTCCAATTCATATTGAAAGGTACTACATTTATTCTAAATGTTTAGTATTGTTACTCTTGGATCCCAACAGAAAACTGTGCTTCCTTTGCATGTCTTCATTAATCAGTAGATTATGTTGATTTATGCTGATCAAAGCAATTAAAGAATATTAATTACAAGTCCAGTAGTATGCAACCATCCATAAAATATAGGTATACAAACAACTATTGAATTACTTAAATGTCAATGCCATTAAAAGTTCCTTTCCTATATGTTGAGGTTTAGATTAGACATTAGGAAGTTCTTTACTATGAGGGTGGTGAGACACCGGAATGGGTTGTCCAGAGGAGGTGTAGACATCTGATCTCTGGAAATGCTTAAGACCGGGTTGGATGAGGCTTTGAGCAACCTGGCCTGGAGGTGTCTTGGAACTAGATGATCTTTAAGGTCCTTTCCAAATCAAGCCATTCTATGATTCTACAATGATTCTGTGGTATTATAATGGTAAACTTTTTGTTTTCATGTTCAAAATGCAGATGTAAAGTATCACAGCAAAACAACTGGGGGAAAAAAAAATAAAAATGGAAAAAAATGACATAAGCCAAAACCTAAACTGCTTCTAATTTATACTGAAATCCTCTAATGGTACAAATACAGATAAAGTGTAATCCCCTTCTTGATTTACAATCAATTTTTGTGTTATCCTCACAAAATGATAAAAGAATAATAATCATTGTGTCCTATAAATCATAATGGTCTTTTAAGCTCCTTTCTCTGTGATAGTGTTTATCTCATGGGCTGCAGCAAAATAATTTATAACCTGAAAAACTTTATTCTTGACATGCTCAAATCCTTCCTTAGAGAACAGTTCCTGTTAGGACAAGACCTATATTAAAGTAACGGAATGAATTTTCTAACCCCGGTAATAGGGCAAGCTGGAGAATGACAATTCTGGTTTGTAAAAACTTGTAATTTAAAACATGTTTATACTTTTAGAGTGAGCTAAAAGATAGATACTTTTCAGGGGTGGTGGGGAGTGGGGGTGGATGTTGTTTTTACAAAACAAAAATGTGCCAAAATGCATGGGTTCAGTTATACCTCCTTGTTTCTCTCCCTCTCTTTCGTATCTTGGTTTCTCTTCATAATTATTTTGTCATAAACGACTGGAAAGGTTAGGAAATAAAAATCTAATTCTAAAAACTTCCCCACTCTTTCTTTTTCCCCCCCATGAATGTTAACAGCTCATATAAAAGAATGGACTGTGAAAAAATACACCAAGATGAAAATGTCCTGATTAGTGTATCCAGCTTAGTGTATCCAGCTTAGCGTATCCAAACAGGCTGGGGTCAGAGTGGCTGGAGAGTGGCCAGGTAGAAAGGGACCTGGGGATACTGATTGACAGATGGCTGAACGTGAGCCAGCACTGTGCCCAGGTGGCCAAGAAGGCCAATGGCATCCTGGCCTGTATCAGGAACAGTGTGGCCAGCAGGAGCAGGGAGGACATTGTGCCCCTGTACTCAGCACTGGTTAGAGCACACCTTGACTACTGTGTCCAATTCAGGGCCCCTCAGTTTAGGAAAGATGTTGAATTGCTGGAACATGTTCAAAGAAGGGCAACAAAGCCGGTGAGGGGTTTGGACCACAAGCCCTATGAGGAGAGGCTGAGGGAGCTGGGATTGTTTAGCCTGGAGAAGAGAAGGATCAGGGGTGACCTCATTGCCCTCTACAACTACCTGAAAGGTGGTTGTAGACAGGAAGGGGTTGGTCTCTTCTCCCAGGCAACCAGTACCAGAACAAGGGGACACAGTCTCAAGCTGTGCCAGGGGAGGTTTAAACTCGAAGTTAGGAAAAAGATCTTCACTGAGCGAGTCATTCATCATTGGAATGGGCTGCCCAGGGAGGTAGTAGAGTCACCATCCCTGGAGGTGTTTAGGAAGAGACTGGATGGGTGCTTGGTGCCATGGATGATAGGTTGGACTCAATGATCTCAAAGGTCTTTTCCAACCTGCTCTGCTCTATTCTATTCTATTCTATTCTATTCTATTCTATTCCATTCCATTCCATTCCATTCCATTCCATTCCATTCCATTCCATTCCATTCTGTTTCTATGATACCAAGGTTTACTCGGAAAAATAGCACTTTAAAATGATCCAATATTTATGTGTAATATGAAGTTTTTTTGAATGTCTTTTCTCTGCATTCATACCAAATTGTGGCAGAAGGATTCCATTTTTTATCAAAAATGTTCCCTGAGGTATTTATGAAGAGCTAACAAGATGGTTTTTTATGTTCTTCATGCTGAAATTTTAAAGTATATATAATCATGTCTCAGCTTTTCCTTTGAAATTGCAGAAGCTTGCTTTTGTTTATGACCTGTCTCAACTCTGTATAACAGACTGTCCAGGCTGCACAACACTTTGTTTTTGAGTCTGTTTAGATGATGTAGTGTTATCTGCAGTTGTTTGTTTATTTGTGTTTCATCTTCAGGAGAATCTGGTTTCCAACAGACAGCATTGTCCTGATAAAACCATCTTATTAGAGTTTAGCATTGCTATCTGAGTTTCTTCTTGTGCTTTCATTTTCTTTGTTCCACAGAAAACTAAAGTAAGGTTGGTTCAGCCTCAACATTGTTTTAGTGTTATGTATAAAATGTTTCTTGTTATTTACAAGCTTGTTATTTTAGAATATTGCTACAGAGAATATTTTTGGAAAGTTAGATATTTCCTCTAATACTTCACTTGTAATATGTGTTTATGCTTAAAAATATTGTTCAACTATTAGTAAAATTAATTCTAGTCTTAATACTAATACTGATTAATACTAATGATGATACCAATTGATGCTAATTAATATTAATCAAGTTTATAATAATCCATTTTACAAAAAGAAATTAAGACTAAACCAATAAACTATCCTTTTTTTCAGACTTATTGTAGATTAACTCTTTCTTTATGGTTTGTGCAATGACAGAATGTACACTGGGGGGAAAATAAAAATAACCCTTTATCTAAAGGGGTATTTATACCCCTTTATCTAAAAAAGCCTCAGATGAAGTTCACATATTTAAGAAAATAAACTTGTGTCCAGTTCTGGGCCCCTCAGTTTAAGAAGGACATTGAAACACTTGAACGTGTCCAGAGAAGGGCAACGAGGCTGGGGAGAGGCCTTGAGCACAAGCCCTATGAGGAGAGGCTGAGGGAGCTGGGATTGTTTAGCCTGGAGAAGAGAAGGATCAGGGGTGACCTCATTGCCCTCTACAACTACCTGAAAGGTGGTTGTAGACAGGAAGGGGTTGGTCTCTTCTCCCAGGCAACCAGCACCAGAACAAGGGGACACAGTCTCAAGCTGTGCCAGGGGAGGTTTAGATTCGAAGTTAGGAAAAAGTTCTTCACTGTGCGAGTTATTCGTCATTGGAATGTGCTGCCCAGGGAGGTGGTAGAGTCACCGTCCCTGGAGGTGTTCAAGGGGAGATTGGATGTGGCACCTGGTGAAATGGTCTAGTTGTGAGGTCTGTTGGGACAGGTTGGACTTGATGATCTTTGGGGTCTCTTCCAACCTTAGTTATACTGTGATACTGTGATATCCTGTTAGTTTGCAAATTACTTGTCCAGACCTGGTGAAATTTATGTGAGGTAGTTGTACTTCAGCCCTGTGAAGCTACAGAAAATATTAGCCCAGGACATGAAAGTTTCCAGATGAAGAGGACAAAACCTAAGCTCATCCATAAGAAAGAATAGCCAGAATATTATAGGGCTGCCATCACACTTTCAGACACAGAATATTGCTGGGACAGACTGTCTGTTGGTAAAGACACAGAGGATAGTAAGAGGCTAAGTAACAGTCAACAGACATTTGTAAAGAATTAATTACTGTCATTCAAAGGAAACTTCAATCTGTAGTAAGGAAGAGTAAGTTTTGTTGTGATATATAGTAATGTAGCCTGGAGAAGAGGAGACTCAGGGGTGACCTCATTACTCTCTACAACTACCTGAAGGGAGGTTGTAGACAGGCGGATGTTGGTCTCTTCTCCCAGGCAGCCAGTACCAGAACCAGAGGACACAGTCTCAGGCTGCACCAGGGGAGGTTTAGGTTGGATGTTAGGAAGAAGTTCTTCATAGAGTGAGTGATTGCCCATTGGAACGGGCTGCCCAGGGAGGTGGTGGAGTTGCCATCATTGGAGGTGTTTAGGAGGAGACTTGATGGGGTGCTTGGTGCCATGGTTTAGTTGATTAGATGGTGTTGGATGATGTGTTGAATGTGATGATCTTGAAGGTCTCTTCCAACCTGGTCTGGTCTATTCTATTCTATTCTATTCTATTCTATTCTATTCTATTCTAGGGTAGCCACAGCCAGACAAACATCACTTCACAGTTTTCTATTTTTATTAGTTTGACAGAGGAAGGATCTAAATATCTTTGGAGGGAGCATGGCGGGGTACAGGTCTTCCACATTACAGAAGTAATCACAGGTGCACAGAGATTTTCAAACCAAGCAAAAGAAGAAGTAACAAAAGTTAAGTCTATAAAAACATACTTCATCAGGACAGTCCTAACTTAGGCTTTCTTGAAGATTAATGGCATGGCGAGAGTAGCTGCAAAAATACATTTTGAATGGCTTAATTGGATAAACTCACAGAAAGACAACTGCAAATGTATGGTTACAAACGTGGTTCTAAAAATATTACAGATAAGAAAGAACAAGAGAGTATTTTCCACTTTAAATTTTGTTTACAAGCATTTACATGAAACAGTTCCCAAGCTGGGAAAAGTCTTAGCTTTTACTGTCTCACTTCCTAATGGTTTTAAGGTCCATCATTGTTTCTTCTTCTCATTAGATTCACAAGGTTTTCTTGGAAGTCTGTAACACCAGTGTTGTCCACAGTGTACTGAGGGCACATTTCTGTACATGGAAAACTGATGGGACTTTACAGTTCTGCACTGAGACATTAACATCAGATCATTACAGGGATTTATTCTCAGGTCTACCAGTGTGTGGTGAAGCAAACATCTCGTCACTGTGTCTGAAGAAGTTTCATTCAGAGGTAAGTCTATTCTTGCGTTTTGAGGAGCATACTTAGGGAACTAGGTGCTCTGTTTCAGAACTCCACACTCATAAAATTCGCCCAACAAATACCAGCTGCATTTTGGGTCAAGTTCTGTGACTCTGATGGATGTTTTCCACACTAACCCTTGGTTGTGACAGTTTATCACTATTTTCCTGTGATCAATAACTCCTCTTCTCCTGTCATGTGCCTTCACTCCTGTATCTTCCCTCTGGGTTGCCTCAGACAGGGTCTTTAAAATGGCCACAAATCAGTTCTGAGTGGTTCAGTTAATATTTCTTCTTCCTCAAATGCAAAATTCAGCTTCCTTTTCTAGACTGAGTCTGAGAAGATGTATGTTCTGGGGGAAAAAAAAATAAAAATAGCTGCAACATGAGCTGACATGATAAAGAACATCATGGAATCATTGTCAGGAATAGAATAGAAAGAATAGAATAGAAAGAATAGAATAAACCAGGTTGGAAGAGACCTTCAAGATCATCGTGTCCAACCTATCATCCAACAACACCTAATCAACTAAACCATGCAACCAAGCATCCTGTCAAGCCTTGCCCTGAACATCCCCAGCGACGGTGACCCCACCACCTCTTCAGGCAGCCCATTCCAATGGGCAATCACTCTCTCTGTGTAAAACTTCCTCCTAACCTCCAGCCTAAACCTCCCCTGACACAGCCTGAGACTGTGTCCTCTTGTTCTGGTACTGGTTGCCTGGGAGAAGAGACCAACCTCTGCCTCACTACAACCCCCCTTCAGGTAGTTGTAGAGAGCAATAAGGTCACCCCTGAGAATACAATGACTACTTTTACAAAGTCCTGGGTGCAACAGCATCATGCCATATACCAAAAGTTTATTATAACTACCCAGACCACAACTGGAACTAGAGCTCCACCTTATATGACTTTGTATCACTTTTCAAAATCCTATGAGTAACCTTCAGTATTCGTACAGTTCAGCTGAGATTTAAGATTATCTGTGTATTTTTAGAGAACTTGATGCTTCTTTTGAAAGACTATGTTTAGAATCACTTTGGGATCTTGATTTTGACGGAACTATCATTGTTTGGGACTAATTTGTTGTCCCTCATGCCAAAAATCAACATGGTATGCACAAGAATACTTTCGCTTTTTCAGACCTGTTAACTGTCACTTGTGTTCTTTATGGAATCATCATCTACCTCAGAAGAAAGATCCTTTCTGAACCAATAGCTTCACAGTCTGTCTCTCTCTGTCTCTTGTAAAGTATTTGCTAAACTGTAGATGCTAAGGAATGTAGGCTCACTGTGCTGAGCATCTGCCAGGAGCGATTTGGCATACAGTCAGGATGAGACTGCTACAGAGGCAACATCAACAGACAAAACAACTTCTGTAGTAAATGTGCAGTCCTTGCCTTATTTATATGCTGTGTATCTCTATGTGAACTTTACAAGCAATCTGACAAGCAGAAGTAGAGAGACTTTTCCGTATTGTCTGTTGTGATTTTTTTCCTCCAGCAAATCTTAGGGGATCTTCCTGCACAGTTTGTTCTAAGTACCACGCCTCTGTCTTCCTGTGCAGATAAAAGGGAAAACTTTAATGTGTTTGCCTCTAAAGACACTGTGGAGCCTTCCAGTTAAATCCAAAGGTAGTCCTTGTCTCTGGATAAGCAAAGTATAAGATGCTGTAAAGCATTTCCAGCAAGTTTACGGTGTACCCACCCTTTTGTTCAGTTTAAAAAGTCATAGAATCACAAAATTGATAAGGTTCGAAAAGACCTCAGAGATCATCAAGTCCACCTGTCACCCAACACCTCATGACTAAGCAATGGCTTCAAGTGCCACATCCAATCCCCTCTTGAACACCTTCAGGGACAAGAACTCCACCATCTCCCTGGGCAACACATTCCAATGGCCAACAGCTCCTTCTGTGAAGAACTTTCTCTTCACCTCTAGCCTAAACTTCCCCTGGTGCAGCTTGAGACTGTGTCCTCTTGTTCTGGTGCTGGTTGCCTGGGAAAAGCGACCAACCCCCACCTGGCTACAACCTCCCTTCAGGTAGTTGTGGAGAGCAATAAGGTCTCCCCTGAGCCTCTTCTTCTCCACGCTAAGCAACCTCAGCTCCCTCAGCCTCTCCATCATAGGGCTTGTGCTCAAGATCACTCCCCAGCCTTGTTGCCCTTCTCTGGACACTTTCAGAATTAGACACAGGACTCAAGGTGTGGCCGAACCAGTGCTAAGTACAGGGGCACAATGACTTCCCCTCTCCTGCTGGCAAAAAAGCACATTCAAATTCTGTGGCTGAATTCAGCTACTGAGTGTATCCTTTTCCTCACAATTAATATCAAATAGGCATTTATTCTAATATTGCTCATCATCTACAATCAAAGTCTAACTTTTCACAAACCAAAATGTTTTAGAAAATGCTTTCCTTCTGTAAACATAGTGACCATTCTCTGTGTCTTTATTTCAATATTTCTCCCACATCTGAAAAATTTCTCTTTCAGCTGATCCAAGAAAAAGGGCATATCAGTTAACATAAAATATTAAACAGAATTTCAATGTAAAAATAAAACAGTAATTACCTGACTATTGTTTCTACCCCTGGTCTGGCTAATTAACAGAGGAATATCTCTGCTATGGTACTTTCCTAGACTATAATTTTTGAATTGCCTTAAGAAGTTGACATCAGCTCTTTCCTGTGAAAGGTAAAGAGCAAAAGTAGCTAGTCATTAGAGAGGTCTGGCATCTGTTTCTTTATTCTGGAAGAAGATCTGGTATGAAAATGCAAGAAAACTACAAAAGTGTAGGTTTTGGTTGTGTTGTTTGTTTTTCTGCTGTTGTTGTTTTGAGTTTTGGTTTGGTTTTTGTGTTTTTCCTTTTTTTTAAATTAGAATAGAATAATGTTAACCAGGTTGGAATAGAGCTTTGAGATCATCAAGTCCAACCTACCATCCAACACTATCTAATCAACTAAACCATGGCACCAAGTGCCCCATCCAGTCTCTTCCTAAACACCTCCAGTGATGGTGACTCCACCACCTCCCTGGGCAGCCCATTCCAATGGGCAATCACTCTTTCTATGAAGAACTTCTTCCTAACATCTAGCCTAAGCCTCCCCTGGCACAGCTTGAGACTGTGTCCTCTTGTTCTGGTGCTGGTCCTGGGAGAAGAGACCAACCCCCACCTGGCTACAACCTCTCTTCAGGGAGTTGTAGAGAGCAATAAGGTCTGCCCTGAGCTTCCTCTTTTCCAGGCTAAGCAACCCCAGCTCCCTCAGCGTCTCCTCATAGGGCTTGCCATCTGTTTTTTGGGGGGAGGCTTTTTTGTTTCACTGTTGTTTTGTTTTTTTCCCTGCAGAGCCATTAATTTGTATCTCAGAGTGATTTAACTGAAATGGATTCTACGAGTATATCTAGGGTCCTTCCTGGAGCTGTTCTGAAGATTTACAACATTTCTTACCAACAGTTTAGACAACACATTAGAATCAAGGACAGTTGTCGAAATCTACACATTAAAATGTCAGCAAACTAAGTGCCAAATACCAAAAGGTATTGCTATATCTATCAGTCAAGACTATAATTTGACATTAAGTAAAAGTAAGACAGCATGATGCCTCACTATTCTCAAATCAACTCCTGGCCCATAACACACTTCTGAAACCCCTTCTGCACAGCCCACTTAGGCACATATGTCCTCTTCCCCCATCTGCTCAATATTTCACCACTACCTCCGATGTCTGTGTGTCTAACAGCATGATTGGATTTTCCACATTTATCATTTATTCTCCTACTCTTTTTTTTTTTTTCCCCAAATGCAGTTAGTTGTAAATTTCAAGCTCTGAAACTCTGTTTGTTATGCTTTAATGATAGCTTAGATGCTTGAGCCTATCAAAGGCAAGAACCTTCACAGATATTGGTTTGCTGGACAAGTGCCATCCATCCAAATTTCAGTCCTAAACATAACTAACAGAGGGCAGTGTTCATTCTGCTAATAAGTGGTAATGGAGTTGCATATATTTATACAAGCTCTCAAATATGCTCATAAATTACAAGAAAATACATTATTTTATTTCCTTACAGGGTTTTTTTAATGACTTAATGGGGTGAAAAAAGAGGCTAAGTATGGTCTATGAAAGCAATTGTAATAATTCCTGAAGGAACTTGAAACTAAAATCTGTATGTGCAGCTGAATCCATTTTTCTCCTCGTAAAATACACAGACACATTTCCTATTAGAGGCTTGTTCCAGAGGTTAAGGTGTATTGAATGAAAGTCCTTTTCAAAAGCAAGGTAAAGAAGTTAAGAAAAAAATATCAATAAAAAGGTAAGGACCAAAGTAATGCAAAATTTTGCTTTGACCCTGCAGACAGACCCTTAAAGAAAAGAAATGGAAATTGGCAATCCCTTTATTTATAATTCTGTGAACTAGAAAGAAAACCAACCAAACAAAAACACACCACACCCCCATGTCCCCCAAAGCCCCCCTGAACCCCCTCCCCAAAACATAACAAACTAAACACTACTCGTTCCAGGATCCATTTTAATAAGTTGTGTAGGGTGGAAGGCAGAATTGGAGCAGGGCAATACAGGATGTTATGAAATAGGGAAGTGGGCTGGAATGAAAATGCAGCCACCTAAGTGCTGCATGAGTGATGAATCTGACTTACCCCTTCACCAGTTGAAAGCATCTGTGACACTTTCAGGATAATTTCTTGCACTTGAAGGACCATTGTGGTGAGGAATGCAGTAGTAGCAAAGATGGAAAGGGCAGGTCAAAATAGTTTCCCACATCTCCTGAAATATTCACAAATTCCTGGTCATTGTGAGACTGAGAAAGAGCGAGCTGCTGTCACAGTCCTGAAGGGGGAGAAAAAGGGACTCCTGGCCTACAGCAAGCTATGCCAGAGACAGGGAAAACTGGTAGGGAAAGATAAGAGGAGAGCAGATGTTTAACACTCAGTGCTAGAGAGGAAATCTATACTGTGGCTGTTGAAATGGAGAGATCCCCTGTGAGAACCATGTCTCAGAAAGCAGTTGCCAAGTCAAATAGCCATTAAATCTCAGCAGAAACAAACATCATCACACTATGCAGTGTCTCTTTAGTAGACCCAACAGCAGTTCACACTGGGCTAGTATCAATTGTACCATACTAAGCCTGGACAAAAACACAGGTCAGAGTGACAAAAGCATGCATTTTTAATTAGGCAGTTTGAAATTAAGTAAAAAAATGTACTGGAAAAAATGAATGAAAAGGCTGGAAAGCTAGTTTGTGAATTGAACATATGCTCTTTTTTATGGGTTACAACTTAGTACTCTGTTTTGGTGTACAACACAGTCTCCACATTGCTCTGAGAAGCATTTAAATGACATTGGATCTTTATTAGTGCGATGTCTTCCAGTTTGGGATCGTGGGGATTCCAGTCCCTGCTCATTTGCTCCTGAATATCTGTGCAAGAGCATATTACATGATTTCGCAGGCCTGATTCTATCAGAAAGTTATGGAAATGAGATAAGCATAATGTTTCATTCCACAGAAGTCACTGGTTATATATTTTGTTCAGAGAGAGAAAAAAGTGCTATTCCAAGGCACACAGGTGACTCATTTCTCTCTTGTAATCAACAACCCAATATGGAGTAGTAGGAGGGCAAGCCACTACTGCATCAATTCAGTTACAAGAACAGAAAAGAGAAAGAGAAGGCTCAGGTTTTGGACTGTGCAGGCAAGTTGTAATAGCTGCTGATGCTGCTGATACTATAACATGTCTTCAAAGACTGTTAAACTCCTATGTGCGAAATACAGTATCCATTTGCAAAAATACTTCATGCTTAAAGAGCAAAACACCACCAAAACCAAACCCCAAATCTATCCTTTCCCTTCCGTAATAATCCAGAATTTTCATACTCTCTGCCTGTAAATTAAAGTTTCTACCCTGCTTCTTCTAACTAGTGCTTCCTTCTAATCAGTTGTAGGGAAGGAGAAGGTAGAATCCTTACTGATAACAGTTCTGAACTGCTATTGCAGACAATCCCTTTTTTTTTTCCTGACTGGCTAATAAGTGGAGGCATTAATGTCCCTTTCTCAAGCAGGAAACAGGAAGGTGACAAAGGATACTTCTTGAAATGCCATGATTGTAACACTGGACCATCATAAGAGATGGCTTGGTGTAGGCCATTTATTCTTGCTAATTTCTGATAAGCTGTCACAGACAAAGTTGTATAAGAAGATCCAGGGTTGAGAAACCAACCAGATCTTGCTGTGACTGGCTTCAGAAGTAGGAATCAGAATGACTAATAGCTCTGTGATTGACAGATTTGAGAAAAATTGTCCTAGGGGTAAGAGACAAATGGAATTGGAGAAGTGTTAATGATAAAATAATAGAGAAATTATAGTTCCTTTGAGATAGGAACAAGGAACTGACGAATTGCTGAAGAAGGACAGGAAGGGGCTGACAGACCTTGGAGAAAAGAGACATAATACGGAATTTATAGATATCCTTTGGGTGCATATTATGCTAAGGGCAAACCATGTATTGCTGATTGAGGCTACACGTATTTTAAGGAGCCAATACATTACTTGGTTTGAATATAAAGGACATATTCTGGGGGAAAAAAAGATTGCATGAATAGCATATAATATAAAAGTAACTGTAATTGGGGTAGATGCATGACTAAGGGCAAAGTGAGAACAAGCACTGAAAATGCCAAGGCCCAGAGCCAACAAAATATTTATGCTTTCAACTTACGACTGCTAACATTGGATGGTAAAAGCTCTCACAGCAGGTAAGATCATAAATCATTTGTTGATTCTAAGCCTAAGGCTGTTACATGCAATCCAGTGATTTAAAAAGTAAGGTTTACCAAACATATTTGCAAATTTTCAAAATGTAGTTATTAGTATCAAAGAATGAGATAACAGTGTTCAGCCTGGAGAAGTGGGGGCTTTGAAAAGAGCTAACAGCAGTCCTCCCTTACCTATAGGGAAGCTAATGAAGAAGATGGAGCCAGGCTCTTCACAGCTGTGCAAGGTGGAAGGACAAGAAAGAGTGGGCATAAATTGAAACAAGAAAGGTTCAGGATGGATATCAGGAAAAGCTTTCTCATGATAGGACAGCCAAGTGGAGAAACAGGTTGTTGCACATCTATCCCTGGAAGTCTTTGAGATTCAACTAGCTAAAGTCCTGAGTAACCTGGTCTGGCACTAGAACTGACCCTAGCTTGAGCAGAAGATTGGACTAAATGGCTTCCTGAGAGCTCTTCCAAACTCAGTTATCATATGATCTTATGATTCCTGGAAAAGATTTTCACCACTTCAGTGTGTAATCGCTGCCTTCTTTTACCTGGGAACAATGATAATTATATGTATTTTATATATATATCCTGATGATATGTTGTTATGTGTATCTGCCCCTGCTTAGGTCTGTGCTTTCATGACGTGTCCTGTTTAATAATCTTTAGAATGGAATGGAATGGAATGGAATGGAATGGAATGGAATGGAATGGAATAGAATAGAATAGAATAGAATAGAATAGAATAGAATAGAATTAACCAGGTTGGAAAAGACCTTTGCAATCATCAAGTCCAACTTATCATCCATTTAGGATATGAAGAGACATAAAAGAGAGAGAAAAACTATGACATATTTTTCAGTAAACCTGTATTGCCTTTAGTGCAATAACAACAGAAGTAAAGAAAGTTCAGAATGATTAAAAAGTTAATAATGATATAGAATGAAGCTCCAAATTTATAAAATGTTCCACATTCATGTGAAGAACACAGATGACTGCAGAATTAAATTGGCATGTATTGCAGTATTACTAATGTCAATGACTAAGTAATCTCTTACCAAAATAGTAAGCCTCTAAGATGCTGAAGATCAAAGTTTCCTGAAGAACCCTAGGCTAGTAAGCAAGAATTTTCTGGACTATTTTCCCGCACACAGCTTCTAAATCCATCTAACCTGCACATTTAAAGAGCCAATATGATGTCTGCAAGTTGACAACTTGGAGTTTATGTGGTATGAGTTAAAAAAAAAATGTGGAAAAGAGGAATAATGTCAATGATTGTGTCATGTCACCATGAGCAACAGCTGGTCATGAATAAAACATAGGATCATAGAATCAATTAGGTTGGAAAAGACCTCAGAGATCATCAAGTCCAACCTGTCACCCAACACCTCCTGACTAACTAAGCAATGGCTTCAAGTGCCACATCCAATCCCCTCTTGAACACCTCCAGGGATGGGGACTTCACCACCTCCCTGGGCAGCACATTCCAATGACCAACAACTCATTCTGTGAAGAACTTTCTCTTCACTTTGAGCCTAAATTTCCCCTGTTGCAGCTTGAGACTGTGTCCTCTTATTCTGGTGCTGGTTGCCTGGGAGAAGAGACCAACCCCCTTCTGGCTACAACCTCCCTTCAGGTAGTTGTAGACAGCAATAAGGTCTCCCCTGAGCCTCCTCTTCTCCAGAAAGAGAACCCCAGCTCCCTCAGCCTCTCCTCGTAGGACTTGTGCTCAAGGCCTCTCCCCAGCCTCATTGCCCTTCTCTGGACACATTCAAGTGTCTCAATATCCTTCTGAAATTGCCCAGAACTGGACACAGTACTCAAGGTGTGGCTCAACCAGTGCTGAGTACAGGGCCAGAATGACTTCCCTGCTCCACACTATTTCTGATGCAGGCCAGGATGCCATTGGCCTTCTTGGCCACCTGGCAAGAACATAAGTGTTTCATATGCATAATAATGGAAAACCAGATTTATTTATTTATTTTAACAAAGAGTGGGTATTACTTATGTTGTGTCATATACTATGGAAATGCTTGAATACCTGCATTATAAAAATACTCTCTCATTTTTTCCTAATTATTTACTTTTTTTTTTTTAGACACAAACTTCTTTCTTTGTCCTCATATACTTCAGTATTAAATACTTCAGCTGTAATTTATATCACTAATATCATCATTAATGAATTGTCATGTCATGTCCTGGATTCTAGGCCGAACAGATATTGGTCAGTGGAGATGTAGGCAAAAATAAAGGTATTGCCTTCAAATATTGATTGTCAAATATTTGGTCATTAGCAAAAATATTTGAGAGAGGTTGCTGAGCAGGGTGTTGGGCGCTATAGATGGAAAACCTCACAATAATGAACCAGACATCTACTCTTCTTCTGTGCAATTTCTAAAGCAAATCAACACCAGATCCTCCTCCTGATCAGTCTTGTATAAAAAACCCCACCAAACCCTCACTAAAAACCAAGAGAACAAAAACACCACCAACAAAAAAATCATTAACACATAAAATCACTGAAGAAAAAGTTTAAAAATACCAGTGACAAAGGTAGGCTTTAACAAAGTTGACAGATGGACAGTGAAATACCTATGAATGTTTCTAGAGTACACAGAATATTTGTTACAAAATCAAGGAATCTGAATTTCAAATCCAGTGGGTTGCCCAAGCAACCAGCCCTCTATAGCTAAACAAGAGAAATCTACAAATCTAGGAGTCTATGAAAAATAACATTATCTGGTATCATCACATGAAGTTTTTTCCTCTATTTCCTAGTGAAAAAGTGATAAAAGAAAACAAACAAACAAAACAAACCAAACCCCAAACACAAAATTCAACTAAGGCATTTTAGAGCCCTTAATTCTGAATCTGAACCAGCTATCCTGAAGAGTAGTAGAGAAATGAACTACAATTATAGAATCATAGAATCAATAAGGTTGGAAAAGACCTCAGAGATCATCAAGTCCAACCTGTCAGCCAACACCTCATGACTACTAAACCATGGCACCAAGTGCCACGTCCAATCCCCTCTTGAACACCTCCGGGGATGGTGACTCCACCACCTCCCTGGGCAGCACATTCCAATGCCTAACAACTCTCTCAGTGAAGAACTTTCTCCTCACCTCGAGTCTAAGCTTCCCCTGTTGCAGCTTGAGACTGTGTCCTCTTGTTCTGGTGCTGGTTGCCTGGGAGAAGAGACCAACCCCCTCCTGGCTACAACCACCCTTCAGGTAGTTTTAGACAGCAATAAGGTCTCCCCTGAGCCTCCTCTTCTCCAGGCTAAACAAGGACCAAGTATGTGGAACAGTTCTGGTTCTGACTCTTCTAACTTGTTTACCTTCTTCTACTTCACTACTGTCAGTGTTTGTTACTCTCAAAATCTCTATGGGTAAAGAGAAGGCATGTTTTAAATGGATATAAACCCAGGAACATATTGTTTGTATAACAGAAATCTTAACAGAGTAATCATTTTTAGTGCAGATTTAAGTGTTAATAGAAAAAAAATACATAATAATAACGAAATTAAGATTGCTGGATATGGACTTTGTTTCTATCCTTTTTTCTGGTGTTATGCTCGCTTTTGCCCTGCTTCATGAGGTCTTAGGCTCAGTGTTTTATTTCTTGGAGGATGTGTGGGGGAGTTGTTATGGTGACTTGTCATCATCTGGAGTCCTTCACTGGAAGGAATATGATGTTTACACTGACGGCTTCTTCCTCACTCTAGGGTTCACTTAGGGTCATTTTTATGTTTGCTAACTCACTTTAACATCTCTGATGGTTTTTTCTGGTCTGCAACTATATTCAAATTTGCTGTATGTGATACTGTATGCTGTATGTGATACTGTATGCTGTATGTATGTGATCCCTATTTATAAGTAGGGATTGCTTCTTTTTGTTTTTTTTCCCATCCCTAAACTCAGTTTTGCCCAAATCTGAGTTTCTGTAAGTGACCAGCAGGACAGGCTACTACAACGTGTCTAAAATGGGGGGAAAAAAAAAGAAATTATTGTGCAACATTTCAGAGCTTTTATACTGTGATTGTAAAATATCTGGGAGGTTTGCCAGACTCCATCAAAAGAAGAACACAGCATTTTCTCATCACTAATAACATGACCCCAAGTCACTTGAAGATTGTAAGGTCAATTTCCCTCTTAAACAGAAAAAAAAAAAAAAAAAGAAAAGAAAATAGGAGAACAGATGTGGGGAGCTGCTTCTGTATTTATAAATTGCATGACAGCTGGGTTAGGCTATATGATCCCCAGTTTCTGTGCATTTAAGGTGTTCTTATTGAATCATTCATACTAATCAGATAAAAGTGTTAAAGTGCATTCTTAAGGTATTATGCAACAGAGATGATGTGGCCAGTTTCCTAGGGTGCATTTAAAGTGGAACATTTTTCTTCATTAAATATGTTCAGATAAGTTTACCAAGTGGAATGCAGATTTCAAGGAGAACTCTCTGAGTTGGAAGCATCACCTCTGAATTGACACAGAAGGCAAGCATGGAATGATAAAGTTAGTACATTTTAAATAAAAACTGTAAATTGCTCAAAGTGTCAATTAAAATTACCTTCTACTGGACATTTGTTTATTTTGTGGGTTTGGGGTTGCTTGTGGTGTGGTTTTTTTCAGTTTAGTGTTACTGTGTAACTGACACCTTGATAATATTCATTGCATTATTTTAGCAGCATATAACTCTAGAAATGGGAATTTTTACATATACAGAAATTCTTACTCCGTCTTATTTCGTATATTACACTGTTTTCTCAGATCAGTTCATGATACTGACTCATCATGTCTATGTGCTGAAGCATGATTTGCACAGGGTACACTCCACTATTTTTGGCTACTATTTCTTTACATTAAAATGCCAACCATCTGTTTATGGAAGACAGCATCTAGGCACCTCTTTCCTTTAAATCCCAGCATTATATTTGTAATCCCTTATTGGGAGAAGCATTTAAATCACACTCCATCTCTTTATACTGTGTGATTCATTTCATCTAACCTATGTTATTGACATTAGACATTAACCTACTGAGTCTTGACCTACGAGAAGCAAAAGGAACCTCATGAGTGTAGTTTATTTGAAGCATCTTAAATATCTATCACAGAATAAGACAAATCTTTGATGATGCTTTCTGTCTTGACATAAGGAGAGTCTAGGTGAATAGTTAGACTTAAAAGATTAACTTCTAACACTTACATTGAAGTACTGAGCAAGAGCTTAGAAGAGAAGTCTCAATTAACCAAGACTGAGAGCTAAACCCTTTTCTAATCTTCAACAAGCACAGCCAAGCATTTGCTCCAAAGTTGTTTCTTCAACCTGCACTATGAATATATCAATTATTTCAGAGAGGTATTTTGACAAATAAGGTAAAATACTTTTAATATTTACCAAACAGCAAGGGACAGAGAGTTAGGTGGCTGTTCAGAAAGGGTAAAGAGAAAAATAAGGGCAGTACAATGAATCCGTTTTAGCATACAGTATTCTTTTCCCTCTGAATTTTAGAAAAACTGGCAAGATAAGTTAAAGCAGCCCTCAGGCAGCTTAAACTTGTGCAATCAGCCTTTACACAGCAGATTGTCCTAAGTCTCTCCAGCCTTGGCAATTCTACAAGGGTCACATTTATGTGTGGATGACCTGCTTCCGAATGAAGACTGAAATGCCTGGAATTTAGACTAGAAAAAAATACCTACACTTGTTTTACACTACTCTGCACAATATAGTACTCATCTTTTGTAAGGTGCATTTTAATAATGAGTTGTTGTTTATTATGGTCAGTGCAAGGAAATGACTCTCATGCCACAGACATCAAAGTGCCCAGGTGCAGCACCATGAGCACAGAACCCCTGAGCTGACCAAGGGTCAGAGCTTTGCTCCCTTACTCCATCTCAGTAGCTACAGCCTCTGTGGGTGATTGAGAGCAATGAGACTTCCTTGGGTGCCTTGCTAAGACCAGCAGTGGCATTTCCTCCTACTGCAGCCCTGTCAGCCTCCCAGCTGTGCTACGTCAGCTTTACATTCCTTTCAGGGCCTCTGGGTACTGCAGTAAATATTGAGCATTAAGGGATATAACATGCTGCAAAGTCTAACAGTGTTCATGCGTCACTAATTACCATAATGAGCAACTCGCAACACATCAGCCAAGATGAATTTGCATTGATTGTTTTTTTCTTGTTCTCCAGTTAGAATAGGAAGAATTCCCATGACTCTGCACTTAACCTTGAGGGC
Organism: Dryobates pubescens; assembly: GCF_014839835.1. NCBI lineage: Eukaryota > Metazoa > Chordata > Aves > Piciformes > Picidae > Dryobates > Dryobates pubescens. Next base: position 36,325,013 of record NC_071618.1, on the reverse strand, counting down.
TTCTGCTGCTGCTTTTGTGTGTAGATATTCTTTAAAGATGCACATAAGATGGATGAATAAACAGAGATTTAAACTCAGAAATGTCTCCTAATAGGCCTTCCTACTGAATGTATACATAAATTGTGGTTGTGACTACCAGAGAAAGAAATGTTGAAATTTCATCTGATCTCAGTTGGCAGAGGCACACTGAAGAGCAGCTGCTGTTTTCACACTCTGCCCCTAATTCACTGTAAGGCCTTGCTGCATCTTAGCTATTGATTTTAGACACTTCTGTTGTTGGCTACAAATACTGACTCACGAAGCCTGGATCCTGCTCCACTAATACAGGGTTAATATTAAAATTACCTGAAGATTAAATGTTCCTGAAGTACTACTATTAGCTAGAAAAAAATCTAAACAACAGGGTGTTTTGTTGAAATCTGTCTCCTGTGCTGAACCTGCATTTACTGAAGACAAAGCAACAAAGAAGGTTTCCAGAGCATGAGACATTATACTGAAAGGACTCCCAGGTCATTGATTCCTATCCTCTGCTCTAACAAGCATTTCCTACATCCTATAATCCCATTCAAAAATGTATTAACCTCCACTTTAAAGCCACTTAAGTTGTTTCCCTCTGTTATTCTTATTGGAAGGCAGTTCCAGACAGGTGGAAGGTGGCTAGACAGTTGTATTGATCTCTAAATTCCCTGGAAATTCTATTTATAAAATGTTAAGTATTTTGCTAAGGATTTCCAAGTGGGTGTTTCTGATTGCTCAATACATAACAATTGTTCTGCTAATAACAATCCTCCATGTGTTTCATTTACAATGATCCATTTTATTTTCCTTGTAACAACGGCTTATTGCCATTTCATGTAGCTGCTACATGCACTTTATGATTGTTCCCTTGTATTTTAAAGATAATTGACTCTGTCCTTTGAAATGCCAAGCACCTTATCTGTGATTCCAGTGAAAGAGTCTTAAGCAATACCCAAAGGTAAGCACTGTATCCAAGGACCTTGTTTCAGGTAGGCATGATTCTTTTTTTAGTCACGTATTTATTTGAAGTGCTCTGTCCCTGTGCATAGATCTGATTAATACAAAGTATTCAGTGCAGCATTTCTAAGATCATCATGTGTATGGTTCTACCCTACTTGAAAAATTATACTTTTAAAAGTTTTACCTGTAACTGTGAAGGCCACATTCTGTTTTCAGTTATCTGAGTTTAAATCTGAATTAAAATGTGAAAAATACACTACTCTGGAATTCATTTCTGTTTAAAGAGAAGTAAAATGTAGCTTGAACATAAGAGGGGAAATGAAATATCATGTATAACAGCAGTGTGTTCATCTCCTATCATGACACTTCCTGTTGTGACTCATTTGAATTTGCTCATCAGCTCTGAAGTGTAGTTACAGTGACAACAGAGAGCTTCATTGCAGCATTCCTATGAAAGCAGGTTCTTACTGTCCTGTTGCATCTTTGCTTTAAGACTCAAAATGGAGACAGCATTTGGTCTGGCCTCATGTTTGAAGGAAGCAATACTCTTAGGCACATAACACTTTTTTAAGAGAAAATGAAAATCAAGAATGCTATTTGGAACAAAAAAAAACTCCACCCAAACCTACATATCAGACTTGTGTGGGTACATTCTGCATCTCAGTGGTGTATAGAATACCTGATGATTTTCACTATTCCCTCTCTGTATCTGTCTCTGACACTGCTACCATGATGCATTATTCGGGGAAAACCTGACTCCTTTGAAGTTAATGGAAAAAAGCCTTCCCACTTTAATGTGAGTTATTATATTTCAGTAAGGTTGCATGGATTGAATCTTTGAGCTACCACCAAGTGCTGTCCCTTGACTCAAAAAGGACTCTGCAAACATGCAGATATCCGTGTTATTATATCCTGCTGAAGGATATGAACATTTTACTTTAAAAACAGACTTAAAAAAAATAACAGCTGGTAATATATCACATTGGATTGCCGTCAGATCATTCACATAGTACAAATTAATAGTTGTACCAAGGAACACCTTTGGATCTTTGCATGAAAGATGATGTGTTTAAATGCAAAGTATTAAAATTCATCTCTGCATGGAAGTTTTTGAAGGAAAAAAAAAAAAGGTGAGCAATTCCATTTAATTAGCCAACTAACAAAGAAATTAAACATGCTTAACAACCTCTCAATGGAAACCAATATTATGCTTAGATTACAGTCAAGATAATAGTATTAGTAGAATGACTGACTCACATTAATAATGACTGGAAATCTGATTACCACAAAGGATCATGCTGCTTTCATACACTTCACGTACCTTTCCTTTTATCTTCTTATTACAGCGTCACATTCCTCCCTCTCTGCAGAAGGTATACAGGATTCTCAGTTTCCAGTGCCTTAAAACTGCTGCTTTGATATTATAATGTACATCTTGTGAGTGATGGGCCTCAAATTAGTTTTATTGTTTCAAAGAAGGAACTACATACAAGGACAACTGTTTTTAATAATATTATTTACAAGGTGCTAAAGTGTAATTTGTTACTTGTCAAAACAGTGTGAATTATGTTCTCATTTCATGTTAAATATAATTAGCTAATACTTTCCAAAGGATATGCAAGCAGAAGAGGTGTCATCATTTTGTTCATTTGCTCCATCCCTCAGAATGCAAAAGTTGAAGCGGTATCTCCAGTAGGCTCAAAAGAAATCCATTATAAAGAAGTTCCATTTCCTCAGCTTCAAGGGTGTTTATGTTCTGTGTATGTACATATCCATAAAGATCTTTTAAATGAAAGAATTGTGAATTAGATTGCATTCAATTTAAAAAAAAAAAATATGTAAAAAGGCATTTTTATGTTTATATTGTAAAATACAGTTTGTTGGTTTATTATTTTCCCCCAAACAATTTAGGCATGACACATTATAAATACATTTTTTCTTGGCTAACTAAACGGTTTACAGCTTATTTAGTTAGAACATTGACATACATTATATTTATGCCCTTGCTTTATCTTCAGGGACTCCACAGGCTTATAGTACAAATAAGCCCTACCTCAAAGAGTTTAAAATAAAATGACAGGATGAGAAAGATAGGCGAAATAAAAAGTAGAAAGAGAAGGATAAGAGGACAAGTTGATGACATGCACCATTTTCTAGTACAGAAAAGTTGAGGGCGCAACTTGTATCATCAAATCAGGCTACATCTACGCTTCTAACCTCAACCACCCCAGGGAGGGATGCTTGGCAATCAGCCTCAGAAGCAGTCTCCTCTAGGGTAGATTAACTGTATTTGCTTGAGCAGTTCTTGGCTTTAGATCCTTTCAGGGCCCTGTATAGTTTATACAAGGGTCCATTTGTAAATATATATGTGTATATAAAAATGTATATATATTTGTTAATCTCTGTATGTGTCTGTGTATGTATGTGTGTATATGTATTTATTGATTAGAGGATTGAGAAAAGCACTTTGAAATCATAAGACAATTGTGCTGGAGCACACCTGAAAGTTTTTTTTAGATCATGACAATGTGGCCATATGTCACATATCTGAGGGGGTGAGTAAGGACACAGGGGAGTTTAGGAAGGTCCCCAGCCTGGTAGATAATCTAGATGATTTAGTGTGAGATGTCCCTGCCCATGACAGGGGTTGGAACTGGATGATCTTTGAGGTCCCTTCCAACCCTGACAATTCGGTGTGATTCTGTGTAATAATAATGAAGGACTGCTCAGTGCTGGGGGAGAAAAAAACCTCTCTATGATGCCTATTGAAAGCATTTGTTGAATTGTGCAATCCACTGAACCATGCTGGATTTTAATTTAGGAGGGAAGTGTTGGGGTCAGAAGAAAATGAACAATCTAACAATTATAAACCATGGACAGTCAGTACACAAAGACCAAAACTGAGCTGGAAAGAGAAATTGCTTGATACCCAAATAGCACTAATGAGCCCCAAGAAACCCACTGAAATCAGGCATTTCTGTAAGGGTCTACCAATAATTTATACACTAAATATTACAAATAAAATGCCTCTTTAAAAAATGTGCATAACTCATCTCACCTAGACTAAAATGTCTAATAATCTTTAAATCTATATGTTGTATTTTTATAACCTTAAAACCTGATTTAACAAGTGGCAGGACTTGAGGAAATGGTTTCAGGCTGTGCCAGTGGAGGTTCAGGCTGGATGCTAGGAAATCCTCCTTCACAGAGAGGGATTATCAACCACTGGAATGGTCTGCCTGGGGCAGTGGTGGAGTCACCCTCCCTGGAGGTGTTTAAGCAGCATGTGGACTTGGCACTCAGGGACATGGTTTAGTATTGACCCTTCAGTGCTGGGTAGAAGGTTGGACTGGATGATCTTTGAGGTGTCTTCCAGCCAGATGTTTTCCATGATTCTGTATATGCCTTTCAGATTACAGAGCACATGTAGATGCAAAACAAGAAAGGGAAGCCACCACATCAGCTGCCTAGATATGGTCAATATATAGCCATGATTACAAGAATCATGGAGGAAGGAAATGAGACAAGGGGAAACCTTATACTGCGCTTTAAAGGTCAGAGCATAGACCTGACAGGCAATAATTATAAAACCCAATCTTGTTTATTTATGAACATTAGATCTCAATGGGCTGAGTGCTGAAGCAATCTATGGAAAAGAAGCTAAAAGCCAATCTTGCCTTCAAAGTGCCTAGGATGACAAAAATAAGAATGCATATGCAGGTTTCTTGTCCCTTACTTCTTTCCTGATCCCATGGTGCTTCTATTCTTGAGCATAAATATACAATCAGCTTAAGGCAAGGCATTCACAGATTCACAGATTGCATTGGGTCAGAAGGGGCCCTCAAAGGCCATCTTGTCTAATCCTCTTGCAGTGAGCAGGAACACCTCCAACTAGATCAGGCTGTCCAGGGCCACATCAACTCTGATCTCCAGTGCCTCCAGGGACAGGCATCAACCATATCCCTGGGCAACCTATTCCTGTATTTTACCACTCTCATTGTAAAGAACTTCTTCCTTATGTCTAACCTAAATCTACCCTGCTCCAGTTTAAAACCATTGTTCCTTGTCCTGTTGCTACAAGCCCTTCTAAATAATCCTTCCCCAGCCTAATAATAATAATAATAATAATAATAATAGTAACAATAATAATAATAATAATAAAAGGTTGGAAGAAACCTTCAAGATCATCGTGTCCAACCCCTCAACCAATCCAACCCACCTAAACAACTAAGCCATGGCAGCAAGCAGCCCATCAAGTCTCCTCCTGAACACCCCCAATGATGGTGACTCCACCACCTCCCCGGGCAGCCCATTCCAATGGGCAATCACTCCCTCTGTATAGAACTTCTTCCTAACATCCAACCTAAACCTCCCCTGGCACAGTCTGAGACTGTGTCCTCTTGTTCTGGTACTGGCTGCCTGGGAGAAGAGACCAACAGCCACCTGTCTACAACCTCCCTTCAGGTAGTTGTAGAGAGCAATAAGGTCACCCCTGAGTCTTCTCCTTTCCAGGCTAAATCTACACTGCTCCAGTTTAAAACCATTGCTCCTTGTCCTGTTGCTACAAGCCCTTCTAAATAATCCTTCCCCAGCCTTCCCGTAGGTCCCCTTCAGATATTGAGGTGTCCCCCGAGCCTTCTCTTCTCCAGGCTGAACAGTGCCAATTCTTTCAGCCTGTCTTCACAGAAGAGGTGCTCCAGCCCTCTGATCATATTTGTGGCGTTGCTAAGACTGAATTTGGATTACTGAGTCCAGGTTTGGACTCCCCAGTACGAGGCTGAAGTGCATGTTGTGGAGTGCATGCAGTGAGTCCACTGAGGTGGTTGGGGACTAGAGACAATGGCCTGTGCAGGTAGGCTGTGGGAGCTTGGATACTTCAGTGTCAAGATCAGAAGACAAAGTGAGGATTTTGTTGAGGCCTTCATATGTGCAAATGGAGCATATGAAGAAGACAGAGCCTGATTTTTCTCAGGAGTCTGCTGCAAAAAGACTAGGGACCAAAGTCACTAGTTGCAACAAGGAAAATTCTGTCTACATAGAAGGAAAAATAAAATCACCATGAGAGTCATTAAACACTGGAACCAGTTGCCTAGAGTGGTTGTAGGTAACCTTGGAGATACTGAAAACTTACCTAGACAAGTCCCTGACTGACCTGCTGCTTAATTTTCCCTGAACAGAGGTTGTGCTAGATGATCTCGAGAGCTCTCTTTCAAGCTTCTGTTCAGGGATTCACTGCAACATACCACGGCAGAACATACCACCCAGAACTGTGTCCAGTTCTGGGCCCCTCAGTTTAGGAAGGATGTTGACTTGCTGGAACGAGTCCAGAGAAGAGCAACAAAGTTGGTGAGGGGTTTGGAACATAAGCCCTACGAGGAGAGGCTGAGGGAGCTGGGGTTGCTTAGCCTGGAGAAGAGGAGACTCAGGGGTGACCTTATTACTCTCTACAACTACCTGAAGGGAGGTTGTGGACAGACGGATGTTGGTCTCTTCTCCCAGGCAAGCAGTACCAGAACAAGAGGACACAGTCTCAGGCTGCGCCAGGGGAGATTCAGGCTGGATGTTAGAAAAAAGTTCTATACAGAAAGAGTGATTGCCCATTGGAATGGGCTGCCTGGGGAGGTGGTGGAGTCGCCATCACTGGAGGTTTTTAGGAGAAGACTTGACGGGGTACTTGGTGCTGTGGGTTAGTTGCTTGGGCGGTGTTGGATTGGTGATGGGTTGGACGCGATGATCTTGAAGGTCTCTTCCAACCTGGTTTATTCTATGTATTCTATGTATTCTATGATAGGCACTTGGTGCCATGGTCTAGTCATGAGGTCTGTGGTGACAGGTTGGACTCGATGATCTTTGTGGTCTCTTCCAACCTTTGTGATACTGTGATACTGTGATACTTCAGCAGGTCTAGGTCTTGCTTGCACTGGGGGCCCCAGAGCTGGACACAGTACTCCAGGGGATCTCTAAATTCATCACTTAGGTGCTTTTGTTCTGAGATGCAATGTCAGAGGTCTCCTAAACTAACAAGACAGAAGACTTGCTTCTTGGAAAAGTGATTTAACCATTAGGATATGGTACAAAAGCATCTACATCTGTGACTGCTGTGATCTGAACTTTGCCAGACTAAATATTAGCTACGAGTCTTGGGCAGAAAGGATATGCTATCTGTGATGGTAAATCTTGGCATGTGTAGTGACAAGATATTAAATTGGAAAAAAAATAGATCTCAAATTGAGAAATTTCAGTGCCTGTCATCCTGCCATTTCCTGAGACTGAAACATCACAGTTCTACCCCGGTTATTCTCTAGATTCCTGAATACCTTTAAAGATATTACTTTCAGTTGCTTTGTGCCTCAGTTTTCTGGGGGTTTTGTGGTTTTGTTTTTGTTTTTTTTTTTCTCTTTCAATAATAGTCATTCCCTGGAAAAATAAAGGAATTCATATTTGTAAACTCCATGTATTACAGACCAAACAAGAACCTAGGGGAAAAAAATTAAAATCTGAATGAAATTATATTTACCATATTCCTTTCTCACCATTTATGAAAGCAGAGTTTATAATAAGAACAAGCAAACAGAGCTTTCTGTAAAATCACTTACTGCCTAAAATAATGAGGAAGTTTTTCGATCATACTAAACATATTACTGAAATAATTAGACTACACTAGACTAGACTAGACTAGACTAGACTAGACCAGGTTGGAAGAGACCCTCAAGATCATCATGTCAAACCCATCATCCAACACCATCTAATCAACTAAACCATGCAACCAAGCACCCCATCAAGTCTCCTCCTAAACACCTCCAATAATGGTGACTCCACCACCTCCCCGGGCAGCCCATTCCAATGGCAAATCACTCTCTCTGTGTAGAATTTCTTCCTAATATCCAGTCTGAACCTCCCCTGGTGCAGCTTGAGACTGTGTCCTCTTGTTCTGGTGCTGGCTGCCTGGGAGAAGAGACCAAGCCCCACCTGGCTACAACCTCCCTTCAGGTAGTTGTAGGGAGCAAGAAGGTCTCCCCTGAGCCTCCTCTTCTGCAGGCTAATCAACTCCAGCTCCCTCAGCCTCTCCTCATAGGGCTTGTGTTCCAAACCCCTCACCAACTTTGTTGCCCTTCTCTGGACACATTCCAGTAAGTCAATATCTTTCCTAAACTGAGGGGCCCAGAATTCTGGCAAGAGACATTTTCTATTTGTTACATGTTAGGGAGCACAGTCAGCTCAGTCAGTGGAGCATGAGACTCTTACTCTCAGGGTTGTGGGTTCAAGCCTGCAGTGGACAGGCAGCAGTGTAAATTTTACACAGGTAGAGTGACTGCCCATTGGAATGGGCTGCCCAAGAAGGTGGTGGAGTCGCCATCACTGGAGGTGTTCAGGAGGAGACTTGACAGGGTGCTTGGTTGCATGGTTTAGTTGATTAGGTGGTGTTGGATGATAGGTTGGACATGATGATCTTGAGGGTCTCTTCCAACCTGGTCTAGTCTAGTCTAGTCTAGTCTATTCTACATGAAATATTGTGTGTTCAAGTTGCACATCAGGGCTTGCAGTGCTGTTGCACGTAACTTTTCAGAACCATTCTGTCTAACATTTTAATCTACTTTTGTTAATCCTTTGCTGCAAGTCTATCTGTTTTCTTCTAATTCTCTCATCAATTTTTTGTGGGTCTAGTTTCATTCCAAGTAAGTTCATTGTGTTTGAAGATACATATGTTAATACTTGTTTAAAATACACTGGAGAGATTCAGACCTGCACAATTGTTCAGTATACGATGCACTGTGAAAATGAATCATAGAATCATACAATTGCTTTATTTGGAAAAGAGCTTTAAGATCAAGTTCAACTGTTAACCTAGCACTGCCAAGCCTGCCACTAAACCATGGCCATAAGCACCACATCTATATGTCTTTCAGATATCTCCAGGGATGGCAACTCAACTACTTCCCTGGGCAGCCTGTTACAGTGATTTCCAGCCCTTTCTGTGGAAAAAGAAAATTCCCCAATATCCAATCTAAACCTCACTTGGTGCCATGTAAGTCCATTTCCTCTCATCCTACAGTTTTTACATAGGAGAAGAGACCAACCCTCCCCTCAGTACAACCTCCTTTAATGTAGTTGGAGAGAGTGATAAGGTCTCTTCTTAGCCTTCTTTTCTCCAGGATAAGCAATCCATTTGCCTCAGATGTTCCTCTTAAGTCTTGTGATCCAGATCTCTCACCATCTTTGTTGCCCTTTTCTGGATGTGCTCCAGCATCTCAATGCCCTTTTAGTAGTGAGTGGCTCAAAACTGAACATAGTATTTGCAATGTGGCCTCACCAGTGCCAAGTACATAGGACAATCACTTCCCTAGTCCTGCTGGCCACACTACTTCTGACACAGGCAAGGATGCTGTTGGCCTTCTTGGCTAGCTGGACACACTGTTGGCTCATGTTCAACCTGCTGTTAGCCAACACCTCCAGGTCCTTTTTCTGCTAGGCAACTTTCCAGCCACTCTCCCCCATGCAGGCTGCAGCATTGCATGGGGTTATGGCTCAAGAGCAGGACTTGGCACTTGGCTTTGTTGAACGTCATACTGTTGGCCTTCACCAGATCCCTCCAAATAGCCTTTCTGTCCTCAAGAAGATCAATACTCCTGCCCTACTAGGTGTTGTCTGCAAACATGCTGAGGGCCATTCAATACCCTCATCTAGATAATAGAAATAGATATTAAAGAGAACTAGACCCAGTACTGAGCTCTGGTGGTCATCACTTGAGACAGTCCACCAATTAGATTTGAAGACAGGGAGAAGACTAGATAATTGATAAAATAGATTCCAAATGGAAAATCTCAAATTACTGTTAAAGGATACCAAACATGTCTACCAATTAAAAAAAAAAAAAAAGGAAGAAAACTTTTCTGGTTTCACATAGTCTGTATATACTAACTCATAGTGATACTCTGGAGGGAAAATTAGAATAGAATAGAGTAGAGTAGAGTAGAGTAGAGTAGAGTAGAGTAGAATAGAATAGAATAGAATAGAATAGAATAGAATAGAATAGAATAGAATAGAATAGAATAGAATAGAATTAACCAGGTTGGAAAAGGCCTTCGAGATCATTGAGTCCAACCTATCACCCAACACTATCTAATCAACTAAACCATGGCACCAAGCACCCCATCCAGTCTCTTCCTAAACACCTCCAGTGACAGTGACTCCACCACCTCCCTGGGCAGCACATTCCAATAGCAAATCACTCTTTCTGTGAAGAACTTCTTCCTAACATCCAGCCTAAGCCTCCCCTGTTGCAGCTTGAGACTGTGTCCTCTTGTTCTGGTGCTGGTTGCCTGGGAGAAGAGACCAATCCCCACCTGGCTGCAACCTCCCTTCAGATAGTTGTAGACAGCAAGAAGGTCTCCCCTGAGTCTCCTCTTCTCCAGGCTATGTAATCCCAGCTCCCTCAGCCTCTCCTCATAGGGCTTGTGCTCAAAACCCCTCACCAGCTTTGTTGCCCTTCTCTGGACACCTTCCAGCAGCTCAACATCTTTCCTAAACTGAGGGGCCCAGAACTGGACACAGGATTCAAGGTGTGGCCAAACCAGTGCTGAGTACAGGGGCAGAATGACTTCCCTGCTCCTGCTGGCCACACTATGTCTGATGCAGGCCAGGATGCCACTGGCCCTCTTGGCCACCTGGGCACACTGCTGGCTCATGTTCAGCCTACTGTCAAACACTACCCCCAGGTCTCTTTTTGCCTGGCCCCTCTCCGGCCACTCTGATCCCAGCCTGTAGCACTGCATGGGGTTGTTGTGGCCAATGTGTAGAACCTGGCACTTAGATGTGTTAAATCTCATGCTGTTGGACTCTGCCCATCTGTCCAGCCTGTCAAGGTCCCTCTGCAGAACTCTCCTACCCACTAACAGATCAACACCTGCCCCCAGCTTGGTGTCATCTGCAAATATACTGATGATGGACTCGCTCTCCTCATCCAGATCATCAATAGAGATATTGAACAGGATGGGGCCCAGCACTGATCCCTGGGGTACACCACTAGTGACTGGCTGCCAGCTATATGTATTTCTGAGGTGGAAGGTCAGCTGACAAGCTTTTACTCGGTATTTTACTGTTACATTCCTATAGAGGGGAAACTTTGTAATGGAAAAGCTACTTTATGCTAGTTGGTGGAATCTAGTAAAAATACAATCATACATCCCTGTCGTCTACTTTTTCATAGCATACAAGCATGTGACTTTCACCCTACATTTCATAAACTCTTCCATTATAAAGTATGAGCTGAATTTCTCATGCGATGATATCGTTATCACACAAAGAGTGTGACACTAAAATGTGACTGCTGATGCATTAGCTGCAACTGCTATTTATTTAATCATTTTAAAGATATTTTTTTTTAAAGCAAGAAAGCATTGGCACCCCTACATAGGGACAGAACTTTAATCTTAACGAGATATCACCCCTTTACAGCTGTTATTGTTTTAATCTTTTGTAAGCAAACACGAGTTAACCTGATTGCTGACCAGGTCCAGTCAATAGCTAAGGATGATAATATCCCAGTCCTAACACACTGACTCTCTGCCAAGGCATGATGCACTGCTAAATATGGGGCACTGCAAATCTAAAGTGGGAGCAAAGGTCACGGATTAGAATGAATTAAGCAAACATGGATTAAGAAAGATCAATGAGCAGGGACACAGACTCATCAGGCTCTGTTTAGATAATCTGCTTGTTCCCCACTAACATTTTCTTCTAATGTTATAGCTGAAGAAAATGTACTCTTGTCAGCTCCTGAGAAACTATCAGTAAATCACACAGACAAGATAGTAACCTGAAATGCAAAAACTCTGCCAAGGACTGATATTGACCCTGCTCCCCAGATAACAAGTACCGTGACTTAAAAGACAGGTCTGCAATACCAGATGATGAAACCATCAGATCAGTTGCTCTAGCTCAGTCAGTGTATTACTGAGGAAGAGCACAGAGAAGCAACAAATGATACTGTAGTAAACTGTGGAAAAGGGCAACAGGAAAAATCAGAAGGGCATTCTCCAATGTTGTGCATTACTAGTGATGACAGAAATGTTGGCAGAAGAGACTTGTCATTTCAGAAGAAGTGGCTTGTAGAAAAATATAATCCTACAAAACTGATCAGAGAAAGCTCTCAGGGTCACAAAAGCTGTGGGAGAAAGTTGAAATGAGTAAAAGTACCCATAAACCACACATGACAAGTGTGAGCAGAATTATTAGGACATTCACTGACTAAAAGAAATCTCATAAAGAATTGAATCTGTCAGTCGGTAGGAAAAACAATGTCCTGACTCATGTGCATAAGGTCAAAGTTGCTGCAAAAATAACAAGTCTTACCAAATCTCCCACATCAAGATATGCTAAAAAGAAAAAATAATAGATATCATGCTACAGAAACCACCTCAGACGTGATGGCATGAACGTGACTCACCCTGTTAGACCTCATATGATCTCAGATCCCAATCTCAAGCCACTTTTGCTTCCTTAAGTGACACCTAGACAATGATTATTCTGTAAAATTTAGAAATAGAAGAAACTCCTATAATCAAGTTCCTTTTTTCTCTGTCACTGTAGTATTTTTCTTAGTGGCACATCTTATCTGAGTTGCCACACTAGCTATATCACAAAGGTGTTCAACTGTTGTACAGATACACCAATAAGGTTTTTCTCCTAAGTAACAGTGTATAGCCAGAAACACTACCAATACAATCAGGATAAGAGTTGACTTCTCACAATGTAACTGGTGGGAAAATATTCACTTTCTTGTCAGGGAAGATGATCTTATAACCTGTAAACATAAAAAGAAAATTAATTATATTATTTAACTTCCAGTCATCTGTTTATGATTCCTTAGGACATGGATGATTCCAGCACATAAATGAAGTACAGGACATATGAAGGAATTAAAATCAGAAAACAATGTCAAAGTACATTCATTATTCACATGCTGAGTAAAGAGCTGAATTTGCCCCTTATAGACTGTTAGAACAGAAAGTCACCCATATTAAAAGGAAGAAGTAATGTAATGATTCATTTTTGCCTCATGGCTTGTTTTTGTATTTTTCCAGATAACAAAACAAAACCAAACCAAGACCAACCAACAACAACATACACACAAAACCAAACCAACCAACCAAACAAACAAAAAAACCCCAACAAACACTAATCATAAACAAACAAGCAGAAAATCCAAACTTCTTAATTGGGTTTTGTTTTCTCAGTTTTCCACATTTTGGTACCCAGGAAGACATAGGAAATTATTAATTCAGTACTGGATCTGAATTCAGTGGAGTGTAAATAGTTCCATAAAGCAGCAGGTCAAAGCAGGTATAGGATTCGATCTATTCCACCATGAGTATGTGGAACAGGTATGTCTATAGTGATCCTCTCTTCTGGCATAATCTTGCAGCAATGAAGGTTCCAGATTTCTGTGTTCAACAGAAGATAGAATAGAATAGAATAGAATAGAATAGAATAGAATAGAATAGAATAGAATAGAATAGAATAGAATTAACCAGGTTGGAAAAGACCTCTGAGCTCATCAAGTCCAACCTATCATCCAACACTATCTAATCAAATAAACCATGGCACCAAGCGCCCCATTCAGTCTCTTCCTAAACACCTCCAGTGATGGTGACTCCACCACCTCCTTGGGCAGCCCATTCCAATGGTCAATCACTCTCCCTATGAAGAACTTTTTCCTAGCATCCAGACTAAACCTTCCCTGGCACAGCTTGAGACTGTGTCCTCCTGTTGTGGTGCTGGTTGCCTGGCAGAAGAGACCAACCCCTACCTGGCTACAACCTCCCTTCAGGGAGTAATTGTAATCCTCAGATTACAATTTTGGCTTCTGCAACATCTTGTACCAGCGAGTTCCACAATTTAATTACAGGTGTGATATGACAAAGTACTTCCTTTATTATTTCAAAACTGCTTCAAAACATGAAACCTGTGCAGAATGCTCTCTGGATTTTGCGTTGCAAGAAATAATGGACAGTTAACCATTGATCTGTGACAAAAAAAAAACAAACCCAAATTATCATCCTTCAAACAACTTGAGCTAACTGGTTTCTCCTCATTAACACTCAGAACAGAGTACACTTTAAAAATATGCAAATGTAGAAAAACTGTATTTGTGTGGAAATCACACTACTCTGAAAGGGGAGGGGAAGCAAAATTCTAGCAGTTATTTGTTGACAGGTTGAGGGGTTGGTTTTTTTGGGAAACTTTAACCATTTTCACAAGTAGATTTTACACTATATAACCCTGGGAACGTTCCAAGATATATGCAATTTGAAAGTGCATTCTGTTAACGTAAGTGCAGAACGATTCCCAAAAGTACAAAGTTCATAATGTGTATGATTACAAATTCCTTTTGCAATCTGTGTACTGACTTATTCACTCTCTGATATTTAAGGGAACTTACTGAGGGAATATAAGTGTTATTACAGTGAGTGACGTACCATATGGCAATCAGGATCAGCTGCAGCTTTGCACACTATTGTCATTTCCCCTCTTGTGCTACAGTTTTACATGACGCAGTGCTTTTCTGTGATTGTTCAACATTGTACCATTTAAGGCTTCCATATTAGAAAATGTCATTTTAGGGGGCTGCAGCTGAACCTACTCACCATAAGTCTGCTTTTATTTCACAGATGTCTGTCACACTGTCACCACGCAGGTGCACTCAAAAATGTCTCTGCGCCTCGGCTTCTAGTGTAAATTAAAATGCACTAATGCTTCTAAGAAAAATGTACTATGCAAGATGAAAAAATGGCAGCCAGAAAAAAGTAAATGTTGTTAAATGTCACTTTATGATACAACATGGACATGCAAATGCGAATAACCTTAGAGGGTGGTAACATTTGCACGCTCACTAAAATGTAATGTTCAAATGACAGTGTAAGGGCCAGGTTCAGAGGGAGTAAAGGCCCTCTCCAGGGTAAAAGAAAAAAAAAATATAAATTTCCATAATTATAGGAAAAATGTTTAATTTTTTTTTCCTCTGCTTTTGCTCAATTGTCATCAATGAAAGCTTTCTAAAGTTGAATTCAGCTGGAGGTTATTTTCTGTCTTCAGTGGAGTTACAGCTGGTTTAAATCACAGAACAGAGTCATGGAATCATTTAGTTTGGAAGACTTTTAAGATCTTTTAGTCCAACTGTAAACCTAGCACTGTCAAGTCCACCACTACACCATGGCCCTCAAAGGATATCTATGCTTTTTTTTTTTAAAGACCTCCAGGGATGGTGACACATTTCTTGCAGCCTGTTGCAGCACCTCACAACTCTTCTGTTGGAGAAAGTTTTTCTAATAAACAATCTAAACCTCCCCTGGCACATTTGAGGACCATATTGTCAATAAAAACATTTTCAATGTACAGCAACAAATAGATTCACAGCCAGTGTTGTTTCTATATTCAAAAGGACCTTCTGGTTTTGACATCTTGAAAATTAAAGAATGGGTAGACATGAAAACAACAGACAAATTAAAATGTGAAGCAAAGGACAAAGCCAAAATACAACTAAAGTTTTAATTAAATAGATGACCATAATTTGTTTACAATTTTGGAGTGCATGGCAATATAGTTCCATAAATATTATCCTGTATTCTGACATCATATTGGTTTTGCAGAGCTACAATATTTCCAGCAGAGTTACAACAAAATTAGTGTCTTGTTCATTGTTAAATTAATTGAGATTAGATGTGGCCTAATACTTTGGGTAAATACTTCTCTGATCAGTCATTCTGAAATTGCAATAACAAAACATGGATTTGTTGCAGCCAAAATAACAGAAAATATTGAAACTGTCTTATAACATTATAATTGTCTTACAGATGGCAGAGTTGCTGAATGCCTTCTTTGCCTCAGTCTTTACTCCTAAGACCAGCCTTCAGGAACATCAGTCTCTGTAAGTAATAGAGCAGACCTGGATGAGGGGATTGAGAGTGCCCTCAGCAAGTTCATTGATGATACAAAACTGTGGGGTTGGCTGACACTCTGTTAGGCTGTGCAGCCATCCAACAAGATCTGGACAGGCTGGAGAGCTGGGTGCAGGCAAACCTCATGAAGTTCAATAAGGACAAGTGCAGGTTCCTGCATCTGGGGAGGAATAACAACATGCACCAGTACAGGTTAGGGGTTTCCTGGAAAGCAGCTCCATGGAGAAAGACCTTGGAGTCCTGGTGGACAGCAAATTGTCCGTGGGATAACAATGTGCCCTTGTGGCCAAGAGGGCCAATGGTATCCTGGGGTGCATCAAGAAAAGTGTGTCCAGCACACTCTGCTCTGCTCTGGTGAGATCACACCTGAAATACTGTGTCCAGTTTTGGGCTCCACAATTCAAGAGACAGGGACCTACTGGAGAGAATCCAACAGAGAGCCATGAGGATGATAAGGGGACTTGAACACCTCCCCTATGAAGAGAGACTGAAATCCCTGGAGCTGCTTGGTCTTGAGAAGAGAAGACTGGGATGGGATCTCATCAACGTGTACAAATATCTGAGGGGTGGGTGTCAAGTGGAGAGGCCAATCCCTTTTCAGTGGTGTACAGTAATAAGACAAGAAACAACAGGTACAAGCTTGAACACAGAAGATTTCACCTCAGCCTCTTTACAGTGAGGGTGATGCAGCACTGGAGCAGGCTGCCTAGGTTGTGGAGTCTCCTCTGGAGACATTGAAAACCCATCTGGGTGCATTCCTGTGTGAACTACGCTAGGTGGCAGGGGGGTTGGACTCAATGATCTCTGGAGGTCCCTTCCAACCACTAATGTACTGTGACACTGTGATAAATACAGCCTGAAGTTAGTGTTTTAAATTTAGGCCTTTACTACATGATTTTTCTTATTTTATCAGAAATGGAAGACAAAGCAGCCTGGTATCAAAGTGTTCCCTCATTAACATATGTATTTCATGTCTTATTTAATCTCCTTTAAGTACTCATTTACCAGACTATTTACTGTGACTGCACTTGGTTAATAACTAGCAAACAGCACTGGTATATATGCTTAACATACATATCTTATTTTTTCTTTTGCATGCAACAAATATGATTATTATAAATCTTCATTGGCAGTAGAGAGGTTTCTCTAATTAATTACACATGAAGTAAATTTTTTTCCCACTTGCATATCTGAAATCTGTTAAAGAAAAAGGTTTTAAAACTGTCTTTAGTCAGAATTCTGTTAATTTTGTACAGTTGTTGTCACTTTCTTCTGTACATGATTTTATATTAGTTTCCTATTGAAAGATTTGCATTTAAATACCAGCAGCTGTCAAGACTTATGGCTTAAGATATTGGCATAAATATAATAGCAAAGTCTCTTACAATTGAATGAGGTTGGTTAAAAACTGTACTTTCCTCTTGAAGATTTTAGTTCCACTGGTTAGCTTACTTGTTATTTATAAAGGAAACAGAAACAATTTCTCTTTACAAGCTTTACTCTCACATTTGTAATGCCAGCTGCAGTTACTGTCCCAGCTGACACAGAAAAGGGTAATTCTTTTTTGTTCACTATGATTATATGATTCTCTGATTCTGCAAAACTTACAGAAGTTGGGGGTGGGGGGGGTGGAAAGGAAAAAGAGCTATAGAACAAAAAAGGTAAATGTCATTCTCAAGAAAACAAAGACTTTATGTTGATTTTAGCTGGGATAGATTTAGTTTTCTTCATCTAGGATGGGGCTATGATTTGAATTTGCGCAACAAACATTGTTGATAAGACAAGAACGTTTTTGTTACTGCTGAGCATCATTTACACGGAGTCAAGGCTTTTCAAACAATCCCACTGGCAAGTAGTTGGGAGTGCAAAAGAACTCCCAACTGGGAAGGAACAGAGCCAGGACAGTTGAACACAACTGATCAAAGGGATATTCACCATATGACATCATACTTAGCATACAAAACCAGAAGAACGAAGGAGGGGATGTTTGGAGTGACGGCATTTGTCTTCCCAACTAATCTCTTCAAGTTATGGAGCCCTGCTTTCCTGGAAATGCCCAAACACGTGCCTGCTGATGAGAAGTGGTGAATTAATTCCTTGTTTTGCTTTGCTTGTGCATGAGGCTTTTTGTTGTGTGGGGTTTTTTTTTTACATATTAAACCCTCTTTATCTCAGCTTACAAGTTTTCTCACTTTTCCCTTTCTGGTTCACTCAACTATCTCAGCGCAGGAGAGTGACTGAGCAGCTGTGTGGGGATTAGTGGCCAGCTGGAGTTAAACCACCACTGTCTTAAAACAATGTGATGACAGAGGGCTACAAAACCAGCAAATACAGTGATATGCCAGAAAACTTCAGGAAAATATAATTTTTAAAGGTTTATTTGAATGCTTTCCAAGCAAGTTCATTCCTTTTCTAGATGATCATTAATAATCTTGCAATCTCTACTGAAAATAAAGAAAGTGTTTTTTTCTAGTGATTTTCTATTAATGAGAACTTTCTTAAACATGTGTTTGCTCTTCATCCAGTTTTTAAGAAGTGATTTCCTTGTATGTGAAATCAGCATTTTCTTAGTATTCACTGAATTGACAAAAAATACTATGTTAGAAAAACCTACAGTTTTTTGCCTTTTTTACACAACTTTATGCAAACTATTAGGAATTTAAACTAATATCTTTTAGCAGCTAATATGAGCTATAAAAAATATGATGTATAAAAACAGTTTTAGTGGAAATACCAAACAGTTCTGCCTTGTTGCCTTATGGAGTGCATAGTATAATGTATACATATTGCTCAGAATAAATGTATTGCAAGTACTGAAATTAACTAGCAACAAAATATTCAGTAACGTAACACATTTATACCACAGCAGTTCATTAAGCTGTCAGGACATATCTCACCTAACTTTAGATGTCTATGAGACATCTGCTTATTTGCTAGTAACTTTCTGTTGGTTTTGGGTTTGGTTTTTTGTCTTTGGGTCATTTTTTTTTTTGGGGGTGGGGGGGATTTTGGCTTGGTTTTGGTTTGGTTTGTTTTTTTAATCCATTGGAGTTCAATACATAGTAGATCTGCACCAGGGGAAGTTTAGGCCTGAGGTGAGGAGGGAGTTCTTCACAGAGAGAGTTAGCTATTGGAATGGGCTGCCCAGGGAGGTGGTGGAGTCACCGTCCCTGGGGGGGTTAAAAAAGGGATTGGACGTGGCACTTGGTGCCATGGTTTAGTAGTCATGAGGTGTTGGGTGACAGGTTGGACTTCATGATCATTGAGGTCTTTTCCAACCTTATTGATCCTATGATTCTAAAGGATGGAATTTATACGACCAACTCTATACATCTACTTTAGGATTATATGGATCATAGACTGAGTGCCTCTTTCTCTCAGCTAATAGAAAAAGAAGCCTATGCTAACAGCTCAGTTGCAGGTATCTACTTAATATGACATGAAGGTAAATTAAAAGAATCATCCCTGTTTAATGTTTTCTTTATACGGCTCAGATGACTAGCACTCCTCCACAATAAATTCTGATGCTGTATTATTTATGGGGCTTATAACTGAAAGTATATATTCCATCTTTATGTAGCAATAGAAATAAAATTGTCCTATAGGAACTTTGACTAAAAAGATCTACATCATATAACAATTACTAAGAACTATAAAATCACAGCAGCCAGCTGATGTCTCAATACAGGTGGAGGCTGGTCTCTTCTCCCAGGCAACCAGCACCAGAACAAGAGGACACAGTCTCAAGCTGTGCCAGGGGAGGTTTAGACTGGATGTTAGGAAGAAGTTCTTCACAGAAAGAGTGATTTGCTATTGGAATGGACTGCCCGGGGAGGTGGTGGAATTGCCATAATTGGAGGTGTTTAGGAGGAGACTTGATGGGGTGCTTGGTGCCATGGTTTAGTTGATTAGATGGTGCTGGATGGTTGGACATGATGATCTTGGAGGTCTCTTCCAACCTGGTCTATTCTATTCTATTCTATTCTATTCTATTCTATTCTATTCAGTATCAGTGTCAGATTGAAGCCTTCTTTTATGGGAAAACTCACATAAAATCATCTAGATTATATTAGGATTTGCCAACAATGCCAAGCACTTTTGGAAAGTTACTTATCTCTACATTTGTAATAAAAGCTTGGATGTGTTAGGTAATACAGAAAATTTGATATGGTCATTTAACAACAATTATTCATGAAAACTTAGGCTCCTCAATGTATAAGAAAGTTTAGTCTGTTTAGAACAGGAAAGATTTTGAAGATCATCTTCCAACTCCAGTTATGGAAGACACAATAAATAGTAACACTTAAACAAGGATATAAACCCTGTCTTTACTAAAAATAGTGTTGTTTTTTTCCCATGAGCAGTGGAAAGAGTAAACTAAAACAAGTGAAAGAGTAAAAGAAATCAATAAATATGAAGACTTGATACAAAACAGAATGAAAAATTAATAGAATGAATTGATTCAAATGATACCAGTTTGTAAGTGAGGAACACTGATGTACAGAAAAATATTGCTAATCATTGAGAAAACTAACTAGATTAAGTAGTCCAACACTTACTAGCAATGTATGACAAGCAGTCATATGGAATCATCCACAGAGTCATACAGTTTCCCCTAGAAAATTGTCAGCAGGAAAGTTTCTGGACAGTGAGATGATAAACACAGCCAAAGGAAAGAAAAAGATTCTGTTCATATTTTAGAACTGCAGACAGCTAATAACAACTTTTGGGGCTTGCAAAGGAAAAATCATATAAAACACAAGAAAACAGTCAAATATTTACCACTGATGTGACAGAACTTAACAAAGATGACATCAAATCCCAGATAGAATTTTTTTTTTTTGTAGACTTGTATTAGTTCAACAATTGTTAGAATTAAAACTCATTTAAATGAAGAATTATTTATATAAACAGGATAAATATTTTAATGATCTAGGGCTCCTTTTCTAATAATAAATGTAAAATATATTTAAGGAATTAGAAATATTATTAATAATTTAATAGTTTTGGGGTGTTTTTTTATATTTTGTATCACAGAAGAAAATAATTGAAACCCTATTCTTTGAAGAGTCTGTGTGTGGTTTCTGACCAGTGCTAGTACTTGTCAATGCAACATGTTTCTGTATAGGACTTCAAACAGCTCATAAAATCTAATGCTCTATTATCATGACTGCACTGTGGTAGTGAGGAAAAGTTCAATTCTCCCCCCACACACAAACCACAGCTAACTCAGTCAGAGAAGCAAAATGGATAAGGCTATATTTTTACAAGCAGAATGAAATACAATGAACATACTCAAAATATACAGTATTTACAGTATATACAAAAATATACAGCAAGAACGTCACACAGAAAACTCCCTACTGATGGAGGAGGGTTCCCCCCCCAAAACCCCCTTTTCCCCCCCAAAACCCCCTTTTTCCCCCTTCCTCCTTTTTTTCCCAAAAAGGATTAGAGAGAAAATGGATATTAAGGGAAATTTTGTTAGTTCAAAGCAGATGTTAAGGGAGAAAAAGTTAGTTTTCTTATCTCATTAGTCCAAGGTCATCTCCTGCAAGAAGAGAACAAAGACAGCAGCTGTCCAGACTGACTGAGACTGAAACTAAGAGTTAAAACCTTAAAGTTACATTCCTACTGATCTACCAATTAAATTCATTTAGAATTATCTTTGTTTCCCTTTTTACACCAAAACATTCAGCTAGAGTGTTCAGTAGCTGCCATTTCTTAAAGGCATACCCTAAAACTGTCACACTGCACCCATCATTACCTCAATTTGTAGCAATCCCAATAGTTTAAACTCAAGTTTTTGCTCCTAGTTAGCCTTGTAAATTTGGCCTGCCACTGAAAAGACCAAGCTAAAAAGAGCTATGTATCTGCTGTGAAAAGATTAAGGAACCTGTTACTCCATCTGCAACAGTACATGGATTCTACAGCAAAGAAATCTACAAATCTGGGAAAACTGGCTATCTGCTCCAGCAGCTGACTAAGTGAATCATTGAAGTGGCTCATATAAGCTCCAGGATTCCAGAGTTCCTTTTGGTTGTATATTGTCTCAACATGTTCTAGAAAAATGCAGAACTCCTCTGTTTCGGCCTGCATTGGGAAAATGCATAAATAAATGTTTTCTTTAGCACTCTTCATCCTAACAAATTTGTGTAACTTGGAAATAGTTAAAAAAAAAAAAGATGTGTCACAACAACTGAGTATACAAAGCAAAATATTTTGGATCAGAGTATGCTTCTGTATCCAAGTGTCTAAGATGTTCAAGTGTGGGTTGAAAACTTCCAAACAGTTCCAGACACAGTGTCTGTACCTCAAATTCAGCATTAATTGGAGAATAACTGGAGAATAGCGGTATATATATATATCAATTTACCCAGGCTGCCATAAGTGTATACTGCCATTTTCCCCCTCTTGACTGAGGCTATAAAAGGACTTCCAAGCTAAAGATAAGAGTATCCCAAAGAGTAGGAAATCGAGAAAGGGAGCCAGGAGACCTGCATGGTTAAGTAGGGAACTGCTGAGCAAAATGAAGTGGAAGAAGAGAGTCAACAGATCATGGAAGAAGAGGCTGGACACTTGATAGGAGTATAAGACTGTTGTCAGAGGATAAAGGGAAGCTACTAGGAAGGCTAAAGCCTCGTTGAAACTCAACCTTGCAAAGCAGGTCAAGGACAACCAGAAGGGCTTCATCAAATACATTGCAGAAAAAACTAACACTAGAGGCAAAGTA
The DNA here is from genome assembly GCF_014839835.1 of Dryobates pubescens. Lineage (NCBI taxonomy): Eukaryota > Metazoa > Chordata > Aves > Piciformes > Picidae > Dryobates > Dryobates pubescens. The sequence continues at coordinate 36,302,345 of NC_071618.1, read as the reverse complement.
GGCCCACTGCTGAATGAGGTAGATGCCTTGGTGACAGGATACAAAGAAGGCAGAGTTACTAAATGCTTTCATCTTCATCTATACTGCTGGAGAATGTCTTCAGGAGCCTCAGACTCCTGAGGTCCCAGAGGAAGACATGGCAAAGGAGTTTTCCTTAGTTGATGAGGATGGGGTTAGGGAACAGTTAAGTAATCTGGACATCCATAAATCCATGGGTCCTGATGGGATGCACCTATGGGTGCTGAGGGAGCTGGCGGAGATCATTGCCAGACCACTCTCCACTATCTTTGGTAAGTCATGGCAGACAGGAGAGGTGCTGAGGGCTGGAGGTACATGTCACTCCAATCTTCAAAAAGGGTAAGAAGGAGGACCCAAGTAACTATAGACCAGTCAGCCTTACCTCCATCCCTAGAAAAGTAATGGAACAACTTATTCTCAGCACTGTCCTTAGGCACATCAAGGACAAGAGGTCATTAGGAGTAGTCAGCATGGTTTTACCAAAGGGAAGTCATGTCTGACCAACCTGATAGCCTTTTATGGGGATATAATCAGGTGGATAGATGATGGCAGAGCAGTGGATGTGGTTCATCTTGATTTCAGTAAGGCATTTGACACCATCTTCCACAGCATCCTTGCATCTAGGTTGAGGCAGTGTGGTCTGAATGATCAGGTAGTGAGGTGGATTGAGAACTCAGTGAAGGAAAGAAGTCAAAGAGCTGTGGTCAATGGGACAGAGTCTAGTTGGAGGTCTGTATCTAGTGGAGTCCCTCAGGGGTCAGTACTGGGACTAATACTATTCAATATATTCATCAATGACCTTGATGAGGGCAGAGAGTGCACTGTCAGCAAGTTTGCTGATGACACCAAGCTGGGTAGAGTAGCTGACACACCAGATAGTGGTACTCCATTCAGTGAGACTCAGACAGGCTGGAGAGCTGGGCAGGGAGAAATCAAATTAAATTCAACAAGGGCAAGTGTAGAGTCTTGCATCTGGGAAAGAACAGCCCCAGATATCAGTATGGGTTGGGGACTGACCTGTAGGAGAGCAATGAAGGGGAAAGGGACCTGGGGGTCCCAGTGGATGGAATGTTGACCATGAGCCAGCAATGTGCTCTTGTAGCCAAGAAGGCCAATGCCATTCTGGGGTGTATTAGAAGGACTGTGGTCAGGAGGTGAAGAGAAGTTCTCCTCCCCCTCTACTCTGCCCTGGTGAGGCCGCATATGGAATCTTGAGTCAGTTCTGGGCCCCTCAGTTCACGAAGGACAGAGAAATGCTTGAGAGAGTCCAACACACAGCCACAAAAATTATTAGGGAAATGGAACACCTCCCTTATGAGGAGAGACTGAGGGATCTGGGGTTCTTTAGCTTGGAGAAAAGGAGACTAAGGAGTTACCTCACTAACGTTTATAAGTATGTAAAAGGTGAGTGCCGAGAGGAGAGAGACAGGTTCTTCTCACTGATGCCCAATTACAGGACATGGGGTAATGGGTAGAAGTTGAGGCATAGGAAGTTTCACATAAATATGAGGAAAAAAATTTTCACTGTGAGATTTGCAGAACACTGGAACAGGCTGCCTGGGGGCATTGTGGAGTCTCCCTCTTTGGAGATATTCAAGACCTGCCTGGATGTGGACCTGTGTGACCTGGTATAGATGATCCTGCTTTGGCAGAGGGGTTGGACTAGATGATCTTTCAAGGTCGTTCCAGATCCTTTCAGCTCCTAACATTCTGTGATTCTGTGATTTTGCATCAAAAATTTCTTACATCAGTACCAAAACCATTATCACAAGCCATTCCAGCTCTGACCTCAGTGTTAATATGTTCAGTGCTGGATACCCAGAGCATAGACATCTCCAGCTATTCATTGGAGTGGGCTGCCCAGGGAGGTGGAAGAGACTGGATGGGGTGCTTGGTGCCATGGTTGAGTTGATTAGATAGTATTGGATGAGAGGTTGGACTCGATCTCAAAGGTATTTTTCAACCTGGTTAATTCAATTCAATTCAATTCAATTCAATTCAATTCAATTCTATTCTATTCTATTCTATTCTATAGAACCTGTGGAACAGATTTGTTAGGATTAAAAGAGATTGTGAATATGAAGTGTGGCACCTACATATTAGTGAATGCAGTGACTTTTTTTTCTTCCTTCTTCTTTTAGTGGTAACCTGTGAAAGAAAAAAAACTGGGCCAGAATTCAGCGAGGAAAACTAATGGAAAAAATGCACAGCAAAATGAACAGACTGTCAGTCTTCCTTGATTAGTTAATTGTAATTTAGTCTGATGTGCAAAAAGAAGGCACCTATAAAAGCATGGCTCTTCTATATATATAAATGCTACTGTAAAAATATCATTAAAGAATCTTTTAGTGATGCTGTATTATGTCTCATAATTGAAGTGATCATTACTCTACAATGCATCTACTGTGCTAGTACACATTAAGCAAACATTAGTAAAACCAAAAAACATTTCAGTGCCAATTATTTTCTTCTATAGTGTATCTTGCAGCCCAGTAACAGTACTGACTGCATTTCAAATTTTCACTAGCCCTGAAAGATGTCATAAGAATTTTCCAGTTTGGTGAAGGTTTCACACCATTTCATCCCCCAACACCATACCTCAGCAGAAGTGCCCTTCTTTTTGGTGACCCATTGCGGCAGGTGAAAATCCCCAAACATCTTTTCCAAAATAATGCCACTGCTGACCTTAACTACATCTCTTCCACACACCAGTTTCTGTTCATGCATTACACCTAGGAAAGGCATCTTTTGTCTAATGAAGCTTCTCTCCCAGCATACAGTCTTCTCCAATTTACTTTCATAGGAACCTCTCTCTGTACTATAACCTCTGCATAGCCTAGGAGTACATCAGTGTTGCCAAAATGTTTTGGATGTATCAGCTGCTTCTGTGTGTAGCACTAGCTCCATCTCACTCCTGCTGGTACTCCTTCTGTCTTCTGTGTAGGTTATCCTGTAATGATCGGTTGTTGCCTTTCTCCTTCTCATTTTAACTCCACCTGATAATAAGCGCTCCTTAATGGTGCTGAAATTACCTTCATTTAAAGAAAAGGTGTAATTTTTATTAAATAAACATCAGTTGGAGCAGAGACCAAGCTTACTCCACTGGAAGAAGCTCATTAGCTTCATGGAATTATTTACAGGCACAAATTATAGTCATCACTACTTAAAAATGGATGGTCAGGTTGCACCCCAAAAGCATCAACCCTATTAATGTGAACCATGCTAGCAAAATAATATATCCAGTTTGTGGCCCTTGTTGTAGTCTCTCCATTCCACGTTACCTTTCTGGCTAACAAAACTGCTGTACTACTCTTAGATGTTTTGCTTACAGAAGTATTTCAGAAACTCAGCACTAACAGCTTCTTATCTTCTCACTTCCCTTGAAAAAAAAAATGTGTGCAGAGAAGAGCATTTGGTAAAGAAGTAATCTTTCCAGTGTGTTTTACATTAAGGAGGGTCAGGCTGGTGAAATAATAGCTGCTCTTTTATCTCTGAATATGGAGAACTAAGAGAAAAGATGATGTAATGGGTTGGGGCAGATCCCCTCCCCACCACAGGCAGAAATAACGACTCAGGCAAACGGATTGCAAAAGTGATGAAAGTTTAAATAGAAAGCAGTGAATGTTACAGAAAACTCAAAGCGCAGTGACAAAGAAAGATCCCATCCCCACCTGAGGGTGCATCCAAAACCCCCAGGGCTCCTTCTTCCCCCTCCCTCTGCTGGGCTAGTCTCAGCTGGCCAGGCCTGAGACTGCCCATCCCCCTGTGGCCTTGGGCCCAGTCAGGCCCATGGCCGGGAGATCTCTCCCCCAGTTACCAAGTCTCGGAGAGGGAAGGAAAGAGGAAGTGCCAGACTCCGCACTGGATCTTATAGTGGTGCAAAGAATTATGGTAGGAAATACACAATTTCCTGTGTCCATCCCTCTGGGCTGGACTTCTGGACACAGGAAGTGAATGCACCAGGGGGGCACCCAACTCAAACTACAACATGCCACCCCTGTATTTCATACCATAATCTCTGCACCCAAACACATCATCAGATCAGAAAACTTCTGATGACATGTCCGGCGAAGTCCATATCTTCATCTGGGCGTCCACTCAACCAGTCTCTCATTCAGGCTCAAGTGTCAGTCCATTCCAGTTGTTCTTCCTCATGTGATGGAACCTCCCAGCGACGCAGTCCTTCTCCTGCAGTGTGAATTCCTTGTGGACTCCTTGGGACATCCTGGTCACCTGGAAATACCTCACAACTTCTCAGCCAAGCCTTTACTCTCCTATTCAGCGGCAAATTCTCCACCCCTGGGGCAGGCCAGTCGGAACAATCCGGCTCCACGACTGCCTTTTTCAATCCATCCAGGGTGCCGCAGCCAACCGCTTTCACGCGGACCAAAGCTACACGGATGCATGCCAGAGGCACTCCGCACCCCCCGGCTGGGCGCTCGCGTACCGAGGCAGGACAGCATCCGGCTGCACAACCTCCACCCCCGGAAGAGGGAGGAGCTGCGCCACAGCCCGCTGAAGAAGCAGGGAGGCGGAGCCAGGTGCTCGGCGCCATTTTCGGAACACGTCCGAAAACACCAGGGAAAGATTTACAGCTGCCGCCGCCGCCTGAACGCAGCCCGGCTCGGGCGGTGCCGCCGCCGCCGCTTGAACGCGGCCCGGCCCGGCCCCCGCCGTCTCTGTCGCTGCGATGCAGAGTCCGAGTCACCTCCAGCAGTCGCTTGCCCGCTCGCCGCGGGTGTCCGCTCCCCGCAGCGGCCGCGGGCCGACCACGCTCTGCTTGCCGCTGCCCCTCCTCCGCTCCCCGCCGCTCCGCAGAGAACGAGGAGAAGGCAGGTCTCGCCTTCTTAGGCTACTCGAGCATTCTTAAGCTACCCTGGGCAGGAAGTCACAGAAAGAACCACCCCTCGCTGTTCCCAAACAACAGTAGGGGCTTCCATGCCATCAGCCACGCACCAGGTATCCTTCTGCAGTCCACAGGAGTTCACACAGTTGCCCCGGCAACACAAAACCTGAGCCCCAACTTTCCAAACCCAAACCGACGCCCAGAACTAAATTTAAACTCTCCATCTTTTGCAATCCGAGCTGCAGTTGGCCCCACGTTGGGCGCCAAATTGTAATGGGTTGGGGCAGATCCCCTCCCCACCACAGGCAGAAATAACGACTCAGGCAAACGGATTGCAAAAGTGATGAAAGTTTAAATAGAAAGCAGTGAATGTTACAGAAAACTCAAAGCGCAGTGACAAAGAAAGATCCCATCCCCACCTGAGGGTGCATGCAAAACCCCCAGGGCTCCTTCTTCCCCCTCCCTCTGCTGGGCTAGTCTCAGCTGGCCAGGCCTGAGACTGCCCATCCCCCTGTGGCCTTGGGCCCAGTCAGGCCCATGGCCAGGAGATCTCTCCCCCAGTTACCAAGTCTCGGAGAGGGAAGGAAAGAGGAAGTGCCAGACTCTGCACTGGATCTTATAGTGGTGCAAAGAATTATGGTAGGTGTTGTAGTTTGAGCTGGGTGCCCCCCTGGTGCATTCACTTCCTGTGTCCAGAAGTCCAGCCCAGAGGGATGGACACAGGAAATTGTGTATTTCCTACCATAATTCTTTGCACCACTATAAGATCCAGTGCGGAGTCTGGCACTTCCTCTTGCCTTCCCTCTCCGAGACTTGGTAACTGGGGGAGAGATCTCCCGGCCATGGGCCTGATTGGGCCCAAGGCCACAGGGGGATGGGCAGTCTCAGGCCTGGCCAGCTGAGACTAGCCCAGCAGAGGGAGGGGGAAGAAGGAGCCCTGGGGGTTTTGCATGCACCCTCAGGTGGGGATGGGATCTTTCTTTGTCACTGCGCTTTGGGTTTTCTGTAACATTCACCGCTTTCCATTTAAACTTTCATCACTTTTGCAATCCGTTTGTCTGAGTCGTTATTTCTGCCTGTGGTGGGGAGGGGACCTGCCCCAACCCATTACAGTAGGAAATACACAATTTCCTGTGTCCATCCCTCTGGGCTGGACTTCTGGACACAGGAAGTGAATGCACCAGGGGGGCACCCAACTCAAACTACAACAGATGACTTTTTAAAATTTTCAATCCTTGAAATGATATATAGAAAAACTGCTGAAATTAGAAGATTGGAGAAGTGATTCTCTGCCTTCTAACTTGAAGGAGTCAGTGGAAGTCTGAGACTAGATTTAAGGCCCCCAAATTATATTACATGGGTAATAGCATAACAAGATATTTAAAGAAAACTATATATAAGACAGCAGAAAACAAAATCAGCTATTATCTTCTATGATCATATTTAAGGAAAATATTTCCCTTAATTAAAATACAAAACTCATGTTTGACTTGCAGTTACAAAAATGTCTCCAGAAAATTTCATGGTAAAAATGTCCAATTACTATTTTGAACAAAAATATTAAGCATTGTGGTGGTTGGTTGACCTTGGCTGGCTGTCAGGTGCCCACCCAGCTGCTCTTCTAGTTCCCCTTCTCAGCAGAACAGGGGAGAAACTAAGATGAAAAAACTCATGGGTTGGGATGAAGACAAGGAGATCATTCACCAAATATAATTCCAGATAAAGTAGGACTAATTTGGGCATGATTAATTTAATGTATTGCCAAATAAAAGAAAAACAATAGAATAATCAGGAATAGAATAGAATAGAATAGAATAGAATAGAATAGAATAGAATAGAATAGACCAGACCAGGTTGGAAGCGACCTTTGAGATCATCAAGTCCAACCTATAACCCAACACCATCTAATCAACTAAACCATGGCACCAAGCACCCCATCAAGTCTCCTCCTAAACTTTCCACCACATCCTTTTTTTCCCAAGCTCAACTTTGCTGCTTTATTCTTGACTCCTCTTCCTCCTCCACATGCTGATCCTGAGCATTAGGGTCAGTCCACAACAGCTCTCTGCTGTTTCTTCCTCCTTATGCTTTTCCCCTGCTCCACTGCAGCTTCTCCACCACTCCAGGGCACACCCACCTGCTAAAGCATTGGATCCTCTATTGGATGTACAGTGGATATCTACTGTGGGCTGCAAGAGGACAACGTGCTTCACCATGGTCCTCTCCAGGGCCTCCAGGGGAGTTTCTGCTTCAGTGCCTAAAGTAACTCCTCTTCTCCTTCTTCACTGACCTGGGTGTCTGCAGGGTTATTTCTCTCACATTTTTCTCACTTGTCTCTCACATATTGTGCAATGTTTTACATCATTTCCTAAACTTGTTTTCCCCAAGATGCCACCACCACCATGACTGAGTGGCTCAGCTGTGCTCTTCAGTGGGTCCAATGGAGCAGACTGGAACCCTCTCTGTCAAGCATGAGGCAGCCTTGACCTTTTCTCACTGAGGCTGCTCATACAACCCTTGAATGCCAGCACCAATGGCAACCTGGCCTGCATCAGAAATAGTGTGGCCAGCAGGAGCAGGGAAGTCATTGTGCCCCTGGACTCAGCATTGGTTGGGCCACACCTTGAGTACTGTGTCCAGTTCTGGGCCACTCAATTTAAGAAGGACATTGAGACACTTGAACGTGTCCAGAGAAGGGCAATGAGGCTGTGAGAGGCCTCGAACACAAGCCCTGTGAGGAGAGGCTGAGGGAGCTGAGATTGTTTAGCCTGGAGAAGAGGAGGATCAGGGGAGACCTTATTGCTGTCTACAACTCCCTGAAGGGAGATTGTAGCCAGGTGGGGGTTGTTCTCTTCTCCCAGGCAGCCAGCACCAGAACAAGAGGACACAGTCTCAAGCTGTACCAGGGGAAGTTTAGGCTCGAAGCAAGGAGTAAGTTGTTCACAGAAAGAGTAATTGGCCATTGGAATGTGCTGCCCAGGGAGGTGGTAGAGTCACTGTCCCTGGAGGTGTTCAAAAAAGGATTGGACGTGGCACTTGAAGCCATGGTTTAGTTAGTCATGACGTATCACAGTATCACAGTATCACAGTATAACTAAGGTTGGAAGAGACCCCAAGGATCATCAAGTCCAACCTGTTCCAACAGACCTCACAATTAGACCATGGCACCAAGTGCCACATCCAATCTCCCCTTGAACACCTCCAGGGACTGTGACTCCACCACCTCCCTGGGCAGCCCATTCCAATGACGAATGACTCGCTCAATGAAGAACTTTTTCCTCACCTCGAGTCTAAACCTCCCCTGGCACAGCTTGAGACTGTGTCCCCTTGTTCTGGTGCTGGTTGCCTGGGAGGTGTTAGGTATTAGGTAAAAGGATGGACTTGATGATCTCTGAGGTCTTTTCCAACCTTATTGATTCTATGATTCTATGACAACCAATACATTAATTCACATATGAAACAATTTTGTTTTAATTTTGTTTCGTTATAAAATGTAACAAATTAAGGAGGAGACTGGCTTTGTCCTCCGGTATGCTGTGATCATGAAATCTCATCAATTTAATTAAAACAGGCATTTTCTCACAAATTCAATTGATCTGGATGAAATCCCATTTCTCCGTGAAATACTTTTCTTATTACAAAGTATCAACCAGCCAATTATTAATAATGTTTTAAGCCAACCTCAGCAGGCTAACTAAGCTTCTTTAATAACAGGAAAGGTTTAGAAAACAATCTGCCATGGAAGTCTTAAATTCAAATTGAATTAAAAACAAATCATGCCAATTTTAATATTTAAATGCAACCAAAAAGGACACTTAGCAATGTTAGTCTCTCCCATAGCACATTCAGTGATTATACCCTACCTAAAACACTAAATTATTATATAAGAACATTTTCTCCATTGTTCAGGGAAAGCTGGGTGCTAGGGTGCCCTCTTTGATGATACTACTGGAGGAAGGCAAAAAATGAGATAAGCCCTGAATTTGAGGTTCTGAAGGTAACAACAACTGGGCTATTTGTGCAACAGTATTTCTCACTGTGTCCCCTGACTCAGTAAATTTCACCCTTATGCAAACATCTTGAAGAGGCAGATGGAGTACAGAATACAGAATCAACCAGGCTGGAAAAGACCGTTGAGATCATTGAGTCCAACCTGTCAGCCAACACTATCTAATCAACTAAACCATGGCACTGAGCACCCCATCAGTCTCTTCTTAAACACCTCCAGTGACGGTGACTCCACCACCTCCATGGGCAGCACATTCCAATGGCCAACAACTCTCTCAGTGAAGAACTTTCTCCTCACCTCAAGGCAAAACTTCCCCTGATGCAGCTTGAGACTGTGTCCTCTTGTTCTGTCACAGGTTGCCTGGGAGAAGAGACCAACCCCCTCCTGGCTACAACCTCCCTTCAAGTAGTTGGAGACAGCAAGAAGGTCTCCTCTGAGCCTCCTCTTCTCCAGGCTAAACAATCCCAGCTCCCTCAGCCTCTCTGCAGGGAGCTTGTGCTCCAAACCCCTCCCCAGCTTTGTTGCCATCTCCGGACATGTTCAAGTATCTCAATGTCCTTCTTAAACTGAGGGGCCCAGAACTGGACACAGTACTCAAGGTGTGGCCTAACCAGTGCAGAGTACAGGGGCACAATGACTTCCCTGCTCCTGCTGGCCACACTATTCCTGATACTGGCCAGGTTTCCATTGGCCTTCTTGGCCACCTGGGCACACTGCTGACTATGCCTCTGTTTAAGATGACAGCTTTAAGAAAGAGGATAAGTGGTTTACCTTTTAAAAACCAAGGATGAAATAACAATAGCACGTATTATAACCAATAGTGGTCACTTTCAGAGTGCCTTACAGCCTCAAAGCTCTGTAATACTACGAGGTAATTAATGTTTACTTAGTAAAATTAACATAATGCCATATGCAAAGATGCTGAAACAATAGAAGAGTTTCAAAACAAGCAAGACAAATCCCAGAGCCCACCTGAGAAGCTGCACAGGTTTCCACTCAGATTCTACACAATCCTTGATGTGACACATGTGCACAGGGTCCAAAGGCAGTGGTCTACACCTTGCTGAATAAATAACTTCAAAATCAACAAAGTCTCAGAGGAGATTCAGGCTTTCAGATGGTTCTACAGAGGGTCAAAATCACACATCATATTAAAGCTAATCATGCTACTAACAGGTGTTTGTTGTTGTTTTTCTTGTGAACAGTAAGAGATTTTATTATTAATTGATTCTTATAGCTTATTCACAGTATGATTCAGCAGTTTTATATACTTAGAAGTTCCATTGACTTAAACAGGAGTAGTGAGGAATGGAGAACAAGGCCTTTGAAGTTCAGTATCGTTATTTAGATTTCAAGCATGCCTGGAGACAGCACTCTAGATTAATAAAATGCTTTGCTCCAATTAGCTCTGTGTCTCCCGCATCCCTCCCCAATTCCCTCTGCCCTTGTTTAACATACTCCCTTATCCCTTCACATTATCCAGACAGGTGCTCTCTGCTACCACAAACTGCTGGAAGTTTCACAGGGGTGAATATTGGTTTCTTGGCTCTGATGCAGGAAAGGAATATATGTGAGTCTGCATATGTGACTGATTCTTCCTCCCTGAGTATTGCTTCAGAGATTCATTAAAATGATCTCTGAAAAAAAATAAATCTTAAAAGAGCTCTTAAACAGATATGGTCACTTCTGTGTCTGTCAAGGACACTTCCACAAGCTAGCACAGGATATGTAAATCAGAGGAGTATTACTTCTAGCTGCTTTAATTCTGGGGGTGAGGGAAGCCTATATAAAGGGAAAAAATATTATATTCTTTTGGAGATATGAAATAAATTTTTATTGTAGTAGAACTCAGATTTCTGCCATGATTTGCTCTGGTTTTCCACTGTAATAAGCACCTCATTTCAGATTTCCTTGAAAGAGGCTTCGGAACATAATGCAGTGGCCACTGAAAACTGACACATTCTGCAAAGTGGAAGCAGGAGATTGTAAGTTTCACATGAATTCAATGGGAAAGTCATATGGCCCTGCTCCTTCTCCCTTGGGGTATTTTCCTATTTTATTGTCAGTACTATAATGGGCAATCAGTTCCTGAAATGGTGCCCTGCTGCCTAGATGAAGCATTTATAGGTTTTTTAAGCAGTCCATTTGAACAATGCAGAATAAAAAAAGTCGGTCCTTGTACGTTCAGATTTTAGGGCCCTGATCCCACACTGAACTATGTGTCAGCAAACCTCCTGCCCACTTGGAATTCAGTGCAGGATCAGGGTCTTGATGTCTACATTTTCTGCTGCAATTCAGACCTTTATTTATCACAGCTGGAAGCAACATTACAAATAAAAATGCTTCTAAAAACCAAAGTGTCTGTCCTTTTTAAAAGTTAAGTTTCCTAGATTTATGCACATATATTTACATAGCAATCCTCTGAATGGAGATACTGTTTCTAATGAGTTAAGGGATTACTACAAAAATATATAAATCATCACAGATTTCTTCCATGCAGAAACATTTTCATTCAAAACACACACACACACACAAAAAAAACCCAAACCAACTAAAAACCTAACAAAAATCTCACAACAAACAAAACCAAAACCAAACAAACAAGCCCCACAAACACCAAAAACCCCAACTGTGTTCAAAATTCAAAGGAAAAAAAGAAGCATTTTTGACAGCCTCACATCACAAACCAGACCCACGAAAGACCTTATGCTCCAAATCCAATATAAAATGTAGGCCTAAAATGAAACCCTGAGAATTTAAGGATCACTTAAGGTCAGTATAAATTCAGAAGACCAAACTGACTGCAGCCCAGAACACTACCTAGGCCATCTTTTTTTCAGTAGTGCCTAAACCTTACAATATCTAAATCTATAAAACGCCTTCCGGTGTGTCTTAAAGTCTCCTACTGCTCAAAGTGGCCATGCCTGTTCAGAACTGGGTACAAAAGTTATATGTACATTGCCAGATAAATTACAGTTTTAATAACAGGGAGTATGTCAGTGAGCCACCTGCTTCTCCAGAAAAGTCAGAAAAGATTGTTGTGTCATTTTTTCTACCTCTGCTAATGACCAGAACTGTTCTTCACAGAAGCTGGAGGGTCCTTACCAGCTCTGAGACAGCATTAGCCATACATTCCATTCATCTGCTGAGGTGGGACCTCTGACAAAGAAGGCATGGTATTAGAAGCAACATGATATTTACAAGTGACTTTCTCCTAGTTGTCATGGTATTTGGTAGGAAAGAGGTCCCTGCTCCCAGGACTATTGTTCTTGCAATCTAATGGCATAAGAAGTACTTAGCTGTTCTGAGATAGAGCTAGAATGTAATTTCTGTTCCTCTAGAAGGACAGCTGGAGAACCCCTTCAATGGTCACTTGACTTTTCTGGTTACAATGGCTTAATTGCAAGAACAAATGCAAACATTTATCAGCAGCTCTCCTCATTAACTTGCTGTTTGTGTCTCAGGAGGTCACAGAGTTTGGTGATTAAGGCCACTGCTCCATGGGGGAAACAAGAAGCATCAATTGCTTTTAAGATTTGAAAACCTGCTTACTGGATGAATAGTTTAACTGCCAGCCTACAGTTCAAAAGATGGGGAGTGAAATTTATCACCAGTTTTCAATTTCATTCCCTTTGGTGCCTATTCCCCCAAGGTGTGCAGGCTCTCAAAATCAGCATCTTGCTCTTTTCATCTGAATTCTTTCACATCAGAGCAAGAATTTATTCATGTGAACTACCTACTTACTCTCCACTGAGTGGCATATATCTGAGTTCACCACACCATTTTCATTCTTGAGGTAAATTAACCTTGTCTCATGTAGAATAAAGGATGATAGCATGAGCAGAACTGAATTTTCCATAAAGTGGGTTTGTGGGTTTGGGTTTTTTGTTTGTTTGGTTTGGGGTTTTTTTTTGTTGGTGCTGGTTTGTTTGTTTGGAGACTACTGAGAAAATGGGCCACTGGCAACTTTGCAGTGTTGAAAAGCTTGGGACTGTATTGCTCTCTACAACAACCTGAAGGGAGGTTGTAGACAGGTGGGGGCTAGTCTCTTCTCCCAGGTAACCAGCACCAGAACAAGAGGACACAGTCTCAGGCTGCGTCAGGGGAGGTTTAGGCTGGATGTTAGGAAGAAGTTCTTCATAGAGAGAGTGATTGCCCATTGGAATGGGCTGCCCAGGGAGGTGGTGGTTTTGCCATCATTGGAGGTGTTCAGCAGGAGACTTAAGAGGATGCTTGGTTGCATGGTTTAGTTGATTAGGTGGTGTTGGATGATAGGTTGGACACAATGATCTTGAAGGTCTATTCTATTCTATTCTATTCTATTCTATTCTATTCTATTCTATTCTATTCTATTCTATTCTATTCTCTCCATCAGCCCCAATAAATACTTCTATTCAGTAGCAGGTGATTATCCTTAAGAGCAGGACCTATATGCACTCTGACAGGCCTAGTAGAGACACCCTACTGTGAGTGATTTTTGGCAAGCCTCACCAGAGGCTTTGGCAGTCATTTTTTTCTCTAAAATGCTACCATGCTTTTGCATGGTTGCATTCTTCATGCAAATGAGTATCAATGCCATTCCTAAGAACATGAAGAACTTCTAATAATTATTGTTTTCACTGCTGAATAGCAAAGAACAACTGCAACATCGAGAAATGTCCTGTTTTCTATGGCTATTTTTAGAAAATGTATACATTCCCTTTAGATTAAATAATAAAATCCATTTTTGGACAACATATTTGAATTGTGTTTTTATTATACAAACGTACATTTTGCAATTCTTAATTAAGGCACCACACAGAATAGAATCACACAGAATCACCAAGGTTGGGAGAGACCTCAAAGATCATCGAGTCCATCCTGTCACCACAGACCGCATGACTAAACCATGGCACCAAGTGCTATGTCTAATCCCCTCTTGAACACCTCCAGGGATGGGGACTCCACTACCTCCCTGGGCAGCACATTCCAATGGCTAACAACTCTCTTGGTGAAGAACTTTCTCCTCACCTCGAGACTAAACTTCCTCTGGTGCAGCTTGAGACTGTGTCCTCTTGTTCTGGTGCCAGTTGCCTGGGAGAAGAGACCAACCCCTTCCTGGCTACAACCACCCCTCAAGTAGTTGTAGAGGAATAAGGTCTCCCCTGAGCCTCCTCTTCTCCAGGCTAAACAATCCCTGCTCCCTCAGCCTCTCCTTGTAGGGCTTGTGCTCAAGGCCTCTAACCAGTCTCGTTGCCCTTCTCTGGACACGTTCAGGTGTCTCAATGTCCTTCTTAAACTGAGGGGTCCAGAACTGGACACAATACTCAAGGTGTGGCCTAACTGGTGCTGAATACAGGGGCACAATGACTTCCCTGCTCCTGCTGGACACACTATTCTTGATGCATGCCAGGATGCCATTGGCCTTCTTGGCCACCTGGGCACACTGCTGGCTCATGTTCATCATGTTGGACTCTGCCCATCTGTCCAGTCAGTCACGGTCCCTCTGCAGAGCCCTTCTGCCCTCGAACTGACCAACATCTGCTCCCAACTTGGTGTCATCTACAAATTTGCTGATGACTGACTCAATCCCCTCATCCAGATCATCAATGAAGATGTTAAAGAGGATTGGGCCCAGCACTGATCCCTGGGGCACACCACTAGTGACTGGATGCCAGCTGGATGTGGCACCGTTCACCACTACTCTCTGGGCTCGGCCCTCCAGCTAGTTCTTAACCCAGGGCAGAGTGCTGCTGTCCAAGCCCCAGGCTGACAGCTTGGCCAGCAGTTTGCTGTGGGGGACAGTGTCAACTAGCAATTTTTGTGAAACAATGCATTAGAGAATTTTAGAATAAAATAAAACAAATTAAAACGTGGAGTGTCTTAAAGATCACACTGTTTGAGGCCAAACAAAATGCTTTTAAACATTTTATTTATTACTCTGTTCCATCCTTGACAATGTGTTGTTAGGAGATATATGTTCATATTATTTCAGAGCTTGAAAACGTTTACTTTCTTGGATTAAAAACATTTCTTACCTGCTTGCATAATGTGGCCTCCTTCACTCCTTTGTGAAGTTTTCATTCTGGGAAGAAGGGCGAAACAAAGTCCACAAAAAATCATGATAAAGAAACACAAACTGAAAGTGACATAAAGGGCAAATGTTTTAGAAATGGAATAGGAGCAATATATCATCTATTCACAATGTTAGCTCTGAAAATTATTTCCAGCTTTGTAGCAATGGAGTATTGTTTATATAAAACATAATGCCCCATCTGAAAAATCATTTAGTGTAGGCGTCTGCCTAACTTCTGATGTTAACAATGGTTGGGGTGGGAATAAACAGCTTCGTTGCTCATCTATTTGCCCACAGGCTGTAGCTCTTTGCAACACTTTTCCTCATGAACCTTGTTGGCCAAAATCAGGGAAAAATAAGACCTGTCCACAAAAGTGAAAGTCCCTTATCTCTGAAAAAAAGAAGATAAAATGCTCTTGGCAAAATGACTCCAAAGGTTTCTCTGAAGCACTGAAAATTTGTGCTGCCCTGAAGGCTTTTCTCTGTCAAGCAAACACAACTTATTCTGCCTTGTGAGGCATGACACAATGAGTAAGCAGGGAGCACTGAAGTTTCTGCAAGGCAAGGTGAGAATTTCCATCTTCTAGCATTTGTGATACAGGGACAGTTTAGATTGTCAATTATATGTGTGCCTTACCTCCAAGATCTCAGTAGCAAATGACTCATCTCAGGCACCATGGTATGTCTTTCTTCAATGGCTGACATCCAAAGAAGTCTCTATTTTGCCTTCAATTCGAATCCATGAGCTCCTGAATCCATTTCCAGAATGCAGCTCCCATCCACCACTGAGTCCAGTCTGAGACTTCTGCCACAGCATCAGTGCTGACAGTGACTGCTACCAACAGGGTTGGATTCAATATTGGGTTTGTATATATTTATATATATTCTACATTATTGTGGTTTTTTTTCCTTTAAAGTAGTTTTAGTTTTCCAATTCATAAGTCTTTCCAGTTATTCCCTTGCTCTTCCCCTTGGGAAGGGAGAGGGGGTGGTAAAGGGAGAGGGGGTCGGGGAGCAGTGTAATGCCCCAGAAATCCATGAGGAATTAGTCCGGGACCTGCTGAGCCACTTGGACACCCATAAGTCCGTGGGACCGGATGGGATCCATCCTAGGGTGCTGAGAGAGCTGGCAGATGAGCTGGCCAAGCCGCTCTCCATCATTTTCCTCCAGTCCTGGCTCACTGGAGAGGTCCCAGGTGACTGGAAACTGGCCAATGTGGTCCCCATCCACAAGAAGGGACAGATGGAGGAACCTGGAAACTACAGGCCAGTCAGCCTGACCTCAGTGCCAGGGAAAGTGATGGAGCAGATTATCCTGGCGGCAATAACTGCGCACCTGAAGGATGGCCAAGGGCTCGGGTCCAGCCAACATGGATTTAGGAAGGGCAGGTCCTGCCTCTCCAACCTGATCTCCTTCTATGATCAGGTGACCCGTCTGGTGGATGTGGGGAGGCCTGTGGATGTAGTCTATCTGGACTTCAGCAAGGCCTTTGACACCGTCCCCCACAGTAAACTGCTGGCTAAGCTGTCAGCTCGTGGTTTGGACCACAACACTCTGTGCTGGGTTAGGAACTGGCTGGAGGGCCGAGCCCAGAGAGTGGTGGTGAATGGTGCCACATCCGGCTGGCGGCCAGTCACCAGTGGCGTCCCCCAGGGATCAGTGCTGGGCCCCATCCTCTTTAACATCTTCATTGATGATTTGGATGAGGGGGTTGAGTCAGTCATCAGCAAGTTTGCAGATGACACCAAGTTGGGAACAGATGTTAGTCAGTTAGAGGGTAGAAAGGCTCTGCAGAGGGACCTTGACCGACTGGACAGATGGGCAGAGTCCAATGGGATGGCATTTAATAAGTCTAAGTGCCGGGTGCTGCACTTTGGCCACGGCAACCCCATGCAGAGCTACAGGCTGGGGTCAGAGTGGCTGGAGAGCTGCCAAACGGAGAGGGACCTGGGGGTGCTGATTGACACCCACCTAAACATGAGCCAGCAGTGTGCCCAGGTGGCCAAGAAGGCCAATGGCATCCTGGCCTGTATTAGGAATAGTGTGGCCAGCAGGAGCAGGGAGGTCATTGTGCCCCTGCATTGGTTAGGCCACACCTTGAGTACTGTGTCCAGTTCTGGGCCCCTCAGTTTAGGAAGGACATCGAGACACTTGAACGTGTCCAGAGAAGGGCAACAAGGCTGGTGAGAGGCCTTGAGCACAAGCCCTATGAGGAGAGGCTGAGGGAGCTGGGATTGTTTAGCCTGGAGAAGAGAAGGATCAGAGGTGACCTCATTGCCCTCTACAACTACCTGAAGGGTGGTTGTAGACAGGAGGGGGTTGGTCTCTTCTCCCAGGCAACCAGCACCAGAACAAGGGGACACAGTCTCAAGTTGTGTCAGGGGAGGTTTAGACTCGAGGTGAGGAAAAAGTTCTTCACTGAGCGAGTCATTCGTCATTGGAATGGGCTGCCCAGGGAGGTGGTGGAGTCGCCGTCCCTGGAGGTGTTCAAGGGGAGATTGGACGTGGCACTTGGTGCTATGATCTAGTTGTGAGGTCTGTTGGAACAGGTTGGACTTGATGATCCTTGGGGTCTCTTCCAACCTTAGTTACTGTGATACTGTGATACTGTAAAGAGCATCTATCACTCATTTAATGCCCAGCCCTTACCCTTGAAACCCAACAATGGGATGTACAATTTAAAAACTTCCTATTTGTTAACACCTTTCCCCCCACAATCTCTTCAAGTACCTTTTCTCTCAGATGTTGTAAAAGAATAACAACAAATTAAACTCAGTGTTGTTGTCTTCAAATTAATTTAAATTCAAATGAAAATATTTCTGTTTCAACACTGTAGAAAGTTCCCAAGTGTGCCTACTAGTTTACTGGTTATGAATTAATCTATTATAAGTTGTCACCTCCTTCACATCTGGTCTAACATACTCAGAAGGAATTCCTGTCACAGAATCACAGAATGTCAGAGGTTGGAAGGGACCTTCAGAGATCATCGAATCCAACCCCCCTGCCAAAAGCAGTATCACCTAAGGATCATAGGAATGCATCCAGGCAGGTTTTGAAAGTCTCCAGAGAAGGTGACTCCACAACCTCTTTGAGCAGCCTGTTCCAGTGCTGTGTCACCCTCACTGCAAAGATGTTTCTCCTCATCTTAAGGTGAAATCTTCTATTTTCATGTTTGTATTCATTGCTCCTTATTACTGCATACCACCGAAAAGAGATTGGCCCACTTGACACCCACCCCTCAGGTATTAACAGTGATCAGATCCCCTCTCAGTCTTCTCTTCTCAAGACTAAACAGTCCCAAATCTCTCAGTCTTTCTATGTAGGGAAGACATTCAAGCACCCTAATCATCCTTGTGGCTCTCCATTGGACAGCAGATTGCTGTCTCTCTTAAATTGGGGAGGCCAAAACTGGACCAGGTATTCTAGATGTGGTCTCACCAGGGCAGAGTAAAGGAGGAGAAGAACCTCCCTAGAACTGCTGGACACACTTTTCTTGTGTAATGGCAAAAAACCTTGTAAGTAAAGTGATAGAAATTAACCAGACCCAAAAATGTTTGTCTGACAAGCTTTCCAAGATACAATGTCATCTTCTCAGAAAAAGAAAAAAGAATCTCAGAATGTCTCAAGAGTCCTATTTTCAGCAGTTTGACAGATTTCAATACAAACCAAAAATTCAGAGTTCCTTGTACATTATTATTTCATCATTTCTACTGCTTCTACTGAAATAATTTCACCTGATACAGACTAGAGTTGTAACTGCCTTTTGAGGTTGCTGCTTCACAAAGGAGTGTTGTTCTATGACTGATTATTACAGCTAGTTCTTTCTTTTTCACTCCCATATGATCTAGCTCCCAATTTATTGCTAAAATCATAGAACCATAGAATCAATAAGGTTGGAAAAGACCTCAGAGATCATCAAGCCCAACCTACAATGATACTGCACTTGATTCAAGTAAGTTTCGTTCTCCTACATGACAGTCATACGTATCATACATTTTCTCTCATATCATAATCTTCAGTTGAACTGATGATCCCTCTGTAGTTCATGATATTTATGCCAAAGCCATCAATGGAGTATCAATATATTCCCACCCATGATACATACATAGAATACATACATAGAATAAACCAGGTTGGAAGAGACCTTCAAGATCATTGCGTCCAACCCATCAACCAATCCAACACCACCTAAACAACTAACCCATGGCATGATGTTCCTGGATCTTAATATTTTTCTTTCTAATACAAAATCTTTTCTCTAAGGAATGAACCCTTGTTTTTTTCATTCACAGATTTTCAAATACTGTTATGTTCCAGGTGTCAGATGTTATCAGACAATAATCCAAATTACTGTAAAGATTGTCTTCAGAAGAAAAACCCTCTTCAGGTATGCAAACAGGTGGCAGCTCTGATATGTCACTGCCTGGATGTCACTGAGATATCCTATTTATTCAGTTGTACCTGACACAAATTTAGCAGCTTAATAAGGGAAGAAAATGTAATCTTTTTTTTTTTTAAATAAAAATTAAAGACCCACAACTACCAGTAGCCCAGGAACAATGCCTGAAAAATCTATCACAGTATCACCAAGGTTGGAAGAGACCTCAAAGATCATCGAGTCCAACCTGTCACCACAGACCTCAGGGCTAGACCATGGCACCGAGTGCTATGTCTAATCCCCTCTTGAACACCTCCAGGGACGGTGACTCCACCACCTCCCTGGGCAGCCCATTCCAATGATGACTGACTCTCTCCGTGAAGAACTTTCTCCTCATCTCGAGCCTAAACTTCCCCTGGTGCAGCTTGAGATGGTGTCCTCTTGTTCTGGTGCTGGTTGCTTGACAGAAGAGACCAACCCCTTCCTGGCTACAACCACCTTTCAGGTAGTTGTAGAGGGCAATGAGGTCACCTCTGAGCCTCCTCTTCTTCAGGCTAAACAATCCTAGCTCCCTCAGCCTCTCCTCATAGGACTTGTGCTCAAGGCCTCTCACCGGTCTCATTGCCCTTCTCTGGACACGTTCAAGTGTCTCGATGTCCTTCCTAAACTGAGGGGTGCAGAACTGGACACAGGACTCAAGGTGTGGCCTAACCAATGCAGAGTACAGGGGCACAATGACTTCCCTGCTCCTGCTGGCCACACTATTCCTGATGCAGGCCAGGATGCCATTGGCCTTCTTGGCCACCTGGGCACACTGCTGGCTCATGTTTAGGTGGCTGTCAATCAGCACCCCCAAGTCCCTCTCTGTTTGGCAGGATTCTAATGACTAAAGTCTAATGACTTTAGAAAAGCTTGTTGGCATGTAAGAGGGTATGCCTACATTGAAGCAGTATAGTGCAATAGGGATGAATCTGTGGAGTGAAACCATTAATTCGAGCATTCTGTCTTCTGTATATATATAAGTATATGTATATACATATGTACATATGTATATAAGTACATATGTACATATACATATATGTATATGTGTGTATATATCTGTATATGTAAAATGTATAAGCATTTTATATGGAGTACTTAAGAAAAGCTGCAGTTTTGTTTCATGCTGAAGTGCAGGAGGTGTGCTCCTATAGCACAATTCTTCACCTATCTTCCATGTAGATCATATAAGGCATTAACAGGTATTCTTCAGCCATCCCTTCAATAATTACAAAGACTACTGAATAACTGGGTGAAAAATCTCCCTTAATATGACTTATTGTGTGTACTGACTTTTGACATGCAATAAGAAACATCAAAGTAATTCTACATCTAAGAACTCTCCACTTTTACTAAAGATATACCAGTTACGCCCACAATTTATGACATCCTGAAAAAGAACTGTCTTTGGATTTGTGTTAGCTGCTTATATAAGTCAGGACAACTAACATATCTCTTTCTTTTCACTGAGTCTTATATAAATTTGAATTTTGAATGTTTTTTATTTGACATCTTTCATATAATTACTATCTTGTTTAAATATCACTGTGCTACTGCCTGAGGTAAATGCAGTAGAAAATCACTGTGTTCAGTGTTAACTGTCTTACAGTTTCATCTCCTCTGTCAAACTGAGAACTTTTTTTTTTTAATTCTGCAGGGAAATTTTTATTTCCTTTACTTGCTCATACCTAAGGTGGATGGGTAAGTTATACAGTTATACAGTATTTCCTGTGTCTGTCAACCAAGCTAAAAATGGATCTGTGTACTTTTGTCACTATCACAGGTAGTCTTTCTTCCCCACTGCACCATAATGAAATGCAGGGGGCAAAAAAAAAAATTGATAGTCTAATCAACTACTGTTTGTTCTAAGTCAGATTGTCAAACAATACAGGCTATGTTTAGGAAAGAATTGAGGACATACTTAAATCAAACTTACGCTTCAGAAGAGCTTCAACTGAATTCCAAAGATGAGTACTGATCCAGAATACTACATTTACATACAACAGTCGTAGAACAATACAGTACAATGCTTGAAGTACTCAATAGCAGAAGAAACTGGGCACCAGGTTCTTCTGTACCCATTTTTACATTAAGCTGCCATTAGATAAAAAACCTTATGGGGATGGCAAGAGTATGCACCAGAATGCAAATCAGCAGATTGAGAGAGGTGATTCTAATCTGCCACTCCACTCTGCTCTGGTATCTGGTTCTGGAGCCCTCAACACAGAAAGGACATGGACCTGATGGAGCAGGTCCAGAGGATAGCCACAAAAAGGAGGTTGGAGCACCTCCGCTATGAGGAGAAGTTGAGGGGGCTGAGGTTGTTCAGCCTGGAGAAGAGAAGGTTTCAGGGAGACCTAATCACCATCTTCCAGCACCTAAAGGACCTGCAAGAAGGCTGGGGAGGGACAATTTACAAAGGCCAGCAGTGAAAGGACAAAGGGCAATGGTTTTGAATTAGAGGAGATTTAGATTGGATGTTAGGAACAAATTCTTTACAATGAGGGTGGCTGAGCACTGGAACAGGTTGCCCGGAGAGTTCCCTGGAGATATTCAAGGTGAGGCTCAGCAGGGCTCTGGGCAACCTAATGTAGTTGAAGATGTCCCTGCTCACTGCAGGGGGCTTGGACTAGATGACTTTAAGAGGTCACTTCCAACTCAGGTGATTCTGATTCTATGAAATGTGTCTCTTCCCTACTCAGTGCAGCACCTTATAAAATGGAGAAACAGGTTTTACTCCAAATCTCCAGCTTCAGTGGTAACTGTTCTAACCACTAAGCTACTGGATGAAAGGCAGACTTCTAAATGAGGTCCAGCCTCATCCAGACAACTAATTGCATCTTCAAATCAGATTCTCAAGTTGGAAGGGAAAGTTGAAATCTCCCTGCTCAGTACTTCAACATTTGTTTCTAGTATTTTTAGGTGCCCAGTTCAGCAAAATTCACTTCCTGGGATACAGCAAATAACATACAACAGCACACAAGCTCTCCTTTGGAGCTCATCCTTAGGCTACAACTACCACTTTAGGTATTTATATAGGAAGATTTTGTACCAGTGACATTTGTAAATCTCTAGTATCACTTAGGAGGTGACTAACATTTCCACTGGTAATATCCCTGCTATAACTAAGCTATTGCCAGAAGCTATGCATATTAACAGTGAACTTCTGACAGCATTAAATTGGTGGGTGTCTCGATCATTAGATTCAGAATTCATAAAATGGACATCACTCAGTATACTCCATAATAAAGCCTGAAACACATTCTGAATATTTCAGCTATACTGAAATACCTGCTGTAGCCTTTGGTAGGTCCCCAAATCAGCAAAATCTTTGAAGTGGAACAGTCTAGATCTTTTCCCTAGAGTGGCCTCTCTAAAGGAGACTAAAACCACAGAAAATCCATACTTCAACAGTTTTTCAAGTAGGACAGATAATTATCTATTTATTTGTTTACTTGTTTGTTTATTTATTCCTCAGACAGAAAAACTCAATGACTAAATACATTAACAATTACAATTAGTTAATTTATAAATCATTCCTCCTTCCAAGTTCCTCTATGATCTTAAAGGCAGGCCCTTGTTTCTACACTGTATCTCAGTCCATCTGGCAGTTTCCCAGCTGGAGCAAATTGCACAGTCCTCTGCAGGTAGTCAGGACCTTTCTTGCGTCATCCCTGAAGTCTCTAACAAGGCTTTCTGTTTTCTCAAGACATGCATGATCCTGATTCATTGCTGTACTTGTTACTGCCTCCTCCTCCCACCCTAGGCAGTCCCCACAAAATCCTTTATGTCCTTGTTCAGGTGTTCTCCAGAAAAGGTCTAAACTCCCCTACAGAACGAATCCGCATGGTCCAATCATTTTGAAGGAAGATAAACATAATTATGAACAGTGAATTAAAAAAAAAAAAAAATCTAAAAAAAGGAAAGGAAGGAAAAAAGGGGGGAAAAAAAAGAAAAATTCTCTGAATAATTTACAGTTGTGAGCCTTACCCTAAGAAACTGATCTTTACAGCAGGCAAGCAAACATCCAGGTCATCCCATTTCTTCATGGCACTCTTACCCATCATCTCCTTGCTCAGTGAGCTGGCAGTTTTGGATCCCAGACCTATCAGCCCAATACACCCTTCTTTTGCAGAGTAGGGATAGCATCTAGCTCTGAAACACTGCAGCAGTAGCCAAGGGCTGCCATATTCATTTGTATTAGTACTGCTCTCTAAGAATGATGCCCAGATTCCTATAATGCCTCAGGAAAAACTGCATCATGCTACAGAAATTAAGACATCAATTAAGCAAAGATCAAATTTTAACCTATATTCAGACCAGGGGTTTTTAGCTTGATTTTTATTTTGTTTTGTTTTATTTTGTTTTGTTTTAGAATAGAATAGAACAGAACAGAACAGAACAGAATAGAATAGAATAGAATAGAATACAATACAATACAATACAATACACCAGGTTGGAAGAGACCTTCAAGATCATCGTGTCCAACCTATCATCCAACACCACCTAATCAACTAAACCATGCAACCAAGCATCCTGTCAAGCCTCGCTCTGAGCACCCCCAGCGACAGCGACCCCACCACCTCCCCAGGCAGCCCATTCCAATGGGCAATCACTGCGTAAAACTTCCTCCTAACCTCCAGCCTAAACCTACCCTGGCGCAGCCTGAGATGGTGTCCTCTTGTTCTGGTACTGGTTGCCTGGGAGAAGAGAATAACCTCTGCCTGACTACAACCCCCCTTCAGGTAGTTGTAGAGAGCAATAAGGTCACCCCTGAGTCTCCTCCTCTCCAGACTAAGCAACCCCAGCTCCCTCAGTCTCTCCTCACAGGGTTTGTGTTCCAAGCCCCTCACCAACTTTGTTGCTCTTCTCTGGACACGCTCCAGCAAGTCAACATCCTTCCTAAACTGAGGACCCCAGAACTGGACACAGTACTCGAGGTGTGGCCTAACGAGTGCAGTGTACAGGGGCAGAATGACCTCCCTGCTCCTGCTGGCCACACTGTTCCTGATGCAGGCCAGGATGCCATTGGCCCTCCTGGCTGCATGGGCACACTGCAGGCTCATGTTCAGCCTACCATCAACCAGCACCCCCAGGTCCCTCTCTGCCTGGCTGTTCTCCAGCCACTCTGACCCCAGCCTGTAGCACTTCATGGGGTTGTTGTGGCCAATGTGCAGAACCCGGCACTTGGATGTGTTAAATCTCACGCCGTTGGACTCTGCCCATCTGTCCAGCCTGTCGAGGTCCCTCTGCAGAGCCTCTCGACCCTCCAGCAGATCAACTCCTGCCCCCAGCTTGGTGTCATCTGCAAATTTAGTGATGATGGACTCAATGCCCTCATCCAGATCATCAATAAAGATGTTAAAGAGGATTGGGCCCAGCACTGATCCCTGGGGGACACCACTAGTGACTGGCCGCCAGCTGGATGTGGCACCATTCACCACCACTCTCTGGGCTCAGCCCTCCAGCCAGTTCCTAACCCATCGCAGTATGCTCCCATCCAAGCCATGGGCTGACAGTTTGGCCAGGAGTTTGCTGTGGGGGACGGTGTCAAAGGCCTTGCTGAGGTCCAGGTAGACTACATCCACAGCCTGCCCCACATCCACCAGGTGGGTCACCTGATCATAGAAGGAGATCAGGTTGGAGAGGCAGGACCTGCCTTTCCTATAGACCAGGTTGGAAGAGACCTTCAAGATCATCATGTCCAATCCATCATCCAACACCACCTAATCAGCTAAACCATGCAACCAAGCACACCATCAAATCTCCTCCTAAACATCTCCAATGATGATGACTCCACCACCTCCCCGGGCAGCCTATTCCAATGGGCAATCATTTCTTTCCAGATTTAGTACTGCCAACAGCATTTACAGGATTGGTTTCAGAAAGGGAGTTTGAAGCCATTGACTTCCTAATGGCATTATTGGATATTATAGGAGCAATGGAAAAAAAAAGGAAAAGGTTCTATGCAGAAATCTTTTTCCATTGGTATTCATCTCTTAAAGCTTTCTGTACTCTGTGATAACATGACCTTTGTATTTTCTATTGACCACCAGATTTGTATGCAATATAATACTGTATTTAAATATTAATGTATTAAAGTTTATAGCTTTACCATATCTTACTTTTTTTGGTTCCATTTCTTACTTAACTTACACTAAGGTGTTTGAATGTAAAAAAAACCGTGAAGTATGTCCTTGAAAACTTGCAACTAGATCTTTATAAATATTACAAAAACAATAATTTTGCATCAGTATGGTGAGCAAGTAGCAAAGTGCCTGAAGAATATAAATGGAATGTTCTCTAGAAGAATCGGCAAAGGTTAAAATTCATCATTTTAACTGATAGGCTTTCTTTGGGAAATAACTGATGCAGTGAATACAAAACACTATGATAATGTTGTGTTTCTCCTCAGTTTGTTTTTTTTTTCCTTGAAAAACAATATCTCTTCAATAATAAAGAACACCTTTTGCCATTTATTCTACAACAAAAGTTTCCTACACTGCTCATCTACATACACAATTAATAGTGTGGGGTTTTCACTTTAAATGAAAAACTTTTATCTGAATGAACACTTCTGTCCATTTCAGGAGAGGCTGAAGTCCTATAGGAAATACACTGTGACTTAGATCTTCTTAGGAAAACATTTAACCTAGATATGGTATGATGATGAAACATGATGGTAGAACATGGGTTTGAGGGGTGGACCACTAGATGGATAAAGAACTGGCTTGATGGCTGCACGCAAAGAGTGGCTGTCAATGGGTCCATGTCCCACTGGAGGCCAGTGACAAGCGGAGTCCCTCAGGGATCAGTCCTGGGACCAGTCTTGTTCAACATCTTTGTCAGTACCATGGACAGTGGCATTGAGTGCACCCTCAGCAAGTTTGCTGATGACACCAAGCTGTGTGGTGCAGCAGACACACTGGAGGGAAGGGATGCCATCCAGAGGGACCTGGACAGGCTGGAGAGGTGGGCACAAGCCAGCCTCATGAGGTTCAACAAGACCAAGTGCAGGGTCCTGCATCTGGGTCGAGGCAATCCCCCACAAGGATGATCAGAGGGCTGCAACACCTCTCCTATGAGGACAGACTGAAGGAGTTGGGGCTGTTCAGTCTGGAGAAGAGAAGGCTCCGAGGTGACCTAATTGTGGCCTTCCAGTATCTGAAGAGGGCCTACAAGAAGGCTGGGGAGGGACTTCTCAGGTAGTGGTAGGACTAGGGGGAATGGAATGAAGCTGGAGGTGGGGAGATTCAGACTGGACGTGAGGAATAGGTTCTTCACCACGATAGTGGTGAAGCCCTGGAATGGGTTGTCCAGGGAGGTGGTTGAGGCCCCATCCCTGGAGGTGTTTAAGACCAGGTTGGATGAGGCTCTGGCCAGCCTGATCTAGTGTGAGGTGTCCCTGCCCATGGCAGGGGAGTTGAAACTAGATGATCTTTGTAGTCCCTTCCAACCCTGACTGATACTATGATAAATACCACATTTACTACCACAGTTTCCATAATGATTTTCAGACTGTAGCAGGCTGGAGGCCAAACTAGAAAAACAGGCATAAATACAATTTATGCTAGTTAAAAAAACAGCAGTATTTAGGAGCACCTGTTTGTCTCAGGCACTGCACCAATGCTAGTAGCAGATTATCTTTCCTTTTCAAGGAATTGCTGTCTACTAAGTGAAGCAGAAAGGTACTGCCACCTTTCTATAGTGAGGAAACTGAATTACGGTGAAATTGAATGACATATTTTTCACAGTCATATAGGAAGACTGTCAAAGAAACAACCCAGGTATGTCAAATTTCAGTCCTGGTTATAAAATAGACTTCAGTTTTCCATCAAGTAACTTTATTCCCTTTAACTATTATTCAAACTACAGATTAGACTTCTGTGCTGGTAACCTTTGAGCTCCTGACTTGCAGGTAAATTAAGTATTAATTTGTAAAAATTAGTTAATTCCAAGCAACATTCTTTCTGCCATGTCAGCAATTCTGCTCAGAAAAGACTGTCAGTACATGTGCTTTGTTAGTTTGGAGTGTGAAACAGTTTTTAATTGCTTTACCAATTTAAATGTTACTAGTATGATTAGAATGTGGTAAAATAGGGGCATACAGGGTTCAGTTCTGTAGTAAGCATTGCTGGCAGTCTGACTAATAGTAGTTTGAACATTTCCAAACTTACTCCATTATATGTTTGTCCCCCATTCTGAGTGTCAAGCATCCCCAAGAACATGATCTGTGGCAGACAGACCCCAAAGCTTGGCCTGGACCACTGTTTCAGTGCATTACAAGAGGAGCTACAGCTACATGTACCCAAGGCACATGTGCAGAAACCGCACTGTAGTGCTGTAGGTTAGGAATGGATATTGCATTCTTAATTCACCTTCAGACACATCCCCACTCCCTTCAAATCTCCCTAAAAGTTCACCACAAAAGGCACAATGACTCCAAGTGTGTGTTCGTGTGAAGTTCACCCCTAATCTTTGTATGAGCTAAGAATGATTTCTGTTCCTTTATCTCTTTCTCTTTTCCTTTTTTTTTTTCCTTTTTTCCTTTTTGCAGGCTGTTCAGATAAGGATTTCCATTGTCACTGTTCCCACTTTACTCTGAATAAGTGGAGTGTATGAAAAAGCAAAATTCACAAAAGAATAGCTTGCAAACACTGATGCCACCACTGGACTTGAATTTAAATCTATCACACAAGGACACTGTTAACATTTATTCTCCTCTCTGTAGGCCAACAAATTAAAATATTATTTGAATTCTCAGATCAGTTTCTGCTACAGTGCTCCATTTTGACTGATGTCCTCTATTAATACCAGTGATGCTAGTTAGCTTTAAGACACCCCAAAGGGTACTCAACTAGTTACAACTCCAAATGAACCTCATGCCAGCTGTTTAGCCCCCTGAAAGTTTTTCTGAGCATTGACAGAAGACCTTATCAATCATTACAATTAAGTGCTTTCATACTGTCCCTTCCTAGGGAAGTCAGTTGAAGTACCATCTGCTATTTTGCTTTTAAAACCCACCGGTGTCCTTCTCTACGGCAGCCATTTCACTTTTGAAATGATGTTGCTTTTGCAGTAGAGTGATGGGCTGATGAAGAAAACTTTTTGTTTTAATAATCAGCAGTTTCTATGATGTGACATAATTTTTTGCAGTGCTCAGGGCATTTTGCAAATCAAAAGGAACCCAACTAAAACAGTAATTAATGTCAAATGACTAGTCACATACGGTCCTATTTAATTAAAAAGTTCTGATCTTTTATTAAACCTCCTCACAGGTTCTTGTGACTGCAAACTGTTGTCTGAAAAAGGGAAAGTAATTTGGTACATAATCTATTGTGTCTTCCAACTGACACCTGCTAATTGTCTCGGCAGCAAATGGCAACAATTTAATTTAGAAGGTTAGAAAGTGTATCTTAAATATTCTTGAATATTCACTACAGTATTGTTACAGGATGAAAAACAGGAAGCACGAGCCACTGAAATCACCTCCACAGGAATTCTGGCTAATTCAGAATTTCAGCTGGGGAAAAACTGGTGGCTATAACCACCTTTAGCACTACCACGAAGGACTTCGCCCTCTTTCTCATCCATTTGAAACCGTAGCTTCAGTACTAGCAGTACAAAGAAGACTGTTAAGGCAAGAGTGTCTCAGAAGAAAGAATATGCCTTATCAGCTGTTGTTTTTCTTTTTTCTTCTTTAACTTATCAGTGCAGAATCTAAATGTGATTTAGCAGAAATTATAGTCAGTATATTATGTCTGTGATTACTGCTGCAGTGCTCTTCCTTCCTTAACTTATGGCTAATCTTCCAAATACACTTTTTCCTTTGTTAGTTTGTTTTGGGGCTTTTTTAACTCTGTGTGTGTTTGTCTGCTTTATTGTTTGTTTGTTTTAGTCTTCTATGGCATTATTTAAGGGATTGAGAGCACCCCCCTGTGGAGAAGGATTTGGGGGGTTACCTTGACATGAACCAGCTTCACCAAAAATTTAGAAAGTTCTTTCTCATGTTGAATGAATCAGTCCCAGGGAAGGATAAAACTACTGTCTTTTGATAGCATAAGTTTCAAAGCTCTGCATAATCACCCAAATCAACTGGCAGGTGAAGTATGTCTGAATGTCTCAATGGCTTCAGAGACAGCTGAGCTCTCACACCTCCAGTCAAAAATAACCTACTTGGGCACAATCATTTTCAAGTTTTATGTAACTCCCAAAACATTTGGACCTGCTCCAGTATCTGGAACTGGTATGCTGCCACTACAAAGGGACCATCACATTCCAGTGGTGATTGTGAAGGTGTCCATGTGGGACGGCTTGATAGGCTGGGGGCATCTTCTAACAATTCTGCAGAGAATTCTAAATCCACTGAACAGTATCTATCCTTTTTCCTCTACAAATGTGCAAATAAAGAACTGCTTTCACTGTTTTACAGACAGATAAACTGTAGTACAGCAAACAGAAATAACCTGACCAAGATCACAGGGCAAATCAATGGTAAGAGTCAGCAAAATAAACCTGTCACCTGATTTCCATATTGCTTCTCTACAGTCAAAGTAAACCCCCAGTTATTTATAAATACAGGTAGAGACAGATGACAATATAGATTAGCTTTGTGACTTTTATTACAGTAAATTGGCTGCAGCATGGTAATAGAACAGTAAATAACACAGAAGCCTTGGATACTTTTTCCCTACAAACACATTGCCTTTCAAATGTCCAAATTTCGTCTCTTTGGCTGAGTCATATCTTTTCTCCATCTATGGTATCTTTCTATCTATTTATCTTTTTTCTTCCCTGCTTCACTTTCCTATAAACTCTTACCTGCTGTGACCTCTTAGCTACTGCACCACTTCTCTTTAATCTCCCTCCTCTGGTCCACTTCAAACACTGCAGATAAGGTTATCTTCCTTGTTCACCACGATGATCATGTCATGTCTCAGTCCCTCCGGTGGTTTTCTCTCTCATTACACTACAAGGTCCAATTTCTCCTCTGCAATTTCAGGGCTTTGCAAGAGTCTATGTTAGCCTACCACTGGACTGGGTCCTTACTTTTTCCTTTTTCAGATACAGTCCTACATAATGTGTGTATTCATATCATGTGTATTCATACCTCATTCACAAGAGGACACAGTCTCAAGCTGTGCCAGGGGAGTTTTAGACTGGACGCTAGGAGGAGATTCTTCTTAGTGATTGCCCATTGGAATGGGCTGCCCGGGGAGGTGATGGAGTCACCAGCACTGGAGGTGTTTAGGAGGAGACTTGATGGGGTGCTTGGAGCCATGGTTTAGTTGATTACATGGTGTTGGATGATGGGATGGACACGATAATCTCAAAGGTCTCTTCCAACCTGGTCTGGTCTGGTCTGGTCTGGTCTATTCTATTCTATTCTATTCTATTCTATTCTATTCCCAAACTGTTTTCGGTGCGTCAAATATCCTCTCTGCTCTATCTTGCCAACCAGCTTCACTTCTCTGTTTTAGGTCTCTCTATGTATTCTGGGTAAATTTGCTTATGAGTGATTTAGGGAGAGAGTCTTGTATTTCAGGTGTAACAATGAGGTTGAAGAAGTAGTAATTATGCAAATTATTCTATTATCTTGCATCACATAGAATCATAGAATCAATAAGGTTGGAAAAGACCCCAGAGATCATCAAGTCCAAGTTGCCACCCAAGACCTCATGACTACTAGACCATGGCTTCAAGTGCCATGTCCAATCCCTTTTTGAATACCTCCAGTGATGGTGACTCCACCACCTCCCTGGGCAGCACATTCCAATGACCAACAACTCTTTCTGTGAAGAACTTTCTCCTCAACTCAAGCCTAAAATCACACTGTAAATAAACATAGCTTTATTAGATAAACATAGGAATAGAATAGAATAGAATAGAATAGAATAGATACATTTAAAAGTATTTGGACTAACCAAGCAATGGAAATGTCTCAAATTCTCTTTTCCTCCAGGTTTATACTCAAGCAAAGGAATTGGAATAGTGGTTACTTTGTGTGAATCAGACATACCTGACAAATCTGAGTCACTCATCAAATTGCCTTTCCTTTGAAGGTTGACCACAACCAGGTGACATATATTTAAGCCACAGCTTGAACTTTATGATGGACTAAACCATACTTCTCATTCTCATTAAAACAAGACCCCTGACAGCATGATATGAGCTGTGTGGCTTCCTCAAAAAAGGCTTGAGCCATACTTAATATTGAAACGAATATGCTGCCTTTCAACCAAACAGTTCCTACTGCAAAAATACAGGTACACCTAAATCTGTACACCAAAAAAGAGGAAAGTGGATAATGAAAAGAAATCATAAGCAAGGTCTGTATCAATTAAAAATGCTGGAAAAAGTTTATGACAAGTTTGAACTTTCTCCTCTCTCAAAAAAGGCAAGGAAAGAAAACCAAAACACAGAAAAAAGTGAACCAGTGACACAACAGATTCTTGTATTCCCAGGAGTTCCCTCAGG
Source organism: Dryobates pubescens (assembly GCF_014839835.1). NCBI lineage: Eukaryota > Metazoa > Chordata > Aves > Piciformes > Picidae > Dryobates > Dryobates pubescens. The sequence goes on along the minus strand of NC_071618.1, from coordinate 36,270,522 downwards.
AAAGGGGCATTTCAGTTTATTTATCATACATATCCTTCCCATAATTCAGCTATCAGGCAACAATATTCTATAATTTATTGTCAGTTAAATGAATGTCTGCAAATCTTTACTCCTGGTCTTACTATCATACCAGAAGCATCTAAAGGTAATTGTTTTCAGTTTTACTCACAGAAGCTTTTAGAAATGGAAGCAAAAACTTGCCACAGTATCTCAGTAACTCCTTCTAAATCAAATGTGATATATATGATCCACAAATTAGCTATGAAAAGAACTAACAGAAGAAATAAAATAATAGTAAAAAACCCCACCTGGTCACACCAGATTTGCATCTTGGTATGTAATTAACTTGATTAATTAACAGCATGTTTCTTAAACTGTAACATGTATATGAGTTACGTGATGAAAAAAAGTCTACTCAAACTGTCTGCATCTGATGCTACTATGGGAAAACAATCCTTCTTCCCAATTTATCAAATTAATTGAAACCACAAAAGAGAGAAAAATGTGTCATCACGAAATGATATAGAAATTAATCTGCTTGAGAGCTCAACATGTTACACTGATCATGAGCTGCCTGAATTCAAATACACTTTCACATTATTTGCGACATATACTCCACACGTCTGGAGACTTAATCTACAATGAATGCCAGCTCTCCATCTCATAATGTTGAGAGAAGTTTGCTTATAGTTCTTTCTTCGAAGCACATTACCAATACTAGAAACACTGCCATATACAATTAAAACACATCTTGTCAAACTTGGTCACGTCAGCAAATGCTAGGTGTGATGGCACTAGAGACTCCACTCTCCACTTTGTGGTGCTAGTGAGTCAGTGTTGACAAAGAGTGTGCCTAAATATTTTGATTGAAAGTATCTTATCTGAAAAAAAAAATAAAATCAAAATCCACTGGAACAGACTATTTTTCTCTTTTCAGCTTCTCTCTGAACCAAATTAGAGCAGTATTTCAGTGTGGCAGCCCAGTATATTTACATACTTAATTTTAAATAATTTATACTACCTTTTACTGGTATAGTCTTAACTCTGGCTGGTATAGTAGAAATCTTATCAATTATTGATTGCAAAATAAATCATTGCTGTGCTCACCTATAGTACTATTTTTTTTTAAAGCATTTTCAGTATTACAGTGTGTACTTTTGCTGTCACAGTAATCAGTGGCAAAATTCTATCTGATCGTAAAGGATGAAGATAATTCTCCATGTTTAAATGCAGCTATCCATCTCCCAGACTTTCCTTTCTAATGAACTGAAAGCATTTATTTCATGCAAATTACTCAAAGTTGTTTATTTGTCTGCAAATAAACAATGTGCAATTGGAAGTGAATTCTCATTTACGCTTTTGCAAAAAGGGTGGTATGGACAGAACAGAGATTCTGGTAGTTTTACTTACAAAATGGGGAGGGAGAAAGAAAATAGCTATGTGCCATCGGTTTAAGATGTGCCAACAGTCACCACTGGTTTAGCTCACAGGTCTCAGTTTCCTTCAGTTTCCTTCTTTCTCAGTTTCCTTCCTTCTCCTTCCTTGCCTGCATCAAGAATAGTGTGGCCAGCAGGAGCAGGGAAGTCATTGTGCCCCTGGACTCTGCACTGGTTAGGCCACGCCTTGAGTCCTGTGTCCAGTTCTGGGCCCCTCAGTTTAAGAAGGACATTGAGACACTTGAATGTGTCCAGAGAAGGGCAACAAGGCTGGTGAGAGGCCTTGAGCACAAGCCCTATGAGGAGAGGCTGAGGGAGCTGGGATTGTTCAGCCTGGAGAAGAGGAGGCTCAGGAGAGCCTTATTGCTTACGTTATTGCAACCTTATTGCTCTCTACAACTACCTGAAGGGTGGGTTTAGCCAGGAAGGAGTTGGTCTCTTCTCTCAAGCAACCAGCACCGGAGCAAGAGGATACAGTCTCAAGCTGTGCCAGGGGAAGTTTAGGCTCAAGGTGAGGAGAAAGTTCTTCACTGAAAGAGTTGTTCACCATTGGAATGGGCTGCCCAGGGAGGTGGTAGAGTCACCATCCCTGGAGGTGTTCAAGAGGGGATTTGACGCGGCACTTGGTGCCATGGTTTAGTCATAGGGTCTGTGGTGATAGGTTAGACTTGATGATCTTTGTGGTCTCTTCCAACCTTGGTGATTCTGTGATTCTTGTTGTGTAACACAGCATCTTCCCTTTTAACATTCAGATATGGTCTCTGTGTGATTTTTAGGTCTGTGGCATTTAGAAAGACTGACAAAACCTCAATACTTTTTGATTCTGCAGGTCAGTACTAATAATTGCCCTGATATATTAGAAATGTTAGCTGCCTTGTTGTTAGTCTTGACAGATGCTATTTGCTCCACAGAAGGAAAGCAGCCCATTTTTATCATCTTTTTTTTCCTAATTGATTGCATAAAAGTGCTTCATACCAGGAAGGGCCTGTTAAACCCAATGAGAATTTGTTTTACAGTTCAGTAGGGTAGAAGTTAAGCCTTGGTTACACTGTAGCCAACTATGAAGCGATTTTATCATTTTAAATTCATGCCAGTCATACACAATAGAAAGTCTCCCAGAGTATTAGTATTTGCCTAATTCTGTTTTTTAACTACCTCTGTTTCTTTCATGTCATCAGGTGGGAACTCTATTGTCATTTTGCTTTTTGGTTCACTGGCTGGAAGCAGTGCATGCACTGGAATCTACCACAAAGTATCCACAGCTTCAATTGTAAATGAGTATACTGAAAAAGAATACTTTCACCAAGCAGAATAAGGAGATTAAATATTAATCTACAAATGAACTTTCATTTCTTCATAGAGACTATACATTTTGTGTATGTGGACATTTAATGCTCTGTGGCTTGGGTCTGTCATCTGTAACTTTGTATAATATCTTATTTTAAATTCCCCGAGTTAGACAGCAGAGACAACAATCTGGTCTCTTTGAGGTCCTTCAAAATCCCACTGTGAATCAACTCTGTATCTTTTACAATGTTTGTTTTATGTTCTTACTGTATGATAAGTGGCTTTTCAGAAGTTTAGGACCAATTCCCAGTGTATTTTAGCCAGTTTTTTTGAGACAGTTGCTGTTTACAACAAGACAATAAACAATGGTCCCTGTTTGTGGACTCTCTCCCATAAAGTCCATAAACAGAAGAAGCTGCTGTATGAAATGCTTAAGAATAGTCACAAGGTTAAATCTAGAGTTCTCACTCATTGGTTAGGAGAAACAGATAAAAACACTGAAAGAAATTGTGATTCAAAATTAAGTCATTAATTAAATGTGCTTACAACCTTAGTTGCTTGGGGAATTACTTGATTTTCCACATCACACAAGCCAAAGGACAAAAAGTTTATCATGTAGGTGAAGGCTTAAATCTGACTGTGCCTTGGTGAGCATTTAGTAGGAAAACTCAACAGGGTAGCTACTTGGTAAAGCTCTGCAAGAGAGTAAAATCAGGAGTACAAACCGTAACACCGCAGAGACAATTTATGTCTGCTGAACAAGTGAATGCTATACTAACATGACTACAGCCTTTAAAGGGGAGAGACAATGATCAGGAATACCACTTTCTCTTAGAGAAGAAAATAGCAAAGCAATTTAAAATGCACTTCTTCAGCAGTTTTCCGTATGATTATATCTTGCAATAAGAGCTCAATAATATCTGAATTCAGACATTTTGGTGACCTAATACATTTCATACAGCTTAGGTCCCTGACACCACATACTAGCAGTGATTTTATCTTACTTCTGGTCATATGCGGTCTCCTCTTCTCCAATATGCAGGTTTTTGATAGATATTCATCACTGCTGTATGAGAACATCTAATATTACTGTAACAATCAGTACAGTATTTGAATGTTGTTCTGCTATCTGTGCTTAAAACAAGTAAGTATGAGCTGCTTCATCTTAATAAATTAGAATAGAATAGAATAGAATAGAATAGAATAGAATAGAATAGAATAGAATAGAATAGAATAGAACAAACCAGGTTGGAAGATACCTTCAAGATCATCGCGTTCAACCTATCATCCAACACCACTAAATCAACTAAACCATGCGACCAAGCATCCTATCAAGCCTCCTCCTGAACACCTCCAATGATGGTGACTCCACCACCTCCCTGGGCAGTCCATTCCAATGGGCAATCACTCTCTCTGTGTAGAATTTCTTCCTAACCTCCAGCCTAAACCTCCCCCGGCGCAGCTTGAGACTGTGCCCTCTTGTTCTGGTGCTGCTTGCCTGGGAGAAGAGACCAACCTCCACCTGTCCACAACCTCCCTTAAGGTAGTTGTAGAGAGCAATAAGGTCACCCCTGAGTCTCCTCCTCTCCAGACTAAAAACCCCAGCTCCCTCAGTCTCTCCTCATAGGGCTTGTGCTCCAAAACCCTCATCAACTTTGTTGCCCTTCTCTGGACATGTTCCAGCAACTCAACTGAGGGGCCCAGAACTGGACCCAGTACTCAAGGTGTGGCCTAACCAGTGCAGAGTCCAGGGGCACAATGATCTCCCTGCTCCTGCTGGCCACACTGTTCCTGATGCAGACCAGGATGCTATTGGCCCTCCTGGCTGCCTGGGCACACTGAAGGCTCATGTTCAGCCTACCATCGACCAGTACCCCCAAGTCCCTCTCTGCCTGGCAATAATTAAAGTTACCAACATATCAATTTTGCTATACATATCCATTAAGGCCAACCAAGTAAAGAGAAAAGCTTTGCACCAAAAGACGCAGCTTTCCAAGGTATAAAATGGTCATTGTTTCTCATGGGATTTCATTCTACTGTATTGAGTCAGTCCACTGAAGGTGTCAGCTCTTTGTCCAGATAAACTATATGGCAGACTGCTCTGCTGGGACAAAAAAACCCCAAACTGTTAGTCACAGTCTTCATGAAGAACTCAGTCTCTTTGGTAATCCTGAATCATTAAGCACCTTCAGATAAGGGTGAGATACTGAATTTGACTGATACACCATGAGACAAGCTTTGTGCTCTCACACATCAGATGGCAGGCACTGCAGCACCCTGTCAGCTGGAGTTTCCCACGCAGTGAGGGTGTATGGCCTTGCCATTACAGAAATTGAGGTATAACCAATGCTGGGCAATCATTCAGCATAACATAATGTCATGTTCTTATGCACCAGAGATGTTTCCATATCCTTAATTTAGGGTGTAAATTAAGTAACCAATTAAAAAGTAAATTTTACTTCTTTGGCAAAATTTTAAACAGCAATCCTCCTAAAAGCATTTAATTTAGGCTTGATAGGAGTTGCAACACATTAAACAGGAACAAGTTGTTAAGAGATACAGAATAATAAAAATCAATTATTTCCTACATCTGTATAAATATCTTTAAAACAACTGTCCAATTTTAGTAACATAACTGACTCATTAGATCAAAATTAAACACCTGTAGTGTAAACCAAATCTTAACTCAAATATTACCCATCTTAATATAGTACATTTGCCTTTACATACTACAGTGGACCCATTTAGTGTAACAGGCAAATGGCAGAAGTTAGCCAATTACATCCCTAATGATTGTGCACATATAAATACAAACTGTCTGCAACATGTATTTTGTAGTGATTTATTTGCAATTCAGATGTTATCTCCAGATGCATGTAAAGACATTAAGTTTGCCAACAGTTTAAGATATGATAATAAAAGAGAAAAACTATAGCAATTCATTCATGTTAATTTATTGACATCATAAATTCTTCAGGGCAGTATCCATGAAGACAAATTCCTGTATAAAACTATATACTATTTTGGTACCTAACATGTAAAACGTAACAGCAGAAATACTACCTAGGATTTATATTTGCATGGATTTTTCTTTTCTGATTCTCTTTATTTTTTTTACATAGGGAATCTAACAATGTGTACTTTATTTGTTTATTTATTTTCCATTTATATTGTCAAGACTTTCAGAGTACCAAGTGATTTTATGTACTCATCCAGAAGATGCCTTGAAAGATCTAATTTCCAGGATATGGACACTATGCAACTAAAAACTAAACTAAACTAAAATAAATCAAGCCTCTTTAAAACATCTTTCATAGAGACAAATAAACTCACTAAGCATTTTTAGTGGTCTCAAAAATACAGTATTTCATAGTTTATTGTTTATAAAAAGTTTTTTTGCTCTGCAGCAGGTTATAGAATTTTGTAAATGTTAATTTTGCACCTTGGTTATTACATTGGGTCCTGGGGTCTTCATAGCAGTGCGTTCTGACTAATGACTTGTGACAAGGCTGTAAGACAACAGTTTGCCTGCAGAAAGTGGGATGCGTAGCAGCACCATCCCAGGAGCAAATGGAGAAGTGAATTATGACTTTTAAAAACATGATTTCCTCTCTTGCTTGCCCCTGGCTGTAAGTGGGGCACAAACTCCTACTTCTCTGTGCTAGTAGCCAACTGTCAGGTCAGCTTATCTCAGATGGCCAGTGTGTTGAGGGGATGAAGCCAAAGCACTGTATGCCCTTGAGTGCTGGCTGCCAACGCCCCATCAAGACAGAGATCAGTGGCCCCTCGCAGGCAGCTGTCATCACTCCACAGCTTTCACTGTGACCAGCAGTCCCACTAGCTCATGCCAGGAAGCAAGCCCTCAAGGCTGCCTTAGATTTTTGCACACTAGGGATAAGAGCATTTCACAACCCTATTTGGCAATTATGCCACTGAAACCAGTATTGAAGCCTCAATTTGGTAGGCAAACAAAGCAAAGCAATCATCTGATCAGGCAAAGAACCCCATCTTGTAATTTCTGTGAGCACTTGCACATTCATCAGAGGTTTGGCCCTCCCTGGATCCTCACTCACCATCAGAAAAGGAAAGGGAGCTTCATACAAATAAATGGGCTATGTAGCAACTACAGATGTGTCAAACTTTTAAAACCTCATGCTCTAGACAGCCTTGCCTTGCTGCTAATTGGTATGTTTTTCTTTAAAAAGTGAAGATTCTAACCTTTTACTTGACAGATAAGTGGGTAAAATGACACATAACATTTTGAAAGCTTATCTATAGTCTTGCTGTTTACGAGTCTTGTTTACGTTGGAGCTCACACAGGAGTACACAAATGAAAAGGGTTAGCAGAAACAAAACTGAATGGTTGGTTTCAAACAGATGTGTAAACTAGTGAAGAAAGGTTTTCACCTACAGAAAGTCTGAAGATGTTGCTCCCTTTTAAAAGGCAATTGTATAAATATGGCACTTGACTCAACAGACTTGCTTTTATTACCATTATTTATTCCTAGACACAACTAGAGCATAGTGTATTTTCATTACCTGAGGTCTTTCTTTCCTTTTTGCCTCCTTTTCTTTTCTCTTTTTTCGTCTTTTCTTTTCTTTTAATTTCTTTTTTCTTTTCTTTTCTCTTTTCTTTTTTTCTCTTATTTTCTTTCCTTTTCTTTCCTTTCCTTTTTTTTCTTTTCTTTTTTCTTTTCTTTTCTTTTTTCTCTTTTCTTTCTTCTTTTATGTTCTTTTCTATTTTCTTTCCTTTCTACTTTCTTTTTTCTCATTTTTACTTTTGTATTTCATTTTTCCCCTTTCCTTTTCCTTTTCTCTTTTTCCTTTCCTTTTTTTTTTCTTTTCTCTTTTTCCTTTTCTTTTTTTTTTTTTTTCCTTTTCCATCTCATTCCTTTCTCTCTCCTTTCTTATGAAATTGCAACTAGGAGAGAATAAATGGGATTTAGCAACAGAACTGTTTACAGCGTTGCAATCAGTCATGTTTAAAGTAGATCTACTAACTGCATGACTGAATGAGGAAACACTTTAGAAACAAAAGGGTTGCATAACAGGCAAATTTAGCCTGTAGAATCTTGGTATGCATTGTATAAGAAGTTCTGTAAACCCTAGGGACAGTGCAATTTTGTCAGTGGGTGCAAAATGCTAGCTTAAGAGAAATAAAATGACAAATTTATGGAAATAACTGACAATGAGAAAGCTGGCTTAATTCCTTTGTCGTTGTTGTTGTTGTTTGGTTTGTTTCCAGTAGTAACTTATCTCCTGCAAATTTATACACAAAAAAGACTTAGTGTTTATTGCTCAGGCTTATTCTCTTCAAGAAACTAAGCACTGCACTTTGACATAAAAAGTTTCAAAGACTATCGCACCTGGGGAACAACTGTAAGAAAAGAGGCAGAGGTGAATTTTTGTGTTCAGGAATAGGTAGTATTTTACACCTAAATTGCTTTGGAGCCTTCCTCAATCCTGTTTCCTGCCAATATATGGAGGTGGTGCACCAGCTCTGAATTTCCACAAAGACACTGGTCTTGACTTCACAAGCAAGTTGCTGATCTGTCTGAAACTAAAGCCTACAACTTCTAAACAGTGCTTTGAGAGGAAGAAGTGATGCATTGAACTCTAATGCAATTCCTTGGCTACTGACAATAAACATTAGCACTGAAGGATTGTAATACTGAAATACTAGAAGAGGGGGAATAATAAAAACCTCTCATTCCCTAAGAAGCAATAATTGGATGCTTAAAAATTGGGAAAATGTTTTGAGTAAGTGACTCAAACCTACTGCAGCTTGAAGGTGTGAAATGTGCAAAGCCTGCAATGTTCAAGTTAAAAAAAAACACAACCTTTTTGGTTCTGCTACTAGTCAGAAATTCAATTTGACTCAACAACAGTATCAGTCTGCTTTCAATAATATTGTAAATTAGAAGGTGCAGGCTTTTTCTTCTTGAAAGACATCCAGTGACACACTATACTGAAATTTCAGTGCATTACAAATTAATAATTTGATTAATACAGTATCTTAATAAGAAATGTGAGAAATATCTATCAGCTTCCTCAGACTCTGATGGGCCAGTAATCTTGTTTGTTTAGTCTCTTTGGTTTTCTTTTTAATGAGGAGCAGGAAACAGATTAACTGCATACCTAACCTCACTGAACATAACCTTAGTTTACTTGGTAGACCATCTTTTTTGCAGTTCCATGCAGCACATGCTTTTACCCTTAGACTGCTCTCATTAAATGCATTTGTCAAGCCTTTCATCAGGGCCCCTTTTTCTTTGGCTTTCCTGACCTTTCATACCATCAGATGTGTTCTTCTTGAAATGTTACTTGAATTTTGGCTTCTCCAACTCTGTCCTCTATCAGCACTCAACCCAGTACTTCTACCTACACAATATATGTCACTTAGCTGGGTCTTTGAGCTGGATCTGCTTCTATCTTTTCCTTAAATTGTGCACTACCACTGTAGTGAATGGTGCTTATGGCCAGGATTGTGCCCCAAATATTTCCAGAACATGCTTCTGTGTGTCTCAAACCCCCTTCACCACAACCACACTCCCAGAAATGTTTAAACCCCCAAAGATCATATTATACTCCAAAACATTCAAGGTGAGAATAGAAAAGGTGTAGATGGACATTCTCTGGCTCATGATGCTGAGGGACATCAGGTCTGCCTGGCTGTGTGCAATTTCAGTACCAGCAGCCCCACAGGTTTGCAGAGTATTACACACAGCAACCTCCCCAAGTTCAAGAGAACATTTTCTTTCCTTCCCATTTGAGACCTGAGTAGCAGCTCTGTTCCCTGCTTTCCTCAGCACTTTCAGGAGTTTCTGCTCACTCTTGTCTTTTTGTTTCCCCCTCCTCTTTCTCCTTTTTTATCCTGCAATTCTCTAAGTTTCTTCACTTCTATATTCTCAGGGAAGGCACAATCTCACCCCTTTCAAGGGTGCAGCCAAACCCAGAGCAGGAAAAGACAACCACCTGTCCTGCCACATCACCTTTAAAAGACATTTGGGACGTTAAGCTACAATAACTTCAGACAAACTTAACACAATCTGCCAAGCCAAGTATATATATTAAAAATAAATTAAAAATATTTAAATCATTATAATAATAAAGAGTGGACATGCTCTAATCTTTAACACACTTGTAACAATTAAAAAAAAATAGATTTTAACCAGTAAAACACTTATTCAGTGAAACAAAACATATTGTTGACTTCTATAGAATTTAACACAATTTACAATGAAAGCCAAAGTGGCTCAGGTTTAAGAAAAATCCATAAACTATTTGCTTCAGAAAAACAAATTCTAAATGCTTCCAAAAATGCATATATTTTCTATCCTATGTTAAAAAATCTAATATCTATATTTAGACAGTATATTTCTATCTCACTGGCAGTATCAGTGCATGCATTGTGACAACATGTCAAATCAGATGATAAGATCATACTACTGTGCCATATTGTATCCCCAGGATCAGCATAATGCTATGAAAAAAAAAAAAAGGCTAACGTTTTAATTTTGTCCTGTTCTAGGCTTTGTAAAAAGTAAGCAAAATATGTAAGTAAACAAACAGGTCACTTCACCATTACTTGACTGTCTCTCTGGTTTTCTGCCTAGAGAATTTCAATTAAATTTGCAAGAGGGATAGACAGTTCAAAGATGGTCACAGCTTAAAGTTCATTCCAGTTGGTGAGCATCTGTGGGAGATGAATTCACACCCTGAGAGAAGGAAAAGTAGCTGTTGTACCTTTCCAGGCAGTTGCTGCCTGGCCTAGCAGCATGTTCCTCTCAGCCAGCCACTCATATCTGCAGGATAACCATCACTGAACACACAAGAGGATACTGGTAGTAGTGGCAGTGGGAATACTGAAAGACACACTTGTAAGAAATAATTTTTCATTAGTTTGATTGCTCTTAAATAAATTGCTTTAGGGTTTTTTGGGTTTTTTTAATCATTAAGAAAACTTCTACTTAGTCTGTTAGAAACATGGTGTGTTTGAGCTGTGTGTTGTTTTCACTGTAATAAAAGAAAAACTGTTTTCTGTATTCTGTGCTAAATAGTCACTATAACATGCCTGAAAAGAAGCATGAGAATTCAAGTCCCAAGCCACTTATTTGTGGCCTAACAAGTCACCCTTCCTGTTAGCCTAATGAATCTTTGTGTGTTTGTTTCTTTGTCTCCAAAATGACACAGATACCACTCTATATGTAATACTTTCCAGATAAATTGAAGTAGGTCTCAGCTGTTTCAGTAACAATCTCAGGCTTATCTCCTGCTTGCTAATTTCCTCTGCCTGAAGTCTTTTTCCATAGCCTTATGCCCCATTTCGGCACCCTTTTCCCTATTTCTCTTTTCTTAGCTACCACCCCCTCCATTAGTCCACTAACATCACTTGCAGACACCTTCTCTTGCCATTAGTGCACTGTTACTCCTTGTTCCCTTTCTCAGCAACTATCCTTTTCACCAAGCCTTGCTGGTGTGGATTCACATTTACATTTCCATAAAACTTTTTATATGTTGAGTGACTAAAGTAAATTTATCTGTTTTCTGTTCAACTTCAAATAAACACTAATAAATGGAAGAAATATCCTTTTAAATCTATGCAACTTGTAATACTTTGCTATTATGGGATCAAATGAAATCAGTGGAAATGTTTCTGGACAGTTCTTCTCTTACATTTCCCTAGATGCCATACAATTTCTATTTTTAATTATAATTGTAATTACTTTTTCTTAGTACTAAATATAAAGCTTGCCACATCATACTTCTTTGATCATGCTTTTTAGTCATTTTAAAAGACAAACAGATTTTGTACCTTTTAATCCTCACACACAGTAACCTACCCTAATGACTGAATATTTTTAACAGATCATTTACTTCCTTTTCAGATTCTGTAGGAAGGCTGATGACTACCATTTAGTTAGATGCTTTAAGAATCTCCCTGTTGACACCTCAGTACACACCCACTTCACATCTCTGTTACTAAAAAAAAGTGGACCTGAGGAAATGTCTTCATTTGGTATGGGTACCAGAGCACAGATTTGTTTTATCTGCAACACTTTTTCTTTTACAGCTGGCTGTGGGAGAACTATATTATAACAGCTGGCCAACTAACAGGCTAGCCAGTTCTGTCATAGATTCCTCATATGAGGAAAGCATATGCCTGGGTTTTATTTTAAACAGGTAGCTCATCCTCTTACATATGGATTCTTTGTTCCTCAGATTTCCTTCTTGCTTTTCCTGATTTTATGTCTTCCTGTCAATTTCAAGATGATTACACTTGGGCTTTCCCAATGATACATTTTAGGCTCAAATAAATATTGAACCTTTAAATTTAAACTTAAATATTTCCCTTGTCTTGCCATCCTGTTTTATTCGTTTAGGTATATTTGTTCTGAGATTTTTGTGCTATGCTTAAACACCCTCCTCACTGAGACTGAATATTGCCATTTCAACACTACTAATTGAGGATTATTTTTTTTTAAAGTAGAATTATTTGCTTGGGTTTTTTTTCTGAAGTGAGAAAGATAGATTATTAGATTTCATTATGAACACTTCCCCCCCACAAATCTGCATACTGTTGTATTACATTCCTGATTAATCACCACTTTCCAAAAAGCTGGGTTTGAGTTGCATCCTGTTACCACCTGCTCTTGGGGTTGATGTCATACTGCAATTTTCCACAAACAAACATTTCAAGTCAATTTTCTAATTCATAATTTAACCCCTCCATATATAGGTTAGTGTTATAATGTTACATTTGACTTCGCTCCTTTGTTGAGCTTCTCCCCTACAATACATTTAAGGTTTGTCTTGATCCATCAGATAACGTAACCCTATGTTTATTCTTATTATTATCAACATTTTGTCCATGTATTAGCCTCCTCACAGTAGTTTTTTCACCAAGCTGTTGATAAGCATTTTAAAGTTTTACTTTTGTTTTATTTTTTAGCAGTAAATATACACTGTATATTTGATACACAGTGACATGGCACAGCATATAATTGACACTCATTGGCATTACCTTAGTACATTTTACTTCTGATACTCCTGTGTTGAAAAATACTGCAAATTCCTGATGAATATATAGAAAATTATGATGCTAGTCAAAGCTAGCAAATATGTAGTGTGCTACAAATTTGACAGAAAAAGTATTTTTGATATACTGCAAAATTATCGAACAAATAAAATATTCATTACTTGCACAGGTGGATTAAAATCAATAAATGCCATTTTGTTGTTATAAACTGTCTGATGTAACAAACATCAGCCTGGCAGAGGCATATACTCACATGCAGATAAAATTTTTTATCTGGCTTCTTAAAGTTAGGCACCTAAGTCCCTACTGGGCTTAAAACACACAGCTTTTAAAGATGTCAAGATTATATGATTTCCAATAAACCATTAGAAATTGCTTGTAATCAGCCATGCCTGAAAATGAATATTAAGGAATAGCTCTGTTGCAGCCAACACTAAAAAACACAGTGACTTGCAGAGCAAGGGGTAAGTGTTTCATTTATGATTGTCACCTGGTAGTCAGCCATAGATCTGAGGATCTAGAGCTAGGGATTCTGATTTTATTTTTCCTCTAAGCATTCCATGCATGTGTAGTCGTTTGGGCCGGCTGCCCCAACCCATTACAGCATGTCACTGGCATCAATGGAATATTGTAAGCTGCAAATGTTTGATAAAAAAAAAAAAAAAAGAAAGCAGATTTTACAAGCAAATACTCCAGTTACTTGGATAAAGGTTTATATAGTGTTCTCCTTATTCCAGAGTCCTGAGTATATGTTTTACAAACTGCAGAGTGCCCTCAAATCTATCGCCTTCATTGTGGAGTCAGAGTATTTATTGTGTAATGCTGAGTCATATAAAAAAAGAAAGGCATTCACTAGGCTAGAGGGGGGGAAAAAATGGAGACACTAGCCTCCTCAAAGAGAAAAAAAAAAAAAAAGAAAGAAAAGAGAAAAAAAAGTCAAATTCATCTTAGATTTTGTGGCTCTTTTTTTTTTTTTTTAACACGAGTAAACCATAAGCAACATTGTCAAAAATATGTTACACAGCATATGCCACTGTAATAGTGAAATTACCGGGTTATCCTGCTGGTGCTCTTCTGCACCCTCAAGAAAGGAAACTTGAGCGACGCTGCGTATGCAGCGACAAACGCGGGGTATATACCCCACATGCAGAAGTACCTTGAGCACGCTAGAGGGAGCCAGCACATAATTGCAATGTCCCTTTTCTTCACCCCACCCCACCTCCCCTTTGCAGAAGTCAGCACAGAAAAGCCCTGGACATCCTGCAGGTCTGAGACAGGCTACGGCGTAAGGAGAGGAAGGCACGGGACTCAAGTTACAGTGAAACTAGGTGTCCTAATAGCTCAGGGGCTTATTCTGGTGTTTGTTCCCTTTTTAAGATCGTGGGGACTTCTCCAAATAAGTGACTTAGCTGAATACGACGATTTTTATCAGCCAATCTGAAGCCCTCATTCAGAAAGCAAAGCCCATTTTGTAAACATATCCTTTACTTCGTCTGTCACGCTCACACTGAAAGTTGTCACGTTTCAGAGTAGTGATTTTACGCTGCCACTAATGTATGTACAGTTTATATGTTTCATTTTAACACAGCATTAGTTTTACAATGGCTACTAGCAGACTCGTTCTGCATGGCAAACTAGCTGTTTCAAAGCTACAAAGGGGTCTTCAGGACGGAAAGATGGGTCCAGAAAGAAGAGTTATTTGAATTTATAAATTTGTACGACTTTCTTTAAGTCAAATGATATTTATGGACATAATAGCTGAGAAAGGGCTGAAGGTTATCCTATTGAGCGAGGCGAAAAAGCTGCTTCCTTAACTGAACCTTTTAACAGCCCCTCCTCAATCGTCAGGAGCGTCTTATAATTGCTCCAAAGTTGATTTTTTCTTTCCCTTTTTATTTTCTTTTTTTTTTTTTTATTTTTCTTTCCCCCCTAAATGATTCATGTTACTTACACGCTCGTCACTCACAGCTCACAAATGGCAGCTTCATTTCGGTACGCACGGGTCGGCTCCGGCATTCCCAGCACTCACCTTTCCAGCTTTCGTCCTCTCCCCGCGCCCGCCGCCCCCGACCGAAAGCCTCCCGCCGCGGCGGGGGGGCGGAGGAGGGCGCCGCGCCGGGAGGAGAGGGAAGGGGAGAGAAGCGCAAGGCGAGGCGCTGCTGCAGCCGCGAGCCCCGCACCGCGGGGCTGCCGCAGGGTCCGCCGCTGCGCCCGCCCCGGCTCCCCCGCATCGCGGCCCCGCGGGCAGTGGGGATGCTACTGCACCTCGAAGAGGGCGAGACCCGCTCGGGGAGGCTCTCGCAAGGCCGGGGCGCGGGTACCTGGGGAGGCGTGTCCCCATCCACATGTGTCCCCCCTGCCATACCTCCCTGAGGCGGCGGGAGGGGTACACTGGGACCCCGGGGGACTTGGGGATCGTACCGCGGAGTCAGGTCCTCTCCCTCCCCATGTTTTGAGGGAGAGGGGGAGTGTCGCATGCCCCTGTCTTCCCCACCCCTCATCATGGAAGACCTGTTAATATGTTTAAAAAATAAATGTACAAAGGGAAGGGTATGTGATAAATAAATATATAACGCATGAACGGGGTGGGGGGAAGGCCAGGGGCGCGGCGCTGCGATGCAAGGCGACGAGACACCGCAAACCAGCCGCCCGTCCGCCCGCCCGAACCCTTCGCACGTTGCGCGTCTACCACCGAACCGATCTAATCAATGACACCCAGCGCCGGCCGCAGCCCCGCCCCCTCTGCCCGCCCGCCTTCTCCCATTGGCGGGTCGGCGTCGGGGCCGGTCGCAACCGCTGCCGACGATTGGCTGGCGGGGAATCCGTATCAATGTTTAAGCCGCGGCGTGAGGTGAATAGAGGCAGTCGGCGAGCGGCGCTGGGTGAGCGCGGCGCGGCAGCCCCGCGAGTGCTGCAGTGAGGGAGGCGAGGCGGAGAGGAGGGGGGGAGAGAGGCAAAGAGCGGCTCCAACTGTTGAATTTTCACTGAATTCTCCACTTACCTGCGGGCGGCTGGTGAAATGGATCTGTTTTATCGGGGATCGGCGTTCATTTCGCGTGCTGTCTGGCTAAGACTGGAGACCGTCTGTTTGAAAGGGGCCACCCATCAATGAGGCAGAGAAGAAATTTTTTTTTTGCTTTTGCTTTTGCAAGCCTCTCCACCACAGGTTGCAGAATTAACTGTGTACTTTGGGTCCGGACTCAAATAAAGGAGAAAAAACAGTGCAGAACTGAGACTTGGAACTAGATCTGTGAGATATGTATTGGGAACCTATGTTTTTGTTGGTTTTGTTGTTTTTTGTTGGTTTTTTTTTCTTTTAATATGAAAGATTTCTGATTTATTTCACACATAACACTGAGGAAAGGTGGTTAAAAACACTCAGCAAAGCAGGAGACAGACGCGCCTCTGTGCCAGTGAGTGGATAACAGCCTTGTTTTCCTGATCCTCAGTCTCCCGGAGAAAGAGGTATAGTAAAAGTGTAGCTGGATCAGCCACCCCCTCACCCTCTCTTACCTTTTTTTTTTTTCTCCCCCTCCCCCCCTTCAGGATACAAATCTGATTAATTTTTCCCCCTGTCTATAGAGTAAGTCAGAGAAGCGTTAGGAAGGAGCTGCAACTAATGTCTGTGAAGGAAGGAACATGAGGCGATAGTGAATGTGATTTGTTCCGCTGGATCTGACTCATCCAGCAGATTGAAACACTTGCATTTCTGGCTGTGCCATTCATTTATTTCTGGTTGTTGAAAAAACCTGAAATAAAATTTAGTTACCCTTCCCCAGTATTTGCCCATACACTGTTTTGCTGGAAAATGTATATCAAAGAGGGGGAACGCATCTGACTTTGCTACCGCTCTTCTCCCCTGTACCAAGATGCCCAGAGAGACTGGTAAAGCTTGAAAAGACTGCAAAAAATGCATCGCACCAATCGCTTTACTGCATATGTTTTGATATAAGTGAATTAGTCGATTAAAAGATTTCCCACTTTTTTCATAGCCAGGATTGTTTTTCCTCTTCTCCCCTCCCCTAAATGAAGAGGACTGGGCGGCAGTGTCATTGGAAGGAGATGCTGAATAGAAAGAAAAGAGAGGCACTTGATAGCGCAGCCCTGTGAATACAGAGACTGTTTCCCTTTTAGCGAGAGACTAAGAGAGAGAGAGTGTGTGTGTGGTGGCTTTTCTTTTTCTTCCCCCCCCCCCCCCGCCCCCCCCCTTCCACCCTGCCAGCCCTCCCTTCTCTCTCTCTTGCTCTCTTTTTTCTTAATCTATGCGTCCAGCCATGGGTTGCCTGTTGATTTCCTCTCGGCTGGAGAGAAAAGCAAACTGGAATTAAACTGCATCGAGAAAAGTGCAGCTCCTTAGACACGCATATGCACACACACATAGATAAACGGAGAGAAAGGATGTGGTGGTGGCGGCGGCTACTGGCCTGTCTTAAGGAAACCCAAGTGTGCATCTGATTGAGTACAGCCTCTGATTTCTCTCAAAAGAAATTACTGCTAATGATGACAGTTAAATGGTGGGTTTCTTAATTCTTCCCCCCTCCCCCCCCCCCCAAGAAAAAAAAAAAAGACGAGTGGGAGGCTGGTAGTAGAGGGAGAGAAAGGAAACTACACATCCGGACACTAGTATTTGCTGGGTTTTTTTGGTGTGCTTTGCCTTCCCCTCTTGCCCTGCAATCCCCATTCCCTTTCCTGATTCAGGAAGGAAACAGTGAGGGTGTACGAGACAGAGAGGAGGGGAAATACCGATGGCAGCGAGATGCAGCTCTCCGCCGCAAGCAATGCAAGATTAGATCTCTAAATGCAGCAAAACACTCCCCGAAAACCAACAACCCCGCGGTGCAATCAGACATTTCACTGCCTCTCACTGCACACGAAGAGGGCTTCAACAACAAGCCGAGACTTTTTTTTCCCCTTCTGTCTCTCTCGTACCCTTCCACTCCATCAGTCGCCTCACAAGCGATGAGTAGCTAACAAGCTTTTCTATCCCTGCTTACAGACCTGTGACCACCCTCTTTTCCTATGTATATATAAATACACATATTTTTTTAAAATCTTTTTGATAATTTTTAGAAAAAAACCAGCCACTGCCGCCGATTTTTTATTATTATTATTATTTTTATTATCCTTTGTACATCTGCGGGGATTCAAGGACCGGGAACGCTTCGCCTGCCCGGAGGAGAGGATCTTTTGCAATTTTCTGATTTTTGAAACCCTCCCGCTGCCGAAGTTGGACAGCCGAAGTAACTGCGAGGGGACTGCAAACACGGCAAGCGCTTGTTAAAACGTTGCCAAAGCTACTCCCCCCATTCCCCTCCCGACCCCCCCGATCGCTCCCTCCCTCTGAGCTACATGGTCTATTTGCTGCCTCTCATCCTGTGTCTCTGCAGATGTTTTAAAGCAACAGGTTCAGGAACTTAAAATACAGGGGTGGGGAGAGAGAAGAACAAAAAAAAAAAAACAAAACAAAACACAAAAAAAACGGAGAAAGGAGAGAGCCGACAGGGGAGGAGGAGGAGGAGGGAGAAGAACAAACCCAGCGCAGGAGGCAGAGAAGACGGGGACAACCCTGGTCGACGCCGCCGCTGCTGCCACCCCCACCCCTGCTCGGGGATGTACCTTTCCATTTGTTGCTTCTTCCTCTGTTGGGCTCCCGCCCTGTCGCTGAAGAACCTGAATTACTCGGTGCCGGAGGAGCAGGGAGCAGGCACGGTGATCGGGAACATCGGCCGCGATGCGCGCTTGGCGGCGGGCACGGCGGGAGGCGGGGTGCTGCCCGCGGAGCGCGGCGCTCCCGGCGGCAGCTCCGGCCGCGGCCCCAAGTCCACCTTCCGGGTGCTGGAGAACTCAGCCCCACACCTCCTGGACGTGGACGGAGAGAGCGGGCTGCTCTACACCAAGCAGCGCATCGACCGGGAGGCGCTGTGCCGGCGCAGCGCCAAGTGCCAGCTGTCCCTCGAGGTGTTTGCCAACGACCAGGAGATCTGCATGATCAAAGTGGAGATCCAGGACCTGAATGACAACGCACCAGCGTTCCCCTCTGACCAAGTGGACATGGACATCTCAGAAAATGCTGCACCGGGCACCCGCTTCCCCCTCACCAGCGCCCATGATCCAGACGCTGGGGACAACGGGCTGCGCACCTACCTGCTCACCCGTGATGACTACGGCCTCTTCTCCCTTGATGTGAAGTCTCGTGGTGATGGCACAAAGTTTCCAGAGCTGGTCATCCAGAAACCATTAGACCGTGAGGAGCAGAGTCACCACACCCTGGTGCTGACAGCTCTGGATGGTGGTGACCCACCACGCTCAGGCACAGTGCAAATCAATGTGCGCCTCATTGACTCCAATGACAACAGTCCCATCTTTGAGGCAGCCTCCTACGTGGTAGAGCTGCCAGAAAATGCACCACTGGGCACTGCTGTCATCGATCTTAATGCCACTGATGCCGATGAGGGTACCAATGGAGAGGTGCTCTACTCCTTCAGTGGCTATGCACCTGAGCGTGTCCGTGACCTGTTTAGCATTGATCCTCAGAGTGGCCTCATCCGTGTCAAGGGCAACTTGGACTATGAGGAGAGTGGCCTCATTGAGATTGATGTCCAGGCTCGAGACCTGGGCCCTAATCCTATTCCTGCTCACTGCAAGGTCACCGTCCGCCTCATCGACCGCAATGACAATGCGCCCACCATTGGTTTTGTCTCCGTTCGCCAGGGAGCACTGAGTGAGGCTGCCCCACCAGGCACTGTCATTGCCCTGGTGCGGGTCACTGACCGTGACTCAGGCAAGAATGGGCAGCTCCAGTGCCGGGTGCTGGGTGGTGGTGGTGGGCCCGGAGCAGTCCCTTTCACCCTGGAAGAGAACTATGACAACTTCTACACTGTAGTCACTGACCGGCCC
Source organism: Dryobates pubescens (assembly GCF_014839835.1). Lineage (NCBI taxonomy): Eukaryota > Metazoa > Chordata > Aves > Piciformes > Picidae > Dryobates > Dryobates pubescens. Next base: position 36,250,863 of record NC_071618.1, on the reverse strand, counting down.
CTGGACCGCGAGGCACAGGATGAGTACAATGTGACCATTGTGGCACGTGATGGGGGCAATCCCCCACTCAACTCCACCAAATCGTTTTCCGTCCGTATTCTTGATGAAAATGACAATCCACCCCGCTTCAGCAAGAACCTTTATGTGTTACAGGTGCCCGAGAACAACATCCCTGGAGAGTACCTAGGCTCCGTCTTGGCCCAGGACCCTGACCTGGGCCAAAATGGGACAGTCTCCTACTCCATTTTGCCCAGCCATGTGGGTGATGTCTCCATCTACACCTATGTCTCCGTCAACCCCACCAATGGTGCTATCTATGCCCTGAGGAGCTTCAACTATGAGCAGACAAAGCACTTTGAGTTTCGTGTTCTGGCCAAAGACTCGGGTTCGCCCCACCGTGAAAGCAATGCCACGGTGCGCGTCACTGTGCTCGATGTCAATGACAATGCACCCCTCATCGTCCTGCCCGCTCTCATCAATGACACTGCGGAGCTGCAGGTGCCACGCAATGCTGGGGTGGGCTACCCTGTGGGCACTGTACGTGCCCTGGACAGTGACTTTGGGGAGAGTGGTCGCCTCACATATGAAATTGTGGAAGGCAACGAGGAGCACCTCTTTGAGATGGACCCCACTAGTGGTGAGATACGCACCTTACACCCCTATTGGGAGGAGCTCAGCCCTGTGGCTGAACTGGTAGTAAAAGTCAGTGACCACGGCAAGCCCAGCCTCTCAGCAGTGGCCAAGCTCATTGTCAGGGCCTTGGCGGGGCCCCTCCCTGAGGCTGGGGAGCCACAGGTGAATGGCGAGCAGCATCGGCGACCACACTGGGACTTGTCGCTGCCCCTGATCGTGACACTGAGTACTGTCTCCATCATCTTGCTGGCTGCCATGATCACTATTGCAGTGAAGTGCAAGCGAGAGAACAAGGAGATCCGCACCTATAATTGTCGCATTGCCGAGTATAGCCACCCTCAGCTGGGAGGAGGGGGAGGCAATGGCGGGGGAGGAGGAGGCAGTGGCAGTGGAGGGAGCAAGGGCAAGAAGAAGAAGATCAGCAAGAATGACATTATGCTGGTGCCCAGTGAGGGTGAGGACAGCCGGGGCCCCCTCAATGTCATGAACGTGGTGAGCAGCCCATCCCTGGCCACCTCACCCATGTACTTTGACTACCAGACCCGCCTGCCCCTCAGCTCTCCCAGGTCAGAGGTGATGTACCTGAAGCCCGCCTCCAACAACCTGACTGTACCCCAGGGACATGTGGGTTGCCACACCAGCTTCACAGGGCAAGGGACTAACGCCACCGAGGCTCCCCCGAGCCGGATGTCCATAATTCAGGTAGGAGACTTTTAGAAATACCCTGAACCTCACTTTAGACACTGGTTTAACTCTACCTTTTGTCTGCAGTGAAATCTACTGTAAGGCATCACTGAAGGGACCAACATAACTCACTAAAGAGAGGTGGACTTAGGCAAAGTGGGACCAGACTGCATCTGGTGGGTCAGGTTCTGCTGTAACACTGGTGTTTCCTGTGTGATTCAAACATAAATGTCCACCGAAACAGACAGAGTTATGGCAGTGCAAATGAGGTGCATGCAACAGTGCAGGCAGGCATTTAGTACATTTGGGGCACACTGGGGTATTTTCCCAGGAGATCATCCGAGAGTGCTGGGCGCTGCCACAGGTTTCACTTCACTTAGGTTTGGGATGGAGAAGGGGGAGGGTGTTTCTGAAGTAGCTACATCATTTATAGTAACTAACAGGATGCGGGAGAAACTCTACACACTGAGGACATCTATTGCAGCAGTGTATTATAGCCCTCCAAACCTATCTGTAAATATGGACTTTCATTCCAAGATGTATGTTTTTATATATTTTTTTTCTTAAATTTCCTTCTTTAGAATATATATGCATAAATATTTATTTTGTTTTTACACAGAACAGTATCATTGGGTCCCCATTGCCTCCTCCTCTCCCTATAAAAAAAGCAAACCTTCAGCGATGAAATTTCTGCTTAGTCAAACAGAAAGAAAATGTATGTGGTGAATCCCTTCTCCCCTTAAATGTTAACAAAACTCACATCCTGTCATAAAACAGTGAAACAACTAGTCAGATTTCCAGTAGCCTGAGTCAATATTGATGATTGCATTATAGTGAGAGACATACATGCTCTGTCTTCTCAAAATGACCAAAGCTCATATAGAAATTACGGCTGGGCTGCATTCTTCTGCCAGTCATATCCACACTGTCCTCTACCAACTTTTGTGAATGTGAGAAATAGCAGAATTTGGACCATTGGAAATAGGGTGCTAATCAAAGAAAGAATTAATTTTTAGCAGGCAGTTTAAAGTCCAAACTCAGAAGATGTATGCCAGAGTGGTGAACTTGCAGAGTGAAGGGGACGGCAGAATTTGGCTGCAGTTGATTGGCTCCAGTTGATTTAAAGTATTACTTGATGATTAATGCAGCTTAATGCTCGAATGCTACAGGTATGTTCCAAAGTGATTTTTCACGTTTGGATTGAAAGCAGGCTCTGGATAATGACTATTAAATATATTTGAAATGTCATATCTGCTTTGTCCTGTGGTTCTCCTAATATGCTGTTCTGAGTCATAGGGGAATGAGCTGAGTGTATCAGAAGTGACACAGACTCATTTTGTGTATGCAGCAAGTGGAACAGAAGTTGCACTGTAGACACTTGATGTACCAAAAGAAAATTCACAGTACCTTGGAGTTATCATACCCTGCGGTCTGTGAACACTGAATGTTCTAGCTGCCAGCTGCATTTAATGTTTTAAGCTAAATAGAAGTGGCCATTGGTAACTGACAGGTTAAGTAACCAAAATTCCTGTAACTAATGGCCTGTAAATGGAGTATTTATAACTGGGAAATAAAATTAAAAAAAAAAAAGAAAAAAGAAAAGATAAGAAAAGAAAAGGAGAAAACCCCAGACTGTCTGTGCAAGGTCACTGCTGTGAACTAATCCTCAAGCTACTATTGAGCTGTGTCATGGAAACAGTTTCATTTTATGCCTATCATGAATTTGTGTTGCTATCAATTAGGTGAGTGGAGCAATACTTAAAACCTGAAATTGATTCTAACAAAAAGTGACGCTTCAGGAAAGAGTTTAGGTTAGGGCACAACTGGAAATAATTGGATTTATAATTCATGCTTTAAAAGACAAATAACTTTCAATGACACTTGTTTAAGTAATGTCAACTTTTTTTTACTGTAAAATGGAGTTGTCAGAATGCTAAAAAAACCACCCCCAAACAAAACACACACACATTTTTTTTTTCCTACTAACAGGTGTAATAGCTACTAAAAGACAGAAAATTATACTTTTTTAAAGCTATGTAATGTCTATATAAAGCAATTATTAATTCATGTATTGGTGCTACTGAGTAGTAAAGATTCAATTGTAGTATAAAATCCCTATGGAAAATATGATTTATTTATTTTTTTTTACAGTGTTTACTGTATAATATCAGTCATGATTTTTTTTTTTCTCCTGAGATCTATATAAAGTTAAAAGAGGAATTTCCTCCCTTAAAAAAGTGTGTTGTGGTTTCTGTAAGAGTTTTTATTTCGATAACTGTGGGAAATGTTAACCATAACTCCTCATAGCACATACTGCTATATCTAATCTTGTTTTTGCTTTCTTTGCCAACACAGACTGTTTTGGATGTTTAGATGGTCCAGCCAGAAGATGAGGAAAGATTAATTTTCCCCTAGTGAACAACCTGTTCAAACATACTTATTGATGCTATATTTTGTAGTTGCATTGACAAAACAAATGCACTGTATGAAACCAAGTAGTTGGTTTCTACTTAAGAAAGGCACAAACACGGAATAGCTAGATAGGAAAATCTGATCCTCTTCACTGTAATTCTGCATTATTAAAATACATTTTGTGCTCTCCATTCCCACATCCTTGGAGTAAATTTTATACAAAAGTTTTCATTTTGAATATAGATACTACTTTGTGTCTGGTCCTACACTCTGACTCATGTAAAAGTCAGACTGCAGACAGGGAGAAATAGTAAAGGGTCAGCCCTTTCTCTGGGTTTACTGCATCCTTAATCACTTCAGGAAACCTGTGTCTGGAAAAGTAAATTGCACAGTTAGGAATCAAAGCTCCAGCCAGTGGAAAATACCCATACAGAATCCAAACAGTTCCTTCATCATCTCCTTTTATTAGTCAATTCAGAAAAGCAGTTTTCTTTATTGCCTCAGTAAGGAAAAGGTAAATGATGGTGGAAATGTTCTCTAGTGAATATTCACTTTAGTTTTTCTAGATGTATTACTGAACCATGATAATCTCACAGTGTACTATTCACACAACAGAACTCCTTTCCTTCACTCTCATTTTCTCAACAAGTGTTGAATGACAGAGTTCTCTAGTAGGACCCTTTCATTAAAACTTTATGTGTGTGTGTATATATATGTCAACTCTTACATATCTATGGATATGTATATTTATATATACACCTTAAAATTATATTATTAATAAGAACATTCAATGGAATGTATAAATATTTAATATCAAATAAATAACTTCCTTACCAGCAAGATCCAAATTTTCTCACTCTTATTAAGAGTGCCTGACAAGTTCTGTTGGTTTGCTTTGCTTACTAGTAAGAGCTAGAAAAGTCAGCAGGCTTTATGATTCCTTTATTTCTCATTAATAGTATTTTGTTCTACAGATAGCCCAATTTGTAACAAGTAATACTTGTGGAGTAAAATGTTATTTAGAGACTGTGGGCTTCAGACTGACCCAAAATGACCAGCAGTTGAATAAAACACTGCCTAATTTGTGTAAGAGCAATGCAGTCCTGCCTCCTTTTAAGTGACTGGTGTTACACATTAGTCACAGTTTAACAACTTCTGTGTTTACTCACTACTTTCTAGCATCCAGCTGTGTGCTATGATTGTGTGTGTAACACATATGAATCAATGAACCTCTTCACTACCCTAAAAATGAAATTGTTTAAACATATATGCATGCACATATGTATAAAGTTTCAGATGGACAGCCATGGATGCCATGTATTGACACAAGAGTCATAAGGCCTCTGAAATTCTTGGGGCCTCTAAAAATAGACCATTTGTGACATGAGGTTGATGTGTATGAAGAACAGTGCTTAATAGCATACTGGGAAATTACAACAGCTACACTTTAATGTGTTTCCTTGCTTTTAACTTCAGCATTCATATTCTCAATGTACATTGGAAACAGTGCTTTTGAATGCAAGTCTGTTAAAAACTTTGAAATGTAGTCCAGTGATACACAATTGTCATTGCTAGATTCAAAATTCCATGTAATCTTTGAAGCACTTAAGGTCCAAACTGTTATTTTTCACTGGGGAGAAAAAAAGTGGAACGCAGGAGAAAATACAAACTCTACATGGCTGAAAGAAGATTTCTGTTCATTCCAGACCAAATTCTTAAAGACCAAATTCTGTTCCTTTCATTCTGTTGAGTAAATCAAGCTGACCTACTCATCTGACTAAGAGAAGCAAAGTTCAGCTTTATTTTGAGAATCAGAGGTTGAAAAAAGAACTATCATGTGCAAGCATACACATATGCATTCAGGTCTCTCCTAACAAAAAGTTTTGAGTTGATGAGTTTGCTTTTCCTGTAATGTGCAAGTCACAGTATCTTCTTGGAGGTTTCTAATAGATAGAGGTGGATAAAAGGAAATACAAGTAGTGTTGATCATCCTAGAGGTTACTTATTACTATATTTGTGATGCAGCTTGGAGAGGTTTGTAAATGTTTCAGGAATAAGGCAGGCACGAATAAAGGAAACAGTGATCCCAGCTTTTGCTGAAGAGCAAGTAAAAATGAATTACTGTGTTGCGAGAACATCTCAGCCTGGGAATCACTGTAGCTGCTATACTATGCAGTCCTATAGCATTTCAATATAAAGTACAGATCATTCTTAATACTTCAGACACCTGGTGTTTATGATGTGTGAACAGTCAAGTCCCAGTGCAACTTCATTGCCAGGTGTCTAGTAGTACCTAAGAGTCTTCAGGGGAAATATAAAAACATAAGCTGTATTAGTGCTACACTGTCTTTAGATATGTCCATGCTTTGCTCTGAGAAACTTAGCCAAGATTGCAAATAGAAGTCTGAGGCTGCTGCTGTATAAGGAAAAGCATTTTTCCTCACTGCAGTTGCATTCATTTTCAGTGAAGAAAATCCCTGTCTGAAAACTGAGGTATTCAGGGTTTTTATTTTATTGTTATGTTTTCTGCTGCAAATGAAACAATATACTTTCTCACTAGAATGTAGCAGAAGTTGAGATTTTGCTCTAAGAGGATACTGGGGCAGTTCTACACTTTTGCAGTTTGCATAGTCTGTCATTCCCAAAATGTTGTGGCTGCATATTCTAAGGTTGTATCTAAAGATAATAAATTGTCATCAGATGAAACTGCAGAATTACCTGGCTAAGATGCATTATAGTAGTTTTTACAGTGTTTTACAAGGTTAGATATCTTTCACCATATCTCCTGTGAATGTGAATATGTAAATACAGTCTGCAGTTAGCAATATTTTGTGTTACATCACTCTGTAGCTTCAGTTTTACTTAATCAATTAACTCAATACCAGGGTCAACTGTGTAAGAATTTGAGGACAGGTTATTTTTTTTTTCCCCTGTTGTTGTTTTGAAGCTTTTTTTTGGTCAGGATCACTGCATAATACTGTGACATAAAGTACTTGTATTTAGGACTGGATTCGACAACATACTGCTCACTATGGCATATACTCTGGCTGCTGAAGTAAGCAGAGGAAGTAGAATCAGTCTCCTGTTTTCTGTTACATTTGCTCTGGTCTTGAACTGCAGCTCCTTGCCAATATTGGTTATAGCAGCACTATATCAAAAGGATCATTCCCTAAATATAAGTCTATATGAGATCTAAAGAACTTTCCAAGATGAAACACTGTCATATAGAACAGTAAAATTAATGAGTTTGAAGTAGAATATTGATATTATGAGAAAGAAAATGATATTGCCAGAACAGAAATTCTTGCTAACCAAGAATAATAGTCAGGGTAGAACCTGCTTTTTTTTTTTTTTATAAAGTACAAGAGCTGAAGACACTTAATTTAGCAGTTAAAATATATGACATGAAGCAAATCATGCAGGATTTACTGGATCACAGTTCTTGACAACTCAGAGTTTTCCGAGCTTTCCTCATCTTGATGCTCAGTGTCACTGCTAAATGGGAAAATCCACACATATTTGTGATTACCAGTGCAATTTTGATGACTAATCCTTTGAAGAGATATTTTTTTAACAATAAATTTGTTCACATTTCTGTTATCCTTGCACTGATGAAAAGACCTATTCTTACTCGTATTTCAATCAATATAATTTTGACTTCATCAATGATTTCAGTGATTCAAGAGTAAATTGTGGCTAAGAGCCTTAGAGAGTGCAGCTAAAAATAGTATTATTTGGTGCTTTGTTTTTATATTTCACCATTTGGTGATATTTTCTTACAACCCCTTTTCAAACAATTAAGGGTACTTTAATTTAGATGCTCTATAATTTGAACTGCAACATAAAACCATCAAATTATTTAGATTGGAAAAGACCTGCAAGATCATCAAGTCCTACTGTTAGCCTACTATAATCAGGTGTGCAGATGAAAGAAGAAATCAAAGACCCGACTGAACCTATTGTGGAACAAATATTTTCAAGTCTTCATATATTTTTGAAAGTGTGCATAATATAGCATTATCTTAAAACTAAGCAAATAATGTTACATGGGAAACGATCATAGAATCCTAGAATGGTCTGGGTTGGAAGTGACCTCCAAAAGTCATCTAATTCAACCCTCTCTGCAGTAAGCAGGGTCATCCTCAACTAGATCAGGTTGCCCAGAGCCCAGCTGAGCCTCATCTTGAATATCTCTAGGGATGGGGCCTCAATACCACCCTGGGAAATCTGTTCCAGTGTTCCACTACGCTCATGGTAGTGAGGGATGTGTGAAAGATTCACAAATATCACTTGGTATTAAGAAAGCATAGATTCAACTCAGCTTCTCTAGTCAGGCAAAAATGTAATTATAAAAAATAAAATTTCTTCCCAAGTTTTATTTGCCTGTAAGCAAGTTGGGATTTTGTTTTCAAATTAAACAAACAAACCACACAAACCAAACCCAAACCAAACCCTCCAAACAAACAAAAATGCCAAACAAACACACAAGAAGTTTCCCCAATAAACGTTAATGCATTTGATAAGATTTACACATATGGGTTTAAAGATCCTCCTTGGCTTCTCTTTCTTTTGCTGTTTCTCCAAAAGTTAAAATGCCGTCTCATATTAGTTTTAGGTTTCACTATGCAAGACACTTATTCTACCTATATGAGTGTATGTGTAGCTATTGTTTTCTTTCTGAAGAAAACATAGGGTGCATGACAGAGCTCTTGGGCTATCCCTTCAAGACCAAGAGTGCCTGCATGTGTAAGGGAAAGACATTTTGACATAAAACTAGTGTTTTTCAACAGGTAAGAATGTCCTGTGGAAAGAACTTAAACAATGATTTGTTGACTGGAGCAGAAACACCGTTCTGTTTTTATCTTTAAAAGTACAGAAGTGGTCTTTTGATGACAAAAGGTCAGAGCAGAGCGGTTGGGACAAATTTTTCAGCAGATAGCCTGAGAGCTTTATGCTTTCAATTGTACCTCAACTGTGAGAAGTGATGAAATTAATGCTAAAGGGTTCAAAAGTATAGGAAACAAGTGAAAAATCTCAGGGGACTGCAGGCTCTTAACTAAATAGGGGAAAAAAAAAAAGAAACAACAACAACAAAAGGCATCAGAAAGAGAGTGGCAAAATCATTTTGGGGAAAAGTTCCTTGAGTTCAAGTGTTTCATTTGTTACGTTTTTAAGGGGGCAACAAGGAGATTAACTAGTTGCTGCTTTTGCTGATATGGTGAGATGAAATGGAGTAGTCTACAGCCGGCCATAAATCTTAGCCAGGATGTGTTCTAAGCCCTGGTAATATGTTTGTCATGATCTTTTTAGTTCAACCTTTTTTTCTCTGTCTGCTGTAGACATTTTATTTTATTTTTAAATTTTCTTTTCACAGAAGATGATTCTGGATTAATTACTGTAAATCCTAAGAGAAAGAAAAAATAGCTAAATTATGAAGCATTTTAGATAAAATACTCAGTATTAAATACTACATTAAAGAATAACCAAATTCCTATGAACGTCCCTCTTAATTAGAATATTAGGCAGTGCTTTAAATAACCTCCTTGAGCAGTCATATATTTTTCTAGCTAAATTGCAAAGGCTGATGATACAGTTCCTGCTTATTAAGATCACATGAGAACCATCTCTCTCTTCTACTGAATTGCTTCTAATAGTTAATGGTGCTACCTGTAAAGGATAGCAGAAGATCAGTTCATCTCACTTGCTTGAGATGAGAAGATAGCTATTTTCACCTAGTGATGTGTTCTCAAAATTGAGGAGTCCCTCTACATATAAAGATGTAGCTGCATAGTTTCAGCCAATTATTAGTGTTACTTGCACAGAGGGACAGCATAAAGATCAATTTGCATCTCGCTTTTGTAGAGTGAGAGCATATCTCCTCTTTCAGCCCTCAAGACAACCCGTCCCATGCTGATCTATTTTCAATTTAGTACGCTGTAAGCGATCTAGGTGAGCAAAAGCCTTCAAATGAACAGTATTTTATTTTAGCCTTGGACCTTTCAACTGACTTTGTGATGTATGTATCAGATCACAGTTTCTCTGGTTTGTGGAATACTTTTACCAGTAATGGAAAAGTTTCTAATCACATCCTGTTCCCTGCTGGGTGGCTGTGTGCTGCCATCTCTATGGCACGCCAAAGGAGGACTGCAAAGGGGAAAGGAAAAGTCGTGTTACAAGATATAAATGCATAATTTCAGCTGTGTGGGTGGGACCTTTGATCGATGCATTGTAAGTTCTTGCAGTGATAGACATACAAAATTAGTTTCAGGCAGTGTTTCAGACCATCTATTGATATATGTGTGACACGCTTGTATTTGCCTGTACCAGTTCCAGTGACACCATGATTACTGGTATTTTCAGTCCTTGCTCTGGAACACTTCCAGGCAGTTTTATTGTATTGAAATGGCTCTTACAGTTCATTGAACACCCAGCATAACATTGCTGAATATGATTGGCGCGTTTGCATATATTTATTAAAAAAAAATCAAGCAGTTAAACTGCATAATTATGGGAAAACGAATCATAACAATAAAAGACCATTTGAGTTAACAAGCTTTGTGATCAAAGGATAAATACAGGTTGGATAAATGAGACTCTAGATGTAACTAATCTACATAAATAAGCTTTGGTCTGATTAGAGGAAAGGAATATATTAAAATAATCTAAAGGTATTAAGAAAAAAAAAAGTGTTTTACTTCAGTACTTTTATAATGTCAAGTTTTATTTCCTTGCATTTTGAACATTTCTACTCAGCAGAAATAGCTGTGTTCAGCGATAAACTACTTTTATGTTTTTATTCCTTGATTAACAATGTTTACAGCGCAAGGAAAGTCTAAAATAACACAACTAAAAGTAACATCACGGGCTTTCATTCTAGTTTGAATGCATCATGTGTCGAGACCCCTAAACATTTTTTTAATGTCTTAATTTTAACATTTTTAATATTGAAATGTTTTTGATTGATTTTTAATTAAAGAAAAACATTAAAGGGAACATTTAAAGGACAATTTCTTGTTTACTGTCTTTATCAGCAGAGAGCAGCCTTTGTAGTGTTTGAAAGCTGGTGCATTAAAAATCAATTTCAAGTCTTCAAAGCCATAAACTCTTGCTTGCTTTGTAGATATACACCGGTTTTAAAAAGCATTGGAGGCACACTTGACAAATGAATTAAAAACAAAAGGTAAATAATGCCTTCCTCAAAACTTGAAGGATTTTAATGTATTTGTAATAATAGCTAAAGGAATTGTTTAGTTTTTTGTTGTTTTTTTTTACAGACAGCAGACATGTGAATCACAATTTGCAGCCTTTAAATGCATAATTTGTTCCTAATGACAGTTATAGGTATTCTTTTATTAATAGAATTTTGTTTTAATCTTTGGTTGGTGCTATTCTGTTGTTTGCAAGGAATGCCATGATTCAGACACAGAACATGTCAGTCAGTGTCTTTACTTACTATATTTCTGTCTTGTTCTCTGCTGATTGCTAAGCAACCACTTATAATTAAGATTGTTTTGCTACAACTCAGCTTAAAAAAAACAGGTGAGCTGTAGTGTGCTAAACACGTTTTCATTAATTCTTAATGAAAATGTTAAAAAATCTATAAAAGGTAAAGGTGGCAACAGAAAAAAACACCCTCGAATTATTTTAATAATGCACCTCAGATTCAGGACTTGAGTTTTGTTCCTGCCAGTATTCAGGATAAGGCTGCTTTTCCACAAATTTAGAAAGAACAGGATCATGTGTGGTGTCCCTGCCATGGCAGGGGGGTTGGAACTAGATGATCCATGTGGTCCCTTCCAACCCTGACTGATTCTATGCTTCTATGTTTTTAAATCAGTACATAAGTACTTTTGAGGCCTATGGAAACGAACTTATACTATATTCCTGTTATGTCTTTCAAGGCATGATCCTTAAAACTTTTATTCAGTGAGTATTTTAAATTAGGTCAATAGCTCCAATGAATTAAGTAGATCACTTACAGGAGTGGAGCTGCTGATGTGCACAAGCACGTGAGGAATTCAGACCAGGATTTTTCTTAGCTGAACTGCTCCCTGTTGCTTCTCTCCTTTGCTTTAAAAACACTGTAATGCTGCAAAGGCCCTTCGTTTCACTCAGCCTCCAACTGTATTCTCTAGTACTCTATTGAGAGAGTCCTGATGACTGAATATTTTATATTTTTGGTTATTATTTTTTTTTTGGTTGTGTAGACTTACATAATTTGATGTGCAGATTTGAAGATCATCAAAACAATTAGGCTTTGATGATTGTGAGCAAGATTATCCAGCCACAGCTGTAAAGTGCCAAGTGTGGTCTTTTCTGATCTTTTCATCATTTCAGTGGATCAAGTGACTCTGAGAATACAGTGGTATTTAGAGTGCTTGGGAAATAATGAATTTTAAAGCCTTTAAAAAATGGCAGACATGAGGCCTCAGCAACTATTTGAATTTTTAAACTACATGGCAAGTAATATAACCACATGTATGAATCCGTGTGTGGCGATACATGGATGAGTGAGCATCATGACTTGAAAAGCACTATCTGAATGAAAGGCATTATTGACAACCAATATTTTTATATTGAGTATGATCCACACAGGGCTGTGTAACCATGTTTTGGAAGATGTTGTCAGTCTGCACCTTTTTCTGCAACCTAGAAAGCATTGAGTTTAGAGACAAATTCTGTTGTCTTTTTTATTATTATTTTTTTGTCTCCTGAGGCAAGAGTATAGGTAAGGAAAGACCTCATTTTCTGCTTGACGGTAGAAGTTATACATCTTGCTTAAAACTGTGTATCCTGTTTTCAGACTTCAGGATTAAGAGTGATGATGAAAAGGAGGCATAAGTCATGTGACTTGCAATAATCATCACTCAATTGCTTCCATCAGCTGTGTAAGGTATTAAAAAGCACATGATAATTTGCATCTCATAGCTCCAAGGCAGGGAATGCAGCAGTCAGTTTTATAGCCATGGGGTGGCTATAAATGGTTTATGTTATTTCTTTCAATGCATAGTCTTCATTTTGCCTGAATGTGTAAATGTGCTTTGTCTGTTTCAACCACCTGTGACTTCCTTTCAGGTCCAACAGGATATAGTATTGCAAGGTGCAGAAGTATCTGGATTAATTTATTTTATTATTTAGTCACTGGCCTTCATATGCTCTTTCCCAACTGCATACATCATATTATCACAATAATACAACAATAATGAAATAATAATTCCTTCAAGCATGAAATAACTAGTTTTAAATACTTTTCTGTGCTCATTTCTATCAAACAGGCTTCCATAATTTCAAAGAAAACTTTAATTTCAGTTCAATTTTAAACATATGTAGACCACACAGAGGCTTTTTTCTTTGTCCTCTTACACTGTGAAAGGAAACTTGGGAAAGAATGGCTGGATTTCTAGTTTTTGACCTACTTAGCCTATTTGAATGAAAGTAAAGCAAGAAAAAGCTGTTCACATTAAGTAAATATAAGCTTCAGGAGTTGTATTTAGCACTGGCAAAGATCTTTAGATAAAGATAAATTATTTGCAGTCATAGTGGTCTTGCTGATACCAGTTAATGAAGAAACAGACATGTGTATTGAACAGCCATGGGAGAAAATTACTTTATTTAAATGAAAGGTTTTGTCCTGATTTAAATTTTGGGCCATAGGTTTTCTATAGTATTTTATAATAAAGACAATTACACAGTAATTTGGGTTATAATGCATGTCCAGTTCCCCATCTCAAAACCCAATTTGTTACTACCTGTGGCTATTTCTATTAAAAAAGAAACATAATTACTATGAGTCTCAGCAGTCTAAGAGTAAATTTTTGCAATTACAATACCTCCCTTGGGCAGATGTGTGAAAATGGCAGATTAATTCCTGCCAGTATCTGTCTATTCCTTGCACATTCTTAAGATTGCCAGTAGCTTGGATTATCATTATATTGGTCCTGTTTGTTATGCTGTGGTTAAGGGTAAAGTAGCAATTTTATTATAAATCTTTAGTAATAGGGCTCTACAGCATTACCTTGGAAAGTCTCTAGACTGAAGTTTGATATAAAATGTCCCAGCAATAGGATTCTTATTCTATTTTCATCGTAAGCGAATTTGCTCTTATACTATTTCAGAAGGGTACTTCCCTTCCCCCCTTCCCCCCCCCCCCCCCATCATTTTATGCCTGTAAAGATGTAAAGAAAACCAACTAAGACAGTGAAGTTTCTCATTCTTAGGAATTTGTAATGAAAGTAATACTGTTGCATGTGAACTGAAGGATGTATATGAGTTCCTTAGTACTGTATGGCTTTTGGTTTAGTCCCAATGGCACAATGGTGTGTTTATTTAGAAAGAAGCCTCAGCAACTTAAGATGGACCTGAAATTATGTAAATAACTTTCCTTGAAAATAATATAACTGATATCCTTATGAGTTTTTCCACCTGAAAATAGGTTTTGATGACATATATGCAGGAGAGTTGCATGCAAATGCTCTGCAGCTTATGATCACTCTCTGGAGCTGAGATCCTAACTCCATATTGAATTCCAGTGCAGTTGGAACATGGTGTGGCTTCATGTGGACTCATGATCCACCTGCAGAGAGCAGCATTAGTCTGTGTTACACATTATGTAGTTTAAATATTCAGGAAGAACAGTATGAACAATCTGAACTAGTCATTTTCATTTCCCTCCCCTCCCCCCCCCCCCCGCCTTGCATGAATTTCTATTTGGAACTTCTTGTGTTCTACTTCTTTCATTTTTATTTCTTTTCCCATTTTGAAGGAAACTTTCTTCCTCCCCTCCCCAATTCTTCTGAATGTTGTCTTGGGGACCTCTATGACGTGGACATTATTTAGAGGAAGTTGCATTAACTATTGTCTTTGAAAAGTCAGGACTGAAATAAATACATAAACTAAAATATAAGCATAAACAAACAAACAAACAAACAAATCAAAATGCATCCTTCAGTTGCCATAGCATGCATTCTCTCTTGTGAAAAATGCTCACATAGTCGGTGAGCATTCTGCTAATTAGATACAGAGGTAAATCCATAATATAATCACTTTATTCTAGCTAGCCCCTCAGTCAAATATTAACATTCTCGGTCAATCTCTCTATCCTTGGTAAAACTTGCAGCAGTGTCCTAGGGGTTTGGAGCAGAAAGAGGACTTTTCACAATCTTGGAATCTTTGCAAAGAACATTTCTTATGTGGATCTACTTTGTTTTAACAGCAAATCTGATTTCAGAGTCTCAGTAGAGCAAGATGTAATGAGAGGGGTAATCCAGAGCCTTGTTTTTCCCCAGGATGTTAAGAATTTACTGGTCGACGTCGATCCTTAAACACCCGTGAGTTTATAGTTTACCTGTGGCATGCACCATACATAAGCGTGTGCTGCGTTCTAGATGAATTGATCCTATTGAGAAAGATAGCTAATTTTTTTCTCACTTGTTCTCAATTAATATATAGAGTCCTGTATGAAGACATTGTGGTAGGTTAACATAGCAGTGACGGAGTTGTGGATGGTTATACACAAACCTATAGCTGAAAGGCTTTATTTTTTTTTCTATCCAAGCTTTCTTGACCACTGTCACTCTATTCATGGTGCATTTGATCAAATTTTCCTTTTTATGAGGTACCTCATCACAGGCACATGACTGTCATGACTTTAAAATATATTTAGGGACAGAACCTCTTGCTAAATTTGTGCAAGCCTAAATTATTTATCTTATGTCACAAATAATAAATCAACTCATCACATTTTACAGTTGAAAATCTCCTTGCACAGGCATTTGAGGCTGTAACATTTGATGATCTACTATGCTGTCATAAATTCAGCCACTATTTTGGCAGCATATTTAGTGGTGTGTCTTTTTCTAGTGCTAAGGGGAAATAATTATGCCAAGGTATTTCTGTGAAAGTAGGGCTTTGTATCCTGATGCAAAATGTTGAATACTTATTGGGGATTTTTAACAAACTGTTGAAATAAAGATTTACACAAACTAAATAGGAAATTAGACAGAAGGTAATCATTTTCGTTTTAACAATTGTGATTTTCTTCCTGAGGAATTCAAGGGAAGCATTGCTTTTCTAGGGAATGATTTTAGGAAGAAAAAGGGGATAAAGTTGCAGCTTTAAAGGGAAGGAGGTGATCTAGATTTACCTTGGTTCTGACCGTGTCCTAAGAAGAAAACTTAAGTGTTCCTGTGTGTGTTTGCTGTGCAGGCAGTGTGGATCCAGAACCAAGTCCTGCTTTATCTTTAGCTCATGTTTTTTGTTTTGTTTTTCCACTCTGCAGTGAGGAAATGTAGAATGGAGTTCTGTGTCACATAGAGGTTTTGTTGGCTTTTTCTGCCTAGCTAATCACCTTTCCCTGTAACTGCCATTACAATTCTGTTTAAGTGCTGTCCATAGAGAAGACCTTATGTTGGGATAAAGCAATATTACGCTTAAGAGTTTTTTTCTCATTTTCTATCACTGCTGTAATCTTCCTGCTCCTTTGCAGCTTTCTTCAGCATACAACATATGTATCTGTGAGAATGTTGCATGCTATGTGATTGAAGTTAGCAGACTGATCCCAGGTCTATTGAAACCAATTTGAAAACATCCATTGATTTCAGTGGACCTCAGGTCATGGCTTGTGGGAATTTTATTGTTGCCTTTAGTTAGGGTACGGGTTGAACAGAAGAAAGGTAAACATAGTGGATAGATGTTAACAGAAACTTAACAGATTTAACACATCCAGTGTCTCTACTTCCCTTTACTAAATATCATGACTACGAAACAGTTTGTCAGTGTTAAAAGGATGTAATTTGATCTCCTCCACCATATAGTACTTGCAGTGCTTATAAGCTTTTATCTCTTCAGAAAACATTTCTGATATGTTGCTCTTAGAAACAGGAAAACAGCAGTGGTAAGAGTAGGACAAATTCTATGTTTAATGGCTTCACTGAGAACTCCTGATGAGTAAGATCTTTCCTAGATGTCTCAAAATTAAAAATAAAGTGCCAGGAGCTCACAACTGCACTGTAGAATCTGTATCTGTGTGCATGAAAAGAAAGGAAGAAAAGATAAGGTTGTTTTCATGTGGAAAAAAAGGAGTGCTAAACATAAGGGAAGAAAATAATTTTTGAAATTACAATAAATACTTTGATTATCCCTTTAAATTTCAAGGCACTGTTGTTTGTTTGCTTTGTCTTTTGTTTTGTTTTGGTTTGAAGTTTCCTTCTGATTTGAATGTCTCAATTTCTAGGCTGCATGTAGATTAAAATGGAAAATCAAAACTCCACAAATGCTATGATGTTCTTAGAATAACCTGAATGTTGTGATAAGTGTGGACCTTATTTTAGTTAGCTAATTGTAGTTGAGTCTGTTAGGCAGTCAACATAATATCTGTTAGGAATACTAAGGTAGATTCAATGTAGTGGGAGCCATAGATAAAAGGTGCACTAAAGCATTTCAAAAGAGTCACCATCACTGGAGGTGTTTAGGAAGAGACTGGATGGGTCTCTTGGTGCCATGGTTTAGTTGATTAGATAGTGTTGGATGATAGGTTGGACTCGATGATTGCCAAGGTATTTTCCAACCTGTTCTGTTCTGTTCTATTCTATTCTATTCTATCCTATCCTATCCTATCCTATCCTATCCTATCCTATCCTATCCTATCCTATCCTATCCTATCCTATCCTATTCTATTCATATAGAAAATAATGAGATCCCCAAAGAAATTCAATCATTAGGTTTCATTGTACCTATCTGCTACCAGAAAATATAAATTGGCAACTTGATTCATTGACCTTTAACTGTCATTTTGGACCATGTTGGTTTTTTGTTTGCTTGTTTGTTTGTTTGTTTCAATCTGTAGTTCTAAATTAGTCCTAGAGAGTTAATAAGGGAATACCAAGTACATTTTAATAAAATTACCTATTTCTTTCTTTTGTTTTTCCCTGACTTTCTTTTTTTTTAAAGCAAAATATAATTTTTAAAAATATAATCAGGTTTAATGGTCTCTTGTATGTTCTGCTAATCCAAAGTAGTTATTTAATAATGAATGTGTTTAAAAGCAAGTGATGTTCAACTTCATTGCTGAACTTCAAGTGTTTTTTAATGCATGAACAACTGCCTCTTATTAATTGTTTCCAGAGGTTTCTGTTACACTGGGATTATACAAGCTGCAGCCCCACCAAGATTATACAGCACAGTACAAGGGCTAAATAAGCACTGAAATTGTGGAATGCTTCATATTTTGTTCCTAAAATGTCTTGAATCTCTTTTGGTATTTGGACCAGATATTGTCTTGTGAAGGTGGAATGGTGTTCATATACGTTTTCTATATGTGTGGCGCACAGGTAGATTGTCTTATAGAATAACAATGTTAGAGCAAGCACAAAACATAACATGATAAATGAGGATGAGTTAATGTTTTCTCAGCAGTGGTGGACAATTATACTGTCCTGTGATCTCAAGTTTGTGTAACGGGAAAAAAAGCGATTACATGTTTCTTCACACAACAGGATACAATCCCTGAAATATTTATGTAATATAGAGACAGATGTATGCAACTTAACCTTATAATCCCATTTCACAGCTTTTCCAAGTACTGGGGAGCTCGATAAATAGGGAGCTGATTATATTGGCAGTATAACTCCATTAATAGGATTCAGATTTGCCTTATTGACAAGCCGGTACTGTTAATATGATCCAGTATATTAAATTGACAGGAAAACTGGAGGGATAGAATGTATCTGCAGCCTAATTGACAGGGAGGCTCTTTCAAAAGGTTCTTAATGTGTTTTTTATTGACAGAGTAGCTTCAGTTAAGTACATATCATTGGTGAACAGTGTAAATATATTGGATACAACTATACTAGCAGATTCAGGTGAAGTGGTTATTGTTCTGTTTTGCCAAACTTCCGTCTTTACTTTGATATAAGTTGCATCATGCGCTCTTGTAACATCTTCACAAATGTCTCTTAAAGAAACAGTGTAACTGTACTGCTCAGCTTTTTGACAAGTTGTGAATGATTTTAAAAGTGTTCATCATTTTTAAATTAATAGAGGCAATACAGAGCAATGCAATAATGTGTCATGAATTTCATTATGTTTATTTATTGGCGCTGTGATAGCAGAAGCAGAGCTATTGTACTTTCAGCTCAAACTCTTTATGTGGTGTGATGTTTGGTGCCTCTTTCTCTGTTCAGATCTTTCACCTTCTCTACAATGTAGTTCATCTCAAGAGCTCACGTTATAAATACTTTTTCCTAGTTCCATTTCACAGATTCTATATTACCTTGGTCTGGCCATGCTAATTTCATTAGATGCTTACATTTCATGTTTCTTCTCCATTGCAAAACAAAACGAAGCCCAGAAACCTGAAACCACTGTCAAAGAAAGAACATTTTGAGTTTGGTCAAGAAAGTATTTTTGTTTCCTATTTCAATGAGGTGAGAAGAAACTTGTCTGGGCCTTGTGACTCCTAATACTTGCAGCATGTTAAATACCTGGATTCTAGGCTTTTGTCTTTAGTGTTTTGGGCATTGCAGAGTAAACTCTTCTAAATATTTAAGCAATAATGGTTTTCATTAAGACAGTAGTACAAACACAACTGAAATGTCTGCAGAGGGTTAATATGAAAGATTAAGCAATAATATTAAAAAAAATAATAACAATTATGATACCCACTAACAGAAAATAGTGCATGGACTAAGCCTTTTTGTGATTCTGTGATTTATATGGGGAGAAGCTCCATTCCTTCTCTTAGAAGAAAAGATGGTAGTCTCTGTCCCAGAGTTCCAGTTTTCAGAAGTCAGTCTGTGCATTTAACTGAAAAGCTCAGGACCTCTTTCTCTCACAATTCTGCTTTTCTCATTCAAGATAAAGAGAATACAGGATCCACCAACACTCGTCAGTAAAGAACACAGCAGCCTGGTGAACAATATTGTCTTGTTCATCTGACTGGTTCCGCTGTCCTGTCTTTTTAATGTGCCTTTGAATAGTGTTATATATGTTGGAAATTAACATAAACACACTGCAGGTTTTTTAACACAAAAATACACATTTTGCAGCAAGTGTGAACAACTTATTAGGAGTTTATACCCGGGTGGTTTTGCCCTTTTTTTTTTGTTTGTTTTGCTATTAGGCTAACACATATTCTTAATGATGTTAAGTTTTGTGAAATCAAAACCTGCTATTTCAGGTTAAACACATACACTTCCTGGCACCCTAATACTGAGGAGTCTTTTTGAAAAATTCTGTTAGGTTGAACCTGAAACTGCGCTTAACAAAATGAAGACAATTGTCTGCTCTTTCAAAAATAGATTGGGCAGAACACAATTCTTTTGTCTTCAAACGCGATTACCATTTCATGGGGGAAGGGTGAATCCTTGAAATTCAGCTTTTCCTTGAAAAGTTACAGAAGATGCTCGAGTTAGGTATTAAATGGCAGTCTGATAAAAGGGGAGAGATGTTTCATTTCAATGCATTTAATATTTAATTGAAAAGAAGTTAGAGTCAGCAAGGACATTTTTCTTTATTATCGTTCAGGTATGAACACCTGTATAAAATGGAAGTTCCATTGAATCATTGCTGAAAATGTGATACTTGTTCTTGTAATTCTGAGAAAAAATTATTAATATTCTAGTAGTCTAATCCTCATAAATCTGATTAATGCCCAAGTTCTTTTTTCCCCCCTACATTTTAGAATACATCTTTCCCTAACATGACAATTATTTCTGAGCATAATTTATCAAGAATACCTAACTATTGCATTTTGCTCTCTTGCTCTCCCCTCCACTCTTTCTCTCTCACTTTCTCCATATTTTCCTTTGCAGTCATGTTGACTTTAAGTTTTGCTTGTTTGTTTGCCTGGGTATTTTTAATAGTTAGTTTGTTAGGGTTTTTTAAGGAAAGACACCTGTTGGAAAAATGTTTTATTTTTCTCTAATTTTATTAAAACAATATGGAATGCACCAAAGATGACTGAAAATCTTTAGATTTTTATTAAAGAAACCCCACCAACAGCAAGAACTACAACAACAAAAACCCCACAACCAAAACCAAACCAGAAAATAGGTAGGAACCTTTAATTTGTGCTAGATACTCTGATTTTTATAGGAATTCTTAAAACCAGCAGCTTCATCAAGTCCTCTGTATTTGTCTTACTGAGGAACAGTAGAAACCCTGAGAACATTTATAGAGAAATAAATACATATACCTTGTGAACATGAACTTATGGGGGGAAAAAAAGGATTAATGTGGCTCATTGCTAAAAATAATCCCCATAAATCATTGTGCAATGCTTTGCCCAGTCTGGTTCAAACTGTCTTCAGTCATGAAGATTTCAATTTTTATTTTTTTTTCCTTCTGATATGTTTAAGGTTAACGAATCCCATGAGGAATTTGTTTCTCATGCTATAAATGAAACTTTTGGAAATCACAGTTATTCTAGAATGGCCAGTAGAATCTTAAAGTCTTTCAAACTTCTCAGTGTTTCCATTTTGGATTTATCCAATTCAGTATTCCACATTCACCATATGAGAGCAATCCTTAGCAACAGTTACAGTTTACCTAGTCCCCTGTGTGGTCTTAATACACAAGGCTTAACACATGTGCTAGAATGAATAGAATAGAATAGAATAGAATAGAATAGAATAGAATAGAATAGAATAGAATAGAATAGAATAGACCAGGTTGGAAGAGACCTTTGAGATCATTGAGTCCAACCTATCATCCAACAGTATCTAATCAACTGAACCATGGCACCAAGCACCCCATCCAGTCTCTTCCTGAACACCTCCAGTGATGGTGACTCCACCACCTCCTTGGGCAGCCCATTCCAATGGCCAGTCACTCTTTCTAAGAAGAACTTTTTCCTATCATCCAGTCTAAGCCTCCCCTGGCACAGCTTGAGACTGTGTCCTCTTGTTCTGGTGCTGGTTGCCTGGGAGAAGAGACCATTCCCCACCTGGCTACAAACCCCCTTCAGGTAGTTGTAGAGAGCAATGTCTCCCCTGAGCCTCCTCTTCTCCAGGCTAATCAACCTTAGCTCCCTCAGCCTCTCCTCATAGGGCTTGAGCTCCAAACCCCTCACCAGCTCTGTTGCCCTTCTCTGGACACATTCCAGCAAGTCAACATCCTTCCTAAACTGAGGGGCCCAGAACTGGACACAGGACTCAAGGTGTGGCCTGACCAGTGCTGAGTACAGGGGCAGAATGACCTCCCTGCGCCTCCTGGCCACACTGTTCCTGATGCAAACCAGGATGCCAATAGCACTTGGAGGGTGTACTACCTGGTGTTCATGGAAACACTGGCCAGCAAGTGATTCCTCAAGTCACATTATTAGACTGTTATATTGTCACATCTGAAACTCCATACCAGTAGAAGTGTATTTTGCACAGGTTTAATTTGTCTGTTCTTTCACTTTCCTTCTCCTCAATTACCTGATGAAAAAGGTAACATAATCAAATTGTAAGGTACTCCCTAAAAAGTAGTAACCTTCTTTTTTGGTGTTTTGGGTTTTGTTTGTTTGTTTGTTTTATTTTGGCAGCTTTTGAGGGATTTATCTGCATTCTGATCTCTTTCAAAATGGCGTGTTCTATGGCTTCAGCCTTCTGAGAAACCTATATTAAACTTGTGTACAGAAATCCTGGGGAATTTTTCTGTAACACTGCAGTAACGGCTGTGTTCCTAAAAGTTCTGATTTACTCTAATGTCATATATTAGGACAGCTAGATGAAAATTTGTAGGGTTTAATAGCATACTCTCATTGGAAATGAACTAGCTCCACTAATCTGTGAAAATGAGTCATAAAAACAGGACCTCATCTCTAGCAGGGTTGTGGACAGTTAGGTTAACATTGCAGACTCTAATTCTCAAGATTCTAACCAGGGTGGAAGACAGTTTTGCTTTTTCTTTAGTTTTAGAGACCATTTGTTTAGTATATTTTCTTCCTATTGAAGAACTTGTGTCTTAGTATTTGGTGACCTAATTGTTACTCCAACCTTGCATCACAGTGACAGAAAATGTCTTTATTATTTAACTGTGATGACTTTTAACAGCAGATAGTTTTTCATAGGGGAGGGTGATTTTCATAGGGGAGGGTGGAACTTATTTTAATTTATTTTTAAGGACATTATTGGTGCTACTATTTGGATAATTATTTATCAGGATTGGAATAATCAGATTAGAATTCCATGTAATTCACTCCTGATTCCATGCATCTTAGCTTTATCTATTACATTGAGCATTGTGCTGCTCATCTACATTTGCCTGTAGTTATTAGTGAAAGTCATTTCCAGGAGCAGTATGTACCTAAAGCTCAGTGTCCAGTATGGGATGAATTATCTTGTATGTCTCTAATGCTTATAGAGGGATTTTAGCTGATTAGCTTAGAGTAGGTGATTAGCTTTTAGATGGTTATCTGCATGTGAACTGAAACCTAGCTTAAAACTGGAGGCAAACAAAGAGACACAGAGGTCCTGATTTCCTCGGAAGGGCTGTATACCAGTGAAGAACAAAGAGTTTGTTTGCTTTTGATAGATATTTAAAGTAGCACTCATATCTTAGTGTTATGCAATGTACAGAGGTATGATTAATGGATGAGCTGAAATGTATAATACCACTTCTGTAGACATTAAGGTGTAAAAATTCTAAAAATATGACCTTTCACTTCAACTGGAATTAATTTTTTTATGGAAGTGTTTAAGGAAGTTAGATATTCATACGTCTTTGTAATCCATTTTTAAGTGGGTGCTTACCTTTCTAAGACTCCTCTATACTGCCTAGCCTTAGAATTAAGTGTTTATTTATTTGCTTATTTGTTTGCTTGCTTGCTTATTATTTATTTGCTTATTTATTTGTTTATTTGCTTATTATTTTTGCAGATATTCTCATATGGGAAGCATCTCTTTCTTTGCTGCCTGTATCTCAGAGTGCTCTGTTACAGTTCAACACAAGCATCATGCTTTCATAGTTCATAGAAGTAGGTCTAACGCTTTTAAAGCAGAAGACAAAGAATTTGAGTGCTCTGGCTGTGTATGGTTATCGGGTATTTATGTTTGTTCTTTTGCAGCAATGAATTCCCTGTAAAATAGCATCCAACTGTTTGTATTGCTGCAAAATACAATATGAAGGAAATTGGTCAAATTATTATAGAGGTAAAGGTTATTAATGATTCCCATTAACACAGAATTTCTCAGAAGCTGCTCCCATTTTTAGAATGGCAGCTAAGATGTGGTCATAACTTCTACTTTAAAGTTTATATCTTGGCTAGTCCAGGGCTTTCTAGTTATTTATTTTGCTATGAAAAATCAGAAACAAAAAGTATGACCAATTCTTACTGTGGTCCAGATTATAGATTTGTAATCTTTAAGGAGATGCCATCATTAATTTCAGAGGGAAAATCTGAGTTATCTAATAGCAGAGAAGTGATGAAAAGTCAGTTTATAGGAGGCATTTTGCCTGACAATGACATTAAAAATTGAAATGTTGATTCTAGTGGCAGCTGTGTTTAGGAGGAGGCAGATGTCTTACATAAGTAAAAGCATAAGGTCAGTTTTCCTGGGTATCTACAGATGAGATATTAGACCTAGGAAATAGATGTGAGCTTTGTAATTGTAAAGATTTATTTGAGTGGAGAGTCATTGGGCTCTGTGGGTGTCATAATGATTATATGTGTGTGTATATATATATATATATATGTGGGGTGGATCAAGAATGCTGAAATATTTCTCTTTATGTTTCCATTCCTTCTTTTTTCATTACACACACACCCCTGCCTTTAATGTTTGTTTTCATAAATTGAAACATGTTAAGACAAACTTTTATTCTAATTGCATATATTAAATCAAGGATCTTGTCTGTTTTCAAGTGCAAAGCACCGAACTACGCCCTAATTGAATTAGCCAGGTTTTGAAAAGGTTTTGGTACCTATAGCTGAAATCATCAGCTTCAGAAATGCTGACTTGGAAAAGCAATGACACAACGCTGAGTTTGATGTCCCAGATCTTAAGATTTCTTATTCTGTAATAAAGTGTATTGTTTGCATTTCTTAGGCAGCATTTGAGAACTTTTATAAGCCCATCTTTCAATAATGCCGCAGGAAACCAAGTCCCTAACTGGACACAAACACCCACATTTCCAAATTATGTGTAATTTTGATATGATAAAAAATAATTTAGAAGTGCTGTAGTTTGAAAACAGATGAGTAAAACCTGATTCTGTCATGCAGTTGATCATCAAAGTCACTGATAAAACCTTAGATTATTTTTGTAATGACATGTGCAATGCTATGTACTGCACAGTCTAAATCAGAAACATCTTCGAACTGTGAACATCTGTATTAGAATCTTAATTTTGAACCAGAGGTTTTAACTAGAAAGAAGAAGAAAGTACCATGTAAATCGGGTTCATACATGCCAAACAGAAGATAATTCTTAATCTTCTGTCTCTTCCCTAAATAACACAATATATGCATGGTATATAAGTGCATCTATTTCACGTGTACCTTGATAGTGGCAGATGGCTATCTATTTTCTGTTGCAAATGGCAATGACACTTAAATTTCATACGTAACTTCACACATGTTTTACAAGCTCCAACATTCCACCCATAAGAGTAGCAAATATTTGTAATTACCACCTACCTACAAAAACCAAAACAAAGCTGAAAAAATGTGTGGGGAGTGGCTGGGAAAACCAAATATCTAAGAGACTAGTCACTGGTGTAAACACTTGTGCAACATTAAACCTTACCTTGGGCCTTCTGCTCCATTAATTGAGCGCTGCCTGTGTTACTGATGCTGATACACTAAATGCTCTTACAAAACTCATAGCTGTTGCGAAGCACAGTGGTGTGATATGAAGTGATGCAGAAAACAGTAGAAGCTTTGTCATTAGGTCAGCTGCAAGAAGAAATGACGTGTGTGAATGTACAGTATATGGAGTTTTGTGAAAGATGCAGTCTCTCTCCCAAAAAACTTCAGCTGATGATACAAGGGGAACTCAGTTCCCTTTGGCAGGACTCCATGCTGGTCTGGATGCTGTAAATACTTCTGCTTTTACAGTTACTTAGCTCATGCTGCTAAAAATATACTCATGGCAGACTTAATGAAAGTATCTTTTAAAAACTACTTGTCTACAACAATAATTTAATGTTCTGGTTTGCATGTGTGGTTCTCATTGTTCTGACACAGCTATTAATACTGATGAAAACTAAAGAGAGAAAATCCAAATATTTTCATATTTGTACTTCTCCAGCAGCATTTAAAAGCACCTCACAACTAATCAGCCACAATTTTTTGGTTGGTTTTCTTTTCTTTTCTTCCTTTTTTTTTTTTTTTTTCTTTTCAAGAGTAATATAGCAATATATGAAATTGCATTGAAGCAGTAAAGGCTTCAGAATCCCAGTAGATGATGTAATTATGGTTAAAAATTAGCATTATTGAATAACTCACTTTTGTAATATGCCGAAGTAATTTTTTCTCTCATTTTCAATAACCATCAGTCTTAATATCTAACTAATGAAAAAACATAAACAGTGTCATCTGTCAGGTTGCTAACAGAGAATGCCACTGATTGGAGCCTCATTGTTTACTTTAGCAGGTAATTTGTGGACCGGAATCATTTAATTGTTCTGAGCACATAATTACATGCCGGCATTTTCCAATTTAATTAAAATGTACAAATCTGAAGATTAAGGGAATTTTTGAATTATTAATCATTTCTCCTCTAGGAAATCTTGTTGCTCTGCAGGAGATTTGTCCAGTGTACAACTATACGTATTTTTTTCCTTCTCTTTCACAGACAGACAATTTTCCCGCAGAGCCCAATTACATGGGCAGCAGGCAGCAGTTTGTTCAAAGGTAAGGCCTATTAAATAACTTTCTCGGCTTCCCCATTTGCATTCTTGTCAAAATTGCTTTGCCACAGAGTACAATTCTACTTAGAACAAGTAAATACAACTCTCTCTTTTTTCTTTTTTTTTCTTTTCTTTTTTTTTTTTTTTTTTTTCTTCCCAATATATATTTCAGTAGCTCCACGTTCAAGGATCCAGAAAGAGCCAGCTTGAGGGACAGCGGGCATGGGGACAGTGATCAGGCTGACAGTGACCAAGACACTAACAAAGGCTCCTGCTGTGACATGTCTGTTAGGGAGGCACTCAAGATGAAAACTACTTCAACTAAAAGCCAGCCACTTGAACAAGGTGAGTGAAGCCTCCAATGCTTAAAAGTGTAGAGTTTCAGCCATCATTATAAACCTATTAGTGCTGCAGTTGTTGTTTATCAGGGTGGAATAGCCCACTGGTAATACTATCACAGAAAGCGGTAAATCTGGTAGCTAGCCTAGAGCAAAGAATGTTGAGTATCTTTTGGAATGAACATGAAATGAAACCACAAGTATCAAAAGTAGATTAAAGAAAAAAAACAACAAAAAAAGGAAAGAAAAAAAATTAGTAGTCTTCACAAATGATTAGAATATACTTTATCTCTGCTGGCATTGCCTGTGATATGTTATGTACAGTTCTGCTGAAGGATGATTTAGAAACTCAAAGTAGACATGGCTGCAACAAATGAAAGAATGCCAGTCATTTACATTTTTCACACAGTTTGGAGGAAGGAGAAAGAAAAGATGTTTGGCATATCAGACTAGAGTGAAAGCAGACCAGAAGATGTTCTCATTTCATTGCTGTATTTTCCTAATTTTTTCACAAGTGTCAGATAATAACACAATTTGATTGTCAGCATAATTACCTTCACATCCTGTGGAGATACCAAAGATGGAGGTACCTGTGGAGGTACCAAAGGTGCCAGTCATTTACATGTTTCACATAGTTTGGAGAAAAGAGAAAGAAAAGCCGTATGGCATATCAGACTATAGTGAAAACAGACCAGAAGATATTCTCATTTCATTGCTGTATTTTCCTAATTTTTTCACAAGTGTCAGATAATAACAGAATTTGACCTTCAGTATAATTTCATTCACATCCTGTGGAGGTACCAAAGATGGGTGCCTGTGAGACAGATAAAATGACTTGTATCTGGACAATGACAGTGCTCCCTGCAAGCATTCATTGTGACAAATAAGCGTGTTTATTTCCTCAAACTCTGTGTCAAATTGTTGTTTACCAGATTTGTTTTATCTAAGAGACAGGGTTTTGTTTGTTTGCTTTCTTGCTTGCTTGCTTGTTTGTTTGTTGTTTTAAAGCATGAGAGGGAGTACTCCAGAATTGTGTGTTTGTGTTTTAGTGTAAGCAATAAGGAAGGGCACCACTGAATTATTTTTAAAGAGTTTGTACCTTCGCTGTTATTTTAGTTTGTTGTGAGGAAGCTGTTCCCATGTTAATGAAAGTTGAAAGACTGTGAGATAACTCTGCCTTAATAAGAAGCTATATTTATAATAAAGCAAAATGTATTTTGCAAAGCAGAAAGCTTTTGTGCCTTTTAGCCTAGGCTCATCTGCAGTACAGTCATGAAGAAACACACGTTCAACTTCATTTTACTGATTATGTCGAGGCTGCAATATAAATTTTGCTGCGTAGAATATTTAGAATGATGCAATATAATTTATTCTGTATATATATTTGAGGTTTGACCTCATATATGACCCTATTTTCCAAGTAATAAATGCCAGAAAGATTGTTTTTTTTTCTGACCTTTTGCCACAGTAACTCTGCGCTTATAATTGGACATTGATCTGTATAAAGATGCAGTATTAGACTTTTTTTTCCCTTCTTTTTTAGTTTCCTTTTTTTCCTCCTTTTTTTCCTTTTCTTTCTTTCTTTTTTTCTTCTTTTTTTTCTTTCTTCTTCCTTCCTTTCTTCCTTTCTTCCTTCCTTTCTTCCTTTCTTCCTTTCTTCCTTTCTTCCTTTCTTCCTTCCTTTCTTCCTTTCTTCCTTTCTTCCTTTCTTTCTTTCTTTCTTTCTTTCTTTCTTTCTTTCTTTCTTTCTTTCTTTCTTTCTTTCTTTCTTTCTTTCTTTCTTTCTTTCTTTCCTTCTTTCTTTCCTTCTTTCCTTCTTTCCTTCTTTCTTTCCTTCTTTCTTTTCTTCTTTCCTTCTTTCTTTCCTTCTTTCTTTCCTTCTTTATTTTTTTTAAAGAAGCTGTTCCAGTGTGTGCCTAATTTTATAAGTTTTGTGTCAGAACAA
Source organism: Dryobates pubescens (assembly GCF_014839835.1). NCBI lineage: Eukaryota > Metazoa > Chordata > Aves > Piciformes > Picidae > Dryobates > Dryobates pubescens. Next base: position 36,222,018 of record NC_071618.1, on the reverse strand, counting down.
GACAAAATCTCTGGAGTACTATCTGTCAAGTATAGCCACAAAAAAAGTTCTACACTTTTACAGTGTAGAAAATGATTAGGAAAATCATTTACTACTTACATTAAAAATGTCTGGTCTTTTAGAAAAGGATGATATGGCCAGAGTTTGTAATGCAGTTTGGCCAACAGCATCAAGCCCAATATGGGTCAAAAGACAATAAATCTGGTAAGCAGATTAAGCCAACCATTCCTGTTGCTTATTTTCATTGTAATGCAAATAGTTTAATGGAAGTTTATTTACACTTGGCATTTTATCTAGGTGGAGGGCCACATTCATCAAGAAAGGACTTATCACAGAGGCTCCTATAAATTCCTCACATTTTGATCAAACGCATTACAAATTGTGCATACTGAGTACAGTTGGCCCCTGAACTGCAGTACCAGGAGTTCAAGTAAATTTTCAATAGACTCATAGAACAGTTTGAGTTGGAAGGAATCTTAAAGACCATCTAGTTCCAAACACTGCCATGGGTTAGAACACCTTCCATTAGACAAGGTTGTTTAAAGCCCCAACCAACCCGGCCTTGAACTTTTCCAGGGATGAAAGGTCCCCAGCTTCTCTTTGATAACCTGTTCCAGTGCCTCACCAATTTCACAGTGAAGGACTTCTTCATATCTGAGCTAAATCTAGCCCATTTCAATTTAAAGCCACTAACCCTTGTCATATGATTACATGGCCTTGAAAAAAAGTACTTCTCTAGCTTTCTTGTAGGCTCCCTTTGGGTACTGGAATGCTGCAATAAGGTCCCCTCAGGACCAGCTCCTCTCCATGTTGAAAAACCGCAGCTTTCTCAGCCTGTCTTCATAGTAGAGGTTCTTCAGCCCTCTGATGATTTTCATGACTTTCCTCTGGACATGTTCCAACAAGTCAATATCATTCTTATGTTGGGGGCCCCAGAACTGGATACAGTACTCCGTGTGGGGTTTTATGAGATCAGAGTAGATGGTGACAATCACTTCCCTTAACCTGCTGGTCACAATCCTTTTGATGCAGTCCAGGACTGCTTGTCTTTCTGGGTTGCAAACACACATTGCTGGGTCACGCTGAGCTTCATAGCAGCCAACATCCCCAAGTCCTTCTCCAAAAAGCTGCTCTCAGTCCAATCTCTGACCAGCCTGTATTTGTGCTTGTGATTGCCCTGGCCCATGTGCAGGACCTTACACTTGGCCTTGTTGAACCTCTTGAGGTTTGCACAGGCCTAGCTCCCAAGCCTGTCAAGGTCCCTCTAGATGGCATTCTTTCCCTCCAGCTTGACAACTGCATCAAACAGCTTGGTGTCATCAGTAAACTTACTGAGTGCATTTGATCCTGCTGTCCATGTCACTGATAAAGATGTTAAATAGTGCTGGTCCTAATGGACACAGTCTCAAGCTGCGCCAGGGGAAGTTTAGGCTCAAGGTGAGGAGAAAGTTCTTCACTGAGTTATTAGGCATTGGAATGGGCTGACCAGGGAGGTGGTGGAGTCACCGTCCTTGGAGGTGTTCAAGAGGGGACTGGACATGGCACTTGGTGCCATGGTTTAGCCATGAGGTCTGTGGTGACAGGTTGGACTTGGTGATCTTTGAGGTCTCTTCCAACCTTGGTGATTCTGTGATTCTGTGATTCTGTGGATACTGACCCTTGAGGAGTGCCACTCATTGCTGCTCTCCACCTGGACATCAAGTGCTTCACCACAGCTCTTGGAATGCTATCATCCATCTAGTTCCATATTCACTGAGTGGTCCACCCATCAAATCTCCAATGATATCCCTGTGCATATTTGTACAAACTCATAGCAATTGTGTTGTAATAAAATCATTGACCTATTATGAAAATTGAACCTGCAGCGAGCACCTGCAGTAACAAATGGGGTGCAATGTGTTGTTCCCAATGAAATCAATGATTTCTTGTCACGTTAGTGCTCTTAGCCCAAAGTAACTTTCCTCTTTTGAAAGAAAATAAACAAAATTACTCTCTCAAGTCAAAGTTGAAGGAGGGTGAGAAATATGATAAATGTGATTAGGATAGAAAAAGGATTGCATTTTCTTTAGAAGAAAAAATGTTTTCTGGGAAAAGGAAATGGATAGCTTGCTAAAAACAATTGTCTGTGGCAGTGCCTGAAGCACTATCAGAAGCTGTGGTTCTGTGCTTATTTTAGGCTGTGCACAGATATCAGAATTCATTATTTCACAGCAAAGTTTCAGGCTTGATTACTGTTCTTTAAAAATATTCTGCTTTTGGAACAGTAATAATTATTAAATCTCCTGTCATTTTGGAAATATGATCAGGAGCAACTGAATTCAAGATCTTGATCTGAAAATGTGAAAATGAGTCAAATTAGAGTCTGACATCCTCTATGTGTAATTCCAAACACTGTTGTCGCGGGTCCAGTAATGAAAGTGCTATCAGCTCCAGTAGTTTAACTACAGTTTTGAGTAACTCTAGCCTAGACAGCTTGAAAATTAAATGGTCATACTGAGACAAAAAATGTGTCAATAACACTACAGCAATTGTGCTTTCTATCAGTAATAAAGTAGGGAATTTTATGAAAAAATAATTTTTGTAGACAAGTTATCTGATTTCAGCATGGGATGAGGGCAATCAATCTTGCTTTATGATATGAATAAAAATAGTGGATAGTAAAGCCTCAGTAAGTTTACTATTAAAATAGCTGATTTCAAGGAAATATATCCAGACAGCAAGTTTTGTCTGGGGGTGATTGCAAACAAAGTAGGAAAGATAATGAAAATTAGGTATCATTATAAAATGCTTATGAAAGGTCATCTCTCGGCAAGAAAGGGGAGAAACTCAACCCAACAGAAATTATCACAGTATATCCTCTTCCTGTGAATTCCAAGCCACTTTCTGTGTGAAAATACCTACCTGTCTCTTAAGCTTACGTACCCAACCTGAATCAGCTGTCTTACTAAGCAGCTTGTTCCGTGTGCCTGCTACTCTTTCAACAGAATGATTTCAGACAGATTTGCTTTGTTTATCTCTCTTTTCTTTTTCACTTGTGTTGCTCAGACTTGAATTCCCATCACTAGTTTGGACAGTTTGAGATCATCCCACTCAGAAGTCTTACAAAAATTAAGTTTTGACTACATCTGGCAAGTTGCCTGTTTGTTTCACAAAGTAGAATGCATTTTGTATTTATATTTAAGTAATTGGGTTTTGTTGTGTTTTGGTTTGGTGGTGGATTTTTTATGGTTTGGGTATAAAATCAAGAATCTGTATTTCTTGGAAAAAAATATCCAAAGCTGAAACAAATGTATCAGAAACTATAAAACTACAAAGAAGTAGTGTAACAGCAAGATGTGCATTTTATACTTTTCTTAGTGAAGCTTGAATATATTTACCTTATCATTAGTAAAACAATATAGAGTTATGGATTTTTCTGTAGTTACTCATAAATCATTTTCTTTATTAGATTTTCCTGGAAATTTTTTCCTTCCCCCCACCCCCTTTCCTGTCTGTGTTTTCTTGCTGTAACATAAATCTGCATTTTCATGTCAGTGTCAAAAATACCCAAGGTATATAAATATCTCTAAATTTGGTTGCTTTGTTGTTCGGTTTTTGTTTTATCACTGTGCATTTTCTCTTTCCACACGTTTGCTTGCCATTCACACCTGCATCCCACAGACAAGGTATTTCTGCATGTGCTGTTGCCTTGTTAGCAGTAGCACAGATCCTGAGAATAAAGGAAAAGCAGAAGCACCTTCTTGGAGGAAGGGTGAAACAAAACTCTGTATGATTGGTGTCAGAATTTCCTCTAGGACTCTAGCTCACCAGGTTTTTTCTGTAGAACAACACTGTTTTGATCTAAGTGACTATTACTGTTTTTGTAAATGACGATAATGTAGCTTCAGAGAGGGAAAATAAAGGGGGGGAGGAGGAAAAAAGAGAAGATATTGTATATAACTTTAAAGTATACTTCTTCCTTCATCATCACAACAAAAACACATTTTCACCACAGCTGATGCAATCCTGCATGCAAGTGTCTTAGGAATTAAAACTATCCTTATGAATATTCATCTCTTAGAGTTTGCCCACTGAACACATTCACAGAACAAGTTTGAAGTAACTTGTATACTCGTATCTTCAATTTCCAAATGAGAATGATCCCTTAAGTCAAGTAACCCGTATTATCTATCTGCAGCAGAGCAGAAATTATGAGACTTTCTAACCAAGATTTTTTCCTGAACTATCCATCGATTTTCCTGCCATAATCTTGCTGGTGTCTGTAGGATAATTAAAATCCATTCTGTTTAACTGAGTGAGAATCAGTCTAGACTGATAAGTGCGGAAAGTTCATCAAGCATATTTCTGTTGTCTGACATCATCACCAGTGCTTTCCATGCCATTGGGGATGATGGATTATTTTATGAATTCATCAGCTTAGTGAGATAATGGAAAATGAATATTGTGAAGAAATATTTCTATTCAAAGTTCTCACAGCTAGTGCTGGCCACTGCTGAGGCAATGATGGAGTCTGGGAGGCAGAGCTGACAAAACCTGTGAAATATTTTGTTCAGTGTTGCTTCCTTCCATAGGATTTTTTCCCCTAGAGAGACCATCTCCTATCACATTCTTTCTGTGCCCAGAATGTGAATAGCTTTCAGACTGCGCTACTTGTTCTGACGCCACTTAAGACTCTTCATGTCCGGGACTATCATCCCTTCCAACTCACTTACCCTTAACATGGTCAGATAAGATGCTAACTTGCTGTTTCATGTCAGGACTTGCACGCAGTACCCATTCGTCACTTTCATCTGATTTATTGTTATCCAGGCAAGCCACAATATAATTTAATTGTACTGAGAGTCTCTGTCCTTTCCGTAGTCTGACTTAGTAGTAGTATATATTTCTAGAACTGTAAATTCTGGAAACTGTAAGGTGAAGCCCATGCACAGTAAGAAAAAAATAAATAGTTTCTTCCCTTTCATTTGTTATTTGTTTTCCTTCCCCCCCACACTTTTTTTTTCTCCTTCCTTTTTTTTGCTTATCTTCTTATGCAAGCATGTGTGATTCTAAATGAAAACTAGCATAGGTCAAACACAGATTTCTCTAATCTGTAGCTGATTCTGACTGACCAAATTTATTGTTATCCCTGAAGTTCTGGGCGCCTCAGTTTAGGAAAGATGTTGACTTGCTGGAATGTGTCCAGAGAAGGGCAACAAAGCTGGGGAGGGGTTTGGAGCACAAGCCCTATGAGAGCATGAGGGAGGTGGGGCTCCTTAGCCTGGAGAAGAGGAGGCTCAGGGGAGACCTTATTGCTCTCTACAACTACCTGAAGAGAGGTTGTAGACAGGTGGGGGGCTGGTCTCTTCTCCCAGGCAACCAGCACCAGAACAAGAAGACACAGTCTCAAGCTGTGCCAGGGGAGGTTTAGGCTGCATGTTAGGAAGAAGTTCTTCACAGAGAGAGTGATTGCCCATTGGAATGGGCTGCCTGGGGAGGTGGTGGAGTCACCATCACTGGAGGTATTTAGGAAGAGACTGGATGGGGCGCTTGGTGCCATGGTTCAGTTGATTAGATAGTGTTGGATGATAGGTTGGACTTGATGATCTCAAAGGTCTCTTCCAACCTGGTGTATTCTATTCTTGTCTAGTCTAGTCTATAGTATATTATAAGATTATATTATATAAAATATTATACTCTGAAGATATTCCATTTTGGCCTAATTCTAATTGGAACATTTTTTTTATTTTAGAAAAAAAAAAAAAAGGCATGTAGAATTACAGGCTTTTAGGAAGAATAAGACCTTATTTATATTTGTTTGATGTCTATTCCAGTGTGAGTAGCAAATTCATTATTATATTTAATTCACTGCCAGTACTTTCTGCTTTTCTTCTGTGAGTAATTTTTCAGTGAAACAGCACTTCTAAATTTAAAGAGAATTAGCAGCGTTATTATTGGTATCATCCTTCTTATGATCTTGGTGAATGGTAATATTGAAACTTCTATTGGTATTAAACTTTTAAATTAATATATTACACTTTTAGTCAGAGGAGTACTCATAAAAATTTCAAATGTTCTAAGTGCCTTGATCTCAAACATTCATTTAAATGTGATCTAGGTAATACTTCTGCAAGAGTTCCTCACCTAGGCTGAGGTAGGCTATGTGGATGTTCTCTAATGCCCTTTTTTGGAGATATCTGAATAATATTCTCCCTCTGAGCCTAAGTTAATGGACTAGAAATACAGGTCAGTTACCTTTGCTGTGTAGATCAGTGTCATAATCTTTTTCATGTTAATACCCAGTAATCCATGACGTATCTGTCCCTGTATTTTATGTTGAGTGAATTTTATGATGGATTTGGGTGAAAGAAAGACAAAACTTTTATATCTCATTTATTTACTCAGAGTATTAAAGATTTTGGGTTTTTTTTTTCCTCTGTTGCAGTTATGATGAGTAACTTTCTTCTTTTAAGTTTCATTTTTAGATTACTAGGCTACTAGTCAATTTAGGTTGACTTTTTGCATTTCAATTATTTCAATTCCAGGCCTAGAGTCACGAGTGACATTTTGTGACATCAGGTGGAACAATAATTAGGTGTGCATGGAAGAGGAGACCAGTTCATCTGTATAGAAGAGGGAGTGGCTCCTAGGTGCAGCTTCCCTCTGTAGTGTGGTCTTCTCACATATATGAGCAGCTTTGGAGAAGTTTCAGGAAGCAGGTATTTGTCAAAAGAAAAAGAAGTCAGAAAAGGAAGCAAAGTGGCATCTTAATGGAGAAGGGATTATCTTAATTCCTTAACTACTTACTTTTCTGCCTTCATTGATACAGAATAGGAAAGCAGTGCAAACATTCTGACAGCTGAAATGACAGTGAGTACACTTTGCATCCAAGTATCTTAACCTATTATTGCTGCTTGTTATTGCTTTCAACTGAAGCCAACTTCTGCCCAACCATTTCTACTATCAGGCACATGTTTTAGCATCTGGCAGATTATTACCTTCATGTATCTCATAGCAGTGAAGTATTGTGAGTAGCATATTCTGCATTTAATTAATGTATTTAGCCATAAACTAAGGGGGAAATTTCTATAACTGACTTACAAAAAAAGTTCTTTCTGCATGTGTACACACACAAAAAACCCATATATGAGGTGTTTAGGAAGAGACTGGATGGGATGCTTGGTGCCATGGTTTAGTTGATTAGATATTGTTTGCTGACAGGTTGGAATCAGTGATCAAAAAGGTGTTTTCCAACCTGGTTAATTCTATTCTATTCTATTCTATTCTATTCTATTCTATTCTATTCTATTCTATTCTATTCTATTCTATTCTATTCTATTCTATTCTATTCCATTCCATTCCATTCCATTCCATCATTGTGACACAAAGAAAGGAATATAACCACTCAGCACAGCTTCACCTCTGCACCATTTGGTGTGTTATGCTACATTTTTCAGGTAATTTAATTTCTCCTCCTCATTATTTCCATTTATTTTATAATTACAAAATAATTCAGTAGTTGAAAACTATCTATATTTTTGTCTTGTATTTTGTTTTCATCAGAAGCTTCATCAGCAAATAAATTTAGATATATTATTACTAGCACATTGAAAGTTTGAGACTATAATAAGAGACAATAAAAGTATTAATAAATTTCAGAGGAGTTTTCTTTGATTAGCTTATTTGAAAATTAATGAATAACATAAACTTCAAGATCACAAGTCTGTTACCACAAACCTCATATCTGAGATGTGCATAAATTCTACTATTTGAATGCTGTAGCTGTGGGTGCTCATTTCTTCATGCTTTACTTTAGAGGCAACAAAGTAGAATATCCCTCCCTTGTCGCTAGTGCAAATCTCTTTACTTCCTTTCTGCACTCTCTGTTTTGACACTGCCTTTCCTGAGGCTGAGCACAATCATCGTACTGCAGTTTGTTCTTGGAAGGCTTAGAATCCGTGAGTTATCTTTTTGCTTTATTCCCACTAGAAAAGCAAGAGAAGGATTTGCAGTTCTCAGTAAGATGAGGCTCTTCTATGTCAAAATCATTATCTTCAGCTAACATTTCCTCTTTTCAGATTCCTTTTCTAAATTGAAAGAAAAGTGGGGGCATAGAAAGATCAACAACTTTTAAAACAAGGAAATCAGAGAATAGAGAGTTTTCATTGTTCCAGCCTTTAAGCATTTCCCTAGGTGGTAAATGGATATTCTCTGCCTGTGCTTACTTTTGTTAATGAAAATCTTAGGGCACATATTCATATATTGGATGGATACTTAATATCATGAAAACTGTTGTAATGAGACTAGAGAGTCTATTCCTGACTCTTAGACTGTGTCTGAAAATGTTCTTCTGTGATGTACTTATAGTTTTCTTTTAATTAAACTTGCACAGAATTACAGTTTAATAATCATAAATATGTGATAGGGTGTGTATTTAATCAGTTATATAAAGGAGATGATTAAAATAAATACATCTTCTCTCCTTCTTGTTTTAAATCATCATTGTATGAATCTATCTCCTCTTACTGACTCAGCAGAAACTACAGAGGGGATAAACACCAATAGCAGTCAAGTTTTAACACAGTGTCATTGCATATTCCAGCCATATTCTTGGTATGAAAAGGAAGGAATATTCTGCAGACGAAATTACTATAAGGCTGATGCATATTAGTTGGAAAGATGAACTTGCACTGTAGCTATCAAAGTTCTGTGTCTAGCTGGGTCAGAAAACACAGAAGTGCCTTAAATAAGAGATGAGAGTTAATTATTCCATTCAGCAGTGCTTCAACTGGAATAATAGTTATTTGTATTTTGTTCTGTCAGAACAAAGTATATCTCCTAATTTCTGTATACAGTAATCTAGTATGACCCTTCTCTTGGTTCTCTTCCTGTGTACATACAAGTCTCCTATGCCCTGGTTTCTAGAGGGAGCAAAGCGGTGGTGTTCAGTTTTGGGCAGAGTTACAGCACACTAATTAGTGACACAGCTACTGTACTCAGTTTGTAGACACACTTTCAAGGACGATCTGGACAAATTCAAAATCAAGAAAGAGGTAGAATAACAGCAAAAAATAGAAGTTTATGGAACATGGCCTGTGGGTGAAGTTTGAAAGAAGTAGTTGTTTAGAATTTGTGTTGCTTTAAATGAACAAAGACATAATAGAAGTATTTGTGTACATGAAGTTGTTTAATTTGTTGGGAGAGCTATTTTGGTTATATGGGAGGGACAAACTTGCATTAAAGATAGCTAGGCACTGAAGCAGGCTGCCCATGTAAGTTAAAGAGTAACCCTTCCTGTCAGTTTTTGAAACAGGTTGAATATACACTTTTCAGTGATAACCTAGATTTATTTTAACCTACCCAGGACAAGACGATCCACTCTAGCCCTGCTTTTTATGATGCCATAATTAAATGTGAGGATGTGATAGACTATCTAGTCCAGAGTAAAATAAAGTGAAAGGTAACACTGTCACTGAGCCATTCAGTTTCTTGTCTACCAGCACATTTATTTATGGGAAGAGATCACTGTGTTAAGAATCACAAGGAATGTGGATTATCTAATGCTTCAGAACAAGAATTCCTTATATAATATCACAGTATCACAGTAGCACTTCATATTTAACATGGACTTTGCTTAAAGACAGAGCTGCATCATGATTAACTAATAACTGCTTAGTAAAATATTGTCAAGTCTCTGTACATCAGTGACACATGTATGCTGTGTATCAGCTTCTGTGCACCTACTACCCATCCTGATTTCCAGAATGGCAGAACAGCTGGTTTCCATTCCCTGCTGCTGCTTTCTCCTACCCCAGCTGCCACACTCAAGTAACCTCCCTTCCCCAAGTGGGCTTCACTTGGTTTGAAAGGGACTTAATGTACCTCAGTGCATACGGAACTTTTGATGCATATTTCATCATGTTTCAGTTCTTTCTACAGGGAACACTGCATGTATAACAGATGTTCCCCTACTACTACTCTTTCCTGAAGGTGACATGCTCTTTTTTGTGTTTCATCTCTAATGTATATGGGCTGGTAGTGCCTGGGTGATACTAAAAAATACTGTTCCATGGCTGCCCCTGTGCTGCGTGCCAAGCTATATTTAATTCCATCTGCTCCCCTCTGCAGAATGGAATAAAGAGGAGCATATGCCCAGTATAGCCAAATCATACTATGCCACAGAAAAAACAAACCATTATTTAAGACAAGCAAATATTTTGTTTTAATTTAGGACCCTATTCTTCCAACTTCTTATATATAAATCATCTCATATAAATAAGTGAGGATGTTCATGTGATTTCATGTCAAAAGTTCTTTTATCATTTCTTTCAATGTTATAAATACTATGTACATATTTATTTTAATATTGTAAATACTATGAGTATATGTATAAACACACATCTAATATGCACTGCAAATATGCATATATATATGTACAGTACACCTCGAGTACTGTGTCCAGTTCCGGGCTCCTCAGTTTAGGAAGGATGTTGACTTGCTGGACTGTGTCCAGAGAAGGGAAACAAAGTTGATGAGGGGCTTGGAACACAAGCCCTATGAGGAAAGGCTGAGGGAGGTGGGATTGCTTAGCCTGGAGAAGAGGAAGCTCAGGTAAGACCTTATTGCTCTCTACAACTACCTTAAGGGAAGTTGTAGACAGGCAGAGGTTGTTCTGTTCTCCCAGGCAACCAGCACCAAAACAAGAGGACACAGTCTCAAGCTGCACCAGGGGAGGTTTAGGCTGGAGGTTAGGAAGAAATTCTACACAGAGAGAGTGATTGCCCATTGGAATGGGCTGCCTGAGGAGGTGGCAGAGTCACTATCACTGGAGGTGTTCAGGAGGAGACTTGATAGGGTGCTTGGTTGCATGGTCTAGTTGATTGGGTGGTGTTGGATGATAGATTGGACACGATGATCTTGAAGGTCTCTTCCAACCTGGTTTATTCTATTCTATTCTATTCTAAATACAGAAATAAGACATCATTAACTGATTTGGTAATAGATGTAAAACTCTGTCCTAACAGAATGGAAAATGTAAAGCTTTAAAACATTTTGTGTTTACCTAAAAACTGCAACCATGAGAGCAATTCACAAATTTGTTTATATAAATCACTATATTTTCATCATACTTCTTTGGAGAAAGTCTAATACTATTGCAGGAAAAGCTACCAATGTAAAATATAATATTCAGTTGAAAAAAACAAAAGGTTTATATATATATGGTTACTATTGTATAGTGCTATGCATATAACATACATATGTGTATATATACATATTTAACATTATTTATATAATATTAGTGACTGCTTAAATATTATAGGGGTGTGCACCTTGTGGTTTTAGAGGACAGCCTATCAGGTACACTGCACTGGTTAGGCCACACCTTGAGTCCTGTGTCCAGTTCTGGGCCCCTCAGTTTAGGAAGGATGTTGACTTGTGGAATGTGTCCAGAGAAGGGCAACAAAGCTGGTGAGGGGTTTGGAACACAAGCCCTATGAAGAGAGGCTGAGGGAGCTGGGGTTGATTAGCCTGGAGAAGAGGAGACTCAGAAGAGACCTCCTTGCTGTCTACAGCTCCCTGAAGGGAAGTTGTAGACAGGTGGGGGCTGGTCTCTTCTCCCAGGCAACCAGCACCAGAACAAGAGGACACAGACTCAGGCTGCACCAGGGGAGGTTTAGGTTGGATGTTATGAAGAAATTCTACACAGACTGCGTGATTGCTCTTTGGAATGTGCTGCCCAGGGAGGTCGTGGAGTCACCATCATTGGAGGTGTTTAGGAGGAGACTTGATAGAGTGCTTGGTTTAGTTGATTATATGGTGTTGGATGTTGGGTTGGATGCGATGATCTTGAAGGTCTCTTCCAACCTGGCCTGGTCTATTCTATTCTATTCCATTCTATTCCATTCTATTCTATTCTATTCTATTCTATTCTATTCTATTCTATTCTATTCTATTCTATTCTATAATATTCTATAATATTCTATAATATTCTATTCTATAATATTCTATTCTATAATATTCTATTCTATAATATTCTATAATATTCTACTTCTGAGAGTATTGAATTAAATTCTTTATATAGAATTTTATTATGTGACCTAGTTTCTGATTGAACAAATTAATGTAGCTTTTAGATACAAAGTGCAATTTAGGTTGCACATTGGGCATGATCTTTAGGCAGTTACATAGCCCAAATAACCTTACAGGCTCTGAATCAAACTTACAGACTAAGACCAACAGAGATTCGAGTGGAATTGTGTCTGTTCTACTGTGAAGAGACTTTTGCAGCACATCTGTAATAGCATATATTGGATCTGTGTGCACTACTGAACATGAACGGTCCACACATCATGTTTGTGATTAGTTTTTGCATGTGGTATTTCATTTCTACTTTACCAATAGAATTGAAGTGAGAATTCTGGTCCTTATCCCTATGTTATTTTGTGGAATTTATATGAGAGCAAAGTTTATTTGTGAGAAAGGTGAATAGAATAGAATAGAATAGAATAGAATAGAATAGAATAGAATAGAATAGAATAGAATAGAATAGATCAGGCTGGAAGAGACCTTCAAGATCATCGTGTCCAACCTATCATCCAACACTATCTAATCAACTAAACCATGGCACCAAGCACCCCATCCAGTCTCTTCCTAAACACCTCCAGGGATGGCAACACCACCACCTTCCTGGGCAGCCCATTCCAATGGGCAATCACTCTCTCTGTGAAGAACTTCTTCCTGACATGCAGCCTAAACCTCCCCTGGTACAGCTTGAGACTGTGTCCTCTTGTTCTGGTGCTGGTTGCCTGGGAGAAGAGACCAGCCCCCACCTGTCTACAACTTCCCTTCAGGTAGTTGTAGAGAGCAATAAGGTCTCCCCTGAGCCTCCTTTTCTCCAGGCTAAGCTATATGTTTATCCAAAGTTATTTCAAATTTAAAGAAGAAATGGGTTTTTTTTGTTTGTTTTATTTTGTATATTCCTCCCTTCCCCCCTCAAGATACATAAAAGGTGATTTGCACCTTCATAATAATTTTACAAAGTACTAGTTTCATATATCATTTTAGGAATATTTTATTTAGAGTAGACATTTGGAACATGTAATGTGGGAAATCATACCGTATGGCACTTCTGATATGGTTGGATACTCCTGAAAAGGGCCAATATTTATGGAAAAGGTGCAAACTAGTCTATGAAATCAACTTCTGTCAAATTCTCACTGTTATTTCTCTTATTGACTTGGTATTTGCCCAGAGGCAAATAGTTTTAAAAAAAAAGGTAAATTAAACAATGCCTGGCTGTCACCCAAGTAGGAAAACCCAGGTGCATAGGAAAGGCAAATGTTTTTGGGAAAGCACATCAAGAGCTTAATTTGGCAGTGCACTGTGGCTGCTTTTTGCTTCTCAGGAGTACCACAGAGTAGCCAGAATACACTACTGAATTGGACCATAAAAGTTAATATAAAATGATTGTGGATAGTTGACACTGCATATCCTTAAATCACTGGAAATACCATATAATGGCCTTAAATATTTTGCTTTTTCCTTTGGAATTCAGGCTTATAATAAATGAGTAAGGAAATTCACAAAATGTTTATTTGGATAAAGTGACACTGGAAAGTTCCCATAGTAATAAAAGGCAAAATATAGTACAGCTTGCAACTGTCCCCAAAGCAAGCACTGCTATTAACTCAGAACATTAACATTTATTTAATTTTTCAAAGAATAAATAAATAAATAAGTAAAAAAGAAACACAGAATCACAGAATGTTAGGGGTTAGAAGGGACCTCGAAAGATGATCTAGTCCAACCCTCCCTGCCTGAGCAGGATCACCCATACCAGATCAGACAGGAACACATGCAGGTGGGCTTTGAAAATCTCCAGAGAGAGAGACTCCACGACCCACTTTGGGCAGCATGTTCCAATGTTTGTCACTCTCACAGTGAAAAAACTTTTTCCTCATGTTTATGTGGTAGTTCCTCTGCCTCATCTTCCACCCATTGCCCCATGCCCTGTCATTGGGCATCACTGAGAAGAGCCTGGCTCCATCCTTTTGCCACTCACTCCTTATATATTTATAAACATTGATGGGGTCACCCCTTACTCTCTTCCATGCTAAAGAGCCCCAGCTCGCTCAGTCTCTCCTTGTAAGGAAGATGTTCCACTCCCTTAATTTTTAAACAGAAGTATCAAAAATGCTGAAGCATGTGCTAAAATAGTCTCAGAGGGGGGTTTATTTATTTTTTTCTCTTTCCTTTCTTTTTTTTTTTTAATATAAAAATAGAATTTAAATGATTTGGACTTCTGAAATTAATCTTATCTTCAAATTTTTTGGCTTTGTGATGCTTATTGTGAAAACAAAATCCCACGAGATGTTTCAACACCTTAAACAAGATGTTTAAGCCTTGTTTTTGCTATATAGTTATGAAAGCTGTGAATTTTGCCTATGAGTACCATATCTTTATACAGAACTATTTATAATATCCATACTTTGTTACATTCAGAGCCTGGTTATTAATTCTTTAATATTCTTTGAAGAATTCTTTAATTATTTAAACAATAAATTGTTTATTTTTATTCCTTTATTTTCACTTTTGTTTCTTCTGTGCACATCCACATTTTTTCTTAGGCTAAGTTCTTAGGATAAGTGGGTGAGGGGTTTGGAACACAAGCCCTATGAAGAAAGGCTGAGGGAGCTGGGGTTGCTTAGCCTGGAGAGGAGGAGACTCAGGGGTGACCTTATTGCTCTCTACAGTTACCTGAAGGGAGGTTGTAGACAGGTGGAAGTTGGTCTCTTCTCCCAGGCAACCAGCACCAGAAGAAGAGGACACAGTCTCATGCTGTGCCAGAGGAGGATTAGGCTGGAGGTTAGGGAAGAAGTTCTGCACAGAGAGAGTGATTGCCCATTGGAATGGGTTTCCTGTGGAGGTGGTGGAGTCGCCATTGTTGGAGGTGTTCAGGAGGAGACTTGGTAGGGTGCTTGGTGCCATGGTTTAGTTGCTTAGGTGGGTTGGATTGGTTGATGGGTTGGACACGATGATCTTGAAGGTCTGTTCCAACCTGGTCTATTCTATTCTATTCTATATGGGCAACAGCAGAAATATATGTATTGCTATAATTGTGACACAAGAAAACTGTCACTCAAAATCACATTAATTGATCGGTGAAAATTGGGAACTCACATTCCTCTTATTTTTCAAGAAATCTTAGCCCGTTGCTAATTCACCATTATTTCCCAGTGATTTCAGCAGATGTGCAACCTCTTTCAATAAGGCAAAATAAGCTACTATTTAAAGGCTAAAAATATCTTTGCTATTTCAAACCTAAAAATTTCTTTAATTTCTCTGAAGACATAGCTTCAGAGACCCGTAGAATTACTGCTCAATGTAAATGTATTTTATTTCTCCAGCTTTTCACAGGTATAGATGATAATAGTAGCTGGCTCATCATTTATCAAAAAGAGGATTCATAGATTTAAGCTTTTTACAAACATATTTGAAAAAGAAGTACCATGCAGCTGCTTTCCTTATTGATTTTTGTTTTCTGACATGCAGAAGTATGGAAAGACAGATGAAGAGAAAGAAAAAAATTACAGGTTTAAGGTGTGGGAAGATAACATGTAATACAGGGATTTAAAAAAAGCAAGCAATCAAAACACACTCAGATTTCTTAAGAAAGAAGAAACTGCCCTATTGTTAGAAGTTCTGTGCTCTTATTGAGTTTAATTCTCTGTCAAAAGTGATCTAACCCTGTATTTTTCCTAGACACCAGCTGCAATTAAATAGTCCTAAACTGGAATACATTCAGTATCAGACAGGCGCTTGCAGTTCATCAAAGTCGGCAGAGTGGAACCACCTTGCCCATTCTGAACCAACATGATATTCTATTTGTTTCCTGCTATAAATTAACAAAACATAACTTTTTATTTTTAAGACAGAGGTAACATCATGCTTTTGCATAAGCTTTTGTAGTTGGACAAAAATGCAACACTTCCTCACAGTATAGATGATGATGCTTTTATTTCAGTACCTTTAGTGGCAAAAGTTGGGCACAGAGTACTCTGGAAAACAGTGAAAATATAAAACTTGTTAAATTCAGGATGGCTGAAATGCTCTTAACATTCTTATTGGAATTCAAGAAGTACAAGTTTGTGGCATCTTCATTTACTGTGAATTTTACTTTTCCACAATATGTTCAAAACTAAGGCTCAGATTGTTTCCTACATATTCAGTCCATTATTAAGTACAAGGAAACTGGAAAACCTGGACTTTGTTTTGTTAGTTAAGAAAAGAAAAAGAAAGATTAACATCCTAAACCTCTATGCAGTTCACAAGTTATCAGTAATCTTGTCCCTACCATTTCACCTACTATCTTATCTTTAGGCTGGAGGTTAGGAAGAAGTTCTACACAGAGAGAGTGATTGCCCATTGGAATGGGATGCCCAGGGAGGTGATGGAGTCACCATCATTGGAGGTGTTTAGGAGGAGACTTGATAGGGTGCTTGGTTGCATGGTTTAGTTGATTAGGTGGATTGGATGATAGGTTGAACATGATGATCTTGAAGGTCTCTTCCAACCTGGTCTGGTCTATTCTATTCTATTCTATTCTATTCTATTCTATTCTATTCTATTCTGTTCTATGTATTTCTGAGCTAATTAAGCTGATTCTTTATAGTTAATGAGTGGATGACCACTTTGGAATTAATGAGGAGCACAATAAGTATTTCTGGACCTATTTAAGATTAATCACACCCTCAACTGCTCATTCCTCTCTACTGTCAGTAAAAGATTAGTAACTCAGATGTAGTTCAATAATTGTAGATAGCTACAATTGATGAAAGATCAATTGAAGTTTAGTGTTTTTGCAGAGCAAACTTTTGGCACACTGGCTCTTATTTATACAATCTTTCTGGCTCCCATGACTCTTACTCATCTTGTATAGATGTGAATGGTTCTGGCTTACGTTTATTCTGGAAACATCGTCACTGATTTATTCAGAAAATCCTTCTCATTTCATCAGAGTCATAATGTGGAGGTGGTGAATCTCTCTTCCATGTGAGAAATATGATTTATCTGTTTGCACAGCTGTTGTTGCCTCTTACATGTAATTGCAATTGGGAACCCATTTCTTCCCTCACAGAATTTGGTGCCTGTGTAAGGTTTATAGTTTTCAGTGCTTTCCTTAAGTACTCATCTATTTGGCATTTCTTGTGAATTCTTATGGCCAAATTGCTGGTACTAGAAGCAATAAAGAATAGTGTGTTGGAGGTTTAAAATTAGAGTCTGAGATCAATCCGTACTTTGGCTTCTAAAAAGCCATATATGCTGAGATGCTTTACTGTAATGACTCACATAAAAGGATGGCCTTAGATTGCATGGACCTCTACTTAAAATCAAAATAAATCAATATATTTATCTGACTGCTGGAACTATTATAATTTATGTTAATTAAATACCACAGAATGACTAAAATGATATTAATTTAAGGATTAACCTTTACAGAAGATGTCTGTACCTTACATAGCATTAATCATAAGTAAATTTTTATCATTTGTTGAGTTGAAGTAATTAATAATCTTATTAAACTTAACTTCTTATTACATCTAAGACAGTATTGCATGTTCATTAAATAGCAGTGTATTCTGGAATAGCTGTTAATCCTTGGCAAATATATTCAAGAATCAAGTGGCATTTCATAAACATACAGTAGCAATCCCATTAAGTCTGAGTAAATATCTATTTAAGATACTTGGGGTTTATCCTGTTATATCATACCCACTGTAGCATGTGCCATAATTGGTTGCAAGGTGAGGTTTGTCTGCAGGAGTACAACACCTGCAATTGTCATCTCAACTTCATCAGTAGAGCCAGCTTCTGGAGATGTTGCACAAGCTGGCAAAGAGATCTCCTAACGTTTCTGCACTGTATCCCCAAAATAGATAAACTCAACCAATTATATATTCATATATCCACAAGAGTGCCAGATTTTTTTGCCTAATAACTGTATGAACTGGGCTCGTCAGTTTTGGTTGTTTTTTCACACTTCCAGATGACATAGCTTTGCCAGCAATACTTCACCATATAGATCTGGTCTTACAAGCTGCTATTCAGCTGCAGGGTTGTTAATAGTGAACACAGTCTGCTTTCTCACAAGGCTTACACAGATAAAGATTGAACTGCATTTTTGGCAGATTGAACCAGATTGTCAACAATGTGCTGTGTACCTTCTCAAGTTCTGAGTAACCTTAACAACAACTAGTAGCATTGAAAGTGCTCCTCAGAAGCAGCTCAGAGAATGAGTCATATGTATACATCAGTCAACATACCTTTGTCTTTGCTTTTCTATTTGCTCCTTCAATTTTATTAACTGATAAACATGTAATGGACTAAACTTCTCATCTAAATTTTTTCTTTTCACCTCAAGGTAGTCAGTTTACTTTTGGATGTTTGACCACTTCCTTCTGATGGTTTAGTTTCATTAAAAATAGAAAAGTAAAGTTTAACTACTTACACAGACAAAACAAGCAAACAAACCCACACACTTAATAACTGAAAACCTCCAGATTTTTTATGAAACACTTAAGTAGACAGATTTAACGTCTATAAATTTCTATTTGCAATTCAATATAGTTAAATGTAGCTCAGATTAAGATCCTATTATACTAATTTATGCGTTGCTATTCACAGTTAATCTACAGTTTGCAAAATATTCTGTGTTTATCTAGTTTACAGAATGCAAAAGCAAAATGTGCATTGCTGGGAATAGTATCAAGCTTACTTTAATGTACACTTCTTTTCTTTTAAACTTTGTCTTCTACTATTACTCATCAACAGAGTTGGACTCCAATATTTTAAAGTTGTTTTTTTTTTCCTTTAATAAAAAATAATCAGTAGACTTAATTCCAATTAAGGATACTAAATACTATGGTTATTCTATTGCTGAAAACAAAGGAAAAGTACATATCAGATTTTGAGAAGGAAAAAAGTTGCAACCGTAATTTAGTAATAATAGTGACCATGTTTTCTAATTGGGCATTTGAAACTTTTAACTTCATCCTTTTTTTGACTTCTCATAATCCTTGTCCTGTCTTTTCCTGTATCACTATTCTAGCACAGACTGTAAGATGGTGCTCCTCTGAAATATATCTTGTCTGGAGCAGACGTGCAGTTAGCTACAAATGCATTTGCTTTTAGAAATTAAATTCTTAGTAAGGAATTATTTTCGTTTTTCTGGTGAAGATATTTTAATATCTTTTATTAAAGTAAACGAATCTGGTACTTAAAAATAGCTCCCTGACATTCAGAATAATGGATATGAAAGTAACAGTAATATCAATTGCTGGGAAGGTGCAGTGCAAGCAGTGATTCAGCAGCTTCCACACTGATTTAAACATTTTCTTTAGTACGTAAGATATTAATCTGTGGGAATATAAAAACATATGAAAACAACTGTGTCTTGTAGAGGTTGAGACATCAAAGTTACTGTGAAGTAAAAAACTACATTCATCATGCATATGTATGCCTTATGCCAGCTGAAGTTAATTCGATCATACAGATAAATGGAACATGTGAGTCACCTTGTGGAATCTCCTGTCACTCCAGGGATTGCACAAAGACTTCAAGACATTTGCACCTCTCTGCAATTAAGATTCTTAAGAAAAGAATGCAAGAAATTAAAAAAGGACATTTTTTTCCATCAAACCTGGGTGGATTTTTTGTTCCATGAATTTGTCTAGTTGTATTATGGACTCTTTGCATCCATAATGTCCTGAGGAATGATCTCTACAGCTTATTTCTCTGTGTGTGTGTGTGCAATCATACCTCTGCTGACTGAAACCTGCCACCTAGAAGAAACAGCAAATAATTGTTTTCTGTTAGTCTTCTCAGTGGTAATCACTATTCAAAAATCTTTTCATATTTTCCCTTTGTTGTGTTTCCTCCAAGCTAAAAAAAAATATATCTTGGTCTATTTAATCTTTTCTCTTATGAAAGCCTTTCCGTTACTTTGATCATCTTTGCTGCCCCTTTTTATCTTTTTGTTCTGTTATAATCTTTTAAACATGGAATGAACAGAACCATATACAGAAGTCTAGACACTGCAGTATGGGTTTAAGCAGAGTAATGTTTTGTGTTTTAATCTATGCTTCTTATCTATGATTTCTTATTTAAACCGGTCTCTTGATGAGCTAAATGCTGAAGTCTTCCTTTTGCTGTCCAGAATAATACTGGGTTAGAGCTGGTTTAGAATCTGTTTTTAGAGTTTGTGTATTGAGAGTGCTTACTGGTTTTCATCATGTACATTGCCTGCACTTGTTGACACCAAATCTCAGGGGCCATTTTATTGTAGTCATTCAACAGCATGACATCTAGCTGCAGCTTTTCAGAACCACTCTGATTTTACTACTCGCTTTTGTTTAGTACGAAGGCTAATTTAAGTAAGAGTGTTACGGTGTCCCAATTTGATATTTGAGTTTCATATGGTCTGCTGGTTTCTTAAGAGCCATTTTATCCAGTTTCTCTAACAGTTTCTCTATTAATCTTACAGTCGAAGGCAGTTTTTATGACTCACTTCTATCCCCAAAATAACCGCATTGTGGGAATCTCCCCAGGCTCCTTCTTGTCAAACCTTTCCCCCCGCTTTTTTTAGTTTTTATTATTATTATATGCTGATTTTCTGTCATCTGTACTGATCCACCAATTCTCTTGCAGGTTTTCATTTTTTTTCTGGTGTGTTTTTTTTTCTTGGTAAAAATTCTCTTCATTACTTACTATGCCATGAACAAATTGTCTTCAAAACATTTTCCATCCTTCCCTACAATATTAGAACATTTCATTTGTTTGACTTTATGCATTTTTCTCTTCCTAATTTGCACCTAATTCCCATTTAATTAAGACGACCATTTTCCTTCTAATGATCTTCTTTACTCTGCTGTTTCACCCTGCTGGCTGTTTTCTGCCCTTTAAAAGTCTTTTTGACAAGTAGTATACAGTTACTCTGAACTCCCAATACAGAATCTTTGTGCAGTCTGTGATACTATCTGCAATCTGTCGTTTCAAATTCCTTGTAAAAAGCTTTGTCATGTTCAGGTAGTTCCCATTAAAAAAAAAAGGAAATAAATTCTATTATAGTATTTTATTTATTATATATTATTTTCTTTTTATTTCAGTTTTTCTACAGTCACTGAATTTGAATGCTTTATAGCCAGCATTACAGCGTAGCACATAGATAATTGCATTTTCATTATGGTTTGTTGAATGCTAAAAAGTAAATCAAGAAAGTGATGTTTATCCTCTTATGAACTCTTCTATTAGTTGTTTTAAGTGCAAGGTGCTTCATCATTCCTATATAATTTGGCATTATATTTGCACTATCTTCCACTGGGTGTTTTCCTTTTGCTGCCTGTGTGAGGCATATGTTACATCACATTCCTTACTTTTTAAATCAGCTGCTGCAGTTCTTATTTTTTAGACTTGCAAAATGTATAGATTCAAATAAATGCTGTGTTTTAGTCTGGTTACCAATTTTTATGTGCCCTGTTCTATTGGGATCTTATTTACTGAAGCTTTTCTTTGCTATTGCCTCTCCAAAAATTGTTATCTTTTAATTATCCTGTTTGATTTGCTTTTTGGTTGGTTTTGTTTGTTTGTTTGAATGTACAGTTTGTGATTTCACTCTAGCTGACAAATTATCTGAGATTACATGCATGTCCCTTGTCTTTAATTTAAAAACATCCTATAAACAATTCAGATGTCAACAGCCTTTTTTCTGCGCTGGCTTGCATGATGCCTACCCTTCTTGTATGTGTTCCATTCAATACAAGCTTTTTCCTTGGTTACTGTTTAGAATAGAAAGAAGAAGTAGAAAAATTGCATAAATGTGGAAATGTGATATTTCCAATTTTCTGTTAGGTCATAGCAGAAAGATGGGGGGAGGGTGTGTGGAGAGAAAACAAAAGAAGACATAGTTGTTCCAAATCTATTCTAGAGAGATCCATAGCTATCTCATTTGCATCTTGAATGTTCTTTTGCACTTATGATTCAGTTGACTCAAGTCTGCCTCTTCATAATGAATTTTTATGAGAGAAAGACTTGATAGTTATACTTGTTACTAATATTCAAGTAAAAATGCTTCCTTTTCCCCACATTATAGAGGCAGTCTACTATAACTGCCATCAATTTCTTATTTTCAAGTCCTTCTCATTTTTATTCTCACGCATCATGTTTGTTTTTGGCAAATGGGAATAACTTTTTTAAGTACATGTAGTAGCAGTGTTCCATTCTCAGGGTATATCAGTAGTAATAATTCTCAAAGACAGTAATTTAATTATATTTTTATTATTCCTTTGTTATATAATTAGCCAAATGCCTAATTTAGAATCATTCCTTACTCTGTTGTCATTTTGACTTTCCTCACCCTTGGAAAAATACTTGAGGAGATATTTCATAAGTTGTTGCAGAATTCCACTCTGGAATGCAAACTTCTGTTATTATTGCTATCTTTGATTTTCTAGCACAAGCCTTTATGTTTTTACCTTTTTCTACACTGAGGAAGCAGTGAAAATGTGTCCAAATTACTATTAAAGGTGGATTAATCAAATAATTTTAACTCTGCAGCAAAAAGCTCAAGAAATATGGCATTGATGTCTGTTAGGTAGATTGAAAACTGGTTCGACAACAGAGTTCAGAGGGTTGTCATCAGGGGCACAGAGTCAGCTTGGAAGCCTGTGGCTAGTGGTGTTCACCAGGACTCAGTACTGGATCCAGTTTTGTTCAATATCTTTATCAATTACGTGGATGAGGGGATTGAGAGTACCCTCAGCAAGTTCACTCATGATACAAAACTGGGAGGGTGGCTGACACCCCATCGGGCTGTGCTGCCATCCAACATCACCTGGACAGGCTGAAGAGCTGGGTGCAGGCAAATCTCGTGAAGTTCAATAAGGACAAGTGCAGGGTCCTGCATCTGGGGAGGAATGGTTAGGGGCTGGTTAGGGGTTGCCCTGTTGGAAACCAGCTCCACAGAGAAAGACCTTGGAGTACTTGTGGACAGCAAGTTCTCCATGGGACAACAATGTGCCCTTGTGGCTAAGAGGGCCGATGGTACCCTGGGGTGCATCAAGAAGGGTGTGTCCAGCAGTTCTAGGGAAGCTCTTCTCCCCTTCTACTCTGCCCTGGTGAGACCACATCTGGAATATTGTGTCCAGTTTTGGGCTCCCCAGTTCAAGAGAGACAGAGAACTGCTGGAGAGAATGCAATGGAGAGCCAGGAGGATGATTAGGGCACTTGGGCATCCCCCCTATGAAGAGAGACTGAGAGATCTGGGGCTATTTAGTCTTGAGAGGACTGAGAGGGGATCTCATCAATGTGCATAAATATCTGAGGCATGGGTGTGAAGTGAAGGGGGCCAAGCTCTTTTCAGTGATGCAGAGTAATAAGACAAGAAACAATGGCTTCAAACTTGAAAACTGAAGATTTCACTATGGAGACATCCAAAACCCACCTGGATGCACTGCTGTGCAGACTACCTTAAGTGACCCTGCTTTGGCAGGGGTGTTGGACCTGAGGATCTCTTGAGTCCCTTCTAACCTCTAATGTACTGTGATACTGTGTGATATCTTTGCTTGGGTTTAAAATACAGTTACTTTGGCAGAGCTTAAATCAGTTCCAAAGTCAATGAGTAAAGTGAATCAGGAGCATTTGATTCTGAGTAGGAGTAAGAATAGAAATCAGTAAAAGAATAAATGTAGAACAATAAGAATATCCACACAGTGGTTTAATGTTATTAAACAAATCTTTAAATTCTCCTGTTTAATTGCTAAGGATGTTGCAGTGTAGCCTCAGACAGAAGTAAATAGAATCTTATATGCTCTGGTGTTGATTGATGCTCCATGGAAGTCTTTCATCAAATACCTCAGGCTGCTTGTCCACTTGTTGTCCAGACTGTGGTGGGATCTCTTTGGCTTGCTGTGTCTCCTAATTAGGCTGAATAGTGTCATGGGGTTTGCTGAAACTTCATGTCTGGATCTGGTAAAAGGGAAGTCACAAGACATGAAGGAAGTATTTTAGCAATCCATCTTTATTCATCATTGCTCAGATCTTTACTTTGTACAAACAAACCACAGGGACTCTGAATGCCAGGGTTCCCTGGCCTTGAAACTTAGCTCCATGGTCTGGTCACTGACATATTTGTAGTCTCTTTACTCTGCAGTACAGAAAAATCATCTGCTCTTGTAATTACCAAAGCTCTTTTTCACATAAAATTTTGGGAAATGTCCAAGTTAAAATTCAGAAAGAGCATTATGCTAAGCAGAGGGATCACACATCCATGATTCCTGACTAGGCTGACTTTTGAATCATGTCTGAAACAGCCTGAGATAATAATACATGGTACAGGCCAAAGGTCTGCCTGATATCATTCCAGCTGCATGTGTATTATAGGTAGAGTAGCTGAACAGCATAGACAGTTTCCTGCTGTGGCATCTACAAACCTACATTCTGCCAAAGAATCCATAGAGGAGGAGTCAACATTTGGAGCTCTGTAGAGTGTCACTCACATCTTTTATTTATTTATTTATTTATTTATTTATTTATTTATTTATTTATTTATTTATTGACAAGGCTAGGCTGTTTTAATCTTTTTTTTTCTTAGATTCTCATTCAATTACGATAGGTGACTACTTTAGGTTCCTTCATCTGGAACAGCCTGCTTTGTCTCTGCCTCTGTGTGCCTTCTCCAAAGTCACTATGTACTTGTCACGCCAAGCCTTTCCATCCCTGGGCAGCCTTCTACACTGTGCTTTGGTCCTGCCCTGCTGAAGAGGGGAGGATATTGAGGGTGTGAAACAGCTGCTTTGCTGGGCAGTAAGTGGAGGGGGCCAAGCTCTTTTCAGTGGTGCACATTAATAAGACAAGAAACAACAGGCTTGAACATCAACATGAGGACAAACTTCTTTACAGTGAGGGTGACAGGAACAGGCTGCGGAGGCTCTTTCTCTGGAGACTTGCAAAACCCATCTGGATGCATTCCTGTGCGGACTACTCAAAGTGATCCTCCTTTAGCTGGGGGGTTGGACTTGATGATCTCTGGAGGTCCCTTCCAACCTCTAATGTACTATGATACTATGACACTACTAACCTTAGGAAGATCAAACTTCTTTCCATTTTTTGTTTCAAAAAGATGTTACAATAAAACCTAGAGCTTGTGGAATATTTAACTCAGTTGTGTCCCATTAATAGCTTGCTTACTGATTCAGATGAGCAATGCCATGAATCTTATATTCAGGATTTTTTTACTGGAAAGAGCAAACCAGGTCTGAATGTAAAGCCATGGTACACTGCACTGTCAGGGTGAACAGCTCAGAGGTAGACAAGGATACCTGCAACTCTGTTCAGCTGAGCTTGAATTCCACCCTGATTCATGCTGAGAATTAGCATTATATGTTTTATTCTCAGTGTTGACTGCCAGCCATATAACTCTTCAAGCATACCCTGCCATTTGTTCTATCCAACAGAAATGGGTTTGATTCCAAGCTAGCTTTTCCATCTATTTTGTGGGAATAGCATGCAAGGAGTGGTTTGGGGCAAAAATAATAAATAAAAATCGACATTAATGTTATATGAAGGGGAAAATATTTCTTCCATTTCCTTGTAAAACACATGAGGTTGTGAAAAATGTTAAAGTTGCATTTCTAGTGAAAAGACAAAGAAAGTTACAGCACATTTATTTTAAGTACAGTATGCTAAAATGCATGGGATTCAGATCTTAACTACCCCTTAATCACACTTCCAGATGCCTCTTATCACAACATGTGAGAATCAACAACCTCAATCATTTAGACCAAACTGTGAGACCTGCTTGTGCTCAACTGTTTACTGGGCCAAAATCCAAGACAGAACCACACACACCACTGTTGAGTTAATTTTTGTCTCAAGGCACCCTGGTTTCCATTAGGAGAATGAAAATTAGGTATTAGTATGTGGATTTGGAGAAAATGTGTCTATTCTAAGACATGGCAGTTTCTATTTACTATTGTTTATCTTCTGGATTGTTTTGTTGTTGTTTTTTTTTTTCCTACTTTTGTTATTATTTCTGTCTTTGATTACTTCCTCAATGTAGAGGAATCTGATTGGAGTCCCGGTTCATTTCTTGTGATGTGTCTTTTCCATCAAATGACAACCATCAACTGAGAACATTTTATTTCTAGTCTTGAGAGCTTCACACTCATGAGAGTGGCCTAGAGGGACACAGCTGTCTCATTGTGCAGTGAACAGAGAATTATTTTCAGATGCATCCTGTTCAGCAAAGCCTTAAATAGTATAGCCAGGTTCTTGAACTGGCATTGAAAGTACATTGAGAATCAGTGAAAAATATTAATTGTTGATATGTTATGGTAACTCATCATTTTAAACAACTACTTTTCTTGTTCTGTATATATTATGCATGTGTCCTTAACTCTGATTTCTGCATAATGCTAATTACATCGTTAAGAGCAGGAAGAGATTATCACAATAACAGTTTCTATCAAACCCAACTCAAAATTAAGAAACAAAAAATATTTTGAGGACAAAAGAAGAGGAATTCCTATTTCTTTTAATGAGATCTTGAGACTTTGTACTACCTGAGTAAGCATATGGTACATAATTTAAGGAAACACAAGAAATTTCTAGCATATAGATAGTAAAAATGTTCCTTTTTCTGCCATTATCACATCCTCCTTCATCTGGTTGGCCTTAAGATCAGTTTATACCCTTTAGACTTTGTGAAACCCTTGTGATGACATTACTTAAGAAGCAGATGTAGTGCTACTATCTATTAGTTTGTGACTCAGCAGCTATTTTAATGCATGTGGCTAGCATGTGACTTGTGGTCCCATTTTCAATGGAGACTGTGAAGAATTCTCATGCTAGAAGTGCCCTCATTGGTAGCAGAAGCAGCTGGGGCCTAGGAAGGACAATTCCAAGGATTGCATTAAATATGTTTAAAATGAGAAAGAAACTTTTGATATTAAAGGGAGAGATAAAAATGTGACTGTCCATAGCAAGTGTTATCTCCAGACGAGCATACAGTCTGCCACTATCTCTCCACTGTTATAAAGTGACTTTCTGTTAAAGCACAGTCTTCCAATTAACTGGTCTATATCAGTTAAACAGCCCTGGCTCCATCAACATGGAATGGGCTGCCCAGAGAGGTGCTGTAGTCATCTTCTCTGGAAATATTCAAAATCCACCGAGATGCATTCCTCTCTGACCTACTCTAGGTGATCCTGCCCTGGCAGTGGGGGTTGGATTAAATGATCTTTCAAGGCCCCTTCCAACCCCTGATTTTCTGTGATTCTGTGGTTCTGTAACATTGTATATTCTTCATCTGGGGGGTTTCAAGAAGAAATATCTCACATGATTCTTCAGCAAGCCAGTGCAGGAAGGTGACCTAGCAGAAAACTATTTGCTCTTTTTGTAATTTGTTAGTTTGTTTGTTTAACCTCTTGAACCTACTCACCATTAAAACGGAATAGAAACAAATTCAGAGTGGGTGCCAGGCAGGACTAACCTCTCTTAGCTTTACATATTATGACTCCACAGCCTAAAAAAAGGAGAAACATTCTTCTGCCAAAACTGGGTCTTGTCTAATGATGTTTGCTGGATGAGGAGATTGAGTCCATCATCAGTAAATTTGCAGATGACACCAAGTTGGGAGCAGGCGTTGGTCTGTTAGAGGGTAGAAGGGCTAGAGGGACCTTGACAGGCTGGACAGATGGGCAGAATCCAGCATGATGGCATTTGACAAGTCCAAGTGGCGGGTGCTGCACTTTGGTCACAACAACCCCATGCAGCGCTGCAGGCTGGGGTCAGAGTGGCTGAAGAGCAGCCAGGCAGAAAGGCACCTGGGGGTGCTGATTGACAGCTGGCTGGACATGAGCCAGCAGTGTGCCCAGGTGGCCAAGAAGGCCAATGGCATCCTAGCCTGCATCAAGAATAGTGTGTCCAGCAGGAGCAGGGAAGTCATTGTGCCCCTCTACTCAGTGCTAGTTAGGCCACACCTTGAGTCCTGTGTCCAGTTCTGGGCCCCTCAATTTAAGAAGGACATTAAGATTCTTGAACGTGCCCAGAGAAGAGCAACGAGGCTGGTGAGAGGCCTTGAGCACAAGTCCTATGAGGAGAGGGTGAAGGAGTTCAGATTATTTAGCCTGGAGAAGAGGAGGCTCAGGGGACACCTAATTGCTGTCTAAAACTACCTGAAGGGTGGTTGTAGCCAGGAGGGGATTGGTTTCTTCTCCCAGGCAACCAGCACCAAAACAAGCAAACACAATCTCAAACTGTGCCAGGGGAAGTTTAAGCTTGAAGTGAGGAGAAATCTCTTCACAGAAAGAGTGATTGCCCATTGGAATGGGCTGCCCAGGGAGGTGGTGGAGCCACCGTCCCTGGAGGTGTTCAAAAAGGGATTGGATGTGGCACTTGGTGCCGTGGTTTAGTAGTCATGAGGTCTGTGGTGACAGGTTGGACTTGATGATCTTTGAGGTCCTTTCCAACCTTATTGATTCTATGATTCTATGAATCAGAACTGCAAAGTGGCTTAAAACAAAACAAAACTACAGCCACTCTTGTGTTTTTTTGTTTTACACCTGTGGGTAAAAATCATGGCTTTGTCCAAACGAAGAGGTGGAACCCTACTTTAGACAGCTGCAATTTATACAGTTTTCTGGAAGTGTACAGAATTTTTAAGTACTGGCAGTCTTCATGCTTGATTTTTTTTTTTCATGTACATTTAAGCACAGAATTTTTAATGTACATTCTCACAGATGCTGCAAGAGAATTAAAACAAAAAAAAAAAAGGTCTTTATTCATCATCTGAAAAATCACATCCTTTGAATAAGTGTTCCTGCTAGATATAGGCCAGATGTTGCACGATAGTCTCAAACTATTTACAATATCTGTTCCTGCAATTTTGTCCTACTTTATTTTAGCTTTTTAATGTGAGGCACTCATTTTGCATGCAACATAAATGTGTCTGCTTTGAGTATGAAAAAATGTAGGTCTTAAAAGTTTAAGCAGTGGGTTAGATATTTTCACACTACCAAACCAGAATTACGGTAAGGTGGAAACTATCATTGTGTAAAATATGAGACATCAAAGTCTTAAACTGAATGGATTCATATGGAATACATATGGCTGGAGAGTGGCCAGGCAGAGGGATGTAGGGGCACTGGTTGATGGTAGGCTGAACATGAGCCTGCAGTGTGCCCAGGTGGCCAAGAGGGCCAATGGCATCCTGGCATGTATCAGGAACAGCGTGGCCACCAGGAGCAGGGAGGTCATTCTGCCCCTGTACACTGCACTGGTTAGGCCACACCTTGAGTCCTGTGTCCAGTTCTGGGCCCCACAGTTTAGGAAAGATGTTGAGTTGCTGGAACGTGTCCAGAGAAGGGCAACAAGGTTGATGAGGGGTTTGGAGCACAAGCCCTATGAAGAGAGGCTGAGGAAGCTGGGGTTGATTAACTTGGAGAAGAGGAGGCTCAGGGGAGACCTTATTGTTGTCTACAACTACCTGAAGGGAGGTTGTAGACAGGCAGAGGTTGGTCTCTTCTCCCAGGCACCCAGCACCAGAACAAGAGAACACAGTCTCAAGGTGTGCCAGGGATGGTTCAGACTGGATGTTAGGAAGAAGTTCTTCACAGAGAGAGTGATTGCCCATTGGAATGGGCTGCCTGGGGAGGTGGTGGAGTCGTCATTGTTGGAGGTGTTTGGGAGGAGACTTGATGGGGTGCTTGGTTGCATGGTTTAGTTGATTAGGTGGTGTTGGGTGATGAGTTGGACGTGATGATCTTGAAATTCTCTTCCAACCTTGTCTGGTCTATTCTATTCTATTCTATTCTATTCTATTCTATTCTATTCTATTCTATTCTATTCTATTCATATTACATCATATTTTAGAGGAGACATCTTAATTATAAGTCGTAGTTACAGATAAGAGTGTAAAAGTTGCAGTATTACTCATTTTTTGTTCTTTTACATTTGTACTACAGGTCTAATATTGTGTCCCATTTTGCTAGTAACTACCCAAGCAAATGCATACTTTCCTCACTCTGGACTGAACAAATGGTACGGATTTCTGTTCAGTTTTTGCTTTTATTTAGAGAACGGACTTCATGCTCTTTTGTCTTAAATTGGGCAGTTATAAGAAGGATATCAAAGAATAATGCCTTTTTCTTGATACCATGAATGGCTACTGTGAAATATTTTTTGTTTTTTTCCTCAAGAGAAAGTTCAAACTTGTACCAAAACAAATTTAGAACTATTTAAAAGATTCCAACATTTATGGCAGTCAGATTTTGGAAATGTTTTCTATGTGGAGATCCAGTGCACCTAGTTAAATGTGTTAATAATCCCAAGGTGCTAATATCAAACTTTATTTTTATTTAATTAGTCTAGAGAAAGAAGGTAAACAGCCCACTTCTACAGCATGTGGGTTCCTAATCTTTCTAGTATGAGAGGAGACATTTTATGAAAGAATTCTAAATGGAAATATACATTGGAAAGAGTTTCTACTTCCAATAAAGGTGCAAGACCAAAAAAAAGTCAGGCATGAGGACTGCCAGTACTTAAATGAATTTTAATTATTCCCATATCTCTAGCTGATTGACATCTTCAGTAAGTTGGTAATGATCCACTCCATTTGCTTTAAATGAGCCTTAAATTTTTAGATCTGGTGTATTTTTGTAGGAAGCAGGAATTTAGTAGATGTCATTGCCTTTTTCAGGTTTTGTTTTTGTTTTTTGTAATTCATCATTCAAAGGAGTGGTACTCGTTGCCATCATAACAGAGTTTCACAGTAGTTTTTGATTTGAGTTCTACATGTAAACCTGTGTACTGCTTAAAATGAATCAGTATTCTTACTCAGGCTGCACTGTGTGTTAGGTAGCAGTTGTTCATAAGAGCTTCTTTCATGCTGACTTTCAGTGTTTTAAAGTAGTAATTTAGTAGCTGTCTCGGATAGGGCTGTGAGCACATTCGAAATCAAAGATGACTCTGGTTGTGTTCATGAGATGGCTTGGTACTGCATTTTTATTAGGGTATTTGCTTTCCTTGTACTTTGATAGTTTTATTTCCTGGGGCACAGAGCTGAGAAATATAGATTGTAGCTATCGTGCCAGATAAGGAAAACAACGTAAGTGATGATGCAAAATGTATTGTCTCTGACAGTGAGCAATCAGAGACTGACTTGGGTAAAACAGATTTTTACAGTCTGCCTGTAATGGGCTATTCTCACCAGACTGATACCTGCTGAGAAGCTGTGTCATGTTTAGTTGTATTGTAATAGCAATTCTTTGAAGAAATGAATTGCACATCTGTAGAGAAGTGGTGGTACAGGTGACCATGGCTGTTAGTATGCAGTCAGCATTTTGTATTCAGGCATGAACAACAATATTGGTGCCAGACACTGGCTAATTGGCTGTGATGGAAGAACTATATTGGCAAGAGGAATGGGAAGAGGGGAGCAGGACATCAAAATGCCTATCAGCATAAGACTTTATTGCTTCAAAATGAATAGCATTTGATTGTTCCCCTGTAGGAATGAATAAAAACTTAGAGGATATCGTAAGTGAAAAGCTATTCTACTTCTGTTCATGTTGGACACCTCTTTGGGAAGTACTTCACAATATGAAATCTGAACTCAATATTCTGATCCAGGCTTATAAATAATACAGTCCCTGAATCCATATGCAATCAGCTTTCTGCAGATATTTATGTTGGTCATATTTACATAAGGTGGAGTACATACAACTGTTTTTTACATATGAAATATGGCAAATGGTGCTGTATAAAATCTTCAGCCTTGAGCAGAGAAGAGATTCTCTCTGCCCATCTGCATAACCTCTGCAGTTTGTACCTCCTTTCAGAAGGAGGATAGCTGTGGATTGCACTTATCTGGTAGACCACAGTTTAGCCATTGCACTTTGGAGAGAAGGGACTACACTGTTAGCTGAGTTAAAATGAAATACAATACCTGGTAAAAGTAGTCACTGTGCTCTCGGTGACCTCATCCCTGCAAGACAGCAGCTAATGGGCATTATCTGGTGGGGTCTTTCTATTATGTCCCCTCTCTTACAGTTTGTATCTGCTCAACAAATGACAGGATACTTCATCTGCCTTCATGCCGCCAATAAGCAGAAAATCTGATGGTGGGGAAGGGGAGGGGGGGCAGGGATGGAGGAGAAGGAGACTAACCTTTTCAGCTCGATTAAAGAGAGAACAATTTGGTTTTGTAATTAGAGCTCAGCAGTGATCTCTGTTTATTTCACTGATACTCAGCTCGGTGTAAACAGAACTCAATTTTGACAACTGTTTAGCTCACGGCACAGTTTTAAAGTATTAAAGGATAATGCAAGGCTTATTAGATTAGCTTTTGCCATGATCTTTTAGTGTCCCAGATAATTATTATTTGTGATACAGCTGAATAGTTTAGGCTTGTATTATTATTATTATCCATGCATTTCTGTGTAATACTTTATGTACTGTTGATGGGTGCTAAAATATGCATTAGGAAATATATGTTTAGTCACATGTCACAGATATTGGTGATATTTTCAAGTGGCTCAGATTGCTCTTCTTGTGAAAACTATTTCATCTGCATTAATAAGGGGAGACCTTATTGCTGTCTACAACTACCTGAAGGGAGGTTGTAGCCAGGTGGGGGTTGGTCTCTTCTCCCAGGCAGCCAATACCAAAACAAGAAACAGTCTCAAGCTGCACCAGGGGTGGTTTAGGCTGAATGTTAGGAAGAAGTTCTTCATAGAAAGTGTGATTGGCTATTGGAATGGGCTGCCCAGGGAGGCAGTGGAGTCACCATCACTGGAGGTGTTTAGGAAGAGACTGGATGGGGTGCTTGGTGCCATGGTTTATTTGATCAGATAGTGTTGGATGATAGGTTGGACGTGATGATCTCAAAGGTCTCTTCCAACCTGGTCAATACTATTCTATTCTATTCTATTCTATTCTATTCACCATTCTTATTTCCTTACTTTTTGTTTTAAAATAAATCAGTTCAATCATCTTCTTCATCATTATTATTAACCTTAATCACTCTGAGTAGCACTTGTGTGACTCCTACCACACTTCTTTGATCCAGTCATTATATTACAATTTCTCCCTCAGCATTTTACTTTTAACATTTCCTCCGTTTCATGTGTTTTGGTGTTCTTGCAAATTTTTTCCTTGCATTATCACATTTTCTATCTTTCTTCTTTAGTATTTTAGATCATTCCTGCTAGTCACATACTGTTTTTCACCTTACTATTTGATTTTCCCTTTTATTACCTCTTAATTACAGTATGTTGCTTCTATCTATGATCTTATAATTAGGTTTTTACCTTTTGATCACTTTTTTTCCTATTTTGGGTAAGGCATGCCTTTTTAATCTTTTTGCCACTTTCCCCTACCTAATTTTCCTTTTTTTTTTTTTCCTGCCTAATCTCATTCCATTAGTTTGACACTCTCTGATCAGAAAAAATGCTTCTATTTTTTATTTTTCTTTTAATTTCTAAAAAGAATTTTGTGTACTCTTTTCTTCTTGTTTAGAGCTATGATTTCTTTTTTTTCCACCTTTTTTTCTATCTTTTTTTTAAGAAGTCAAAGTTTCCAACTTATTGGCAGTTTGCCATATTTCAGACAGCACATTTAAAGGTGATAACATAGCCATCCTGGACATTCCCTCTCCCCCTGTACTGGTTAGGCCACACCTTGAGTACTGTGCCCAGTTCTGGGCCCCTCAGTTTAGGAAAGACGTTGACTTGTTGGAACGTGTCCAGAGAAAGGGAACAAAGCTGGTGAGGGGTTTGGAGCACAAGCCCTATGAAGAGAGGATGAGGGAGCTGGTGTTGCTTAGCCTGAAGAAGAGGAGGCTCAGAGGAGACCTTCTGGCTCTCTGCAACTACCTGAAGGAGGTTGTAGACAGGTGGGGGCTGGTCTCTTCTCCCAGACAACCTGTAACACAACAAGAGGACACAGTCTTAAGTTGTGCCCGGGGAGATATAGATTGGATGTTAGGAAGAAATTCTTCATAGAAAGAGTGATTGGCCATTGGAATGGGCTGCCCAGGGAGGTGGTGAAGTCTCCATCACTGGAGGTGTTTAGGAGGAGACTTGATGGGGTGCTTGGTGCCATGGTTTAGTTGATTAGATGGAGTTGGATGATGGGTTGGACATGATGATCTCGAAGATCTCTTCCAACCTGGTCTGGTCTATTCTATTCTATTCTATTCTATTCTATTCTATTCTATTCTATTCTATTCTATTCTATTCTATTCCATTCCATTCCATTCCATTCCATTCCATTCCATTCCATTCCATTCCATTCCATTCCACCTAAATAAGTGGAGTACATGGGAAAACAAGCAAAAAATCCCAAAAAAGAGCAACAACAAAACCCCAACAACAGCAACAAAACCAAAGCCAACCAACAACAACAACAAACCCCCCTAAAAAAACAAAAACCTAACACCAAACCAAAACAACAAGAAAAGGGCTATTCACATTTGAATAATTGCAGTCTCTCTTAAGGTGCATTGAGAAAGTGAGTTTATGTCAGTGACTGAGTGGGTGCATTTAACAAAACATGAGTACTAGTCCATGAGTAAAATATAGTTGTATTTTCATCTCAGTCTCCAAATGAACATTGGTGGTTATGAAAGCACAAAGATTGCTTAGGGCAAAGAGAGCTCTGTCAAGGTTAATGGCCCCAAATCCTTCCTGCCCTAAACATCTTTTAGTGTTGGAGGGTTTTTTTGCATATAATTTTTAAAATGTGCTCTTCAAAACAAGAGTCCAATGGGAAAGAAGTGTTATAATAATTGCCCTCTGTGATCCCCCTCGCCGTTTATCTTTTATGTATTAATCTTCATGCTGCACTCATTCTAGTGTACTACCATCTAGCAGGATGGTTTGTTGCTGGTTTTGTTCATGTTAGCTATTTCATGCTTATGATTAATATTCTTGTTTGTTCAGGCAAAATGCAGTCACTTAAAAGCATCCAGGCCTTTCAATTATATTTTCAATTTGAAAGAGAAAGGCATGTATCTCTTCCTGAAAATACAAGCTTGTCAAATGGGCATAACACCAAAGAGGAGATTGCTATCATCACTGTGTAATAGGAGAAAAAAAAGGATTATAAATATATATGTAGGCCTTGCATATATGCTGCCAAGTGATCATGAAAAGAGCATGTAGTTCTCTGGAAGTCAACCTTTTCCCACATTGCTTTTATTATGTATTAGATATTGCTATTCATTCTGTTGATACTAATCACAGCAGTATCTGAGTACCTCCCAGTGGTGTATTAAGCTCTTGACTTAAGATCTCTCATTTTCTCTCCAGAAGGAGGGAACAGCTGAGTATCTCAAATTTAAATTAATGCATTTTTAGTAGCCTGTGTCCCCAAAGACTCCAATTCTAGTTAAAATTTTTAATTCTAGTTCAACTATGAAATGTCATACTGAAATATGTGACATTTCATCTGAGAAGTGAAAACCCAAGCAAGGACAGATCATTTTCTGCTTGGCTGAAACAGTTTTGTAGCCAACTATCAAAAAGGGAAAATACTATTTATGGATTGTATTTTGTGACAATTTCATACTAGCAAAGAACACAAAAGTTAATATACATGCAGGACCGTGTGCTTGACCTTGTTAAACCTCATGAGGTTATATGATTTTTTTCCTCATTTTTCATAGCCAGGTGTAAGAGTGATTAGTCAAAAAAGTATGTTAGTCTGTAAACTAAGTACTTAACCTGAATTCTCCTCTGAAAGAGCCTCTACTTTTCCATTTAGGAAAAGGTAGGGTGCATAAAAAAGCTAACTTCTTAATTTACATATGTTCCCTTCCCAGAACATAGATTATTTTATTCTTTATGCTGGCACAATTTCAGCCCCAGGAGACTACAGTATAGTCATGAGAGCTTCACAATACTTCTGTGAGTCTTTTAGAAGCATTTACTCTGCTAACAAGTTAAGTCTTTCTTTATGAGTTGATTTGGTCCAAGTATCAACCAGGCAAAGGTAGCATCATTGTCCTGAGATAAAGAGAGGTAAAACCGTATGCTGCATGGCAGCTGATATATATGCTATATCATCCAGTCATGATGGATGGGTGTGGTGGTGAGAGATGGGACACTGATAATTATGCTGTTCACCACAAGTGCAGGTTTCATTTGTGGAGGGGAGGCTCTGTTATGGTACATTTCCGACCAAATTGTACAGTGCATTTTCTCTAGATCAAACAAGCTAGACAGATCTTGTGGTTGACAGTATCAAATACTGCATAGATACAGTAATATAAAAACAAGAAATGTCTTATCTTGCTCTCTAGATCAACTACTATGAAATGATCCAGGTCCATACAGAATTTCCAAAAAGTTGCTTAGATTTTTCTGTTAACATCTTCCTGAGCTTGCTCAGGATTTAGATGATTGGATAGTGAATGTCAGTTTGTTGCAGTTGGTGCATCTCTTGCCATTTATTAGAACACTGTTATTGCAAACAATGATTACTTATGTGACTGTTTTAGTGATGATCAGTACCAGCCACCTCTAGCTGTCATTGATAGTCTTCCTAAGATGTAAAGTTCATAATGCATTTGGATCACCATTTTCTTATGGTGATTTCTTTTGTGGTGAATACTTACATTGAATTTTGGGACTTTTGGTAGATGCCAAGCTTTCAGTTATTGATGAAATATATCAAACAGTCTAGGAAACAAAATTTTGACCCGTGTTTTTAACAGAAGGTCATTATAGTTCTTTGGATCACTGACTACAATTCAGTTATGTATTGTAGGCATTGGATTGATTATGGAGTTCATCACTTTGATTGGTGACTTGAGGCCTGGTAAATAATGGTGGAAAAAAAAAATATTCCTAGTCAGCCAAAAAAATACCAAAAGCAATCTTAAGAGTGTGGTGGTTTGAGCCTTAACTGGGATTTAAGAGCTCAGATGGGGGCAAGGCTGAGAATCCCTTCCCCGCTCCCCACTCCTCTCTCCCAATAGAGAGGAAAAAGAAACAGAAGGAGCAAATCCACCAAGAAGTAATTTGGAGTCGGCTTGGATGTAGAGGAGTAAAGAATTTTCTTTAAACAATATATATATGTAACAATAACAGGTAGGGTTCACAAGGGTAAGGAACAAGGATTGATGGGAGAGAAAATACGAATACAAAACCAGTCTCTTTGAAGAAGTGTGGAGGCAGCAGGGAGAAGGATGAGGCCTGACCATGTGGCAGAGAAGCAGAGAGCCACCAGCAGTCCTCATCCAAGCAAAGGCAGGGGCCAAGAGACCTAATGGCTGCAGTGTCCTCCTTTTTATAGCCTTGCTGGACAGGGACAAGGAGTGGAACAGACTAACTTAGTTTCCCAGGGGGAAACCCCCTGCAGGGAGGGCAATACTCTCACAAGCCCTCCCCTCCCTGCTTCCAGGATGGGCGTTAACCCATCACAGAGAGCTAATACAAGTGAGATTTTTGGAAGTATAGGCTGTCAGTGGCTGAGGCTCAGGTACAAAGGTTAGCTATGTCTTCATCTGGTGACCAACCACCTTTTATTTTTTCTTTCTGCATTAGACTATGGCACTTCTTAGAGAGTCATAGATTTTTATTTTACTTTTTTAAAATCAATTTAATTTGGTTTTGTTTGTTATTACTGTTTTGGGTTTTGGTTTTATGTGGGTTTTTTATTTGTTTGTTTGTTTCTCCCTGTTTGCTGAGAAGTATTTGTTCACTACCATAATACGTATAGTCAATCCAAGTCATATATAGGTTAATATCCTCCAGCTTGATATGTAGGGCCAAAGATCAGATCACGATAATCTGTAATGAAATGGTTCATGAAAGGTGGCAAAACTAATGCTGGACTCTGACCATATTCACAGCAAAATGTCCCAAACCCATGAATTTTGCATTCCATTATAAACTCCTTTTTCAGTCCTTTAATAAAATACCTGCAGAGAGGTGCTATTATTTTAAATGAAATTATTGTTCCTAAAATATGTGTTTTATAACATTAACATCATGGATGCAGAGCTTCACAGAACTGTATGTTTACAAGACTACAGATTCAAGCATCAGATACTAGGTAAAACTTTTTCCTGAGAACTTTGGCAACAATGTCTGAAGACTCTGGGGTGATGACATCTTGCAATAAAAATAGAAATCAGATCTCCTGGTGAGGAAGACAATTATCACACTACATAGAAGAGCACAAATGCTGAAAGAAGGGGAAAAAAAAACCAACACCAAAACCAACTTTAAAAATGAACCAGAAAATAAAGGAAGTGAGAAAAATAAAGAATTTTATGATAGTTCAGGAGGAGTTTCATCATGTGAAATATCAGTCTGCAAGTGCATGTCATGTGGGTATCCAAGAAAAGAAATCTTTGTTTTAGATTCCTCTAGTGAACCACAAGCTTAGTATAGGGCACACTGGCAGATGGAAGAAGAAACAAAAAAATATTGTTCTGTCTAATTGAGGCTTGTCAACTTTGTAAGTAATATATTTTATAGCAAGGTATATTTCCCTCTGCAAAGATATGAGGACATTACTTTCTTCTGACAGCTATCCTGTCTTGGTAGTGATGTCTTGAAGTGATGTTGTGTATACAAAATAATCACATCTTTACTACTGCACATGAAAAAATATTGAACAGCTACTACAAAATCTCTGTTGTTGAATAATATGAAAAAAAAAATGTTGAATTTCATGTGCAAAAGATATTTGTCCTTCTAACAAGAAATACTTTTTCTCTGCTCTAGTGCTTTAAGGCTAAGAATTAATTTTGCATGAAATAAATTCCCCCAAAATAGCCTAACATACAAGCAAAGAATATATAAAGTTTAACAAGTGGACATCCACTCTCAGTAGCAGCACCGTGCATTGCTCCTTCTGATATTGTGAAGTCATGTCCTTGTGATCTCTTGAAGTCATCATCCTGGTGGTATTATTCATTTTAAGAAGATATAATTGTGCATGTGATTCAGATAAGCATAGTAAGCAGTGGGCCAAATACAAAACTGTAAGTTAAGTCACTGTAGCCACATACTATAGTACTCTGTTTAGTAGAATCCATGTCAGCAAATGTAACACTGAAGAAAGGTGCATGATGCTTGGAAGGGGTTATATGAAGCTAGCTGAGGAGTATCTAATTTGCAATACAACAATACAGTATTGCATTACTCTTTTCTTCATATAGATGATGATGGTGTGCAGAAAAGCTCTTGACATAAATCATAGCATAGTAAGAGATTTTTAAGATAGTATTGAAGATGCTGTTCTATTTTTTTCCTTCTCCCCCCTTCCCCCCAATAATTAATAAATTTCACTTTAAATTCTGGTCTGGCTGAATTACTTCCAAAAATCCTAATTTCTTATGCTTACGTAAGTCCACAGTAAGAAGCAATACACTACATGGCAGGTAGTTCTAAGCAGACTTCCAGGATAATTTGGGGGTATACCAGATGCAGGATGTCATTCAGGTTCTTCTCACAGTCTTTAGCATTTCCTGCCTGCTTCCAAAGTTTCTCTTCTGCTTTGATTTCTTTGCTGGGAGCAGGTGAAGACAGCGTGGAGCAGAAAGAGTTTTCTGCAACTTCAATAATATAAAAGTGAAGCTATAAAGACAACCTTTTCAAGCATATAGTGAAGAATTTGTCTATGTAAATAGGATTTTTTCCCCAAGTAAAATTTTGCATTACAAAAGAATCTCTGATACATATGCACATATTTACAGCTAACTTGACTGGGCACATTACAAAAGCTATCCATGTAATCTTTCCTTATTAAAGCATCTTCTAGCATTGGATAATGTTGAAAAAACAACCCACACAATGCTTTATATTGCCTTATCACAAATGGAGATTTGGTCTAGATTGATGCTTTTTATTGTTTTGTTTTGTTTTGTTTTGTTTTCTTTTTATTCTTCATTTGAAAATTATTTTTAACCTTCTGCCTGGGAGTGAAACCAAAGGAAAATGAAATAATCTTATAATCTGTTACTATCCTGCACGTAACTTTGCCCAAAGAGAAGATATTAATCTTCAAGTTGTTTTTTTTAATGATTATTTAGTTAAGAAATTTTTTTTTTTTATTCATCTGTGTCCAACATACTGCAATGGCATAATTTCTCCTTTACTTTAAAACCTACAGGTTAGAAGCTGCAGTTTTGTGACCCTCAGAACAAATGTTTTATAGATAAAGTAGGAATTTCCATGTGCCTTCTGTGCTAATTTTTAACTATTCATCACCGCTTGTGAGACAAATAACAGACAATACTTCTCCTCCAGCAGGAGCCATCAGATTATGTGGTGTCTCATTAATAACAGGTAGTATCGTATCCAATCCTAATGCAATAAATCTGTGAGTGAAACTCTGCCTAAATGTAAAAATTTCATGCAAAGGCAGGTTGTAAAAATACTAAAATCATCATTTTTTTTGCACAAGTCTGCCAGCAAATACAGAAATATATACAATAGATGCCTAGCATACTAAGAATATAAAAATATACCCATGACAATTTGAATAAAGACTAGATTATTCTGCCCTCAGAATGCAAATGCAAGGAGTTATACATTATTAAACCCATGGAGAAAACATTGACCCTCATCAAGCTTGTTTGGATTTGTCCTTTAAAAACCAATTCATTATTCATGCAATAATTGCTGTTAAGGTATTTATGCAAACCTGAAGATAGAATCCTTTAATTACAATAGGTTGTACATCAAACTGCAGTTACTGTGCTTTGCTTGTTTACATGGCCCACATAAACCAAAATCCATTCTGCTTCTGCATAGTATTGTCTTTTGTAATTTTTATCTTCCTTTTTTTTTTCCTAGTAGGAACAACAGTTAAGATTTGTGGACTTTTAGTACTTTTGTTATTTTTTCCCCCCAGTCAATGATGGCTGTTTTAAACATTCTTTTTCCAGATGACTTAGGATCCTTTATCTTAATCAGTGAACTCTTTGGGAATTCAGGGGAAAGCAACATCTTGAACTTGTTTCTGCATGAAGCAGCTCCTATATTTTAGTGGACCTTTTGAACACCTGTCAGTAAAACATTTTTCCATCTCTTTTAGGCTAAATGTCAAGTGCTAATTACTGAAATGAAGTATTGCAAGATTAGGAGTGTTTATCATGGAGGCAGGATTACATTTGAGATGTGTAGTGAGTTTATGTCAAATGTAGAAAAGTAAAGTGAATTTATTTTGGAGGAAAGAGAACACATACATAGGTGTACATTGAAAGACAGTCAACCTTTATGTTTATAAAGGTCTGGAAGTCTGTCTGGAAGTCTTTGAATTCCTCCTGCATTTAACTGAATAAATAGTGAATTTCACTCTGCCCCTTCAAATGCACTACCTATCACAACAAAATAGAGTAGAATAGAATAGAATAGAATAGAATAGAATAGAATAGACCAGGTTGGAATAAAAGCCATGTGAATTATGAATTATTTTCAGGTGCTTTTATATGTTGTGAAAGTGCACTTCAAGATTAGGAAGGAAATTTATACAAATTAAATGAGAAGCCAAAGGGGGGAAAAAAATAGAGAAAGAAAGAAAAAAAGAAAGAAACATCTGCAGGGCATCAGTGTGAAAAAAAAATTTAAGCTGCCTGTTATTAACTGCTCAACCTGCTTTATACTGGTTTTCTGCATAATTATGTTACAGTGAAGGGGGAAAAGAACAGATGTCAAATAAAGATTGAAAATAAGAAAACAAGACTGCTAAAACAACAACAACAACAACAACATAACCCAAGTAGTTGTGGTTGCTCTCAGCTAGACATTTTTTGGCAAGAATTTTAGACAGCAATCCATTTCTCAAATTCATTGCCCATTTCGGCAAGATTAATGTAAAACAAAACATTTCTTTTTAAGTCTGTTCAGATGAACAATTATACAGCTCCAATAATCCCCAAGTCAGTCTTTCAGAAAGCAGTTGAATGTTTCCTCAAGCAGTTTCATAAATTAGATTAAATGAATATGATATCAGGTCAGAAACCCTATGAGCTCTTTTCATGGGAAGTTGTTGGTAGCTTATGTAGTTAGCTGTTTTTCCCATGCTTTGCAAATATCCAAATAATCCATAGGAGCTAAATGTTTCACAACCTTAATGGAAAAAAATATAAACATGCTTGTATCTTTTTCTGCCTCCTTTTCTCGCATTTGCATAATACTCTAAAGCGAACTGAACTGTCATTTTTAAAGAACAGCTCTATATTTCTCTCCACTTAGTTGATGTTTTCTGACATTGGGTTTGAAAACATTATGATATCACTGTCAGGAAAGAGCTATCTAAAAAAGGGGGCTAAAACAGCATGCAGACTTCCTACACTAAACTATGTGCATCGCCACTCCACTGTACAGCCTATTTTACCCTGAGCATAATATTTACCTCAGTGGGAGTTACTTCTGAATACGCTCTGGAATGGCCCTAACTGAAAGAATCATGCACTTCAATGCAACTGCTAGCTTACTTTTTCAGAGCTGGCTATTCATAAAGTTTAGTTGAAATCAGAGGCCGTTTTGGGATTCAGATGTGAAACGAATCCTGTCCCCAACATTTTATTTTTCCTCTTGTTAACTAAAAATATTATATTTTTCAACCATTCCCGACTTTGCCTTCCTTTGCTATCCTCACCCTACATACCATCACAAGTAGACTTCAGTCTGTTGAACTGCTTCTTTCAGGTGAGCAAATACTTCATCTGCTAGCTGTCTTCTCGTGTGATCCAAACTTTACATGTGGGATTATGAAGCTGTATAGACTTGTTTTTTTGAGAAGTCTCAGCTTAAAATGTCACATCTCAGAACTGGATAGACTATGTTATTTCCTGAAGAGCTTACAAATAATTTGACGAGGAAAGCACATATTTCTACACATATTTTATTCAAAGGATTTGGACAGACATTTCCTTTGAAAAAAAGTATTCAAAATTATATCACTATCTTACTCAATTTGCTTTGGTCCTATAGAGCTTCTAAACCAAAGTATATCATTTGGAAGAGGTACAGATATGAAATCACAGAATCGCTAAGGTTGGAAGAGACATCAAAGATCACCAAGTCCAAACTATCACCACAGACCTCATGACTAAACCATGGCACCAAGTGCCACATCCAATCCCCTCTTGAACACCTCCAGGGATGGTGACTCCACCATCTCACTGGGCAGCACATTCCCAATGGCTAACAACTCTCTCAGTGAAGAACTTTCTCCTCTCCTTAACCTCCCCTGGTGCAGCTTGAGACTGTGTCCTTTTGTTCTGGTGCTGATTGCCTGGGAGAAGAGATCAACTCCCTCCTGGCTACAACCACCCTTCAGGTAGTCGTAGAGAGCAGTAAAGTCTCCCCTGAGCCTCCTCTTCTCCAGGCTAAACAATCCCAGCTCCCTCAGCCTCTCCCCATAGGGCTTGTGCTCGAGGCCTCTCCCCAGCCTCATTGCTCTTCTCTGGACACGTTCAAGTGTCTCAATGTCCTTCTTAAACTGAGGGTTCCAGAACTGGACACAGTACTCAAGGTGTGGCCTAACCAGTGCTGAGTCCAGGGGCACAATGACTTCCCTGCTCCTGCTGGCCACACTATTCTTGATGCATGCCAGGATGCCATTGACCATGTTAATTTTTGTTGTAGTGTGATGTTGCCTAAACTGTCACAACTGGTATTATTTTGAGTGTGTGGTGTGTGCACATTTCTAGATACATTCTTATTAAGGATCCTTACTGCAACTGCAAGTGAATAGCGGTAGCTCAGTGGTGTAGAATGTTGAATATTGCAACTACACCATTATGACCAATCACTCTAGGAAAGCATGGTTCACAGCTACCACCAGGTTGATGGATCTGTCTGTGGAATCAGAACAAATCTTTCTTATGATACTTATTTTTTCTTTTTTTTTGGCCACAGATAAGCCATAAAATGCAGACAGGAGATTGATGGAGGTTTAGTTTTCCTGCTCTTGTTTTAAACAGTAGATGTAGAACAGGTTCTTCTGTTTTATAGCCTGGAGCTGAACTGTCAACATAAAAGATGTACAGACTTAATACCTGTGAGCTGGGCAGAAGAATTACTTCCCGCTTTTTAGAGCAGATTAAAT
This sequence comes from Dryobates pubescens, assembly GCF_014839835.1. Classification (NCBI taxonomy): domain Eukaryota; kingdom Metazoa; phylum Chordata; class Aves; order Piciformes; family Picidae; genus Dryobates; species Dryobates pubescens. The sequence continues at coordinate 36,177,912 of NC_071618.1, read as the reverse complement.
ACCGTACAATATAGCTCATTACTACCTAGTGTAAATTTAGTGAAAAAGCAGTTTTTGCTAAAGCATGAAATACTTTGTCTTATTATTATGTGCTTTACTGCAAGACACAGATTTCAGCTGAGAATGAAAAAGTTTTTCATTTATAATCTTGCCTGTCTATATCGGGAGAAATTCTAGACCAAAAGCATAAAACTTGAAATATGATTTCTGCTTTTTGTCTATGTGAGTGCACATAACTGACTCCATGGCTCACTTGGTGTCATGTAACTGCAGTCAGTATAGAGTTATGAGTTTATTAAATCTCTACTTCATGAAGAAAATAACCAGAACTGATTACAATATAATGATGAAAATAACTAAAGGCAGTAATAGTTCAGGTTTTGTTTAGCCTTGGAGATTAATTCTGTGGCTTATTTTTAGTTCTGGATACTTTTATTTAATGAAAAAGTAAAATTGTGAACAATTCAGAAAACTGTATGCCAGCTATCTAAAGAGAATTGTATTACATGTTTTGAAGGAGGAAGACAAACAAAGATGAGAAACAAATTATTGAGGAAAAATATTAAATAATATTTCTTTTACCTGTGAGAAAAAGAAACTGTTTTAGCAGAAGAACTGGAAGTATTTTTATAATTGCTGATTTTAGAACAGAATCGGATAGGATAGGATAGGATAGGATAGGATAGGATAGGATAGGATAGGATAGAATACAATACAATACAATACAATACAATACAATACAATACAATACAATTAACCAGATTGGAAAACACCTTCAAGATCATCAAGTCCAACCTATCATCCAACATTATCTACTCAAATAAACCATGGCACCAAGTGCCCCATCCAGTCTTTTCTTAAACACCTCCAGTGATGGTGACTCCACCACCTCTCTGGGCAGCCCATTCCAATGGACAATCACTCTTTCTGGGAAGAACTTCTTCCTAACATCCAGCCTAAACCTCCCATGGCACAGCTTGAGACTGTGTCCTCTTGTTCTGGTGCTGGTTGCCTGGGAGAAGAGACCAACCCCCACCTGGCTACAACCTCCCTTCAGGTAGTTCTAGACAGCAACAAGGTCTCCCCTGAGCCTCCTCTTCTCCAGGTTAAGCAACCCCAGCTCACTCAGCCTCTCCTCACAGGGCTTGTGCTCCAGACATCTCACCAGCTTTAATTTTATTTTATTTTGCTTATAGTAAGATTTTGTCTTTAAGGAAAACAGGAATAACTATATCCAGGTGATATTTGTTGTGAGCTGAAGGTTTATACTTTAGAGCATGCAGAAGAATGGTAAGTCTAAACTCGTCATTCTGATTCAGAGAAACAGTCCTCAGCAGATATATTATAACATATTGCCTCAGCTTTTTGCCTTTTTTCCATTCATCTTTATATTTTGATGTGATAGAAATATGTTGGCCTCCCACAGTTAATTTTGTCCTTTAATTTCTTGAAACTTCTTCTTTCTTGTCCTTTACTCAAAGTGTTAAAAGTTAAGCTGTTAGATTTTTTTGAAGTCACACTAGGAGATCTTTATCCTCATGAAAGAGATTGGAGTATATGCAAGTTAAAATAGTTCTTTCTTGAGTGATGTAGGACGATATGATTTTCATTAATCATGTGTGAGCATGTTGTTGCGTGACGTAACGCAGCTGGGCACAACAAGCTGGAGCATGTCTTCCAAGAAGTTTCAAAACAGCTTTCTTGAAAAATGCTGTGAAAGAAATAACATGTTTTGGTAGCAAGAATGATTATTCAAAATAGGCCTTTCCTAACAGAGAACAAAAGGAATCCAATTAGATGTCAGTTCTGCAGCTCTGCTCCTAATCACTGCCAAAAATTCCATGTAAAGTGTCTTGTTATAGAAGGCTAATAATGCTGTGTTTAGGGTAGGGAACCAAGTGTTTTCAAATATTTCTCCCTAAAGATGATAACCTACATCTTTATTTAGACATTTGGCGTGCAATTTTTATCCACATTCATACAGTTAATTAGCGATGGGATTCAGATCAACTGTAAATATTTACATTAGGCTGCACATTGTGTTCACTCTCTTTAGTAGGTCTCCATGTACTAACTATAATGGGAAGTTAGACACCTATGTGGCACATGGACTCCTTCCTTGGAGGCACACAAGTGTCAAAACCTGGGGCTATATCCTGCAAACATTCCTTAGTTAGCTGTAAAAGTATACACCTGTCTCTGTGAACACCCATAATGTTCAGTACAGCATGCCAAGTAGAACTGTCTGGGGTAGTTCACTGTCAGAATCAATCTGGACACATTAGGGAATCTTTTTAATCAGGATAATCTGTTTCTCAACAAGAAGTTATTTAAACATATTTTACATTGATTGGGTCAGAAATTGGTATCTGACAAACCCATAGGTAATTCATAGTAACGTTCATATCTCCTAGGTACCTTTCATGTATTCAAGAAAACAAAAGATCCTATGTAGGGAGCTCAGTCTTTCAACAATACTTACAGAAAAAAAAATAATTACTTTCAGATACAATTTCAAGGGTTGTTTTTTTTTAATCACTCATGAAATTGCAATCTTTGTTATCCCTGATTACCTGTGACTTCTGAACACATATCTATGCAAGGATATAGGCCTCGAAAAGAGGCTTCCACCAATGTTGTGGATATAGGCAGATGTAATAGAATATGTAAGTGCATGATAAAAGTGAAAAACTGATGTCATAGATTATTAGACACTGAAGAGTGAAAGACACTTGACTGAAAAAAGTCATTAATAATACCTCAGCTACTGAGACAGCTTCAGGCAGCCTGTGCCTTCCAAGATGTCTTAATAATGATAGAAAAAATTTGCAAAAACCCAAACGGTAATTAGAATAGAATAGAATAGAATAGAATAGAATAGAATAGAATAGAATAAACCAGGTTGGAAGAGACCTTCAAGATCATCAAGTCCAACCTATCACCCAACACCATCTAGTCAACTAAACCATGGCAAAAAGTGCCCCATCCAGTCTCTTCCTAAACACCTCCAGTGATGGTGACTCCACCACCTCTCTGGGCTGCCCATTCCAATGGGCTATCACTCTTTCTATGAAGAACTTCTTCCTAACATCCAGCCTAAATCTCCCCTGGTAAAGCGTCAGACTGTGTCCTCTTGTTCTGGTGCTGGTTGCCTGGGAGAAGAGACCAACCCCCACCTGGCTACAACCTTCCTTCAAGTAGTTGTAGAGAGCAAGAAGGTCTGCCCTGAGCCTTCTCTTCTCCAGGCTAAGCAACCCCAGCTCCCTCAGCCTCTCCTCCCAGGGCTTGTGCTCCAAACCCCTCACCATCTTTGTTGCCCTTAGTTCTGTTGCTCATGGAACTATGTATTATATTTAGCATATTATCATTGCATACAGTGCAGGATCTAGTGAACAAAAGTGGGTAAACTGAACAGAATTAAGTACAGGGAGACCAATAGCCATGTGGAGAAGCTTAAGGAGGACAATTCTGTCATGAGGGGAAGTATTAGTGGAACAAAGATGATGGAAATCTGGTGGATGTGCAATACTATTCAGTTTTGAAAAAAGTTAAAATTCCCTTTGGTGGCAGTTGGAAAGTCAAAAGATGGAACTGTCAGGGAAATGTCACACCAAAAATCAAGGACAATCAGTTTGATTTCTGATAGTCTTGAAAGGCTAGCTGGACGTTTGATTTGCAAATAACAAAAGAATGTGCATGCTTTTAAACAAGGGGGAGTTGCCTTTTTCTTTTCCTTCTCATATTCTTTAAGCAGAATAAATTAGAGACTACTAATAGCTCCTCAGTGGCTTCTATCTGTTCCCAGGTTCACCAACAATTCAATCTACATACTTCTGGGAGGTCTCCATAAGAGAGAAAATGCAAATACCACCAGTATGTTTTGAGAATGCTACAGATTTTGCTCTGTGCATGCAAGATAAGCAGGTGGTTTCTGGTTAAATTATAAATTACAATTATCACTAGCTATATTCTTGGGACAGCATACACTTCTACAATAGAGCAAGATTACAATATATGTTCTTTAGGATGCTTTATAGCATCTTATTAAATTATCTTCTGTTGGTGGTGCTTTACCTGCTTGTGCTCAAGTATATCTAAAGCTGCTTATTAAGACAAAGCAATTTAACAGATGTCCTTGCACTCAGGGATGAATGCATAAAGGCTATAGAATTATCTTCACACTTCTTCCAATCACCTCTTTTCACCTCTTCATGCAGTGAACACCTCCAGCTTGTTGTCACGGCACTTGATTGCGACATAGAAGGTTTACAGGGGCAAAGCTAGTCTTGTATCTTTTGTCATACAAGCCTTGGGAGCTCTGCTCTCCTACTTTCAACTATAGCTTTTATTCCTCCTTTTTTTTTCGTTTTTTTTTTTTCTTTATTTCTTTTTTTTCTTTTTTTCCTTTTTTTCTTTTTTTTTCCTTTTTTAATTTTTTTATTTTTATTTTTCCTTTTTCCTTTTTTTTTTCCTTTCCCTTTTTTCTTTTTTTTTTTTTTGTCCTTTTTTATTTCCTTTTAAATCTTTTTTACTTTCCTTTTTTTTTGTTCTTTCTTTTTTTGTTCTTTTTTTTTTTTTTACTTTTAGGATTATTTCAATAATTATTAATAGGATAAGTAAGTATTTTCTTACATTTGTGCAACAAGTGTATGAAAATGTATGTATCATAGACACATCTCTGTCTCCATACTATATATTCAACAACATCCTTGTGAATTTGAATGTTCATGTTGGTGATCTCCAAAGAACCATCACTGGGCTACAATAAATTACCACTGTCCTGTAACTTTGCCAGACTCATCCCCCGCCCCAGCTCACTAGTCCCTTTTGTCAGCGTCTGTTCTGCAATTATAAAATATATGTGTACACCAAAGAGACACAATTAAAAATAATTAAACAAAAATGTCAGATAGTTATGCTGCAAAAATGTGGGAAAGGTTGGATTTTCACAGATGAAATTAATGTCAGCAGTAATAGCATCTTTCCTGTGTAAGCATGTGTCACTATTATATTCCCTAGTTAAAAATGATGGTGCATTCATATTTGATTTAATCGTGTGTGATCCTACTGAAAATAAGGGAAGTTGGATATTCTTCCTGAAAACCTATCAAAATTGAAAGATTAAAATAAATGCCTTAAACATTCAAGCAACAAACTTAATTTACCCTAGTGAGTAGCCAGCACACTTGAAGGCATTGAAAAAAAGACACAGAATAAACACCATGTTTTAAAGTGATATTGTCTTTTTTTCTCCTGTCCCAAACATTTAAAACTTCCCATAATTTTTGTGGGTAAAGAAAGGCTTTAAATTCATCTGTGTTTTAGCACCCAGATTATTACTACATTTTAAGATAATGATATGGCACAAGTTAAGGATTTTATCTGTATTACAGATCTGTTCTCAGATGGCTTTACATTCCCCATAGCAGCCTTTGATAATTCAATTAGTCTCTCCAAAAGTTGGGAATAGCTGATAAATTCACTTTAATGTTAAATCAAGTACCCCAGCAGGTTTCTCTTAATATTATCACTTCTCAGGGAGCTTAGCTGTAGACATGAAACCTCCCAAATACAACTTTCTTTAAGGAATATATGGGCCTTTGGAGCAGATTAAAAGAACTGCCTGTACCAACATAGCTTTTCACCATTAATAAAGTTACTTCACATTCTGACAGCATTCTCATTCACTCAATGACTGTCCATCTAGTTTAATTTATTTTAATTGGTAGCCTTAGGTCCCTCCATGGAACAGATTCCATGAATATGGCGAATGATCTCAGGAACAGAGAACGTCGTTAAACAAGGTGATTTTAACCCTTCCCTTTAAACACTGTCTTCTGGGATTGCCAAATCCTGCCAGAAGACACTGATTGCTGAATAACAAGTAGGAGGGGATTAGCTAGATCTGCACTGGCAATGTCTTTGGAGAGTACTAACAATAACACCAGTTCTGTTTGTCTTCCTCTAGGAAATGAACAAAGAATATGTTAGATGCAAAAGATGAACAACAGGATTTAATGTTGTAAATAGCTGCACATCCTTGCAGTAATCAGATAGAAAAGCAGAGAGAAAAGTCCTAGAAAGAAAATACTTCTTAGTACTTACAAACAGTTTGCTTTAATGCTCAGATTGTCTATGACCTTCTGTAGAGGATTAGTTTTGCTAGAAGGAAGACTTGAATTTTAGATGAATTTATCCATGTCATCAAAGATGCATGTTGTCATCATAGTCAGAGCAGGCTAACTGTGACACTGAAAGCTCACAGAAAAGACCGTATTTTCCTCTCCAAAGATAGAAGATAAAAAGTGAGAGAAATATACATTCTCTCTGCCTGAAATGTTTTATTCTATATTTTCACTCCACTTTGCTTTCCTGTTTCAAATTAAATAAGCAATTATAGTAAAGGATTGCTGATTGTTTTATCACAGTATCATGGTATAACTAAGGTTGGAAGAGACCCCAAGGATCATCAAGTCCAACCTTATAAAACAGTTTCTCATGGTAAGCAAAATAAATAAATTACTATAACCAGGATTTTATTTTATTTTTTTAATTGCATAATTTCTAATTGATCTTAGGAAACTTTAGGGAAGACATTTCATACAAACATTTAGATTTAATATATGATTTCTTCATTGTGGTTTTGGACTTGAAAACCAGACTTAATTAGATGAAAAAGCTCTTCATTTTTTTATTCATAGTAACTAACCTGTTAAACAGTTGCCCTTTAGTTGTATATTTGTAATATAATTTTAGAAATATTTCTTTAATAGCCCATATCTTTTTATCTACCAAAATTAATAAAAAAGCATACTCTAAACCTGATAATATCTATCCCAATATATGTTGTATCTATCTCTCTCTGTATATATATATACACACACACACATATATATGCACGCACATATATACATATATATACATGTACATATATACACACGCACACACACATATATATATATATACACACACACAGTGACTATTAGTCTTACTGCTCTGTCCAGTAATGACTGTGGAATGCTTCTTGAAAGTATGCAAACGCAATGAACTGTGGACGAAAATGTTGAAGGCACTTTGGAACATTAAGCTGCAATTGAGTGTATTTCTATATCGTGTTGACCAGTAGGCTGTAGCGGCTAAAGGCAGTTGTGGTAACATATCATGGGAACATTTGATAATGAAAATACTCTCCATGGGAGCACTGTCATTTGTTTTCCACATGATTATATTGAAAGAAAAATTACCTGTGAAATAGGTGTGTTGGCTTTTCAGAGAACTGTGACAGATGCTTTATGAAGAAAGTTGTTGAAAATTGTTTATCATCCTAGTCTGACTCTGAGCAATACCCATTCAACATTATGGAATCAAAAAGCATATGCCAAATTTAAACTGAGAATTTATTTTAAAAAGGGATGTTTGGGTTGATGTTGAAAGCCACAGACATAACCAAAGGAAGAACTCAGTCATACTAAGCCTTAGACATTAGAATGTTGAGACCAGAATTGTTTCTGAGAATTAAATCAGTGCCTAGTGGGAATTCCAGGTATGCTGCTCTGTATCAACACATTTTATTTTGTCCTTGGAAAGGACAGAAGTGACACACTATACTTTACTTTTGGACATCTCAGATAACTAAACATCCAGCTCCAAACTCCAAGGCTAGGAATTCTGTACTTTCAGGACAGGCAGGTAGGCCTAAACATTCTGGTACATAAATATGAGCTACAATTCATGAATGTCTCTTACTAGTTAAGTAAAATCTAAACATATGCTTTGGTAATACTTGCAGCAGATCTGTAGTTTTGAACTGTAGATGAAAGGGAAAACTAGAATTTAGTGCCTTTGCAAGGTATCCTGTACTCTGCTGTTTCATCTAGGTTTCTGAGCCAACAGAGCCTTGTCTGCAAAAGCAAGGACAGAAGAATCGTTAAGAAAGAGTCACTCAGTTCTAACAAGAATTTATTTGCAGCCAGAGCTGCAGCTGCTAGAAAGGAGAGGATCAGCTACCATTTGTTTCAATGAAGAGCAGTAGATCCCAATGTGTTCCTTCAGGCATTCAAAATGCAACACTCACCCCGACAAAAATTTTAGTTCTGTAAAAAAATGTAGCAGCTTGGTATAAGCATGGGAGAAGAGTATTAGGGGAGAAGGAAAGTTGATTTATTCCCAAATAAAAGTAGTTCAGTGAAAACATCCCAGGAATAATGATATTGAATTAATATTCAGTGGAAATCCCAGAAGTTGCATGTAGTCACTAAGTTACTAGTTTGCTAGGGAGGACAGTGTGCATTTGAAGCATATCTTGGAAAAAGGAACTCATGATGCTAAGTTACATACCTAAATCCCATCTACATTAAATTAGAGAATATTGGGCCCTTAAGCTCAAAACAATTTTCTTAGTGCTGAAAAGCTTAAGATAACTAACAGAAACAGCTAAATCAATGGGTATGTGTCTCTAAGAGCTAGATAACTTCAGGACATCAGCTCCATGCATATTCTATGAAGACAGACAGGCCTATCTGGGAAATGTTTTCAATGTGGAGCCAATCACCAGTACTCTGAATGGTTTGCTGAAGCCTTCTTTATGGCCTGTAGAGACAGCATAAGAATCCTAGACTAACATTAATTGTCAGAAATTACATTATGTGGCTATCACTGCTTCCTGAATGAAACTATTCTCTCTCTTGCAGCTGCTGTTAGGCATTTTATGAAACTAATATTCAGCATCTCAGCCTACCTCTTGAGGAGTTTTTTTCAGTCCCTTTCTTGACAAGAACTCGTAGATTATATGGAAGTTCTTTTTGGTTTGCTTCCCTAATGCATGATAATTAAAAACAACTCTGGCCTATCTTCCTGCTTACTAGGATTTAGTGAACATGGTAGGAGGAAATCAGGCTTTTCAGAAAACCTCATCTGTAGGGATACCTTTTCCCTGAGTCCTAAATAGGCTTAGGTAGGTACAGTTGTCTTAGGAAAAACTGTGTTTTATAGTCTTGCTCAAAGAAAACAAGTGTCTTGCTTTGGTAAAGGAGGCATCTTGAGCTATAGTGAATGACGTCAGATGTTGAGTCACCAGCATTTTTTATCTTGCATTACAAGAAGAACTCATTTTTGTATGTTTTCCCAATTAGAAACTTTCCTTTTTCTTTTTTGTTTCTTCTTTTTTTGTAGCACTGCTAAGAATTTGTGGGTGGGGTTTTTTTGAGATGAACATTGACACAAAGGTTAAAATAACTTCAAAAGGCCTTCATTTTAGTGTTAGTTCTATGCAGCTCCTTCCATCTTTTAGAGTATTACTGTTCTGCACGGTTTGTTTAACCAAAGAACAAGATTTGCCATGCTCTTTGATCTTTTAAAATATATTGAAATCTGAAATCAAGTGCTTTGCCCAAGTCTTGACTTCACTGGCAACAGTGAGCTGAATAATGTACTCACATATGGAGTCCCCCTCTTATCACTTAAAATAATAAATCACATACCTTGAGAATCAGTCCGGCTGTGTCTGGCAAATGATGAAGTGCTCTGAAGTCTGATGTGGGTAAAACAAGGAGAATAAACAATCAAAATATGGAAAAGAAAAAGAAAAAGAAAAAAAAAAGAAAGGAAAAAAAAAAAAGGGAAAGGAAAAAAAAATAAAGAAAAAAGAGAAGAGAATAAATGGGGAAAAAAAGAGAAAGATTTCCAGCTAAAGCAATTTGGCTTGATTAAGAGACTGTGCAAAGTGACGAATGTCATACTAAGAAAAGAACATAGTCTCTATTGGAAGTTATTCAGAAGGCAGAGCTAAAATATTTTGTTGATAGCCACAGTGAAAATCTCTTTGCATAGCTTGACAATAATGCAAAAGTAATTCCACCAAAATCATACATATCCTTTCATTTATTTCTTTTCCATTAACCATCTAGCTTAGAGGATTTTTGCATAGCAGTACTAGGGACAATTAAGTATGTTTAGCACATAGACAGGTGCCAGATGTATGCATGTAACAGTTACAGCGGAAGCATATGCATAGAATCAACTCTGCAAATAGCTGGGTTCCCTAGGCATTCAACACTTTTGAAGCTAAGGGAGGGAATGTTTTTATGTTATAACATTTTCCCTTGGTGGTAGCAAATTAGCGGCCTTGTATCCATCTTCAGCTGGAACCACAGAGAGTCTCTTGAGAGCTTACAAATAAGTTTAGAGCTGTAGCAAACTGTTTCTTAGATACATGAGAAGTGGGATACATACCATGCTTGTACTGTAACAGGTGGACTTAAAAATAAGTTTGATTTTTTTCCCCGTAAGACTTTTTGGTCTTACTTTACTTCCTTGCAGAACTTGTTCAAGGTCGGACTGAGCCATAAGGTACTGCATGCACACACAGATTTTGTCTCCTTGGGAATGAAAAAAAGTTCTTTTTCTTAAAAAAAATAATAATTTAAAATATATATTAAAGCTACATTTTTATTAGAAAACCCAGAGGCTGGTTTTGGAAAACCATGCAGTAAATATCGGGGCTTAGTTTTCTCTGCTTTGCATTACCTGTGATACTGAGAATTCAAGCCAATAACTGTATAGGCCACTTGGCTTTTCTTACCAATAGCACAAAAAGGCTGGGAGGAGAACAACCCATTAAAAGCAAGTCATGATGGAAAGCATGCATGGGACTCTAAATCAAGTAAATATTATAGTGATAAGTTCCAATAAATGAAAAGGTCTTTTTAAATATCTCCCCAAAATTGATCATGATTCATGTCTAGAATAGGCTTTACTGCATTTTATGGCACGTCTGCTCCAATTCTACAGGCGTAATATCTTCATCATCTTTACAGACTAAAGTCCTTCATAAAAGAAGTCAATAGATTGACACTGACTGACATATTCTGAATCCTTCAGCACCTTTTAAAGTGGCAGCTGCATCTCTTACTTGGTTTGCCAGAAGAGTGTTTATCTTATCTAATGACTCACTGCTGGATTTCCTTTGTAGGGTTTTCAGACAAGTAAGAGGGCACAGCTAAGAGAAATTACCCTGGCTGCACCTTACTTGGCAATGATGTTTGTAACCAGCCTTTAAGTCTATCTCCAGGACTAAAATACACTTTTTGTAAGAACATGGCTCTGATAAGGAGTTGCAGAGACCAGGAAAAAATAGCTTCTATTAGTTAGCAGGCTTAAAAAGAGAAGGTATTAGTGAAAACAACGAGCACATAACAACAACATCTTTGAAAATAGTTCCCAAACTACCAATTTTTCTTAAAGATAGATTTTGTCACATCTCAGTACTCTGGCATCAGTACAAAAGTTGAAACTATAACAAATGCAAAGATGACAAGTAAAAAGGTGACTATCAGTTGAGCAACTCAGTCGCTGCAAATCAAAGTAATAAGCAGGAGAGATTTTCTGTAGTAGTAATCTCCTCAATCCTCGAAATATAAGAAAATTATCTGGAATTTAGGGTTCTAGGGATAGGATGATGAGAATATTCTGAAGTTATCTTAAGTAAGTGTCTTTCAGATATTCAGTTACAGTTTATGGGGAACCTGAAAATGCATTGCTTAATCTGTTTACATGTGCAATTCTTTTTGCCACACTAGTTGCATTTAAAGAGTCAGATTTGTGGGGGAAAGAAAAGCATCCTTAATTATTCTTTCTGACTGGTTTATTTGGGGCACTATCCTGATACAAAGCTAAGCAGAATAATATTACAAAACACACATTCCTAAGAGAATACAGGTGCTTTATAAATTGGCATAAGGATAGTCCCATTCTGCAAATTTCTTTTGAAGGTGGTAATAAAACACCACATCAGCAATATGCTGATGTCTTGGGCGCTATCTAATGAAACACTAATGAATACATTATTTAGCATAGGGGAAATTCTATATGAAGCTCTTAGACAATTTCTTGTCCTAAGAAAATAATTTTCACAGAATCATAAAATCACCAAGATTGGAAGAGACCTGAAAGATCATCAAGTTCAGCGCATCACCACAGACCTCATGACTAAACCATGGCAGGGTCCCAGTGGACAGAGAGCTCCAAACCACTTTATACAGCAATACAATTCCATGAGAGGGAAGCTTAGCCTTCGATTTTATACTTGCCACCAACATAGGGAACGTACTGAAGGATCAGTTTCCAGTCTGTGAACCATATCAACCCATTAACACCTACCCCAGCCCAGGTGACCAGGGTGGGAGTCCAGTTCCAGAGGAGCCCCAGGAGCTTCTTCAGCATGGCGCTGCCGGCCATGCTCAAAGTATCTGTATGTCCAATTGAGCGTCCCTTAGGATGCCAGGACAACTTCAGGGTTTTTCTGAGAACAGCATCATGAAAAGTGTTTTTTTCTTCCTGTTCTGTCAGATGCATTGTACCTCCCATAAGGTCCAAAGTATATGACCCATATACAACCTTTTGAAGCAGAGAACGATACCCAATGGCATTTTCCATCTATCAGTATAAACCAGACATGGTCTCATTTTGTCTGGTAATGGACATTGTGAATGTAAATCCAGGCATGCTGTGGAGGAACTGCGGAGGAAACTTCTCTTTTTCACCAAAGTGAACAGATTTTAAATGGTTCAGCATCTATGCAGCCTTAGGTGTTTGTTTGTTTGGGGTTTTTTTGGTGTTGTTTTTTTCTTTGTTGGTTTGGTTTGGTTATGTTTGCTGTTTTGTTGTTTGTTTTGTTTTGTTTTGTTTTTCTTTCTTTTTGGTGAGATTTTGTAAAGGAAAACATATAGCATTTGAAAAGCTTTACTATGCTGATTGTTTTTTTGGACAAAAATCATGCTCCTATACAGAACCTGACAGACTTCCACTCAAGAGAGTCTACCTATAGTCAGGATGTAAATGGAGCCATCAAAACAACGTAGAGACAGATTTCTTCAGAAGCCTTTCATGTCTGTCTCCTCAATGACACTCTCATCAGTTAACATCTCTAAACAAGTTGTCACAACTGAATTTGAGACAGGCTTGAAAGCAAAAAGCTTGGTGCCTTCTAAATAAAGATTTTTATACTGAGATAATTGGCAGCCGGTGAGGAAGACTGAGTAGTGCAACATATAGCTAATTGTTGGTGTTTTGATAGTGTGACAGACTGGGATAGCTTCTTTATATTATGGAGCTTTTATGTTGGTATCATCAGGAAATCTCAACAGCATGTTAATATTTTCATTAATGTTAACTTTTCATTCCTTGCTTTTGTTAGTCCTAATCACTTGTTACCTCTTGTCTCTAACTGTACAATCTATTAATATTTGCGTAGGGTGCCTCAAAATGGGCCTAGTTAATAAATGGGTACCAAAACATTGCCACAGTATAATACACAGTGCTAGCATTTACTAAGCATTACAAATTAGATATGGAAAATATTGGTATTGTAATTATGACCAGATCACAGTAAAGTTAGTAAAAAGAACGTGAATATCATGTAAATTCTTCAGATCATCACACAAATTAAGTTAGCTTTCAGATTTAAGAATCCTTGTGGGTTTAGGTGCTAGCACTGAAACAAATCCCACTCTACAATCTGTGGAAATGCCTTGATCAAGAGTAGGAAAATGTGTTATATTAAAAATGTTTTTTCTAACAGATCCACAAGCCTGTTCTTTTCTGTTAATTGCTGCAGGGTTGTTTTTTTTTTTATTGCCTTTTTTTCTTTTCTCTTCCAGGAAACAGCTTTTGGGCTCTACAACAAAGATTGCTGTTTAAAACTATCATTTTGTCAGATTATTAAGGTTTCCCTGTAGCTTTTCAGCTAAGTGTAGGGCTGGCATAACTAGCCCTTTTATGTTTTCTCCCTGCAGGCCTGGGCTAGGAAGAGAGTTTCATGGTGGGATGGGGAAGAACCCAAAATAGCTTTTCATGACTTTCATATTATCTTCTTACTGCAAATTAGTGCAAATTGCAGGCAAACACTGGAAATCAGAACCGGGTATCCATTCTCAGCCTTTCCACTTTCTTCTCTGATAGGAAGAAATGAGAGACCCTTTTTCAGTTGACTGCCAAATCTAAACCTAAGTGTGTGTACCTTTGAGAAGTATAGTGAAAAATTTCAAGGACCATGAACTATGCCTAGGCCACAGAAAGAAATTGCTTGTCTCCTGTAGAAGTTTTGACATTGTTGTGAATTTTGGAAGCAGAGCCTATTCCTGTCTGTGACTCACAGGTCTGATTTGCCTCCAGAACAGCAAGGCAGAGGCCAAAGACCCATTGTTGGGATCTGTGGACCAGCCCGCTGTGAGGATGGAAAATTTGCAGGTAATAGAAATGTTTTCTTGCTCTTACACTGTCTTTAAATGAAAATATAAGATTGTCATTAAATAATAAGCATTAATTTAAAACATACACCTGTAAGAAAAATGTCAAATGTTCTGTAGTGCTCCATGACATACTGAAATATTTCTCTACTATTTATGATTTGGGACAAATGTGAACTGAAATGAAGTCCATAATGTCACCATCTTTTTATTACTTTAGAAATGTTTGATGCCATGGCAATCTAAAAACAAAGAAAGAAAGAAAGAAACAAAGCAAACACTTCCTTGTTGTGTCCAGAAAACAAGCAAGCAAGCAAGCAAGCAAACAAACACAAAAGCAGATAAACAAAACAAACAAACACAAACAACCAAGAGTGGGGAAACTGTGGAAGGATTATTTCAGAGCCTTCTAGTTATAATATCATAAAAAGACCACGAGATCCAAGTGGATTTAAAAAAGTGGCAGTCCATTCTCATTTTACTGCCAGTCAGCTTGCTAATCTGAGCTGCTTAATTGCTTTGCCTGACTGAAAGGAGCCTTTAAACAGACAAGCCAATATAAATACTCAGAGTGGAGACAGCTCTGTTTAATAACAGCAAGCATGTGTATAGAAGTATTTGTTTACCTCTGCTCATTTATGTCAAAATCAATTGTAATTAAACAGGACTCCAGCCACAGAAGTAGTACTTTAGATGATTGTTCTCATCAGAAGTGTCATATAGCCCCAGTGTTTAGGACATGTCAGGGCAGCCCCTTATTTTTCTCCTATATTAAATTCCTGCTTAAAGTCTTTCAGTTCTTCAGTGAAGCCAATTGCCAGTCTCAAAAAAAAACCACATAAAAAAAAACCCAAAACAAATAACAGCAAACCAAACCCAAAAAGCAAACAAAACAAGAAATCCTCAAAAGAACAACACCACCCCACAAAAAAATGAATAAATCCAACCACAGAAAAAGGGCAAAACCCCAAAACTAAGTAAAACCATTTCATATCAATTCTTTTTTTTACTTCTTCTTTTTTTCAGTCATATCAGAGGAATTACTGAAGTTCAGAAAAGCAGAGTTATTTATATTCTCTAGACATTAGATGCCATTTATTGACCATCTGTTTATACATATGTACAGAAAATACAGGCTTTCCCTAATTGTTCATGGTATTAAACTACATTGAAAAAAATAGTGTGTTTTTTTTTAATATCTCTTTTACATAGTGCCTGTGTGGCTGGACCTGAAAAATATAATCTACAGAGGATTTTACACCTTGTTTTAAAGTTCAGTGAATTCTAAGTGGAAATATTTTCAACAACAAACACAAATTTACAATATAAAAAAATGAAATGAATCAATCTCCTAGGAAAACCAATGTGAACTCCAGACAGATCTTTTTTCTTTGGGATGTGAAACAAGAGTCAGGCAAAATGTGCATTGCCATTCACTCTATAATGCAAGAAGAACAGAGCATTTCAAAAGTGAAGGTAAATTGTTAACAGCACTGTGAAGCTGCATGCTTCAAAAAGAAGAATGGGTCCTCCATTGTATTTTTCATTTGGAGCTGTTAGTTGATAGCCATTACAGTCAAATGAGTCAGCCAGTGAACCATCACTGACAATTAATCATTATATTTTTGGTTTCATATTTATAGAGAAGAAGTCAGTTAGAAGAGGGTATTTATACAGTAGGTAAAGATTAGATGACACTTGTTGAAAGAGAAAAAAGTAAATTAATAAGCTATCTGAAAGACAGACTAGTATTTCATAGGACAATAAAATATTACAAAAGTTATGGACCTTTTAACCATATTGGGGTTTTTGCCTTCACTGATGATCATAATGTAACAAAAAGCTACTTCTATATATTTTTTTACATTTTTTGAGTAAAAAAATCTTAGAAAAGAATGCACATGAGTGAACATTTTAGCTGGTCAAATCTTACAAATTACAGTTATCCAAGTGCTGTTTGCCTTGTTTAGCTTAAAAATGCAGTTTGATAACATCATTTAAAAGTTTTGGAAGGAGTTCCTAATTCTATAGATTTAGAATGGAATGGAATGGAATGGAATGGAATGGAATGGAATGGAATAGAATAGAATAGAATAGAATAGAATAGAATAGAATAGAATAGAATAAACCAGGTTGGAAGAGACCTTTGAAATCATCGAGTCCAACCTATCTGATCAACTAAACCATGGCACCAAGCACCCCATCAAGTCTCCTCCTGAACACCTCCAATGATGGTGACTCCACCACCTCGCTGGGCAGCACATTCCAATGGGCAGTAGTGACTCTCTGTATAGAACTTCTTCCTAACATCCAGCCTAACATCAGCATATGCAGAGGAGACTGTACAACCTCTCTGTGAGCCTGTTCCAGTGTTTTGTCACCCTCACAGAGATAAAGATTTTCCTTATGTTCATGCGGAACCTCCTATGCTCCAGCTTGCCCCTTGTCCTGTCACTGGACATCACTGAGAAGAGCCTGGCTCTGTCGTCCTGATACTTGCCCTTCAAATATTTGTAAACATTAATGAGATCACCTCTCAGTCTCCTCTTCACCAGGCTAAAGAGACCCAGCTCCCTCAGCCTTTACTCATATGGGAAATGTGTATGTGCATGTACAGATATATAAAAAGTTTACTTTCCCCTATACACAAGCCTGGACATTTATGATTATATTATATGGAGTACTATGTTACAGGGAATAGTATTATTCATCATCTTATAAACATGGTATAAAATATTTGTCAACAATATTTGTATGATGATGTTTTATGCACATGGATTGTTTACTTTTCATTTGGTTTTTTGCTTTGTGCATGTATGAGATTTAAATAATTAGAGTCCAGTTAAACTAGGGGAAAAAAAGGTATTTATCAACTCAAATTTGCTACATTGAGCCACTGTTTAAAGAAATATAATTATTGAGTTTCTTTGTTATTGTTATGCAAATTTCATGTAATTAGTGATTCAAACTGAGATATCTCAGTTTTAGCCATTGAAAGAAGCCAACTATCTTAAGCATTAATTAATTAACTTTATAGTACAAAACATTTAGAATGGGATCAGTACTCAAAATTAAATCTGCTCACAATATTTATGGGTAGGAAATTAAAAATGGCACAGTAGAAATATCTTTTTCTATAAGCTTGCTACAGGATGCAGATGTTTAATATGCTTCCTCTGGTAATATAGAATAAAATATTTAAGTATGTCTTAAGTTGCACCAAAACACATCTCTTGCATTGCATTTTGTATGCTGTGAACGTAAGTTTCATCCTACACCATCTTAAATTTCTATCCAGTGTACATTTTCTAGGTAGGTGATTGTTGTTTCCAGATATCTTGTTTCCTTTTCTTTCTATGGCTGATAATTTAACAGTTCTATTTTAGTCTCTATTCTCCCCTAAGTGCATAAAGCACTTCTGACTGTTTTCCCTTAAAGCTCCAGAGAGTTAGGAAAACCTCTAGGCTGCTTCTGTTTATTGTACACACTTGCACTGTTAAGGGTTTATTTTCAACAGAAGGGAGACAAGTATAAAGACTGATGGTGCATATCACTCTACCAGCACATCTTGCTGTAGAGCACAGTGCATGACCTATTTTACATATATATATATTTATATATTTGTCTTTAAATAGATTCTTTTTTTTTTTTTCATATATACTGATTCAGCCCTTGGTGGTGATCGTTTGCTTTGTGTTTATAGTTCCTCCTGCTAATACAAAACTGCCTGTTCGATTTTCTTCACTGTCTGCTAGCTGTAGCAGACAAAATTACAAGCTAATGGGGAGATGAGAAGCCTATAATGTATGATAATCAATACTCAACATCAGTTTCACATGATGTGGCATGAAAGAGTGAAGGGAAAGGACAGAGGTTTTTCAAGACTAGAGCACCAAACCTCATGCAGTGCTGCTCATTTTCACTTCAAGGTCATTCAGTATTTGGTTTTTTATTCCTTTTGGCCCCATAATTAATTCAGTCTCTGCTAGGATACCCAAGGAGGAGAAACAAAAAGTTAGTCAATACTGTGAGTATGAAGCAAGTATAAAAACTGTTTTAGCAAATGAAGAAAATGAGTAAATATGTAACACTAAATATATCTCTTAGAAATGGCCAGCAACCTTTGTATTTTTATTGACAACAATGAATAATCACAGAATCACCAAGGTTGGAAGAGACCTCAAAGATCATCAAGTCCAACCTGTCCACAGAGCTCATGACTAAATCATGGCACCAAGTGCCACATCCAATCCCCTCTTGAACATCTCCAGGGATGGTGACTCCGCTTCCTCCCTGGGCAGCACATTCCAATGGCTAACGACTCTCTCAGTGAAGAACTTTCTCCTCACCTCGAGCCTAAACTTCCCCTGGTGCAGTTTGAGACTGTGTCCTCTTGTTCTGGTGCTGGTTGCCTGGGAGAATGTACACACTCTAAGAGTTATGCTCATTCACAGTGTATGTGTATGCACATCCATAAGAGCTAAGCATTTAAAAACTTAGAACTTAATTTGGTTGCAAAAAATTAACCAGATCAGTCTCAAAAATCTTAAATCTGGTGTAGTTAAATTGTTTTCAGCATCAGAGAACTTATCTGACCTTTATCTTTCATCTGACGTTTATTCATTTTATTGTCAGTTGTGGTGGTTTTAGATTAAATCTAAATCTACCTTCTTTCAGTTTATGTAGCCCATGATACAATTTCTTTTCTGGTCTGCAAGCACACATTACTGGCTAATGCTGAATTTCTCATCCACTAATATCCCCAACCCTTCCACAGGGCTACTCTCAATCCATTCATCTCCCAGTGTTTATTGATACTGGTAATTTCCCCTTTGGTGAAGCCATGTTATCTGTCTCTAATTACCTCCCTGTCTTTTACACGTTTTGATATATCTTTCAGAAGATCTGCTCCATGATCTTACCAGGCACAGAGGTGAGGCTGACTCATCTGTCCAAATTTTACTTTAAAAACTCTTACATTCTTTTCCTCAAAGATCACTCTGTGTTCTCTTCTCCCTGCACCTCATTCTCTCTTGATTTTGATATCTTTTTAGGGCTCACACCAGTCCTAGATTTTAAACTCTTCAGGGGAAAATGACACTTTTTCACAGAACTGTGTCACCCACCAGTGAGGTGGGTATCGGTCTCTCCTCCCAAGTAAGAAATAATAGATTGAGAGAAAATGGCCTCAAGCTGTGCCAAGGGAAGTTTTGATGAGACATTGCAAAAAAGTTCTTCACCTAAGGCTGTTAAGCATTGGAACAGGCTGTCCAGGGTAGTGGTAGAGTCACCATTCCTGTAACCATTTAAAAGGTGTGTAGATGTTTAGTGACATCACTTAGTGGTAGACTTCATAGTGTTAACAGTGGCACTCAAGGATATTAAAGGTTTTTTCCAATGTAAACTATTCTATAATTCTAAGATTAACTAGTATCAGTCCTGAGTAAATCATCTCACCTTGATTTAACTGACACAACACAATTTTATTTAAATTTAAGTCACACACTAATTTCTTTTTAGAAATGTGAATAGACAAAGATAGATTCTCCTAGATCACCTTTGGTGTTTCTTCTGTGTCAGGTTTCAGCAATGAAACTGTCTGGGAATCTAGTAGTGATATTATAAGATTAGCAGGAATTTATTTTCTAATTTACAAAGATGATAGAATAGAATAGAATAGAATAGAATAGATTAGGACCAGGTTGGAAGAGACCTCCAAGATCATCACGTCCAACCCATCATTCAACACCATCTAATCAACTAACCATGGCACAAAGCACTCCATCAAGTCTCCTCCTAAACACCTCCAGTGATGGCGACTCCACCACCTCCCCAGGCAGCCCATTCCAATGGGCAATCTCTCTTTATGAAGAATTTCTTCCTAACATCCAGTCTAAACCTCCTCTGGTGCAGCTTGAGATTGTGTCCTTTTGTTCTGGTGCTGGTTGCCAGGGAGAAGAGACCAGCCCCTGCCTGTCTAAAACCTCCCTTCAGGGAGTTGTAGAGAGCAAGAAGGTCTGCCTTGAGCCTCTTCTTCTCCAGGCTAAGCAACCCCAGCTCACTCAAACTCTACTCATAGGGCTTGTGCTCCAAACCCCTCCCCAGCTTTGTTGCCCTTCTTTTTACACTTTACAGCAAGTCAACATCTTTCCTAAACTGAGTGGAATAGAATAGAATAGAATAGAATAGAATAGAATAGAATAGAATAGAATAGACCAGGTTGGATGAGATCATCAAGATCATCGTGTCCAACCCATCATCCAACACCATCTAATCAACTAAACCATGATCCCTTAAGGGTCTTGTCCAACCAAAATAATTCTGTGATTCCAAACTTTCTCTGTCTATGAGTCAACAAGTTTGTTCTGCTCTTCTGAAAAACTGTTGTGAATGTCTCTGTGCATGTATTTCACCCTTACATTTAAAGAAATACTTGCAATTTTTTTTGGTCTAACTGGAATGATGGCATTTTATGTCCAGTCTGTGAGATAACATGCTTAATAGCTAAAGACCAGTGTATATCTGATTGAAACCTAGAAGTGCTAAAGAGATTTATTCTATCAATATTTACTAGAAACTAGTGAGAAGGAGAAAAAGAAATGAACTTGTATAACTGCTGTGATTGTCTAAAAACAGATTTAAGAGATATTTCTAGAATATTTCCTTGTCCCTGACATTGAGTTAGATTCCTGTGTATGATTATAAAATGGTAAATGGTGGCCCAAACATAATCTGTTAGAGTAAAATCACAGACAGACTGAGAGTTTTAAAGTAGATTTTTAATCTGAACTGTAGAACAGGTGTTGATGGAGAAAAGAAGGTTCCAAGGTGAGCTAATTGTGGCCTTCCAGTATCTGAAGGGGGCCTACAAGAAGGCTGAGGAGGGACTTCTCAGGATCTTAGGTAGTGATAGGACTAGGGGGAATGGAATGAAGCTGGAGGTGGGGAGATTCAGACTGGATGTGAGGAAGAAGTACTTCACCATGAGAGTGGTGAAGCCCTGGAATGGGTTGTCCAGGGAGGTGGTTGAGGCCCCACCCCTGGAGGTGTTTAAGACCAGGCTGGATGAGGCTCTGGCCAGCCTGATCTAGTGTGAGGTGTCCCTGCCCATGGCAGGGGGAGTTGGAACTAGATGATCCTTGTGGTCCCTTCCAACCCTGACTGATTCTATGACTCTAAGTATGAAATTTATGTTTTAAAAAAATGTAATGAACAAAAAAGTCTTATTTGACTAGATTATTAGAAAGATTTAAGACTATAGAAATCCTATCTGAAAAGATTGTCTGTTCAAATAATATGTCATGGTTTGTCATTCTTGCAAATTGTATATATTGAGCAAATCCATTTTCACTTACTTGCACTAAAACAAAAAAAAGAGAAAACTGATTACATGATCCATACTCACGTCTAATAAAATTGCAATGTGCACTTTTTGACAAGCTTCTGTTTAATGCACCCTGATGGAAAATTCTAGTTCTCTACTCTTGGCAGGAAAAGCAGGCTTTTCAAAGAAAATCTTTTTATTTTTTGACTGTCACACAACATAACAATTATACATGGAATGGAGGTGACAAAAATGAAAAGCCAGCTTGCTGATTTTTATGAAGTGCTTGTATTACTAGGAGGGCAGTCACTGCTCAGTTACTTGATTTGAAAAATTAATCCTGATAATGCCTTCTGAGTTCTTTAAGTACTGTTCACTCTTTTCTAGGATGAGTTCTACAGAACAAAGCCTAACAGATTTCTACAGCAGATTAGTTTACAGATGAAACTCAATTCCACTGAGAATGATTCTCTAATGACCCCTTTATACTTCCATTGCGCCGTGTGAATGCTTTAATGTATAAAGAATGGAGTTAAATAAATGTATTGTCTCAACTAACAGGTTTATGCAGTCCTTCTGAAATATTTTAATTATAGCTTCTTCTTTTTTCTCCATAATTAAACAGATGTCAAGTAAGCCCATCATGTCTAGATCATAGCCTATCCATTAGTTTAAAGAAATCCACTTGTAATTAGAGTTTTTCTCTTTCTCCTTTGTTTTACAGAGCAAGAAGAATGTGTTAACTGCACAGATGAATGCAGAGTGCTTGGTCATTCTGACAGGTGTTGGATGCCACAGTTCCCTGCAGCCAGTCAGGCTGAGAATGCAGATTATCGCACAAATCTCTTTGTACCCACAGTTGAAGCTAATGTTGAGACTGAGACATATGAAACTGTGAATCCCACTGGGAAAAAGACTTTTTGTACATTTGGGAAAGACAAGAGAGAGCACACTATTCTCATTGCCAATGTTAAACCTTACTTAAAAGCCAAACGTGCCCTGAGTCCTCTGCTTCAGGAGGTTCCCTCAGCATCGAGCAGCCCAACCAAGACATGCATTGAGCCTTGCACCTCAACAAAAGGACCGTTGGATGGTTGTGAAGTGAAATCAGGAGCCTTGGCTGAACCAAACAGCCAGTACTTGTCAACTGACAGTCAGTATCTATCGCCTAGTAAACAGTCAAAAGACGCTCCCTTCATTGCATCAGATCAGATGGCTAGGGCCTTTGCAGATGTGCATTCCCGAGTGAGCCGAGACTCAAGTGAGATGGACTCTGTTCTGGAGCAGTTAGACCGTTCAGCCCGGGATCTAGGCAGGGAGTCGGTGGATGCGGAGGAAGTTGTGAGAGAAATAGACAAGCTCTTGCAGGACTGTCGGGGAAGTGACCCTGTGGCCGTCAGAAAGTGAGGGGGAAAATAAGGACAGGCTGGCAGTTACATTCCTCTTCTGCTGATTAAAAGTAAATAAATAAATCAATCCCCTGGTTGTAACAGTTTTACAGGAATGAAGGAAGACCAATGCTGCTTTAAGGCTTTTAGTGAACATCTGAAGTGCCCACAAGTATGTTCTTTTCACTGCTCTTTCTTTTTGACAGATAACACTGGTTTCTTTTTGACCTAACTTTCATTAGGACAGAGTCAAGTACACTAAGAACAAAACAAAAGAAGGAAAGACGGTGCCATTTTGACAATCTGACAGGAAGGTGTGAGAAAGATGGAGTGGAAATACACCTGATACTTTAAGACTGTCCTCAATAGCTGATGCTAACTTTACTGTTTACGTATAAACCCCAAGAAAAACAGGGTTGAATAATTCTGATCTGTGGCGGATTTCCAGCAGTCACCACAGGCATCTACTGAAAAGTCCTAAAAAGAGTTCTTGTAGTAGTCCAAGTGACACCAAACATTGACATTCATTTGTGGTAAACATTTATGTACAAAGTTACCTGCCACAAATAGGAGAAAAAAACAAAAAAAGGAAAAAAAAAACAAAAAAAGAAAAAAAAAAGGAACAAGAAAACAAACAAAAAACCCCATTCCAGATCATTATTCAATAAAACATATCCTGATCATTAATAAAACACTTCATATCATATTAAGGTTAAATGTAAAATGATAGAGTCCATCTTGTCCTGTACACACATAAGCTAATTCACTTGGTAAAAGAGGAAAAAAAAAAAAGGATTTTACTATATGTTTAGCATTTTAGTGTCCAACAAACCCATAAATACTTAGCAGTAAGTTTAAACAAAAACTAAAAAAAAAAATAATAAAGTTTGATAAAAAAAAAAAAGTTACCTTTAAGGGTAATACACAAAAGAAATTAACATTATTAACACTTTTTTTATTCATTTGTGGACACTAAAATAGCTCAGGAAAGTCAAAATGTCTTAGACATCCACAAAAAAAAAAAAAATCACATGATCATTTAAATGTGCAAATGTAAGAAGATTCAGTGTGTTTACATCAAATGACATATTTTTATTGATTTATTGCAGATTCAGTGCATATGAGCCAAATTGTTGAGTGTATAAGAGCTATATTGTGTATTTTATTAAATTAATATATAGTTGTGTTGCAAAAATATTTGGGCTTATATTGTAAATGGCAAGTGTTGCCTCGGTAGCTGTCGAACTCTATGAGTTTTGTTTTTTCCTGCTTCCTTTTCCCCATGGATTGTGGGAAGCAGCGCCTCAGAGCAAAGTCTCTTGTTTAATGTATGGTCTACGAAGTACTGCAGTACATAATCTGTTCAAAATGTGTTTGAGTGAGCTGATGGAGCTAACTGAACAGCCTACAAATACATCCATCAGTCACCCTTAAGTGCAAGTCCTTTTAGAAGATTTTATTACAAACCCGTGTTTAGTAACAAAAATTACACTTGAACCAACATCTGGAATCTCCTGGGCTGTTGCTTTGTTTTGTTTTGTTTTGTTTTGTTTTGTTTTGTTTTGTTTTGTTTTGTTTTGTTTTCCAAATACATGCAGCCAGACTGTTTAATGTAGGGTATTTGATTAACTTCTTAAGAGATGCCACCTTTTCAAAGTTTTACTGTTAAGTTCATAAAGCTGAGAAACACTTCAGTGCCAATGTGACATGGGCAGTATTTTATCAGATTCTTTAGGATGTGCAATTGCTTACTGTAATTCTAGATGTACACTGCTCATTTTGCAGAGTGTTCTTAGTTTGGTTTTCGTCAGTTCTGAAGCATATTTTAAGAATAACCTGGGATGAAGTTTCTACTTTATTTTTTTTTTTCCTAAGGGTGTTTTTATTCCATTTGAAAAATTCAAAATTGCCATCAGAAGAAGGTTAAAAAAATAGCTCAGATTCGAGATGAACTTGCACAGAACAAGAAGAAGCAGAAAAAACAAAATGTTTAGCTCAGGATTTTTCCCTGGGAAAATACCACTCTGGGAAATACCACTATGGCACATTGTTTTCAAATGGTGTATTTGGTTTATTAAATGTAATGTGTATTATAGAAAAACATATATAGAAGAGGCTGGCAATCTCAAATCTCACAAAACCCTAGTTTTCATTAGTTGAGGAGAGAAAGTTGACCCAACAGCCTATTTTAATGTTGGGATTGAGGTTAAATTATGATTTTAGCTAGTCAGTCCTACAGTGAATTTTCTTTGGGAGACAACCATTCTAACAGTTTGCTTCTGGCTTGTCCTGTTAAAAAAGTCTATGTGTGGGGAAAAAAAAACAAGAAAAAGAAAGAAAAAAGGGATCTTGTACGTGTTTTATCAAGCTACTCTCCATGTTTTGGACAATTTATGTATCTAAAATGTGGTGTTGTCTGTGTTATATAATTAATTACATTTCTTTTGGCCAGGAGACTCAAGATTGGTTTTGCTTGATAGCTTGATAGCTTGAAATTCCATAGTGGAGAGGATTTCTTATTGTTTGATCAGTCTCTTATACGTATTTCCATGGTGCCCATCACTTCAATGTCTGTGCACCAAGTCTTTAGCTCTGCCGGTGAGATCCATTATTCAGCAAAATCTAAGCCAGTATGTAAATGCAGTCAAGTGATGGAGATTTGTGTATTTTATAGATGATCTTAACACTGAGTAACCAATTGTACAATTCATTGTATGTTTCTGAAGACATAAACCCACAACATTCTGAGAAAGGGCTGTGCCAATGTAAGAGGAATTTACCTTAAGGCTCTCTGTCACTAGTGATTTACTAGCTTTAGCTGTTTAACACATTATCTGTACTTAGTAGTGATTATTTATTTACCACTCTGAGGTAATTCAGGATTCATGACTCACAGCTTTATAGAAGAGTTTAGGAAATCTTGCTTTTATTTAATTTGGCTGACAACTGCCTTGTGTTTTAGATCTCTGGCGTACTGCTTCCAATAAGGATATCCCAAGTTAAAAGATCTGTTTCACAATTTAGAAATGATACATAATGAACCAACAAACCAGCGGAGCTTATGTAATGTCAGTTTTGCTGGTTCAGTCAAAATTGACGTGATTGTGTGTGAAGGAAGTACTACACAAACAAATTCATGAAAAAGGATTACTTTTTTTTTTCCTCCATGATATCTCTACTGTCACAACTAGAGAAAGAGGCAGCAATGAAAGACACAGGTGATGAGTTTCTCTCATTCCTTACATATTTTATGAAACTGAAAAAAATACATATCTGTGCACTGTGAATAGCAAATAAGGCATTATCTCTCTCTCTCTCTCTCTATCTATATATATATGTTAATAATGAAAGCCAGCATCTGGAAGTTCCTTAAACAACAGGCCAATGAAATTAAGAGTCAAAATCAGACTTTTTTTTTTCCTCCTGTGTGCTTTTACTTGGCGTATTTATCAGGGAAGAGATTGTCCTGAAGTGTGATTTGCCACTTGAAAATATGTTTCCCAAGACGAGTTACCCCAAGAAGTGAAACATTGCTCACAGTAGAGCAAGATATGTTATTCAAACAAACTTTCGAGCTGCTTGATGCCTGATGGAAGGGAAATTGCTGAGGTCAACAAGGAGTCAAAGCCTAGCATAATATATGCCCACTCATTATTGTTTAATTACTTTCTTTTGACATCAGGCAGTGATATTATTGCATTAATTCAAATGGGAGTTTTAGCTATCAAGATTTGTTGATCTGAAGTGTAAATGAATGAAATCTGGTTAAGGTTTTGACTTCTCTGGCCCGATCGTGATACAGGTTAGCATTCACATTTATCAGCCCCTGTCTACCCATATGGCTCAAAGTTGCACCAATGACTGGTGAATGACACAAGAAACCCCAAACAAAAGCAGCATACATTGTATGGATTATCTCAACCGCTATTGTTTAATGGCTGTGTTTAATGTGACCTATCTGGAAAATGAGGACTA
The DNA here is from genome assembly GCF_014839835.1 of Dryobates pubescens. Lineage (NCBI taxonomy): Eukaryota > Metazoa > Chordata > Aves > Piciformes > Picidae > Dryobates > Dryobates pubescens. The sequence goes on along the minus strand of NC_071618.1, from coordinate 36,150,982 downwards.
CGAATAAAAAGCAATTACTAATAGTGATGTTGCCTGCTTTTGCATTCATTAACACAGAAGAAATGTGTTAAACACTGCATACCACAGGGAGCTTGATGGTAATTACTTTGGAAAAGCAACTTGTGGCAATGCAACTGTTGCAGCTAGTTATCAGTTTGCCAAAAAAATGACAGTCCCTGCTTCATTTATTAGAAATGTGTAACTGTTTTCTCTCAACAGGAAGGTGGTAAAGATTTTCCACCAAGCTGGGTAGGTTTATATTCTAAGCAGCTGATATGCTGAATCCCTACAAGCTGTTATTTGCTTATAGAAATATAGAACCGAATAAAGGATAGTTTACTCTGATACACTGGTGTGAGTTCACCAGAAGCACTATAAATGTACCAGTTCTGATAGTCTGTCAGCCAACATGAAAGATAAAAACATGGCTTCAGCATACAAGTGGAGAAAAAAAATAATATAATACATGTAAAGGGTTAGGATTATTTGATGGTTTTGGTTTTTTTTCTTCTTTTAAATGTGTCTTTTTTAAAAGCCCGAGTCAATAATTTTATTCATGTTGATGTAAACAACATGATAAAATGCTGGGAAAATGTGAGTAAATTCTGTCTCATTGTTTGAGCTTGTTGTTCTAATTTAACACTCTCTCTTCTTTTTTTGTCTGTTTGTGTTTGCTCCACTTGAGCATCATAATCGATCCCTCAGAATATATGGCCCTGTAGCACTGGCATACCAAATAGCACAAAGCCTTCACAAGAGATTTTATTTGGTTTTAGGCAGGATTTCTTTGGAGGGTTTTTTAATTTGCTTTGGTTGGTTGGGATTTTTTACTAGTAATTAAGTAAATAGGCATTGCTTTTGACAGCTAACTATAGAGTTTTAGCTTGTTCAGAATAGTACAGGTATTACGAAGACATGTTGACAGTGCTGCAAGAGAATTGCCTTTTAACTATTGCATGTTTACTGCAAGTCTCATTGCCAGAAACAAAACCAGCCTACATCTGTCTAGCTGGCTGTCTTAGTCACAGAAACCCCCTGTTGTTTTCTTCCCCTTTTTTGCCATTCTGTGAGCTGAATTCCAAAATCTAGCGAGCCACTGTCTGTTCAGAGTCCTGCCAGGAGACACCGTCTGCTACTGAAGGCCTCACTGGACATGGGATGTTGCTCTTAATAACGTTTTCAACTGTGTGTAATTCAGGGCTTGGCTGGATCCACAGTATATGTAGAACAAGTCATAAACTATCCTGGCTTTTCTTTGCCTAGAATACAGAGTCATTGATTTCTCATTTGGAAAGTGGTCAGTCTGTCAAGCAGAGATTCTTAGATCTCCTGTAAGCCAACCACGTATAACTGCTTCAGTGTGTTCACTCATGGGATAAATACCCTATCCTTATCCTTTATTGAGTCTAAGACATGAAAGCAGCTGAAAGTTTATTTCTTCAGTTAGTAATGTTTCCCTAAAAATTAAATTTCTCCAGAGGAAAGAAGGAATGACTGCTCTATGTATAGCTTGATTTGTGAAAGGTCACCTTAGTATCAGTAGTGCATGCAAAATGGAACAGGGAATTAATGAGCCATCTAAGAATTTTCTGAGATGTATATTCCATAATGCATATGTTATGACTCAGGGAAGAGAACACAGTTTCTTGGTTTATTTATTGCTGATGGTTCCTGATTATGCCTGAGTCGCAAAACCATTTAGTTCAAGATTTGGTTAACTATTTTTCTTGTGGGCCCTTTGTTACTCTGAAAATGAAGACAGTATTTTGACATGGTTCTTTCCCTATGGTTTTTTGGGTTAAGATATAATATGTTTTATTTGGACAGTACTTGAAAATGTCCACAAACATCCTGTGATTTATTTGGATAAGAAGCAAGAGTATGGGTATGGCTCCAAACATGGATTATTGAGCAACAGATTTAGATTTTGACCTACTGAGAAGTGAAATAATTAAAATTCCATTTCTGAAAAGGCATTGTATACAGTGCCTTGAACACTAACTCTATGGAAATCTTATTAAAGTGCACCTATTGAACTGCTGCCAGAGAACTAGGGAATCAGTCGGCTACCTTCAACTTTTTCCAAGTCAAAACCAACACTGAAGTCAATTGCTTGTTCGGTACAGAAACCATATTTGTAATATGCCTGCAAGAAGAAATACTCCTTAACAAGCTTGCAATTACATTTTGAAATAGCTGCAAATTTTCCACCTTTTTAGGCACAATTATAGATGGAACTCTTTTCAGTGTTTTGATTTGAAAGTGATAAAAAAATGGGTTGCTGTGCTGGCATCAACATTAAAATAGAAACACCGTGTCTCCTTGACCATTATAAAATGGCATTTACTTATTTATTTCCATTATTAGGAAATAACATTTCCTAATAACATTAGGAATATATTCCATGCACCTATGTTTTAAACTCTTTTATGACAGCCATGTTCTATAATGCTACATGTTATGATTTCTGCATGTGTCCCTTTTATTAGTCACCATTCTATCCTTTCCATAAGTCCACTTAAAATGTTTTGCTTTGCAAATTTGTCTCGTGTGGAACATATAGAGCAGGCTTCTCATCTATTTTCAACTGTGTTTCACACTTCACACTATACAGTTAAAAAAAATATGAATCATAATTTATTTCCTATAATTATTAGGGTTAAAATTTTGAACGTATTAAAGTTGCTAAAATATTTCAAAATGTTTTGTTTGTTTGTTTACCAGTTAAAATACTTTTAATGAACAAATTATTCATTCACTGTAATGAGTTCTGTAGGAGATCATGTTAAAAGGAATATCACAGTATACCAATCAGCTCTAAATCATGATGTTTCTTTGATAACTAGATTTATAACTGTTTACTCTTTAATTAAGATTATTTTTGAACTTCTTTCTAACTGAAATTATCAGAAAAAAATCAGAGATGTATATTTTTTTAATAACTAATACATTTACTATCTTCTAACTATATTCCATAACAATGTATTTCACTATGTGTAAATGTTAGTGACTGTCTTAGACTTGATGAGAAACTGTGTTTACTCTGAATACTACAGAGACAGTATGTGTCTATTCTTAAAGCACTACTGGCTATATGAATGATTTTCTATTCCTGTGTCTCATTTTAGGTTGAGAACAAAATTAATATAAGCCACTGCTATATCATTTAATAAGGATTTGTGTAACATCAAGAGAACATAGTAAATACACCAGAAAATATTATGGTGCTATAAAAGATTTAAAACAGAGATTAGCAACTGTTACTAAGCCTTTATCACTGACCACAACACGAGCCACTTAAAAACATTGAGGCTTTGCCTCAGTTCAATGTCTGTAGTAGTGGAAAGCTCCAGAGTAAAAGTGCTGTCTGGGCTCTGGGCTTCTTTCACAGTATTGTCTTCTGGAAGAGGTTGGTAATTCTGTTTCATAATAACGTTTTTACTTTCATACACCAGTGTTACTAAGTGAACCAACACCCTGGTATACACCGACTCAGTGCTCCAACTGTACCTTAGCGGAGTCTGTTTAGATGACTCATTTTTAGGGCTGCAAGGTGAATAGCAAGTGAATTTGTTCAGTTGGCTCAGTCTTTTGGTATATGTCAAAGTAAGACCCAGTAATCCTTTAAAAGGAAAAGAACAATTACCTCTTGAAAAAGTAATAGTCTTTGAAAAGTGGACTCCAGAACCCAAAAGAAGAAAAGGAAAAAGAAAAAAAAAGAAAAAAAGGGGAGTGAGAAGAAGAAGCAAAACAAACAGTAAAAATGGCAAATATAACCTTGTTCATGGACACTTGTTCCTCCACAACTCAGTCCAGTACAGCTGTTGATGACTATAAATAAACCACCACTCTAAATCCACCTTTCCAATGGACTAAAATAGCAGAGAGGAGTGTAAGATACAGAAACTCAGGTAAAGCCTGTAGAATTCTAGTAATTCAGTGTTTTACTTTCCAAATGCATCACCCTTTAAAAAAGACTCCTTCTCCAGCATTTATTAATAAGTTTCCCTGGTCTGCTATTATGTAAAACCACTGCAAATGCTGAAGTTATTGTTGGTGAAAGTAAAAATCAAGAGAGAGGAGGAAAGAATATGATGCTTTGGGCAGACTCTCAGTTGCTATTGCTTCTTATCCCTTTGGCAGAGGGAGCCACCATACTACTACAACAGCAGAAGTAGGAACAATTGGAGGGCGCCTGAATTAAGCACTCCTATTTCAAGAAACTTTCATGGAGATTTGCCAAGCTTACTGTGGGATCAAGAATGTAAACATGAGACAGCTCTGCTGATAAACAGTAAATCCTAAGCCTAGGTGCTGTTCACACCACCTCTTGCCTGGAATAAATTCAAGATTCTATGGGCAATGACAACACTCCACTGCAAGAAGCCACCAGGTGCTACTGCCAAATTTTTAATCCCATAGCTTCTTGAAAGTGGATGCCAGCTCGCCTCTTTCACTTTATTTCTTTCATCCTGAGTGCTTGTAAGGCATACCAGCAAATGCTAATCCACTTTTCCAAGTCTTGAAGGGTGGTCTGGAGAAAGACCAATGTTTATTCAATGTATGTGTTGGTTAACACAGGATGCATTTTTGCAGCCAGATAAAACTCAGTTAGAATTACATTTGAAGAACCACCTATTTGCTAGGTTTGCAAATTTCTTTAACTTTTTTTTCCTGTTTCATTTTATAAATAATGCAGAAAATCTTCAACATCAATGAAGCTAAAAGCATGTTCATTTTTAACAGCAGCATAAATATTAATCATAATCACTAGCCCAGGCTGAGGATTTTATTTGGCATAACATGTACAACTGTGCAACAATTATGTAAAAGTGGAAGTTATTATGAGCTGTAATTAATATACTGTGTTACTAGCCAACTCAAAGCACTTTGCTAAGCATCCTTAGCTTTATAACTGCATAAGAGCGATGGCAAAATGTATACTAGATTCAGTAAAGCACATTAGCAGCCCTAGAATTTATCTTCTAGTGGTGACTAGTATTGCCATCTACAACATGTATTACCGAATTGTTGGATTTTATTTGTGTTGGAATCCTGCTATTTAAACAAACAAAGAAACAAACAAAACCACCAAAAAACCTGAGCATATAATTGCTGATTTACCACCATTGCTTAATCTAATTCAGTTGTTAATGGTCCATTTGCATAGCAGTATTTGCATACTATTTCACAGGAAATGTTATGACTCCACCTGCTGTAGTTCAGATAATGTATCAGAAAGGAAAAACAATTGTACAGACAAAAGAGTGACATATCACTTACCTTTACTAGACCAAATTAAATATTGTCAGGGAAAGAACATACAAATGCATCACCTTTGCATATGAACCTGAAGTTGACCAACCCCCACCATCCACCTCAGTTCCAAACCTCAGTTTCCACTTTATTTGGTTTCCACAGCTCAGAAGATGTAATTTTCAAATGTGCTGCTGTCACATGCCACTGTCCTCGTAAAATTTTATTGATTGTGATCACTGTGACAGAACCTGCAAAGATACATGCAGACATATAGTGCCTTATAAAACTGTAACATCACTGAACATAACTGTCTTCCTATTGACTTGGATGTAATCCAGACACGAGAGATCACAGACACATCACAGGCTATTACGCTCTGCCCACAGTGAGGTGATCAAAATAATAACAAATTAAGGATATTTTTTTGATCAATGTTTCACATGTATTTCATTATATTTTTTGCACTTCCTCCAAGGCTGAAATCCTATGGGTGACAGCTGTCATTTTAAAGGTGACATTCATTTACAGAGTCCCCTAACAGATGGGAAGGCCTTTGTTTCCCAAGGAACACTGACAGGTTATGATTTGAAGAGCTTTTAATCATTTTCACAAAACTTATACACATCTGTCAATTACTCCATTCAGTTCTGTTAATAATACAGCAATCCCAGAATGACAAAGAACACTTTCCTTTTCCTGAAACCACAACTTTTTCTATTGAGATGGGAAGAGTGGGGCAAAAACACTTTTGAAGAGCGTTTTTCTTCCAAAGAAATGAGTATGAGTACCAGTATTTACAATAACAGTAAAATTTTATTTTTCTGATACCTGTCCACAGAGCTTTTCCCCTCTTTCCACAAGCCGCAGTGAAGCTATAAATCATTAAAACATACAACAGATAAAACATGACAAGCTGGAATCACATGAATAATTAAAACCAAAATCACTGTGCAGAACTGATAATTTTGGTCAGGTACAGAATAAGGGCCTTCACTCTGTTGCCTTTTCTGGGCCTGACAGCAAGCACTTCAAGCTCCCAACGCTTCAGAATTGAGAGAGCAGATGTATATGTACCAGTAGCTGTGGTGGCTCAGCCTCATGACTAAAACACAGCTCATTCATTCATTACAGACCTGAGGCTACAGTTCCCCTATGTAAACCAGATATTTATTTCAAATTATATTACATATTACATTGCTTTACAGAGCAATGACCCTGAGTTTCTTTTTTAGATCTACAATGTTTAATATCAGTAGATAAATAGTAAATAATAAATAACTAGAAAAAATGTTAACAAAGATATTTTCACAACAACTTATACTTTTATTCCTTTTAGAATTAGAGTTGTTGTTGTCGTTGTTTGCTTTGTGTTTGGCTCTTTGTTTTATTCTGCTACCTAGTGCAAAACTAACTCAGCCATAATTCTTTGGAATGTGCTCACAACTTAATGCACCTCAGTAACACAACCCTTCCAGCTTTCAAAGAAGCTGCAGTTCTAAGATGTCTCAATGGAAGATTTTTGTGTCATGAGACAGTGCTTAGAACTATTTAATATCATTGAAATAGAATTTGACGACCCCAGTGAAGGAGTCACATCTTTTTAAGCATTACTGATAAGAGTGAAATAACTTGTATTGCATAGGTAATCACAGAATCACAGTTGGAAAGGACCCTTGAATGTCATCTTGTCCAGCCCCCTGCAGTGAGCAGGGAATTCTCCAGCTAGATCAGGTTGCTCAGAGCCCCATCAAGTTTGACCTTGAATGACTCCAGGGATGATGCTTCAACCACATCTCTGTGCAACTTGTTCCAGTATTTTGCCACTTTCATTATAGAGAACTTCCTCCTTATGTGTAACCTAAATCTGTTCTGCTCCACTTTAAAACGACTGCCCCTTGTCCTATCACTACATGCCTTCTAAACACTCCTTTCCCAGCCTCCCTTTAGGTCCCCTTCAGATACTGACTACATATAATATAGAAGTAATGCAAATAATAAAGAAGGAGCACAGAACAAAAGAACACAGTGTGTTTGAGAGAGAAGAATCTTATTATTTCCAGACCAGTCACGGTTGTAATAATAAGACTGAGAATGTATGGGTTGCAGTCTGCACAGGCAATATGCACTGGAGACAAGAATTTAACTGGGATTTCCCTAGAAGTCTAATCCAGACCTTGAACTACTACAACCACTTTTACATCTTCTTCTGGAAGCCCAGATATATTATGGATCAGAAAGGCAGTTAAAAGAATTTAACTGTGCTCCACTACATTTTAACCCCAGCTTTAACCTCTTTATATAATTCTGTGAAATTTCTCTGCAATTCTTCCAGTGACAGGAAGGATGTTTCCCAGCATTTTCTCAGGGGCCTTCTAATTCTAAGGTCCTTGACATCTCTGTATATATTCTTTTGGAAAGAATGCAGACTACATTCAAATTCTATTCCGTAAAGTAAAATAAGTGGCGGCTGGCACCATACAGTTTTGTTATAATGAAAACATGAGGTGGTTACCATTACACAGTCCTGCACTAATGAGAACAGTAGGAGTCTAGCCTTACAATGGTCTAATGAAAACAGGAAATGGCTGGCATTAGGTTGGTATAATGAAAACAGGAGGTGGCTGGCACTACACTTATGCAATAAATAAATTAAGATTTCTGGCCCTACCAATCTCATCTACATTATATATGATTCCAGCGTGCAAGGGAGAGGTTTATGCAAAGTCAGGGCCGGTGGCAATAAAAGGCAGTCTTTGTTACAACACTCCGGAAGCAGAGGGGCAGCATTTTCTTGAAAATTTTTAGTTTCTTTTTGCTGGTTGCCCATCAGTAAAAGCTACAAGTTTTAAAAAATGATACATAATCTGCACAGATTCTTACTTTTATTTAAAAACTAATAATAAGCAATATACAGTTCCTGTTGCCTGTCCTGCTGGAATGTGAAAAGCTAGAAGTAACTTATTGAAAGTGAAATTCAACATGGAAGAACTTTTTAATTAGCCTCCCACTTACCTCTCCACAATTTGGGCTATGTACCTAATGGATAAAAATACTTTAGGGTATTTCATATAATGTGGAGAGTGAGCTGAAGAGGAAAAATACATACTGGGGAAAAAAGAAAAAAGCACAAAATCAATCATTCAGCTAATGGGCCTTCTCCTAGGAACAGAAGGGTCAGACAGTTTTTGTTCCTTGTTTTTCAAGCTAACCTCTCTAGTTGATCCTTTTTAATTATTATTGCACAAGAGGGTCTTCTGTATAGCTCTTAGACAATAAATGCACAACCATCTTCCCTTTTATTGCAACTTTTAGAGCCATCAGAAACTGATTGATTTTCACTCTCCTTAATCTGTCTGAATTCACCATCAAGTTTGTACAGTTCAAGGCCAGTACATTAAGACACTGCATCAATCCACTTGTACAGTACCTTTCAGCCCCTCAGTCTCCCATTTCTCATCTTCAGACTCAACCACATCGTTTCTGGACGTGTTCCATCAAAACCAAGAAACGAAATGAAGCAAGAAAATGTCTGGAGTATGATTTTCAAAGCAGTAATTAGAGTGCCGGAATGTTCCAGGATAAAGCACTGTGCTTCCTGCAGCCTGGTATTCTGCCGATAGCTTCAGTTTCCATACCCAAATTGCAGTGAAAATATTCCAGTCAGGTAGCTCTGAGTGAAAGAGCACTGTGATGCAAATAAGGAACAGATAATCAAATCAAACTTTCTAATCGAGTTTTGCTATGCTGACTCTCTTATTTCTCTCTAGCCTGCAGTTTGCATGTTGTTTTACAACACTGCAGAATTAGTTTAAAGAGTAAATACTTGTGAGTTTATAGAATCCTGTCATGTCTCACATATACTGAAGAACGAATGAAGGAAAAAATAATCTTCCTGTGCTGCTTCTGTTATTACTTTAATTTCTTTGCATCTTTGGTGTGGTACAGGTTTAATCCTTTGGAAAGAAGGGAATAGGATGTGAAGAAGAAGCCGGAGGGGTAAAACGGGGTGAGCGCTGTTAACAAAGTTTTCCTCTCCTTTCCTCTTTATTATTATTTTTTTAATATTTCTTCATCAAACAACTGAAGGAAAAAAAGAAAAGAAGTAGCCATAGCTTACAGACCAGATTTTAAACTAAGATGTGTGGCACTGGAAGCAGCATATGCCTTAGAAAATCTGCTATTATGCCTTGTGTCTGTGCAAGCCACAGACATGGCTTAATCGAGATAGAAGGCGACACGTGCCATGCATCTGAGATTAGTGCCTGGCCCTCAGCCATTAATGCTGGCATCCCAGGAACCGACTCAAGCCTTTGCCAAACTTCAACTGGGATTTGGATTCACTGAATCCGACTCACAGTCTTTAATTCCCCCAAAGCACTAGCTCTGAATTGTGGACCTTGCAAAAGATGCAGGTGGTGGTGCAGCCATGACAGTCCCTGTATAAACACAAGAAACAGCGTGCTCCAAGTTGCTTAAGAAATGTATCATAGAAACATAAAATTGTTAGGGTTGGAAGGGACCTCAAGGACTATCTAGCTCCAACCCCCCACCATGGGCTGGGATACCTCATGCTACATCAGGCTGCTCAGAGACACATCCAGCCTGGCCTTAAAAACCGCCAGGGATGGGGCTTCTACCACCTCCCTGGGCAACTTGTTTCAGTGTCTCACCAGCCTCCTAGTCAAAAACTTCTTCCTAACATCCAATCTGAATCTACCCATTTCTAGTTTTCTTCCATTCCCCCTAGTCCTATCATTACCTGACTGCCTAAAAAGTCCCTCACCAGCTTTCTTTTAGGCCCCCCTTCAGATACTGGAAGGCCACAATAAGGTCTCCTTGGAGCCTTCTCTTCTCCAGGCTGAACAGCCCCAACTCTCTCAGCCTGTCCTCATAGGAGAGGTGCTCCAGCTCTCTGATCATCCTCGTGGCCCTTCTCTGGACATGTTCCAGCACCTCCAGATCCTTCTTGTAATAGGGGCTCCAGAACTGGATGCAGTACTCCAGGCGGGGTCTCACCAGAGCTGAGTAGAGGGGGAGAATCACCTCCCTCAACCTGCTGGCTATGCTTCTCTTGATGCAGCCCAGGATGTGATTTGATTTCTGGGCTGCAAGTGCACGCTGGTGGCTCATCTTGAGCTTCTCATCCCCCAGCACCCCCAAGTCCTTTTCTTCAGGGCTGCTCTCAAGCCAGTTGCTGCCCAGCCTATATCGGTGCATTGCTCAGGTCCAGGTAAATGACGTCAGTTGCTTGTCCTTCATCTATTAATGTTGTGACCTTGTCATAGAAGGCCAACAGATTTGTCAGGCAGGATTTGCCCTTGGTGAAGCCATGCTGATTGTACCCAATCACCACTTCATTGTTCTTCTGCCTCAGCAGTGCCTCCAGGAGGATCTCCTCCATGATCTTACTGGGCACAGATTTGAGACTGACTGGCCTATAGTTTCCCAGTCATCCTTCTTTCCCTTTTGGAAAATGGGGGTTATGTTTCCCCTTTCACAGTCAGTGGGGACTTCCTTAGACTGCTATGACTTTTGGAATACAATAGAGAGCAGTTTAGTGGTTTAGCAACCTCATGTACTATGCAGAAAGCTTCCATCTCTCTACCATGCGGCTCTGAATGTCAGAGTTCATGCCTCTTCTTTTTCTCATGTTCAATACACTGCAGAGACAACAGTCATATCACTTATTGCATAAGCCTTCCAATCTTTTTGAAGTATTTGAGATCTTGCAAATGTTGTATGCTATAAATCTACTTGATTGGTCTCATCATTCTGTAAGCAATATTTTTCATTACCTTCTCAATATAATGGCATTCTGCCCTGTTTTCAAGCTAACAAATTTTGTTAGGGTTGGCATCTTTATTACATTACCAAATATATCAATCAGTACCACCTGGTGTAATTGTGTCTTGTTATATGATTCAGATAGTTGCTTAAACTATGGATTTTTTTTTTTAAGTCAAATGTTATAGCAGAAAGAATATTGTTTTAATAGAATTTTAGATAAATGGAAAGGAATGGAATGGAATATAATGGAATGGAATGGAATGGAATGGAATGGAATGGAATGGAATAGAATGGAATGGAATAGAATAGAATAGAATAGACCAGTAGACTAGACTAGACTAGACTAGACTAGACTAGACTAGAATAGACTAGAATAGAATAGAATAGGAGTAGAATAGAATAAACCAGATTGGAAGAGACCTTTGAGATCATCATGTCCAACCTATCATCCAATACTATCTAATCAACTAAACCATAAGTAGTCTCTCACTGTAACTACTAGTACTAATTTCAGATAATTAATTGACCTCTCCATGTATAATATTCAAGGTAATTTATAATTGTGGTGCACTGAAAAAAATCTGTATAAAAGCCATCTGATTATGCCTGATTTCTATTTCATGCTGCATACCCAAACTAGCACCTGACACTCACAGCAGAGCATGAATGAGTGTGACAGTGAAGTCCCTATGGAACCCAAGGTTTTTAAGTTGGTTTAAATAATAATAGGGAGTATGGTCCCTTCTGGTTTTCTAAGCAAGTAAGGGAAATGGCATCATGCAAAAGGTGTCTATATTTTAATGGAATGTGGAAATTAAAATTTAAAAAGTCTAGTCACTAACACAGAAGGAGAAAAAAAGGCAGAAAGTAAAAGATTTAAAACTGAGCCACCCAGTTCAACTGAACTACATTCTGAGCCAATTTCCACCACCACCACCCACCCCCCCAGATGTATTAACTTATTACAAAGAAGTAATTCTATGTTACTTCACAGTTAGCTAATTAAAAGGTTTCCATTTTCATGTGCATCTGTAATCTCATTTTGGACAGTCCATTAAATTACAAATATTGAAATGGCAACTAGACATTATTTATTTCCCTCTGTTTCCTGCTTGTATTTGCAGATTAAAAAATTACTTGTAAAATCTAGATAAGTAACAGAAAACACCTTCTGTCTTTTTCTACATTACTACTTCAATTTAATTATATTCTTATAATTTTTCTGCCATTCTCAAGAGAGATGAAATACAAGATTCTGTTCTTTAAGGCAATGTAATTTTTTTCCTGATAGGCACTGAAATTTTATAAATTGTGTATGACCATGAGGGTTTCACACCTTAGGCACATCCTAAATTTTCAGTGTCCACAGAAACTATTTTGCTACAATATGTAGTTGTGCCAGATCCAATCAACTAAGTGGAACACACCCTAGGCAATTTTTGGGACATCTCCAAGAGAAACTACTAAGTAAACTGGACTGCTTACTGGGTGATGCTGTACTTTTCTCCTAAGCCAACATTAAATAAATCAATATTAAGCTAAACCATTTTACCTGCTAAGTTTCTTGCACTTTGAGAGCTTATGGCAGGAGCTTTGGTCTCATTATTCTGCTTCTTATGCTATGATAAATGGATCATTTTATGCTAAGTTTATATGGACCATTTCCAAATGTTCTGTGGTATTCCATGGCCCTAAACATCTACTATGTGGCTGCCAGAGGTATCAGAACCCGAAACTAATGTTCCAAATGGACACATCCAAAGCCACATTTCCATTGCCATCCTGTTTTTTGGCAACAGTGAATAGTTTCTCTTGCCTTCAGATTCCTCTTTTTAGACTGAAGATAAAAAACATGGCATTCAATGGCAGTTTTTTCAGATAAACTGTTTACTCATGGGTAGTTTTGGACCTAGAAGTGATATAGGCAAGCAGAGATGGAGTACCTACAACATCTCTGGGCAGTTTTCTCCAGTGCTTCATAAACCTCATTGTAAAAAATATCTTCATTATGTCTAGCCTGAATCTACCTTCTCTTAGTTTAAAACCTTTACCCCTTGTCTTATCACTAGAGGCTCTACTAAAAAAACTGTCTCCAGTCTATTGTGCTGGAATACTGACAGTTTTGGCAAACTTCTTGCTTGGCTAAGCATGCAAGTCTCCCATAAACTTAAACAAAGAGAATCCACAAAAGCTAAAAAGCATCCAAATAGGCAACAAAACAAGCATAAACAAATAAGAGTATCATAGGACCATTGAGTACACCCATTAAGAGTTACGGAGGAATTGTTCAAGTATCTAGGGACAAGATCAGGCAAGCAGAAGCCCAGCTGGAGCTAAGATTGGTGGTAGACATAAAGGTAGACAGGGAGGGATTGTATGGTTATGCCAGTTGCAAAAAAATGTTAGGGAATATGAAGGAGGCAGATGAAGGGGGAGGAGAGCCTAGTCATGAACAGTACTGAACATACTGAGGAACTCAACTGACCTCTCTGTGTAGCAGCAGTGTTTGGAAAGGAGAAGGAATTCTCATTCTTAGAACAAAAGGTTGTAGAATTTAGGTGTAGCCCATCTCATGGGTTTTATTATCAGATGCTGAATGAGCTGATTGGTGTGTTTGTAAGGCTGCTGCCTATCATGTTGCCTGGACGAACAAAAGCAAACCACATCAAACCAAACCATTAATTGTTAGGACAGACAAAAAGGAGAATTAAAGAAAGTATTTGCTGCCTTTTCTCTCCCCAGTGCTTTGGAAGATCAAGAAGCACATGTTCTTGGAATCCACTTCCAAGCAAGGAAAGACAAGAGAAGTAATCAGGAATACTTGACCTGGACTTTCCAACAGTAAAGTGTGCACAAAATATCTGTTATCTTTGTACAATGTAATGACTGAGTAAATGACAAGAGGAAGTGGTGTGTGGAATTTGCCTTGACTTTAGTGAAGCTTTTAGCCATTCTTTCGCAGATGAGAAAGCACGGGTGGATTAGTTATAGGGGTTGAAAATGAACTGGATTCAGCCACAACAGTAGTTAATGTCCCTCCAAAGGGCAGTGAGACGTTCCATCCTGTAGAATTCCATGCAGAGACCTGGATCCCAGCTGGTTCCCATGCTGGGAACATCTTCAATGACCTGGATAATAGCACATATTGCACTTAGAACATCTGCAGATGAAATAAACTGGAAGGAGTAAATATGGCCATGACAAATGTCACAAGTCTACCCAAAGAGACTGCAATAAACTTTAGCACTAGACCAAAAAACCCTCACAAAACCAACAAACAAAACAACAACAACAAAACCAAAAACCACCTCATGAGGTTCTACATGAAAAAGTGGAAAATTCTGGTCTTAGGGTGAAATGATTCCATGCATCAGCACAGGTCAAGAAGGGACTAGCTGGTTTAAAGCCATACCAATCTATGTTACAAGACACTGGACAGAAGATCAAGGGAATATTTTCTTCCCTTCTGCTTGTCACTGGTGAAGTTATTTGTGAAATACTGCATCCAGTCTGAGACTCCATGGTTTGAGAGAAAAGAAGAAATTAGTGTGGATCCTATGGAATACTATGAAGATGATCAGGGCTACGGAATATTTACTGTGAATGGTACCTAAGGGTACCTGAGGGTATTTAGCCCAGTGAAAAAGAAACTAAGGGGTTCTGCTCATATCTATTTGAAGAAGCTTCCTTGGTAGTGTCTTATGATATAGTAAGGGGCAATGTCCACAAGCTGCAGCTTTGGAAAAGAAAATTGTACATGAAAAAAAAAAATAATCTGGAGGTGGGTAGAGCTGTACTTGCTCTGGTTTTCAAAGGAGGTTGTGGAATTTGTGTCCATGGAGGTATTCAAGATTTACCTAGAGAAAATGAAGGCTGGTTGACCTAATATTGGTGATAGCCCTGCACCAATGAGTAGGTTGGACTAGATGGTCATCTGAGGTCCTCCCCAGCCAACATTTATGCAGTTCTATGAAATCCTCTATGCATTACAGGGAGGAGTTGGCTATCAATGCTGCTGGAGTCAGTGTTGATGAAGTAAGTCTAGAATACTTCTGAGCTAGAGCTGGGATTTGAGGATAGAAATATATAGACAGGTAATTGTTATGCTCTGAGGATCCCCTTAACTTTTGCATTTCATAGGGTTAGTGAGACAGGCCATGTTTGGAGATGTGCTGCTCTGTCAGCTCCCATTGATACTGATGGAGCACTGGGATACATTGTTTTCAGCATACATCTCTGCCATACAAAAAGGTTCAAAAGGGTAATACACTTTCTACTTACTTGTCACCAAAATCACTATCTGGTATCGTCTTGTTTGACAGGACTGTTTATAGCCTTTGGATCTATCTTCTCACCACTACACCTCTGTAGGAAATGTTTGTACAAATTTGTAACAGTTTATCTCCGACTATTACAAATGAACAGCTACATCTTTATAACTTTTTGCTTTGCTGCAGATTTTAGTTGCAAAAATAACCCATGTCAACTTGGCAGAATTGCATTAGAGTCTCGTTGTTAGTAAAGAAAGAGAATAACTGGTAACAGAACCTTTCTGATCCTCCCAATTCTACTACAAAACAAAATTGAGATTAAAAATCATCAGATATTTATTCTAAACCTGAAATAATTAATCATACCTATTTATATTTTAAATTCAATCATCACTCTCAAAAGCTCTGAGCATATGCTCCATTTTTCACTAAGTCTCACTGAATGCAGCCTGATGTTTAGAAACCTGTGGATTTTCTTGAATACATGTGAGTATCCAGCCCTATCTCGGATGTCCTCTAACACTGAGGACATTTAGATACTGTCCTCATTTAGAGGACACAGTCTCAAGCTGCTCCAGGGGAGGTTTAGGATGGATGTTAGGAAGAAATTCTTCATAGAGAGAGTGATTGCCCATTGGAATAGGCTGCCCAGGGAGGTGGTGGAGTCACCATCACTGGAGGTGTTTAGGAAGACCCTGGATGAGGCACTTGGTGCCATGGTTTAGTTGATTAGATGGAGTCGGATGATGGGTTGGACACAATGATCTCAAAGGTCTTTTCCCACCTGGTTAATTCTATTCTATTCTATTCTATTCTATCCTATCCTATCCTATCCTATCCTATCCTATCCTATCCTATCCTATCCTATCCTATCCTATTCTATTTTATCCTATTCTATTCTATTCTATTCTGTTCTGTTCTCTAATGGTTCCTTTTTTCTCTGTCGGTTTTCAGTCCCAGTGTGATTTCCATCAGTTAAGACAATAGGAAGAATGAGGGGAGGTTCCATGGTGAACCAAACCCAAATTTTCTTCCCCCAAAATATATTGTGGTAACTTTTTTGCCTGGTATTTCTAGTTCCAACAGCTAAAAACCTCAGCCAGCTTAACAATTTACCAAGCCACGCCAACTGCAAAAAGAAGAAACAAGATGTGTGGGAGGCCTTGGATTTTTATCTGTATAGGACAAAACCTTTCAATTTTTATTTTTTTTTTGAAAGCTGTTTGTCTCCTTTGCTGACAGAATGAAAGGCAAAACAATTTCCACTCAGTGTATCTCAAAGTGGATCTCTGAGTCTATTATGCTTTCTTGAGATTTATATAAGTTACCTGATAATACATGACCACACTCAACAAGGACCTGTGCATCCTAGGAATGGAATTTACAATCAGTGTAACACAGAGTTCCACACACATTTTGATGAATTATTGTATTTGAATGCATGTGCTTTCTCTGGGTGCCTCCTGTTTAAAGTCCTTCAGTAATTATTGCCATCTGCTTCTTAGCCCCACTCAGCTGTACAGCTTTGGAGCCACCTGCAGCAGAATGCATAGTAAGACGAGCAATCAAAAGACAAAATAAACACTTCTTTCGCTAAGAACAAGAGTTTTTTACAGGCAGGATGTCTCCCCATCCAGGGACACTAAAGGAATGGGAGAGTGTGCATGAGCGATTAACACCTCCCCAGCATGGTTACCATCCAAATGGGCAGATAGGATGCGTGTTTGACCCCTTGGGATTTCACTGGCCAAAATTACCTGGTTCCAGGCATAGTGGGATAATCACGGTGGACTACACAAAGGAGTAACACACGATTCATTTACTGTGTGGATAATTTGGTATCATTATTATGGTAAGAGGAGATCAGCAGGTTTTATGACAAGAATGGTAACTGACTTTTGCATGACCAGGGGCTGGTATTCCAGCTAAACGAAAATCCAGCAACCACACCTTGCTAATGCATCTTGTTAGTGCCAAAGGCAAACTTTTTCAGCTCCTTGAATTGCATAATGACAGAAGAAAGTGAAACTTCATAAGCAGGCAGTTGTTCTGTGATGGTGTTTCTACCAGCTATACAGCATATGCATATGTTGACTAAGTGACTAAGCAACAGCTGCTTTATTGGCAGTATTCAATGTTAAGACATTGATGCTGTGCCTTACAGAGGAAACTTTTCTTATAACAAGCTACAGCTAAATGCAACATCTTATTCTGCATGAACCCTAAAGGAAATGAGGCAGGTATACATGCTGCATTTAAAATTATCAGACTGGAGTAGAGCAGCATATATTAGAGGTTTTAGCATGATTCTTCATCCAAAGCAATATACTTATTCTATTTTTTAATTTTACTTTCTTTTTTCTTCTCTTTTTTTTTTTCTTTTTAATTAACAGGTTAGGTATCTCTAACAAAAAAAAAAAAGGAAAAAGGGAAAAAAAGGAAAAAAAAAGGAAAAAAGAAAAAAGGAAAAAAAGAAAGAAAGAAAAAGAGAAAAAAAAAGAAAAAATAAAAAAGGCAAAAAAGAAAAAAAGGGGAAAAAAGAAAAAGCTGAAAAAAAGGAGAAAAAGGCTGGATTCATACAGCACAAACACTCATAAGAAGGTTAAAGTTAGCAGCTTCTATGTGAACCTCTGAATTGTTCTGGCTTGGCAAAATTCCTAACAAGGATGTACGAAGAGTCATGAAGAGCCTTGTTCTCACCTTGATGAGCACTTAAAATGTAATTTACTGTTTCTCTCAATTATTGTAGATTCCACAAGTGTTTACTATTTTTGGCACCTGGGAACCTCACAGCCAAATGATGATGAATGAATGTAATAATTTGTACTGTTTTAACAGAAATCTGGTGGTAAAGCAAAATAAGATATTTAGGCTAATCTGCATGACTACTTCTTGAAACTTTAATAAACTGTTGAAAAGATTTGCTAACATTACGGTGAAAATGCTTCAGAATGGCAGAAGTTATTTCCTTAAAAAAAGAAGGAAGGATAGATTGGCTTATTTTGCAAATGTATTATTTGAATTAATTACATAGAAGGTCACAGAAGCACAAAATCAGAGAATGCTAGGGGTTGCCAGAGCGGGTTTACCTAGAGCAGGTTTCACATGATGGTGTCCAGGTGAGTTTTAAATGACTTCAGAGAAAGAAATGCCTTCACCAGACTGGGCAGCTCGTTCCAGTGATGTGCCACCCTCAAAGTGAAAAAGTTCCTTGTCAGGTTTGAATGGAACTTCTTATGTTCATGTTTGTACCCATTACCTCTTCTTCTCTGGCTGAACACCACTGTAAAAAAGACTGGCACCATCCTCCTGAAACCCACCCTATAAGCATTTATAAGCATTGATAAGATTCCCCCTCAGTCTTCTCTAGGCTAAGAAGCTTCAAGTCCCTCAGACTTTCTTCATAAGAGAAGTGTTCTTGACCCCCTAATCATCTTCATAGCATTTGCTGCACCCTTTCAAGCAGTTCCCTGTACTTCTTGGACCAAGTAGGCCAGAACTGGACACAGTACTCCAGATGAGGCTTCACAAGGGCAGAGTAAGGGGGAGGAAAACCTACCCCAACTTCCTTGCCAGCCTCTTCTTGAGCCACCCCAGAATGCCATTGGGCTTCTTGGCCATAAAGGTATATTTTTGATTCACGGTCCTCTTGTTGTCTACCAGGACTCCCAGGCCTTTTCCACAGACCTGTTCTCCAACAAGTCATTCCCTGGCATGTATTGATATATGGTGTTATTCCTCCATAAGTATAGTACCCTATACTTGCCCTTGTTGGATTTCATAAGGTTACTCTTTGCCCAGCTCTCCAGGCCTGTGCAGGTCATACTGGATGGCAGCACAGACTTCTGGTGTGTTGATCACCCCACTGTTTTGTGTCCTCAGCAAACCTGCTGAGAGTATACTCTATCCCTTCATTCAGGCTTTTGAATACATTGGGGTGATGAATATAGGACTGGACCCAGCACTGACCCCTGAAGAACACCACTTGTTACAGGCCTCCAACTAGACTCTGTGTCACTGACCACAACTGTCTGAGCTCTGCCTTTCAACCAGTTTTCAACCCACCCCATTGTCCATTCATCTAACCCACACTTCCTAAGCTTGTCCATGAGGATGCTGTGACAGCCAGTGTCAAAAGCTTTGCCAAAGTCAGGTAGACAATATCCACTGCCTTCTCCTCATCTATCCACCCAGTCATGCCTTCACAGAAGGCTCTCAGATTAGTCTAATCTCTAACTTGATCCTCGTATCCTCATAACTCAGAGCATGTTATGATTCCAAGTGATTCTCTTTAATAAGATGCTTATTCTGTAAGTTTTCATTCTAGGGAACTATCACCACTTCCAATGCAATATTTGACACTGGACCTGTCAGAATGGAATGCCACGTTGAGCAAATTCCTGCTCTGATCCACACCATCAGTAGGTTCACAGATTCATCTAATCGGAGTGCTGCATAGAAAGCTTCTTGGTGCCGTTTTGTTTTAACAAAGATTCTGGATGGACTCATTTTCTCCCTTTATAAATATTTGACAACTGTGTTTTCTTATGCAACACAAATACATCATTATTTAAACCAAACCTTAGGGATCATTTTTGCAGTTGCTATGCTTTTTTTATGCTACTATGCTCTTCATATAATTTTGGGTTTGAATCTCTGTTATCACCGAGATTTTAAGGCTGTACAAAGAACTTGTAAACACACAGATCTCAAAGAGAATGTTTAAGCATTTCATAGGATTTTGGGGGGTTTGGGTTTTTTTTTTTTGTTGTTGTTGTTGTTGTTTGTTGGGGTTTTGTTGTGTGTTTTTTTTTTTTTCATTCTGGTGCTTTAAAACTTACCTTTAAATGTGATATTCTCCCATCAAGTGGTAGGGCATAGCATTGTTCAGTGGCTAAAGGATGCCATTCAAGTCTATTGCTATCTAATGCTACAGAAAATTTTCCTTCTATAAATGCACATGTATATGTATTTTCCTATAATCAGACCAAGCAGACTGTGTCTATATTGCTAAATGAAATAAGGTGGAGGCCAGTTCTGCACTCTATGGCACGGACTGGCTTGCATTCACATTTTTTCAGTGCTTGTTATCTTCTTCTGTAGTAGACTAGTTTCATGGGACACAAACCACTCAGCTCCCACTAGAATCCATGGTAGGCCTTTGGATCCCACAACAGAATTAATTAGTGTGTGTCTATGAATGGCGAGGTGTTAATTTAAAGTGCCTGAAGTAATAGAGATACCCTATGCTGGAAGTTTAACAAGGAAATAGTTTTGAATCCAGGCACATAAGAAGTGAGAGTATAGTGAGGACACCATGCCTCACAGAAACTACAAGGCACACAATTTGCAGAACAAACAACTTAAGAATCTGAAAGACATGTTTTTTTTTAAGGCCTATTATATTCTTTCAAGTTATGCTCTCTTTCACCGTGTGAATAATTAGCCTTATGTTTAGTGCCACCTGCAGTAGCCATGCTGTCAGTCAATTTACTCTTTATAAACAATATTGACAGCAGATGTTTCTCCTTGCCTTGACCAGCTATGACAACGTATATCATAGGGGTTCTGATCTGGAAATTTGAGGGAATGCATTCTTCATCCCAACCCTGTGGAAGTCTTTGATCTGTCTGCTCAAAATGCTCATTAGTGAGGATGGACATGAGTTCAGAAGAAATTCAACCATTATTGCTTTCCTTTGATGATGTAGGATGTATAGATGACTATTTTTTGTTTTAAAAAGTTCATTCCTGTGAAACGTTTATCACTTTCTTTGACAGCCGAAAGTCCTTGAAGAGGTAAAATGTATTCCAGGATGCTCAAAAGAATCTGGGAAGAGCTCTGAAACTGAGGAATCTGTGGGAGCTGCACAATCCAGCATAGCTGCATTACTGAATCCCAGAATAAAGTCTCAAAAAGAGAATGGCAACCCTGAGTTTATGCATGGGAATCTGGATAGAAAACTAATGCACTAACTTCTCAGGCTCAGAAAAGTGATGGGAAACTGACCTGAGTTTCTCTGATTGTAGTGGATTGTTACATTGTGCTATTTCAAGATAGCAAGTATCTGTCTTGAGAGAGGGTAGTTCAAATCAGATAAAATTTCAGCCTCTTGAGATATCTTTTGTAGGATATCTCGCTCAGATTTTGAAAGTCAGGTTTTATAAATGCCCCTCAAAAGAACATGGGAAAAATGTCATCCAAAGTAATTGTAAACTGATGGGTGTCCAGAAATGCTGATTTAGGAAATGAAGATATAAAGGAAAACAACTCAGCTCCTGCCCTTTGGAAAAAGAAGAATATGCTGAAATAATAAAAATTACAGAGGAAATTACTAGGGAACTTTTATTCACTGTTTTTCATAACTCAAGATCTAAAGAGCACCTCAGGAGATGAGTAGGCAGCAGCTTTATAATGATCAAAAAGAAGTACCTTTTTCACACAGTGTGTAATTAAAAAGTGAATTTTATTTTCATAGGAAGTTGACAAAAGGTTTTGGGTTTCTGTGGTTTTCTTTTTTTTTTTTTTTTTTTTTTTTTTTTTCCCCTTTTTTTCCTAATAAATCAAAAAGCAAAGGTCTTTTTGTAGTTGCTGAAGACAGTAGCCTGGATGAATCTTCCCGTTCAAAAAGCCTTAATTGTCATCTTTCCCTAATGATTTGTTGCAGCCTCCAGGATATTGAGCTTTAGCTGTTGTTTTCTGCTATGGACAGTCTGGTGTTCTTGGGAGACCTCTAGTATTTTCACAAATGCCATCTTGTAAACTGAAATCTGTACTGAATTGAATCATATCTCCCTAGGAGGAGAGACTGAGGGAGCTGGGATTGTTTAGCCTGGAGAAGAGGAGGCTCAGGGGAGACCTTACTGCTCTCTACAACTGCCTGAAAGGAGGTTGTAGCCAGGAAGGGGTTGGTCTCTTCGCCCAGGCAACCAGCACCAGAACAAGAGGACACAGTCTCAAGCTGTGCCAGGGGAAGTTTAGTCTTGAGGTGAGGAGAAATTTCTTCACAGAGAGTCATTAGCCATTGGAATGGGCTGCCCAGGGAGGTGGTGGAGTCACCATCCCTGGAGGTGTTCAAGAGGGGATTGGATGTGGCACTTGGTGCCATGGTTTAGTCATGAAGTCTGTGGTGACAGGTTGGACTTGATGATCTTTGAGGTCTCTTCCAACCTTGGTGATTCTGTGATTCTGTGATAATGCACTACATTGAACTTCAGGTAATTTCTCTTAGTTTAATGCAGGTACTTTTAAACAACAGCAATAGCTGGTCTTCTTCTCTCCAGGACCAAATACAGTGACTAGTGTATAGATTGTTCAGAGCTACACTGATTTGCCAAATCCTTACAGCACAGCATTTGACTCACCATCTTCTCTGAGTTCCATGTCAAGATATAAGCCCTGGTTGCCTTTTGCATGTATATACATCTTTTAAAATTGGAAGCCTGTGAAATAATATGAAAGCTCTATTTCAGCCTTCTAGATTGGTGTTCCCATAATCTGGATTTGAGGATATGCCTACCTCCCTGGTAGGGCGGTTCATTTTGAGATGTTCGGGCTGTGATTTTGAAGGACAGGAGCGGGAACCCAGGCTGGTTCAGTGTCATCTGAACTGCATTTTGAGAGTGGTCTTTCCCAAGAACACAGTTGTGGTTTTGGATAACTTAAACTAATTCACCCATTCAGGAAGAACTGAAAATAAGCTAAATGTTTTTCCAGGAATGAGAATGAGAATAGTAAAATCTTTCTCTATAAATTAAAGCATAAATTTAACACACCACATTTTGTGAAGAAGATTCTGTTTTCCCATAGCTTCATTATTTATAATGTCTTGTTGCTGTTTTTTCCAACTAATTTCAGTCAAAAAGTGAATGCATTGTAGTCAGCATATTGAAGCCAAGGTGACTAGTTGAATTCTGCTAGTCTGGTGATGACTAGAGCAATACCCAAAGAGATTTATTGCCCAACCCGCAAAGTAATGAGTGCTCAAAGATGCAGCTTTTAACAGAAGCAACTTAACCTTAAAATCTTCAATTAAGAGTATGGTTTCCTCAGAGACAGCTGTGAAAGATGCAGTGGAGTTGCAAAATAAACAAGTTGTAGAGTGTCAGACACATAAAGTAGCCTAAAAGTAAAAGAAAAAGCGAGGAGCAACCAAGGTATGAATTGCTCCCTGCAGTGTAACTCCTCACATGGTCTTACTGTTTTTGCTATAAATGTAAACAGTTCAGAAAGAGCAACCATGGAGTATCATATTTACAAGAAGTGCTACATTTCATCAAGGCATAAGCAGATGAAGCTAGAAAAGTAAAAAATAAAATGAATGCATTATATGATGGATATAACAGTGGCTGTACAACAACAGTAAGAAGAAATCTGATTTTTTAGAATAGGATCATTCAGGATATTGACAGACAATTGTTCATCTGCATACAGAACAGGTTGTAGGGAAAAAAAAAGTGTCTGAAAGACAAATCATTAAGAATGCAAAAATCAAACAGTACAAAGTTAGAAAATGCTAATAATGGCGTTGCTTTAATTCAGTTTTATATTTAGATGTATAAACATAAGTGGAAAGAATCTTTCCCTGAATGTTCTCAAGGACACTCAATTTATCCATTTATAAAACACTCATTTCAGAACTGAATCTCTAAATAATCAAAGCTAAGGCACAAGCTGTAGCTGCCATTTAGAACAAGTAGAACTCATCCTGTGACACTGTGGTCATTGACATAATCAACTCTGTCACTCACTCAATAACTAGTGGGGAGGATGGCCATTTACTATTCTTATTATTCAAAATGTGTGATGTAAAGCCTTGTTTAGTGCACACATTTCGAACCTTACTCTGGACACTGAGTTATTAATTTTATCAGTGACCATTTCTTCTCTAGAACCTGAAACAACAATCAGTCTTTGCCCCTGTCAGGCTACGTTAATGGCATACTCTTTTACAGGTGAAGTCCAGCACAATAAGAGTGTTACAGTCAAATGTCCAATTTAAGACAGCTAGTAGCTGATGAATAGAATAGAATAGAATAGAATAGAATAGAATAGAATAGAATAGAATAGAATAGAATAGAATAGAATAGAATAGAATAGACCAGGTTGGCAGAGACCTTCAAGATCATTGCATCCAACCTATTAACTAATTCAACCCACCTAATCAACTAAACCATGGCACCAAGCACCCTATCAAGTCTCCTCCTGAACACCTCCAATGATGGTGATTATTCAATGTACTTGGCATTAAATTTCTGGTTTATATGTTCAGAGCATGCTTACAGCACTTCTGAAAATCAGACACACAGATCTTGAATCAGATACATAGAAGAGAGGCAAGAGATGATGCAGCCTAGGATGCCTGAGTTTTCCCAGGGTAATTTGAGGGCTTTACTCAGTGACTGCAACGTAAAATGCAGAAGCATCATAATGTCACAATCTAAACCTGTTACTTAAAATGTTGCTTTAATGGAAAGATGGAAAATCTCTGCTTCCCAGTCATTGAGTGCCACAGGCAACAAAAGTTAAAAAAAAACAACCACCTTTCACTTTCCTAAACTGTAGGATTTTTTTTTTAATTCTTCCCAGCTTGAGACTGGGACCAAAACTATTTCCTGCATGAGTAGCAGCACATTGTTATGAAGAAGTCAGTAATCATCAGTTCATTTTAAAAGTGTATTTTTAAAGTTTATTTTGTATAGCTGTAATTTCTATGGATGTATGTTAAGTGTTCTGGAGACATACTCGAAAGACCTAACTATATTTACTCAACATTTATGCAATCCAAAAGGTTGTAAGTGAGAAATACCTAGATCAGATCAGCCAAATACCCAGGTCAGCCAAGATAGTGGCAGTTCCACTAAGGTGACCAAGGATGCTTTGTAGAGCTCAAGTTTGTTTTGCTTTTAAATTGCAATGTCAGGTGCCCACCAAAGCTGCTCTATCATTCCTTCTCCTCAGCTAGAAAGGAGAGGGGAAGTGTGGTCCCCTATGATATCACAAGTCCTGCCAACAAAACTATTCCAGGGTGAACTCCTTCACAGTGCAGGCTTTCCACAGGGTCACAGCCTGCTTTGGGTACATTCACCCCTCTAGTGTGGGGCCTTCCATGGGCTGCAGGTTCTGCTCCACTATTAACCTCCATGGGCTGCAGAGGAGCAGCCTGCCTGTCCATGGTTTTCAGCACAGGCTACAGGGGAATCTCTGCTCCAACACTTGGAGCACTTCCTTCCGCTGCTTTTTCACTGACCATAGTGTTTGCAGAGTTGCTCCTTTCACATATACTCACTCCTGTCTCTGTTACACTTGTTATGCAAGTTCTTTTTCTCCCATCTTAGATATGTTAACAGAGTCACTACCACCACTGCTGATGGATTTGACCTTGGCCAGTAGTGAGTTTATGTTAGAGCTGGTGGGGCTTGACACAGGGGAAGCTTCTAGCAGCTTCTCACAGAAGCCACCCATGTAAACCCCCACCAGCTACACAAACCTTGGCATGCAAACTTAATACACAGCTAAACATGGAAATGCAGCAGCAGGCTGCTCCCTGAGTGGGTAATGGCAGGGAACCAGGGCTGACCCTAGGGCAGGCAATGCCCTCGCTGTTGTTGTGCAGTCCTATAGGGTCTGAACACAGCGGGCAGAGACACCTGTAATAAGCAGAACATCTGTTCTGGAGTAATCTTTCTGAGGGGTGGTAGTTTGCATAGAATTCACTATGCTGAGGTAAGGCTGATTTATGGAAAGGCTTCATAGATTTTACCACATGTATTATTTCTTACACTATTCCTCCAAACACCTTGTAGACTTTTTGGTCCAAGTATTTTATTGACTTATTTTCAGAAGTGCCCAGGTCTCAGGAGTTCCTGAGTTCCAGCTGAGAGACAAATAGATCCTAAGCCATAGAGAACATGCTGCAGTACATTCTTCCTATTTCCACCAGTATGGACTCTATTTCCCCCACTCTGTTCATGATATCTGAGCCCTCTAGGAGTGAATCAGCTTCAAAATAACTTGACAAATGGGGTAGGTAGCTTTGGAGGTATTATCAGCTGTGCATCCACAAACTGTAAAACTGGGCAGCAGGTAGTTTTCCTGCGTTAATGTTTGTCATAGTACCTTCTGGTCTTGACTGATGACTTTGTGTCATCTTTCCACCTCCCTGTAAAATTCTCTCTTCCAGGTCATTAATGAAATGCATTAAAAAGTGTGGAGTTTAATGTGAAACCTTGGAGCACCTCTTTGATAATGTGCTAGTATTTATTTCCAATCCTCACATTTTTCTGTTTCTTAGACAATTCTGTCATTTTTATCTCTTCTAGCCTATATTAATATTAAAAATAATTTGTGCTACACCTATCACCTGTAATTTTCCAAGTTTTGGATTTTTTTCACTCTTTAAAACATCTTTCACCTGATGTAAAAGAGACAGCTACAAAAGTCTCTATGCTGATATTGATCTAATCAATGAAAAGATGCTAAGGAGCTTCATATTACTGCTGTGTGGCATTGGAGAAAATTACATGAAAAGAAGTGGTGTAAGTGACATATAATAAATACTGTCTGTGCCAATGAATCTTGAATTTCTTCCTGATCATTGTCAACAGTTGGATGTCTGTACTAATATTTCAGATAGGCTATATCCCATTAGTAAAGACTTTGGAGTGGATTATGACAGAATTGTGTTAGAAAGCTAGAAAGCTACCAGACATGAAACACCTTAAGCCCACATGTCTTCCTTGTAAGGAAAGGAGCTGTACTACTATTTAGCCTGTTATAGGGCTTGCTAGAGAGAAGCCTGAAATTGACATGCTGACACCTGTGGGGCAACGTCGTAGTAAGATTTGGGAGTCAGACCTTGATGGAGGTTGGGGGATAGTGATCCATGTGTCTCTAAAGATACAGGAGTCGGTAGACTGGTCACTACGGAAGCATCTACAAAAAGCCTAGTGGGACTAAGGTCACTCTCTCCAAAAAGGTAATGGGGCTATTAGATAGCTGAAGTGCATTTATAATAATTCACACAATAGGGGTACTAGGCAGGAGGAACCAGAAGTTATCATGCTGTGAGGCAGCTATAACACAATAGCCATCACAGAAATGTGATGGGACAACTTGCATGACTGGAGTGCTGCAATTGATAGATACCAGCTCTGCAGAAGAGACAGGCAAGCAAGGAGAGGTGGTGTTGTGGCCCTCTCTGTCAGGGAGGGATATGACTGTCTAATGCTTAGTGACAGTGATGACAGGGTTGAATGTCTATGGGTAAAAATCAAGGGGAAGGCAAATAAGGCAGATGCTCTGGGGGGAGTCTGTTACAGATCACCCAGTCAGGATGAGGAGGCTGATGAAGCACTCTACAAGTAACTGAGAGAGTTTCTCAGTCTCTGCCTCTTGTTCTGGTGGGGGATTTCAATTTCACAGATGTCTGCTAGGAATACAATACTGCAGAGAAGGAACCATACCAGACGTTCCTCCTGTGTGGGGGAGAACTTTCTAACACAGCTGGTGAAGGAGCTAGCTAGGGAAGGAACCCTCCTGGCCCTGCTGTTTGTTAACAAGGAAGGACTTTTGGTGGCTGTAGGTTGGAGGGTGTCTTGGCAATAGTGACCACAAAATGACAGGGGTTTCAGTTCTCAGGGAAGTAAGGAAGGAGACCTGCATGGCTGAATAGGGATCTTTGGCTGGAGCTCAGGAATAAGAAGAAAGTTTATAACCTTTGGAAGAGGGGGCAGGCCACTCAGGTGGACTGTAAAGGTGTGGTAAGACACTGCAAGGAGAAAATTAGAAGGGCCAAAGCCCAGCTCAGGCTTAATCTGGCTATTGTTGTAAAGGATAATAAAAAAATGTTTCTACAAATACATCAACAGCAGGACAGCTGAGGATAATATCTGTTCTAATGGATATGGGAGGAAACAGTGACAAAGGATGAGGGGATAGCTGAGGTACTCAGTGCCTTCTTTGCCTCAGTCTTTAGGAGCCAGAGTAGTTGTTTGCTGGATACCCAGCTCCCTGAGTTGGAAGTCAGGGAAGGGGAAGGAAACGAGGTTCCCATGCTCCAAGGAGAAATGGTTTGAGACTTGCTACACCATTTAGATGCATGTAAGTCTATGGGATCTGGATGTCCTAAAGAAGCTGGCAGAAGAGCTTGCCAATACAGTTCCCATTATTTTTCATCAGTCCTGGCTAACTGGTGAGGTCATGGTGGACTGGAGGTTAGCAAATACAATGCCCATCTACAAGAAGGGATGGAATGAGGATGTGGTAATAGAATGTGAATAGAATAGCATAGCATAGCATAGTATAGCATAGCATCGCACAGCATGGAATGGAATGGAATGGAATGGAATGGAATGGAATGGAATAGAATAGAATAGAATAGAATAGAATAGAATAGAATAGAATAGAATAGAATAGAACAGAATTAACCAGGTTGGAAAAGACCTTTGAGATCATCCAGTCCAACCTATCATCCGACACTATCTAATCAACTAAACCATGGCACCAAGCACCCCATCCAGTCTCTTCCTAAACACCTCCAGTGACGGTGACTCCACCACCTCCCTGGGCAGCACATTCCATGATTTGGAGACCGCCAATCACTCTTTCTATGAAGAACTTCTTCCTAACATCCAGCCTAAGCCTCCCCTGGCACAGCTTGAGACTGTGTCCTCTTGTTCTGGTGCTGGTTGCCTGGGAGAACAGACCAACCCCCACCTGGCTGCAACCTCCCTTCAGGTAGTAGAAATTACAGGCCTGTCAGTCTCACCTTAGTGCCAGGGAAAGTCATGGAACAGGTGATCACAAGGGACATCATGCATCATGCGCAGGACAATGAGATAATTTGGCCCAGTCAACGTAAGTCTATTAGGGATGAGTCTTGTTCAACCAATCTGAACTCCTCCTTTGATAAGGTGACTTGCAGGGTGGATGAAGGAAAGGTTGTTGATGTTGTACCTGAACTTTGGTGAGGCTTTGGACACTATACCACGCTGGAGAAACTGACTGCTCATGCCTTAGATAGGCATATGTTATGTTTGGTAAAGAACTGGTTGAATGGCTGGGCCCAGAAAGTTGTGGTTGGACTTGATAATCTTAGAGGTCTTAATGGCGCCTGCTTATTATCTCCTTGACCTCAAACCCGGACCTTGTGACAAAGAGGGAGGAGAGAGGGCAGTGGCTGAAACAGGTTTAGCTGGCTTGTTAATGCCTCTTCCAGGACAGTAAAAATATATGTAAGGACATATCAAACACCAACATATTTGTCTACAAATTATAGAATATAGAATGCCCTATTGATGGGTCTTCCTTACATAATGGTGTTATAAATATTTCAGCACTGATATCTGCTTTTATTTTCTCCTTTGTAAAACCAATTTCACATTGACTGAATCTATAGCAGAGCTCTCATTTCCCATCTTTCCAACTCACAAATAAAAACAGACCAAATCGGAATTATTTTTTTAAGCTATGTGACTTTTAAACATTTTATTTTATTTTATTTTATTTTATTTTATTTTATTTTATTTTATTTTATTTTATTTTAATTTATTTATTTTATTTTAGTATTGGTTTTAGCTGGCTGGCCTTACAAGGAGGGATGAGGGGTGGAGGTGAGGAGCGACATGGGGACTAGCCTAACATCCCCTCTGCTCCATATTCAATGCCATAGAATCATAGAATGGTCCAGGCTGGAAGGGACCTCCAAAGGTCATCTAATCCAACCCCCCCTGCAGTAAGCAGGGCCATCCTCAAGTAGTCCAGTACACCCAGAGTCCTGTTGAACCTCACTTTGAGTACTATCTCCAGGGATGGGAGATTTCAAGCCCACTGGAAAAGGAAAGGGCTGGCTGGGGGTGAAAAGGATTTATGAGACTTGGAGTTCATCCTGTAGCTTGTAAAGTTTCCTGTTCCAGGTTTGTGTGGGCTTTTTTCCCACTTCTGAGCTGGGGTGCTTCCCTTTGGTCCTTGATTTGCTTTTGTGTGCAGTTTGTATTTTCTTTGTTCCCCTGCCAGCTACATACACTGGTATTATTTCCTGTTATTTCAGCAAACTTGTTCTTTTTTCCCTTCTCTCAACTCCTAAAGGTTGTCCATTTCCCTATTTGCCTCCTAGATCCTCTTTTCCTCCTTGTTCCACCCAGAAGGGGAGGGGTGGGGAGTTGCTTGTTAGAGCATACTGTGTTAAACCAGGGCACAATCTTTCACAAAAAGCTGGGAAGGATCACAGCCAAAACAGGTAGCTGAACCAGCCAATGGTTATTCAATGCCTTGCTGACATCGTGCCCACTATAGAAGGGTGACTGCAGCAAACGTGGGTGCTTTGAACAGTTGACAGTGACTGACACTGGTGGTGGAGCAGGATCATTTGGCTGGGCTAGGCTGGGCCATCACAGTCAGTGTTGCATTTTGTGTCACTCACTGTATATACCATTTAGTTAGTACTTTTGCCCTCCCTGATTGTTGTTATTGTTTTGCGCTGTTCAGTTAAACTCTCTGAATCAAACCATGTAACATGAGATTTAACACATCTAAGTGCTGGGTTCTACACATTGGCCACAACAACCCTATGCAGTGCTACAGGCTGGGGTCAGAGTGGCTGGAGAGTGGCCAGGCAGAAATGGGCCTAGAGGTACTGGTTGATAACAGGCTGAACATGAGCCAGCAGTGTGCTGAAGTGGCCAAGAAGGCCAATGTCATTCTGGCCCATATCAGGAACAGTGTGGCCAGCAGCAGCAGGGAGGTCATTCTGCCCCTGGACTCAGCACTGGTTAGACCACACCCTGAGTCCTGTGTCCAGTTCTGGGCCCCTCAGTTTAGGAAAGATGTTGACTTGCTGGAACATGTCCAGAGAAGAGCAACAAAGCTGGGGAGGGGTTTTGAGCACAAGCCCTGTGAGGAGAGGCTGAGGGAGCTGGGGTTGCTCAGTCTGGAGAAGAGGAGGCTCAGGGGAGACCTTCTTGATCTCTACAACTACCTGAAAGGAGGTTGTGGCCAGGTGGGGGTTGGTCTCTTCTCCCAGGCAACCAGCACCAGAACTAGAGGACACAGTCACAAGCTGCACCAGGGGAGGTTTAGGCTGGATGTTAGGAAGAGTGATTTGTTCATTGGAATAGGCTGCCCAGGGTGGTGGTGGTGTCACCATCACTGGAGGTGTTTAGGAAGAGACTGGATGGGGTGCTTGGTGCCATGTTTTAGTTGGTTAGATAGTGTTGGATTTGATGATCTCAAAGGTCTCTTCCAACCTAGTCATATTCTATTCTATTCTATTCTATTCTATTCTATTCTATTCTATTCTATGCTATTCTATTCCATTCCATTCCATTCCATTCCATTCCATTCCATTCCATTCCATTCCATTCCATTCCATTCCATTCCATTCCATTCCATTCCATTCCATTCCATTCCATTCTAACTCTGCCTTTGTTTCCCGATTCACCTTCACACGAGGAGGTGTGGGGGGAGTCAGTTGTGTGAATGGCTTGTGGGGCTCAACTGCCAGTGGGGCCTGAGCCATGACAACAGAAAAAATGGTGGGTTTTACTAATGTCATAATTTACATGTCTTTTTGTAGCCCAGGTTATTTAAATCAGGAAACTGAGAAAAATTCTAAAGAAAAACTAATCACTATGAGATACATGCTCAAACCTAACCTCTTAGTAGCCATCTTCTCACATATAGAGAAACTTTGTCTATATTGTCAAAGAGATGGCTTTGCCTCATTATGAAATATCTATAATTACACTTAGAAGAAGGGAAATCAGATTACATGAGTTGTAAAAGCAATCTTGGTACTGTGCTATATAAATTGAGATTGTTTGGGGTGGATTTTTGCTGTGGACATAATCATTCCTTTAATTGTCTTAGTGCAGTGTTACGCTTTACCCTGACAGCTGTTTCACTGCTATGATAACTTTGCAAGAGTAAGTTTTTGCTTATTTTATTTTAGTTCAGTTATTCAACTTGCTGAAAAACTATGCCAGTCATTTGGTCAAAGTCTAAACTCTACAAAAAAAATATCTGCTGTGAATTAATGACAGTTTGCAGCAAAGAATTTGGTTGCTTATTTCCTCTGAGCTAAATCTAGGTTTCAAAGCAAGCAAAGAGATCATCCCAACACTTAATACTTGTAAAGACAGCTCTTTGCTACGTGGGGATGTGAGGCTGTGGCCTTGAAATATGAAGTTTGGAAAAAAAAACCATCTTAAATACTTGAAAGCCATAAACTGTAAAGACAGAAATTCAGATCTAATTTAGGAGGTTTGGCAAGTGTTGAATTCATTGATTTTTATGGTTATTTTCTGTCCTTTTTTCTTTTAAGTTAAAATGTCACATGGAGTGCTGTAAAGCATAATACAAGTTCTTTCCATTCTTTGATGTGGACATATTCTGCTTTTTGGCCATCCTCTCGCTGTCAATATTTACATCTGTTGCTTAAAATGCTATTCCTGGTACAATTGTTTTTTAAATGCAAACCCATATGTGTGATCTCCAGAGAAAATGGTAAATTTTACCAAATAGGCATCCCTAAATTACATGCCATCTGCAGCTAGTGATGAGAGGACTAAACCCAGTCAGCTGTGATCTTCCACCACTGCATCTATCATTTTGATTTGCTCTAGGGAAATCAACAGCTTTTGGCTTTAGCTTTTTCCACCCCAACAGGTTATTATGGACTAGTTGAGATGTACTGGCCAAAGAATGATCTCTTTTATCTGGAGCAAGGCCTCAAACTGTCTTCCTGTGGAAATCAGCATCAAAACTGCAAAATTCAGCAAAGCCAAATTTGGCTCATACTCTAGCACTGATTCAGCTTTTATGAGGTGTGCAGATTTATTAACACAGAAAGACTGATGAAGTACATAAAATATGGAAGAAAAAAAAAAAAAGAAACCTTATTATTTCCTATGTAATTGTAAATCTATAATACTGGAGGGGAAAAAAAGAAGACAAGACCTTTACAGAACAGCATGTTCACATTCTGAAGGGAAAATTGCCACTCTGGAAATTGTGGTATCATTGCATGTGAGACTTTAGGATCCTGTTAGAGAGAGAGAGAGAGAGAAAGTAGGAAAATAATACATAGATGCTACCTCACTGAGGAAGAAGTCCTCTGAAACACCATTTATAGCACTAATCTACCATGGATGAGCATCTTCCCTTCACTCCTACCTTATGGCATAATCCTTTAAAGTAGTAAAAGTTATTGTGAGCTAATTAAAACTGTGGTTTAAAAATTTAACTGAAAATTTACTGAGGTGCATCTTGTTCTTAATAACAAAATGCTTGGCAAAGGTAAAGGCTCAAACCTAATAAGCCTATCTGAACACTTGATGATTCATTTTTATTTACTCCCTAACTGGATGAACTACTAAAGTCAGAAGATCTGGGAGCCAACACTAGAAAACCCCACTAACTTCTCCCCCAAACCAACCATACCTTTGTTTCTTATCAACAAAGCTCCAAATACTAAGTACAGCATGAATTCATTTTTACCCATAAACTTCTTGTAGTGGTTAAATGATTAGACTTGTAGGAATGAAAGGCATTACATCCAGCATGCTAGGGAGCAGGATGAATGAAGCATATCCTGGGACATACTGAATGAAAGAAATGTATGAATTCCTGCCTCTCTTGATCTGAGAGATGTGCGTGCCACTGGGATTCACGATTCACAACTCTTTGAAAGATGGCTGAAGGTACCTGTGTGCAGAAGAGCAAACCTGAGATGAGCATTCCCAGTACAGACACATACTTCCTCAGAAGTGTGCAAATGATCAAGTCCTTTTACAAGATGGGATGGCAAATCATCTTGTTTGTTGGCTAGTTCCATGTGGCACCATATTAGACAAATAAGATGCTAAAAGGATTGTACTTCATATGTACTTCATTGCTTTGGAGATGTTTGGATACCTCTTCATGAATTAGACATCAACAATTTAAGACATCCAAATTCCCAGTGTTTAAATTAATCTTTTGGTCTTTCAGCTATGCTTGTTTTTAAGTTCTGTCCTTTATGCTAGAATTTTAATATGCACATTTGGCATGCTCTGAGTGTTTCTGTAAGATCAAATCCCCCAGGGATTTTAAGCAAAGGAATGGCTGGTTCCTCTAAATAGCTTTAGTTAATGGCTAGGTGCTGCATTGCTCAAATGCCTTAAAAATCTAGATGCTTTAATATGTGCAACAATTCAGCTGCAGTTAGCTAAGGAGTTTTTTTAAAGTCACAAGGTAAAGGATCATTGGAATGTTGGAATTTTTGAGGTAAGATGAGTGGGAGTATAAAGGATAATAATTTGGTAATTTTTATTTCTAAATTACATGTTTATTCAAAGATAGAGGTCTGCATTATATTTTTCATCTATTCATTCACTGGTTTCTCAATTCTTTAGTTTCCTATGCTCAAAATATTAAATATATCTTTCTTCCATAACAGAGTGCTGTGAAAGAACATTCTCTGAAGATTCTATACTCTCTTCACTTACAGGAGCTTGGGTAGTAGGATCTCGGAAAAATACCTTAAGTTTGAGAAAAGATAATTTTTAAGATCATAGAATCAACAAGGTTGGAAAAGACCTCAAAGATCATCAAGTCCAACCTGTCACACAACACCTCATGACTACTAGACCATGGCACCAAGTGCCAAATCCAATCCCCTCTTGAACACCTCCAGGGACAGTGACTCCACTACCTCCCTGGGCAGCCCATTCCAATGGCTAACGACTCTCTGTGAAGAAATTTCTCCTCACCTCGAGCCTAAACCTCCCCTGGCACAGCTTGAAAATGTGTCCTCTTGTTCTGGTGCTGGTTGCCTGGGAAAAGGGACCAACCCCCTCCTGGCTACAACCTCCCTTCAGGTAGCTGTAGAGAGCAATAAGGTCTCCCCTGAGCCTCCTCTTCTCCAGGCTAAACAATCCCAGCTCCTTCAGCCTCTCCTCATAGGGCTTGTGCTTGAGGCCTCTCACCAGCCTTGTTGCCCTTCTATGGGCACATTCCAGAGTCAAAATATCCTTCTTAAATTGAGAGGCCTAGAACTGGACACAGGACTCAAGGTGTGGCCTAACCAGTGCTGAGTACAGGGGCACAATGACTTTCCTGTTTCTGCTGGCCACACTATTCCTGATGCAGGCCAAGATGCCACTGGCCTTCTTGGCTACCCAGGCACACTGCTGGCTCATGGTCAGCCTGCCGTCAATCAGATGAACTATGAAAGAAAAAGGTAGAAAACAAGAAGACATACATAACAAGACAAATTATCTGGCAGATAAGGCATCAGGAAAATCTTTTTCTTCCTGTGCTTTTGCAGTCCTCTTGTTCACTGATTTTCTTAAAAGCTTCTGCACAAAGATGTCAAGGTAGATCATCACTAATCATCTTTCTATTCCACTTGATGTCTTAGGAAATTAGATGCCTAAATAACTTTTAAGACTTTTTTTCCCCTGTTTTCCTCCCATAAGTGGCTAAACATTCAAAACTGAGAGGTTCTAAACTTACTTTTATAACAACTTTTGCATGACATTTTCCCACTGAAGCCAGCACACTATGTGAGCTCCTTCACACCAACTGATTGCCCAGTGATGTAACATCAATCCTAGCATTATTACAGGCATTAATGGTTTAACAAATATGCAATTAAAAAAAAAAAAAAGACTAATTACAAACAAAATTATAAAAACAACAAATAAAATTGATTATTAGAGTAGGGTAACCTGCTGTATAAACTCCTTGCATTATTGTATGTGGTGGGTTGAAGAACTAATCCTCCCTTCCCTCCCGCCATGCGCGATAAAAAATAACGAGACAAACGGATAGCAGAAGTGGTGGAAAGTTTAAATGGAAAAGCAGTGAATGTTTTACAGAGAACCACAAGCACAGTGACAAAAGAGATCCCAATGCATACCCCAAAACATCCCAACACTTCCCTCTCCCCACCTGAGGGTACACCCAAAATCCCCAAGGCTCTTTCTTCCCCCCCCCCCCCCCCCGTTAGGCTAATCTCAGCTTGCCAGATCTGAGGCTGCCCTTCCCCCTTCTCCTCCCAGCCTCAAGCCTAGCCAGGTCCGAGGCCATGAGATGACTCCCCCCCCACTACCAGATAAGGACCATCTCTTTAGGAGCAGTGAGGGAAGAAAGAGGAAGTGCAGGACCCTGCAAGTGATTTCTGCAGGGAGCAGGACATTATGGGATGAAATACACAGCTTCCTGTGTCCACCCACTGGGCTGGACCCTCAGG
Organism: Dryobates pubescens; assembly: GCF_014839835.1. Classification (NCBI taxonomy): domain Eukaryota; kingdom Metazoa; phylum Chordata; class Aves; order Piciformes; family Picidae; genus Dryobates; species Dryobates pubescens. The sequence goes on along the minus strand of NC_071618.1, from coordinate 36,114,433 downwards.
ACACCGGGGGTGTGTCTTACGTGGCCACAGCAGGGGGGTACTCAGCCTGAACCACCACATTGTAACATAGCTAAAATTAATATGAGGCAAGAGAAAAGAGATCTACCAGCAGAGATCAACAATGAACTCATTTGTAGTAGTTTATGCACAGTTTGCTATCACCAGTGTACTTTACTAAAAATATATGAACTGATGGCAGACTGACTACAAAATTCATCAAGCATTTTCCTGTAAGTGCTTAAACATGATTCTGCGAGTAGCAGAAAACAAGAAAAAGCTTTTGGATTTTGAAAAATCTGTTGCAAAGTGACGTATAGTATTTTATTCCCCCACTTGAAAGAGCCACATGACTGTCACAGTGACTTTTCCAAATCATGTACTTTCTCTCCAAAGTGTTGCTCACTTAAACGTCTAAAGAAAGGCGAGACCTCTCTATTGATTTTTTTTTTTCTCCCAGGTGTTTCTTGCTGGTGTGCATGCCTCAAGACTAATGCTAGGACCTGCTCACAACTTTGCACCTTTGTCTTTTTTATTACATTTTCCAGAAATGTTTTATTATTATTTTTTTTATACCCAATGCCCAAAATTCTGAATAGAGGCAACAGCTGGAAAAAGATCACCACTCTAGTGCTACCAAACAAAACAAGCAATGGGTGATATGAAATAATTCTCTAACTTGATGCTAAGAAATGTTTATTGGTATCTGGTTTTGTACAATCGTGGTGGTTTGAGCCTCAACTGGGACTTAAGATCTCAGATGGGGGCCAGGCTGAGAATTGCTCCCCTGCTCTCCCCTCCTCCTTCCCAATAGAGAGGAAAAGAAAGGAAAGAAGCAAATCCAACAAGAAATAATTTGGATTCGGCTTGGAAGTAGAGAGGTAAAGAATTTTCTTTAAACAGTATATATATATATACATCAGTGTGTGTATATATATATATACATATACATACATATATATATATACACACACACATACATATTTGTAACAATAACAGGTAGGGTTCACAAGGGTAAGGAACAAGGATGGGTGGGAAAAAAAGAAATATGAAATACAACACCAGTCCTTTGCAAAGGCATGGGTGCAGCAGGGAGGACTACGTGCCAAAAACGCAGGGGAACCAGCGTCAGTCCTCATCCAGGCAAAAGGCAGGGGCCAAGAGAGACCTAATGGCTGCAGTGTCCTCCTTTTTATAGCCTTGCTGGGCAGGGAGAGGGAGTGGCACAGATTAATTAAGTTTCCTAGGGGGAAACCCCCCCTGCCCTCCACCCCTGCTTCCAGGATGGGTGTTAACCCAACACTCTATTGAAAAGAGGTGAACGATGGAAATGTCAAGTGGTTTTCAGTAAGTTTAATATTGTCAAAGGACAAAAATATTCCCCCTTGTGATGTCAGCAAGGACTTTAGTTTTCTAGTGAAAACAGGATTCTATTCAGAATATGCTTGCTTCATAAGAACAGGTAGAGGAACAGGAATGAGTGAGGTTTTCAATTATGCTTTATTTGAATTCTTAGCGTGTTTAGAATTCATAAAACTTGTCTACACATGCTAAGGATGAAGGCTCTCTCCTAACTAAACAGAAAATGACATCCAGTCTATCAGAGGAGTAGGATGCTAAATGATTTTTTTTTGCTTATGAGAAATCCTGTTGTGTCCCTGGTGTTCATGGTGAGAAGTCAGCAGCTGTTAGGGTTTCACATCCTAGTCCCATAGACCCATACTACTTGAAGTTCAGTTGTGCTTGAGAGGGATGATGGATGAATTGACACTGCAAACACTTGAACAATGATCTCAAAGTGATCTGAGTATTTTAAATTCTCATTTACTGCATCATTTTTCTGTCTTACAAGCCTGACTATACTTAGGATAAGTATTTACCTTTCAGCTTCCAATTGAAGGCAATTCAACAAACCTAGGGATTTTTTTAGGTAGACGCTAGCAACTGCAAGGAAATGGTGCTTTCAAGACTGTATGGAGATGCACTTAACCCTAATACCATTACTATCAACAAGAAGATCCTGTTTCTGAGCTTTTCTTGTATTTTATTGTGACAAGATAAAAGGAAAACTGTCCTTTATCTGTATTTTTAAAAAAAGGATTTGAGGATGAACAATAGCTTTCTCTATGTATCTGTTGTCTTTCTTTGCTGGAGAAAAACCTTTAAATTATGGAAAAGAAATGGAACAACTTCCACAAAATTAAAAATTAAATTTTTTATTTCATCTGTCCCCCACAGCAAACTCCTGGCCAAGCTGGCAGCTTGTGCCTTGGACAGCAGCACTCTGCACTGGATTAGGAACTGGCTGGAAGGCCAAGCCCAGAGAGTGGTGGTGAATAGTGCCACATCCAGCCAGTCACTAGTGGTGTCCCCCAGGGATCAGTGCTGGGCCCCATCCTGTTCAATATCTTTATTGATGATCTGGATGAGGAGATAGAGTCCATCATCAGTAAATTTGCAGATGACACCAAGCTGAAGGCAGCTGTTGATCTGTTAGAGGGTAGGAGAGTTCTGCAGAGGGACCTTGACAGGCTGGACGGATGGGCAGAGTCTAACGACATGAGAGTTAATACATTTAAGTGCCAGGTTCTACACATTGGCCACAACAACCCCATGCAGTGCTACAGGCTGGGGTCAGAGTGGCTGGAGAGCGGCCAGGCAGAAAGGGACCTGTGGGTACTGGTCAATAGTAACCTGAACTTGAGCCTGCAGTGTACCCAGGTGGCCAAGAAGGCCAATGGCATCCTGGCCTATATCAGGAACAGTGTGGCCAGCAGAAGCAGGGAGGTCATTCTGCGCCTGGCCTCAGCACTGGTTAGGCCACACCTTGAGTCCTGTGTCCAGTTCTGGGCCCCTCAGTTTAGGAAAGATGTTCAGTTGCTGGAACGTGTCCAGAGAAGGGCAACAAAGATGGTGAGAGGTATGGAGCACAAGCCCTATGAGGAGAGGCTGAGGGAGCTGGGGTTGCTTAGCCTGGAGAAGAGGAGGCTCAGGGGAGACCTTCTTGCTGTGTCAAACTACCTGAAGGGATGTTGTAGCCAGGGGAGGCTGGTCTCTTCTCCCAGGCAACCAGCACCAGAACAAGAGGACACCGTCTCAAAGTGCACCAGGGGAGGTTTAGGCTGGATGTTAAGAAGAAGTTCTTAACAGAGAGAATGATTGCCCATTGGAATGGGCTGCCTGGGGAGGTGGTGGAGTCACCATCACTGGAGTTTTTTAGGAAGAGACTTGATGGGGTGCTTGGTGCCATGTTTTAGTTGATTAGATAGTGTTGGATGATGGGTTAGACTTGATGATCTCAAAGCTCTTTTCCAACCTGGTTTATTCTATTCTATTCTATTCTATTCTATTCTATTCTATTCTATTCTATTCTATTCTATTCTATTCTATTCTAATGGGAGCATATGATTTTATGAAAATTATGGCTGAGATTTTTTTGCTTGTTTGTCTCTGAATATTTTTCTCTTTCATTTGATGGCACATCAGTAAAATCCGATTTACATAGTTTATTGAGTGTGTACAGTAAAAATACATTTCCAACTTGTATCTTTTTTTTTTTTTTCCATGCTTGTTAATGCACTGCACATGGGCTGCTTGTTTGAGTCAGGAAAACTTGTTTTCCTAACCTACCACCAAAGAAGAGATCATTATGTAGATTCTGTGGTACATTGATCTTTCTTTGGGGATCACACAGAAAGGATGAAGTGTGAGCTATGGAGCATGGAAATAATTTTCAACGCACTTACATACATAATATAGACAATGGAGAGTCTTTTATAGAGTGGCTGAAGTGAAGAGCCAGCAGGGTGAGTAGGGAGCACAGAAAACATGAGATAGAAAACTGCTTAGCAGAGGAAGGGACAGGCACTGGCTGCCCACTTCCAGTGCTATAGAATAGAATAGAATAGAATAGAATAGAATAGAATAGAATAGAACAGAACAGGTTGGAAAAGACCTCTGAGATCATCGAGTCCAACCTATCATCCAACACTATCTAATCAAATAAACCATGGCACCAAGTGTCAGTCTTCTCAATTTTGCCCACTATGATCTAGATTTTGCCTTTATTCTCATCATTGAATATGTCCTTTGAAGTGACCCAATCACAGTGATCCTTTTGGAATCTGCAAGCAGAGCAGATGCCAGTTTATGCTGCATGGCAGAAAGATATATTCTCACTGTTGTACTCCAAAGAGATTGCTCTTCCTGGTTCAAATGAGAGAACCAAATATAATTTTAATTTATGTTTACATCTAAATGAAATAATACTGCCATTGTTGCAATAAAAGATATAGTTATATATTTCATATATTTCATATTTCTGGGGGTGGTATCTTCAGACATCGCTGTAACTCCTCTACAAAGTATATTTGCAGGTTCTGTTATTCAGTTGTGTGTATTATATGCCACATCTGAAGACACTTAAACCATTTAATCTGAGAATTTTCAATACAGGGATTGGAATTGGAAATAGAGGTGCTGCAATCTGCAGTTTTGCACAAGGGGGATTCTGCAGCAAATTAGCAGCATACTCACAGCTTGCTCCTTTGTCCAGTGTGTTCCCAGATGCTGTAATTATGATTCAAGTGGCTCTTGGCTCGGAGAGAGCTAAGGGGCCTCTCTCTTCTTGTGCCCAGTTCGCCGAATGGAGATTTTTCTTGGCTCGGAGAGGGCTAAGGGGCCTCTCTCTCTTGTGCACTCCATTGCTGGGCTGTAGAAGTGTTGGTTGCCTTGGTCCAGGTGCAAGGCCCAAGTATAGTTTGCCTGCTAGGGTAAGTTCTTCAGCTGCAACTCCAGCAGCATTTGGCTCTTGTTGCTTTCTGGGTGAGAACAAGGCAAATTGCCTACCCTCTCTTCTGGTTTAAATACTGTCCAAAGACGATTAATACCCCTTGGTAACAGAGAAACCTGATAGCTGTACATATAGGATGGGGCATATCCAAACATGTCCAGGGGCACACATAGTTCATTGATGTATTACAAGGTTAATTACATGTGCTACACATTTACTTGGACCATATGGAGCCCAGGAAGTCTCCAGGTATGCACATTCACAGGTGCTTAACCCATTGTCTGGGTTAGGGCATGTTTAGGAGCTTGTCCCTTCAGGACAATTGTTTAAGTGTAGCTTCAGCTTTGATTTTTCTGGCTATCTGAATTCATAAACTGAGTTCAGGTGCATTCATAGACATTGGAGGCAAATAGATTGTGAACTGTTCAGAAAAAATCCTAGATGGTGAAGACTAAATTCATTCCATAGAATGCTTTAAAATGTAGTAGCTTATGTGATAAACACAAGCACCCAGATGTATTACCACATAGCTACAAAATGACTGGGATGAACATAGTCACTGATTTCCCTTCTAGCAGTTCTCATCTTTTCTTACACCTTAGTATCACTACTAAGCAGGAAATTTGCGATATCTTTCCCAGTCTGGATAGAATAGGATGAGACATCATATTGGCAAGATCTAAGAATAAAGAAACAGGTTTTGGCTGAGTTAACTTTAGTCTTGAAGCACTTTATGGCTTCAGAATATTTGCAGTACAAGTCACCTTACCCACCTGAACATATCTACAATATGAATATGTACATGTGAGCTGCTACCTGCAAATTTATTCAGCGACAAAGTGACAATAGAATCAATCTTTAGGTGTGCTATAACTCATAGTTTTTAGCTGTCTGCTTCAGGCCAATTGGACTGAAGCCCTAAAAGTGCCTAGTTGTGTTTTTTACCTTTTTTTCCCCACTGACTATAAGAGTAGACCATTTCAGACACAGCAGCCAGCTAGGATGCAATTTACTGATTGAAGAGACAGGTAGAGCAAATGTACAGTCTGATTAACTCTCTCTGCCTTTGTGTTTGAACAAAAGGCTTGCTGAGATGTAAGAAACTAGCCCAGGTGAAGAAATCCACCTTTGGTCAGAGGAATCATACACAGGATTACTGAATTGGAATGTATGATTCCTCTTAAAAAAAGAAAGAAACAGAAATCCCTACAAAATTTCAGATATTTGTTGTACTCTGAGAAGGCAAAATCCCTTCCACAGTGGTTTCACAGTTTATGCTGTGGGACTGCCATGCTGATTCAGCTGTGACCACACTTTCCACACTCAATGCCTCAGAATGAAGTAGATTTTGTCCATATTTAGTCCAAACTGTAGTTGTTCATATAGTCTAGTCATGTTGTTCTTGCTTTCAAAATGGTTTCACCTCCATCTGGAAATGTTTGTCCCATCCCTTTTTGCAACTCATTTTAGAAATCTCAAGGGGATACTTCCAGGTCTTGGAGTTCTGTTAAGCTTCAGATGTTCTAATTCCTTGATCACCTGTTCTGGCTGAATCTTACCTCCTTCGGTATTTTTTCTTGCTCTCCAGGGAAATTTCTGTCTGTTTCTGACATCTGTCCCCAAACCTTCTGTGTGAACACAGAGGCAAAAAATTTAATTTGATAGTGGTGCTTTAGTTATGTCTTCCTCTTCAGTCAGTGAATTACCCAGGCCAGTTTAGAATTACCCAGACCAGCTTAGAATTACCACCATCTCTTATAACCACCTCTTATTCAATATGTTCTTAAAACAACATTCAACTTTGTTATTTATCTTAACCTCTTCTGCAATTTTCCTTTCATTTCATGTCTTTACTTTTCCTAGCAGTTTGCTGTGGTTTCCACTGTGTTATGTCATCTCTTCAGTTATCCTCATTCTTACATAATTGTGCCTCATCTTCTCAGAGCCATGGGACGTACTGCTATAATCCTCAACAAAGAATAATGCATGGCATGTTTTATAAACCCGTACTACTTACCTGAAGGATGCTTGACAGATGCTCTGATGGTATTTAGGGTGAGTCACTATAATCCTGTTGACCACTATCATTGGTCACAAGTGAAACTCTAAGGAATATTTCTAATAACTTAAATAACTCTCTGGAAGTTGTGCTTATCAGAAAGTGAAAAATGGTTCTGAGAATTAAATAGTGGCTCCACACCTGCTATATCACTTCTGTTCTTGTGCAGCATAGTCAGAGACACCCTAGAGCCTGCTAGAGCTTTATTCTGAGGAAAGGGGGAACTTGCAGCACAACAGAAAATACGGTTTGAACACCAAGCAGGTTCACAGGAGTGAACTGGAGAATGAGGGATTACAGATATGACTCCCACTAAAACCTACAACAGCATTTTTGAATGCAGAGTTTTTGTTTCAAGTCAAAAGTTTCCAGTCAGGAATTTTTTCAGGTTGTAATTTTTCAGAGAGAAGGCAACATTTTCCACAGGGAAAGAAGCAAAATAACATAATCTTCCAACTACTTTCAGATGTAACAAATGTATGTTTTTGTAAAGTGCTTTTAGACCACCAGATAAAGGTCACTGGGGAAGTGGAAAATGTCATTAAGAAATTCACTGACTTGATTTTCCACAGGTTTAGGCTTCATTTGCCAGCTAAATACTACATTTCTTTGTCTACAGTGAAGTCTGTACAAGATTCAAAATGAAATTAGATTGCATATTCTAGTTCTCTGTTAGTATTAAGGTCATACCAAACTACATCTATAAATTACACAGGCACAGTTAGTTCTTAATGCAGCCCCTAAGGACACTTCAGTGCAGTGGCATGAAGAGAGGATTTCTCTGGCTTAGCATTAGGCGTAATCGTTCCAGTCTGTGCTTACCCCAAGCAGTCTTACAATACCCCCAAAACTGAGGACAAGCCATCTCATATGATCCTTCCAAGACCCTGACTTGCAACTCTTGACAAGCCTGCTGCCCTATGCTTCCCATAACAAATGTCAGGCTCTTTGTAACCCCTCAACCTCCTGAAGCTCCTCTGAAACAAGCCCTTCACACCAGTTCTTCTGTTTCCCATGTTGAAAGTAAACCTGCCTGCTAAGTATGGGATGAATAGATCACTAGTACTCACTTAGAATTGAATGAGTTTAAAACATTTATTACTACATCATTTCTTAAGGTCTGGAAAGTATGGTCAATCCCAGTTAAACATAGAGGGATTTGGTTATAGGGGACATACTCTCAGGGGCAGCAGCTAAGTGGCACCTTGCACTGGGAATTGATTTATATCAGGCTGGAGATTGCACTGACACTGATGGTGAGAATATGAGGCTATTTTGACCTTGGGGCCTGAGAATCTCAGAATGGAATGGAATGGAATGGAATAGAATAGAATAGAATAGAATAGAATAGAATAGAATAGAATAGAATAGAATAGAATCGACCAGGTTGGAAGAGACCTTTGAGATCATCGCATCCAGCCTATCATCCAACACCATCTAATCAACTAAACCATGACACCAAGCACCCCATCAAGTCTCCTCCTGAATACCCCCAATGATGGTGACTCCACCACCTCCCTGGGCAGCCCATTCCAATGACCAATCACTCTTTCTGTGAAGAATTTCTTCCTAACACCCAGCGTAAACCTCCCCTGGTGCAGCTTGAGACTGTAATGGTATAGTAAAGGTTGGATTTTAGGAGTAAGGCACGCAAATGTTTCTCAAGAGTTGGGGTTTGTTTTTTTTTTTTTTTCTGAGAAACTCACTGCTGATAATGTAGGAAGCAGAGAAGGAATCTGAAAACCAAGCTAGTGGTGCAAACAATGAGGTATTCTACAAACAACTGATACATTCTGCCCCTGTACACAGTGCTTGAGTGCTGTGTCCAGTTCTGGGCCCCTCAGTTTAGGAAAGATGTTGAGTTGCTGGAACAAGAAGAGAGGACAACAAAGCTGGTGAGGGGTTTAGAGCACAAGCCCTGTGAGGAGAGGCTGAGGGAGCTGGGGTTGATTGGCCTGGAGAAGAGGAGGCTCAGGGGAGACCTTATTGCTCTCTACAACTACCAGAAGGGAGGTTGTAGCCAGGTGGGGGTTGGTCTCTTCTCCCAGGCAACCAGCAGCAGAACAAGAGGACACATTTTCAAGCTGCACCAGGGGAAGTTTAGGCTTGATGTTAGGAAGAAGCTCTTCATAGAAAGAGTGATTGGCCTTTGGAATGGGCTGCCCAGGGAAGAGGTGGAGTCACCATCACTGGAGGTGTTTAGGAAGAGAATAGATGAGGCATTTGGTGCCATGGCTTAGTTGATTAAATGATGTTGGATGATAGGTTGGACTTGATGATCTCAAAAGTCTCCTCCAACCTGGTTAATTCTATTCTATTCTAATTAAATCACAGGTTCTTGCTTTATGCTATATAGAAGATTATACTAGGAATTTCAGAGTGAAGAAATATTCATTAGGAAATGTTAATTCATTAAACTCTCCTTAGGCAGGTTGGATATATATTCAATAATCAAAGTATCTGGATATTTATCTACAATATAAGACAATCAAGATAAACTCATTTCTTCTTCTTAATTTTTACCCACAACCTAGACAACACCTCAGCCAGATTTTTATTTGCTATTTTGGGGGTCACAATCTTCTGGTCATTTACACTGGCTTGTTCATTTCTGTATGGATAATTAAATAATCATTGGAACAGAACTACAGTTTTGGCAATACAGAACTTTCTGAAAATTCACTGACAAATTCCACCCAGCTCTAATAAATAGTCTGAGTGTATTAAATTGGCCAATTCTCACAGCTCAAATGCAAATACAGACCAGGCTGGAGCCTCTTTTATATTGGTCCCAGTGTATATTGGAGTAGGTTGGAACAAATTTCTTATATGCTATCATCTTTGGTTGGAATATTCCTTTTTGCTTGGTTTATTTTGAAGCACAGGAAGTTCTCTTATTTTTATGCTGCTTGCTTAATTCATCACTGGGATATTCAATATTACATTTCTAACACCAGCTTTCTCTCTTCATTATCTTCAAAATACTTCATTGCAGGCAGATCAGATTTAATCCAGCTTCATCTTTGTTCAGGTGCTTTGTGTCTTTTTCTTTCTAGCTACACTTGAGGAAAATGCCAAGCACTCTTAACTGTTATGTTCAATTGGAAATTACTTCACTGGCACTTGTATGGAAACACAGAAGAGGCACAACCTAATTGATCCATAAAGGTGAAAATAAGAGCTGTGTAATGCAAAATGGATTTTTATGGTAAAAGGAATTGGAAATGCAAAAGGTACTAAAAGACAGAAGAAGGAAGAATATGTTTTTGCAAAGTAAAGGCTGATATTCAAAGTCTAGAAAATTAGGAAAATCAAAATGATAGGTGGCAGCTATTTTCCTGCTGTCCATTAGATGAAGTTTTCAACTTACCCCTGGAGCTTAATAATGGAAAGGAGTTAAATGTATACTACTGTAAATAATTAATATGCAACTTGTCTTACAAAGTCCAATGGAACTGTCAGAATCCTTACTCCTCCAGCCTTGTCATGAAATAACAATGTCTATTGAAATGAAGAGGCAGAATTTACTTGCAAATTCATTAATCTTTCTGATGAGTTACTGATGACTGTTAAAGCACACACCATGCAATAGCTCTCTGGGAGTCACAACCACCAGCTAACAGAAGCCAGAATTACATAGACAGGCACTACATTTGTGTATAAAGCCCATTAAAGCTTGAAATGAGGAAAGGAATCATTTTTATGAGGAATCAATGGTCTATTAGCACTGCAGGAGAGACGAAATGGATGGTGTTACTGACAAGATGGAGGGAAAGAATGTGTGAAGCAAGTACAGACCTCTGCACTTGTCCGATCTTTACTCTTAGTTCACCATTTTAAGTATTTCTGACAATATATAAGCATTAATTGGCAGCAGCAATGAAAATCCTCCCCAGATCAATTAACCAATTTTTAATCTATTTTTCCTTCCTCCTTCTCCCCTGCAACTAATTTATGGATAGCTGCATTCTGTTATTCTGTGTTGGTGGCACAGTATTGGCAGTGGAGAGGCTTGCAGGGGTGACATCTGTTAGGAAAGGCCAAGGCTACCTCATACCAGACACAGCTGGTTCCAGCCAGCTCAAATGGACCGACTGCAGGGTATAGCTGAGCCTCTCAGATAAGGTGGCAACACTTCAGGGAAAACATATTTAAAAATGGACAAAATGCTGCATAGCAGTGTGAGGAGTGAGTGAAAATGCATGAGAATCAGACCTGAAGACATCGAGGTGAGAGATGGTGAAAGGAAGGAGGTTCTCCAGTCAACAGATTCCCTGCAGCCCCTGAAGGAGACCATAGTGATCCAAATTGTCTCCCTGTAGCCTAAGAAGAGAGCCAAGCTGGAGCAGATATTGACAATGCAGCCTGTGGATGACCCCACACCAGAGTACATGGATATTCCCTGAAGGAACTACAGCCCACAGAGTCCACATGGGAGTGAGGAGGAGTACGAGGATCAGCAGAGAGGAACTACTATGGAATGACCCATTTCTCATCTGCTTTCAGGAAGGAAGGGCTGAGGTTGAGTCTGGGAAAGCAGGGAAGAGGGTGCAGAGAGGTATTTCAAATTTTATCTTTGTTTCTCTGCATGCATCTCTGGGTTTAGCTGGTAATAAATTAAATCAAATTTCCCCAAATTGAGTCTGTTTTGCCTGTGACAGTAATTGGCAATTGATCTCCCCGTCTTCATCTTGACCCACAAGCTTTTAGCTCTTGTTTTCTCCCCTTAAAGAGGGGAAGTGAGAGCAGCTGGGTGGGCACCTGGCAGCCAGCCCATGTCAACCCACCACAGTAGCATATTATACAATCTGTAATAATGTATTTTGTTCTTTTTGTACTTGCATTGCTAAATATATCTCAGAGAAAATTTTAAAGTGTTCAGATAGCAATGTGATTCTGGAATTTTCAGTGCCACTAGAACAGAGTCTACATCTTTGGGTGTCACCCAACATAATATTACTTTGGCAATTTAACTTAGGTTGAGAGATGTGCCTCCTTCCAATTATATCTGTGCTAAACTCTTTCTAACCAAGATTATTAAATCCATTCCAATTGTATTTCAGTACCATGAAAAGTGGTAGTGACATGACTGAAATAATTGTAAATAGCAGTGAGAAAGCTGGAAGTGGGGAAATCTTTAGGCCACCTTTTCTGCAGCAGCAAATGTATGTGGTATAGAACCTGGATCTCTGTGGCAACCTTGATCTCCCTTATCTAATTACTGTAGGTTGACTGTGTAATTTAAATTGCAAATGACTGTGAAATCTGCCCTCATCCCTTAAACCTGGAAGATCATCCTGGGTGTGATATATATGTATTACCACTTGAAAGCATCCATTGTTATAAATTCCTACACAAATAGACAATATAAAGGGTCAAGAAGTTCCTTAAACTTGGGAAGAAATTCTTAGAAGGATTTAAATTCATGGAAAAAACCTCAAACTTAAATATTTCAACAGTTCTAACAAATGTTATTCGGCACTAAAAAGCCCGTTTCTAGGAGTATATTCTAGAAAAACTTCAGTGGGTGCCATGGTTTAGTCATGAGGTCTGTGGTGACAGGCTGGACTTGATCTTTGAGGTGTCTTCCAACCTTGGTGATTCTGTGTGATTCTGTAATGGTAGCCACAGTCCTGTCCTGGAAGAGGCATTAACATGCCAGCTAAGCCTGTTCAGTCACTGCCCTTTCTCCTCCCTCCCTGTTTGCAGGGTCCAGGTTTGAGGTAGAGGAGCCAATAGGCAGGCTCTGTTAAGGCTGCCTGGAGGGGCTGGAAGCTGCACCCCCAACCTCACGTTCAGACAGGCAACTGCATTTGTCAGACGCTATATGAGAAGGCGTGTGCAGTTTTGCCCACCATACAACATTTTGAACTGATTGGAGGGATTTGAATAGGTGATCTGCCATTGGGCCCTGCAGTTTTCAAAAAGGGAATTTCTAGGGGGGAGATTTCAAGAGCTCACATGTTTGTTGTTCTTGTTCTTTGTTCTTTTCCTCTCTCTCATCTTCCTCCCCATGTTCATTAATGGGATTCAAGGTGGTGACAAGCACCTACTTGCTCCTGTCTTCAGGGCACTTGCTTCTTTTGTTTTTAGGTCTCCACCACAGCAGCGTGTGTCCCTCTCTCTCACTTCCTCTAATTTTGGATACTACCCTTATGGATTATTCCTACCCTTTGCATTACAAATATGAACTCAGAGCATTGCTTCATTCCACAAAGGTTTTGGTAGTTAACAGCTTAGTGGTTCATGGGTAACTTATGCCAATTTTCCTGGTTGTTTTTAAGGTTTATAGCTTGTTTACCTGTTGGTTAGCTCTGTTGTGAACCCAAGGTGGTCCATCTTGCCACCAGGGGCAGCATTGGTGTTTGTTTCGTGCATATAAGAAGTTTCCAGTTTGTTCCTCTGTATTCAAAGTTCTAATTTTTCTAGACTGTTATTCCACTGTTTATTAGCATCTTATCATGTGTAATTAACCTGTTATCAACTGAGCAAACAAACCTGAATCAAATTGGCTCAGAAAAATTATTATTGATATTCAATAAGTCATATTCATATTTTATCCTATTTCTGGCTTATCAATTTGATCAAAAACTATATCAAGTCCTCTCCACAGAAAGCAGAAAAAGAGAGTAGTATGCAACCTGATGTAGGCAAACTTGCTTTAACAAGGCAATGATGATCTCCTAAAGCTCCTTCTGACTCCTACCATTCTATGAATCTGTGATATGGGACCAGAACTGAGTCCTTCCCACTAAGGCTTACCACTCTAACAGTTCTGCTGAACACAACAGAAATGCATCTAGCAGTTTTCAGAGCTAGCTCAGAAATATATTTGGGTCTGATACCACACAAAGTATCTGTCCCCTGATCATATCCTTGTTCTTACTGAATTTGCAATGGGTATAGATGAACCATTTATTGTTCTCCAGCTATTTCCACACAATTAAATTAGAGAGAAAACTGTAGCATTTTAAATTGAAATATAATATTTGAATAGCAGTTTGTTGGTATGAACACATCTCTAGTCATAAATACAGCCTAACTGTTCAATACAAGGATTCTGTTGATATTGATCTATACATAATAGCAACTTTAACCTTTTTTTTCCCTTTAATTGTCCATAAGATGTATTTGATATCTTTTTATCCAATTTTTAAATCTTTGTGTTTATAGCAGGTGTGCTGCTTAAGGCTTGAGCTCACAGGGGCAGGCCCTGAGGCTAGAATTTGAAGAGCCAGCATGAACAAAGTGCAATGATGAAAATGCATCAGGCCTGCTCTGTGTGCATCACGCAGCTGAGCTGAGCATGCACCAAGAAATTCTTAATCATTCTCACTGCAGTTGCTTCAGTGTTCTATCTGTAACTTAGTAATCCTCTACAATGGGCTTGCATGACATTTTCTTTTCCCATGATCAACCTCTGGCAAAACCATAGCAAAATCACTGGGGTTTTCCTGAAACACAATTCTGTATTGCTTTACAAAACCCTTTGTGCTCACCTCATTTTAATAGTCTGTGAGTTTAAATGATCACTCCTTCCTTACAATGAAATTACATATCATGTGTCCATCTGCTTTCATACTTCTGCTTTCATAGAGCTATCTATAGCTCCAGGCACTGATCTCATGAGCTCATTCATGCCTTGGGCACAACCAGTTTCATGAACCTCATGTATAGCCTAGAGAACTAACCTAATAAGGCTCCCTACAGTACCAGTGAAGAAAGATTAGCTCCTCCAGAGCAACTGAGCTAGACTACTGTTCTACTGATTTTTCTGCAGTAGAAGTTCATTTTCAACTGCAAGAGAATCATTACTATATTTGCCTTGAGTTGCTTAGCTATATATTTAGAGGTACCATAGTACTTGCCTGTAGTCTGTACATACTGAATCCCTGAAGATGCAAAACCACTAAGAGAGAAATGAAAATGGAGGTTTGATGGCTTCATTTCCTTAATAACTTGCTAAAATAACTTTAAAGAAAAACTCAGTGAAAATGTATTCTATAACAGATTTATCCACAGAGTTGCATGTTTAAGACTTCTTTTTATGGTTTTTTTTTTTTTTACTCCTGTATTCCAGTAGTTTATTTCTCAGAAGCTCTGGGATAAAACAGAGAAAATAGCCATTTTTTCAGTGCTTGAACTCCTATTAGAAATGCAGATTCTCTCTATCCATGTGGCTCTTGCTACATGGAAGAAAAAGAAACTATCAGAATCAACTGGGGACTCTCCCCAGTAATCTCCCTTTCATTGTGGGGATCCCTTTGATATCAAAAGTCAGGTCCTGTATCTCTTTCTACCTCACAACCCTGAGAAAGAGTCAGGCCAATGAATTGCCAGGCAACAGATAGGACCAGAGAGAAAGGCAGTCCTTTGAGGCCTTTAAACATGGTTTCCTCAAAAGTCTGCCACCAAAACCAAAGGTAACACTAATCAACTGCATTTGACCCTGGAACAGTGTAGTAGAGGACAAAGACAACCTGATTCCACATGTTGATTTTCTATATTTTTATTACCAGTGGAAGTTTAGGCTTGAGGTGAGGGGAAAGTTCTTCACAGAGACAGTTGTTAGTCGCTGGAATGTGCTCCCCAGGGAGGTGGTGGAGTCACCATCCCTGAAGGTTAGCATAGAATAGAATAAAACAGGTTGGAAGAGACCTTCAAGATCATAGTGTCCAACCTATCATCCAACACCACCCAACCAACTAAACCATGCAACCAAGCACCCTGTCAAGTCTCCTCCTGAACACCTCCAGTGATGGTGACTCCACCACTTCCTTGGGCAGCCCATTCCAATGGGCAATCACTCTCTCTGTGTAAAACTTCCTCCTAATCTCCAGCCTAAACCTCTCCAGGCGCAGCCTGAGACTGTGTCCTCTTGTTCTGGTACTAGTTGCCTGGGAGAAGAGACCAACCTCTGCCTGTCTACAACCCCCCCTTCAGGTAGTTGTAGACAGCAGACTGGATGTGGCACTTGGTGCCATGGTTAGTAGTCATGAGGTGTTGGGTGACAGATTGGACGTGATAATCTTGGAGGTCTTTTCCAACCTTATTGATTCTATGATTCTATGATTATTTCCATGAAGAATTATTATTTTTCTCTTTATAACAATTTATTCACTAATTTTCTATTGTATATTGGTGTGACTAGATCAATGGATTTTATTTATTGCTAGTCAGATTACTAGTGTGTTTAAAACATCTATATGAAAAGAGAACTGATAGGATAAAATCTCTTCCCAGGAATTTTTGAACTGTGGCAATTTTTTAACTAGGCAAAAGGAGCTCTAAACGAGTAGTGAATGAGCAGTATTTTTTTTTCTCCCCACTTTAAGAAAAGCATTTTCTGTTATGTGTCTTGCTTTATAGCTTTTTGTGAAGCTCTCCTGCCACTGCCTATTTAAGGTAAGTATACACAGAGAAATTTGCTATGAGACACATTTCTGTACTATTGCATTGTGAATCTCCATTTGTAAAATAAGTATTTGCAGCTTCTAGCCATGATCATCCACCTAAGTCATTGTGACCAAATGCAGCATTCATTCTTCTAGATTGTGTTTCACAGAACTTAATGGTGAGTCTTGAAACAGAATAGAATAGAATAGAATAGAATAGAATAGAATAGAATAGAATAGAATAGAATAGAATTAACCGGGTTGGAAAAGACCTTTGAGATCATTGAGTCCAACCTATCATCCAACGCTATCTAATCAACTAAACCATGGCACCAAGCACCCCATTCAGTCTCTTCCTAAACACCTCCAGGGATGGTGACACCACCACCTCCCTGGGCAGCACATTCCAAAGGCAAATAACTCCTTCTGTGAAGAACTTTTTCTTAACATCCAGCCTAAACTTCCCCTGGCGCAGCTTGAGACTGTGTCCTCTTGTTGTGGTGCTGGTTGCCTGGGAGAAGAGACCAACCCCCACCTGGCTACAACCTCCCTTCAGGTAGTTGTAGAGAGCAATAAGGTCTGCCCTGAGTCTCCTCTTCTCCATGCTAAGCAACCCCAGCTCCCTCAGCCTCTCCTCACAGGGCTTGTGCTCCAACCCCCTCCCCAGCTTTGTTGTCCTTCTCTGGACACATTCCAGCAACTCAACATCTTTCCTAAACTGAGGGGCCCAGAACTGGGTGCAGCACTCAAGGTGTGGCCTAACCAGTGCAGTGTATAGGGGCAGACTGACTTCCCTGCTCCTGCTGGCCACACTGTTCCTAATACAGGCCAGGATGCCATTGGCCTTCTTGGCCACCTGGGCACACTGCTGGCTCATGTTCAGATTACTCTCAACCTCTACTCCCAGGTCCCTTTGTGCCTGGCCGCCCTCCAGCCACTCTGACCCCAGCCTGTAGCTCTGCATGGGGTTCTTGTGGCCAATGAGTAGAACCTGGCACTTGGATGTGTTAAACCTCATGCCCTTGGACTCTGCCCATCTGTTCAGCCTGTTGAGGTCCCTCTGCAGAATCTGACAAACTTGCTAAGATAATCATGCATTCAGATCTGCAAACATTTTTTGTCACTTTTCTAAGAGTTTGTAAGCAGGTGAGTGAAAACCAAGTTAATAAACATGACAGATCACATTTAAAGTTTCTGCAGAAACTTCTGTTCTCAGTTTCTTTTGGGTTTAAGTTTCCCCCATCTGGTTGTGGTGAGGCTGGAGAGAATAAAGACTAAAAAATATAGTAGGAACTGAAGCTATTTTTGTCCCTATCAACGTGCAGGGCACTGATGCGCATATATGGAACAGAGAAGATTTGAGGTAATTTGAGGGGCAGAACTGAGAATAATGGCTTCAGACATTTCTAAAATCTTGAATCATGTGTTGTTTTGTAAATGCTCAAATATTAACTCAAAAGATTTTTCAAGCTTCTCTGCACACATAAATGAATCGTCTCCTGCTCTGGTACATTTGACTCAACATGCGTTCTCAGTTTTGCTGCCGCTCTTATATAAAAAACTTCCATCTTGTTTTGATCTCTCTGTGACGTTGCATAACACATTTATTTTAGCCTATGTGGTTTATGATGAGCTATTAAAATAATAAACTATCAAAGGAAAAGGAAAAAAAGCATTACATTAAAATCCAAAGAAAAAATATTTCTACAAGGGTGAGGCATTCACCTTTTTGACCAGCTACTTGGCAATTGAAATACAGGTGTCTGAAGCCATGATTCGCTCCTGTTTTTAGTGCATCTTCAGGCCACACCTTGAGTACTGTGTCCAGTTCTGGGCCCCTCAGTTTAAGAAGGACATTGAGACACTAGAACATGTCCAGAGAAGGGCAATAAGGCTGGTGAGAGGCCTTGAGCACAAGCCCTGTGAGGAGAGGCTGATGGAGCTTGGGTTGCATAGCTTAGAGAAGAGGAGGCTCAGGGGAGACCTTCTTGCTGTCTAAAACTACATGAAGGGTGGTTGTAGCCAGGAGGGGGCTGGTCTCTTTTCCCAGGCAACCAGCACCAGAACAAGAGGACACAGTCTCAAACTGCACCAGGGGAAGTTTAGGCTTGAGGTGAGGAGAAAGTTCTTCACAGACTTGTTAGCCATTGGAATGTGCTGCCCAGGGAGGTTGTGGAGTCACCATACCTGGAGGTGTTCAAGAGGGGATTGGATGTGGCACTTGAAGCCATGGTTTAGTAGTCATGAGGTGCTGGGTGTCAGGTTGGACTTGATGATCTTTGAGGTCTTTTCCAACCTTATTTTATCTTTGCTTTTTAGTGTCATAGGTTTATATAATAAAGTAATCATGAGAATACAATGGGGTAATAGAACTGAGCTAAAATGGAAAAATGTAGTTTTGTGATATCTGAATTATTTCAGTGACTCAAAACTCTGGTTCCACAGTGACAGATCTTTGAATGAAATACTTCATTCCACCAAACTTTTAAAATTTCAGGTAAAATTTTTTTTTTCTTTTTTAAAAAATTTATTATACAAATTAAAGTTTTTAATTCCAGATTCACTTTAGCATATTTCTGATGATCTGTCTGATCTGTTAGAGGCCCCAATAATTACTGCAGGTACAGCACTATGCTAGCTTGGGGACCTAATTTGGCATTGTTGTCTGCTGCATGGCTGCACTATGTGTGCACTTTGGAAGCTGATTTGGAGCTCTCTGCATTTCACTCCCTCTCATGCTACAGTGAAGCTGTGCTATCTTATGCCAGATTTTGAAACAAAAGTATTACAATTCTTCATTTCTATTTGTGAATCTTAAACAGAAGTGCACTGTCCTCCCTATTGCATTGGGCTGTCAATGGTTGCACAGCATTGTCTGTTCAGTATCAAATTATCTGTGAATTTTCAGTCTCTCTAATGCCTTTGGGAGGAGTCTTTATGTGAGGCATGTGCATTATTTGGGTTTTTTTGCCTTTTTTCCTTCTTTGAGGTTCTTTGAGGTTGTCTGTGTCAAGCCAGTAAAATTCTATAACTTTCTTTAATCCCTCTCAGTACTCAGAAAAGGGCAAGTGTCTCAGTGGAGCTCCCATATAAAGGCATCTAGAATAGGGCTGATAAAAGAAATAGGAAGCAGAATCTCGGCTATCAGCCACAACATTCTTCTTAAAAAAATGATAACAACAATGGTCGGTTCATGTAGGATGTTTTACTTCATTCGTTCTGCTCAGTTTCCATTTTTTAACTTTTCATTTAAACTATAATTTATACATAGGTGCATCAGAAAATCTATATCAGTTAGCAATTGATTTCTAAGGCAGTCATCATCACAAAATCAAATGTATTGTATAGAAAAATTGCTAGCAATATTATCACCATCCAGACTGTACATATTCCTATGATACAATGACTTTGCAGGTCCATTTCTTCATGTATATCATAGAAGACATGCACACAGCCTTCTGTATTATATTCAGAATAAGAAAGAAAAGAAATAAAATGAAAGAAAAGAAAGAAAACAAAAGAAGGAAGGAAGGAAGGAAGGAAGGAAGGAAGGAAGGAAGGAAGGAAGGAAGGAAGGAAGGAAGGAAGGAAGGAAGGAAGGAAGGAAGGAAGGAAGGAAGGAAGGAAGGAGGAAAGAAGGAAGGAAAGAAGGAAGGAAAGAAGGAAGGAAGGAAAGAAAGAAAGAAAAAAGAAAAAAGAAAAAAGAAAGAAAGAAAGAAAAGGGAAGGAAGGAAGGAAGGAAGGAAGGAAGGAAGGAAGGAAGGAAGGAAGGAAGGAAGGAAGGAAGGAAGGAAGGAAGGAAGGAAGGAAGGAAGGAAGGAAGGAAGGAAGGAAGGAAGGAAGGAAGGAAGGAAGGAAGGAAGGAAGGAAGGAGGAAAGAAGGAAGGAAAGAAGGAAGGAAAGAAGGAAGGAAGGAAAGAAAGAAAGAAAAAAGAAAAAAGAAAAAAGAAAGAAAGAAAGAAAAGGAAAGAAAGAAAAGAAAGAAAAGAAAGAAAGAAAGAAAGAAAAGAAAGGAAGGAAGGAAGAAGGAAGGAAGGAAAGAAAGAAAAGAAACAAAAGAAATAAAATAAATAAAAGAAATAAAGAAAGAAAAATAAAGAAAGAAAGAAAGAAAGAAAGAAAGAAAGAAAGAAAGAAAGAAAGAAAGAAAGAAAGAAAGAAAGAAAGAGAAAGAAAGGAAGGAAGGAAGAAAGGAAGGAAGGAAGGAAGGGAGGGAGGAAGGGAGGAAGAAAGGAAGGAAGGAAAAGAGCTTTATTACATAGACATATAAGTAAAATAAATTTAAAAAGGCTATACCAGAAATTAATCTCATTTCCAGTAACTAATTCTAAAAACTACTGTGACCAATCTTCTACAATCTTCTAATACAAAAGCAACTGTAATGCAACAAAAATAAACCTATTAGTGAACATTGTAAGATTAAAAATTTAACTTAACTTTATTTTTCACACCAGCGCATATTCATTAGTCCATAGCAACTATTGCTAGCTGTTGAGCTGTGAGAATCCTTCTTTCACAACTGTTTAAATAAATATACAGATGTAGAACTTTGCCTGGGAGTCTGAGCTCAGTTTCTGTGCTCAGAGTTACCATGAACTATGCAATGCTTAGGTATTTACCTTATAGTAGTCATGTAGCATCACCACAGCCAATGAAGAGAGACAGGTGCCTTTCTTAATCTCTTAGACACATTGGGAACTGCACTCTGCAGAAGCTCTGAGAAAACTGATTATGCATGCACAGATATATGCATGATTTTTATACATGCACACATTCACATGCAATTACACAATAGACTATAAATTAATGTACACATTTGAACACTCCTCTAAGTCTGGCAGTGCCACCTTAAAAGCCAGGAATATTGGGAGATTTTCTGTAGTAGTGTATAAAGGGAAGTCTACTTCGATATTTCACATCGGTGTGTGACTTGAATTATGTGGACTAGACTGTCCCTCTGGGTGTCCTTCAGTTTCTGTCCCCTCAGCTGTCTTTCCTCCTCTTGTATATCTACCTGTCTCCTTCTTCCAGGTGCCTTTTTCTTTTAACTTGAACTTTCTAAAGCACAACAAGGCAAGACAAACTGTGCTGTTACTCAATTGGATACTACTTGCTATATCATGCATTGCCTTAACACCTCTGAATCAACAACATGGTATAAAACTTTTCAGGTGACAGAACTGCAGCACTGAAGTTACAAGAAGCTGACAATGTGTTACCCATTTGCAGAGCTCACAAACTGGAGTCTCCTCTCCCATCAAAACAGGGAGATGGTGGAGTCACCATCCCTGGAGGTGTTCAAGAGAGGACTGGACGTGGCACTTGGTGCCATGGTTTAGTAGTCATGAGGTGTTGGGTGACAGGTTGGACTTGATGATCTTCGAGGTCTTTTCCAACCTTATTGATTCTATGATTCTATGAAAATCCATCCTTTACCCAATTCAAGCTGGACAGACCAGTATTTATTCCCAAGCTGCATAACTTAGGGCTGCACAGCTCTACTGATGTAGACTGGAATTGTATCAGATTGGTAACAGCTCCCACACTTCACAAATCAGCCTCATCATACCATGAAATTTTCCAGAAGCAAAACCATTGAAGTATTTCCAAAAAAAAAATAAAATAAATTCAAGACTTGGCAATGATACAGAAAGGAGTTCAATGAGTATGTTTGAGTGCTTGCATATGTGTTGCACCAACATAAATGAAAATGTTTTTCGTTAGTCTGTATCAGCCTGAGAATGTCTTTGTGGTTAGTACTTTAGCCTGGGGTAAGAAGATATAAAACATGTTTAAAGTGTTTTTCAGAGATTGAGCTCAGTTTCAGAAACTTGACTAAAACTGTGTATGTTGTTTGAAGCAGTCATTAAACAAAGGTTTCTCAGTTCAGAGTGGGTAGTATTCTGCATTGTCCCACTGAAAACATGATTCTGGATGTATTTTCCCTTCTATGCAAGTATAATATGAGGGTCAGAATTTTCTCTTCTGCTGGGAATTATATTCATGAGCTTTCATATTGAGATTACATTCAATTTGTTAGTATAATGATACGATCTTATTTCCATGTTGCCCTCTGCAACCTTTCTGTTCAAATTCATATTTCTTCCATCTTGTGATGCTTCTGAGATATTTGTATTCTGTCACATTTTTATCACATTGAGTGTTTATGTCCTTGGAGGCTTACCCTCTCATGTGATTTTGTGGACAGACAAAGATTCCACCACTTTATGTGAAACTAAAATATTTTATGTGCAGGAAAAGTAATGCTAGCTAGCTGATGAAGCACTGTTCTTAGAACTGCAAATATTTGTTCCTCTGACCAGAGCAATTGCTACTATCCAAACAAAAGTAGCCCAATAGCTTTGCAAAAAAAAAAAAATATATATATATAATTTCAGGAAAAGCAGAGCTATCATCTTGCCTAAAAAGGAGAGAAGAGAAGAGAAGAGAAGAGAAGAGAAGAGAAGAGAAGAGAAGAGAAGAGAAGAGAAGAGAAGAGAAGAGAAGAGAAGAGAAGAGAAGAGAAGAGAAGAGAAGAGAAGAGAAGAGAAAAGAAAAGAGAAAAGAAAAGAAAAGAGAAAAGAAAAGAAAAGAAAAGAAAAGAAAAGAAAAGAAAAGAAAAGAAAAGAAAAGAAAAGAAAAGAAAAGAAAAGAAAAGAAAAGAAAAGAAAAAAGAAAAGAAAAGAAAAGAAAAGAAAAGAAAAGAAAAGAAGAAATGAAAAGGAAAGGAAAGAAAAGAAAAGGAAAGGGGGAAAGTGTATATAATACTCCAAACAAGAAGGATATACCCTTTGAATGGTTCTGAATTGATGATTTGTTATCTTGTGTCTATTACTTTTAATTAGCATTACAAAAATGTTCAGGATTTTGGTTGTTTTGTTTCTCTTAATTATGTAAAAAAGAATGCAAGATATGCTTAAAAGCATTTGCTTTTCATAATAGCAGACTGCCTGTGCTCCAGTGCTGACACTCATGCCCCTAGGAATATATTAGTGCCGGATTTAGGCACTATTTGTTGACATGGGTTGTAAACTACTATATTATTGTTGCAGATTATTTGATGTGTAACATATTTTTCTTGAAGGTGGTGAGCCAGATAGCATGCAATATTAATGTTTTCACATGCAGGAAAACTGTGCAAACTGTTTGAGAAATACCAAACACATAAGCATATATAAGCCAGAACTTATTTTTAATGTATTTATATATAGATATGTGCATGTGAATATATATGTATGTATGTGCATAGATGCATGTGTGTGTGTGTATATATATATTATTTTTTAAAGACTTCCTGTATGTGGAACAAAGCATCAGTGCTTTTTAACAGAATAACAGAATCACCAAGGTTGGAAGACACCTGAAAGATCATCAAGTCCAACCTGTCCACAGACCTCATGACTAAACCATGGCACCAAGTGCCATATCCAATCCCCTCTTGAACACCTCCAGGGATGGTGACTCCACCACGTCTCTGGGCAGCCTGTTCCAATGGCTAATGACTCTCTCAGTGAAGAACTTTCTCCTCACCTCGAGCCTAAACTTCCCCTGGCACAGCTTGAGATGGTGTCCTCTTGTTCTGGTGCTGGTTGCCTGGGAGAAGAGACGAACCCCCACCTGGCTACAACCACCCTTCAGGTAGCTGTAGAGAGCAATAAGGTCTCCCCTGAGTCTCCTCTTCTCCAGGCTAAACAATCCCAGCTCCCTCAGCCTCTCCTCCTAGGGGTTGTGCTCGAGGCCTCTCACCAGTGTCATTGCCCTTCTCCAGACATATTCAAGCGTCTCAATGTCCTTCTTAAACTGAGGGGCCCAAAACTGGACACAGTACTCAAGGTGCAGCCTAACCAATGCAGAGTACAGGGGCACAATGACTTCCCTGCTCCTGCTAGCTACACTATTCCTGATGCAGGCCAGGATGCCATTGGCCTTCTTGTTCACCTGGGCACACTGTTGGCTCATGTTCAGCCAGCTGTCAATCAGCACTCCCAGGTCCCTTTCTGTTTGGCTGTTCTCCTGCCACACCGACCCCAGCCTGTAGCTCTGCATGGGGTTGTTGTGGCCAAAGTGCAACACCCAGCATTTGGATTTGGTTTTGAATAAACATCTTTAAAAAGCGATGTATACATATATATGTGGTCGTTTGAGGCTGTGCCTTTAAGAACAAACACTGCTGGAACACACTGGCTAATGTTTTTGGTACTAGAACCAAAACATTCTGATATTCTAAACGAATTTCATTGGTTGATAAACAAAAATTCAGCTTTAGATTGTGAAGCGGTTGGAAAATTTTTTCCTCAGTTGAGTTCGGTTTGGGAGTTGGGGGAGTTTGGTGTTTCAGCCTGTTCTCCCTGCCTGCTTCTTCTGCGAACTGCTGGACTTGGCCTTCAGATAAGCAAACACTAATCCTGCATGGGCTTTTGAAGCTTGCTAACAACTCTTTTCCTTAGTAACTTGCCTTTCTCTCTCTCTAACCCCTTTTTGGGGAAAAAGGGAGGTAAGGGGGGGAGAGAGGGGGTTCCAAAGAGGGGATCCCTCCCTGAGGGAGGGATTTTTGTTGTGTTATTTGTCTTTGCTGTGTATTTCTGTGTATATATTGTAAATACCTGTATATATTGTGTTATATATAACCTGCTTTCCATATATGCTTGTAAATATATAGCTTTTGCTCTTCGACTGAGTTAGCTGTGGTTTCTTACTCTGTGGAGGAGGGAGAGCTAAGCCCTCTCTCAACCTACCACAATATATAAAATAGTGTTGATAATCATTAACAGCACCAATAGTTTTCATAAAGCATGATCTTATCCCTGGTTTGTTTTCATAAAGGAAATATATACAAACTAAATATATATATTAAAAAAAACATTCTTATAAAGTGGCCTAAAGTAATGGAGGGACATAATAGTAAAATACGTGTGTCAGAATAAAAGCAATAAGTATTTAGGTCAACAGTGACTATTGTAATAATATTTATTAGGAAAATAATAGAAAAGTTGGAGTAAATGAACCAAGATGAATGTCAGAGGAGAATGGGTCAACTATAGGAAATATCTAATTGCCTTCTCATCAGAATAGAATAGAATAGAACAGAATTAACCAGGTTGGAAAAGACCTTGGAGATCATCAAGTCCTACCTATCATCCAACACTATCTAATCAACTAAACCATGGCACCAAGCGTCCCATCCAGTCTCTTCCTAAACACCTCCAGTGATATTGATTCCACCACCTCCCTGAGCAGCCCATTCCAATGGCCAGTCACTCTTTCTATGAAGAACTTCATCCTAGCATAAGAAATAGTAGCAGCTGCACATAGACATCAACCAAGAGAATATGAAAATTAAAACATTCAGCATGTGAATAAGCAAAAAAAATTGCATAAAATGTATCTTTATTTTACAAGAACAGACAGAATTCTGACTAATTCATTAGACAAAAAAGTCACACTGACTTTGGTGTTGAATGACTGAGATATTTTGATAAACTTTGAATACATAGAATAGAATACATAGAATAAACCAGGTTGGAAGAGACCTTCAAGATCATCGCGTCCAACCAATCCAACACCACCCAAACAACTAACCCACGGCACCAAGCACCCCATCAAGTCTTCTCCTGAAAACCTCCAGTGATGGCAACTCCACCACCTCCCCAGGCAGCCCATTCCAATGGGCAATCACTCTTTCTGTATAGAACTTTTTCCTAACATCTAGCCTGAACCTCCCCTGGTGCAGCCTGAGACTGTGTCCTCTTGTTCTGGTACTGGCCGCCTGGGAGAAGAGACCAACATCTGTCTGTCTACAACCTCCCTTCAGGTAGTTGTAGAGAGTAATAAGGTCACCCCTGAGTCTCCTCTTCTCCAGGCTAACATGCAGATAAGTTCACGAAATTCATCTGGGTTTTTTATGGTGGCTAATGACAGAAGAGGCTCATTATTCTATATGTATTTTGATAAACTTTGCTTTCATTACATGCTGACAAGTTCATGAAATTCATCTGGGTTTTTTATGGTGGCTAATGCCAGAAGAGGCTCATTAACCTCACCATTTTTTCACTAGGAAAGAGAAAAACTGCAACATTCTCTTCTTGTATACTTAAAAGTTCTTGTTCATCTGCTTTAGGTGATTGGTATTCTCTTAATCCTGAATACATTGTTTAATTTAATATTTAATTTAGTAAGTGAACAACATTTTCATTGTTACATGCTGTTGCATTCGGGTATAGCAGAAGGTCTTCAAAAGGAATTTTCAATGTTATTTGTCTTTCAAACACAACCCAACTTAGAATATTTGTTATAAACAGTGGATTTCCATGTATTTTCACATGAAGATTTGCTTAACATCACTCCTAATATTTTGAAGGAGTATCTGAAGGTCACAAAAAAGAAACCAGATACGTTTCGTACTTTAAATGTTCTCTCCCTTCTTTTTTTGGTCTGTAATAGAGAATGTCTGGTAATCTACATTGAGGAGAAAAGCTGGAATGCAAAAGCTTTTAGAAATCAGCAATAAGCCATATTGGCAGGCTTGCACTCAGAGCTCACACAGTGCCTGTTTGCGTTATGTCTGTCTTTAGCTTGTGCTGCTCTTTCTACAGAATTTTAAAGCCAGACTTTATGTGATGTTTCATCCTAAGTCCAATGTCTGTCCTTGGAGAAGTGAGCTAAGTGATCTTAGAATGCAGCAGTCTGACAGGCGATTGCAGATTCTGAGTCACAGTTGTTGATCTGTCAGATCACTTTCTAATTTTTCCCACTCAACCGAGAAGAAATTCAATCAGGGTTCATAGAATATTGTTTAGCAGATCACCTCTGTTCTGAGCAGTGCTTCTGGCCATCAGGATCCTTCCCTAAAAGGTGAGAAATCACTGACTGTGAATAGTTTTCTTGTTCCACTTTGATCTTTTTCTCTCCTTGCTAAACTGTACTGACCTACAGGAATTGTTAGCTTAGCTTTCAACCACTTGCTGGATGACCTACAAAAATATTTTGAAAAATGGAAATTAGGTTATAAACTCTGGCTCTTATCACTGTGTGTCATGCTGGTAATTTATTACAGGATGGAACAAGTATCACACTGGAATTTCTCCTTGGAAATCGCTTCAGGGTTTTCAGTTCTGTGCCCAAAATTTAGTTTTATCATTATTGGTTCTCTGGAGAATTTTTCATTTATAATTGAGAAAACTTTCTGTTCCCTCTAATAACAACAACAACAAAAGCAATAATAATAATAGTACAAAGCGTAATTTAATGAAAGGAAGTATGTGAGATTTATTGCTGGAAGTATTGAAATAGGATTGCAGCACATGAACTCAAACTGTAGGTCTGTATTGATTTGCTGCACTAATTTGTCTATGGCATTGAGCAAGCTAATTGCTATTTTTGTGCCTCAGTTTGCTCATTTGTAAAACAGGAATAATAAAACTATTTACTTCATAGGAAATTTTTGGAAGGTTTAATTACAAGTTTTAATGGCCCTTAGGTGCATTTGATGGTAGATGCTGTGTAAGTTGCAACACACTATTGTTCCCATTTGTCTTTTCTGTCACGGGAGTTTCTCTGCTCTCAAAGTCTTACAAATGAATTTTTCTTAACAGTAACCAGGCCTTCTGTTGGATGCAGTCTAAAAAAAAGTAATAATAAAATGATGTAACAGTTGTTTCCAAGAGTTATATTTTATGTCACTGGAAAGATTTAGACCTAGAAACCTGGAATAAACCCAAAAGTTTTGTCCATAACAGAATAAGAGCAGTGAATACTGTATTTTATTCCTGCAGGTGTGAGAAACTGGCTGTAATAATTTAACATTCTGTGGCAAAGCCATATACTCATAGAAATGGAAGAATGTAATTTGTAGTATTCAGCTCAAGATAAAGTGTAATCTAGATATGTCACTGAGGTAATTTTTACAAAATGGTTTTATGATAAATATTCTGAAGGCCAAAGCCATTAAATCTGCAATCTTAATTATCTTGTCCAACACCGGTGTAGATCTCTTCTGAGATAATTTAATAATGTTTATGATGCACTATTAAACATTATAAACAGTATTCTTTTTCAAAGGATGACTCATTTTCCCTCCTTTTTCACTAATGAATCATATTGCATATCCTGTGTATTTGTTCATTGGGAGACATATTAAATGGGCATATGGGTGCAGTCAGTTGCCTGCAACATTAGAGAAACCTAGCAATCCTAACAAATCATTTTCACATGTTGCAGGTGCTGCCTATTAGAGGAAAAGACATACTTTGATGTTCTTTAATTAAAGTTTCAATTTCTTTAATTACTATTCTGAGAAGAGCTGAATTAGAAATCCTACTAATGAGTGTCCTATGAAGTCAAAACATATTGGTGGCCTCTAGGTCAGTGCTGCCGGTATCTGTACATGCACACGTGTGACACGATTGCTGTGTGCTGTGTTCTAAGTTAAATCTCACAATTTACAAGGCTCAAAGCTTCCTCCTCACCACAGAACATCTTCTTTAAGCAATCCTTTTTCTGCTTAATCTTCTTTCTTTCCCTTGTTTAGTCTATCTTGCTTTGTGTATTGTGAGCTACTTCAATAGACTGGAATGACCTCAGTGAGAATAAGCTTAAACTGGGTAAATACTTCCACAGAGAGCAAGACACTCAATTTTGTGCCAGTCTTCTAAAGAATGAAATTGATATTGTTACACCACCTTTCTCATGTATAGTAGAGTGACTTAACATTTCAATGCCAAAAATAAGGAAGATAAATACCTTCCCTGAAAATATGCAAATGTATTAGTATTACTAAATAGTATTATGTTGCTGAAAATTTATATTAGTAATAAAGCTAGGAGTAAATGGCTTATAATAATTCCTGGTTAGCATGAGCACCGTTTTATATTTGGGGCTTATTAACACCTATGTCTTGGTACCTCAGTGTAGTTTCCATATTATTTCCTAATTCATAACATGATAGAAACACAGAATACCTCAAGTTGGAAGGAATGCGTAAGTATTGTCAAGTCCAGCGCCTTGCACTTCACAGGGCTACCTAAAAAATAAATCATATGGGTAGAAGTGTTGTCCAGGCAATTCTTAAGCTCTGATGGGCTCGGTGCCACAACCACTTCCGGGGGGAGCCTGTTCCAGTAGCCCACCACTCTCTCATAGGTGTTCCACTCTGAACTTCACAGAATCACAGAGTGCTAGGGGCTTGAAGGGATCTCAAAAGTTCATACAGTCCAACTCCCCTGACAGCAGGATCACCTATAGTAGGCCACACAGTAATACATCCAGGTGGGTTTTGAATGCTTTCAGAGAAGAGACTCTACTACCTCTGGGCAGCCCATTCCAGTGTTCTGTCACTCTCACAGTGAAAAAGCTTTTCTTTATTTTTATGTGGATGCTCTGTGCTCCACCTTGCACCCACTGCTCCTTGTCCTGTCACTGGACATCACTGAGAAAAGCCTGGCTCCAACCTCTTGACACTCACCCCTTCCATATTTCACATTAGTGAGACCACCCCTCAGTCTCCTCTTCTTCAAGCTAAAGAGACCCAGGTCCTTCAGCCTTTCCTCATAAGGCAGATGTTTCCCTTATTCATCATTGTGGCTTTGCACTGGATCTTTCAAGCAGTTCTCTGCCCTTAAACTGGAAGGCTCAGAATTAGACACAATGTTCCAGATCAGGTCCTCTGCAGGGCAGAGTAGAGGGTGAAGAGTATGTCTGTTGACCTGCTAAAATTGATCCCTGGGGAGCTCCACTGGTGACTGGCTGCCAGCCTGATCTAATGTCATTTACAATAACTCTTTAAACCCAACCCAGCAGACAATTCCTCACCCAACAATCTATGAACTTGTCTAGATGTAGGCTGGATATTTTGACCAGAAAGATACTTTGAAAGACAGTACAAAAAGCTTAGCTAAAGTAAAAAACCCCATACATCTACCACCATCCCTACCACCATCAGCTAGACCAATGACCTCGATGTAAAAGGAAATTAAGTTGGTTAAGGAAGACATTACCTTCGTGAAAGCATTTTGGTTGTAATCATGACTGCATTACCTATGGAAAAGGATAACCTTGAGACCGGGGTCCTTTCTTTCCTCTTGAAAATTTGAACAACATTTGCTAGCTGTCAGGTGACTGAGACTTCTCTAGAATCCCAAGACCACCAAAAAAAGTAGATAAATTGAGGGTGGTGCCACTATAGCATCAGCTTTTGGTACCCTGGGACGAATCCCATCAGGCCCCATAGACTTATGTGCATCCATCTGGAGCAGTGAGTCTCCAACAAGTTCAGAGTTGTCTGGGAGTCACAATCTTTCAACCTAGGGGACTGAATGTTCCAGGGTCCATCATCAGTGTTAAAGATAGAAGCAAAGAGAGCATTAAGTATCTCTGCTTTGTCCCCATCCTTATGTGTGAGGTGACTGATCTCATGAAGTAACAAACCAATTTATCTCTTATTCTTGTGCTGTTAATGTATTTTAAAATTCTTGAAATAACTTTTTGAAAGAAAACAGGAAGCTTAATTACTTTCCACTATTTCTTCACCATTTGATAACTACAAATATTCACATAAAATTGTTAATTCAATGAAGGGATTTAGGGGTTGGTTTGCTCTTTCACAAGCCATAATTTAACCCATAGGAACATCTGACTTCACCATAGCTTCTAGTGCAACCTCTAGCTGAGCTGTGCTTACCTCCATTCTCATAAGAGAATTTGGTGCAGAAAATCAGTTTTCAGGTTCTTGGTCTGCATCAGGTCTGTGGTGGGTTTGAAGGGAGACCCCCTCCCCACAACAACCATCCTCTGCTACCAAGAATGTGCTGGGTTGAGGCAGCCCCCTCTCTCCCCACCACGGGCAGGAATAAAACACTCAGACAAACGGATTGCAAAAGTGATGAAAGTTTAAATAGAAAGCGGTGAATGTTTACAGAAAACCCAAAGCGCAGTGACAAAGAAAGATCCCAAAGCAAACCCAGAGGCATCCCATTCCCACCTGAGAGTACACCCAACACCCCCAGGGCTCCTTCTTCCCCCTCCCTTTACTAGGCTAGTCTCAGCTGGCCAGGCCTGAGACTGCCCATCCCCCTGTGGCCTTGGGCCTAGCCAGGCCCAAAGCCAGCAGACATCTCCCCCAGTTACCGGCTGGTGGAGGAGGAAAAAAAGAGAAAGTGCCAGACCCCGCACTGGATCTTATAGTGGTGCAAAGAATTATGGTAGGAAATACACACAATTTCCTGTGTCCATCCCTCTGGGCTGGACTTCTGGACACAGGAAGTGAACACACCAGGGGGCACCCAGCTCAAACTGCAACATGGTCTAATGGCAACTGTAAGAATATTTTCTCTCTCCTGTGTCAGTTGTGGCTGAAATGAGTACTCTGGCCTTTGGGTAAGGCAGGGGGAAAGCCAGAGGGGTACTGGACATAGACAGCAACATCTGTGAGTGCCCTCAAAGCCCTGGCTCTTTCTCTGTTATCAAATTGATGGACAGTACCAGGAAATATTTGGGTCAATTGACACTGTCCTCTTTATTTTCACCAGGCTGAAGAATGAGAGTGGGCTGCGGAGTGTTTGCATGCGGGCAGCCTGTTTAGAAAGCACCACTGTGGTTATATGGACGGTAGTGAAAACACTAGAGTTGTTCTATGCCTCAGTGCTGGAGAACAGACTCAGAGACATTTAACTTAGCAGTACAGATAAAACACAGCTGTGTTACGACACATCCAAACCACTGATGGCAGTGCTCTGTACAAGTGATGGTGCTCATTTAAGTGTTGAAAGCAGTTCGGCTGAAACACTCTGGAGCCAGCTAACCCTTAACACAGATTTATCAAATTAAGGCATTTATCTCACTCCTTCCCACAAAACCTCATCCAATGCAGACTAAATACTTCTGATATTGTAGTGTTTCAGTGGTCTCACAAAAGTGCTTCTTTTCTCATGACTGGACTGGATTGACCCTGCAGTTGAGTCTACCATTTAAAAATATTGACAGGTTGACAGTGTAGATCAGATCAGTGGCTTGATGAGTCTGTATCCAGATTAGTCACCTTCAACTTCATTTATACACACTAGAAGGAAATAGAAACTCTTGGATGAAACTAATCTCACAGTAAAATAGTTGTCTAAAATAGGTCAGGAGAATAGTATCAATAGAATAGTATCAGAGAATAGTATCAATAGAATCAATAGAATCAATAAGGTTGGAAAAGACCTCAAGTGCTCAGTTAATTCTGTTATTTTTTTCCTCTCTTCCTATATAAAAAAGACTCAAGTGTGACTAGTTCAGAAGCAGGTGTATAATGCTGAACTTTGGTTAGATGGCTTTCACATTTATTTTTCTGTTGGCTTATTCCTAGGTTTTTATTTCAAAATGTAACTCATATTATTTGAAGAGTTCCAAAACAGGTCTGCCTTGCTGTAATAAATATCATTATTATAATTATTTGGAATTTCCACTGAAGTTAGAATACTGTATAATAATGCAGAGAGAGGGGAGGTCACCAGCTGTCTGTGCTTCTGAAAACAGGAAGAATTCACTCAGCTCCACACTAAAGAATCTTCTGGAGTGTTATGAAACCGTAGTAATAACGGAAATATATTCTGGGCTGTTTCTCTGCACCAGGAGACCATTATCATGATAATTTAACACCTGTATCACTGATTTTTGGTAGTGCAACCTGTAATCAGAGTCTGAAGCAATCCCCGAAGCAGTTATAATTTAGATTACAGTTTAATATACAGCAGTATTAGTTCTGAGTGTTTGGATCACAAAATGTGGAACACCTTACTAAATGATGATTGCAATAAGTAGGATTTACCGTGGAGGAGCACAATACTGTAATTCTATGGTCTTGAAATACAGCCAGGCTTGACTGAGCTTGTATCTTCAGCAGAACGGCCCATTTTTGGGCTGTGTGATAGTATACAGGATGCTTTCATGAGGCATCTCTCTGGTAGTTTTGTTTAAAGTAAACCCAGTAGACACTGCTAATTTAGCTCCAGGCCATGATTTTGAAGGGCAGTCAGTATAACTCAGGAAGTAAAGGGGTGCTGCGAAAAGAAAGTTTTATCAATGCGACATCTCAGGTATTACACGTGGGGAAAAATATCACAGCCGTGCAGAACTGTCAACACTCTGCTGTGTGCCTTCCACCTCTACTGTCTCACCAATACTGACAAAGTCTGGGGGAACGGTAGGAACAGAAGAGATGCCCATAAAGCTTTCTGTCACAAAAAATAAGGAGGGAGAGGGTACCTATGCTATTCTCCCTGCTCTTTTCCTTTGGAATTGGTTAAGAAAGGAAAATGAAATCATATCTCCCAAAATGATTATTTGGATTTGTGCTGACACTCTTATCAGTGGTGTAGGTGCTGCTAGAACGTGGATCTGTGCTCATATTTTAAACAAAATGTTACTTTCCTTTTTCTTTTTTCTTTTGTCTTTTCTCCCTTTTTTATTTTTTTTCATTTTTTCCATTTTTCATTTTTCTTTTTTTTCTATGATCTTTTTTCTTTTTTCTTTAACTCCTTAGTGAAACTGCTGCCTATCCAAAACTCTGAAAGTCTATAAAGGGCAACAAAGTTGGTGAGGGGTTTGGAACACAAGCCCTATGAGGAGAGGCTGAGGGAGCTGGGGTTGATTAGCCTGGAGAAGAGGAGGCTCAGGGGAAACCTTATTGCTGTCTACGACTACCTGAAGGGAGGCTGTAGACAGGTGGGGGCTGGTCTTTTCTCCCAGGCAACCAACACCACAACAAGAGCACACAGTCTCAAGCTGCACCAGGGGAGGTTCAGACTGGATATTAGGAAGAAATTCTACACAGAGAGAGTGATTGGCCATTGGAATGGGCTGCCCAGGGAGGTGGTGAAATGACCATCATTGGAGGTGTTCAGGAGGAGACTTGTTGGGGTGCTTGGTTGCATGGTTTAGTTGATTAGGTGGTGTTGGACGATAGGTTGGACGTGATGATCATGAAGGTCTCTTCCAACCTGTTCTGGTCTATTCTATTCTATTCTATTCTATTCTATTCTATTCTATTCTATTCTATTCTTCTATCTAGAGGGCCTGGCAACTGAACTATGACTTAGGTTCAGGTGAAAAACTGTCTTGACCGTTGCACTTATTCATTGTGGTAGGTTCCAGGCCAACCATCGTGTAGCATCTATGCATCAAGATAATATAAGAAGAAAGGTAAACAGATATTGTTTGTGTGTTTGGTTTAGGTTGTGGGGTTTTTTTGTTGTTGTTGGGTGGTGTGTTTTTTTGTTTGTTTTTTTTTTTTGTGATTGGGTTGTTTGGTTGGTTTTTGGGGTTTGTTCCTTGTTCTTGGTTGTTGTGCTCTCTTCTCTTCTTTTCTTTTTTGTTTTGTTCTGTTTTGTTTTGCTTTTCTGGGCAAGATTTAATGCTTGAAATACAAATGCTGTGTGGAATTTGATTTCTTTTCACCTTCTCATGTGACTTTGGAACAGATTAGGAAAAGGTAAGGAGTGTAGATATATTTATGCAACCCTGGTACTCACATGTGCTGGGTGAAGGTTTCAGACACCACTGCCATTGTTTAAAGTGATTCTGCCACATTGCAGAGCCTTCAGCACATCTGACACAAGATTCCCACTGAAACAACCTGGAGATGCTTAAATAATTGGAAGATTCTGGACCTTGATGACTTTTCTTAGACCTTTTCCATTGCTCAATAAGTCAGTGGAAATTTGTCACTGAAATTCAATATTTCAGATAAATTATTGAGGAGGAAGCACTAAACTTACCTGGCTGGACAAAGGCCTAAGGTTTAGTATAGAAAGGGGCCCTATAGGTACAGTAAATCTTTAGAGTCAGGTCATACTGCTGGATTTCTCTAAGTAGGACATAAAGATTTTCTAAAACTCATATATAACATTTTCAGTTACAGATAAAATGTTTTGCTGTCACTTGAATACCTTCAAATCTCTTTCCACAAAATTCCTCTTCACCTACAACTGTAGGCAAGATGAAATATCTTATTGCCTAGTTTTCCAGTGATAACACTCACTACAAACTCAAGTTTGTGCTAAAGCTGTGGGGAATCAACTAGCAAAGGACAGAAATTACTGAGTTATTCTGACATGATGTCCATAGTACAGATCTGAGACAAGTTTGTAATTATTTTGCTTCCAATAGAGCCTGCTGTGATTGATACACTGAACAAAAAGACTGCCTGCCCTATTAGGCTTCACACAAAAGACATCAAGGAGGAGGGATGCTGAGCATTCAGTTGTAATAGAAGTGTCCTAGGACTGAATCTTTAATATGGCTAATATATAACATTGACTTAAGAGCCTGATACCCTCATTGTCTGAGGGTTTCTGGGAAGCTGTATTGGAATCATAACTTTAAATGATGAGGCTGAGGAATGTTCTGAGCATCTTTATCTCTAAATACTGGGCCACTGTATATGGAACTAATGCTGTTCATAATCTAATATGAACTTTCAGACCACATATGTTCAGCTGGTTTATCAAATTCATCTGGACTGTGTCAATCTGACTGTGGTCTAAGCACTCAGTGGTTTTCATGACATTAAAAGCCTGGCAATAAAAGTTCTTAATGATAAAAAAAGTATATAGAAGGTAGCTGATAAGAGGTTAGGAAATTATGAACAGATTGAACTAATGCCCCTGAAGTCCCGCAGTTTGTGAATCTGACATTTTATGTGCCTGACTCCCACAGATTTTTGTGCTTAACCCTTGTCATGTCATTT
Source organism: Dryobates pubescens (assembly GCF_014839835.1). Lineage (NCBI taxonomy): Eukaryota > Metazoa > Chordata > Aves > Piciformes > Picidae > Dryobates > Dryobates pubescens. The sequence continues at coordinate 36,078,470 of NC_071618.1, read as the reverse complement.
GACAGGAGAACAAACTGAAGTGACAAGGGTTTCACAAACATTTTGCTGTTCCTACTTTATGAGTCCTTAGTCTTACAGGATGGCCAAGGTATTAAGCCCAGCCAGCATGGATTTAGGAAGGGCAGGTCCTGCCTGACCAACTTGATTTCATTCTATGATCAGGTGACCCTGTGGGGAAAGCTGTGGATGTAGTCTACCTGGACTTCAACAAGGCCTGTGACACCGTCCCCCACAGCAAACTCCTGGCCAAGCTGTCAGCCCATGTCTTGGACAGCAGCCCTCTGCACTGGGTTAGGAACTGGCTGGAGGGCTGGGCCCAGAGAGTGGTGGTGAATGGTGCCATATCCAGCTGGCAGACAGTCACTAGTGGTGTCCTCCAGGGATCAGTGCTGGGCCCCATGCTCTTTAATATCTTTATTGATGATCTGGATGAGGGCATTGAGTCCATCATCAGTAAGTTTGCAGATGACACCAATGTAGGGGCAGGTGTTGATCTCTTGGACAGTAGGAGAGCTCTGCAGAGGATCCTTGACAGGCTGGACAGATGGGCAGAGTCCAAAGGCAAGAGATTTAGCACATCCAAGTGTTGGGTTCTACACATTGGCCACAACAACCCCATGCAGTTGTACAGGCTGGGGTCAGAGTGGCAGGCAGAAAGGGACCTGGGTATTGGCTGATAGTAGGCTGAACATGAGCCTGCAGTGTGCCCAGGTAGCCAAGAAGGCCAATGGCATCCTGGCCTGTATCAGGAACAGCATGGCCAGGAGGAGCAGGGAGGTCATTCTGCCCCTGGACTCAGCACTGGTTAGGCCATACCTTGAGTCCTGGCTCCAGTTCTGGGCCCTTCAATTTAAGAAAGATGTTGACTTGCTGGACCGTGTCCAGAGAAGGGCAACAAGGCTGAGGAGAGGCCTTGAGCACAAGCCCCATGATGAGAGGCTGAGGGAGCTGGGGTTGCTTAGCCTGGAGAAGAGGAGGCTCAGGGGAAACCTTATTGCTCTCTACAACTACCTGAATGGAGGTTGTAGCCAGGTGGGAGTTGGTCTCTTCTCCCAGGCAAGCAGCACCAGTGCAAGAGGACAAAGTCTCAAGCTGTGCCAGGGGAGGTTTAGGCTGGATGTTGGGAAGAAGTTCTTCCCAGAAAGAGTGATTGGCCATTGGAATGTGCTGCCCAGGGAGGAGGTGGAGTCACCATCCCTGGAGCTGTTTAGGAAGAGACTGGATGGGGTGCTTGGTGCCATGGTTTAGTTGATTAGATAGCATTGGATGATAGGTTGGTCTTGATGATCTCAAAGGTCTTTTCCAACCTGATTAATTCTACTCAATTCTATTCTAATTAGGAAATGTAATTCTTCTGTAATTTCAACTGATAAGCAACTTGAACCCATCTCTGACAAATGCAGGAAAATTATGATTTGTGTATGAGATTATCATCAAAGTAGCAGCTAAAGCCCAATTTTATTTTTTTTTTTCAGAGTTTCTCAAATCAATCCCCAAACAAATATTTTGGAATCTGAAATTACTTCAGCAAAGCTTGGCATGGTAATAATGGCTTACACTTGTTCTAGTTATTCCCAGAGCAGACCCTTAGCCACACTATTTGCATTTTGTCTTTGCTTACAACTATCCTTATGTATTTGTCAAGCTATCACAATTGCTGTTTCAAAGAAAGAAGGCTATCTCTATTCCCAGCATTCTGAGACAGAATAAAGGAGCAAACGCTCCTGCACAAAGCTCCTTTGAGCTATTTAATTTACTCTGTAACAAAAGGAAAGATGACATTAAGCATTCAACAAGGAGCAAAAATGGTTTCTTAAAATATGAAATATAAATTATAATTGAACATTAGGAAAGTTCTATTACATTCAGGAAAATTCCAGTATGTCTTCTTCATTAGAGATTGTGAACGAGACACTGTTGTAGTGGGGTGCAAAAGTTACCTTTGGATTTGGTTTTGGATTTTTGTTAGCCTTCTGACATGACAATGTAGATTCAAACTTGCCTTCCTCCTTCTATTTTGTTACTAATAAAGGACAACAAACAAACAAACAAAACAAAACCAAAAATAAAAACCTTGTCTCAATAACAAATAAGCAATTTTAAGTGGGAATAAAAGTGCTCTACAGACCACTTGCATATTTATAGCTATTTTAATAATCCATTCCTTCCCTTTAATAAAAATGATATAATATTGAAATAAAGTTAAAACCTTGTGTGACAACTAACTAACGTCAGGATTTTGATAACTTTCAAATACTTTTTTGGTGAAATCTCTTTTAAGGCAGTCACACTTGATACCATTTGTAGGCAAAAAAAAATGTCTCTGCAGGCTTTAGTCAACTGGAAGTGTGAGTATGAACAATTTGGATTTATGAAAGCAATAATGAGAGCAGCCAGATCACACAATGACATGTTCCAAAAGGTAACCTTACATATGGCCTTAACACTTGTAGTCAGGTAACATTTCATAGAATCATAGAAACATAGAATCATAGAATCAGTCAGGGTTGGAAGGGACCACAAGGATCATCTAGTTCCAACCCCCCTGCCATGGGCAGGGGCACCCCACACTAGATCAGGCTGGCCAGAGGCTCGTCTAGCCTGGTCTTAAACACCTTCAGGGACGGGGCCTCAACCACCTCCCTGGACAACCCATTCCAGGGCTTCATCACTCTCACGGTGAAGAACTTCTTCCTCACATTTGAATAATGGAGTTCTAAATTATAAGGCTGAAATATCCTACTCACATTTTCTGTGTTGAACTCTTAAATGTTCAAAGCAAAATTGTGGAGAGTCTCAGTTATTAATTCCTTACCACATCCCTTAGCAGGATTAATAGGAAGTGATATCAACACTGTATTTAAAAAAAAAATTAAAAAATCAACTCTCACCAGAAATGCAACCTCAATAGTCATAAACTACACTAATTCTGTGTCACATACTTAGGCTGAATGACCTGGAATTTTTCTCTTCTGACATATTGCTACATGAAATAGAAGACCCATGAGAACCTGTTGTGTGATATTATACCTCAATGTCTTATTGAGTGGAGATCTAATTTGAGACACTCATGACATAGTTCCAGAACACTTACATGCATATAAATTCTTGTTTGGTGAGGAGAGAGTACCACTAAAAACAAAAGAGATCCTAGCTGTTGCGGAGTGAATGGAATAGAAGATTGCTTTTGCTAGCACTTTCTTTGTTATTAGCTAGAAATAGAGACAGACTTCCTTGTAACAGACAATTCCCTGAAACATTTAAATGCACATTAGTATGTCCTTATATTGAATTGTGGGAAAGACCACAAGCAAACACGATCAGTCTTCATTCATGTGATAGATGCGTCCTCTGTGTCCTGGTGGTTGCGGCACTTACGCACCATTGCACCCTCCTGTTGTAACATTGCTAAAAAATGGTCCTGATTTTCTAGTCCAAAACAGTTATAACTTGAGTTAATTCTTCAGACACAGAGCTTGGTGTGTATCTATTATACACTAGCTAAAACATTGTTCTGACAAGTGTCGTTAGCTTTGCAATAGTTGTGCAACCTGTGTCCAGTTCCAGGCCCCTCAGTTTAAGAAGGACATTGAGACACTTGAAAGTGTCCAGAGAAGGGCAACAAGGCTTGTGAGAGGCCTTGAGCACAAGCCCTATAAGGAGAGGCTGAGGGAGCTGGGATTGTTTAGCCTGGAGAAGAGGAGGCTCAGGGGAGACCTTATTGCTGCCTACAATTACCTGAAGGGTGGTTGTGGCCAGGAGGGGGTTGGTCTCTTCTCCCAAGCAACCAGCACCAGAACAAGAAGACACAGTCTCAAACAGTGCCAGGGGAAGTTTAGGTTTGAGGTGAAGAGAAAGTTCTTCACTGAGAGAGTCATTAGCCATTGGAATGGGCTGCCCAGGAAGGTGGTGGAGTCACCATCCCTGGAGGCTTTCAAGAGGGGATTGGACATGGCACTTGGTGCCATGGTTTAGTCCTGAGGTCTTGGGTTACAGGTTGGACTTGATGATCTTTGAGGTCTCTTCCAACCTTGGTGATTCTGTGAAGCTGCTCACGTAGCATAGCATATATTTAAATAATGTGATTAAGCACAAGTACAATGATTAGAGTGGGTGACTAGTCATGAGAATTTTCTTTCTCAAGGGCATTTAGAGACAATTGCAGGTGAGATGGATCTGATTGCATGAGACTAGAAGGCAAAATGTGAGTCTGTGAAGGTAACTCTAAGAGTAGTTAGCAAGACAGATGAAACACCAAAAGTGAAGATATCTGTAAGCTTCATCATGCCCTCAGTTTGGGGATTTTAGAGCCTATCTTGAGAAATATGCCCCTTCTGCTTTCCCATGCAAACTGATATCCAAAGAGTCTGTTTCACTTTCCTTCTCTCTCATAACTCTAGAGTTTCCTGAGTCTCTCTGTCCTCCTTACATAAATTGGAATATTTGTGTCTCACAAAACAAGACTTGTGAGATGAGGGAGGTTACAATTTGTGAAAAAGTAGTGGTGATCACATTGACTTAGTGTATTGGGAAATGATGGATGGGAGAAACAGAAAAGTTAGTTTCTCTTTCTAAGGGTCTGAATCATTCTTCTTGGGACAACATTCAGGTAAGTTTCTAGACTGCTTGACAAGAACAGGAAGATAGCCTCAGTCCACACAACAAGTTCTCCAGGTTTATCTACAGAGGGACTGAAATGGATTAAATAATTGTCCTGTGTTCTGTCTTCAATACCAGGATGTTTCCAGTCAGACTTCAGTGCCTGCTTGAACTGTTTTGGTTTAGTATTCTTCACAAGCGTTTGGGTCCATTCAGTGATCCACATCTGGCTTAATTCTGAATTTAAAGTCCAGTCTGTCTTTCCTTTGTGCTGTTCTTGAAATGGTACAAAATAAAATACATTTATTTCATTTGAAAAACAGAAACTAATGTTTCAAGGTTTATTGAGGCACAGAGTGTGAGAAGAAAAAATGGTTATACATACCTGAGTTCCCAGAACTAGATAATTTCTAGATAATTTGAGAACTAGATAATTTCTTATGTTCAAGTGAGAAATATTTTATTCTTTTTTGGCTTTTTGTTTGTTTTTCTGTCTGCATGCAGGTTCTCATATAAAGGCATGCCCTGCTTAGTTTAGTGTTAATGGAAACCTAATCACACAGATTTCTTTCTTCCCCATCTTACATGAACTAGAGCATTTTCTGTAGAAATCATGTGTTCAGGTTTAAGTGTGTACATAGATGTCTGTACTAGATACCTAAGCCATCATTGTGGTAGGTGGAGACCTAGAATAGGACTTGCTTGTCTGAATATAGACACTTAGTTGTTCTGGGATACAACAGGATTATGTAAGACATCCTAATGGGCATATGACCTAAGGGAGATATATTGTTCCATACTTACTTGACAGTAGACAGTTTCTGAATCTCACCCTTGTGACTTCAGATGACTCATTCTCTTGAATTCATTAATCATATGGAGGAAAAGGAAGTGTCTTAACCTTGAAATAAATGACAACTTCAAACACTTGATTTAGTAGTCCAAACTACATAACAAGTAACATCTGAGATGATATATTGGCGACTTAGGACCTTCTGGAGAAACACTTGGAAGCTAAACAGTATACCTTGTACATTCTTAAGTGGATTATGTCAGATTGACTAACTGGATTTTAGTTGTTTTTTTTTTAAGTTAGGAAATAAATTTCTGTGCAGTATCTCATGATAGCTCAGAATGTCTGAGAAGTATTTTGAAATCTGAAACTGAAAATTTTTGAGCTCAAGCTCTGCTTTCTTCCATTTTCTATAGGAATGTGTCGATCAAAACAGATCAAGTCAAGAAAACTACAGCAGTATTTGAAACCGTGATCCAGTATTGTCCTCAACAAGGCAGAACAACTCAAAGTGAGACCAGTTTTAATTAATGAACTGGAAGTATTATTTTTTAAATTGCATGATTGTAAAATTTTACTGAAAAATCTATAGGCAGTGATACCGAATGCCAGGGCCATGGTACTGCAAAATCAGCAGTTGCTCCAGTCACATAGCCAGCTACACTCTTGAAATAAATGTGCTCTCTACTCTTATGCTTAATACTGATCCAGAAAGAACAAAAAGAGTGTTTTAAATAATCTCTCTATTGAAAATCAATAATTTGCTCACTTATTATGAGCACAGCATGTGACACAAAAAAATAGAATAACATTTTCATTACATTTCCTTCAAGGACTCTTTAAGGAGTCTCAAACAGTGCAGAACCATTTTCTCCCCTCTATCTTTTGTGAACAGCATGAAAGCTGTAACACTTTCAAAAGCATGTCCACATACCAACTGCATACATATTGTATTTATTTTTACTGTGACAGTGTAAGAAGCAGTGTTGAAGTGGGCAATCAGTACAGAGTGTGGAAATAAGCAAGTAGAAGCTCTGTAACAGGGGCGATTAAACTGTAATTGCTACTTTTATCTTTTTCATTCCTTAATATAATATTTTGATCCTTTCTAATGTTCTACAAAAGGAGTTATATAGGATTATTGTCAGCCTTTGAAAAGTCCTTTTAGGGCCTATAATTAGAGAAGATGGAGGGAAGGCCACCACTGAAATAATGACTTTCCTTTTATTTTAGCTTTTGGATTGTACTTAACCTATTCAAATTCTGGATGTTATTTTGAAAAGTACTATAAATTACATACAGCTTGATTTTTCTCAGAAGAAATTAATGAAAATGTTTGGATTTATTTTGATTCAGAAGTGTTGTGGGTTGGTTTTGTTTTTTTTATCAGAACAGATGTTAATGAGACAACAAAATTTTTATTTTATCTAATCACAGGTAGTTTCAATTCATTTTGGACTCCTTCTGGAAAAGTGTGGCTTATAAGCAGACCAGGAGGACATAGACAAGAGGACATATTCTCAAGCTGCACCAGGGGAGGTTTAGGCTGGAGGTTAGGAAGAAATTCTACACAGAGAGAGTGATTGCCCATTGGAATGGGCTGCCTGGGGAGGTGGTGGAGTCACCATCATTGGAGGTGTTTAGGTGGAGACTTGATAGGGTGCTCGGTTGCATGGTTTAGTTGATTAGATGATGTTGGATGATAGGTTGGATGCGATGATCTCGAAGGTCTCTTCCAGCCTGGTCTATTCTATTCTATTCTATTCTATTCTAAATTCTAAATATCATAAAAAGGTTTTGTTTGTCCACTGCTTCTTTTCTATGCTCCACTCATAAAACAAAGCTGAACTTCTTCTATAAACCTGATTATAGGGAGCTCTCTACTTTCAGCTGGAACAACATCACTGTATTAACAAGGCACTGTCCTCAGATTAATAAACAGAGCTTTCAGCAATGGTTTCCATAGAGAGACCTTTTTTCCCATCAAAGGAAACCATCACTTCTTGCATCAATTCAGGGACTAAATTTATTCTAGATTAAATTTAATAACATGTATTTATAAATTAATTTCACAGAGTATTTTGTATACACTTCTCTACTTCATAGCCTGTATCCATTTTTTTTGAGGTATAATTTCAAATTTTTACAAATGAGCAAAATGTTACTTTTTAAAATGCATTTTCACCCAGATTGTTTACTGTCTTAGATTTTGTTTATTCATGCACAGACTTCTCACAAATTACAACCCCTCAAAATATGAAATTATTTTTCACCCATTTTTCAGGTATGTAAATGACTTTAGATAGTAGAGTTTAAAAGGAAGCTACAGCTCACTGTAAAATATCTTTTCTTCCGATAAGGAAAAAAAAAACACACAAAAAACCCCCTATAAAGAGTAACTCTACCTCATCATTTCAAAAAAAGGCCTTATGAGGAGAATGAAAATGGCAATTAGGTTTTATTGATTATTTTTTCCCCTACTCTTTAAAGGGAAACATTCACTTTGACAAAACCATTGGTGTTTACTCCAACGTAAGAAGGCTTTTTCATGTGCTATTTCTGTATACTTGAGGAACTTCAGACTGTCAGTTAAGTGACAGCCTGAGACTTCAATCTCACTGAATATATTTCCATATTGACAGAAATCTGTGCAATTTGTCCTGTACAGCAGCATTCTGTGGGAGCTGTTGTAAGGAATAACACCTGTAATGGTTCTTGCTCTGGCTAAGAGGAAGTCCTAAACAACTTTTAAAATTGGTTGTTGGGTTTTTTTTGAACTTTTGCTTACAGCAGTACAGAAAGCTTCAGATGTGACTAGAGAAGTAGAAACACTAAGGATTTTAGGAATTCCATGTAAGACTGAACATCAAAGCTTCAACAATTTTTCAAGACCACATTGTACTGAAGAAGTTTGCATTGGCAATCTATGGTGAGTTTGCATTTCAGTAATTAGTAATATATCATTGAAAAATGCACAATCCTCCACCTCTCCCTGAAGGAGAAGGAAAAATAGAGGCATAACAGTATTTCATCCTGAATCAGCTCAGTGTTTTACTAGCCAATCTACCCAGAACCAAAGAGCATCAAATGCAATCCCCAGACACGTGGATTGTATTAGGGATGGAATAAGAAGCCTTAATTCTGTAGTTCCTAGCTTTTGTTGGATTATTTTTACACAGCTTTTGTATTTAGGGAGGATTATGGCACACATGGTCAATAAGATCACACAGTCTTTTTTCAGACCCCTATAATACTTCAAGGTACAATGAAATGAGTTAAATATGGAGAGAAAAAAAGTCTAAGCCTCTTGGATTTGTGAGCTTTACATTTAAACATTTTTGTGCATTTTAACAAGGATCTTTCCATAATTTTTAACGTTTTAAAATTGTAGAAGAGAATAAAGGAGACGTGCTAAAAGACCTGGTATCATTACAGTGACAATTATTCTCCATCTCATCCATAGTGAACATAGGAGACTCTCTAGTGCTATTAGTGTTTTTTTTTGGTTGAAGTGTATGGGACACTGCTACTTAATTTCCATGAGATTTTAATGTAACTGTTATGATTCTTCCATCAAAAGCATGATCATGCATTCTATGCTTGTCATGGTGTATTATGCCAATAAATACCACTAAGGAAATTCTTCATGCACAGCTCATTGACATAATAGAGTATAATGGTTTTTTTAGTGCTGCTATGGTCTACTGTATCAATGCCTACTGAGGGAGACTTTAAAGCACTCATCCAAGCACATAGGGTAACTATACATAATAAAAACCTTTATGAAGTTTTTGGAAATAAGCAATTATTCTGCACTGCTCTGTTCATTTTATTTATAAGTGTTAAAATCATTTGCATACACAAGGGACAGATGTGGTATTCAGTTTTCCCCTCAAAGATTGAACTAATTTCATCCTCACAGACAAGAATCTTTCAGAAAGTATTTTTGCATGTGGTCTTTCATTTTTCCTAATGTCAAAGTGCAAACACAACAAGGAAAACCTGATCTCATGCTTCTCTCTCATTTTGTAAGAAAAAGTTATAGTTAGCTCGTCTTCTTACTTGAAAGACATGCCTCTAACTTAAAACTTGTCTGAATGTTCTCTGTATGAAATGGACAGAAAGAAGCACCTTCAGAGAGCAATTTGGAGAAATATTCATCAACTGGGTACCTAAAATAAGTGGAATGAATCACTCACTGAAGAATTTCGCCTAGCTTCCTACCAAATACATGCTGCAGGAAATATATCCCAGTCCTTATAAAGAAAATATAGATACTAGATGAAAAATAATTAGTTTGAACAGGAAACAACTTATATACTATACAGAGGGCTTTGCTAATTAACTGCTACTTTCTGACATGAGAACTAAAAGACCCAAAAGGAAGTTAAAGAAGTCATGCGACACTCACTAGTACCTTTACTACTGGACTGTGAGGAAAGTTTAGTCACCCCTCAGCAACGTACTAGGGTATGCTCTAAATCACAGAATCACAGAATGCTAGAATCATAGAATGCATTGGATTCAATGGGACCTTTAAAAGTCATCTCATCCAACCCCTTTGCAGAAAGCAGGGACATCTTTAGATAATTTAGGTTGCTCAGTTCATCAGAAAACTTTTTTTCTCTCTCTTTCTTCTTTTAATAGATTATTGTGGTGGGTTGATCTTGGCTGGTTGCCGAGTGCTCACCAAACCACTCTATAACTCCCCATCCATCAACAGATCAAAGGAAGAACAATGTGATGAAAAGTTTGTGAAGGGAGGTTGTAGACTGGTGGGGGCTGGTCTCTTCTCCCAGGCAACCAGCACCAGAACAAGAGGAGAAAGTCTCAAGCTGTGCCAGGGGAGGTTTAGGCTGGATGTTAGGAAGAAATTCTTCATAGAGAGAGTGATTGCCCATTGGAATGGGCTGCTGGGGAGGTGGTGGAGTCATCACCACTGGGCATGTTTAGGAGGAGACTTGATGGGGTGCTTGGTTGCATGGTTTAGTTGATTAGATAGTGTTGGATGATGGGTTGGGCATGATGATCTCGAAGGTCTTTTCCAACCTGGTTAATTCTATTCTAGTCTATTCTGTTCTATTCTATTCTATTCTATTCTAACCTGAAGAAGAACCTGTAAAAAAAATGTGAGCACTTAACTGTTTCACTATAGAGGCCCTGATGAATGTAAAATAACTCCAACACACATTTCTGTGGCCCACTTTGGAGCAAAGGTCATGCATTAGATTGATTTCTAATTAACTGAAATTCATCACTATGCAATTCTTCAGAATAGAACTGTTATCCTTACTCAGATTCTCTAGTCACTGTTAAATATTTTTAAGATGTCTAACACAGATGAATCACATAAAAGTGAGTAATGCATAAACTAGAAGATATGGACCCTGTAACATATGTAGTGAAAATCCCCAGAATTTTTAAAGCTCATGTAGATAGGCCTTTCATCTTCTTACAGGGAACATGGTCTAGTGTTTTGCTACAGTTTGTAATTATAGCTTTTTTCCCCCTTCTTTTTATGTCAAATCACTGCATTATTCTAAACCTTATTCTTCTTAGAAAAATTCTAGGGAGGCTGAGGGATCTGGGGTTGCTTAGTCTGGAGAAGAGGAGGCAGTAATAAGGTCTACTGTCTACCTGAAGGGAGGCTGTAGCCAGGTGGGGACTGGTCTCTTCTCCCAGGCAAACAGCAACAGAACAAGAGGACACAGTCTCAAGCTGCACCAGGGGACGTTTAGGCTAGATTTTAGGAAGAAGTTCTTCACAGAAAGAGTGATTGGTCATTGGATTGGGCTGCCCAGGGGGTTGGTTGGGTCACCATCACTGGAGGTGTTTAAGAAGAGACTGGATGGGGTGCTTGGTGCCATGGTTTAGTTGATAAGATAGTGTTGGATGATAAGTTGGACTTGATGATCTCAAAGGTTGTTTCCAACCTGGTTAATTCTATTCTATTCTATTCTATTCTATTCTATTCTATTCTATTCTATTCTATTCTATTCTATTCTATAAGCTCCACACTGATACTCACTGGGACAGGCAACTCTGATTTACTTGACAACTTTTTTTCTTCCGAGCAATATTCATCAATATAATTAAGATTTCATAAGGAGTGTTTCTCACATGAAAAAAAATGGCACAACTTGAGTTTCAGTCCTTTCCAAATATTATTTAATATTGAAAAGGAATTGGAAAGATCTTTCTTTCAAAAGCAATTAAAATACATAGATACATAGAATAGAATACATAGAAAAAAACAGGTTGGAAGAGACCCTCAAGATCATCGTGTCTAACCCATCAACCAATCCAACCCACTTAAACAACTAAACCATGGCACCAAGCACCCCATCAAGTCTCCTCCTGAACACCTCCATTGATGGTGACTCCACCACCTCCCCAGGCAGCACATTCCAATGGGCAAGCACTCTCTCTGTATAGAACTTCTTCCTAACATCCAACCTAAACCTCCCCTAGTGCAGCCTGAGACTGTGTCCTCTTGTTCTGGCACTGGTTGCCTGGGAGAAGAGACCAACATCCACCTGTCTACAACCTCCCTTCAGGTAGTTGTAGAGTGCAGTAAGGTCACCCCTGAGTCTTCTCTTCTCCATGCTAAGCAACCCCAGCTCCCTCAGTCTCTCCTCATAGGGCTTGTGTTCCACATATATCTTAGTACCATAGAATCATAGAATCAGTCAGGGTTGGAAGGGACCACAAGGATCATCTAGTTCCAACCCCCCTGCCATGGGCAGGGGCACCCCACACTAGATCAGGCTGCCCAGAGCCTCATCCAACCTGCTCTTAAACACCTCCAGGGATGGGGCCTCAACCACACCCCTGGACAACCCATTCCAGGGCTTCACCACTCTCATGGTGAAGAACTTCCTCCTCACGTCCAGCCTGAATCTCCCCACCTCCAGCTTCATTCCATTCCCCCTAGTCCTATCCTGAGAAGTCCCTCCCCAGCCTTCTTGTAGCCCCCCTTCAGATACTGGAAGGCCACAATTAGGTCACCTTGGAGCCTTTTCTTCTCCAGACTAAACAGCCTCAACTTTTTCAGTCTGTCCTCATAGGAGTGGTGCTCCAGCCCTCTGATCATCCTCGTGGCCCTTCTCTGGACACCTTCCAGCACATCCATATCCCTCTTGGAATAGGGACTCCAGTACTGGACGCAGTACTCCATGTGGGGTCTCCCCAGAGCTGAGTAGAGGGGGAGAATCACCTCCCTTGACCTGCTGGCCACACTTCTCATGGTGCAGCCCAGGATCTGATTGGCTTTCTGGGCTGCAAGTGCACATTGAGAGCTCATGTTGAGCTTCTTGTCCATCAGCACCCCCAAGTCTCTCTCCTCAGGGCTCCTCATATATGATGATTATGAATATCTTAGACCATGAATGTAATTTTGGCCTCTGAATTAAAGAAGCACACCACAAAGAGTCTGTTGAAAAGCTGAATTTTACAGTCCTGAAATCTGGCCATTTTCCTGTTGTATGAAAACACAGAACCTTTTGTGGTTTAGCTTGGCCCTTCTGCTTGTTACTCAACTACCCAAAGAAAGAACTAGTAGCAAGTCTGGCATGAATATATTGGTTTCTCTACCTCAGAAGATTGGTCTGTTTAGTACATAGAGTAAAAAACTTGATTTTGTTCCAGCAGCAAGTGGATTTAAATTACATTTGGAAAATTTGATCTTTTCTAAAAATGAATTTTTTTAAGAATTATTTCTGTTGAGACTTTTAAACATAAAGCATTACTAAATTGAAATATCCCACACACTGTGTGTGAGCTGTCATTAATAGAACCATTGGTTATGAAACATAGATCTCTGAGATCCCTCTGGAGGTGAGTAATAGAGATCTTGGAAATATGGCCACCTCTGATAATAGTTTCTATTCCTTTGTCAGGAGTTATTATGCAGGGATATGAAAATTTTTAGCTGCTAAAAAAATAAGTTATGCAGTGACAGAGTCATTATAGTTGCACAGAAATTTAAATGCTTCCTTCTGGCATCCTCTTGCTTGCTCTTATCGCAACTAAACTGATGGTCATTGATATATTTAATGGTTATCTCTGGAAGCAAAGATGGGATCAATCCAAGTTTGAATCCTTCAAATGTGAGGCTTACAAAGAGACCATCAATAGCCTATTCTATTAGATACTACCAAACCTGTTTAGAAGTAAAAACAAAGTAATTTTACTCCTAGGAAATCAGCAACAGATACTTTACAGAAAATATGTGATCTGTTAATGGTTACAGACAGATTGATATAAATTAAATCTATGACATTTGTGTGTAACTAATTCTGACTCCCACACTGCTAAATTTATAAGACTTTAAAGGCTAAGCTGCTCTAGGAGGATTGATTGATTAATAAGATTAGGCTTTTGGTTGTATCAGGGTAATGAGTATAAAAAGTGATGGCACAAAGCTCTTTATGGAAGTTTTTAACGTGTCCAGAGAAGGGCAATGAGGCTGGTGAGAGGTTTGGAGCACAAGCCTGATGAGGAGAGGCTGAGGGAGCTGCGGTTGCTTAGCATGGAGAAAAGGAAGCTCAGGGGAGACCTTCTTGCTCTCTACAACTACCTGAAGGGAGATTGTAGCCAGGTGGATATTGGTCTCTTCTCCCAGGCAGCTGGTACCAGAACAAAAGGACATAGTCTCAGGCTGCGCCAGGGGAGGTTTAGACTGGATATTAGGAAGAAATTCTTCATAGAGAGAATGATTGCCTATTGGAATAGGCTACCCGGGAAGATGGTGGAGTTGCCATCATTGGGGGTGTTTCAGAGGAGACTTGGTGGGATGCTTGGTGCCATGGTTTAGTTGATTAGATGGTGTTGGATGACGGGTTGGACACAATGATCTCAAAGGTCTCTTCCAACCTGGTTAATTCTATTCTATTCTATTCTATTCTATTCTATTCTATTCTATTCTATTCTATTCTATTCTAACCCACAGGAATCAAGTTTATTTCTACCAAAGACGTATTATGTAACCATTGCTATTTCTCACAAACAATGTAATAAATGTTGTAGACTTATCAGCACAAATGTTGCATTTAGCATCTGCCTATAGCTCTCATTTTCTCACTCATTTTCCTGTGTTGTTATAGTTATTCATTCTTAATATTTCATTAATTTTTATTGACTTTGTAAGCATCTAGTCAATCAAACACATAATGCAGAAAGCAGTCTCTATGGTAAAATACCATCTTCATGACAATTAAAATGCCAATATGAAAACCATGCATGAATAAAACTTTAAAATGCCAAGTTTGGTGAAAGGATAACTCAAGTATAGAATAGAGTAGAACAGAACAGAACAGAACAGAACAGAACAGAATAGAATAGAATAGAATAGAATAGAATAGAATTATCCAGGTTGGAAAAGATCTTTGAGATCACTGAATCCAGCCTATCATCCAACACTATCTAATCAACTAAACCATGGCACCAAGCACCCCATCCAGTCTCTTCCTAAACACCTCCAATGATGGTGATTCCACCACCTCCCTGGGCAGCCCATTCCAATGGCCAATTACTCTCTCTGTGAAGAACTTCTTCCAAACATCCAGCCTATACCTCCCCTGGTGCAGCTTGAGACTGTGCCCTCTTGTTCTGTTGAAAAAGTGTATACTTTGTAGATTGAGAACAGAATAAAACACAAGTAGAAATTTCCAGATATTACAGATATTATTAAAACTGGTTGTGACTCAACTGCCACAAAACTTCTTGTAAGGTGAAAAAGGGTTGTGGCCCATACTTTACAGATGTAGAAAATGATGCATGGTAATTTGTATATGCCTTCATCTTGATGTGCCAAAGCTGAAACACTTGTGCTTTGATTTCAGAGTTGAACACCTCCAGCTCTACATGGTTAATCATTAAATGCAGAGTAGTATCTGGAAGCACTAAGAACATATATTTTTTTCAATCAAGGTTGAAAGGGTGATTTTTATTTTTACTTCAAATTTTTTAAACTATTCTTCATCCACTTTTACATTTCCACGATTAGATCTTGGCTTTTGTACTGAAAGATGCTTTTTGTCACATTATGTTTGGTATTTTATGGTTTCCACTATACTGCCTGGAAGGAACATTCAGCCTGAAAGTCGTTATTTAGTCTTTTGTCAGTCTCTCACTAGCAAGCTGCTTTTTATGTCGTCCTTTCTATTATGATTAATAGTTTACATTTGTATTTAGAATGCTTCAAGCTACAGTCATGCAATACCTTTCACAATTTCTTTCTATGTGTTCTGACACTACATGAATATTTGTGTTTGATCATTTCTTCTTATGAGTAGGCAGTGAAGACAGTGTGTAGGTGTAGTTTCTCAGTGTATTTGCTAGAAATTGTTTTACTTCTTTTAGGGGCATGGAACCCTCTGTCTACACAATACAGTGTGTTGGACACAGTGATTTGAAACACTTTCAGACCCCGGATATGGAAATCACTCAGACAAAAAGAAATAATTAGAAATCTTCTTTCTACAGGCTTTTTTTACATGAATATCATGACCAAGTTAACTTAATTGATGCATCAATAATCAGTCCACCCCTTGACATCAAAACCTGCCCAACTTTGTTGCCCTTCTCTGGACGCGTTCCAGCAAGTCAACATCTTTCCTAAACTGAGGGGCCCAGAACTGGACGCAGTTCGGATAGATAATGAAATTATAATTCTGAACTAAATAAGTGCAACATTTTTCAGCTCCAATGAAGTGAAGTACTGTGAATGGATTTATCTCACCTAATGTGTCTATGTAAAAGTTTGGACAAGATTATTTATTTGAGGGCAATATTGCTTTAAAGTATGCTTTGCATCTGCAGAAACTATTTTTTTTCCCTGCCCCAGTCTGTACCACACTTTTTACCTCCCTTGTTTGCAGAAACATAAAAGCAACTGCATTCAGAAATGAAGTCAATATAAATTGCCAACTACATGCATCGAAATCATAGACAGGTATCTGAATTCCAGCTCACTGTTTTAGTTCTGTTGTAGTCAAAAGAAAGAAATAGGCATCCCTGAAAGGTGATTTATCTCGTCTTGAGACATTTATTTTTCCTCAGTGAAAAAAACCTTTCACTTAGACAAGCAACTTTTAGGCAACTGAAACTGGATGAGATGATTCACGTGTGGCTTTAAGTACTGAAAATGAATCTGAGCTTTATTACAAAAACAGTTGACATACTGCACTACTGGTACACTCATCCTTAATTCTTTCTGAGACTGATTTCTAATATCTATCAAAAATCCCGCAACAGTTTAAATTTTTGAGTGTTGGAAAATCCTGTTTGCATGAGTCACAAACTATTTTAAGTTCCTAAGCCCTATTTGACTGTCAGTGTTCTCAGATTATTTTTGAATGTAAACAATTTTTTTCTTCTGTTTCCTGGTGCTAGTACATGGCATGTGAATGAATCAGAGGTTACCTACTCTCTGGCTTTCCTTTACAACTCTTGCCTTGAATGATGAACCCTCCAGTTCAGCTGATTTACCATTCTCTACTTCTTACAAGGACAGTACCCTGTAAAAAAAGGAGGAGACAGTTCTCTCTTCTTGGAAAGTTGCATGTGAACACTAGATACAAGTCAAGCAAATGCATATTCACCGTGGAGTGATGAGGACACAAAAAGCCTCAGAAGGAATGATTGTTTCACAACAAGGAGTTCATGCATTTAAAATGGCTCAGCACCTGGGCTTGAAATGAGTCCATGCTCCTGTTGCTTAATACCGTTGCACAGTAGTTTTGGCAACAAGACTGACAGCTTGAAGGGTTATTCTCAAAATCATACAGCATGCTAAATTCTAGCAATGTACTTTTTCCCTTCCCTGGCAAGATCACAAAAAAAAATTGGCTGGATCTTTATAGATGTGCATCTGGCCAAATGGCAAAGCTTGGCTATCAATTTTATCACTATTAATTTATTATTTCCTGGGTTTTGCACTTTACTTAGCCAGCATAGAGCTCTGAACCCTATCACATTTTTGCCTTAAGAAAATAACTTTTCTCCACCTAAGGCATGATGGCATGTGCTTAAGATTTTCAGACATCTCAATTAACTTTTGACTGCTTTGGAGGCACTGAGTATCTAAAATTCACACAAATATCAAAGCTGATACCTACCTTCAAAGCCAGACACTGCCTATGAATGCCCACAGAATAGCAGACTGTTTAGACCAGCACCACTTTTATGAAAATAATTTGTGGCAGTTATATAGGGAAAGAATAAGAAACCAGGAAAACATATTTTTCTGGCCTCATACTGTGTCCTGTCTTGAGATCTTGAGATCTTCTTTAAGCATTGGGTACTGTGGAAGAATAGAATAGAATAGAATAGAATAGAATAGAATAGAATAGAATAGAATAGAATAGAATAGACCAGGTTAGAAGAGACCTTCAAGATCATTGTGTCCAACCTATCATCCAACACCACCTAATCAACTAAACCATGCAACCAAGCACCCTATCAAGTCTCCTCCTGAACACCTCCAGTGATGGTGACTTCACTGAGCAATAAGAGCAATAAGGTCAGCTCTGAGACGCCCCTTCTCCAGGCTAAGCAACCCCAGCTCCCTCAGTCTCTCCTCATAGGGCTTGTGTTCCAAACCCCTCACCAACTTTGTTGCCCTTCTCTGGACACGCTCCAGCAAGTCAACATCCTTCCTAAACTGAGCAGCCCAGAACTGGATACAGTACTCAAGGTGTGGCCTAACCAGTGCAGTGTACAGGGGCAGAATGGGTTGAAATTCACACCCCCACCCCCACCCTCCCAATTAAGTTTGCCAGACCAACCCAGCTGGAAGCAAATGAAAGTTGTATTTACAGGCAAAACTACAGCCTACAATGAAAGGCAATATATATATACAAAATATACAATATTTACAATATTTAGAGGTATTTACAGCACCAGAACAAGAGGACGCAGTCTCAAGCTGCGTCAGGAGAGGTTCAGAATGGATGTTAGGAAAAAATTCTTCATAATGAGAGTTATTGCCCATTGGAATGGGCTGCCCAGAGAGGTTGTGGAGTTGCATCATTGGAGGTGTTTAGGAGGAGACTTGCTAGGGTGCTTGGTTGCATGGTTTAGTTGATTAGATGGTGTTGGATGATGGGTTGGACACGATGATCTTGAAGGTCACTTCCAACCTGGTCTATTCTATTCTATTCTATTCTATTCTATTCTATTCTATTCTATTCTATTCTATTCTATTCTATTCTATTCTATTCTATGTACCTCACCATTTTTTCAGCATTTTACATTAAATTGTTGATGTGTTTTCTTTCAAGAAGTTACAGTTTTTAAAAATACTGTACTTTGAGGATTTTGTTTTTCTTTTAACAGGCAGAGAGCTGAAGGTATTGCAATACTCTTATCTCAAATTGTGATTACAATGGAAACAAAATAATGTTATTGAGATATAAGTCTTTGATATCCCCCTTTGTTGTTATTTAGGATGGATGTATCTTGTTTTTCTGAGTGTCTGTGGTAGAGGAAAAGTGCTTTGCAGATTCTTGATATCTATCTGGGCTTTTGTCTTTCAGTTTTGAGGTCAGAGCATTAACACATTTGCATTATAAAAAGAAAGAAAACTTGTTGTGAATCCCAATATATATTTCATCTGGTTTAAAGCCTTAATCCAGGATTCTGAGTGTTGTGTGGTTTTAAGAGTATTAGTACAGATTTACACAAAATGGCTTGATACTGCATGTGTAAGCACTTCCCACCATCAGAAAGTTAAATCAAAAAAATTATCAGGGTTAACAAGGTCTAAGTGCTGGAGCCCTGGGAAGACCAGATGGCTGTGTGAAGAAGTGTATTGCTTTCTTGCTATTGTTCTGGAGATAGTGCTTCAATCAAAGATCTTTTATCTTCTTTTTCTTTATTTTTTTAATGCAACCAAAAAACAACAACAAAAGAATTTAAAAAAATGTATGTCAGTCTGTTTTCAAAGTCTGTTCTCAATATTTTTCTCTTAAAAAAAAAAACCACAAAAAAACCCCCAAACTTTTGATTGCAGTTAATTCATCCTGAACAGCTCCCACTCTCTTACTTTTGTCCCTAGATCTTACTTCTCTTATAAATGTGTTTCAGGGCAAATGGGAATAGCTGGCACAGAAACTGGCCAAAATTCAGCTACACTATTTTGTGTAATAAAACCTACATACTTGGTTTTAAACCAAATCGTGCAGAAACCAAATTTGCTATATTTCCCATGAAATATTCTGAAGGGGGGGGAGGGGGGGAAGGGCATTTTCCCCTATCACCCTCTGTTCCCATCAAGCAAAACAAATGCACTGGGGCCAGCAGCTGCTAAGCAAAAATCACATTCTTGAGGGGATCAAGAGACAGTGGGAATGAGTTGGCTCAGTGGCTGGGACATCTTAGAATCTTCGACCAAAGGACAATCTGCCCAGTGGGGCTTCCTGTGGTCACATTCCACTGATCTCCAGCAGCTGCTACACTGGAATTAACATTCTTGTCAGGTTGATTGCTGCTGCTAGCCATGTAAAATTGTCACAACTGTCCATTTCAACATTTCCATGCCAAGAAACTTGGAAAACCCAAGACACCAGACTTGGTATAAAGTTCTCAAGGCTGCTAGTCTCTTCCTACAGAGCCAAAAGTTCCTTAGAGATGGAGCTCAGCACTTGAGATCAGAGTCTAAAAACCAAGCTACAATACACTTTCCTGGCACAACGGATAATGAGATTCCATACATGGAAAAAACACATTATATCTAAAACACTATACTTGTTAGGGCCTTAGATTGTCAATCATGAAGAGCAGATAACAATTGTGTTATGTTTTTCCTCATAGATTCTTGCCTTTGATATGGTAGGTATCCCTTGAATTCAAGATCTTTAAAGAGATATTCTCTAATAAAAGTTCATTTTACTGAGAAATTTCTGAACAGATTAAATTTACTCTTTATTCCAATTGGAAGTTATAGTAAAAAGGCAATATTCTGCATCTATATATTGGTTGTCATCCAGTGTCCTTGAATTTTCGTATTTCACCTCACTTCATAAGGCATTTGATTCTCCCAATCTTGAGGCATCCTCAAAACAAATAATTTGGATGGTAGAATAGAATAGAACAGAATAGAATTAACCAGGTTGGAAAAGACCTTTGAGATCATTGAGTCCAACCTATCATCCAACGCTATCTAATCAACTAAACCATGGCACCAAGCAACCCATCCAGTCTCTTCTTGAACACCTCCAGTGATGGTGACTCCATCACCTCCACAGGCAGCCCATTCCAATGGCAAATCACTTTTTCTGTGAAGAACTTCTTCCTAGCATCCAGCCTAAACCTCCCCTGGTGCAGCTTGAGACTATGTCCTCTTGTTCTGGTGCTGGTTACCAGGGAGAAGAGACCAGCCCCCACCTGGCTACAACCTCCCTTCAGGTAGTTGTAGACAGCAGGAACGTCTCCCCTGAGCCTCCTCTTCTCCAGGATAAGCAACCCCAGCTCCCTCAGCCTCTCCTCATAGGGCTTGTGTTCTACACCCCTCACCAACTTTGTTGCCCTTCTGTGGACACATTCAAGTGTCTCAACATCTTTCCTAAACTGAGGGGCCCAGAACTGGACACAGCACTCAAGGTATGGCCTAACCAGTGCTGAGTACAGGGAAAATACTGAGCACATGCTGACTGCTGTCACTCAGGGTATTTGGATTATGAACCATTCCAAGAAAGTAAGAGCTCAATATTATTAATAAAATACCCCAAAGTAAACCAGAAAATGCTCAGTTTGTTAGGAAATATTAAAACTGATATAGAGAATTGGACTGAGACCATAATCATGTCACTATTTCAATCTGTTGACATGCTAAGTACTCTGCAGTTCTCATCTTACCATCCAAGAGTTCTAGAAGACTGAAAAGTTCAGAAAGAAGCAAAAAAGATCAAAGATACAGAATTTTAACAATTTTTTAAAATTAAAAATCACAAACAACCAAAGGTCTTCCATTTGCAAAATGTCATGTAAAGGATAAAAAGAAGTTAAAGGCTCATTATCCCCACCAGTATAAGAACAAAGGGGTTTAAAATCAAGCTAATTGAGGCCATATCTGAAAGAGAAGTGTCATAACAGGCTTTTGAGGAACAATTGCTTCTAAAGGATCATACAAATTGTCCAAGTTTCTGTGGGAAGTAATGAAACTGAGTTTTGAAAGCAAAATCTGTGGAATGTCTTGTGAGAGTGCTGAGCAAGATGACTTCTAGGATGCTGGAGACATGGTAGCGCCCCACAGGGTCTGTCAGGGAAGGGCCTGACAAACTGGACCTGTTCTAGCACCCCATCCAGGAGCAGCACATCTGGAGAGCACTGGGACAGCCAGGCCTTGGCCAACTCCAGGCCTTGGGCACCTCCCTGGAGACAGAGCCAGTCCAAGGCTGTGCCAGGTCAAGGATCCATGGCTAGGCAAGACAGGGCTGCTGGGGGCTGAAGACCAGTCCTGCTGCAACATAGTCGGGTCAGAGGCTGACAGCCCCGTGGGTGCTGACAAGGTTTCCTTGGACATGGGTTGTGCTGGGCAAGGCCAGTTAGAGACAGTCAAGGCCTATGAGCGACCCTAGGGTCCTGAGGAGTTAACAAGCACAAAGAAAAGTTCCAGATTTGTAAAAATCTGGAGCCTGGAAAGTACCAGCAAGAATTAGAATGCATGCTTTTCCTAATTTTATACTCTTCCTCTGCATTCACTGCTGTGATGTCTTCCTCATATGGGGTCAGGACATTGTTCTGAACCAGTACAATCATGCTTATGATTTTTCTCATTTTACAGAAGATTAAACAGCTCGTTAATGTCTAAATCATAATTAATAAAAGGAAAATGTCTCTGCTTCTAAGTCTATTTGACAAGAATTCCTTGTAGTTTGTGATGAGTACCATTCAGTTCTTGTTGCAACATCTCTATCACATTTGGTCAGAATGGCATCGCAATTGAAAAATCTATGGGATTTGTTTATACTTACACTTGCAAACACATTGTCATTACCTGGATCGATGAATATCTAATTATTACATGGTGTCTCTACACTGTGGAGTAAAATAACTCCTTTCTTTCCATCTTCCTCATCTCTACCCCCTTCCCACACATGCCTATGGAGTTTCTATAACCATAGTAATAGAAGAGAGAAAATAAGACTTTTGGAGAAACTTAGGATCTTAATCCTTGAGAACTCTCTCTCCCTGTACACTGCACTGGTTAGGCCACACCGTGAGTCCTGTGTCCAGTTCTGGGCCCCTCAGTTTAGGAAGGATGTTGACTTGCTGGAACATGTCCAGAGAAGGGCAACGAAGTTGGTGAGCGGTATAGAACACAAGCCCTATGAGGAGAGACTGAGGGAGCTGGGGTTGCTTATCCTTGAGAAGAGAAGAGGATGCTCAGGGGAGACTTTATTGCTGCCTACAACTACCTGAAGGGAGGTTGTAGCCAGGTGGGGGTTGGTCTGTTCTCCCAGACAACCAGCAGCAGAACAAGAGGACACAGTCTCAAGCTGCACCAGGGAAGGTTTAGACTGGATGTCAGGAAGACATTCTTCATAGAGAGACTGATTGCCTATTGGAATGGGCTGCCTAGGGAGGTGGTGGAGTCACCATCATTGGAGGTGTTTAGGAGGAGACTTGGTGGGGTGCTTGACTGCATAGTTTAGTTGATTAGGTGGTGTTGGATGATGGGTTGGACGTGATGATCTCAAAGATCTCTTCCAACCTATTCTATTCTACTCTATTCTATTCTACTCTATTCTATTCTACTCTATTCCATTATATTCTACTCTATTCTATTCTAGTCTATTCTGTTCTGTTCTATTCTAATTACCACTATATTATAAACATGTTTGATAAGGCAGTTCTTTCCCTATTCTGTTTATTATTAATTTTATTGCTGTAAAAACCAGTGGTATCTTGAAGACACATTGCAGACCTACAAGAACAATTGTCCATTTGTTTTTAGGAACAGATCCCCGTCTTTTAATGCTCTACCTACTATAAAGCCACGATAATCCAAGCAACCATGAAACAAGATTCATCTTTGTGAAGTCCTCTAATATGATGACCCAAACATTCATAGCACAAGAATATCTTTTTTATTTTAGGTCCAGCTTCTGTTTAGTTTTCAGTTTCCTTAAAAATAAACTGCTAAAATCACTGTGGAGCTGTATATGTTAAAGTGTTTGATTTTTTCCAAACTGTTTTTATCTGTAGACTGCATCACCTATACAATCTTTAGTTAGAGTAAACCAGTTTCCCACTTCCTCCTTCTTCCTTCTTTTAAAACCTACTTTCCATAACTACCTTCATTAAAAACAATCAGATAATTAGCCTCAGGAAATCAGCTTGATTTTACGAATGGTGGACAAGACCAATATATATCACAGAGAATGGTGTTATTCATTTTGAAGAAATATGGGGTTTTAGTTGCATTGTAAAGAATAAACTTAGTATTTCCTGTCATCTGCTCCACATATTTAATTCTATTGTTCTTCTGAAAGGTCAAATCTAGAAGTCACATCTGCAAGGACACCCATGACCCCTCTTGACAAACAAGGTCTTGCAAGATGGAAGCAGGAAGACTAAAGAATGCTTCCCTGAGTATCCAAAATAGATTATTAAAAACTTATCCCAACAGCTAAGATCCCTAAGGCATCATTGTTATGTACACATATATACAGAAGGTTTAGCATTTAAAAATATCAGGAAGCATTTCCAAATAACTCCCTAACGACTTTTACAGCTTCTTTCCTTTGTTTATTGCTGGTTTGTTGGATCTTATGTTTTGGAGTTGGAGGGGGATATGCATGAGTGTGGCCTTTAATTATTAATATTTTAATTTTTTATAATTCCTCAGAAACCAAAGGAATACAATTTATCTGAATATCAGTAGCCCAGGGAACTTTCTCTGATGAGAGGAACTGTATCTATTTTATGCATATCTCATATTTACAGCCCCCTTGTTTGTGAATACTAATATCATTTCTTAACTCTGGAGTTGATTGGGGTAAAAAGCAGCAGAGAGATTTCTTTAGGGAATTCTGATATTTAACTGCTTTCCTTCTCTTAAATAAGTTTCAAAACAAATATCCAACAAAGTAAGGAATCTTTTTACCAAATGAACAGAACACCTAAAATGGAAGCAGAGGAAGAAACATTATCCTTTTGTGTTCACTGATCTTTGAGGGTTGTACTTTAAGTTCCTCAACCCCACCTTTTCTCTGTAAATCTTGCTGCTGGTCAGACTGCATCTATTCTCATGTATCATGGCCATTCACTTCGCTGCAATGCAATTAAACCCCCATTTTTCTTCAAACTGATTAAATCTTGCAGCATCTGTGAGGGAAGAAAGGAAGGTATAAACATTCTCTCTTCCTTTACACAGATGGGAGGCACAGACCAACAGAACGAAAAAACACTCAAGTGGTTGCTAAATGTTAAGTTCTATTAAAATAAAAAGTGCTGGTTTATGTTTTACTACACTGAGTTCTAAGGGATTTGATTAATGTCAGTGTTAAGAGGCAGGTAAAAAAGACAAGTCTTTGGATGTCCAAGACCAAAGTGGGTCATTCTGCATGCATTAAAAATGCTACAAGACAACTGTAAGGTGAGCTGTAATTAAAGGGGCCAGATATTTTCTGGGAAAGGGTAGAGAATTTTCTCACCACTTCAGGAAGAAAGGGTTTCATAATTGCTTAGGCAGGGAATTTAGAAGGCCAGATTGATTTTTCAAGAAAACGTAAAGACTAGTTATGAAAGAACAGATGGAAATAGAATTTGAAACATTTCCCCCCACTTTGTGTTAGTATGAATCACAGACATAAAACTGTTAATTCCAAAAGTCACAAAACATTTAGCTGCTATTTCATAGAGGTTCTTATATCAAACAAAAAAATTGTGGTTTTGAGAGTGCGACTTTCTTTAAAAGGGGGAAACATCAGTTAAAAGTCACCAATGTTTTGCCAGAGACCTCTGAAAGTTTGCCATCATGTGCTCTCCAAATTCCACACAAATGATTCATAGTTTCATAGAATAGTTTGGATTGGAAGGGACCTTAAAGATCCTCTAGTTCCAGCTGTGGCAGTGTACCCAAAACCCCTTCCCACTCTTGGTGAAGAAGAGATGAGGGGGAAAAAAGTAAGGCTAGGATGAAGGGAGTCAGAGGAGAGATACCTCCCTGTCCCCAGCCTGTGGATGGGCGGATTCACCTGGGCCCTTCCCCCAGGCCCCCTTAGTTACTGTGATAATTGGAATGGGCTGCCCAGGGAGGTGGTGGAGTCACCATCCCTGGAAATGTTTAAAAAGAGACTGGATGAGGCACTTAGTGCCATGGTTTAGTTGATTAGATGGTGTTGGGTGATAGCTTGGACTTGATGATCTCAAATGTCTTTTCTAACCTGGTTAATTCTGTATTCTGTATTCTGTCCAGGAGGAACTCTTTTGTTACATAATGTTAGCAGTACAAACTTGTCTGGAAGGACAGTTTTAAAATTTTGTTTGTGGTTGATTTTATAAATCATTATATTTTATTCTTTTGCCCTTTTAAGAAAGTAGTACTGGAAGACAGCACAAAAAAAAAAAAGCCTTATAAACATCTCTTGCAGATTGGAACATATATTGAACTTAATGAGTAATTACTGTGGCAGGATTTGCATTGTTTTAGTTTGTGAACTAACAAAAAGCAAAACACTTGACCTTATGAAACTTGCAGAAATTATGTCCTATAGATGTTTCTTTCTTACCTTAATTGCCTGTCCCTGTTCAGAGATATACATCACATATTACTCTTTGGATTAATAGGAGGCATAGAGCTTTCGTACATGCCTTTATAACTTAGTAATGGAATACTCGGCACCTGTGTGAGATCCATGCTGCTGACAGCATTGCAATATCTAAGAGACAATCACTGCTGTCTGCAAAAATTCTAAGTGCATACATTTCAGTAATATTGTCTCTTGTTAAAGAATAGAGAAGTGCTGTAGTGACACATTTCCATGTCTGTAACACAGCTGAGATTATATGATTTGATTTAGGGTTTTGTGTTTAAGGTTTCAACCTTTATCTGTATTTCAGACAGAAGCAGCTAGAACGATAACTTAGTCACATTTGATCCTTTCAGATGCAAAGTTTCCTCTGGTTTAGATGTCTTAAATTTCACTGTGCAATTAAAAATTTTCCTCTAAACTACATTATTTTTTTGCTCTCAGCATGATCCTGATGCAGTTCAAGCAACATGTATCAGAATTTTCTTTCAGATTACATGCTTTCAGGTTTTCTTCACAGATAGTTCTGTGTCCTGAATGAGACTAAAAAATTCTCTGCTTTTTGATACATATGATTGTTCATTTGTGTCAACAAAACAAAACATGTAAAGCTTATTTAAATAACAATATTGTAGTTTTCATTCAACTCTGGCTTTAACAAAGAGAAGAGTTACATTATCTGCACCTCTTGCAGAGAAGAATTGTCTTCTACAGAGTATGTGTTTTGCTCAAATGTTTGCTAAGCTTCTGTTTCAAGACATTTTTTCACATGAGTGATGCTTGTGTTTACCAGAGGGATGTAAAGCAACTGAGAAAAGAAATGCTGCATGTGTAAATTAGAGTTGCTTACACTCATAGAGAAAATATTGCCTTCCTTTAAAGCAACAAGGATCAAATTGTTAAGGGGACAGACTGCTACATCCTATACATTTAGGATTTTAAAACTCACTTTACTTCCTGTTTACTTTGATAAAACAGACCCTTGATAAATGTTTTGTTGCTAAATAAATTTTGCAAGCAACAGTCTTTACTTTTAACATCTTCTCCTAAAATAAAAGTTGATATCAAATAATCAGAATCACACAGTACCTATATTTTCAAGAATTCTCACCAAGCAGATTACATATTGTGCAACTACGATGGCATTCAACAAGTCCAAGTGCCAGGTGCTGCACTTTGGCCACAATAACCCCATGCAGAGCTACAGGCTGGGGTTGGAGTGGCTGGAGAGCAGCCAGACAGGAAGGGACCTAGGGATACTGATTGACAGCCAGCTGAATATGAGCCAGCAGAGTGCCCAGGTGGACAAGAAGGCCAATGGCATCCTAGCCTGCATCAGAAATAGTGTGGCCAACAGGAGCAGGTTATTGTGCCCCTGGACTCATCACTGGTTAGGCCACACCATGAGTCCTGTGTCCAGTTCTGGGCCCCTCAGTTTAAGAAGGACATTGAGACTCTTGAACGTGTCCAGAGAAGGGCAATGAGGATGGGGAGAGGCCTCAAGCACAAGCCCTATGGAGAGGCTGAGGGAGCTGGGATTGTTTAGCCTGGAGAAGAGGAGACTCAGGGGTGACCTTATTGCTCTCCACAACTACCCAAAGGGTAGTTGTAGCCAGGTGGGGGTTGGTCTCTTCTCCCAGGCAACCAACACCAGAACAAGAGGACACAGTCTCAAACTGTGCCAGAGGAGGTTTAGGCTTGATGTGAGGAGACAGTTCTTCACAGAGAGAGAGTTGTTAGACATTGAAATGGGTTGCTCAGTGCTGCCCAGGGAGGTAGTGAAGTCACTGTCCCTCGGTGTGTTCAAAAAAGGATTAGATGTGGCACTTGAAGCCATGATTTAGTAGTCATGAGGTGCTGGGTTACAGGTTGGACTTGATGATCCTTGAGGTCTTTTCCAACCTTATTGATTCTATAATACTAAACCTATTTTTAAAATTTATTTTTCATAGTGCAATACAATGATTTGATTGAAGATTTACCATCACTTGGAATTAAGATGTCCACGGCTTGCAACATGAAAAACTATAATTCCAAATAATCTTAAATAAAATTCTTAATGGATACATTTGCACTGTCAAATGATTCAGTTTCCCATCAGACTACTGTAGTAGTCCCCTGATTATACTACACAGGCATTATTTAAATGTCCTTTTGAAGAGAAAAAAATATCTCCTTCTGAAATGAAATTTCAAAGTGGTTTTGAGAATAGCTTCTTTGACAGGTATCTTCCAAAAGGCTGAAGGGTTAAGACAACAACAGGGTTGTTAGCATGTGCCGTCCACAGTTCTCCAACATGTTCTGATTATGCTCTTGGTCCACAAGTTCCTGAACATGCTGTAGCACCATGGAATGCAACACATTCCAAGCTGCAAGCATATGGCTCTAATGGGTTTCAATAAAGCCTTCACATCATTAATTATATTTTCAGCAGAGAAAAAAAGAAAAGAAAAGAAAAGAAAAGAGAAGAAAAGAAAAGAGAGGAAAAGAAAAGAGAAGAGAAGAAAAGAAAAGAAAAGAAAAGAAAAGAAAAGAAAAGAAAAGAAAAGAAAAGAAAAGAAAAGAAAAGAAAAGAAAAGAAAAGAAAAGAAAAGAAAAGAAAAGAAAAGAAAAGAAAAGAAAAAGAAAAGAAAAGAAAAGAAAAGAAGAAAAGAAAGGAAAGGAAAAGAAAAGAAAATAAAAGAAAGGAAAGGAAAAGAAAAGAAAAGAAAAGAAAAAAGAAAAGAAAAGAAAAGAAAAGAAAAGAAGAGAAAAGAAAAGAAAAGAAAAGAAAGGAAAGGAAAAGAAAAGAAAAGAAAAGAAAGGAAAGGAAAAGAAAAGAAAAGAAAAGAAAAAAAAAGAAAAGAAGAGAAAAGAAAAGAACCAACAAAGCAAATAAGCAAAACACCAAAAAAAAAAAAAAGCAAAAAAAAAAAAAAGCAAAAAAAAAAAAAAAAAACAAACAAAAACCTCAAACCACAAAAGGAGTATTTATCTTTTGTTTAAAGGATCATCATGTGGGACTAAAAACAAACTCAATGTCAAGCTTTTTTTCGTGTGAATTTAAACAGGATGCTATAGTCTAACCTTGTAGAGCATGAATGTGAACAATCCAGGTCAATTGGACCTGGAGAACAAAGCTAACTGTATGGAAAAATGTTTAAGAAGCCAATAGATGTAGCCAGTGCAGAGGTATCAGTAGACTAATATTGAGAGACTCTTTTGGACCAAATTGCCATCCTTTCCTGTGTGTAGGATAACTATATAAAAATATTTATTAGAATAGAATAGAATAGAATAGAAGATAGAAGATAGAAGATAGGAGATAGGAGATAGGAGAGGATAGGATAGGATAGGATAGACCAGGTTGGAAGAGACCTTCGAGATCATCATGTCCAACCCAATAGCAAATTTTGCAGATGACAGGATTTGGAGGGATAATAAATGAGGAAAAGGAGCAGTTTTTTTCTGTGCAGTTGGCATAGTCTGGGTGAATGACCAGAGTGGAGGCCATTCACCAACTCTGACTATAGTCTAGTGTTAATCTACCCCTCTGAGATTAATTAGTCTCCTACTCTGAACTGTTCTCTGGAGTGTACTATCATACTATGTTCCTCCACTGATTTACATGGGACTCTAGGGAAATTAGCCTTTATAGACAAAAATTAGCCTTTGGAAATACATTCCCCTTCTCTGGTCTAACAAATATCTACATATCTAGGATGTGAATAATGCATACTTTTGTAGAGCTTCTTGCAAAACACCTCTAGGGGAAAAAAATAAATCAAAAAAAAAGAGACTCTGTTGAGTATTGTTGAACATAAAATATGCCTGTTTGGGAGTGAGCAAGAAGCACAGCTACTTTTCAGTCTAAGGCATAACTGTGAAACCTTCTAAAAAGGGAAATCAACAGGATGAGTAAGAGCCAAGGAAAACTGTATCACACGAAAATGCTGGTCATTAATGGTCCCTTGCTACTTATACTTGGAAGATGTCTATTTGTGAGATCCTAGATTTGCATATCTAGTTAGTGTTCCTTCAGTTTTTCCTGCTTATTGAATAAGTGAATCATGCCCTCAAATATTACAGCAATAATCAATGTAATTTTTTCCATCTTTTTTCAGATACTGTCTTTTTTAACATAATGGACAGGCAATGTTTTTACTGAAAAAGCAAGCACTATCATCTTTTGGATCTGTGGCAAATTAGAATAGAGTAGAGTAGAATAGAGTAGAATAGAATAGAATAGAATAGAATAGAATAGAATAGAATAGAATAGAATAGAATTAACCAGGTTGGGAAGGACCTTCAAGATCATCAAGTCCAACCTATCAGCCAACACCATCTAATCGACTAAACCATGGCACTAAGTGCCACATCCAGTCCCCTTTTATACACCTCCAGTGGTGGTGACTCCACCAGCTCCCTGGGCAGCCCATTCCAAAGGCCAATCACTCTTTCTATGAAGAACTTCTTCCTAACATCCAGCCTAAACCTCCCCTGGTGCTGATTGAGACTGTGTCCTGTTGTTCTGGTGCTGGTTGTCTGGGAGAAGAGACCAACCCCCACCTGGCTACAATCTCCCTTCTCGTAGTTGTAGAGAGCAAGAAGGTCTCCCCTGAGTCTCCTCCAGGCTAAGCAACCCTAGCTCCCTCAGCCTCTCCTCACAGGGCTTGTGCTTGAGGCCTCTCCCCAGCTTTGTTGCCCTTCTCTGGACATGTTCCAGCAAGTCAACATCTTTCCTAAACTGAGGGTTCCAGAACTGGGCACAGTACTCAAGGTGTAGCCTAACCAGTGTTGAGTCCAGGGGCAGAATGACTTTCCTGCTCCTGCTGGCCACACTACTCCTGAAAAAGGCCAGGATGCCATTGGCCCTCTTGGCCACCTGAGCAATATTTAGACAGGAGATCATAACATTAGGAGCTGGGCAGTAACTTTACTATATGGAAACACCTTGAAACACTGTGTTCAGTTTTGGGTCCCTGACTACAAGAAAGACATTGAGCTGTAGACCCATGACCAGAGAAGGGCAACAAAGCTGTAGAATTCTCTGGAAAGGACTTAAAAGGAATGGCTGAGGGAACTGGGATTATTTAGTCTGGAGAAGAGGATGCTGAGGGGAGACTTGGTTGCTCTCTAAAACTATCAGAATGGAGGTTGTGGTGAGGTAGGGGTTGATCTTTTCTACCTAGTATCAGGTGATGGGATGAGAAGAAAAAAGTATCCTGAAATTGTGCCAGGGGAGCTTTAGATTGGATGTTAAGAAAATTTATTTTTACAGAAGGAGTGGTCAGGTATTAGAATATGTTGCTCAGGGTGTTGGTGCAGTCACTGTCCTTGGAGGTGTTCAAAAAACATGCAGGACATGGTTTAACGGCCATGGTAGTGTGAGGCTGACAGCTGGACTCGATCTTAGAGGTCTTTTTCAACCGAGGCAATTCTATGGCCCTGTGAAAGGCAAGTAACTGTAAATTCACATTCACTTCTGTGGTAATTCTGTGTTATGTAGTTTCATGGAGGTTTATTCCTGCCCATTTTAAAGCATAATCCTGCAAACATCTAACCTATTCTTTTCATAAAGAACTGGGAATATTCATCAGCTCACTGATTCCTCTAAGGCAAGAACTACTAGAAACTCTACTAGCTTCTCTGTCAATCACAGAAAGTAAAATTGAATTTTGAAAAGGCAAAAGAAACCCCATGGATCAGAAAACAAAATGGCTATCCACTGCAATCTTCAGTATATAAAATAGGTTCATATAACTTGTGATCAGTGTAGTGCCATGGCTTAATGTACCATTAAAAAAATAATTCACATCCAGCACAAATCACATCTGTACAACTGTGTATTCGATTTCATAAAGCAAGCCAGAGACACAGCATGAGGTTAAACATATCTAAATATTAGTAAATTACACACATAATTAAACACAGATTTGACTTCAATTACCCTTATTTTTTAAGACATACTACACTCAAGAGAAAGTAATATTAAAAAAAAATATGTAAAATAGGGAACAAACTCACCCAGCAACTTAAAAAAAGCAGGTTTTCTGGTTTGAAGACCTTCCCTTTCAGAAACAAACATCTTGGAAATATTGAGCTAGGCTATAACTTTCAGCCTTTTTGTGGCATTATGTATTTCACATAGTATCATAGAATCAGTCAGGGTTGGAAGGGACCACAAGGATCATCTAGTTCCAACCCCCCTGCCATGGGCAGGGACACCCCACACTAGATCAGGTGGCCAGAGCCTCATCCAGCCTGCTCTTAAACACCTCCAGGGATGGGGCCTCAACCACACCCCTGGACAACCCATTCCAGGGCTTCACCACTCTCACGGTGAAGAACTTCCTCCTCACATCCAGCCTGAATCTCCCCACCTCCAGCTTCATTCCATTCCCCCTAGTCCTATCACTACCTGATATCCTAAGAAGTCGCTCCCCAGCCTTCTTGTAGGCCCCCTTCAGATACTGGAAGGCCACAAGTAGGTCACCTCAAAGCCTTCTCTTCTCCAGACTGAATAGCCCCAACTCCTTCAGTCTGTCCTCATAGGAGAGGTGCTCCAGCCCTCTGATCCTCCTCATGGCCCTTCTCTGGACACCTTCCAGCACATCCATATCCCTCTTGTAATAGCGACTCCAGAACTGGATGCAGTACTCCAGATGGGGTTTCACCAGAGCTGAGTAGATGGAGATAATCACCTCCTTTGACCTTTAGAGATTTAAAGAAACTCTTGTTCATAAAACAATGTAAAAGAAACCTATCAGGAACAACCTTCAATGGATCATGATGCTTACTCTCTATAGTCATTCTGGTTGTAGTGTCTTCTCAATTTATGGATAGAATAGAAGAGAAGAGAATGGAATGGAATGGAATGGAATGGAATGGAATGGAATGGAATAGAATTAACCAGGTTGGAAGAGACCTTTGAGATCATGGAGTCCAACCTATCATCCAACACTGTCTAATCAACTAAACCATGGCACCAAAACCCTTGCAAGCATACAGCACTCAGACATCCAGCCTAAACCTCCCCTGGTGCAGCTTGAGACTGTGTGCTCTTGTTCTGGTGCTGGTTGCCAGGGAGAAGAGACCAACCCCCACCTGGCTACAACTACCCTTCAGGGAGTTGTAGAGAGCAAGAATGTCTCCTCTGAGCCTCCTCTTCTCCATGCTAAGCAACCCCAGCTCCTTTAGCTTCTCCTCACAGGGCTTGTGATCCAAACCCCTCACTAGCTTTGCTGCCCTTCTCTGGGCACTTTCCAGCAACTCAACATCTTTCCTAAACTGAGGGGGCCAGAATTCTGGAAATGCTAAGAGAAAATTAATATCAGATTTTATGAGCTGATTAACTTGCCTTAAGACAGCTTTATTTTGTGTGAAAAAGAAAAATGCCTGCATTGGATATGTAAAGTATTTTGCAGAATAGTGACCCACTATGATCCAAACATCCCCTTACACTCTAGTTATGTAATCATAGTGTACATCCACTTTGCAGTGTGCTTTACTGTCAGTGTTTTTATGATGACATGTATGGCCATTTTTAAACAGAATCTCCAACAATTATCATTAGATAGGAAAGAAACACTCAGCTTTTTTCAGGTTTCAGATTTCAAGACTTCTATTCAGATCTGATGTCATATGATTTTTTTTTTCCATTTCTGCTTTTCTGTATATATTTTCTGTTTATAGCCTTATGTTCATTCATATTTTGGCTATCTTTTCAAAATTAGGAAGGCATCATAGGCCCTTAAGAATAATTTCAAGCCCTAGTTATGACAGCAGGATTAAAACTAAAGAACTCATTGCTAATGCAATGGGTTTGCATTTAATGACACTACTTACAGACTAGTACTGCTTCCTAAATTGAGTTATATGTTGTGCTATATTGGTGGACTGAAATTGATGAAATTATTCAGGAAGTAAAGGAGTACTTCTAAACCAACACAATCACATTTTGACTCTTATGGAAGCTGCCATCTGACAAGGTTAGTATTCTCACTCAAAGTCCTGGCTAGAAAAGGCTCAAAAGGGAGGCTTTAGGAGTTTTATGCTGTTCACATGTGTTGATTTATTATTATTTTTAAATCCCTTAGTTAGTTTTTATGCTGAAATGAAGTCTATCTGCATCATTTGGCAGGACAAAGACAATGCTTGGAGCGTGACTTCCCGAAAGTGTCATTTCAGCAAATAATTTAAGAATAAGGAGTACACACAGAACAGTGGTGCAAGCTCTGCAGTTACTTCACTCTTTCTGGAAAAAGTCTTAACCTTCCAGAGGAGGCTTCCTCTTCCATAAATATTGCTGACACAGCAGAAAACAGCTGGGATTTTCTGTAAATATAAAACTCAGACAATTAACTCATGTACAACACACGCGTCATCATATTCATTTGCCATTTTCATGGTGGCTTGTCCTTTCTGCATTTTATTATTCATTTATGATAGCTATTATATGCCTTTCAGAGTCTATCTGGCTCTCCTGAGGAATATTTATGACTATTATAGGGCTCTTATGAGTAGACCCAACGATAGTTATTGCGGAAACTCTGTGAAATGCTACATTAGTGCAGAGATATGCTGGTAGTAAAATACCTGAACTTGTTTCAAAGTATCCCTTGATGGAAATTAAAAGACAGGCTTCTTCTGGTGAGGTTCTGCATCTCTTCTAACCCTGTCACCTCAGAGAACTGAGTAGTTCTGATTTGGAGTTTAGTATTCAGTGGCTGTAGCTGGTGCCTGAAAGCAAGAGATTTTGGAAAAGCTTCAAATAAAAAGTAACACATACACACACAAAGGGTTTAAAACAGGGAAAGAATATAGGTGAAACTAGAAAGCCTAGATGTGCACCTTCTGACACTCAGGGGTATCTCTATTATCCTTTACCCCTCTACCTCCTTCAAGGAAGGGTGGTGTCTTGAAGTGAATCTGAATACTGCAGTACTGCACCACCTTCGGGAGGGAGAGACCCTGGAAGGAATAGAAAGAAATTGGAGAACGAAGGGGAAAGGCATACCTTTCCCTAGCTTGTTTAAAATCAGTGTCAGTTTAATGTCTGCATCAATAAACAGCCACAACACAAACTGCTGAATCATTATTATTTTTTTTAATGCATGGCAATTAAATCTTTTCTACATTTCTAATCTATTTTGCCCTCTGTGTATAAAGAACAAGTGGACATTCCAGTTTAGAACTAAGAGATTTTCTGGCACGTAAGTGATGTTACAGGAGCAAATATGCTATGCTACCAAGTAAGTAATTTTAGGGAATAACCTGGGTAGAAAATGAAAGAAGAAAATTTATAAGCCCAGAAAAACTAAAGAAAAAAATACTAAAATCAATCAAGTGAGAAAATGAAAAGAAATATGAAAATAAAGGCTTCATAATACATAGATATAAGTATAAAACTTTCCAGTTTGGGTGCAGATATCAAGTTCACCTTATATAAAACTTCTTGTGATAAGTTCATATTCTGTGAGTGCAAGAAGTACATTCCATGAAGCAGGCACATTTTTATGGATGCTTAACGCATTTGTTCCTGTGAAATCTGTGACAGGAGTAACACGATATCCTTATTATCTTATCAGAACACAATCAGAACTTAGTTTTTGCTCAGTGACTGAAATTTTTTGTTTATTCATGTTGACTAGGCTTTAAGTAGTTTATGCAAGAGAGCTGTATGTATGCAGCTAAGCCTGGAGAAGAGGAGGCTCAGGGGAGTCTACAACTACCTGAAGGGAGGTTGTAGCCAGGTGGGGATTGGTCTCTTCTCCCAGACAACCAGCACCAGAACAAGAGGACATAATCTCAAACTGCACCAGGGGAAGTTTAGGCTGGATGTGAGGAGAAAGTTCTTCACCGAGAGCTGTTAGCCATTGGAATGCGCTGCCCAGGGAGGTGGTGGAGTCTCCGTCCCTAGAGGTGTTCAAAAAGGGATTGGACGTGGCACTTAAAGCCATGATTTAGTAGTCATGCGGTGTTGGGTGACAGGTGGACTTGATGATCTTTGAGGTCTTTTCCAACCTTACCGATTCTATGATTCTATGATAAACACCATTTTGGACCCTCCAGCATTTATCTTGTGTAGTCTTTTGGCTGTTTGAGGAAAACTAAAGACAGATATTTTCAAAGACCAATCATAAAACAGAAAAGATACCTCTGCAGGTATCTTCTTTAATCAAAGGAGAGGAGTGGGTTCCACAAAGCATTTCATTATGAGAGTCTCTTAATCATTACTGAAGGTACCCTCCTCCACTAACATGCCTAAGATTCCCCTTTATAGATAAAAGCTTTTATTTTTGACTAACCCTTCAAAGACTTGTCACACTTCATTACAAGAATGTTTGAAAATATTTCTTGTTATGGACTGCATTTTAGCATCTAGGGCTCTAGATTCAGGGCGAGGCTTGACAGGATGCTTGGTTCCATGGTTTAGTTGATTAGGTGGTGTTGGATGATAGGTTGGACACGATGATCTTGAAGGTCTCTTCCAACCTGGTTTATTCTATTCTATTCTATTCTATTCTATTCTATTCTATTCTATTCTATTCTATTCTATTCTATTCTCTGCATTTCTATTGCTTTCTCTTTATTAAGTTTTCTCTGACTCCTAGTACCAGTTACACGTCACAGAATCACAGAATCACCAACGTTGGAAGAGACCTCAAAGATCACCAAGTCCAAGTCCTAGCTATTATTCAAATTATTAGTAAACATATAATTTTCATACTAGGGTGAGCACCACACCACGGGAAGAAAATGTTCCTTCTTTCCTGTAACCTCTGACCATAAGCAGTCTGGAACAGGGATCACTTTTTGCCTCTGATTCTTATCCACAATCAGGCAGATTGACCATATTCAGTCAGCATCAAAGAAAAAGAAAGGGAAAAAAAAATCCAAACAAAGCACTTAATGACTTAGTAAATAAATTAATTTTAGTCAATATTGTCAGTTTATTCTGTCTGAGGATCTGGCCCTGAGTGTTTGTTAAGTATGGGATTAAGTGTAAATAAATCATATTGCACTGCTGGAGTATACAGTAATTGGGTTATTTTGTTTTCTGAATTCCCTGTCTTTTGCCCACCTGGTTTACTTTAATTAACAAACAGCATGAAGCTTTTCAAACCTATCCTTGATGTTCATTGAAGAAGAGAGAGAGTAAATGCCAAACTTTAACCTACAATCCATCACGGATAGTGAGATATGTTATAGAAGGTAGCAGAAAATATATTAATTCACATTTCAATGAGGAGCTTCAAATAATGATTTAATTGAGAATTAATAAGCCAGTTATTGCAGGTTAATTAAATGCCACTTGATGAATAAAAACATATTATTTATTCAGATTAACAACTATTAGGCAGTAGTGTAGCCCCACACCCTGCTGTGACTTACTACTTTAAAAGAATCTGTCAAAGTATTTCTCATTTTCAGGCTTTGAATTTTGTTGTTTGGTTATTGGTTGGGTTTTGGTTGTTTGTTTCTTCTTAGTTTTGGTTTGTTTTGGTGTTTTGGTTTGTTTGGTTTTGTCTTCACAGGATCACAGGATGTCAGGGGTTGGAAGGGACCCAAAGAGATCACCAAGTCCAATCCCCCTGCCTGACCATACAATCTAGCTCAGGCCACAGAGGAATGCATGCAGACGGGCCTTGGAAGTCCCCAGAGAAGGAGACTCCACAGCCTCTCTGTTCATTTGTTTTTGTTTGTTTGTTTGTTTGTTTGTTTGTTTGTTTTCACTCTGGTGCTGAAAACAGTATGAGAAAAAGTGCAAAAATTCTTAGCATAAGATTGTTTTGTCTTAAAGCAGAATTTTTGGCTTTTTTCTACATGAGTGTTTCTGGAAGTTCAGCAACAGTAATCATAAAGGAAACACCACTGAAACATCACCAGTGCTATACCTATGCATGTTTATATAAAACAAAGAGGAAATTTAGAGAGTCTGTACAAAATAATAGAAATGAAAGAAGTCAAATGTTGAATCTGTAAGCTTCCAAGGAACTCTGTTGATTTACCTCGTGGGCTATACTCAGTTAATTTTCAACACAGCTGCTACCTGCATTTGGATGTAATTTGTGAATATTGCCTTGTGGAGGTCAGGAGTGGGTGTTGGAAAAATAACTAGCACTAACTTTTGTTTATTATCCATATTACATTTTATGCATTTTTTTATTCCACATATTCTATGAAAGCCATTTTAACAGTGCATCAGTGCTTATGTTGTGCTGCATAGATAGGTTATTTAAAATTCCTTGTAGATGACAGAATGCCATAATAGGGGAAACTTTTCATCCATGCTCATGTGCATCAAAGCACCATCTTTTCCTGTCGCAAATCCAAACCAACTTTAAATCAATGCAACTGTACAACAGGGCAGGAGGATTTGGTCACCTTCAGTTTGGACAAGAAACTGCAGCCGGGCACATAGCCTGTTACAATTGTTTCATTTTGCAATTATTTCTCAACTTTCTTGAAGTACAGAAGTGGCAGAGTCATGTCTGTTTATATAGCTTCTTTGTCAGTGTTGTTGAAGTGATTCTCATCTTCTTCAATGAAGTACCACTGCACAAAAAGATTTTATGCTACAGAAGGCAGGCATTATGTTTTTTCCTGCCTCTTCACAACATGTCTTAGTGTTGTTACAACTGCTTTGCTTCTGCCTGCTTTTGTTCTGTTTTTCCACTTATGAAAGATTCCAGTAACAAGTGCATATTTATTCAAGTGATTTATGGATCCTGATTTGATGTTAGGAAATTAGAAATTGGAAAAGTAATGCCCTGTATTAGATACAGAAAGCTAAAATATATGGATTCAGGAAGGGCAGACCCTGCCTGACCAACCTGATCTCCATGTATGATCAGATGACCCACCTGGTGGATGTGGGGAAGGCTGTGGATGTAGTCTACCTGGACTTCAGCAAGGCCTTTGATACTGCCTTTGAAGTGTTGGGTGATAGGTTGGACTCGATGATCTTGAAGATCTTTTCCAACCTAGTCCTATCCTATCCTATCCTATCCTATCCTATCCTATCCTATCCTATCCTATCCTATCCTATCCTATCCTATCCTATCCTATCCTATATTTCTATTTCTAGTTCTCTCTCTCTCTCTATATATATATACACACACACACACACTCTCATATTTATACTGTTTTATGAGAAGCTTCACTGAGACCTATAATTTCTGTGCAGAATCCTGTGAGTGAGGCTGAAAAATACCAGATCAAAGAAGCTGCAACACAACCTTAACCTCATTTTATCTTGACATGCAATTTGCTTCATCCTGTTTTGACACAAAGCACAGTTGTTTAAACCAGTTTGAATTAAAAAGGATAATAGAGACATGGGCCAGGCAAAAGATGAGATTATGGTGCTTTATAGCAAAGTTCTTCATCAAAAGCGAGAAACACAGAAGTGTGGTTTACAACTATTGCATAAAAGCACAAACCACAATTTCTTTTCACTGGTATGAAATGAGTTGCCATTTGTCTTCTGCAAAATGAATAGATATGTAAATCCACATCATCAAAACCAGTAGAAATGGTGTTGTGCTCTCTGGAAAACATTTTGCACCAGTGTACACAATGATTCCAGCTTCTGAGTGGGCAATGCAAGAAAGAATCAAGTCTCCTTCCAATTCTCTTCTCTGAAGTCAAGGATGAGTATGACCAGCATTTTGCTGACAAGGGTAGGTCTAGAAACAGTCCTCTTAACAGTATAGTAGTTAAGTTTAAAGTTGTTTTACAGAAACAAAATCTTCCTAAATTATCTCAGGCATTAAGGGAAAGACCAACTTACAAAGGAAAGGGTCTTGAGAATAGAATCAATTACACTAGCTTATGTTCACTCAAACTCACTGACTGTTAAGCTCAAGAAGCAGACAGTTAATAGGTTTGGTTTTACAACAGCTGGGTGTGTAAGTGCTTTCTCCAGGGGTCAGAAAGGCCAGTCTTTCCTAAGAATAACAGGCAAAGGAGAACGTGTGAGCTATCATGCTGCATGAGAAAGAGGACCTTTTCTTGATGAAAAAGTCAGCAAAAATACGGGAGGATGTAGCATCACTTATTTTGATTTTCCTTCAGACTGCTCTAGCAGGCAGTTTCTGTAACTTTTCAGGCTTCCATTGTACTCATAAAAGTGATATGAGACCGTGAGAACGTGCAAATGGTATGTGTCAATAGGTGTTAGGATTTTACTGTTGTTTTAATATAAGGATATTTAAACATTTAAGGTATGTCTGTTTCTGGACATAAAAGCCTGGATAGTGCCACTATATGTGTCATACAACTGTGGTGGATATGCCTTTCATATTCTTTATCTTTCCAAGATTCACTGCCAACTATAAATTGTTTGAAGTTTATAGCTTCTTGATATTCCTCAGAGCATCGTTTGCAAACCTCTACTTGTGCTAAACCTGCCACAACAGACATTAAAATGGAGGGACAATTATTATACAGATAATTTGTAAAATGCTTTGTCTTAATTTTATTAAAATGCCAATGGATAAGGATGGGTGCTGTGGTGGAGGTAGAGGACAGAAGTATTCAAATAATTGAAAGTCCTTTATCATATGTTTTTTCTGTACAACTTCGGATCCATACCATTAATGACCAGAATCAATGCTTTTTGAAAGCTGTGAGATGGTGTAAAGATAAAAAAAAAGCTTTCAACCTTAAAGAAGCACATATTAAAAGATGCTAAATCCTTTTTTTTTTCATTAGTGAACCCTCAGTTCAAGAAGGACAGGAAACTGCTTGAAAGAGTCCAGTGTGGAGCCATGAAAATGATTAGGGAAGTGGAACATCTTCCTTATGAGGAGAGACTGAGGGAGCTGGGGCTCTTCAGCTTGGAAAAGAGAAGACTAAGGGGTGCCCTCATTTGTGTTTATAAATATGTAAAGGGTGAGTGCCAAGAGGATAGAGCCAGGCTTTTCTTGGTGATGCCCAATGACAGGACAAGGGGCAATGGGTGGAAGTTGAGGTGAAGAAAGTTCCATGGAAACAGGAGGAAGAATTATTTCACTGTGAGGGTGACAGAACACTGGAACAGGCTGCCCAGGGTAGGTTGTGGAGTCTCCCTCTCTGGAGACATTCAAAACCTCCCTGGGTGAGTTCCTGTCAGATCTGGTATAGGTGATTGTGCTCTGGGAAGGGGGTTGGATTAGATGGTCTCTTGAGGTCCCTTCCAGCCTCTAAATTCTGTGATTCTGTGACTCTGTGAAGGTGTTTTGTGACTGCAGTACATATGATAGGTAGTGAAGCTTTCACGTCGGGCAGTTCAACCCTTTCTTGTTTTCATGTTTCAGGTGATTTTGAAAAAGAACTCTTTCATCATGGTACACACTAGGAACATCATAACATCTGACTGGGGAAGTAAATCTCATGATATGGAAGAAACAAAGCCCTGGTAATGTGTTGCAATCTTTTGAATTATTGGATTCCTTTTGAATATGAAGCACTTCAAAACCCACTCTTCCTATTTAGACATCCCACCCTCTCCAGTAAGAGGTATATCACAGGTGGCCCACTTGCATGTCATTTCAGGAGTGTGAAGGAGTCAGGAAGTGGAATCAATGCGGCAGAGCTTCATCTGTGTGAAATGTCATCCTTCTGCATGCGCTAAATCAGCTTGGAGACCTCACTATGTTATATCTGCACCCGAAGTGTTCTGATTAGTGAATCCCAGAGATCAGAGACAGGTTGGCCAGGAGATGAGCATATCAACTCATCACAACAATAATGAGAAAAATTAAATTTCCAAAAGTATAAGTAGGTTAAGGTACAGGAGATAAATGATGTTTAGGGTCTGTAGGAGACAAAAATGACAAGGAATCTCTGACCACAGTGTATGGAGGGAATCAGAAACATGCAGATTGGATGATGGGTTGGACACGATGATCTCAAAGGTCTCTTCCAAGCTGGTCTGGTCTGGTCTGGTCTGGTCTATTCTATTCTATTCTATTCTATTCTATTCTATTCTAACCTAATCTAACCTAATCTAATCTATTCTACTTTCTTAAAAGATGAACAAAGAAACAGAGTGTGGGACAGTAGTTGAGGAGTTCTGAGAAGCATTTCACTTTAGTAGGGGAAAATACAGAGGATGGATAATGGCTTTAGTATATAAGAAAACAGGATGTGCATGAAGGACAGGACTTTCTGTAGCATCTTTTGTTCCCTTTCATTTCCCTGTAGCCCTCATCCTACAGAAATTTTGGCAGAGTCTGCAGTCTCTGCATGTGAAGCTAAGAAAATCCTGAGAAGCAAACTTGTAAACGCTTCAGTCACATCTTTTCTTTTTCATGGCAGCCTATTTTTGTAAAATGGTAGGGCATTTCAAGATGTTTGTGAAATGCAATTGAAACTCACCACGGGCTGAAATGTTGGTGTGACTGCACTTGGAACAGAGAGATAACCATAGCCACATGCCGTGACCTCTTTTTCTTTGTATGTTAAAAAAACCAAGATGAAGAGGAAGGGATGAACTCTCAGCCCCCAAGGTAAATGTCATTCCTTTTAAAATTATTATGATTATATTCAACAATATAATAGTACACTACAATAAAGTAAAAATTTCAACTTGTAAAAAAAAAGAGTAATTCCTTTTTCAAATGCTTCCATCAAGATATGTTATATACAACAATA
The DNA here is from genome assembly GCF_014839835.1 of Dryobates pubescens. Taxonomy (NCBI): domain Eukaryota; kingdom Metazoa; phylum Chordata; class Aves; order Piciformes; family Picidae; genus Dryobates; species Dryobates pubescens. The sequence continues at coordinate 36,035,696 of NC_071618.1, read as the reverse complement.
TTTTAGTGAATAAAAATGTTTACTGGAAGACACATTATTCACATAGATTTTTACCATTCAAGACATTTCTGTCAGCTCTAGTGGAAATATTTCTTTTAATATTTTGTTTGACATTTTCTGTAATGCAGTTTGCATGTATATTGGTTGCATGGTTTAGTTGATTAGGTGGTGTTGGATGATGGGTTGGACACGATGATCTTGAAGGTCTCTTCCAACCTGGTTTATTCTCTTCTCTTCTCTTCTCTTCTCTTCTCTTCTCTTCTCTTCTCTTCTCTTCTCTTCTCTTCTCTTCTCTTCTCTTCTCTTCTCTTCTCTTCTCTTCTCTTCTCTTCTCTTCTCTTCTCTTCTCTTCTCTTCTCTTCTCTTCTCTTCTCTTCTCATTTTTGCATAAGTTTTTAACTATTTGAGTATTATTTGGACTTGATTCATTAGGGAGACTTAGACTCTCCACTAAGAACACAAGAACTTCATATCAGTGTTAATCTGAGTTCATTGTTTTTCAACTCAAGGATTTAAAATTCTTCATATGCTCTCATAATAATGAGTTTATATTGTCAGTAGACCTGTCTAATAGACCACAGAGAGGCTGCATGGTCACAAAAAAAGTCTAAAGGAGGTGGCAATTCAAAACCTGACATTCAAAATATTACTGAATCCTTACAAAGAGATCTGCTACCAGAAAAAATACTTTGATCCAGAGCAACAGATATTTTGCATATGTAGGCAAGAATACATTTTCTGTGAGAAGCAAATCCTGTGACCTGATTGACATCTTCCAGTACAAATCCATCCTCTCATTTTCCTACTGACACAGTTTTGTTCTGGAGCTTAATTGAATCTCATGTCTGCAGCAGTGACTGCTCTTCTGCTCCTTCAGACCTCTTTTCCCTGGCTCTAATTTTCTCTCTTTATATGTTTTCTCACAACTCTCTGCACTTTCTCCTTCCCTGTGACTCACTCTCTTCTCTCTGCAGTTCTCTTTCTGCTTCTCCATCAGAGTTCTTCAGCTGCTATCCTTGATTACAGCAGCACACTGTGGTGACCTCCTCCTAACCTAGCAGCATTTGACCATATTTTACAGTAACATTTCCATCCATAGAAAAGCAGTTACAACGCCACCAAATGATTATTCTATATTTCAATGAACTCTCCTTTCATGAAGAAAAACAATATTACTGTACAATAAATGTTATGCATCAGTGCTTTCCAAGTGAAATATTTTCTTCTTTTAAAGCATTATTCTTTCAAGATTTCCTTTGATTTCACTTCAGATCTACAAACTCAGAACAAATTAAAATGATAAAGTTTTGCTCTTTACTCATTTTGTTTTAATCTGATGATAATGATCAAGTTATTACTTTTTAGTGTATTTTTTTTTTAAATGCTAACAACTAATAGTTGTGGTTTAAAAGCAAAACTTTGCTTCTCATTCTATTGTCACAATGGGCAAAAGCCTGAACAATCCTGTGGTGGATTTGTAAAGGGAAGAAGGAAGCAGAAAAGGGGTCATTAACTTTTCTAACAGTCTATTTACCATTCTTTTTCTGTGGCCAAGAAAAGTACAACTTTGCAGTACAGCTTCTGCCATACCTTTTCTATTGTCAGCTGCCAGACTGAAGCCAATACAAAGGATCTGTGCTTTTGTGCTATGAAGATCAATAGCTCCAGTGTTATGGCAGGGTCTGGAAAATTAATTTAAAGAGAAGCCTTCTGTCTGGATGATTATATGATCCATGATGGTCCTTAACCTAGAGTGATAAGAGGTAGAAAAAGGAGATGCTCCATTAACAGCAGTTGGTCACTGGGAGAAAATAATTTGCCTCCCTGTGTTGGATATCCTTTGAGATCATGTTGAAACTGAGGCTAGATTTTGAAAATGCCATATTTTTTTTCCCCAAGGACTTCTACATGTTATTTTCATTTTATCTTTCAAATAGACACCTTGGCATTTCTCTCTCGTAGCTGTTTTGGTTTTCCCCTTCTTAACAGCCACAAAACTTAATTTTCATTCATGCAATCCTTCCTTTTCATTCTTCATTATACCCTTGGCAAACTTGGTCAAACAAGTCTGAACAATGCTCGAGACTAATGACTAACACTGTCAAGGTTTACTTGTGTTTCCTTTATACCTATTGCATTTTACCACCATACAGTGATGGAGGGTTTCCACCTGGCTAAAATTCAGATTCCAAGAATTCTGCATTGGAAACAGTATGGAAGCTTCTCCTGCATAGTCCCTGTACACATGTGTGTAAGTCAGTATGATAGGTTGTAATTAGTGCAGACATTCAACAATTCTAGTGAGTTTATTTTCTGGTCAGTGTTTATTTAAAATTAAAGTGATCTATGCTATGCCTATATGATGAAAAATGTCTTCTGGAAAAAGAGTCACTAGCAAGTTTACAGATGAGCCCTGTGTTTATATCATCCCTTTCATCATACCCTGCTTCAATATACTCAGTCTTTCCAATGTGTTAACTGTTGCTTTATCTGTCTTGACAGATGGAAGCTGATTTTGCACTACTTGAGTTTTGTAAATTGCCAGGATCTGCTTTCCAGGTGCTATTGAACTTTCACTGGATAAGATAACTTAGATCTTTGTTAATTCCATCAAATAATTAAGATTCCCTGCAAGTGGAAACCTTGGCCAGGTATACAATGCTCAAAGTACAAAAGCTTTTCAAGAATCATTACCATATCAATGTGATACATTGACATAACTGTAAAACAGAAATATGTCAGGTAACAGAGCAGTTATAAAACAGCCTGAGCTGTTTCAGCAAGATGCATGCTGACCTCAGACTACAGCAAATAATCTGCTGTTACTTACATGACATTTTCTTTCAGTGCAAATGTTTCACTCTGTGACCCACTTTTCCCACTTTATTAATTCACAAAATAAAATATAGCATGTGAAAAAGAGCCAGTTTTGATGAATGTCACAGGCTGATTGCTTAGGTTGCCAGGGAAATTTTTACCTTGTTGAGCACGTTCTGAAATATTTTATGTTTCCATTTAATGATTACATCCATTTGCTTTGTTTCTAAGTGTTAGGTACACAACACCTAAATTCAGCCTTAATTTATCTACTCTTATCTAGCCTTTAACCACCTTGAACTGTTTCATGCAGTCATACAGCACACTTAATTGCTCTGACTACACAGACAAGTAGGTGCATAGATTTACAAGGTGTCACTTTCCTCCCTAGACAGCCATGTAAGCAATGCTCATACATACTCTGTCTCCTGGGAATGGGAATGGGTGCTTGTCTCCTGTCTACAGCACACTGACACTCAAGATACTTAACTTCAGTCTCTAGAGCTGTCTGCCAAGTCATTTTATGGTCAAATTTAATAATAGCTTTCTTGACATGGCAGACAGTTGTGGATGATATTTGCTCTAAACTTATAAATCAGAGCAGATAGAATCATAGAATCATAGAGTCATAGAATCATAGAACTGTTTTGATTGGAAAAGACCTCTAAGATCATCAAGTTTAAGCATCTACCTGACAACACTATAGTCATTTAACCATGTCTTGAAGTGCCATGTTTACACATTTTTTAACACCTCCAGGGATGCATTCCACTACCTCTCCAGGCAGCGTGTTCCAGTGCTTCACCACTCTTCTGGTAAAGAAATTTTTCCTGATATCCAATCTAAAGCTTCCCTTGTGCAACTTGAGGCCATTTCCTCTTGTCTTACCATGTGATACAGTATCACAGTATCACAGCATCACTAAGATTGAAAGAGACCTCAAAGATCATCGAGTCCAACCTGTCACCAAAGCCCTCAATACTAGGAAGAGGAGACCATCCCACCTCACTACAACCTCCTTTCAGATAGCTGTAGAGATCAGTGAGGTCTCTCCTAAAGTGTTCTCTTCTCCAGACTAAACAATTCCAGTTTCTTCAGCTGCTCTTTATAACACTTGTTCTTCAGGCCCTTTATCAGCTTTGTTGCCCTTTCTGGACACGCTCCAGCAACTCAATGTCTTTCTTGTGGTGAGGGACCCAAAAGTGAACATGGAATTCAAAGTGTGGCCTCACCAGTGCCAAGTACAGAGGCAGGACCAGTTCCATACTCTTACTGGCCACACTATTCTTGATACAGACGAAGATGCTGTTGACCACCTTGGCCACCAGAGCACATGGCTGGCTCATGTTTAGATAGCTGTCAAACAGCACCCACAGGTCCCTTTCTGCCAGGCAGCTTTCCAACCACTCTGCCCCTAAGCCTTACCATATCAATAGGGTTGTTGTGACCTAAGTGCAGGATCTGGCACTTGGCCGTGTTAAACCTTGTACAAGTGACCTCAGTTTATCAATCCAGTCTGTCCAGATCCCTCTACAGAGTCTTCCTACCTCTAAGCAGATCAACACTCCCACTAAATTTGGTAATATCTGCAAACCTTCTGACAAAGAATTCAATCTTCTCTTCATGATCACTAAAGATCAAAGATGCTAAACAAAACTGGCCCCAAAACTGAGCCCTGGAGCATTAATTGTGACCAGTGATGAATACTGGTAATCCTTTGCCCTTACCTCTTCTTTCTTTCTTTTTACACTAATGGAAAGAGATTACTATTATTTTGTTTTTATTATTTTAGGATCATAGCATGTTTTGGGTTAGAAGAGACTTTTAAGGGTCATTTAATCCAAATTTCAAGAAGTAAGTATAAATATAGGCCATAAATTGTAAAATTATAGAGGGGTTATAAGTGTCTTAAAATGTAATGATTCAGTCATGAAATTTTGTTTCAATGAGGTTAAAATCCCCCTGAAGTTCAGTAGTCTTAGCACTTGAACTTTTGTCTTTTTGGTAGCCAGAGATTTGGCAGACAGTTTAATTCTTTAGTCAGTAGGAAATTACATTCTAAATACAACCACACAATATATTTGATATAAAATTTGAAGCATGAGAAGTGTAACAAAAAAACATGAATGCCAAGTAACATTTCTTGAATAGGAGTTTTATTTAGACAGCAATGCTCTGAAAAGCAGCTTTCTAAAGCAAGTGTCATGAACATTTACTTCGATGATTTCAGATAGAATTCATGACTACAAAAGGTCAAAAGATCCATGAGATTTCATAATTTCTCATACACCAGTGAAAAAAACCCCAAACTTAGGGCTGATGCAAGCTGATGAACCAAGATTTAATGTAATATAGTCGATTCATGTTGCACTGATTATGGTCCAAGCAGCTGCATCCTGTCCTATCAGTTACACTTATGAGAAGGCTGCACTATTTCCAGTGATGTTACATCCCATAAAATGCTCTAAAATATACTAAAATATATGCTTTAGGGGAAACTGGAATTGTCAAAAAACCCCAAATGAACAAACAAACAAAAACCCACAAAAAATTCCCATCCTGCTTACATTTATTAACAAAGAAACTTCTAGAAACCAGATCTACAGTGAAAACAAATTTGGAGCTGTAAGAACATTGTTCCAAATGAAATATGCTTTTAGTGTTTATACACAAGGCCTGTAATAAAAGTAATGAATAATACAGCATAGTTTTACAAATATGTTGATGTTGTCTGACCCTAGTCCCAGTAGTCCAATGATGAACTAGTATATTTAAAAACAACAACAACTTATGTTCAGTGTTCATTCATCAATATTTTGTTGTCCTTCTCTCCAGATGAGGTTGTTTTACTCCTTTAAAGTTCTGGGAAAACTGGCCAATTTGTGATATTCTATCCAATCCATTATCTATTCAAAAGAATAGGAAAGCAAAACAGAGATTAATTCTCAGCAATGAAAATGCAAAGTGGAGTGGTACCCTAAGGAACAGAGAGGTTAGAAGGCTTCTAAATGATTTAAGCTGGGTCTTACGATCCTCTCCATGCAAGTGTCCCCAACTGGTATCTGTTTGACTTAGATTGATAACAATATACATAACCCTTCAGTTATGGATTCCCTGCAGTGCAGATAAAGTGATTCCTTCTATCAAAATAAAAAGTAGAATGTGTTAGAACAGTAAATAGCAGGGAAACTTTGGACTCAAGAGTCACATTCTCTTATGGAAACACAGAACAATCGACAGAGGCCTGGGATAACAAATGAAGGACTGATTTTATATTCCTGATACCAAAAAAAAAGAAAAGAAAAGAAAAGAAAAAATCTTCTGTTGTGTTCACTGAGATTATTCCCTCAAAGGCAAGTTCAAGATAAGAACATTTTCTGGTTTTTTTTCCTTACATTTTTCTGAAATACAATGCTGTTGAAAAGAAAGAAAGAAGGGAGGGAGGGAGGGAGGAAGGGAGGAAGGAAGGGGAGAAAGAAAGGGAGAGAGAAAGAGAGAGAGAAAGCAAGAAAGCAAGAAAAAGAAAGCAAGAAAGCAAGAAAGCAAGAAAGAAAGAGAAGGAAAGAAAAAGAAAGAAGGAAAGAAATGAATTATTTGGTTAGGTCTCAGATAAACTTCACTTTCAAAACTGTGACTATTTTGAAAACAGCCTTTGAAAGCTATCAAGCACATGTTTTTCAAATTAAAATGAGAAAACTCATTTTCTCTCTCACTTGACCAGGCTCTGTGTGTTCTCTGTTTGCAGAAGTCATCAGTAAAGAAGAAATAGCATAAACTTATTGTATGTGACACTCTGTGTTTATGTAATATCTTCTGTGTTGAAGTCCAGGCTATACGTCACTTTTAAAGGGATTCATTAGCATTGACAACTTCCTCTATACGTCACCTACTCACTGGTCAAGTCAACATGGGGCCATTTGCAGTGAGTTTAAGTTTTGTTGACAAAAATATTCCTTTCCCTCCAACATGAACTATGAAGTTCGACTAATGTATATTAAAGAACTAAGATTAAATCACCTATTTTAATTTATGCCAGCTGGACTTCTTAAGGATCACTTCCTTTTCTAATTGTGTCAATCTAACATGGCTGTGACTCTACACAGATGAGGTATTTACAACAGCATTAAACTCACCAGGTAGAGTCATGCAGAGCATTTGCATCCTTTGTCCATTTCTTCATGTGCTATTTTAATGAATTTTATGATTAGTTTACCAATTTTTAACAAAGTCTTCATAACTATTAGCCTCACATCTTCAGCTTGTTTAAGCAACAAGTCCAAGTGCCAGATGCTGCACTTTGGTCACAACAGCCCCATGCAGTGCTACAGGCTGGGGTCAGAGTGGCTGGAGAGTAGCCAGACATAAAAGGACCTAGGGGTACTGATTGACAGATGGCTGAACATGAGCCAGCAGTGTGCCCAGGTGGACAAGAAGGCCAGTGACATCCTGGCCTGCATCAGAAATACTGTGGCCAGCAGGATCAGGGAAGTCATTGTGCCCCTGGACTCAGCACTGGTTAGACCACACCTTGAGTCCTGTGTCCAGTTCTGGGCCCCTCAATTTAAGAAGGACACAAAGACACTTGAACATGCCCAGAGAAGGGCAATGAGGCTGGTGAGATGTCTTGAGCACAAGCCCTAAGGAGAGGCTGAGTGAGCTGCGATTGTTTAGCCTGGAGAAGAGGAGGCTCAGAGGAGACCTTATTGCTGTCTGCAACTACCTGAAATGAGGTTGTAGCCAGGAGTGGGTTGTTTTCTTCTCCCAGACAACCAGCACCAGAAAAAAGAGGGCACAGTCTCATGCTGTGCCAGGGGAAGTTTAGACTTGAGGTGAGGAGAAAGTTCATTACAGAGAGAGTTGTTAAGCATTGGAGTGGGCTGCCCAGGGAGGTGGTGCAGTCACCATCCATGGAGGTGTTCAAAAAGGGATTGGACATGGCGCTTGGTGCCATGGTTTAGTAGTCATGAGGTGTTGGGTGACAGGTTGGACTTGATGATCTTTATGGTCTTTTCCAACCTTATTGATTCTATGATTCTATGATTCTATTATAAAATACCTTCTTTGGAAGACAGGGAACTTTTATGGTCTTGATTGTATGTGAACAGATATACATATTTGTTTGTCCAGTAAACAATGTCATAAAAATACTTTGTCCATGTTTTATTTAAAATAGGAGCTAGTACTTTTTAATTTCTCAGTGAATATATATAGATTTTGTTAATTTCCATTCTTTCATACAGACCTGGTCAATGTTCTTGTGTAAGATAACCTCCTGGTGCAGTCTTTCTTTCTTTCCATTGTTAATTATCACTAGATAATATTATTTGTTTACATATTAAGAATAGATTATCACACAATCCTAAGACTGAAAATAAGGAGATTAAAGTTTTTAATTAGGCACCAATTTTTAAGAGGGTAGAGATTTACAAATAATAGTTCAGACTAATACAGCTTTTCACATGATATTGGAAGACATCTGGTTTTCTGCATTGTCATACAGTGTCATTTACCTTAACTGTGTTAAAAGACTTGAATATATGCTTAAATTTCATCATATTGAGGCTGGAGCAAACCATTCTATAGTATCTATCCATTGCTAACATCAGGATTTGATCCAGCTTCAATATGGCCAGCAAAACCACTCAGGGGTAAGGTTGCCACCAGTCACATCTCTGCATGCTGCACAAGGACATGTTGATGTGTTGGCTGCAGCTCCAGAATCTTACCTTCATCTCAGCAAATCTGTCCTGAAGTGTCACAGAGAGTTATACATCAATATGTCCTGCTCTCCCTAATGACTAGTATTCTGGCCAGCTCTTCATAGTGATTTTATTAAGAAATCATGGTTTGGTTTGTAATCAGTATTGAAGTTTCTCTGGCTAAAATGTTTTTTTTTCTTCCTACGTTAATTCCATAGAAATTACTTATATCATTGCATTTCTTGAGCAGGTGCTTTGGATGAAGTTAGCAAATAAAGTTCCTGTATCATTAGTCAGCTAAATGCAGCATAACAATACAAGTAAATGCAGAAATATACTGTGTAACTAACCAAGCAGAAAATAATTTGGTTTGCATCTAGGAAACTATCCACCTGACAAAGTATTCTGGCTGTACCTGCAGTGGACTGTTGATGACTTATTCACAATTTTGAGCAGCCTTCCCTGAGCCCAGCAGGAAAATCTGTAATGCTCATTACTATTCCATCCCAGAACAGGTAATGGCTGAAAAGCAGTCGATAATTATTCAAGTGGTGTACTTCAGGTTACTGCGATGAAAATTACCTGAAAAGAAACAAACCTGTAGCTCTTCATTCAAAAGCTTCAACAAAATATTTGAATACTGGCATGCTCCTGCAAGCCATTATGCTTTGTCCTCAGTTCTGACATGGTGGACACAAAACCACTGCAGAAGTTGAGTGGATAGTGAAAAGCTGAATGAGATACAAAATACATCCAGGCAGATTTCAGAAGAAAAGGCTTAAAATTAAGAGTAAGATGATGAAGAGAGGTGAGTATTCTGAATTACAGCTGAGACCAAATTTTTCTGACAAGAAAAAATGGGTTTAATTTAGCAACCTGATCAAAACTTGGATATACATTTCAGAAATAAAAGTATACTAAATGCCTACACTATTGTGCTAGTTTAGAGTGGGACAGATGCTCTATTGCCCCAAAAGGGGCAAAAGAATGATGCTCATACAAATGGATTGGATAGTCATGGAAAGCTTACATAGAAAAGCAAGTAACATACTACAAGAACTACAAAGCATTAGTGTTGAGGATATCCAAAGCATACAGAGTCCCTTTACACCACACTGAAAAAAATCCAAAACCCAACACTTCCCTTCTCCCCACCTGTGGTGCACCCTGTGGTGCGCATGAGGTCTTGGGTGACAGGTTGGACTTGATGATCTTTGAGGTCTTTTCCAACCTTGTTGATTCCATGATTCTATTCTGTGATTCTATTCTATGATTCAAAACCCCTAGGGCTCTTTCTTCCCCCCCCCATTGCTAGGCTGGTCCCAGGCTGGCCAGACCTGAAACTGCCCTCCTCCACCCTTTTCTTATCCTGGCAGTAGGTCTAAACAGGCCAAAGAGGCCTGAGATACTCCCCCACTGTTACCCAATAAGAAAGCATCTCCCACAGGAGCAGAGAGGGAAGAAAGAGAAAAACAATTACTTTGCAACCAGGTTTATAAGGGTGCAGGATTTATGGGTAGAAATATGGTGTTTCCTGTGTCCACCCACTGGGCTGGATAATCTGGACACTGGGGGTGTAACTCTGTGGCTTCAGTTTAGAAGGCACCCAGCCTAAATTGCCACAACCACAAACTCTCTTCTTTTTTCATTTTTTTTCTTTTTTCATGTTTTTTTTCCCCAAAGGGGAAATAGGTGAATTCTTCGTCATGAAAACAGCTTGATTTGTACAGTTAAGATTTAAAAGCAGAAATATGCAACCATATTTTGCTCACACTCATGCTTAAGATGCATATTTCATTGAATCATAGAATTGTTAGGGTTGGAAGGGGCCTCAAGGATCATCTAGTTCCAACTCCCCTGCCATGAGCAGGGACACCTCGCACTAGATCAGCTTGCTCAGAGCCACATCCAACCTGGCTATAAAAGCCTCCAGGGATGGGCATTCTACCCTGGGCAACCTGTTCCAGTGTCTCACAACCCTCATGGTGAAGAATTTCTTCCTAGCACCCAATCTGAATCTATCCATTTCTAGGTTTTCTTTTTCTCATTCCCCCTAGTCCTGTCATTACCTGACACCCTAAAATGTCCCTCACTTGGCTTTCTTGTAGGCCCCCTTAAGATACTGGAAGGCCACAATAAAGTCTCGTTGGAGTCCTCTCTTCTGCAGACTGAACAGCCCCAAGTCCCTCAGTCTGTCCTCATAGCAGAGGTGCTCCAGTCCTCTAACCATCCTTGTGGCCCTTCTCTGCACATACTCCAGCATGTCCAGATCCTTCCTGTAATTGGGGCTCCAGAACTGGATGCAATATACCAGGTAGGGTCTCACCAGAGTGGAGTAGAGGGGGTGATTCTACCCACCTGCTGGATATGCTTCTCTATTTGACCGTACTGTTACTATGTCTTCATTCTCTTTCATCAGTGTCTGAGCTGGTCTGGAGAAGAGGAGGCTCAGGGGAGACCTTACTGTTGTCTACAACTACTAGAAGGGAGGTTGTAGCTAGGTGAGGGTTGGTCTCTTCCAGGCAAACAGCACCAGAACAAGAGGACACAGTCTCAAGCTGCACCAGGGAAGGTTTAGGCTTGAGGTGAGAAGAATGTCCTTCACAGAGAGAGTTGTTAACCATTGGAATGGGCTGCCCAGGGTGGTGGTGGAGTCACTATCACTGGAGGTGTTTAGGAAGAGACTGGATGGGGTGCTTGGTGCCATGGTTTAGTTAATTAAATAATTTTGGATGATAGGTTGGACTCAATGATCTTGAAGGTCTCTTCCAACCTGGTTAATGCTATTCTATTCTATTCTATTCTATTCTATTCTATTCTATTCTATTCTATTCTATTCTATTCTATTCTATTCTATTCTATTCTATTCTATTCTACAATGGATTTCAAACTGGAAACTGTGGAAACTGCTTTACAATGCTGGTATCAAACACATTCCCCCCAACCCAAAAAACATTGTTGAAAATAACTTCTTGATACAGCAAATGAGCCTGTACTTGATTTCATTTCACTGCTGGATACTTTATACATATGACTGTCAAACTATAACTGTTTCCATCACACAGTTTAGGTAACAATAACCTTATTATCAAGGTCAACAAAGATGCAGCAATGACACAACATGCCTTAACAACAAAATTACCTGAATATTTAAAGAGGGAAGAAATCTCTAGTAGAAGATGTTGATTCATCAAAACTGAAATCTTTAGCAATTGAGTTATATTCAGTGGAAACCTCTGGCTTTCTCAGATATATTCTTAGCTTTCAGGTGAAAATGATTCACTACAGATACAGCACAATTTCACAATGTAGACTTTAGACAGTTGCTTAACAATTTTGCTATTCTGACAAACAATGAGTAATTTCCATGTAGCAGAGGGGGGAAATCTTCATAAAATTCACCTTACTCTCCAACATACTCTGGGATAAAAATACTAAAAGGGGAAAAAAAAAATCCCACAGATTTAATGTTGGCATTTCCCAAATGGAAAGATTCAAATCAACAGTGTCAAAAATCTCCACAATTTCACATTTTCCAACTCATCTACTTTAACATTTTGTTTCCAAATCTTGTTACAATTTGCACTTATCATAAGTTCAAAATTGCCCATGAGAAAGAGGAAAATAGGTAAATGTCTACCAAAAAGCAAATCAAAATGTTTTGTTGCAGATTAAAAAAAAATACAAAAATGTTTCCACTTGACAAATGCTCTTTTACTGCTCTTTGGATCCCCTGGGAAATCTTGACAGATTTCTCCTTTTGACTCAAGTCAAGTGTTTTCATGACTTTTTTTTTTCTCCTAGTTTTCATGTAAAATAATAAAAGAATACATTAGGTATACATGGCAAGATTTGAGGAAAGTAGATGTGGTGCCAGACCACAGTGGATCCACTGCAGGGCAATGGCTGAGCCCCTCAGCCAAGGTGATGGCACCTCTGGAAATGTATATTTAATAAAAAGTAAAACACTGGACAGGCAGAAGAGTAGAGGAGGAAGGAAAAGGTGGAAACTGCACAGGAAACACCAAGCCCAGAGAATTAAGAGGGGGAGGATGTGTTTCAGGCACCAGATCAGAGATTCATGCATGGAAAGACCCATAATAGAGCAGGGGAGTAAATATCAGGGGCAAGAAGTGACAGAAAGGAGCTGTTATCGACTGACTCTAGCCTTCCTTAACCCCAGTCTACTACTTGGGGTTGGTGATGGTCTAGAGGAATAAACAAGATAGGAGGGAAATTGAATCTGAAAAAGGAATGAGGAAATGCAAGTTTCAGTGTTTGTCTTTGCTTGTAATCCCTCTTAAGACCAGGCTGGAAGAGGCTCTGGCCAGCCTGATCTAGTCTGGGGTGTCCCTGCCCATGGCAGGGGGGTTGGAACTAGATGATCCTTGTGGTCCCTTCCAACCCTGACTGATATTGTGGTACTATGATGCTAATCTCTTCTACTTGGCAATATTTTAATTTTTTTCCCTCCAAGACAAGCCTGTTTTGCCCATGACAGCAGCTGGTATGCAATCTTCCTTTGACCCTGAAGGTTTCTATTCCTATTTTCTCCCTATGTCCTACTGAGGATAGGGGATAAATGAACAGATGAATGGGCATTTAGCTGGTAGCTAGGAATAGCGCATCACACTCAGTTCTATTTCTCTTTAAGGAATAAAGGAAAAAAAAAAAAAGGTGTTACTACTCAGGGAAGTGAAAATGTACTGAAATTTTAGAATATGTTGGTATGGTTAACCAATTTGGAGAATAAAGTTCAGATCTCATGCAGAGTACATTCCCATCATGGGGAACAGAGTGGAACTACTTCACAGAATTGTGGAATGGTTGGAAGAGCAACTGTGCTAAGCAGGTTTCCCTAGATCAGGTTGCCCAAAAACTTGTTCAGGAGGTTTTTGAAAGTCTCCAGAGAAGGAAACTCCATAACCTCTCTGGGCAGCCTGCTCTAGTGCTCTGGCACCTTCAAAGCAAAAGAAGTTTGTCGTTATGTTTAAACAAAGTCTCCTGTTTTCTAATTTGTGCCCATTACATGTCATCCTATCACTGGTTTCCACTGAAAAGAGGTTGGTCCCATCCTCTAGACCTCCACCCTTTAGATACTTATAAGCATTGATAAGATTCCCTCTCAGTCTTCCCCAGGCTGAAAAGCCAAAGGTCTCTCAGTATCTCCTCATAGGAGAGATGTTCCAGTCCCCTAATTTTCCTTGTGGCTCTCCATTCGACTCTCTCTAGTCCCTGTCTCTCTTGAACTGGAGAGATCAGAATTGGACACAATAATCCAGGTGTGGTCTCATCAGGGCAGAGTGGAGAGGAAGGAGAATATCCCTTGGCCTGCTGGACACATTCTTCTTAATATGTCCCAGCATACCACTGGCCTTCTTGTCTAGAAGGTCACATTGTTTTCCCATGGAAGACTTATTGTCTGCCAGCACTCCCAGGGCCTTGTCCACAGAGTTGCTTTCCAGCAGGTCAACCCTTAACCTGTACTGATGTGTGGTGCTGCTCTTCCCCATATGCAGGACTCTTCACTTGCCCTTGTTGAATTTCATAAGGCTCACCTCTGCCCAACTCTCCAGCCTGCCCAGGTCTCAGTACAGCCTTCTCATGTGCCAGTCACTCCTCTCAGTTTTGTACTGTCACCAGACTTGTTGAAAGTCCACTGTATTCCTTTGTCCACATTGTTGATGAAGGTAGTGAACAAGACTGGATCCAGTACAGATCCCTGGGGAACACCACTAGCTACAAACTTCTAACTAGACCCTGCACCATTGATCAGAATCCTCTGTATTCTGTCATTCAGCTAGCTCTCCATTCCTTTTTTTTAACTTCAATACATAGATCTAACACAGTATCCTTCTGTCTTTTTTTCTTCATAGAGAAAGTCTTAAAAATATGAGAGGATAATGACAATGAAGAGGATTTAGTGCTCAACTGATAAGAGTATCAGCATCCCTAGCTCTGAGCAAAAGGGGTAGAAAGGTAATAACATCCTCAGCTTTTTGTTCACATTCCTTTGATTAGAAAATGTGGTCAGAAATTTTCATAATTATTTGATGCATAAATAAATAGTTTATGCCCTCTACTGTGAACATTCAAGGTCTATCTTTTGAACCAGCTCACATCTCTTCTTTGTGGGCCAGGTTGAGTGTTTGCACACAGTAACACAGTATAAATTATGCAGGGGTAATGATTCAAGAACTCAGGAAAGACTTTAAAAAACTTACTGTCTGCAAGGCACACCTGTGCTTCTTTACTTATTAATATGCATTTCTTTGTTTCTACATTTATATTTAGAACACCAGAAAGGGCAGGTAGGGAGAAGTTTTTGAAGATGCTACCTACAAAAGCTACAAAACTAAGCGGAGAAAGATTTTTCAATAAGCGCAAACCAAAACCTTCAAACCAAGAAATGCAAATCCAGAACTGAAAGTGGAAGTCTTTGCAGTTATATAGACTTTGGACTCCACTAAACAACTTGAGTGCTTCTTCTAAGGTAAAGGAATGATGAGATTTCTGCACCTGAAACACTTTAAGCCTGAAACAGATTTTTATGCATGAAGTGAAGGAATACTGATTGTTGTAATTTGTAAGGAGAGATTCGTGCTCCTGTACTTGAGTGGTTATCAAAAACTTGGCAAATAGTTTATAGATGCTACTGATATGGGAGGTTAAAGTTGTCTTGCCTTAGAGCTTAGGAGCTTTTGTTAGTTTTTGATGAGTTAAGTCTGTTCACAGTGAAGAATTATGGAAATAAAGGGCAGGAAATGTTTAAAAAGAGGGAGCACATTTCCTTTTGTACATATAAGTGTTCAGCCTGCCCAGAGATATGCAGACTGTTGCAAGTGCCAGGTAAAATGTGTTGAACACAAGAGCCTGACTCTGCACTAATGTAACTGCTGGGCTGCTGAATTGCTCCTGCCTAAGAATACTCTTCTGGGCACTGTAAAAATTATAAATTATAACAGCAGCAGAAGCTATACATATAAGGGGAACTCTGAGCTATGCACCACATTTGACATGCTTAGGGTGGCATATTAACATGGGTTGCTAAACACCCCGAGTTTCTGCCTACAGCTCTGCTTAGGTACTAGCCACATCAGTAAGGGAGCAGCAGCCTGGGGAATTTGAGGTCACAGGGTGCACTGAATGATATCCATATCTTGTCAATACACATCAGACTAAAATGCACAGACCAAAACATCACTTCTTGTTAAATAAAATTAATTTCAGGAAAGGGTACAGTGATATTAAATATATGTATCTCCTTTATTCAAATACAGTTCACTGCCAGACTGGCAAGTGTACTTTCCTCTGGTAATGACTCAAATCGTTTCAACTTCTTTGCTAGGAGCTCTGATTTCCCAAATTTCCCTCTATTTAGAGTCTGTTTTCAAGTTTTCATTAAAAATAAAGAAGTAAATAATATATATACACACACAGGTACATATAAGGCAGAAAAGATCTACCACATCTTCACATTAGCAATTAGAAGATATATGCTAAAAATCTCAAATGCCAGTTCAGTAACTGTAGACTTCAAACTCAAACCCAGGTCAGTAACCCTGGAAGCCCCTACATTTACATTTTAAAGTTGCTTAAGAACCTTAAAAGTCTACTCAAAGCTTCCTAGATCTAGGGAGCACAGAACAGGTAAAGCTTTGGTTTGTATCTCAACTTTGAGGGTATGTAAAAAAAAAAAAAACCAACAACAAAACCAAAAGAAATTATTCTCTGACTTGCCCATTTGAGACTGATTCACCTGGCTTCTCATATCATGTCTACTAGGTTGAGCTTCCTAAAAGCTACTGGTGGAAGGTGGTGTATTCTCTTTTGCCCTTTACATTTTTTACATGGGAATTTTCTGATTAGAGCATGCACCTATGCCCTTGGAAGACCCTTTCTGAGTTTTCACACTGCTGTAGGGAGCTGAACCCATATCCCCAGAACCATCTGTTAACTAGTGGGCTATTTGGTATTCAGACCAGGTCTCCTCAAGTTCATCTATTTAAAAATGTTCCATTTCCATAAAATTTTTGCAATATTTATGGAGCAAGGATTGGAACTTCATTCTATCTCACTCTGGCTTACTAATTACCACCAGCCTATGACTAAATCAGCATTTCATACCGAGGAGTCTGTTCCGCTTGCTCAGCATGTCTTAACACATCAAACTTATGGTCTTTATTAGGCATCCAAGTATCTAGAAATCTGATCATAAAACACCTGAGGTGGAATTTATGTGACCAAACAGAGGCAGCTAAAATATCTTTATTGTCAGAAAGAAATAAACACTTTGAGTACAAGAATCCTACCTTTAGATGGCTGTCTATATTTGGTCAGAAGATTTTCACCTGAAAAGAACCTCTTTCTCCCACATTGAGTTGTAAAGTGTATCTGGAGTGATAAGCTCAGTTATGGATGACTGGTTTGCAGACTATTGATGACTACTTTTACCAGATCTGATATTAAGAACTGTAATTTTTTTTCCTGAATTATTTGAACAGCTATAAAAATTGGTTGAATTCTTTTTTCTTTTATGGGAGCAGATTTTCCTCTATGAGGTGGATACAAGTTTCTTCAAGAATTTTGTCTTAGAAAAGAAATAAGTACAGTTAATAGAATAGAATAGAATAGAATAGAATAGAATTAACCAGATTGGAAGAGACCTTTGAGATCGTCGAGTCCAACCTACCATCCAACACTATCTAATCACCTAAACCACGGCACCAAGCACCCCATCAAGTCTCTTGCTAAACACCTCCAGTGATGGTGACTCCACCACCTCCCTGGGCAGCCAATTCCAATGGGCAATCACTCTTTCTGTGAAGAACTTCTCCTAACATCCAGCCTAAACCTCCCCTGGTGCAGCTTCAGACTGTGTCCTCTTGTTCTGGTGCTGGTTGCCTGGGAGAAGAGACCAACCCCCACCTGACTACCTGAAGGGAGGTTGTAGACAGGCAGGGGCTGCCCAGGAAGGTGGCGGAGTCGCTGTCATTGGAGGTGTTTAGGAGGAGACTTGATGGGGTGTTTAATTGCATGGTTTAGTTGATTAGGTGGTGTTGGATGATAGGTTGGACTTGATGATCTTGAAGATCTCTTCCAACTTGGTCTATTCTATTCTATTCTATTCTATTCTATTCTATTCTATTCTATTTTATTCTAACCTCCCTTCATGTAGCTGTAGACAGCAATAAGTTGTCACAATTCTCCTTATCAAGATTGGTGTATGTGGCCGTTTGACGCTGTGCCTTTAAGGAAGGGGCACACTGGGGCACACCACCACAGTGTATTAATGTCTGAAATGTAATTTCTCCCTCTGTTTATGTGTCCCAGTTTTGGTAACGTAAAGGGGGCTGGGGGTGAGGATGACAGGGGTGGTGCATGTCAGGGGAGGTCAGGAACTGCCCCATGGTGGACGCAACTGGTTACAAATGGCTCCAGTACACCTACTGCATGGCACAGCCAAGCCCCTCAGCCAAAATAATGGCTGTGGTAGTTTTAGGCCATGCCTTTAAAATATTTTCTCAGATCTTGAACAGAAAGTAGTAAAATGTAAATAAATTACTATTGGGTGTGAAAATGAAAATAATGATAGCTCTATACAATTGGAATAGTTAAAGAACTTATACTAGCTTGCAAAACAATCTTTTTCTCTTCTTGCTTCCTTGGGCTGGGAGATACTAACTGGCTTCTGCTTGACCTTGGCTGCATTGTTTTGGCTAAGTTCTAATGTCTCTCTGCTCTCTTCTCTTGTCCTTTTGTGTACACAGGGGGAAAGGGGGGGGAGGCAGGGAGGAGAAGTTATTAGCTTCCCCTGGTCTTTGGCCAGGGGGGTCCTTGTGCTGTTTATTAATTGTAAATATCTGTAAATATTGTATATTAGTACATTGCATTTCATTGTAGATTGCAGTTTTGCTTGTAAATACAGCATTCATTTGCTTCCAGCTGAGCTAGTCTGGCAAATGTAATGTTGGGGGGGAATTTTCAACCTACCATAGTGGCAAATCAGGAAGAAAGAACAGGTAAAATTCTGCACAGTGTGACAAATAGCCCTCCAGACATGATGTTGAAAGTAAGAGGAGGTACTACAGGCACCAAAACAAAGATTTCTCTACAGCCAGTGTAGAAGACTACAGTGTATCATGCAGTCCCACTACAGCCCGTGGACGATCTCAGGGGAGCAGAAATTCACACTGCCAGCCGTGGCAGACCCAGTGTAGGCCTTCCCAAGGAGGACATGCTCCAAACATAGCTGCAGCCTAAGGATCCCAGGATGGAGAAGTTTTTCTGGAAGAAACAGCAGCTCATGAGAGACCCACACTAGATCAGTCCTAATGGAGAGGACTGATGCTGAAGCAGCTCCTGAAGATTTGCATCCTGTGAGAAGGACTGGAGTAGCTCATAGAAGACTGTATCCCATGGGAGGGACCCCATGCTGGAGCAAAGAAAGAACATTGGGACGAGAGGCAGAAGTAGTATTTTGAACTAACAGCAACCCTCATTCCTCATCCTTCTGTACTATTTGGGTTAGGCAGGAAAGCACAGATGAGTTGAGAATGAAGCAGTGAGATCAAAACAGGGAAGAAGGGAGTAGGGGAAAGCTGCTTTAGGCTTTTGTCTTCTCTCTTCACCATCCTACTCTATTTTTAATTAGTAGCAAGTTAAATTAATTTTCCTTAATTTAAGTCTGTTCTGCCTGTAAGAATAATTGGTGATCGATCCCCCTGTCTCAACTCACAATCCTTTCCATCTTGCTTTGTCCCTATCCTGTTGAAGATGGGGAGTGAAAGACCAGGTGAGTGGATGGCTGGTAGCCAGCCAGGGTCAATTCAATTTACTACATCCTAAAACAAATGCAAGGAGAGGGAGCAACTTTCTGTATTCTCCCAACCAAAGTAATGAAATGTTTTTATCTGAAAGATGGAGTATGGACAGATATATGAATATGTTTGCACTTTCTGCTGAGCATTACCTGGAATCTCTCCTATTGGGACAGAGTTGTCCATGCTGTCATAGATTGTCAGATGTTTCAAGAAGTGGCAGGTCAGCTATAAGTTAGCATGTAAGAGCAGGAAAGACTTGGGCAGAAACATAAAGGCACAAATCACCAAAGTATTTAGGGCAGAGATATGTTTTGTGGGTATTGTATTTTGTTTGATGGTTTTGTGGTGTGGTTTTTTTTTTTTTCCCAAAGGAATATTAATAACTTTCTGCTAACTGCAATACCATGACAATACCTTATAGACATGATTGGATTCTGTGGTTGTAAGCAATCCTCCAAAACTGCATTGGCAGCACTGATGAATGTTTATTTATGAGAAATTATAATAAAGATATTAGTGAGGTAGACACTAGAGTTGGTATTTTCTTTTGAATTTTTGTTCAGTACTGGTTTTTTTCCCATCATTTTCATAGAATCAGAGAATTAGTAAGGTTGGAAAAGACCTCAAGGATCAAGTCCAACCTGTTACCCAAGACCTCATGACTGCTAAACCATGGCACCAAGTGCCACGTCCAATCCCCTCTTGAACACCTCCAGGGATGGTGACTCCACCATCTCCCCAGGCAGCCCGTTACAATAGCTAACAACTCTCTCTGTGAAGAACTTTCTCCTCACCTCGAGTCTAAACTTCCCTTTGAGACTGTGTCCTCTTGTTCTGGTGCTGGTTGTCTGGGAGAAGAGACCAACCCCCTCCTGGCTACAACCTTCCTTCAGATAGCTGTAGACAGCAATAAGGTCTCCCCTGAGCCTCCTCTTCTCCAAGCTAAACAAATCCAGCCCTCTCAGCCTCTCCTCACAGGGCTTGTGCTCAAGGCCTCTCCCCAGCCTCGTTGCCCTTCTCCGGACATGTTCAAGAGTCTCAATATTCTTCTTAAATTGAGGGGCCCTGAACTGGGCACAGTCCTCTAGGTGTGGTCTAACCAGTGCTGAGTCCAGGGGCAGAATGACTTCCCTGCTCCTGCTAGCCACACTATTCTTGATGCAGGCCAGGATGCCTTTGGCCTTCTCGGCCACCTGGGCATTAAAAAAGAAATAAAAAATAGTAAGAAAAGAAATTGCAACTGAATGTGATTTTTTTCTGCTTGTTTTTCTTCTCTGCTTGTTTGAAAGCTGAACTAAGAGGGAAATTCTATCTCAACACATTTACTCCCCCCAGAACTGAACTCCCAAACAATTGATAGATTAGCTTTTTAAACATAATTGCTAAGACTCCGCATTTAAGTATAAAGCTAAATGATTTAACACAAGTGTGAAAGAGGTCTGGCTCAGTGTTAAAATACTTGCAGTCAGAGCTTCAGCTGGTGGAAACCAACAGTGTTGTGTTGGGTTCAGTGGAGCAATGACAGTTTTC
Organism: Dryobates pubescens; assembly: GCF_014839835.1. Lineage (NCBI taxonomy): Eukaryota > Metazoa > Chordata > Aves > Piciformes > Picidae > Dryobates > Dryobates pubescens. Next base: position 36,014,827 of record NC_071618.1, on the reverse strand, counting down.
ACCATCTGAAGCTCTACTTCTTTATATTTACCTAAAGATTTACTTTAATGTGGTTGCTTTGTCATGCTCACTGGCACATGTACTCTTGCCTAATGTGGGCACTGCAGCATGAAGTATGAGTTGTGCCATTCAGTGAAATGTTTAAATGAACCACCTGCAGCCCTTCACTAGTGAGCGGTGCAGGTGTAAGTGCTGAATCCCACAAGGAAGGCTGGCCAGCTTTTTCATCCCTCAGCAAGACAGGTTTTAATATGTAGGGTTTTCTGTGTAACCACTGGTGATATATTGTTTACACACTCACTGCTCAGTCAGTGCTTTCGATAATTCAAAACGGCAGACTGCTTTGGGGGTACTTGGAGCTGATGAAGGATGCAATATAAAACCAAATTCTCTTCTGTTCAGTTTGTGAAACTGAGTTATTCTTGACAGTGTGGAGGAAAATATTTTTGTATGTCTTTGGTCTGATTCTTGTGAGCAGTTTCTTTGCTGTTTCAAAGTAATTTAGCTCTGGGGAGGGAACAGAAGCAATGATCATCTGTCCAGGATAGGAATTAATAGGGCCAGTATTGATCAGCTACAGGTCTTTACATAGAACTCTGGTCAAATATAACATTTCTTCACATCTGGCTTTGATTTTTTTCTGGAGAAGTCGTGCCAGTTGCAGGATGTTAGTCATCTAATTCTATCCATCACTAACAGGGAAAAAAAAAAAGAGAGAAATAAAAAGAACAACTCAAAATCAGCTAGATAAATAAAATTACTGTGGGCAAAAGTAAAACTTGTATTTACATCAAAAAGTGAAAAGAGAAAGGTCTAGTTCTTCCCAACTATTAAGAAACATGTACTGTTTCCTTGACATCCTTTCTAAGAAGGAAAAAAAAAGGAAATCCAAAGTACAAATTCCAAATCTATCCATTTAGAGTTATTGTAGCAGGAAATTAGAATAGAATGGAATGGAATAGAATAGAATAGAATAGAATAGAATAGAATAGAATAGAATAGAATAGAATAGAATAGACCAGATTGGAAGAGACCTTCAAGATCATGTCCAACCTATCATCTGACACCACCTAATCAACTAAACCATGGCACCAAGCACCCCATCAAGTCTCCTCCTAAACACCTCCAATGATGGCGACTCCACCACCTCCTGAGGCAGCCCATTCCAATGGGCAATCACTCTCTCTATGAAGAACTTTCTCCTAACATCCAATCTAAACCTAATGTTTCATAATCACACCAATGTTACTGAACAAGGATCTTCAGATTATTATTTTTTTTTATTATATGAATCAGAAGTAGTTGTTACAAGGTACTCCTGGAAATGATCTTACATTTCCAGCACTGGAATTAATAGCTACTTAAAAGTGCATTCCCATTTCTCAGGAGTCAAATTGAGTTTTGATGCTAGTTTCATTGGAAGCAGGACCAGCATTTGAATAAACCATAAGGGACCAGAAGAAAGTAAGTAGGATATATGGGGTTACACTGTTCCTCTGTCAAGCCCAATACTTGGTTTGAAGTAGTGGGAAATAAAAGATGCTCAGAGAAGACAAAAATCCAGGATCTTTATATGCTTAAATTATTTAAAAACAATCTTCTCCCAATATTGCACAACTAGAAGGGCAGAATTAGTTTAACAGATACATTAAAAAGTGCAAACAAAAGATAGACTAGCATGTGCAGAGATGTTATTAATCTCTGATCTCATCTGCAGGCACAAGCAACTGAAAAAAATGTTATATCCTTATTTCAAACTTGCTTGAAGTCTCCTAGAAGAAGCACTACTCTTCAGAATGGTTTCATCTCAGTTATCAGTAGATTGAGACAGGGATAACAGGGCTGTTGCCTTGTCTGGATAAGAAGCTGCTGGTAGAGTTTGTTTAGAGGAAAACTTCATAGCAGATTTCTATTTTGCTAGCACTACATTCAATTGTATGGAAAGATAAGGGAAACCGTTCTGAACTCAGCTCAAGCTGAAAAGTTTAGATACAATATATAGGTGGAAAGGTTTATAAATATCTTGCTCACCCTTTTACTTTCCTAGGACTCAAGGAGGCAAAACTGGGTCTCAAGAAAAATAATAATAAATAAATAGGGGGTTGTCAAGCTTTTAAGCCAGAATCCACTAGCAGTTGAGGAAAACAGCGTGTATATCCATGAGAATTTGACTCTCGATATTCAATGTGAGCAACGCTATCAGTCAGCAAGAGAAGAAAGGGGGGAAAAAGGTGTTACTGGCATAGTGACAAGTTAGAGTGTTAGTACACAGAAACAATATTTTCTTTGAAACACATATCAATATGTCATGCAAAACAAAGTAATTACATTCTATTTACCTACTTTACTGAGGGACTGTGCTACCTGAAAGATGTTAATATGTTTGAGGTAGTTACCGAGGCAATAAAATCCAAAACAGTAAGTCAAGTCACCTCTTGATTTCATTTAGTTTCAGGTGTTCAGTCCAATCTCTTTGGACAACTTCTAAATCAAAGGATAGACAATCCTAGAAAATATTTTCTCATGGGAATATATCAGTAATATTATGATGTAAGAGGCTTTCTGGCTTCTTACAGACATGAATTGATGTTGGTCAGAGTAGGTCACTGCTGAGTGTTGGCCTTAAAGGTGCAAGCAGTGCATTAATGTTAGGCTTAAGGTGTTGGAAGAGGTAGACGGATGTTTTAAAAGATCTGAGGACAGGGTGTTATCTAAAATTCTATGTGAATTGCAGTTCTCATGCATCAGCAAAAGCCCAAACATGCAGGGAAAACTGCATACTGCTGGAGGGGGTGCAGGGTGGGAGGTGGTATGGGAATTACTCTCCTAGCAATCTTCTGGTTATCAAAATCAAACAATCCTAGGCAGAAAGAATCAGCCCCTCCCTGCTTTCTTCTGAGAAAGCAAGTGATTGTAATAACTTTAGGTCTATTATGGCCTGTTTCTGATTGAGAATTTTTGTAGCTGAATTCCAAATGTCTAGCGAAATACACCCAGGCCTACTAATAACAGTCACCAAGGATACGCAGAGATTTAATGCAGTGGTTGCAGAGCTGGGAGTAATGGCTGTCAGACTGAGCTAGTGGAGCTACAGTACTTCATTAGTTCATTTAAAAGAGCTGTGATTTTACAGTAGAAGGTATCTCAACTGTAATCACTTCCTAAATCTTTCCATCATATTACCTTTTTCTTTTTTTTCTTGAGTGCAGTAGGACTTATTAAAGACACAAAGGCAAAATGCAGAATGTTAACAATTTAATGTATATTACATGTAAAAGGAAAATATTAATCTTCAATTCTTCTTGAAAAAAATATTTGTGTATATATGAAGAACCTGATTATTTCTGTATTTTATTGGTGCTTTGACGAGAACGGAGACAGGGACGACAGCATTCAATATGAGTGATAGTAATCATCCAACTTTATTGTTCCACACTTCATTACTTATAGTCTTATACATAGTTAATTCTATTCTAATTTAAGACATGCTATTGGTTACTATCTAAAAGGTTACATCATTGTTTTCACTACTCTGTGGAATTTCCTAATTGCTCTTTTTCCCAGATCTTCACCTACTCCTTATCTATCTTGTTTGTCTTCCTTCTCAGGGGCAGCTTGACTTCAGCATACCAAGCATCAGAACTTTTCCACAACTCCTACTCCATTGCTATATTAATAACAGAAAATCCTTCAAGGCTTAATTTGCACAGGTGTTCCTGGGAAACATGTCCCCTCTTGCTCAAAGCAAACCCCAATAGTGCTTAGCTCTTACTGCAGCACTAAGGAAGTTCACTTGAATTCTTTGCATGCTAGTGGTAAGAAAAAAGGAATAAAGAGAAAACACCACAACTTTGCAAAATGCTGTGGCTTTCTTTCACAGAGATTTACACATTATTTTTTTTCCCTTTTGCTTGCAAAATTACCTTTTGGGACATTTGTCAGTTTGAACAGGATAAATAATTTGGTGAACCTGCAGTTCTGGGCCTCTCAATTTATGAAGGACATTGAGACTCTTGAGCGTGTCCAGAGAAGGGCAACAAGGCTGCTGAGAGGCCTTGAGCATAAGCCCTATGAGGAGAGGCTGAGGGAGCTGGGATTGTTTAGCCTGGAGAAGAGGAGGCTCAGGGGAGACCTTATTGCTCTCTACAACTACCTGAAGCGTGGTTTTAGCCAGGAGGGTGTTGGTCTCTTCTCCCAAGTGACCAGCACCAGAACAAGGGGACACAGTCTCAAGTTGCACCAGGGGAAGTTTAGGCTGGAGGTGAGGAGAAAGTTCTTCACAGAGAGAGTTGTTAGCTGTTGGAATTGGCTGCCTTGGAGGTGTTGAAGAGGGAATTTGACATGGCACTTGGTGCCATGGTTTAGTAGTCATGAGGTGTTGGGCGACAGGTTGGGCTTGATGAACTTTGAAGTCTCTTCCAACCTTATTGATTCCCTGATTCTCTGATTCTCTGCGGCTACAGAGGGTAATGTGTAGGAGCATACTAACACAGCACTGTGTAAGTCAGATGATCTGTATAACAGAATGGTTATTTGCCACCTGGGTTTACAGGTATCAAGTAGAAAATCCTACAACAGGTTGTTCTACACAGCTTTTAATTTTTATTAATAGCATTTCATTTTTCAAAGTAGACAGAAAGGGACAGAAGCATATTAAAAACACTGGTCTTGATCATCAAGAGAATAGGACTGCCTTTTTTTACCTCCTGTACTAGTATCACAGAAAGTGGATTTGCTTTTTGTGTCTGGTGTGGTGATGTAGCAATACTAAGGACTTATGGTTGAAGTGATGTAAGCTTCCCTATGAGCTCTCATTCTGGGTATGGGTGGAAGTGATCCTAACACCAGGGGCTGCTGCAGAAGCATAGCTTGCTTAGATCAAAACGAACAATAAGACAAAGGCAGAAAAAGAGAAGGGATTTTCAGAGTCTCAGTACAGTGTTTCCTGCATAAGGAAGATTTATGGGAAACAGCTTGTCCACCCTCATCACTGGTCCCAGTCTAAGTGTCCCCAGCCACAAGAAAGAATACAGTAAAGGATGGTATGTTTCATGCAGTGAAACAAAAAATATAGAAACAATAAATTGATACCATATATAAAGTTTGTATTGCATCTTTTCACTTCCACTAATTAGTGTTGGGCAGAATTCAAAAAGTTTGGTTATACGTGGAGATCAATGTCATTCACTCACCAGACCTTCACCAGCTTCTTAGCATTCCCTCATCTATTCTTTTCTGCTTTTCTGCTTTTCAATGCTTGCTCTACTCAAAAGACTTCTGCATTTACTTTCACAGTGATACAGCTTCTAAAGCACAGAGTAAGTGATACTGGGCTCAGAGAAAGAAGTTGTTTGTGTGATTTCAGGATAACCAGTACATGGTTATCTTACTGTCCTGTTGCTCTTCACATCACTAGATGCTAGCATCACAGTACTTTATTTACTGTGCAGTAAAACTGGGAATCACACAGATTAAAAACTATTGCTTTCAAGTCTTGATATCCCACTCATTTCCTGTCAGTCTGCTGATATAACCGATCCAGAAGGCACTTTTCATTAAGAGCAACAGTAAGAAAATATCTTAACGCTGGATTTGAATTTCCTTGGTAAACACTAGATAAGGTAACCTCCATTACACGCCACTCGGCAGGGAAAATACCCTGTGGCTGTGTCTTAGCAGATGTCTGGGGACGAATATCACTCATCTCTCTGGGAATCTTCTTATGTTAGCCTTCTTGGGACCACAGAAGAGATTAGGATTTAGAACAAAACACTTTTTCAATCTACTTTACAGACAGGCTTTCACATAGGTCCTTCCAGACATTCCTTTATTCAGCTGTTGGCCGCTTTTAAGTCATTTTAAAAAGTAATGATGAGGATTTGTCTCTCCCCTCCCCTTCTTATGGAGACTTTAAACAAAGCTTGAAAAGCCCTGATTTGAGTAAATAGATCAGGTTTAAAAATGCATAGCAAGAACAGACATTTAAATTGTGATCCTGAAGAAGTTATTTGTACAAAGAATATAAAGATAGTCAAAGAAGCCTCTACCAATGCTTTCTTGAGGACTTTTCAATCTAGGTCCCCATTTCTGCTGAACTTAATTGAAAAGAGATTTCAGGGCTTTGCTCCTATCTTTTCATTAGACACTACTAAATCCGGCATCCCTAGCTTGAGGGCCCTTCTCCATTATTTATAGATCTGGTAGCTTTGCAGAGACTGGATGAATGGACTTCCATAAGCATAACTCTTTCTTTTCCACCACTCCTTTTCAAGCTGCATTATAAAATGTTATGTTTCAGAAAGGACATTGAAATAAAGTGACAGATTCTCAGTGGAAGAAATGGAAAGTAATTCTATATTATATTCATGGGCCTTATTATCAAAGCCATGAATCATGTGTTTATTCTGTGCATAGTAAGCACACAAAAAAAGCACAGAATCATGAAACTTAAATGCTCATATTTTATACTTTGACATTCACAAGTGTAAAAAAACCAGTTTATAGCATGAAGTTGTAGAAAACAAATTCCTTCTTATTTTCAAAGAATTTTTGCCTGTGTTCTTAACCACTAAAACTGCTACTGTTATTTCAGTGCATTTTATCAAGTTTCTTATCTTTTGAGTATATCTTCTACCACTTCTGAGATACTGATAAGATGAAAGAACTTGCTTGATTTCAGAAATGGTTTCTATTGTACAGGACACATCTGATTGTGCTCTGCCCCTCTCATTCAGCAAAGAAAAGCTTACTATTCTTTATAATGCATTGCAAACAATTAGAATCATAGAATCAATAAGGTTGGAAAAGACCTCAAAGGTCATCAAGGCCAACCTGTCACCCATGTCTTCATGACTACTAAACCATGGCTTCAAGTACCACATCCAGTCCCTTTTTGAACACCTCAAGGGACGGTGACTCCACCACCTCACTGGGCAGCCCATTCCAATGCCCAGCAACTCTCTCTGTGAAGAACTTTCTCCTCACTTCCAGCCTAAACTTCCCCTGGTGCAGCTTGAGACTGGGTCCTCTTGTCCTGGTGCTGATTGTCTGGGAGAAGAGACCAACCCCCACCTAGCTACAACCTCCCTTCAGGTAGTTGTAGACAGCAATAAGGTCTCCCCTGAGCCTCCTCTTCTCCAGGCTAAACAATCCCAGCTCCCTTAGCCTCTCCTATGAGGAGAGGCTACAATATTACTAGTGAGCTTTAGTAACAAATTCTAGTTTTTATAAAAGCAAACCCCAAAAGCCTAAAGATAAGGTTTTTGAAGATATGGTGGTGATTGTATAGTATCACATATTATGATATGTGATACTATACAATCACCAATAATATCAATATCATATAATATCACATATAAAGGTGTTTTTTCTCCTTCCAGTAATCCTCTTTATGAAAAAAAAAAAAAAAAAAAAGGAAAAAAAAAGGTATCAAGGTTTTTGGTGATTCAAGGACATTGATTGTCAAACCAAACCATTCTTCCAAAGATCTGTAAACTAGGAGCAGTAGACTGTTGTGAGCTATTTTTCAGCCAAAAGGATTAGATTTGTCTCTTAGACGGGTCTGACATCTAATATAGATTTCCAATGGGTTGAGTTTTGCCAGTCATAGTTGTGACTTTGCAAAAAGATTTGCAGCTTTCTGAGGGTGGAGTATGTCCCCTGCTGGGGAACTAAAGCATGCACCTGAAGCCCTGGCACAGCAAATATGTATTACCTGTTCCTAGGAAGCCTTCAGCTGAGCTGTGGGAAGATGTGGACAAATCTTCTGGGACAATATCTGTTATTGTTACACAGCAAAGTGGCTTCTATGGTAATTTAGGGCTTGTAAAAAAATAGGAGGTACAAAGAGCAAGAAGAAATGAAGCATTGCATCATAGGTAGTGACATGATTTAACCTTTTTTGGGGGGCACATTCTAGGAAGAGATACTGTCTCAAAGACTTACACTGCAGTATTAATGCAGAAGCACGGGAGGACTGTAAAACAATTAAGCAAAATTAAGAAGCTGAACTTGTTAATGAAATTCCCTTTTTGTTTTTTATTTTCATAAAAAAAGCACTAGCATTAGTGTTAATGAAATTCCCTTTTTGTTTTTTATTTTCATAAAAAAAGCACTAGCATTATTTATGTAAACAACACAAACTAAATCTGCTCTTTAGCTTTGTGTAAGATTTTCCATATTACTGAGGTTTAGGGAATATCACTTAGGGAGAAAAGCAATTTAAGGTTATCATGTGAGTGACAGAGACATTAATCTGACAAAATATGCTCAAGAGACCCGAGATGCAATTGTAGAATTTCTTTTTGGCTCTCTCACCCATAATTTCACAGAGCTCAGTGTAATTAACACACTTCATGGGATTTACGTAACATTCGTTACTTCTCCATCAGAATGCAAATTTCAGAATGATATGGATCTGTACAGGAGACAGCAACAACAGTTCCCTAGCTAATAACTTGGGCACTGCTTCCCATTGCAAGAAAAAAAAAAAAAATGGGGGATAAAAAGGTGACAGATGAAGTATTACTCAGTTTTTATTAGGAAGTTAACATACGTTTTATAGCTGCTGCAAATGCAGAAACCAGATATGCCATAAAATTAATGAAGATTAAATGCTTTATTGTCAGCTTCAAAATTTTTCTTAAAAGCTATATGAAATAATGAAATCTGCAGGCTCTGTGTGTGTGCGTGTATAAATGGGTATGTAATCAGCTAATAAAGAAATTAGTAGATCAACAGCATTCGTTAATTCTTAACCAGAAAAAATACATTAGAACAAAAGAGCAGGCAGTAATTATAGGTGAGCATGTGTGTGTGTGTGTGTCAGTGCCTGCTTGCAGTAGAGAAATACATTCAAACATTCTAATCAAGGATCTTCATACTTCAGTAACAGGTCAGTGTACAATAAACTCCCTTTGAGGAGAGGCTAAGGGGCTGCTTAGCATGGAGAAGAGGAGGCTCAGGGGAGACTTTATTCTATACAAGTACCTGAAGGGAGGTTTGTAGACAGGTAGGGGCTGGTCTCTTCCCCCAGGCAATCAGCACCAGAACAAGAGGACACAGTCTCAAGCTGCACTAGGGCAGGTTTAGGCTGGATGTTAGGAAGAAATTCTTCATAGAGAGAGTGATAGCCCATTGTATGGGCTACCCAGGGAGGTGGTGGAATCACCATCATTGGAGGTGTTTAAGAAGAGACTGGATGGGGTGCTTGGTGCCATGGTTTAGTTGATTAGATAGTGTTGGATGATAGGTTGGACACGATGATCTCGAAGGACTCATCCAATCTGGTCTATTCTGTTCTATGCCATGCTATGCTATTCTATTCTATGCCATGCTATTCTATTCTATTCTATTCTATTCTATTCTATTCTATTCTATTCTATTCTATTCTATTCTATTCTATTCTAACAGATTAGAAGAAGTTTCCTGTCCTACATTCTATCTCAGAACAGAACAGAATAATCCAAGACTGTATCATGAGATGAGAGATCAGATGGTCTTGAGTACCTATATTTTGTATTAGAAAATTGGAAAATTAGAAATATATTTCAGGCCACATGCAGCCTATTAGTGATGAAATAGTAAATTATATAAACAACTAATTAGCCACTGATACATTTCTCTAGTAACATAAGAGACAGGAAAAAATACCTAGAGTTTAAACAACTTCTCCTTAATCACATTACAAAGTAAACAAATTTATAAAGGTGTAATGCATGCATAACATATAAGTGGAATAAATAAAGTGAGCTTTACAGTGCATATTAGTATATTAACATTTCAGGTTTTCCTTGAGGTCATAGAATAATAGAATGCACTGGGCCCTTAATGATCATCTAGACCAACTCCCCTGCACTAAGCAGGGACATCCCCAAATAGATCAGGCAACTCAGAGCCCCATAAAGCCTGGCCTTGAATGTCTCCAGGGATGTGTCCTCCACCACCTTCCTAGGCAACTTGTTCCAGTGTTCTACCACCCTCATAGTAAAGAACTTCTTTCTAATGTTCAATTTAAATCTACCCTTCTGTACTTTAAAACCAGTCCCCTGTCTTATTACTACATGCCTTTGTAAATAGTCCCTCCACAGCTTTCTTCTAGGTTCTGTTCAGGTACAGGAAGGATGCTACAAGGTCTCCTGAGAGCCTTTTCTTCTCCAGGCTGAACAACCCCAACTCTTTCAGCATGTCTCTGTAGCAGAGGTGCTCCAGCCCCATTTTTGTGGCCCTCCTCTGGACCCACTCCAGCAGGTCCAAGTCCTTCTTGTGTGTTCAAGAGCTGTATATAGTACTCCAGATGAGGTCTCACCAGAGCAAAGCAGAGTGGCAGAATCACCTCTCTCAATCTGCTGGCCATTTGATTTGCCTTGTCTGCAAGTGCAAATTCTTGGCTCATGTCCAGTTTCTTGTCCACCAGTATCCCCAAGTTCTTTTCTACAGGGCTGCTCTTAATCACATCATTCCTCAACATGTTTTGATAATGAGGATTTTCCTAGCTCAGGTGCAGGACCTTGAACTCAGCCTTGTTGAAGCTCATGAGATTCTCCTCAGCCCACTTCTTGAGCCTAATTAAGTCCCTAAGGATGGCATCCTGTCCTTCAGTCTTATCAACCACACTGCTCAGCTTAGTGTCATCTAGAAACTTGCTGAAGGTGCCCTCAATCCCATGGTCTGTATGATAGATGAAGATATTAAACATTGGTCCCACTATGGACTCTTGAGGGATATCATTTGTCACCCATCTCCATCCGGACACCTAGCCATTGACCACTAACCTCTGGATACAACCATCCCGCCAATTCCTTATCTGCTGAAGAGTCTACCCATCAAAGCCATATCTCTCTGACTTTGGGAGAGGGATGTTGTGGGGGACAGTGTCAAAGGCCTTGCAGAATTACAGACAGATGACATCCCTTGCCCATGTCCACTGATGTACTCCTTCAGCTGCATTATCAGCTGATTATTAGGAATAATCAGATTTATCCTCAGCTGCTCTTATTTTTTTCTCCTACAGATGAAATACTGAATAAATAAATAAATACATCTATACAACTACATTTTCCTTAATGCCTTTGTCATGGTCAGAACACTAAACTTAGAAAACTCTCAAGCTGTTAACATCACAGAATGGAAGACACAACTAATTTATCCCATATATATCTTATTTTTGACAAACCAGACCTGAAATGTTACTGGGTTTCACAGTTAATTGAAGGTATTTTCACTTCTTTATATTTGTAACTCAAAATGAATAAGAAAAACTGAACTACTAAGCTGGCTAAAACTGCATGTGAAATCAAATCAAACCCCTATTATTGTAAAGATTAAAACAAAATAGAATAGAATAAAATAAAATAAAATAAACAAAGCAAATAACAAACAAACAAACAAAACTAGAAAATGTGGTAGATCCCTGAGTGCCATTGGTACTTCTAATTTCCAAGCTCTACCATATATTTACTAGTGCAGATTTCTTGATCACAGGCAGATGCAGGCACTCAGATGAGCAGTGAAGCATCACCAGTGACAGGAACACAGAAACAAACAGGAAAGGAAGACTAAAGAAGACTCAAGATATGGGGCTGTCCTGACATGAGAGATATCACACATATGCATGTAAATTAAAATACTTGTTTCCTGATCTAGTTTGATTTTCATGTAATCAGACTAAAAGGAACACTTTTTTGTGCCTCTTTACTTATGCTCTATGCCAGGGAAGAGATTTCATCACAAACTTTTCCTGGGTCCTTAGATTGTCTGCCTCTAACCTTCCCCTCACTCTGCTCTGAATGTTATCTAAATTATATCTGAATTCTCTGTGTCTGAAATTGTAGTAATTACTTCACCACACATGCACTTCGGCTTCTTGGCTACAGCTAGATTCATGCAGCACATTCCTAGTCCTACATTAAATGCCTCATGTAAGTAGATTTTCAGGCCAAGGGTTGTGTTGTACATCTATTCTGTGTATTAGTGGTGTGCTATATCATGTGAATTCACCTACTGTTAGGCACTCAGGGTAGATAATTCTGAGAAATATAATTTAATTGTGCCACACTTAAAAGATGATACCTAGGATTTAAAACCTAGCTATATCTTTATAACCTGAAATTCACTCCTGAAGCTCTGAAAGGCTCAGTTTTCATTTATACATTTAGATAGCTTCCTTACACTTGCTGCCCAGTAACTGATGCCATAAACAATCCATCCATAACTTATGTAACTAAACCAGTGATTTCTACAATCATAGTTTAATGCACTGTTGTATGAAAACAACACTGTGTTACCTTTTCTGAAGAGCCCAGGCCACAGTGTGTTCATTTGAAAGAATTTTTGGTATTTGAGGGAGTGAAACCTTTACAAAACATGAAAAATTCTGAAATAGGATAAATAGAATAGAATAAAATAGAATAGAATAGAATAGAATAGAATAGGAGTAGAATAGAATAGAATAGAATAGGATAGAATAGAAAGAATAGAATAGAATAGAGTAGAGTAGAGTAGAATAGAATAGAATAGAATAGAATAGAATAGAATAGAATAGAATAGAATAGAATAGAATAGAATTAACCAGGTTGGAAAAGACCTTTGAGATCATCAAATCCAACTAATCACCCAACACCATCTAATCAACTAAACCATAACACCAAGCGCCTCATCCAGTCTCTTCCTAAACACCTCCAGTGATGGTGATTCCACCAGCTCCCTGGTGTAGCTTAAAATGGATGAGATTTGATTTATATTTTTTTTTCTTTAGGAAATGTCTGCTCTAAGAAGCTCAGTTTGACACTCTTCTCAAATAGAATAGATATTTTTCTTATTTTATTTGGCCTATTTTATTCTTACTAAAATCTGTGCACGTTAAGTTTTCGTATCTAGAATTAAAATGGCACAACAGCTACTTAAAAAAAAAAAAAAAAAAGGAGTTGTGAAAACAGAAGTTTTATCAAAATGAAACTCAGATCCCCCAGAAATATGAAAAAAAAAAATTTGCATGTTTATAGGAGAAAAAGGGTTAAGGCAAGATACGCAGCCTTACTCTATGCTTCAAGTTAAAATCAGTTGCTGTACAAATGGAAACACAAATTCCATTATCAGCAGCCCTGAGTCCTGGGTCAATAGTCATTCTCTAAGCTCTAACACCATTTCCTAGATGCATTAATATGCTGCCAGGCATGAACTTGCTGATTTCAACTCTTCCACTTGTGTTCCAAAATTCCGTAACAGCTATCTAAGGCTCAAACCACGCAGAACTTGAAAGGTCAGTATTACCACCTCCACCTCTCGTCAGAAATTAATAGAAAGTTCATGGGACTGAAACAGTTTCTTTTGTCTGGCCTTGTCAAGACAGTACGTTAGAAGATAGGGATGGGGAGAAGAATGAAGCCCTGATAATCCAAGGGAAGATACACAATGATACAGAATTAACCAGGTTGGAAAAAATCTTCGAGATCATCAAGTCCAGCCTATCACCCAACACCATCTAATCAACTAAACCACGGCACCAAGCCTCATAGTCTCTTTTTAAACACTTCCAGTGATGGTGACTCCACCACCTCCCTGGGCAGCCCATTCCAATGGCCAATCACTCTGTCTGTGAAGAATTTCTTCCTAACATCCAATCTAAACCTCCCCTAGTGCAGCTTGAGACTGGGTCCTCTTGTTCTGGCGCTGGTTGCCTGGGAGAAGAGACCAACCCCCTCCCAGCTACAACCTCCTTCAGATAGCTGTAGACAGCAATAAGGTCTCCCCTGAGCCTCCTCTTCTCCAGGCTAAGCAACCCCAGCTCCCTCAGCCTCTCCTCACAGGGCTTGTGCTCTAAACCCCTCACCAACTTTGTTGCCCTTCTCTGAGTATGTTTGAGCAACTCAACATCTTTCTTAAACTGAGAGGCAAGGTACAATTGCTGCACCACTTCAAAATACACATATAAGATGCAGGATGGTATTAACCCAAGGGTACTGAAAGAACTGACAGATGTGCTCACCAAGCCCTTTCCCATCATTTACCAGCAATGAGGGGTAACAAGGCAGGTCCCAGCTGACTGGAAATGGGCAAACATGATGACTATGTACAAGAAGTCCTGGGTAACTACAAACATGTCAGTCTGACCTCAGTGCTTGGCAAGCATTGTGGAGCAGATCATCTTGAGTTCTATTGTGCAGTGTGTACAGTGCAGGACATCCAGGTGCTCGGGCCTACCAGTAATGGTTTATGGAAGGTGGGTGTTTCTTCACTAACCTGGTCTTACATGACCAGGTGACCCACTTAGTGGATAAGGGAAAGGTTGTGAGAGTTGTCTACCTAGACATTAGCAAAACATTTGACAGTTTCCCACAGCATTCTCCTATAGAAATTGGCCACACATGGACTTATGTTTTGCTGGGATGGGTGGGTGGGCCCAAAGAGTGGTGGTGAACAGAGTGAAATCTGGTTAGTGGCCAATCACAATTGGTGTTCCCCAGGACTCAGTTTTGGGTCTAGTTCTCTTTAATATGACAGAATCACAGAACCAACCAGGTTGGAAGAGACCTACAAGATCATCAAGTCCAACTGATCACCCAACCCCAACTAGACCATGGCACTAAGTGCCTCATCCAGTCTTTTCTTAAACAACACCAGGGACACTGACCCCACCACCTCCCTGAGCAGCCCATTCCAATGGCCAATCACTCTTCCTGTGAAGAATTTCTCTCTAAGATCAATCCTAAATTTGCCTCTGTACCACTTGAGACTGTGGCCTCTTGTTCTGTTGCTGGTTGCAACAATGATATGGGTGAGGGGACTGAGTGTTCCCTCAGTAAGTTTGCAGAGGCCACCACACTCAGTGGGAGTGTTGAAGGTGAGAAGGCAGGAAGGCTCTGCAAAGGGGTCTGGATGTGCTGAATTGATGGGCTGAGGTCAATTGTATGAGGCCAAGTGCCAGGTCCTGCACTTCAATTGCAACAACCTCATGCAACAATGTAGGATTGGGGCAGAGTGGTTGGAAAGTTGCTGGACAGAAAACGAACTGAGGTGTTGGTCAACAGCCATCTGAACATGAGCCAACAGTGTGGTCTGGTTGCCAAGAAGGCCAACAATATCTTATCTTGTATCAGAAATAATTTTGACAGCAGTACTAGTGAAGTGATTTTCTCCTGTACTCAGCACTGATCAGGCCATATCTTGAATACTGTGTTAATATTTGGACCTCTCACACTAAGACATGAAGGTGATAGAGTACATCCAGAGAAGGGCAACAAAGCTGCTGAAAGCTCTGGACACCAAGTCTTATGAGGAGAGGCTGAAGGAACTGAGATTATTTAGTCTGTAAAAGAGGAAGCTGACCTTACTCATAGAATCATAGAATCATAGAATCAATAAGGTTGGAAAAGACCTCAAAGATCATCAAGTCCAACCTGTCACCCAAGACCTCATGACTACTAGACCATGGCACCAAGTGCCACATCCAATCCCCTCTTGAACACCTCCAGGGAAGGTGACTCCACCACCTCCCTGATCTCTACAGCTACCTGAAAGGAGGTTGTAGCAAGATGGGTGTTGATCTCTTTCTCTATTATCAAGTGATAGAATGAGATGAAGTGGCCCACATTTGTGACATAGAAAGTTTAAACTGGATATTAGGAAAAATTTCTTCACTGAAAGAGTAGTCAGACACATTATAAGAGGCTGCCCAGGGAGGTGATGGCCCTGGAGGTGTTCAATAAACAGGTAGACACGGCACTTTGGGACATGGTTTAATGGCCATGGTGGTGTCAGTTTGATGGTTAGATGATCTCAGAGGTCTTTTCCCACTGAAACAATTCTATCATTCTGTAGTTTTGAATTTTCCTTTCTAATAAACACTCTGAAGTCTATCTTCATGTCAGTCCTAAAAATCCAATAGTGGGAACACAGCACTTTGCATAGGAGGATTTTTAGGTGCATTCAAAATATTTTTTTTTCCCCTCTTTTTTTAATTTTTATCTGAAGTACCCCTTGAAGTACTTTGGAAGATTCTTCCTGGTATTTTCTGTGTAGTCGTCTTTTAAACTCGATGCAAAGCAATCAGTTTTGCTGGTATAAATGAATATATGACACTAGCATAAATCATTTGGAGATGACTGATGTATATGTGACAATGTCAAATATGTTATATTGAAAGACATGAATTTTCCCATTCAGGAAAACCTGGCTTGCTTATTACCAGAAACTGCAGGCATTGCAGCAAGGATGTCTGAGTAACTCAAACCTATTCACCATTTCAGTGGCTGGGAATTGGGCACATGTTTCACAGCAGGGTTCATATGATCTTCAGGTCCCTGGAATGATATCGCCTTGCATATACCCCTTGAAAGTTTCAAATATTCCCTTTGAGTATATCTCCTGAAAAATTGAAATCACTTCTCCCATATATAGAAGTTGACTTTGATGCAGTTGAGCCCCGTGCCATAACTTCCCAGTTCCTTTTTCAGGGTCATCTTTTCTCTAGAGAATGAAACCTGCAAAGGATTTTAAATCTGTGGAGGCCAGAATAAAAAGTTGTAGCCAAAGAACTTACTGAAAGTCTTATGCTGCTCAGGAAATTATAACTAGATATTAGCATCCTACCATCAACTCACTTGCAACAGCCCATCTTTGTACCGTACTTGAGAACTGTGTCCAGTTCTGGGCCCCTCAGTTTAGGAAAGATGTTGACTTGCTGGAGCATGTCCAGAGAAGAGCAACAAAGTTGGTGAGGGGTTTGGAGCACAAGCCCTAGGAGGAGAGGCTGAGGGACCTGGGGTTGCTTAGCCTGGAGAAGAGGAAGGAGGCTCAGGGGAGACCTTATTGCTGTCTACAGCTCCCTGAAGGGAGGTTGTAGCCAGGTGGGGGTTGGTCTCTTCTCCCAGGCAACCAGCAGAAGAGGACACAGTCTCAAGCTGCACCAGGGGAGGTTCAGACTGGATGTTAGGAAGAAATTCTTCACAGAAAGAGTGATTGGCCATTGGAATGTGCTTCCCAGGGAGGTGGTGGAGTCACCATCACTCGAGGTGTTCAGGAAGAGACTGGATGGGGTGCTTGGTGCCGTGGTTTAGTTGATTAGATAGTGTTGGATGATAAGTTGGACATGATGATCTCGAAGGTCTCTTCCAACCCGGTCTATTCTATTCTATTCTATTCTATTCTATTCTATTCTATTCTATTCTTCTGGAGAAATTCTTCTGTGAATTTTTTTTTTTTTTTTCCATAAAAGAATGTTTTGGAAATGAACTGGATCACAAAGAGTTCAGGTTTTCCTCAGTGTACTTAATTCCATAAAGAAAAAAACCCCAAATATTCATCTTACACAAATGCATGATAAGCTTCAATCAATTGAATGTACTCATTCCTGCCTAGCTGACACTATTCATTGTGTTAAGCTTGCATTTACTTTCTTATGTCACTTATGTCACCTACAGCAACTAAAGTTTTAAGATATGTTTTGTCAGGCAAAAAAAACTAAAGCAAGTAATTGTTTCTAAAATATTTTCTGTTTAATTCTAGTTAAAACACTTCCCCCACTCCCCCGTTCATTGGCCTAAGAAGTAGTAGAAATTGGCTTATTACTGCGCAGTATTTATAGGCATCAAGAGCATGACTGCTTATGCACAGTTGTTCAATACCTACAGGGCAGAGGAATGATGTATCTGAGTTGCTTGTGGTTTCATAATGGTTATTGAATAATTCCTTGGGTTTGTCATATACTTGTTCAAGTCATGCTGTGAAACAAATAAGAACAGATCATACAAATGTTTGTATTTATATCCACGCTTACATTTGTGTTTATATTTATGTTACGTACACTCACATTAACATTAGGATTTATATTAATATTTATACTGCAATTTAAAACATTTACATACTGTCTGAAGTCCAAATCAAAAGCTTTGCTGTAGAAAAGTGAATACTTCAAATAAGAAGCTTTGGTCAGGCCAGGAAGACCAGTCATCCAGGGAGTAAAGACCATCATTGAGGTATCACAGTATCACAGAATAACTAAGGGTGGAAGAGACCCCAAGGATCATCAAGTCCAACCTGTCACCACAGACCTCACAACCAAACCATGGCACCAAGTGCCACGTCCAATCTCCTCTTGAACACCTCCAGGGATGGTGACTCCACCACCTCCCTGGGCAGCCCATTCCAATGACAAATGACTCGCTCAGTGAAGAACTTTCTCCTCACTTCAAATCTAAACCTCCCCTGGCACAGCTTGAGACTGTGTCCCCTTGTTCTGGTGCTGGTTGCCTGGGAGAAGAGACCAACCCCTTCCTGTCTACAACCACCTTTCAGGTAGTTGTAGAGGGCAATGAGGTCACCCCTGATCCTTCTCTTCTCCAGGCTAAAGAGAGGAAACTTTTTCACTTCTTCAAAGACTCATCAACGATGGACAACCAGAAGAGGCAACTCACCATCAGAGACCCATTCAGCGTTGGACAAAACCTGATTCAACTGAGTCACATTACTCTAATTAAGACCCTGCTATAGACTTAGTGCTTGTTGTATGGTTGTTTAACATCGTTCAAAAAATATCTGTATAGCTAAGTAAGTTGCTGTCTGCTATAGGGAGCACACATAAAGGTAATTAAGTAATAGCCATTCCCAGCTTCTAAAAGATAGAACAGTCCAATGCCATCAGGATGCAATGTCCTGGAAGAGGCATTGACAAGCCAGCTAAACCTGTTTGAGCCACTGCCTATTCTCCTCCCTCCCCATTTGCAGGGTCTGGGTTTGAGGTCAAGGGGCCAATAGACAGGCACTGTTAAGGCTGCCTGGAGGGGGTGGAAGCTGGACCCCAAGCCTCATGTTTCAGAGAGGCAACTGCATGTGTCAGAGGCTATGAGAGAAGGAGTGTGCAGTTTTGCCTGCCATACAACATTTTGAACGGATTGGCAGGATGTTAATAGGTGATCTGCCATTGGGCTGTTCAGTTTTCAAAAAGGGAATTTATAGGGGAAGATTTCAAGACCCCACATGTCGTTCCTCTTTTTTATCTCTTGTCTTCTTCCCCCCTGTTCATTAATGTGATTCAAGGCGGTGACAAGCACCTACTTTGTGCTCCTGTCTTCAGGGCAATTAGCTTCTAGAGCATAGTGTTTAGGTCTCCACCACAGCAGCGTGTGTCCCTCTCTCTCACTTCCTCTAATTTTGGATACTACCCTTTTGGATTATTTCTGCCCTTTGGATGACAAATATGAACTCAGAGCATTGCTTCATACAGCAAAGATTTTGGTAGTTAACAGCTCGGCACTTTGTGAGTAACTTACATTAATTTAACTGGTTATTTCTAAGGTTTATATCAAGTTTACCTGTTGGTTAGCTCTGTTGTGAACCCAAGGCAGTCCATTCTTGCCAGCCAGGGCAGTTTTGCAGTTTGTTTTACAAGTATAAAAGTGGTTGTAACCAGGAGGGTGTTGGTTTCTTCTCCCAGGCAACCAGCACCAGAACAAGAGGACACAGTCTCAAGCTGCACCAGGGGAAGTTTAGGCTAGAGGTGAGGAGAAAGTTGTTCACAGAGAGAGTTGTTAGACATTGGAATGTGCTGCCCAGGGAGGTGGGGGAGTCACTGTCCCTGGAGATGTTCAAGAGGAGACTGGATGTGGCACTTGGTGCCATGGTTTAGTAGTCAAGAGGTCTTGGGTGACAGGTTGGACTTGATCTTTCAGGTCTCTTCCAACCTTGTTGATTCTATGATTCTATGATTCTATAAGAAGTTTCCAGTTTGTTCCTCTGTATTCCAAGTTCTGATTTTTCTAGACTGCTATTCCACTGTTTATTAACATCCTATTGTGTGTAATTAACCTAATTGTCTTAGTGCTAGTAAGTAGGAGGGCCTGAAGTGTGGTACTTTGAATGCTCCATTCATACTTGCCCTTCAGGAGGAACTAGATCTTTCATTGAATCCAGTGGTTTGAAAAGAATGGAACTCTTCTTAGTCCACTGAGGATATGGGCAGGGGAAAATTACTTTAGCTAGTGAGATGGTTTCTACTACAGTCCATCTTCTTAATCACATCCTTACTTCTTTAACTCTCATTCCCCATCTTCTTTTCAGATAAACTTGTTAGGGAGAGCATTAAAATCCTTCTTTACAGCAACCAGCAGGAAAACTTATCCACCTGATGATGGGATTTGGAGCAAGGTCACCTGGTCATAGAAAGAGATTAGGTTAGTGAAGCAACACCTGCTTTTCATAAATCTTTTCTGATAGGCATGAGCACATGACTGTTCTGTACAATCCATGTGATGACACTCAAGATCATCTACTCTAAAACATTCTCTAGCACTAAGATCAGAATAACAGGCTTGTGGTTGCCAAGATCCTCCTGTCCCAGTCAGTATGATATTGATTTTTGCTGTCTGAACAGGTGACTCCATATACTGGAGAAATGGCATTTTTCAACATTGTGGTGTCATGGGAGTAGAAAATTGAATAAGAGTGGCTCTCAAGGGTTAGATCAGAGGTCCAAACCCAGCCCTATCTTACCAAGTTGAGTGTTAGTACTTATCAGTTTAAATTACACACAAAGCCAGCACATGCAGACTAACATACTTCTCAGGATACTTCTTCAACTTTGTGTGGCTTAGGGGAATTCCTAAAGTAGAGCTTGTGTCTCAATATTTTACAGCCCTTTATAAGTTTCCATTTATCTCTTTAATTTGTTCTTGAACTCATTTCCACCTTTGGCATCCAAACTAACCTGTAACAATGAATCCCAAGGTTTAGTCATATGTTAAAAGAAAAATATTAAACCCACTACATTTTAATTTCATCTAATGCTCTGATAATTTGCTACGTAAAGGGCTTCCTTGTTCTGATTTTCTTTGCTGATACTCCCTAGGGTTTGGTGTTTAGTTGATTTGTTTGGTTTTGTTTGTCACTGAATATTGAACTGACATTTTCTTAGGTGTATCCAGTGTAGCTCCAAGTATCTTTCCTGGGTTAAAAATATCTAATTTAGAGGTTTCATGGTTATAGACAGTGAAAATTTCCATTTATCATTTTCCCATATGCATAGCCTTGTATAGGTTTCCTCTGCCTTTATATCACCCAGTTAATTGTGCAAGGATCTTTTGTAACCTTTCAAAAATGGTGGGACTTTTATTGCTAAAACTTATCTTTTTCTCCTACTGTTGTTTCCTGTCCTTTAGATATTTGTTAATCCACTGTCTTTCAGGTAGATATAAATCCATAGATGGAAGTTTATTTTTATAATCCATAACTGTTTACTTTATTTCAGCCATTTATATAATACCTAAACAATACATTAATTTATCCTTTCAAATTACTTTAAAAAATAATTTTTATTCCTCATTTTATATTTATCTATACATCTATGACTTAAATTCTACTAATTTACCTATAAAGGATCAGATATGCTACTTCTTAATTTTCTACTTCTTCCCCACATTTCCCCTCCTGAATTTGTCTAAAGGCCCTTTTAAGAAAAAAATGACATAAAATTTGCTATCTTTTTCTTCTCATACAGAAGCTGACTTAAACAATACTGTGAGAAAGATCTATGATCAAATGACAAGGTCATATTCGAGTTTTTTTTTAAGAACCCCTGAGTTTATACCATCTTGTCTTGGCAATTTGTTACTATTCATTTATCTATTTGGTCTAAAATCACTTCTATTGACACTTTAATTTAAGGTAGTTCCTCCAGGTCATCTTTAGCTAAGGAAACAGCCTCTGTGGGAATCTTCCTAAACTCTTCAGTGGTGAGTATCAGTTTGAAGAACTCATTTAATTTTTCTTCCATGGTCTTATCTCCTTTGAGTTGTCCTATTACATCTCCATCATCTATCAGCTCTGAAGACTCTTGCAGACATTCTGATTCTGATGGGTTGGGGAAGAGGGCTTATTATTACTTTCATGCCTTTCACAAGCTTGTCCTCTAAACATTTTTTTAGTCTTAGCTTGATTCAACACTAAACTTTTCAGAGCTCATGATATTCATATCTTCCCTACACGGCTACAGATTTCACTTTGTGAATAGGATTTTTATTTGGAGACTTTCTTTATTCTGCTTTTTATCAGTGCCATGATTTTATTTCTTGTCATGAGCTTTACAGAGTTTCCATTACACATTTAAAAATGTCATCTTTTAAAATTCTACTTTTAATTTCTTTTTTCCTTTTTAGCATCACTCATTTTTCTAGAGGTCCTCTTCATTACATAAATAGGTGTCTTTGTGTGTGTGTGTATATATAATTTTATATCTTTTTTTCCTTTCACTCCTATAGGGAAGAAGAATGTAAATGTAGTACAGTCAGGATTCTGAAATGACTCTCCAAAAATAAAAAATTCAGTAAGTTCTTATGGTCTAATCAGAACTATATAAAAAATAACTGCTCCAAGAGGCAATCATTATAGCATCTAAAATTGGTTTTAGAATGTGTCCCAAAATTACTTTTTACCAATCTTCATGGGAATAATTGAGTTTTTCATTATTACTGAGTTTTCCGCCTTTGTAATCCTATTCAGATGATTAATAACACAACGTTCTTGGAGTATTCTTTCTATTTAGATATGACACTTTCAGATCAGAGAGAATATTTCTTGTTGATGCAGTTAATTTGTTTACCTTGTTTGGTTTCATTTACACTTACACCACTGAAAAACCTTGGGCCTCAAGTCAGGCTATACAGAGAAGACTGTGACGTGTGGTCACAGCAGTGTGTGCTTAAAGCTAGCTGCACATTTAAAAGGTTTACAGCTTGGCCAAGGGCTCTTCTGATCCCTGTCTTCTTGTCATGAGCCAGCAGTGTGCACTTGTGGCCAAGAAGGACAATGCCATCTTGGACAATATCAGGAACAGTGTGGCCAGCAGGAGCAGGGAGGTTATTCTGCCCCTGGACTCAGCACTGGTTAGGCCACACTTTGAGCACTGTGCCCAGTTCTGGGCCCCTCAGTTAAGGAAAGATGTTCAGTTGCTGGAATGTGTCCAGAGAAGGGCAGCAAAGATGGTGAGGGGTTTGGAGCACAAGCCCTATGAGGAGAGGCTGAGGGAGCTGGAGTTGCTTAGCCTGAAGGAGTCTTAGGGGAGACCTTGTTGCCATCTACAACTACCTGAAGGGTGGTTGTAGCCAGGTGGGGGTTGGTCTCTTCTCCCAGGCAACCACCAACAGAACAGAAGGACACATTTTCAAGCTGCACCAGAGGAGGTTTAGGCTGGATGTTAGGAAGAAATTCTTCCCAGAAAGAGTGATTGGCCATTGGAATGGGCTGCCCAGGGAGGTGGTAGAGTCACCATCACTGGAAGTGTTAAAAAGGGGCTGGATGAGGCACTTAGTGCCATGGTTTAGTTGATTAGATGGTGTTGTGTGATAGACTGGACTCAATGACCTTCAAAGATCTTTTCCAACCTGTTTAATTCAGTATTTTGTATCCTTTTTTTTTTTTCCCCTCCCCCATTTTTTATTCTCATGCATGATTTTGCAGTGCAAAGCTCTTGAGAGAAATAATGTGATGGCTATGCTGCCAAACATCAGAATGGGGACTGAAAGACAACATAATGTGGATTGGACATGTCAGGGTATTCCAGGAGTATATGTACACTTGGATTTAAACTAAATCCAGATGCTACAGTTTGTTTCACTTGTAAAAACTTGGGAGTGAACCTGGGAGTGAAACTAGAGGACAGTCTCAAGCTGCACCAGGGGAGGTTTAGGTTGGATGTTAGGAAGAAGTTCTATACAGAGAGAGTGACTGGCCATTAGAATGGGCTGCCTGGGGAGGTGGTGGAGTCACCATCATTGGAGGTGTTCAGGAGGAGACTTGATGGGGTGCTTGGTGCCATGGTTTAGTTGTTTAGGTGGGTTGGATTGGTTGATAGGTTGGATGTGATGATCTTGAAGGTCTCTTCCAACCTGGTTTATTCTATGTATTCTATGTATGTATTGTATGTACTTCCTGAACTAGGAGTTTCTACAGAGTACATATGTCTCCATATCTCTATTACTCAAGGTATAGCAACACCTACTTCTCAGTACAATCTGACATAACATCTGATTTGTGATCTTATATTTCGGTATCTCACACAGTACATTCACATCTGTCAGCTTTTTTAACATGCCTCTTAGTTCTAAACTTATGAGAAAAAACCCAACTGCCCATTTTTAAGTTTTACTGACTAAATATGACTATGTAGTCAGCATTCTTCAAAATTTCCTATCTATATGCTCTCTATATATAGGCTCTCCAAAAAAAAAAAAAAAGAGTCACACTTCCCCAAAGATCACCATATTGTACTGTAAATATTTTCATTAATTTAACTCAATACAGGGCATATGCTCAAAAGTTCATTTCAAGCTCCTCTACCTTCCCATGTAGAGTTCATCAGAGTCCATTGTATGGTTTGCTACCACAACCTGAATCCAGTGCTTACAGATATTCTTGCAACAGGTCTAAAACTGCTTTTTGTTATTTGCAAAATGACAGCATTTTCTCTTCACTATAGTTTACCATATTAGAATGTGTATTTTCAGCACAAAGGTGATCTTTAGTACGTGACTAAGAGTAGGATTGCTCTAATGGGAAACATCATCTGCTCATTAGCAATTGAAATTTCTCCCAGAGACATGAATAGCTACTTTGCTGACATACAGAAGCAACTAAAAGAGTTTCAGATTATGGGTAGGTGTTGATTATGACCTAGAAATCCCTTAATGAGTTTTGTGCCTTGTTACCTGAGAAACAAACTTTGTCCTGTTGTGTTTTCACAAACAGAAAAAGCTTAAGAGCTTTGGTTCATCATGCTAAGTTCACAGGGTAGTAAGACATTAGTGCCTACCTCCAGACACACATACTGAATGTGGTCGTTTGAGGCTGTGCCTTTAAGAACAAACACTGCTGGAACACACTGGCTAATGTTTTTGGTACTAGAACCAAAACATTCTGATATTCTAAACGAATTTCATTGGTTGATAAACAAAAATTCAGCTTTAGATTGTGAAGCGGTTGGAAAATTTTTTCCTCAGTTCAGTTCGGTTTGGGAGTTGGGGGAGTTTGGTGTTTCAGCCTGTTCTCCCTGCCTGCTTCTTCTGCGAACTGCTGGACTTGGCCTTCAGATAAGCAAACACTAATCCTGCATGGGCTTTTGAAGCTTGCTAACAACTCTTTTCCTTAGTAACTTGCCTTTCTCTCTCTCTAACCCCTTTTTGGGGAAAAAGGGAGGTAAGGGGGGGAGAGAGGGGGTTCCAAAGAGGGGATCCCTCCCTGAGGGAGGGATTTTTGTTGTGTTATTTGTCTTTGCTGTGTATTTCTGTGTATATATTGTAAATACCTGTATATATTGTGTTATATATAACCTGCTTTCCATATATGCTTGTAAATATATAGCTTTTGCTCTTCGACTGAGTTAGCTGTGGTTTCTTACTCTGTGGAGGAGGGAGAGCTAAGCCCTCTCTCAACCCACCACATTTATTGGCGCCCAACGTGGGGCGCCAAAATGTAATGGGTTGGGGCAGGTCCCCTCCCCACCACAGGGTAGAAATAACGACTCAGGCAAACGGATTGCAAAAGTGATGAAAGTTTAAATAGAAAGCGGTGAATGTTACAGAAAACCCAAAGCGCAGTGACAAAGAAAGATCCCATCCCCACCTGAGGGTGCATGCAAAACCCCCAGGGCTCCTTCTTCCCCCTCCCTCTGCTGGGCTAGTCCCAGCTGGCCAGGCCTGAGACTGCCCAATTTTTTTTTTTTTTTTTTTTTTTTTTTCGAAGAGCAAACATGATTTCAAATTAGTACACCAACTCTTAGATTTCCAATCTGGGTATTCAAAGAATACCAAGGAAACTATGTTAATTTTGTGCCTTTCTTGAAGTTTAAGGAATTAACTAAGAGAGAGATCTAGAAAGGCTATAAGTAAAGATTAAGGTTCAATTTATAGAAAAGACCTCAAGGATCATCAAGTCCAACCTGTCACCCAACATCTCATGACTACTAAACAATGGCTTCAAGTGCCATGTCCAATCCCTTCTTGAACACCTCCAGGGATGGCAACTCCACCACCTCCCTGGGCAGCCCATTCCACTGGCTAACAATTCTCTCAGTGAAGAACTTTCTCCTCACCTCCAGCCTAAACTTCTCCTGGTGCAGCTTGAGACTGGGTCCTCTTGTTTTGGTGCTGGTTGCCTGGGAGAAGAGACCAACCCCTTCCTGGCTACAGCCTCCCTTCAGGTAGTTGTAGACAGCAATAAGGTCTCCCCTGAGCATCCTCTTCTTCAGGCTAAACAACCCCAGCTCCCTCAGCCTCTCCTCACAGGGCTTGTGCTCGAGGCCTCTCACCAGCCTCATTGCCATTCTCTGGATACGTTCAAGTATCTTAATGCCCTTCTTAAACTGAGGGGCCCAGAACTGGACACAGTACTCAAGATGTGGCCTAACCAGTTTAGTTTCAAAAGGTCTTGTGTGCAATCTTTGTTTTGTTTGTTTGCTTTGTTCATTTTGGTATAGTGTCTAAGCTGTGGGAAGTATATAAAAATACATATTCAGATACAGTTTGAAAATGTATATAAATTTGCTTACTCATAGTGTCCAGGACATTTGAATTAAGAAACCTGAATCTAGTTATTATGTGGCAATAGATAAACTTACCATAGCATAGAAGGAAATGATATAAACTGGTTTTGGATTTAAATTTTTTTAAAAAATAAATATTTTCCCACTTTGGGAGCAAACATTCTCAAGCCAAATTTTATTTGGGAGAGAGGCTTTTGCTAGACTGCCTCCAATGAGAATGAGCATAGAACCAAGGATGTGGTAGCAGCCAATACATACATGCATTTCATAGAATACATAGAATACATTTCCTTGGGCTCAGTGAATGTTAAGAGTTTATGGGACCAGCCTGTGTTTCCATTTACTTTTCTTCAGTATGTATGTTTGGTTTTGCTTTCAAAAGTTTTGTTCTATACCCGAATACAATACTGAGTGTGACAGAAAGATGAAACAAAAAACACATGCACATGGAAAAAGCAGCCATTGTCTTATTAGCTGGATTGAGACAGAATTAATACAGCTAATTTTGAAGTGATGTACACTAAAGAGGCGGTATCAGAACCTGCAGAATAACTTGGGGCTGTTCAGTCTGGAGAAGAGAAGGCTCCCAGGTGACCTAATTGTGGCCTTCCAGTATCTGAAGGGGGCCTTTAAGAAGGCTGAGGAGGGACTTCTTAGGATATCAGATAGTGATAGGACTAGGGGGAATGGAATGAAGCTGGAGGTGGGGAGATTCAGGCTGGATGTGAGGAGGAAGTTCTTCACCCTGAGAGTGGTGAAGCCCTGGAATGGGTTGTGCAGGGAGGTGGTTGAGGCCCCATCCCTGGAGGTGTTTAAGACCAGGCTGGATGAGGCTCTGGGCAGCCTGATCTAGTGTGGAGTGTCCCTGCCCATGGCAGGGGGGTTGGAACTAGATGATCCTTGTGTCCCTCCCTGACTGATACTATGATACTATGATAACTTGCAAAAAAGCTCAGAATTTCTTCACTCACATCTGACTTCTGCACATCTCCTTGTCTACCAACTGTAACAAAGACACTTCTAAGACTGTGAAAATATTTCTGTGTGAGCTATCATTAGATTACACTGTCATCTTCCTCTTACTAAAACTGTGTGGATGAGGACAGAAAAGAATTTTCCTGTACTCTTTCATATAGCTGTTAAAAGGGTGGTGCTGAAGACATATTGCTGTAGAGCTAAATAACTTATAATAAAATTAATGACTGAAGTGAATTTAGATAGGAAAGTAAATTGTAAATGTAGACTTACTGAAACTCACGCTTTGAGCAGTGAAACAATGTCACATTAAAACATATTAGGAGGTGCCCTGATAGCAGCCTTATATCTAAGAATATAGAATAGAATAGAATAGAATAGAATAGAATAGAATAGAATAGAATAGAATAGACCAGATTGGAAGAAACCTTCAAGATCATTGCATCCAACCCATCATCCAACACCACCTAATCAACTAAATCATGCAACCAAGCAACCTATCAAGTCTCCTCCTAAACACGCCCAATGATGGTGACTCCACCACCTCCCCGGGCAGCCCATTCCAATGGGCAATCATTCCCTCTATGAAGAATTTCTTCCTAACATCCAGTCTGAACCTCCCCTGGTGCAGCTTGAGACTGTGTCCTCTTGTTCCGCTGCTGGTTGCCTGGGAGAAGAGACCAGACCCCGCCTGTCTACAATCTCCCTTCAGGGATTTGTAGACAGCAATAAGGTCTCCCCTGAGCCTCCTCTTCTGCAGGCTAAGCAACCCCAGCTCCCTCAGCCTCTCCTCACAGGGCTTGTGTTCCAAACCCCTCACCAACTTTGTTGCCTTTCTCTGGACACATTCCAGCAAGTCAACATCTTTCCTAAACTGAGGGGCCCAGAACTGGACACTATAATACAGTCTTAAACCAGACAAATTCCTCAATGTTAGCAGTTCTGGCTAATATCTGTTTAGAATTTTAGGATCTGTATCTGACAAAAACTCATTAATATAGGCCTTTCTTGCCTTTGTTGTACCTGCATCTCTTCAAATGATAAGTTCTTTAATAAAATGTGATGGAGAAGAACATCATAAGGAATGTATTTCAGCTTATGGTTTTACTTCAGAAGTAGAGTTTGGAACTTATTAGTGTAAATACTTACTTCCCATGAGTCTCTAGGCTAGCCCATGGCATATATGAAGTTGGGGTTTTTTCATCCATGTGGCAAAACAACTCTAGGATTCACATAAAGACTATTCCAGCTGTGCCACAGAACATTATCGGAAGGGAACGAGAATAAAGTGCTGATTGCTAATTTATCAGCATTTATGATTAACTTACCAGAAATGTATGTACAGGTGCAGTTATTAGTTTTGTGGATACCTTCATACTTTGCAACATTTCAATCCTTGCTATTTTTCCATTCTTTCCAGTCCCCTTTATCTTACTTCTACACACCATTTCCTTCATTCTTTTATTCTTTCCTTACTCTGCCTTCTACTCTTTTTCCCCCCCTCTCTTTTTCCTCTTTTTTCATTGTAAGGCCTTCTACTCTGTCATTCACAGAGCATTTTATCTTCCACTCTACCTTTTTTTATAGCTCAGAATAACATTGTCACTTAATCATCTCCAGCCAAGTGCATGCACTCACATTTTTTGCTCTCTTATCCACCAACATTTGTTCTAAATAAGGGTATCTAAAGGGACTCTGTGAAAGTTAAAACATCTGCCCCTCTCTTCAATTGCTTTGCAATACAGGGAAAAAAGTATGACTTGTTGCTTTACCTTTCTCATAAAATGATTGCAAAGGTCTACACTAACTAGAAGAAGAGAATACAAGATTTAACCATATATGTCTTGAGTAGCTGAAGACAACAGCATTATCTGGCCTACATGTGCCAACATTTTCACTGTAGCAGAAATGCTCACAAGTCAATTGTTAATTCAGAAACTATGGACTCTTAACATCAATGGGGCTCTAATTCTCCATCCTGTGAGAGAAGGATGATGATATTACTTGCTTAACCCAGCATGTCTGTTCAGGTATCTGCTGCTTAGGTGGTAAATCATACTACCTTCTATCAGTATTTATTCAGGAAATAAAACTTCTGAAATTGCTGCTGCTCCTCAGGGGGTAATTACTGACTGGTGTTTAAAATTCCTGTTATGTGTGAATAGCCCTTTGAAAGTGTTTGGAAGTGATAAAACTATACTGAGGCCTTCCACAAACTTAGTGTTGCTTATTTTGTTTGATTTCTGTACTGTATATAAAGGTGAAGTCTTTCCCTATTACAGTTTTTCTGACCATGGAAATTAGTTAACATACATGTATACAATGGAGGACAAAAATATAGTATGATTGCATATACTTTAAGTACATTTATATAATCAATGAGCTGGAGAAGAACTGGCTTGTTTGAATTCAGTAAAGTTATGCAATTAAAGTTATATAATTGGAGTCATTGATAAATTTATGTAGTTGAAGCTTTGTATATTCCATTTTGTCTAACATTTATTCTAATCTTCTCCTGCTGATTAAGCCCATCAGGTTTTATGTTATCTTTCTCTAATAATAGTGGAATAAGTGCCCCCATCATCCAAATATTTCTTTATATATTTCATAGTTATAGTTGGGTTTCCCTCTGACCTTCTTTATTTTTACTTTCTTCGTGTTATTTAAGTGGAATCCAAAGATGAATACAATACTTTGTGTAAAGTTTGATCAGCAGTTAACTTTCTAATTATTTACTTATTTTACATACACTACTGTTCTGCAATATTCACAAGATTGTAATGTTATCAGATAGTTCACATACATGAGAAGAGAAGAGAAGAGAAGAGAAGAGAAGAGAAGAGAAGAGAAGAGAAGAGAAGAGAAGAGAAGAGAAGAGAAGAGAAGAGAAGAGAGGAGAAGAGAGGAGAAGAGAGGAGAAGAGAGGAGAAGAGAAGAGAGGAGAAGAGAGGAGAAGAGAAGAGAGGAGAAGAGAAGAGAAGAGAAGAGAAGACAAGAGAAGAGAAGAGAAGAGAAGAGAAGAGAAGAGAAGAGAAGAGAAGAGAAGAGAAGAGAAGAGAAGAGAAGAGACGAGACGAGACGAGACGAGACGAGACCAGGTTGGAAGAGACCTTCAAGATCATCATGTCCAACCCATCATCCAACACCACCTAATCAACTAAACCATGCAACCACGCACCCTATCAAGTCTCCTCCTAAACACCTCCTATGATGGTGACTCCACCAGCACCCTGGGCAGCCCATTCCAATGGGCAATCACTCTCTCTGTGAAGAATTTCTTGCTAACATCCAGTCTGAACCTCCCCTGGCACAGCTTGAGACTGTGTCCTCTTGTTCTGCTGCTGGTTGCCTGGGAGAAGAGACCAGACCCTACCTGTCTACAGTCTCCCTTCAGGGAGTTGTAGATAGCAATAAGTCTCCCCTGAACCTCCTCTTCTGCAGGCTAAGCAACCCCAGGTCCCTCAGCATCTCCTCACAGGGCTTGTGTTCCAAAACCCCTCACCAACTCTGTTACCCTTCTCTGGACACGTTCCAGCAAGTCAACATCTTTCCTAAGCTGAGGGGCCCAGGACTGGACACAGGACTCAAGGTGTGACCTAACCAGTGCAGTGTACAGGGACAGAATGACCTCCCTGCTCCTGCTGGCCACACCGTTCCTGATACAGGCCAGGATGACACTGTATTTAGTTAATCATGGGCCAGGCCTTCCTTTGTGCTGATAGTGTTGGCAAAAGATATAATTTTTAGTTTTTTCTGTGAGTATTCTTACTTACACAAACCAATTTACAGTTGGCATAGCTAAAGATTAAAACTGTCCATTTGAGAATTTTTTTGTGTGGTGTTTTTTTTTTAACCCATCCCCATTCTTGGCAGCATAGATTTCATATTATAAACCCATTAAGTCAGAACACCAAGTGGTGTTGTACTATGAATTCTTCCTCAGAAGACTCAGAGAGTTGGGAATGATTATGAAAAAGATTTAAACCCTACCTGGTTATGTCCTATCATCTACTTCAACATGAAACTCATTGCTTCACATAAAGCCCTTTGAGTTTCTGATCCAACTCAGACTTTGCATGTAAGACTCTTGGGTGGGCAAATTAATTATCCTAACTGATCCAGTCCAAGGAAAATCAGAATTCCTTCTTCTATTCTTGATAATAATTCAAAAAGTGGGTAAAACTTTTGCAGGGTTTTATGTTGTCTAATTTCTGTTTCATTATAAAAGCCTTGTGGCAGTATTTATTAGTATCCAAGGAGATTTAACTTGTTCTTCTGCTTTCTAGATTAGCATGCTTTCTACTTTCTTTTGCAAGCACATAGTAAAAATATTAAGCTGATGACCCTGAACAGACTTCTGCAGGCCACACATGATACTTCTTCCTGACCTGACACTGAACCAATAAAAATTGCTCTGTGACTTGTTTGTTTTGTTTTGTTTTGCTCAGGGTCTGTTTGCTTGGTTTGTTTTTTTTTTTCAGTTGGTGGTGTTTGGGGGTTTTATTTTGTTGGTGGTGAGGTTTATGTGTGTTTGTTTGTTTGTGGTTTATGTTTTGTTGTAACTTATTTGTTGTAACTGGATGAGGCTCTGGCCAGCCTGATCTAGTGTGGGGTGTCCCTGCCCATGGCAGGGGGGTTGGAACTAGATGATCCTTGTGGTCCCTTCCAGCCCTGACTGATTCTATGATTCTATGATTTTTCCCCTCCTCTCTAGCATTGTATTTATTTAGCAGTGATTGCATTTAATCAACATTTATCTAGTTTCTTTACAAGAATGTCATGTGGAACTGTATCAAATTCTTTATTAAAATCAAGATGTAGTATGTCCACAGCATTTCCTTTATCCACTAAGCTTGTTATCCTATCAGTAAAAGAAATAAGGTTAGTTCAGCATGATTTGTTTTTGATGAGCCCATGTTGCCTACTATTTACAAGTTATTTTTCTCTAGGTGCTTTCAAATTATCTGCTTTATTAATTGTTCTAGCAATTTAGGAAGTATTGAGTTTATATGTATCACTCAGCAAGGTTTTATCAAATGACACGAATATAACTGCCCACCTTGAACATGTTGTAAACAGGGATTTGTGGAAATGCTCTACTGCTTAATTCTTTATCTAGATTAAGCTTTTATTTACTTTCAAAGTTAGATGATCTTAGACTGAAAGTATATTTTTTAATGATACGTAATAATGTAATTAAATAACATCTGTCACAGCACACTATGAGAAATCTCACTGTAATATCTTGACCACACCACACACAGTCCATGAGGACCTGCCTGAATGTCTGCTACTACTTCCTCGCCCTACACTTTTGCTGAAGTTTTCTGCAACACCTGAGCTATGACCCACAGAAATTGCTATCAGACATCAGAGTATTCATCAGGGAAATCACTGATTGTTTAAGGCTCAACCTCAGCCTGAGGTGAATTGTGCCCTAGACTGCTCTACATCGATTATGAAGGGACCCAGCCTGACCTCGTCAGATATGAACATTTACCTTTGTTCTTTTTCTGAGTTTCCAGTTGGCTCTGCTCAAAAGTTGAATGTACTTTCACATGGGGAAATTTCTCCTGTGCTACTCAGACATGAGACAGAGTTAACTTTGTAGCTCTGTTTTTCTCCTTCACTGATTCTAAAACATTGGAAAACCAGATGTGTAACGGATGCACCCCTTGTTGGCAGTCAGATGGAATGCTGTAGTTTCTACCAGTAATCAAAAAATCCATTATTAAAGGGAACTGGGATTATTTCCTTAATTCTACAGTTATCAACTGCTTGATGAGATCTCTAGGTCCTGATTTAAGTAACATTTAATTAGCACTGTTGCAGAAAACTGAAACCTTTCTGAAGTAAATTAACTTGCATCTATTCATGCCACCACTGATTTTGTCTTTGTCTAGATTTTACTAGTACAATTGCTACAAGATGGTTTTAACTGTCAGAATTACAAGGAGTACTTCTGTACTATTAGTAAAATAAAGTGATGTTTTCAATCCTCCTACTAAATATTTCATAAGATTTGACAAACAAAACCTTGCTCTCTCTTTATCCAAATAATCCAAATAATCCTTTGTAAGAACTGCTGGAAAATACTTAAGTGTTAAAAGCAGAGATCTTCAGTCTGTTGGCTTGCAAAGACTTTAAAAAGAAATATGAAAAAATAAAAGCCTACAATACTGTGCCCATTAGAAAATCAAGACATTGATTTAGTGTAGTAAAAAAAGCCTCAGAATCATGGAAGCAATGCCTGACAAGGTGAAGAAAAATTGAGGGCTTGAGGATGAAATACTTAAAGAAAAATATATTTATATCCACTTTTTCCAAGCAAAAACAAGGCACACCTTTGTGTTTTGTTGATTTTTTTTTTGTTAGGTTAGCTATTTGTTGGGGTTTTTGGTTTGGTTTGGTGGGGTTCTTTTTGGGGGTGGTGGTAGCGGTGCTTATGTCATTTGGTTTGTTTTCTTTTCTTCCCCCATGTCCCAGAACAAATAGAATAGAATAGAATAGAATAGAATAGAATAGAATAGAATAGAATAGAATGGAATGGAATGGAATGGAATGGAATGGAATGGAATGGAATAGACCAGACCAGGTTAGAAAAGATCATCGAGATCATCAAGTCCAACCTATCACCCAACCCTATCTAATTAGAGTTTAAAAGTCTAATCAACTAAACCATGGCACCAAGTGCCTCATCTAGTCTCTTCCTAAACACTTCCAGTGATGGTGACTCCACCACCTCCCTGGGCAGCACATTCCAATGGCCAATCATGCTTTCTGTGAAGAATTTCTTCCTAACATAGTGCTGGCCACACTATTTCTGAACCAGGCTAACTCATCAGTAGAGAAGAGCAATGGTAGAGAAACTTCTCCATTATATTTTAAGGCACCTAATATCAACTGATAAGACTGAGCTTACTATAACCCATTCAGATAATTTTTAAATTGCAAAAAAAATTATATAGATTTTCTCAATATTGAGGAAATTCTTTTGCCATTATTATAAAGAAGATTTAGGCAGGAGAGTTTTGTTCTTGTGTTGCCTAAGAATTTCAGATTATTCTAACATTTTCAGCTGACCCAGGATGTGTTCTGTAAACTTCTCTAACAGTGGGGCAACTGTGTCCATACTTATGTGGAGAAATTGTTTGTGGATTTGTTTTTCCTTCATCATATTTAGTATTTGAGGATCATTCAGGACTTTTAGCTCTTTTAGCATGAAAAGGTAATAACATATAAGCGGTGAAAAGTGGGGTTTCAATGCAAATCCAGCGGGAAAATATTACCTCAGACTTTTTCACCAGCAGATGTGAAAGTCAATTCTTCCCAGGCTTGTCTTTTCCCTTGTTTTACTTTTCCCCATTTGATTTGCTCCTGAGGATAGAAGAGAAGGAAGAAAAGGTCATGGCAGTTCTGTGTACATTCCCAATCAATCTGCTTCTCACACTCATCAAAGACCAGACAAGAATCCAGACACAAAGGTGTCATAAAACTACCTTTGCTTTCCATCAGTTCCTTTACCAAGGCAAGCTCCATCTGAGACTTGAACTCAACTTGTGGAATGTCTTTTCTCTATTTAATTTTTACTTCTATATGCAGTTTGTATGTGTTAAATTTCCTCTTCTCCCCACAAGCATATATAAATATTTCACTTACTTATCAAGATTAAAAACAAACAAAACACAACAAACACACATTTAAAATCTGCTTATTAAAAGACTTGATTCTCTTCTTTTCTACTTCATACTTGGTAGTTTTCTTTACTACAAAAAGAGTATAAAATGCTACCAAATGAAAGTTAAGTTACCGGCAGAGTGCATCTCCCAGGGAGTTGGGATTGTTTAGCCTGGAGAACAGAAGGCTCAGGGGAGACCTTGTTGCTGCCTACAACTACCTGAAGGATGGTTGTAGCTAGGAGGGGGTTGGTCTCTTCTCCCAGGTAACCAGCACCAGAACAAGAGGATACAGTCTCAAGCTGTGCCAGGAGAAGTTTAGGCTCAAGGTGAGGAGAAAGTTCATCACAGAGAGAGTTGTTAGACATTGGAATGTGCTACCCAGGGAGATGGTGGAGTCACCATCCCTGGAGGTGTTCAGGAGGGGATTGAACATGGCACTTGGTGCCATGGTTTAGTAGTCATGAGGTGTTGGGTGACAGGTTGGACTTGATGATCTTTGAGGTCTTTTCCAACCTTATTGATTCTATGATTCTATGATCTATAAGAGTTATCACTGCAACTCTCCAAAGATTAAATGATTGTTTATCGAGATTGCTTCCTGAAAAAAAAGATAATTTAAAAAAACAGCATAGCAAGAAACTTGAAGAAGGAGAAATAAAACATGAAAACCAAGAAAATACTAATCTAATGTGCAGGAATGAAGGATGATTTAAATTTTATCTACACTCTGTAAGGTTTCACTCCTTATTAGCTACTTGAGATTGACCATTCAAGATATCTGTTTTAAGTCTGATGAGTAGTCTCATAACCTCAACCAACTTACAGCTTCTTCTGTATATTGGTAGATGTCTAGCTAGATAGAATCACAGAATTAACCAGGTTGGAAAAGACCTTCAAGATCATCAAGTCCAACCTATCACCCAACACCATCTTATCAACTAAACCATGGCACCAAGTGCCTCATATAGTCTTATTTTAAACACTTCCAGGGACGGTGACTCCATCACCTCCCTGGACAGCCCATTCCAATGGCAAATCACCCTTTTTCTGAAGAATTTCTCCCTAACATCCAGCCTAAATTGCAACATTGTTTTAGAATCATAGAATCATCTAGGGACACCTCACACTAGATCAGGTTGCTCAGAGCCACATCCAGCCTGGCCTTAAAATCCTCCAGGGATGAGGCTTCCACCACCTCCCTGGGCAACCTGTTCCAGTGTCTCACCACCCTCATGGGGAAGAATTTTTTCCTAACATCCAATCTTAATCTACCCATTTCTATTTCTTTTTTTCCATTCCCCCTAGTCCTTTCATTACTTGACACCCTACAAGTCCCTCACCTGCACCATTTCCCCCTTTTTCACCTCAAACCCAGAGCACCTGGGCTCTGGTGGAGTCTCCTCCCACCCCAGGTGTAGCCACTCAGTTCTCCCCCACCCACTCCCCTTTTTAATCCCCCCAGGAAAGGCTGAAGCTCCAAGCTGAGCCCATCTGGGCTGAGGGATCCTCCTCTTGTCACTGGTGAGTGCCCATGGTGCACACTGGGTGATGGTGGTGGTGACAACAAAGGCCGGGGGGCCTGGTGGCCCCCCGGTTAGCTAGGAACATTATTGATGACCACTCCAATATCATCCATGGGTGCTGGCTGGGTCTTCTTACTGGGTCTGAGCTCCACTGTGTGGTATCTTGACTGGTGAGGGTCATGTTCCAGCCTCTGTGATGGGTGCAAAAATGGTGGGGGTGGAGCAGGAGCTGTTTAATCATATGGTATTATGGTAATCACAATATTTTTACCTGGAGACCCCTAGAGTCTGCTCTCATTGTTCAATAAATCTCTGCTTTTGTGTCTCATTTGCAGAACATTTCTTCTCCCTCACTGCTTCTTTATAGAAATAAGGAAGGAAAGGAGAAAAACAAGTAATAAAGCATGTCTGTCTCTTCTCCATTGTTTCATGGTGGT
Source organism: Dryobates pubescens (assembly GCF_014839835.1). NCBI lineage: Eukaryota > Metazoa > Chordata > Aves > Piciformes > Picidae > Dryobates > Dryobates pubescens. Next base: position 35,977,689 of record NC_071618.1, on the reverse strand, counting down.
AAATGCAGAGGAAAAAAGTTCAGTCTGTCTTGGAAATCTCAGTCACAGAAAAAATCACTGAGAAAGGGACATTGTGACAACTGAATACTAATCCTTCATACAGAAATACAGAATCATAGAATCAACTAGGTTGGAAAAGACCTTTGATCATTAATTCCAACCTATTACCTAATACCTAACACCTCATGGCAACTAAACTGTGGCTCAAAGTGCCACATCCAATCCTCTTTTGAACACCTCCAGTGATGGTGACTCCATCACTTACCTGGGCAGCCCATTTCAATGGCCAATCACTCTTTCTGTGAAGAACTTTCTCCTCACCTCAAGCTTAATCTTCCCCTGATGCAACTTGAGACTTTGTCCTCTTGTTCTGGTGCTGGTTGCCTGGGAGAAGAGACCAACCCCCACGTGGCTACAACCTCTTTTCAGACAGTTGTAAAGAGCAATAAGGTCTCCCCTGAGCCTCCTGTTCTCCAGGCTAAACAACCCCAGTTCCCTCAGCTATTCCTCATAGGGCTTGTGCTTGAGACCTCTCAGCAGCCTCATTGTCCTTCTCTGGGTGTGTTCAAGTATCTCAATGTCCTTCTTAAATTGAGGAGCCCAGAACCAGATGTAGTTCTCAAGGTGTGACCCAACCAGTGCTGAGTACAGGGATACAATGACTATGCTGCTCCTGCTGGCCACACTATTCTTGATACTGGCCAGGATGCCATTTGCCTTCTTGGCCACCCAGGAACACTGCTGAATTAACCAGGTTGGAAAAGACCGTTGAAACCATTGAGTCCAACCTATCACTCGGTGCCATCTAATCAACTAAACACAGAAAGTCAGTTGAAGTCAGCAATGCATAAAATTTACCTATAGATATCGATGCATTTCAGATCCTTTAATGTATACACTTTTCTTGTAGCTATTTTAAGGCTATATAAAAAGGTCTACTAGCATATCTGCTAGCAGAGAAGAAAACGATGGGGTGAAGAGCTGTGTGCTCCTGGATAAAAAGGAAACAAAACACAATCTGGTTTTGGCAGTAGGAACCTTCCAATACTCTGGAATGGAGTGAAGGAGTGTGCACACACACTACATGAAATTGGCTTCCATGTCTTTTTGTGGTTGTTTATTAAATTTTTATTTCTTTTATGTCAGTCTCTAAAATGGGCAGATTTAATTTGATGAAATACAGACAGGTGTATGCAGTGAAACTCTTCGTGAAGTCTTTACAGTTAATGCAGAGAACTGTAAAGTTTCAAATCGGTCATAGAAGAAGCCAAGTTAAAGGAGTCCTCCAAAGATCACTGGTGCAAAAGATCACACTTAGATGCAATTTCTTTCATCTTAAATGAGATGCATAAAATAAGTCAGTTGAATCACATGTCCTGCTCTCCACTGCAGTACTGGATACTGACATAACTGGTGCCTACACCCTTTGAGACCAGTACAGTTTTAATACTAAAAAGTACCTTAAATTTCCATAATTAACACCTCTCCAAATTTAAGTGAAAAGGCAATTTGTTACTTCTTTTTTTTTTTTCCTTTAATGTTTAAGAAAAAAAACAATGTTTAAAGCAACAATGGGTAACTGTGATGAAATTTCTTAACACGGGAAGTCCCCATGGCAATTTTTGAAGCATTAAAACTTCATTTTCTCTGTGAAAAGCCTATTTGAGTATTTTTAAATGCTATAATAAGTTTTCCCAACAGAATATGAAGCTTTTAAACCACACTAAAACATTAATGGGGGCTTTCTATTCAGAGACATGAAGTCCAAACTTTAGATGGAAGAGTTTGATTCTCCATGGCCTTGTATGTTAAACCTTAGTTACAGTTCCAGTGGAATACCTTCACTGTTTTTTGGTAAATTGTATTTCATATATTCCTCAAGGCCACTTCACACACATGCAAAGCCAAAACAAACAAACAATTAGATCACAGCTCAGACATAAGATTTTTGCTGTAGTCACATATTATTTTGTAGGTCACTATAAAATATTGCCAAGGATAAAAGTACCATTTGCAGTCTTTGAAAAAATACAGAAGATATAGAATATAAAACATTTTTGCTTGACTTTAATTTATGGTCTCAGAATCATGGAATGGTCTGGGTTGGAAGGGACATCCAAAGGTCTTCTATTCTATGTATATTCCAACCTCCCCTGCAGTCAGTTGGAGCATCCTCAACTAGATCAGGCTGCACAGAGCCCTGTGAGCCTCACTTTGAATATCTACAGGGATGGGGCCGCAACCACCTACCCTGGCAATCTGTTCCAGTATTCCACCACCCTCATAGTAAAGAACCTGTTCCTAGCATCCCATCTACATCTGCTCTTCTCTAGTTTGAATCCATTGGCCCTTGTCGTATCACCACAGGCCTATGTAAACAGTCTCTTTACATCCTTCTTGCAGGCCCCCTTCAGGTACTGGAAGACTGCTATTAGGTGTCCCCAGAGCCTCCTCTTCTCCTGGCTATACAACCTCAGCTCCTTCAGCCTGTCTCATAGCAGAGGTGCTCCAACCCCCTGATCATTTTCGTGGCCCTCCTCTGAACCCTATCCATCAGGCCCATGTCCTTTCTAAACTGAAGGCTCCAGACAAGTATACGGTACTTCAGGTGAGATCTCATCAGAGCAAAGTGACAGAATCACCTCTCTGGATCTGCTGGCAATGAATCTTTTGATGCAGCCCAGGATATGATTGGCCTTCTGGGCTGCAAGTCCACACTGTCTGCTCAAGTCCAGGCCCTTGTCCATCAGCACCCCCAAGTCCTTTTCCACAGGGCTGCTTTCTAACACCTCCTCCCCTAGTCTGTATTGATAGTGAGGATTGTTCTGGCCCAGGAGCAGAACCCTGCACTTACTCTTGTTGAATATCATGAGGCACACCTGGGCCCATTTCTCCAGCTTGTCCAGGTCTCTCTGGATGACATCCCATCCCTCTGGTGTATTGATAGCACCATTCAGCTTGGTGCCATCTGCAAACTTGCTGATGGTGCACTCAATCCCACTGTTTATGTTGTTGATAAAAATATTAAACAGCATAGGTCCCAGTAGAGAACCCTGAGTGACAGCTCTTGTCACTGCCCTCCCTCTGGAATTCAAGCCATTGAGCACCACTCTCTGGATGTGACCATCCAGCCAATTCCTTATCTACTGAACTTGTTGGATTAGTTGATAGGCTGGATGCAATGATCTTGAAGGTCTCTTCCAACCTGGTTTATTCTATTCTATTTGTGAAGAGTCCACCCATCAAATCCATAACCCTCCAGTTTGGTGAGCAGGAGGTTCTGTGGGACTGTGTCAAAGGCATTACAGAAGTACAGATAGATTACATCCATGGGTTGCCCCTTATCTACTGACATAGTCACTTTGTCATAGAAAGCCACAAGGTTAGTCATGCAGGACCTGCCCCTAGTAAAGCCATAATGGCTGTCTTGAATCACCTCCCTGTACTCCATGTGCCTTGGAACGGCATCAAGTATGCTCTGTTCCATGATGTTCCCAGGCACAGAGCTGAGGCTGACAGGTTGGTAGTTCCCAGGGTCCTCCTTTCTAGCCCTTTTAAAAATGGGTGTGATGTTTTGTTTCAGTCACCAGGGTATTAATCTTACTGTCATGACTTCTAATTATGCCAGATTAGCTAAAGAATTGCACCAAAACTATGAAAAATATTATTTCATTAATCATCCCATTCTAGTTTCTGCCCTGCACTAGAATCTGTGTATCAGTTTTTTACTTGTGGCCCATTGTTTATAGTGGTCCTGAAAATGCTTCTAAGGGAGCCAATATATATGACTGAGAAGACCATTTCTGCATATCCTCTGCAGGGAATAATCTGCATCTCTTAAGTGATATGTTATCCAGAAATCACAAAAGCTTGAAAACTCTTGTATGTAGTCAAGTTCAGTGTAGCTATGACCACTGGTACTGCTATGGACATGCTTAATCAGGCATGGTGCCTAATGTTGCAGCCTCAGGCTCTGTTTTGACACCTGCATACCGGCTATTAATGAAGCAAAATTAAGTGTTGAGAAGGATGAACAGTACTTTGCTTAGAAGCTCAAACATTCACAGTATGTTACCAGCAACAAGCATGATTCAATGTAAAAACCTAAAACTGGAATACCATAATGTTGGAAAATATAAACTTTTTGAATGAGAATAACCTTTTGATTCTAAATTTATGAATTCTGAATTTATGAAGCTAGTAGAATCATAGACTTATTAAATGATTTTGGTTATAAGAGACCTTTAATATCATCAAGTCTAACCATTAAGCCAAAGCTGCCAGGTCACCACTCAACCATGTGCCTAAGCATCACATCTATCCTTCTTTCAAGTACATCCGTGGATGATCACAGAATCGCCAAGGTTGGAAGAGACCTCAAAGATCACCAAGTTCAACCTGTCACCACAGACCTCATGACTAAACCATGGCACCAAGTGCCACGTCCAATCCCTTTTTGAACACCTCCAGGGATGGTGACTCCACCACCTCCCTGGGCAGCCCATTCCAATGGCGAATGACTCTCTCAGTGAAGAACTTTCTCCTCACCTCGAGCCTAAACTTTCCCTGGTGCAGCTTGAGACTGTGTCCTCTTGTTCTGGTGCCGGTTGTTAGAGAGAAGAGACCAACCCCCTCCTGGCTCCAATCACCCTTCAGGTAGTTGTAGACAGCAATAAAGTCTCCCCTGAGCCTCCTCTTCTCCAGGCTAAGCAATCCCAGCTCCTTCAGCCTCTTCTCATAGGGCTTGTGCTCAAGGCCTTTCACCAGCCTCGTTGCCCTTCTCTGGACATGCACCATTTCCCTGAGCAACCTGTTATTGTGTTTTACAGCCCTGTCAGTAAATAATTTCTTTCTAATACTCTACCTAAACCTTCCCTTGTGCAACCTGAGGATGTTTCCTCTTGCCCTACCACTTGTTACTTGAGAGAACAGACTGTAAGAATGAGAGAGTCAACCTTTTTCCAGGTAGTTGTAGACAGTGATAGGGTCTCCCTTCAGCATCTTTTTCTCTAGATTAAATAAACCCTGTTCCCTTAGCTGCTCCTTCTAAGTCTTGTTCTCTAGATCCTTCATCAACTTTGTTGACCTTCCTTGGACATGCTCCAGCAACTCATTGTCCTTGTGTAGAAAAGGGCCCAAAACTGAACACAGTAGTACTACAGTGCTGTTGTAACCAGCTAGATTTTCTATGTAGAAGCCAGAAGGTATAAGCTTAAAATCATTATTTGTCTGCTGCATTGAGTAATAGACTGCCATTGCCTTCAAGACTATATGTACTACATTGCTCAACCAGAATGACAGGCTAGCATCATTAACAGGGAAAAGGAAACCAGCAAGACTGTAACCTGCCACTAGGTCAAGTAGGCTTTTTTTGGTTTTTGTTTTGCTTTGTTTTTAACATTTCCCATCTAAGTCATTTATCTTTCTGACCCCAAAGATGTGAGGCTCCTCATGAAGACTGAGGAAAGCCAGTAGGGAATAAGGAATGGATCAGTAAGAAATAAATCCTTTTTAAAAGAAGGTCTTTTTTGTTTCTTTTCATGTTAGGAAACTATGCAAATTGCTTTAGAGCCCATTTTTCTCTCACTATTGTAAACAGCAGAATTCACATTGACTTTGGAAAGTATAACTTTGTCTCAAATTCTTTTATTTAAGAATAACAATAATATTTTTAAAAAATCATTTATTTGCATGTCTGTTGTTTTCCAGTGGGATAAAACTTTATTATGGAAAGTTTTGAAGTTAACTTCTTTCTATGAGACTGGAGATACATATGTGTATGTGTAACAGCTAACTCTGCAGAGACATATTTGGTTCTTCACTCCTTTAAATCAAAAGGTATGAATAAAATGATTGTTGAAAGAAACAACATTGTGCCAAAATAAAGCTGACATAGTAGAGAATCACAGTCTCTTGGACTTTAATGGATATCCACTTGTTCTGCTAATGAACTGTAAAATGTTGTAATTACAATTTATGAGCCTTTCCCACCTTTTGATGACAAAAGAGAGCAAAGACCAAAGCAGAATGAGGACATGGTCTAGTGAATAGCTTTCCTTTGTTCTCTAAACATCCCACAGTCTGCATACATGCCACACAATGGAAAGTTCAGTGATTCTTGCTGTTTTGTGGACAGTGCATACCACTCCCTGATCAGTATCTAGTGAGCACTGTATTTTAAAATTACTACACACTATTCAACTTTCTGTGTCCTGGGAGACAAATCTTTCATCACCTCTAGAGGTCATCTGAACAGGACATACTCCTGCTCAAAGCAACTACAGCATCAAAGTCAGGTCAGGTTTCTCTGGGTCTTGTCCAATTGAGTACTGAAAGGGGAAAGATATTACAGCCTCTGTGGGCAACCTATTCCATTGCTTAATCACCTTCACTGTGACAATTATATCTATTATATTCAGTCAAAATCTCCCTTGCAGCAACTTCTGACACTTAACTCTTTCTTTTTTTTTTCTGTACACCTTCAAAAGAGTCTTCCATTTTCACTATTCTATATTCAACCTTTAGTTGTTGAAGGGAGCAGCTGAATTCCTCCTCTCTCTCCTCTTTCTCTCACCAAGTGGTTTGCTTCACACTTCTTCATCTTCCAAGTTGTATTCCTTTGCTCCAGCTCCTGGCCACCGTAGTACCTTCATGTGAACTGTTTTATCACTCTCAGTCTGATGAGAGTCCAAAATTGGACAGAATATTTCAGAAGGGTTGAGAAGAGAACAATCATGAATTCATTCAACCTGTCAGGTGCCCTAACCAGAGTGTAGTTAGCCTTTATCTCTAGAAGAACACATTGCTTGTTTTGAGTTATTCTGTCATAAATGCAGGAATCTTCATTTGCTTGTGCTGAACTTCATGAGGTCTCTGTCAGCACATTTCTACAGCCTGTTAAGATCTATTTGAATCTTGAACCCTGACCTGCTGCTTCCTGTCTGCTCCCTCTTAACTGGAGTCTTTGGAAAACTGACTGAGATGCCTGGTTTTCTGTGGTCCCCAATGAAGATGTTAGTACCAGGCCCACAGGTGACCCCCGGGAATATCACTTACTCCTTCAGCAGAATGCTGTAGACCTCTTTCACTGGAGTGTGAGTTAAAGATCTCTTTCAAGACTTGAAAATCCCTTTTTTCCCTGCAGCACTGTAAAGTATTAGCTAAGCAGGGTAACAATGACTTATGTAACATTTAAAAAATGATGTTACACCAGAGTTTTGTCTCAAGAGGAGTAACCAAATTACCTCACAGCGATATGCCACCCATTCTGTCACAACCTATGCCACTTGCCTTGTTTATTGCTCGGGAAGTCACAATTCAGATCTCTTCACAAACCCTTCAGCTCAAAGATCACTTCTATTAATTTTTATACTGATTTCCATAGATAAAGAAAGGGATTACTCTGAAGGAAAAGTTGTGGCAGCACCAGTATATTGACAGATAATCTATTGATAGAAGTGCTGGGAGCCCTCAAATTCCTTATAGGATGCTTAAATGAATATTCATTAAGGGTGATTTTTCTCTCACACTTTGACATTTCCTTGCTTGAAAAGTAGGCATCTGACCCAAGTGGGATGACTCGGTGGGATGACAAATAGACAATTTGTCTTTGAACAAAAAAATCTCAAAGGAATAAAAATGGGCTGGCTGGATGAGTTGTGTCTGCTGGAGAGAAAAAAGGCTTCCTCCACTCCCCAGTTTCTGGGACAGAGGCAGAAATTATGAGATTTGGCTTTGAAAAACATTATCTGCTATATTTAACATTTTTTTCAGTTTTAAAACCCCATTGTGTAAATAGGATTTTGAAGCAAGAGATCTGTGTTAAATTGATATGATGCATGCATTCCCACAGAAGTATGTTAAGAAATGAAAAGTAAGAATGTAATATACTCAGTATAAGCTAAATTCAGTCAGTATACTGTTCTGACCATGGTTAGGTCAGTGGTGACACTGTCATCGTGATCATTACTGTGATCTCAAGTATTTAATTACTGAGATTTGTTTATAATTGTTTCCCTGTGCACAGATAAATGATGGCTTAGGGTATTTGCTCAAATGATATAAAAAGAAATGTGCTTGGATACTGCCATTCATTTCTGGAAATAGCATTAGTTAGACAGTTGATTAGCGATTTTGCTGTTAGGTATAGTACGCAATTAAGAAAAACCCAAACCCACACAAAGATTCCTCTTTGCCAAGTAAGACAGGAACTGTAACAGATGGAATACAATGTGTAGGAACTTGTATATAACCTCTTAGATACATTACCAAAACCTGAAGACTTCAAAATTGTCTACTGTGATGGGTTATGCCCATCCTGAAAGCAGGGGGGGAGGGCTTGTGAGAGCCTTGCTCTCCTCAGAGAGGGTTTTCCCCCTGGGAAACTGAGGTAGTCTGTTCCATTCCCCCTCTCTGTCCAGCAAGCCTATAAAAAGGAACACACTGCAGCCTTTTGCTCTCTTCTACTTCTGCCTCATGGGGATGAAAGGACTAAGAGAGTTGGTGCTGCCTCTCTGCCACATGGTCAGGCCTGTTTTTTTCTCCCAGCTGCATCTCCAAAGGACCGTTGGTTTTCTATGTATGTTCTCCCTATCTATCCTTGTTCCTTATCCTTGTAAACCCTTCCTGTTATTGTTTTATATATATATATATATATAAAAGAATATATATATATAAAAGAATATATTAGATATTATATATAATATGTATTATTTAATGAGAATGTTTACCTCTCAACTTCCAAACCAACTCCAAATTATTTCTCAATAGATTTACCTTCCCTTTTTTCTTATCCCCCTTTTTTCCCTCATTTTTAGAGGAGGGGGAAGCAGGGGGGGGATTCTCAGTCTTGCCATCCCTCCCCCTCCACCCCCCCCCACCCCTGGCATCTGAGCTTTTAAATCCCAGTTAAGGCTCAAACCACCACATCTACAGAATCACTGATAGAGTGTAGTTGGCACTCTAGACTCTTTCAGTACTCATTCTGCACAGAGACTAGTGGTATCTTTTCCCTATAGCTAATGGTTTAAAAAAATGCATTATAAGAGAGGAGGACACAGTTCAGAAATCACTGACTGCAGAGAATAAGAAAACAGTATACAATCATTGAAGGGGGAGAGGAAATGTAGAACACAGTCATAGTGACCTTGTCGTTAGAAAACCTTGACAAAAGCATGAAATGTAGAGTTTTACTTCTATTATATATTGTTCGAATATATAATCAACTTATGAGGGCATTTCATCTATATAGGATCATAGAGTCAATTAGGTTGGAAAAAAAATCAAAGATCATGAAGTCCAACCTGTCACCCAACACCTCAAGACTACAAGATCATGGCACCAATTGCCATGTCCAATCCCTTCTTGAACACCTCCAGGGATGGTGACTCCACCACCTCCCTGAGCAGCCCATTCCAATGCTTAACAACTCTCTCTGTGAAGAACTTTCTTCTCACCTTGAGTCTAAACTTCCCCTGGTGCAGCTTGAGACTGTGTCCTCTTGTTCTGGTGCTTGTTGCCAGGGAGAAGAGACCAACCCCCACCTGGCTACAACCACCCTTCAGGTAGCTGTAGACAGCAAGAAGGTTTCCCCTGAGCCTCCTCTTCTCCAGGCTAAGCAACCCCAGCTCCCCCAGCCTCTCCTCATAGGGCTTGTGCTCGAGGCCTCTCACCAGCTTCATTGCCTTTCTCTGGACACGTTCAAGTTTCTCAATGTCCTTCTTAAACTGAGGGGCCCAGAACTGGACAGAATACTCAAGGTGTGGCCTACCAGTGCTGAGTACAGGGGCACAATGGCTTCCCTGCTCCTGCTGGCCACACTAGTCTTGGTGCAGACCATTTTTTATTAGCCTTGTCTTACTGTATCTCATTTATGGTTACTTTTTTTTTTTTAATATTAAAAAAGTTTTGTTGGACTTTCTTGAAAATTATTTCCTTGCAGGTTTCCTCTTTTAACATTTTATTTCTGAAGAGATTTTTAATGTGATGTTTTGATTTTGTTTGTTCCACAGTTTGATGACACATCATCAGTTATTGTTATGTGACAGATAAATCTATGGGTGAGAGAAACTTTGGTGTGGCATGCAAATGTTTGAGGGATGGTGTGCTATCAAAGTCCTTTGGTAGGGGTAGGTAGGGGATGGAGAGGGATGGGGCAGCAAAGACACACCCTAGCATTGTGTTAGAAATAACAGAAAATCTCGAGAATGGTCACATAGAAATTAGAACTTCTACCCCTAGAAAGATGACTGGATCAGTAGCCCAACTGAAGTGCATCTATACAGCATGGACCACCACCAGAAAGTCCTGGAAGCCATTGTGCAGCAGGAAAACTACAACATAGTTCCCATCATGGAAACAAGGTGGCATAAATCACACAACTGAAGTGCTTCAATTGATAGCTAGTAATTCCTCAGGAGGAACAGTAAAAGGAGAGATGATGGGGTAGCCCTGTGCTTTAGTGTTTTGACTCCCTAGAGCTTGATGATTGTGACAATAGAATCACAGAATCATAGAATGGTCTAGGTTGGAAGGGACCCCTCTGTAATAAGCAGTGGTATCCTCAACTAGATCAGGTTGCCCAGAGCCCAGTCAAGCCTCACCTTGAATATCACAGGGATGGGGCCCTAAACACAGCCCCAAGAAAACTCTTCCAGTGTTCCACTACCTTCATAGTAAAGAAGTTGTTCCTAACATCCAATTTAAATCTGCTCTTTTCTAGTTTGAAGCCATTGACCCTTGTCCTATCACTACAGACCTTTATAAACAGTCTCTTTCCATCCTTCTTGTAGGCCCCCTTCAGGTACTGTAAGGTCATTATGAAGTCTGCCTGGAGCCTCCTCTTCTCCAAACTCATAGGCATGAGTCTGAGTCAGATAGAAGGTCAACAAGGCAGATCTCATGGTAAGAGTCTGTTATAGATGGCCCAACCAGGTTCAAGAAGCAGCTGAAATATTCTATAAGCATCTGGGAGAAATCTCACAATCACTACTAATTGTTCTCAAGAGGGAATTCAGCTTATCAGATGCCTGATGGGAATACAGTACAGTCGAGAGGAAGCAATTTAGGAGATTCCTGGAATGTGTGGATGATAACTTCCTGACACAGATGGTGAGTGAGCCAACTAGGGAAGGCACTCTGCTGGACCTATTGGTTACAAACAGAAAAGGACATCTGGGTGCTGTGCTAACTGGAGATCATCTTGAACATAATGATCACAAAATGATAGAGTACTCAGTTCTTGGAGATGTAAGGAGATGAGGCAGCAAAACTGATACCTTATACTTCCAGAGGGCAGACTAGCCTCTGTGGGAGCCTGTTTGGCAGAGTTCATTGGGTGGCAGTCCTAAAGGGCAAAGAAGTTCAGGAAGGCTGCACACTCCTTAAAAAAGGAGATTTTTAAGGTACAAGAGCAGGCCGTCCTCTTGTGCTGAAAGACAAGCTAACAGGAAAGACCAGCCTGGTTGAACAGAGAGATTTAGCTAGAACACTGGAGAAAAAAGATTTGTTTTATGATCTTTGGAAGAAGAAGCCAGGTGACATAGAAGGACAACAAATGTATCATGAGGCTATCTAAAGCAAATATTTGAAGGGCCAAAACAAAGCTAGAACTTAATCTGTCTACTGAAAAAGAAAAGAAAAAACACAAAACAATAAAACTCTTTCTAGAAATATATTAACAACAAAAGGAGGACTAAGGACAATCTTTGTCCTGTGTTGGATATGGGGGGGAAACTGCATAAGGAAAAGGTTGAAGTATTCAAGGCATTATTTGCCTCAGTTTTTAATAGTAAGGTCAGTTCACTCTGTACCCAGCCCACTGAACAGGAAGGCAAGGAAAGAGAGCAGAATGAAGCCCCCATAATCCAAGGGGAAATAGTTAAAGGTCTGCTACATCTTTTAGATACACACAAGTCTATGGAGGCAGATGGAATTCACCCAAATGTACTGAGATTGCTGGGAGAAGTGGTCACCAAACCAATTTCCATTATTTATCATCAGTCCTGGTTAACTAGGGAGGTCTCAGTTGACTGCAGGTTGGCAAATGTGGTGCCCAAATAGAAGAAAGTCCATAAGGAAAATCTGGGGAAATAGAGGCATATCAGAGGAAGATCATGGAGCAAATCCTATTGAGGGCCATCATGCACAATATACAGGACAACACTTAGGCCCAATCAGCATGGGTTTATGAAAGGCAGGTCCTGCTTGACTAAACTGTACTCCTTCTATGGCAAGGTGATCTGCTTAGTGGATGAAGGAAAGGTTCTGAATATTGTCTACCTGGATATAAGTAAAGCCTTTGACGCTATTTCCCACAACATTCTCCTGGAGAAGCTGGCTGCTCATTGCTTGGATGGAATGGTGGACTTGGGAGTGCTAGGTTGGCAGTTGGACTGGATCCTGGAGGTCCTTTCTGACCTCAGTGATTGCACAATTCTACCATTTACTTTTGAAATAGAAAAGAATCTGTCTTCTCAGGTTTTTTTTTTTTGGTAAAATTTAGGGGATAACATAGGAGAATGTATCTCTTTTCCAATGTTTTATAAGACAGAATCACTTATGAAAAATTAGTTTAGTTGTACATCCTAACAATAGATCTATTTTCCACAAAACAATAGAGGACCCAAGTGTGCGAAGAAAATGTCTCATTTAAAAATCACAGTTTTGTTTAAAGTAGGATAGCAATTCTATAGCATAATAGAGCCATTTTGTAAAGCACTTTGTCATCAAGGCCAATTCTTTTGAAAGCTTGTAGTCACAGAGGCCAAAATTTGCCATCAGACACTCACATGCTTTTCCTATTGAACTAAACATGAAAAATCATGTGCAGACAAAATGAAATAGTTTTTACAATTTACTGTTGGCAATGTGTCAACATGGACCCAAAATATTGTATTTTTGGGGGTCTATGAATAAATAGCCTTTATGTCTTTCAGGTTACCAGATGATAATTTTGGAAAGTCTTCATAGTTCTCTCTTCATAGCCCTTGCCGCCTGGCTGCTCTCCAGACACTCTGACCCCTGCAGTTCTACAGGTTGGGGTCAGAGTGGCTGGAGAGTGGCCTGGCAGAGAGGGACCTGGGGGTACTGGGTGATGATAGGCTGAGCATGAGCCTGCAGTGTGCCCAGGTGGCCAAGAGGGGCATCCTGGCCTGTATCAGTAACAGTGTGGTCAGCAGGAGCAGGGAGGTCATTCACCCCCTATACACTGCACTGGCTAAGCCACACCTTGAGTACTGTGTCCAGTTCTGGGCCCCTCAGTTTAGGAAAGATGTTGACTTGCTGGAGTGTGTCCAGAGAGGGGCAACAGAGTTGGTGAGGGGTTTGGAACACAAGCCCTGTGAGGAGAGGCTAAGGGAGCTGGGATTGCTTAGTCTGGAGAAGAGGAAACTCAGGGGTGACCTTATTGCTGTCTACAACCACCTGAAGGGAGGTTGTAGACAGGTGGAGTCTGGTCTCTTCTCCCAGGCAACCAGCAGTAGAACAAGAGGACACAGTCTTATGCTGTGCCAGGGGAGATTTAGACTGGATGTCTGGAAGAAATTCTTCATTTATAGAGTGATTGGCCATTGGAATGGGCTGCCCGGGGCGGTGGTGGATTATTTGGTGGCTTGATGTGTTTGTGGTCACCCCTATGTGTGGCTTTGTAGTAGCTCAAATGCATGACTTCTGCCTATCATTCATTTTTTTCAGTACAGTATGACCTGTGAAGGTCCTCTCCAACCCAGTGCATTCTACAATGCTATATTTCTGTATATTAATTGCTATAAATATGATACAATAATATGTCCTCTTTCTTACTTGTTACTTGCAGTTCCTTATATTGTCCTCACAATGGTTTCATTGTGCATTTGAAATAATTATTCATGTTCCTCCAGTCTGATATTGTTGCTCAGTAGCACAGTGGGGGTTATAGTGAAGTCTCCTCCATGATTTAGTTATAATAAAACTGACCATTTTTGTGAATGGAGCACACAGGTTTGAAAACCTCACATCATCAATTAAGTGACTTACTGAGTTAATTCCACTGGTTACTGTGTTTGACTTGGTTATTTGTAGTATTTGAACATACAGTAGCTTTATTTCTCACTGGTGTAAGGGAAAACAAATTAAAAAAAAAAAAAAAAAGGCATTTCTGTCCACAGCTTCTTTTTTTTTTTTTTTTCTTAATTAATCACCAAGGTTGGAAGGGACCTCAAAGATCATCGAGTCCAACCTGTCACCACAGACCTCATGACTAAACCATGACACCAAGTGTCATGTCCAATCCCCTCTTGAACACCTCCAAGGATGGTGACTCCACCACCTCCCTGAACAGCCCACTCCAATGGCTAACAACTTGTTTAACTCGCAATAACCACTGGATCAAGTTTTTCTGCTTTCTTTTGTTTTCTGCCCTTTTTGGTCCTGAAGTTATGTCATCCATTGTAGCAGACTAAATCTTGTCTCTCTTGATGTAAATCAACAAAGATAAAATTTCTCCTTGCCCAGACAATAGCTGCCAAGGGAGGGGATGGCGAACAGATGCCACTGGATAATGACTTTCTGGAATGTGCATAGACAAGATCATCTCTACACATCAGCTACGCTGGAAAGGTAGGATAGTACAAAGGACAATGGATTCACCAACTGGCCACATACCTTAAAAAACCTGAGACTGAAAAACTATATAAAAGACCAGAGCAATGCCTCCTCCTCAGAAGAAAAATGGAGAAGAAAATATAAGGAGAGAAAAGGACAGACACAGAAGAAAAGACATCACCATGTAGCCTGGAAGCAGCAGACCGGGAGGAACCCTCTCCCCGTGTCCTAAGTTCCTCCTGCTGAAAGTCATGGAGCTGAAGAGGCTGCTCAGAGAAGGACTTGGACTTTGCAATCTCTCCCTCCCCTCCTCCAATGGAGGACAGCACAATCAAGAAGGATGACATCTCCACACCAAAGTGGCAGCACCCTTCTTACACAGGCCCAAAATGTCTTGGGGGGTGTGGTAATTCCTTTCCTCTTCTCTTTCACTCGTCTCCCTCTCTCTCTGTTCTTCTCTTCCATCCACTTTATTCTGTTAATAAATAGCCTTGCTATTGATATTTTGGCCTAATTTGTGCCTCTAATTTCATAACATGTGAATATTCAAAAGAACTCAGTCTCTTTCCCTCTCCAGACCAAGACATCTCTCTGAGTGTTTGTCTGCATTACAGCTCTCGTGTTGTTCTCCTAACTCTTTAGCTTAGATGTCCTTGCTATCTGTATGCTTTATTTAGTATTGGATTATAGTGTCCAGGAATGTTAGTTGATACCATTATAGAGAGCAATTCCTTATTGCTCTCTACAACTACCTGAAGGGAAGTTGTGGACAGGCAGAGGTTGGTCTCTTTTCCCAGGCAACCAGCACCCGAACAGGAGGACACAGTCTCAAGCTGTGCCAGGGGAGGTTTAGGCTGGAGGTTAGGAAGAAATTCTACACAGAGAGAGTGATTGGCCATTGGAATGGGCTGCCCAGGGAGGTGGTGGAGTCACCATCACTGGAGGCATTTAGGAAGAGACTGGATGGGGTGCTTGGTGTCATGGTTTAGTTGATTAGGTGGGTTGGATAATAGGTTGGACACAATGATCTTGAAAGTCTCTTCCAACCTGGTCTGGTCTGGTCTGTTCTATTCTATTCTATTCTATTCTATTCTATTCTATTCTACTCTACTCTACTCTACTCTGTTCTGTTCTGTTCTGTTTTACCACTCATATAGGTGTCTGTATTTCCCATCACAATGGAGTAAGTTGACCTACTATTAGTCCTTTATTCAAAATATAGCTAAACTCTAGTATTCTAAATAAGAAAAGTTAGCATCCAGTTCTGATTTGCTTCTTCCTTTGAATTAAAAAAAAATAATAATTCCAAACAATACTTGAATGTCCTTAAGAGAAAAACGCTTGGAATGTCTTTTTAAATGTTCTGGAATGTTTATGTTTCAGACCTTAAGCTCAGTTAGTTCTCTTCCTTATTATTAACATTGTGTGAAGAGTTAGAGCTCATACATTCTTTGCTTCCAGGCATAGATATATTTCTTGTCTGGTAAGCAAATATTTTTTATTGCTATAGGTCCCTTGGTCTGGTTTTGTCCACTGGTGTTTTGCATCCTCTGGGTGGGGAAGGATCTCACCAGTTTAACTAGTGTCACTATGTTTCATCTACCAACTGCTGTGCTACAAAATGAGAAGTATCCATGCTTGTAAAACTAAATTCGTTTCTTATTAAGGGTTGTTGTGCATTGAACTCTGCTATGACAATCTAGCCAATTCCATGAGCCATTTTAGAGTTCCCATGAGCTGGACACTTGGATATTTGAGAAGTGTCACAGTATAAACAATTCTAGTGAAGAGCCCTTACGACATATAATTACTGTAATAAATCGATATAGACATTTCTCTCTCCCTGCTCAAGTTCTGATCTTTTTTAGCTTTTTCCAAAAATCATCTCTTGTGCTTGCTGAGAAATCAGTTTATCAATGCTTCTAGAGACAAATAATTTCTTACTATTTTTTCACACTCTTCTCATAGCTCAGATTGATTAGGTTATATTTTTCTTTTATTTCACTTTTAAGGGGAAAAAAAATAATCCCCCTATGTCTTTCACTTTATCCACACCCTAAGCTTAAGATCAGAAGATTCCAGTTGGAATAAGTACCTCCCCTGCTGATGAACCTATCTCAGAATGTGTTCCAGAATGTTAAAATTAGAAAACAAAACAAACAAGCCAGCACATATTCTTTGTTTTGGTTCAGTTTTGTTTTGTTTTGAACAAGTCCTGGTTGCAAGAGTTGAGCTTGAGAAAATAAACAGTATACCCTCAACCCTCTTACTACATATCTGAGGGGCCACCAGGCCTCCTGGCCTTTGTCCTCACCCCAGTCACCTGGTGTGCACTATGGAGACTCACCAGTGCTGAGAGGAGGATCCCTCAGCCCAGATGGGCTCATCTTGAGGCTTCTGCCTTCCATGGAGCGGGATTTAAAAAGGAAGTGGGCAGAGAGGGCAAAGTGGCCACACTTGGGGTGGGAGGAGACCCCCAATACAGCCCAGGCTCTCTGGGATTTGAGGGGAAAAATGGGGGAAATGGGACAAGTGGGGTGGAGTGGAAAAGGGGCAGATATGCTGGGAAAGGTGAGGTGGTGGTGAAAGGAGGGGAATATAAACTAACTTTATTTTCCATAAATGTTTCATAATGCACAACTGCTGTTTATGGTTTGCTCTGTCTTCATGCAAAAAGAACAAGCCCATCAATACTTCATAAAATAAAGCACAATTCCAGGCTGCACCTTGAATATTTAGTTCAGTTTGGGGCCCCTCAATATCCAAGAAGTATATGGAGTTGCTTGAGTGTGTCCAGAGAAGGGCAGCAAATCTGGTGAAGGGTCTGGAAGGCTGGGCTGGTGAGGAGAGGCTGAGGGAGCTGGGGTTGTTCATCCTGGAGAGAGGGAGACTGGGGAAAGACCTGATTGCTCCCTGCAGCTCCTTGAGGGGAGGTTGGAGTGAGGTGGGGGTTGGTCTCTTTTCTCTAGTATCAGGTGATAGAATGAGAGGAAATAGCCTGGAGTTGTGCCAGGGGAGGTTTGGCTGCAGGACTGGTCAGACATTGGGGAAGCTGGCCAGGGAGGTGTTGGAGTCCCCATCCCTGGAGGTGTTCAATAAAGGTGTGACCATGGCACTTGAGGACATGGTTTAATGGGCATGGAGATGTTGGTTTGATGGTTGGACTGGATGATCTTGGAGGTCTTTTCCAACTGAAAGAATTCCGTGATTTTATGTTTCTATGATTTTCCCCCTTCCGTGAAGAATAGAATAGAATAGAATAGAATAGAATAGAATAGAATAGAATAGAATAGACCAGACCAGACCAGACCAGACCAGACCAGGTTGGAAGAGACCTTCAAGATCATCAAATCCGACCTATCATCCAACACTATCTAATCAACTAAACCAAGGCACCAAGCACCCCATCAAGTCTCCTCCTAAACACCTCCAGTGATGGCAACTCCACCACCTCCCTGGGCAGCCCATTCCAATGGGCAATCACTCTATATATGAAGAATTTCTTCCTAATATCCAGCCTAAACCTCCCCTGGCACAGCTTGAGACTGTGTCCTCTTGTTCTGATGGTGGTTGCCTGGGAGAAGAGACCAGCTCCCACCTGGCTACAACCTCCATTCAGGTAGTTGTAGAGAGCAATGAGGTCTCCCCTGAGTCTCCTCTTCTCTAGGCTAAGCAACCCCAGCTCCCTCAGCCTCTCCTCAGAGGGCTTTGGCTCCAAATCCTTCCCCAGCTTTGTTGCCCTTCTCTGGACATGTTCCAGCAAGTCAACATCTTTCTTAAACTGAGGAGCCCAGAACTGGACACAGGACTCAAGGTGTGGTCTAACCAGTGCTGAGTACAGAAGGACAAAAGTTGTGAAATTAAATACAATAATAATAATAGTAGTAGAAATAATAATAAATAATACAGGAGTGTAGAAAATTGCAAGCTTTCATTATTGAGAGACCTTTTTTACTCTATGCAGCATACATCAAACAGAAAATTTTTCAGAATTACATATTTTTGTATCTCCAGCTTGCTGCTTCAAGCTGATACCAGAATTCCAAAATGTAAGATGTCTTTTTAATTTCACCTGCAGTGTGAGCAGCTTCATCTTTTTTATTCTGCAGTCAGAAGTCCAGGTAATTGTATTTCTTTACCTTGTAGTTCTTTGTCATAAGTAAGAACTAGAACTATTAACCCATCTTTGGAAAGGATAGCTGTTTCTCAAAATGAAAGGTAAGAAAAATTGTATTAACATATGAGTATTAGGTATACAATGAGTAATACATATTTTTCTGTCTCCCCTTGCAGCTTCATGGTAAAAGGTTTCTAAGGATTAGTGGTGGATTAGCCATGCTGAAAGTTAGAACATTTTTTCAGCTGAAAAAATCCAAATAGCCATACAAAGAATGGATTATCCCCCCGAGTCTAGACAGGAGAATCTGGTTGACAATGGTTTTCCTTACGTGTCTAAGCACATTCCATGATGAAAATTATGATGTGGTATATTTATAAAACAATCAAACAGACAAAAAAAAAAGAGCATATTTTGCTCCATTGTGTAGTGGTAAGTAACCAAATAGAAATGTCCCCCATAGCAAACTCCTGGCACAGCTGGCAGCCCATGGCTTGGACAGGTACATTCTCCGCTGGGTTAGGAACTGGCTGGAGGGCTGGGCCCAGAGAGTGGCAGTGAATGGTGCCACTTCCAGTTGGCAGCCAATCACTAGTGGTGCTTCCCAGGGATCAGTGCTGGGCCCAGTCTTGTTCAATATCTTTATTGATGATCTGCATGAGGGGATTGAGTCCATCACCAGTAAATTTGCAGATGACAAGTTGGGAGCAGGTGTCAATCTGTTAGAGGGTAGGAGGTCTCCAGAAAGATGTCAAGTTTTCCTGCAGGATCAACAACTAGAAGTTCACTGTTATGCTCCAACATCAAGTTCAACTCCAGATCTAACACACAAAATTTTGTCTCCTTATGACTCGATACATTCCTATGAGTGAATATGTGTGCTGCACAATGACTAGGTGTCTGACTCTTCCTTTGGAAGGGAAATACTCTTTTCAGTTTCACATCTATATGTTTAAGCCTTACACATATGAAAGAGACTGCCCCGTGGCAATGTGAAAAGCAGTCCTCTAGCTGTAGGCCAATGCTTTAGTAGTCCTTTATTACACTATATCTGACAGGCCAAGATGTGAGCTCTAGCAGCCAGAGGCTCAACACAAAGATTGGCCAAGAAGATCATTTCTGATGTAAGAATAAAAAATATCTGATCTGCGCATCACTTTAAGTAATAGTGTAAGCCTTTTTAGGCTGCCTATAAATGATACAGCTTTACTTTTCAAATGGAGCAGAAGATTATAAAGTCTTTAGTCATAGAGATATATTTTAGTTTATATAGACCTCAATTCTGAGTGCAAACCCCATGCAAAACTGAATATGATGGTCACTGATGTTTGAAAAGCAGCTTATGAAAACAAACAAACAAAACCAACCTAGCTTCTAAAACTTCCAAATATCTTCATTACTCTGTCTTTTCCAGCAATGCCAAGGGGGACTAGAAAGAACAACATTGTAGTTGGTCTTTTACTAGCAACCTGTCTAATCTAAGGATTAAAAAATAAAATCTTAAATAGGTGTAGATTTTAAAGTACACTTCCTAGGAATTTACAAGCATTTTTGTAACAACAACAATCACTGGAAAAGAGTCCAGTGTATGGAATAAAGAAATAAAACAAAAACACCTATTTTTTACAAGAAATAATGCAAAGTGTCCATTTTCTTTCCTTTGAGTAATGAGATTTAGTGAGATCCCCAGTCTGAAAAAAACAATTAGCATTGATGAGTGATTCTAGCTGTCTCTATTTTAGGAACTGAACCCGCAGGCAATAGCTGTTCTGTGAAATAAGATGACTAGCTATCTAGTTTGGGTACATGGCCAGACTCTTGACATGGGCTTAAGATGCAGTCTGATCATATTCCACATATCTGTTTCCAGGAAAAGCAGACCATGTGGGCTGAAGGAGAGTAGGCAATTGCACAGTTCTCTGAACTAGGACCGCAGAATGTACAATGTAGTGTCTTTATAGTGTAGTTAGTGTACTCAGGAAATAACCCCTCTGGTGCAATGGGAATATTAAGTCAGCTTTCAAAGATAAAGATTTGTATTGTATCAGAGTATAGTATTGCTGTGGCTGAAAAGTCTCATGCTGCTTTTGTTTTGTTCACATCTTCCTATAATTCATGTAGTCCTCTTTTTATTCTTGGAATGAGGAGAAAGTTCTTCACAGAGAGAGTTGTTAGCCATTGGAATGGGCGGCCCAGGGAGGTGGTGGAGTCACCATCCCTGGAGGTGTTCAAGAGGGGATTGGATGTGGCACTTGGTGCCATGGTTTAGTAGGCATGAGGTCTTGGGTGACAAGTTGGACTTGATGATCTATGAGGTCTCTTCCAACCTTCTATGATTCTGTGATTAATACTTTTGACCGAGATTATCTTATTTAGGTAATGCATGCAATAAAAACATGAATATTTATTTTGAACTCAGGAGGTCTAATTTCAGTCATTGTTTAAAAAGGAAAAATCTTCCCTGGAAAATCCAAAACAAAAAAACCTCCAAACAAATCAAAACCAACCCAGCAGAAAACCCCAAAATGAAAACCAAAACAAACAAGCAAAAGACTTCTTGAACAAAAAATATTTCCCTAATAAACCTTGAACACAACAGGACATTCTATCCCTTCAGACTGAAAATATTTCAATTACTATATTCATTACTAATTATATAATAATATTTCCTTCTGTAAAGTTTTATATGGATGGGGCATTCGGTGCCATGGTTTCATTCATTAGATAGTGTTGGATGATAGGTTGGACTCAATGATCCCAAAAGTCTTTTCCAACCGGGTTACTTCTCTCCTCTCCTCTCCTCTCCTCTCCTCTCCTCTCCTCTCCTCTCCTCTCCTCTCCTCTCCTCTCCTCTCCTCTCCTCTCCTCTCCTCTCCTCTCCTCTCCGAACCTCTCCTCTCCTCTCCGAACCTCTCCTCTCCGAACCTCTCCTCTCCGAACCTCTCCTCTCCTCTCCGAACCTCTCCTCTCCGAACCTCTCCTCTCCTCTCCGAACCTCTCCTCTCCTCTCCTCTCCTCTCCTCTCCTCTCCTCTCCTCTCCGAACCTCTCCTCTCCTCTCCGAACCTCTCCTCTCCGAACCTCTCCGAACCTCTCCTCTCCTCTCCGAACCTCTCCTCTCCTCTCCGAACCTCTCCTCTCCTCTCCTCTCCTCTCCGAACCTCTCCTCTCCTCTCCGAACCTCTCCTCTCCTCTCCGAACCTCTCCTCTCCTCTCCTCTCCTCTCCTCTCCTCTCCGAACCTCTCCTCTCCGAACCTCTCCTCTCCGAACCTCTCCGAACCTCTCCTCTCCGAACCTCTCCTCTCCGAACCTCTCCTCTCCGAACCTCTCCTCTCCTCTCCGAACCTCTCCTCTCCGAACCTCTCCTCTCCGAACCTCTCCTCTCCTCTCCGAACCTCTCCTCTCCTCTCCTCTCCTCTCCGAACCTCTCCTCTCCTCTCCGAACCTCTCCTCTCCGAACCTCTCCTCTTTTTTTTCATATCATATGTTCTCTAGATTTTTGTCCTGGTTTTCTATGGGATACAATTAATTTTCTTCCTAGTACCAGTTACAGTGCTGTGTTTTGGATTTAGTATGGGAATAAAGTTGATAATAGGTTTAGTTGTATTCACACTTTAGTTGTTGCAAAACAATGCTTGTCCTAATCCAAGGACATTTCAGTTTCCTGTGCTCTGATGGGAAGTTGGTGTACAAGAAGCTAGGAGGGAGTATAGCCAGGAGGGTAGGCCTGAAGAGCTGAAGGGATATTCCCTGCTATAGAATGTTGAGTGTATAAACTGGCCAGTCGCTGGTGAGGAATTAACTGACAGTCAGCGGGTGGTGAGCAGCTAAATTGTGCATCACTTGTCTTTTCCTGGACTTTTATTTTTCTCTCCTTTTGTTATATTCCTTTTACATATTAATATATATATATTAAATTTTATATAATTTATTAAACTGCTATTTATTATCTCAACCCATAAGGTTTAAGGTCTTTTTCAGTTCTCCTCCTCATCCCATTGTAAGCAAGTGGCTGTGGCATGCTTAGTTGCTGTTTGATGTTAAACCATGACTTTATCTTTTCACTCATCAAGACACTGTCTCAGAAAAGAAATCAACAGAAAGAAAGGAAAAAAAATCAATAAAACTAGAACTATAAAGATGCAAAACACTCAAAATTGTATCTTTCTCACTTTAAAGATGTGAAAAAGAATAATTATAATAAGAATGAAAGTTAAAAAGAGTAAAGATGTGGGAGTAGAATCTTAAAATGAGACAAAAGAAACAAAAAGAAAGGCCAAACAAGAAAAGTAAATTATCATAATGAAAACTAAAAGCTTCCCTTCATCTGTCTTAAAAATAGATACCAATGTTTTGCAGATTAACTTCAGTTTTGTAATTACTGACTTACAGAGAAATAAATGTTGGTGAACTGAACTGCTCTCTTAGGGAGTGTGGCTAAATCCATGGCATAGTGGAAACAGCTGTTGCCCATTATACTTTGCTTTTTAGTAATAAGTAGTAAGAAAGGTTGGGGAAAGGTGACCATTCAGCACTTACTATTATGAGGTAATAGCTCCAATGATGTTACCAAAATAATTAAAAGCATCATCATTCCTATTCTCTGTGAAGACACTTATTATTGTTTCCATCTCTCCCTGTAGTCCTAAAATATATTCACATATGGAGTAATAGTGGAAGTTACAGTAAAAATAGAATACATTGGAATTAAAGATTTTTTGCATTATCTACACAGCCTTAACCCAAACTGGGCAATTCAGTGTTCCTATGCTATCTATTTAATAAAAAATATTACTCTTATTCTCATAAAAGGAACAGTAATGTTGCTCTCAGTTATGGCTTTGACTGGAAAAGTTCTTCCTTATATTATTCATGAAAAATATGTGAATTTTCAACCTTGCATTTTTAGTCTTCTGATATGCAAGAAGAACCTAATATGTCAGCCCTCTACAACTACCTGAAAGGTGGTTGTAGCCAGGAAGGGGTTGGTCTCTTCTCCCAGGCAACCAGCACCAGAACAAGGGGACACAGTCTCAAGCTGTGCCAGGGGAGGTTTAGACTCGAGGTGAGGAAAAAGTTCTTCACTGAGCGAGTCATTTGTCATTGGAATGGGCTGCCCAGGGAGGTGGTGGAGTCACCGTCCCTGGAGGTGTTCAAGGGGAGATTGGACATGGCACTTGGTGCCATGGTCTAGTCATGAGGTCTGTTGGGACAGGTTGGACTTGATGATCCTTGGGGTCTCTTCCAACCTTGGTTATACTGTGATACTCTGATACTGTGATCATCTAACCCACCTAATCGACTAAACCATGCAACCAAGCACCCTATCAAGTCTCCTCCTGAACACCTCCAATGATGGTGACTCCATCACCTCCCTGGGCAGCCCATTCCAGAAGAGACCAACCCCACCATTTCTCCATGCAGGGTAAGGAAAAGAAGAAGAAAGGGAATAAGAAAGCTTTTGGGTCACAGAATCACCAAATTGTTAAAGTTGGAAAAGACATCTAAGTTCATCAAGTTGTACTGTGAACCCAACCTCACCCAAACCACTAAATCATGTCCCAGAGTGCCATGTCAATAGATGTTTTGAATACTTCCTGGGACAGTACTCAGCCACTTCCCTCAACAGCCTGTTTCAATGCTTGACCACTCTTTCAGAAAATACTTTTTTTCCTAATATCTAATCTAAATCTCCCCTTATGCAATTTGAGGCCATTTCTTCTTCTCCTATCATTTGTTACAAGGAAGAAGAGGCTAACATTCATGTCACTACAACCTCCTTTCAAGAAGTTGTAGAGAGCTAGGTCTCCCCTTATCTTCCTCTTCTGCTGACTAGACACCACCAGTTCCTTCAGCCACTCCTCATAAGACATGTTCTCCAGACCTTTCATCAGCTTTGTTGCCCTTCTCTGGACACTCTCCAGAAAAACTGAATATGGAATTTGAGGTGTGACCTTACAGTACCGAGTACAGGGGCACAATGACTTCCCTACTCCTACTGGCCACACTATTCCTGTACAGGCCAGGATGCTGTTGACCTTCTTGGCTACCTGAACACACTGCTGGCTCATGTTCATATGGCTGTCAACCAGCACCCTCAGGTGCTTTTCTGCTGGGCAAATTTCCAGCCACTCTTCCTCAAGCCTGTAGTGTTACATAGGGTTGTTGTGAACCAAGTGCAGGACCTGGCACTTGACCTTGTTGAACCCCACAGAACTGATCTTGGTCAATCGATCCAGTGTGTGTCCATATCCCTTTGCAGAGCTTTCCTACCTTCAAGCAGATCAACACTCCCACTGAATATAATGGCATCTGCAAACTTCCTAAGGAGCACTCAATCTCCTCATCCAGATCATTGATAAAGATATTAAACAAGACAAGCCCACAAACTTAGCCATGGGGAACATGGCTTATGACCAGCCACTGACTGGAGGATTCCATTGACCACAACTCTTTGGACTCAGCCATCCAGCCAGTTTTTCAACAAGTGAGAGTACAATTGTCTAAACCATGAGCCATCAGCTTATCTAGCAGAAGGTTGTGGGAGATAGCATCAAAGGCTTTACTAAAGTCCAGGTAGACAACACCCACAGCCTTCCCATTAGCCACTAGGCAGGTCACCTGGTCATACAAGGACATCAGGTTGGTCAAGCAGAATCTGTCTTTCATGAACCTATCCTGGCTGAGCCTGATCCCCCTGCACTTGCTCTGTGAGCACGCTCAAGATGAACCACTCCATAATCTTCCCTAGTACCAAGGTCATGCTGACAAGCCTGTAGTTCCCCAGATCCTCTTTCTGGCCCTTTTTCTAGATGGGCATCACATTGGCAAGACTCCAGTCATCAGAGTCCACACCTGTGAACCAAAACTGCTGATAAATGATGGACAGTGGCTTGGCAAGCTCCTCCATCAGCTCACTCAGCACCCTTGGGTGGATCCCATTAGGCCCCAGAGACTTGTGAGTGTCTACATGGCATAGAAGGTTGTTAACTGCTCCCTCTTGGATTATAGGTGTTTTATTCTGCTCTCTCTCTCTTCTAGTACAGGGGGCTGAATACCCTGAGGACTATAGGTCTGACTACTAAAGACTAAAGCAAAGAACGTGATAAGTACCTCAGCCTGTTATCCTTGGCAGCAAAGTTCTCCTCCACATCCAGTAAAGAACTGACATTCTCCTTGGCTCTCTTTTTGTTACTAATATATTTGCAAACCCATTTTTTGTTATCTCTTATGAGAGTGGCCAGACTTATTTCTAGCTGGGATTTTCTCTCTCTAATTTTCTGTCTACATGACCTAATGAAATTTCTGTACTCTTCCCAGGTTGCATGCTCCTTCTTCGAAAAGTGGTAAATTGTCCTTTTCTCCTGAGTTCCAGCAAAATCTCCCTGTCCAGCCAGTCTTGTCATCTTCCCCCCAGTTCACATTACAGAACACAGGAACAAATAAAGAGATAAAGATAGGGATAATGTTTACTAATTAACGTTGTGGGCAAAATAGACTTTAAAAAAATGAACTGAATTTTGCTGCCATATATAACAAATAATTTTGGATATTGGGAAACAGAAAGACAAGTATCAAAGCATCACCATTCCTTCCTCTTTCCCAGACTTAGTCTCAGTCCTTCAATGCCGACTCCTCTGCCTCTTCCCTAAGCAGCACAGGAAGATGGTGAATGGGAACTGCAGTCAATCCATAACAGTTCATATCTGCCACTTCCTTCTCCACACATATCTCCTCTCCACACAGCACCTCTTCCTCTTGTGTCCTTGGAATTTGCTCTGCTATTTCTTGCTCTTTTCTTCCCCCTCCTCCTTCTCTCCATGTCTAGTGTTCTCTGTCTTTTCTTAAATATGTTTTCTGTCTTAAATGTGCCACCATACTGGATGATGAGTTCTTCTGTATCCTGTGGTGGATCCTTTGGAGCTAGCTGGATTCAGTCATGTCCAGCATGGCCTCTCCACAGTGAGGCACCTCATCTGAGCCCCCATATTGACATCTGCTCCAATGCAAACTTGCACTAGGCCTCACTGGATGATTTACTTAAGGTTTTCAGTACCACAGCCATTGACAGACTGACTTGAAGAATGGCACAGAACTCTATCCAGAATTTTAGCCTGGAGAGGAGAAGGCTCAGGGGAGACCTTATTGCTGTCTACAGCTACCTGAAGGGAGGTTGTAGCCAGGTGGGGACTGGTCTCTTCTCCCAGGCAACCAGCACCAGAACAAGAGGACACAGTCTCAAGCTGTGCCAGGGGAGGTTTAGGGTGGATGTTAGGAAGAAATTCTTCATAGAGAGAGTGTTTGGCCATTGGAATGGGCTGCCCAGGGAGGTGGTGGAGTTGCCACCACTGGAGGTGTTTAGGAGACTTGATGGGGTGCTTGGTGCCTTGGTTTAGTTGATTAGATAGTGTTGGATGATAGGTTGGACTCAATGATCTCAAAGGTCTCTTCCAACCTGGTCTATTCTATTTTACTATCCTATCCTATCCTATCCTATCCTATCCTATCCTATCCTATCCTATCCTATCCTATCCTATCCTATCCTATCCTATCCTATCCTATCCTATCCTATCCTATCCTGTCCTGTCCTGTCCTGTCCTGTCCTGTCCTGTCCTGTCCTGTTCTGTTCCGTTCTGTTAATAGGTAGTCTGGGTCTAAGAAAAAGTCAGTTATATTTGTAAATTAAGCAAGCTAGTTCAGGAAAACTTATTTCTTTTTGAGAAGCCAGCTGAGGTTCCTTATTGAATTTTATAAACCAGGTAATAATGTTTATATTTCTCACTTGAAAGCAGACATTTCCAAGCACCCCAACAATTCATAATGGCTTTGAAGAAAAGCCTAGAAATGCCAGAGATTATTTCTAGGACTAACTGTTCAAATACATCCCCAGGTTTGATATTTTGCACACAGCACACAAAAGTGCTGAACCCATGAGGGAAATGTTTTCCAAACCTATAACGTGTTCTGGCAAATAAGCGAGGCTCCTTGTACCAATACTTCCCTGTAGATTTCTTTCTTTGGTTGGCACATTTGCTATGGGGCATTATGACCAGGAAGGAATTTTCCTCATTAATTGTGCTTCAGAATAAGATAAATAAGCATCTTATGGACTTCTCACAGTTTAGAAAAGAATGTACCCTTTGCACCTGAAAGCAGACTGATGCTCTCATCTCATCAAATAGGCTTTAACACACTGTACCATACTCAGTGCAAGACAGAAGACAGAAGAATTTCTGTGCCTAGGCAAGAAGATTCGACAAATCCTAGATGCAGATTTTAGAACTGAGATTTGGTGATGATAAAAAGTGGTTTTTTGCTTTTATTCAAGATTTTAGACTGTCAAATTTCTTTATAGGTTTTAATGAATAGTAAAAATGTTATACTTGCTTGGGCAGATGGAAGAGAGAAAAACAAGGCATATGTTCATTCAGCCATCAATCCTTAAAAATCCTTTTAAACCGAAGCTGCAGTTTGTTTTAACTCTTTTCTCTGATGGATGATTAGCGTAAAAGGGGCCTCCTCTGGTTTGAATTGCTGCTAGGTCTAGGCCCAAAACAACCCAAAGAAACACAACTGTCATCAAATAAATAAATCAATAAACACTGGGAAAATTGCATAAACTTTTGGTCAAAATGCAGCTTTTTATACATTGGCTAAAATAAAGACTTAAACATAGTGAGAATCACAGAATCACCAAGGTTGGAAGAGACCTCAAAGATCAAGTCCAACCTGTCACCACAAACCTCATGATTAAACCATGGCACCAAGTGCCACGTCCAATCCCCTCTTGAACACCTCCAGGGATGGTGGCTCCACCACCTCCCTGGGCAGCACATTCCAATGGCTAACGACTCTCTCAGTGAAGAACTTTCTCCTCTCCTCAAGCCTAAACTTGCCCTGGCACAGCTTGAGAGTGTGTCCTTTTGTCCTGGTGCTGGTTGCCTGGGAGAAGAGACCAACCCCCTCCTGGCTACAACCACCCTTCACGTAGTTGTAGAGCGCAATAAGGTCTCCCCTGAGCCTCCTCTTCTCCACGCTAAAGAAGATCGTGTCCTGGCTATATAAACTGCAGTATAACTGGTCTCCAAAAGCCTAGGAATGTCAGAAAGAAATGGAATATTAATGGCATATGTAGACTAGTTTACCAGATTATCATCTTAAAATGATCAGCATGAACAGGAAGGCAAATAATTGTGGTATACTGGATCTCCTTCTCTAGGTCCTCAAATGTTTATGTGGATATTGAATATACTGGGAATATAGACAGTTATTTTAGACATGCTGGATTGCATTCTCTTCTTGTGATGCCATAGTCATAAACCTCAGGTATCAGTGAAGTGATTCCTAAAATCAATAGACTGTATTCCAGCCAGAAATGCTATGCAAACCAACAAATCTTAACTCACTTGTCACATTAAAATGTATGCATGATAAATCAATAAGTATAAATGTCCTGAGCGAGAAATAGTTGTTCTAGACTTATTTTACAGCTCATAACAGTTTTAGGTGCCTCATTCCCCACAGGGAAGGAATTGTATTATCTGCCTGTCACCTGAAAAGACATAAGTAGACTTTTCAAATTTGTATAGGAAATATTTATTTTTCATATATTAATTAATAACTTAATTATATATTAATATAATATATTATATGTGATATTATAGTAATAACTTATTTTATTATATTAATTAATAACTTAATAACTAATTTATAACTTTAAAATGTTTGAAGCAATGAAGGAACAAGTCTTCTATAAACAATAATAACATCAAAAAAATTAATAATGAAAAGCTAGACTGTGAGAGTGTATCTAGCCCAAAATTCTTCATAATTAAACAATTAAGTAACTACTATTTTAAAGGTCACTATGAAAGCACTAACATTTAATGAGAAACAAGAATGTGGTTTTATTTCTCATCATATTAAAAGTAACTATGGAAATAAAATGTTCTTCCCCAAATCCTTGTTATGATTAAAAGGGAAAACACCATATAAATGTGGCCACGAATTTACTGTTAGTATAGCTGAGGTCTTCACTTTGCAGTCAAAATACAAGCGATAATTAACAGCCCAATTAAAGTGGATGCTAACAATTCTAGACCAAATCATCTAGTCACTCCCTCAAGAATGATCCAATGAAAGCATTATACATTAAATTCCTTCTATCTACCTGCCTTCTCTGGAACCCTTCCCATTGTTTATCTGGGTCAACAGTGTTAGCTTTTGTAAATAAAATGTAAAGAAGAATTATGAGAGGCCACCACCACAGTGTCCAGGATGCATGAAGACTGATAGTTTAGTACTATTTTTTCTCAGTCTTAAGGTCTGCTTAGGGTTGTTTTCATAAATTTACTCAATGCTGGTATCTTTTCCTCAGCTCACAGCTGAAGTTTGAAAATTGCCCACTTAAGGTATAAAAATAAATATTACTGTTATACTCAAAAAGGATATAGATATTTTTATGCACGATAAGAGAGCACAAATAAATATCCTGTTAGAATGTGAAGTACATATATGTATATACATAAAGATAATTGATCCTTTTTTTCTTTTCAAGTAAAGGGTCATTGCTTCTTGCACAGTGACTGCCTAGGTTTTTCAGATCTCTGTAATAGGCAGCATGTTTAGAGTTAAACAAAAATGGTAATTAGTAATCAAGTTGTTACTTGGCCATTAGACAATTGCTATAACAGCTAAAACGAGCTTAGGCCAAGATGAACCCAAATAACTGCTGAGACCTTGTAGTGTCAGGTCAATACAGTTCCTGTATTTTTACTGGTAACTGCACAAGTCATATTTAATGGGCTGCAGGTATATCCACAAAAAGAAAAATGAATTCTGTCCTTTTTCTTTAAATAATTCTTAAGCAGCCAAGAAAATTCAGCCTTGAAAGTTTCTTTTACTTCCATCCATCCATAAAGCTTTTATCTTACCACCTGTTCATAAAAATCAAAGATTCATCTGTCTCTGTAATTCTTGGAGTACTGGATAGGGTTCTATGACATCCCAAACTATGTATACTCCTCCATTCCTACTGTTAAATTCAGCAAGACAAGAAGTAGATAAAGTTTTGAATGTGCAGTCAAAATGCATGAGGAATTAGAAAATGGCCAACATAACTATTTTTACAATATCATATCCATAAATTCATGACTGTCATCTGTTACAACCCCTCTGCTCAAGCAAGGCCATTTAGAACAGGTGGTCAAACAAGAATGTTCAAATGAAGATCTCCAAGGTTGGAGAAAACAAAACCTCTGCAGGAAACTTATGGCAGTACTCAGTCAGTCTTCACAGTAAAAAAGTCTTTTCTGATATTCAGATGGAGACTTCTGCATGTCAGTTTGCACCCATTGCATCTTGTCCTAGGCACCATTAAAAAGAGCCTGGCTCCATTCTCTTTGCACCATCATATCAGGCATTTACACATGATAAGATCCCCAGTGAGTGGTTCTCTGTAGCCTAAACAGTCCTTATTCTCTCATCCTTTTTTTCATGTGAGAGATGCCCCAATACCTTAATTGCCTTCGTGGTCCTACTTTGGACACTCTTCGGTATGTCCATGTCTCTCTTGTACTGAGCATCCCAAAGGTGGACACAAAACTCCAGGTGCAGCATCCTGGTGCTGAGCAGAAGGAAAGAAGCACTTCTATTGAATGTACTGGCAGCACTCTAATGCAGCAAAGAATTCCATTAGTCTTCTTTGCATCCAAGACACATTTTTGGCTCACATTCAAGGTGGTGTCCATCTGGATCCCTTTCCAAGCTGTACAGCCTCAGCACAATGCAATTACTTACCAACCACTAACTGATGACCAAGAAGGGATCTTCAGTTGAGCTTGGATGATGTGAGCTTCAGGGCTGTATCCCATTTGACTCTTCTGAACATTTCTTTGAAAAGGTCAGAGTCTGTTATTTTGGACTCCAGAGCAATTTTTCACCCTTCTCCCTCAGGAGTTTGAACTCCACCATCTTGTAGTCACCACAACCTTGAGCTTGTCAGTTCAAGAGAGTCAGGGATCTGCTGGAAAGTTTCCAACAGGGAGTTATGAGGAGGATTGGAAGACTTGAACATTTCTCCTGTGAAGACTGAGAAAACTGGGGCTGTTTAGTCTTGAGATGAGAAGGCTGAAAGGGGATCTTACAAACGTCTATAAATATCTGGGGGGTGGGTATCAAGATGAAGGTCATAGTCTCTTTTTTTGTGGTGCCTGGTGATAGGACAAGCAATAATGAGTGCAAACTAGTATATGGGAGGTTCCACCTCAACATGAGAGGTGAGCACTGGAACAGCCTGTCCAGACTGTGGAGTCTCTTCTCTGGAGACTTTCAAAACTGGCCTGGATGCTTTCCTGTGCAGCCTGCTCTAGGTGATCCTGCTTTGACAAGGGGGTCAGACCAAGTCTCCAGAGGTCCCTTCAAACCCCTAACATTATGTGATTCTGTGATTCACATCCCCAGTGAGACTGTCCTTATTAGTGAGTATAAGGTTCAACACAGTATCTCTTTTCATTGCCTTCTCTATCACTTGGTGGAGAAAGACACCATCAATTCAAGGCAAAGGGCAACAAGTCTGATAAGGGGTCTGGAGCAAAAGCCCTGTGTGGAGAAGCTGAGGAAGCTGGGGTTGTTTAGCTTGGAAAACAGGAGGTTCAAGGGAGAACTTATGGCTCTCTCAACTACCTGAAAGGCAGTTGTAGCCAGGTGGATATCAGTCTCCTCTTCCAGGCAACCAGTGACAGAATGAGAGGACAGTCTCAAGGGGAAGTTTAGGCTGGATGTTAGGAAGACATTCCTGGCCATTGGAATGGGCTGCCCAGGGAGGTGATGGAGTCACCATCACTAGAGGTGATGATAGGAGGAGACTGGATGGGGCATTTTGTGCTTCTTATCCCAGGTGCTGCGTGAGCCTACCAGGGGCAAGGCTATGCTTGACCTCCTCTTCACCAGCAGGGAAGGGCTGGTGGGTGATGTGGTGGTCGGAGGCTGTTTAGGGGCCAGCGACCATGAAATAATAGAATTTTCGGTATTTGGTCAAACTAAGAGGGGCAGCAAGAAGACCTCCACTCTGGACTTCCGGAGGGCGGACTTCAGGTTGCTCAAGGAAATAATTCAGAGGGTTCCTTGGGAGAAAGCCCTTAAAAATAAAGGGGCCCAGGAGGGCTGGACCTGCTTCAAGAAAGAACTGATGAAGGCTCAGGAGCAGGCTGTGCCAATGTGCCGGAAGAGGAGCCGCCGGGGCAGACGGCCAGCCTGGCTGTGTAATGAACTTTTAATAGAACTAAGGGGAAAAAAGAGGGTGTATAATCTGTGGAAGAAAGGTGAGGCAACCCATGGAATGTTTAAAGAGGTTGCTAGGGCATGTAGGAGGAAAATTAGGGAGGCAAAAGCACATTTGGAACTTAAACTGGCCTCTGATGTGAAGGACAACAAAAAGTCCTTCTATAAATATATTAATAGCAAGAGGAAGGGCAGGGACAACCTCCACTCCTTGGTTGACATGGAGTGAAATGTTGTAACACAGGATGAGGAAAAGGCAGAGGTACTTAACACCTTCTTTACCTCAATTTTTAATAGCTGGAAAGAACGTCTACCAGACAGCTGGCCTGCAGAGCTGGCAGAGGGAACCAGGGAGCTGCATAGTTTCCCTGTGTTCCATGAGCAAGTGATAGGAGCTCTCCTCAGCAGCTTAGACCCCCACAAGTCCATGGGACCAGATGGGATCCATCCTAGGGTGCTGAGAGAGCTGGCAGATGAGCTGGCCAAGCCACTCTCCATTATTTTTCATCAGTCCTGGCTCACTGGAGAGATCCCAGCTGACTGGAAGCTGGCCAACGTGGTACCCATCCACAAGAAGGGCCGGTTGGATGAGCCAGGGAATTACAGGCCTGTCAGCCTGACCTCAGTGCCAGGAAAGATTATGGAGCAGGTCATCCTGAGTGCAATCACACAACACTTAGAGGATGGCCAAGGGATCAGGCCCAGCCAGCATGGGTTTAGGAAGGGCAGGTCCTGCCTGACCAACCTGATCTCCTTCTATGATCAGGTGACCCGCCTGGTGGATGTGGGGAGGCCTGTGGATGTAGTCTACCTGGCCCTCAGCAAGGCCTTTGACACCGTTCCCCATAGCAAACTCCTGGCCAAGCTGTCAGCCCATGGCTTGGATGGGAGCACACTGCGATGGGTTAGGAACTGGCTGGAGGGCCGAGCCCAGAGAGTGGTGGTGAATGGTGCCACATCCAGCTGGCAGCCAGTCACCAGTGGTGTGCCCCAGGGATCAGTGCTGGGCCCCATGCTCTTTAACATCTTTATTGATGATCTGGACGAGGGCATCGAGTCCATCATCAGTAAATTTGCTGACAACACCAAGCTGGGGGCAGGAGTTGATCTGCTGGAGGGTAGAGAGGCTCTGCAGAGGGACCTCGACAGGCTGGGCAGATGGGCAGAGTCCAACGGCATGAGATTTAACACATCCAAGTGCCGGGTTCTGCACATTGGCCACAGCAACCCCATGCAGAGCTACAGGCTGGGGTCAGAGTGGCTGGAGAGCAGTCAGGCTGAGAGGGACCTGGGGGTGCTGGTTGACGGTAGACTGAACATGAGCCTGCAGTGTGCCCAGGCAGCTAAGAGGGCCAATGGCATTCTGGCCTGCATCAGGAACAGTGTGGCCAGCAGGAGCAGGGAGGTCATTCTGCCCCTGTACACTGCACTGGTTAGGCCGCACCTCGAGTACTGTGTCCAGTTCTGGGCCCCTCAGTTTAGGAAGGATGTTGACTTGCTGGAACGAGTCCAGAGAAGAGCAACAAAGTTGGTGAGGGGTTTGGAACATAAGCCCTACGAGGAGAGGCTGAGGGAGCTGGGGTTGCTTAGCCTGGAGAAGAGGAGACTCAGGGGTGACCTTATTACTCTCTACAACTACCTGAAGGGAGGTTGTAGACAGACGGATGTTGGTCTCTTCTCCCAGGCAAGCAGTACCAGAACAAGAGGACACAGTCTCAGGCTGCGCCAGGGGAGGTTCAGGCTGGATGTTAGAAAAAAGTTCTATACAGAAAGAGTGATTGCCCATTGGAATGGGCTGCCTGGGGAGGTGGTGGAGTCGCCATCACTGGAGGTTTTTAGAAGACTTGACGGGGTGCTTGGTGCCGTGGGTTAGTTGCTTGGGCGGAGTTGGATTGGTTGATGGGTTGGACGTGATGATCTTGAAGGTCTCTTCCAACCTGGTTTATTCTATGTATTCTATGTATTCTATGTGTCATGGTTTTGTTGATTAGATAGTGTTGGATGATAGGTTGGCCTCGATCTCAAAGGTCTCTTCCAACCTGGTTAACGCTATTCTTTTTTCTCTTTTCCTTTTCTTTTCCTTTTCTTTTCTTTTCTTTTCTTTTCTTTTCTTTTCTTTTCTTTTCTTTTCTTTTCTTTTCTTTTCTTTTCTTTTCTTTTCTTTTCTTTTCTTTTCTTTTCTTTTCTTTTCTTTTCTTTTCTTTTCTTTTCTTTTCTTTCTTTTCTCTATGACATATGTGTGGACATGGCACTTAGGGATATGGTTTGATGGTCATGGTGGTATTATGTTGACCATTGGACTCAATGATCTTAGAGGTCTTTTCCAATCAAAACAATGAAGGCAAAGGGTTGCTGCACTGGGCTGGAGTTCTGAGGATCTCAACAGTAATAAA
The DNA here is from genome assembly GCF_014839835.1 of Dryobates pubescens. Taxonomy (NCBI): domain Eukaryota; kingdom Metazoa; phylum Chordata; class Aves; order Piciformes; family Picidae; genus Dryobates; species Dryobates pubescens. The sequence goes on along the minus strand of NC_071618.1, from coordinate 35,942,319 downwards.
ATATTTTATACACAGTCTGTTTCTTACCTGTATCAGTGCCACATTTTTTAGTAGGTGACAGATAGAAAAACAAAACACATTCAATTATGTTTATATATGTTTCTGATTCTAACAGACTATTTAATTATTCTGTCTTATTATGTATGAAAGCATGCATTTCCTTTTTGTGTACAGCAGTAGTAATTATCCTTGTAACTTAATGAAGTGATGAAGAACAGGTGGCTGAAGGGCTAGGTAAAGCGAAATTACCCTGAGTTTGTTCTGAACTTACATCGGTTTACACAGTGTTGCTTTGGTCTGTTACTTTGGAATGAATGGATGGTGTATCATTACCTTGAATCACTCCAAATAAAATTGACTTCTTACTTTTTTCTTTCTTCATTATCTAGAGGCCTGGATCTCAACACAGGGAACCAACCAACCAACCAACAAGCTGTGATTTTGAATTACAGTCAAAATCATTGTGTACATTTATTGTTGTGCAAATGTATTGCATGAGGAGGGCAGACTACAGCCTAATTTGGGCACAGTCCTTCTCAGGAGAAGTATCTGGCTATATTGCTTTGGAAACCATGAAAGAACAACTCTAGAAACAACCATTTTAAAAACAAATCTGCTACTACTGCAATTTCATCTGGAGTAGAGACATGAAGTACTTTTAACGTTTAGATGAAGCTTGTAAGATAGCAGACAGCCTCATTTCCATAGCAGCCAAATTTTATGAAGCCCTAAGCCAATTATTTAATTAGCTAATTTGCTCAGTCACAAATAATTTGCATGTAGCTCTAAATGTCAAATTTGGAAACACTGGGGAGAATTAGTCCTAGTGGAAAGGATATTATAGAAACTAGAATTCCCTTACAAGGTTTTTCAAGGAAGTCTCAACAGGTTTGAGGGATGAAGATCTGTTTGTATTGACAATTGTGTTGAGGAAGGAAGAGAAAAGAGCAGCATAAATCTTGATAGATAGTATATGATGATCTTATATAATTATTATAGATCTCTAATATATCTTTTTTTTGTATATATACTTCTAATATTTCCTTTTAACTCAATCATTTCTGGGCTTATGTATATGCATGAGACAAATAGACTCATCCCCCTTCCCACTGATATTAATAAAGGGAGTTTTAGTCCTTTGGAAGTAAAAGAATGCCAGCATTTTCCTTTAGCCCATATTGTTCCTATGAGTTTACTCTGTTGCAATCTCCAGAGCTATTTTTTTTTCAAAATTAACAGCCCTTCCAATCATCAAACCTTTCTGACTGCATAGTGTGACACCTTCACAGAATCACCGAATCACCAAGGTTGGAAGAGACCTCAAAGATCATCAAGTCCAGCCTGTCCACAGACCTCATGACTAAACCATGGCACCAAGTGCCATGTCCAATCCCCTCTTGAACATCTCCAGGGATGGTGACTCCACCACCTCCCTGGGCAGCCCATTCCAATGGCTAACGACTCTCTCAGTGAAGAACTTTCTATTCACCTTGAGCCTAAACTTCCCCTGGCACAGCTTGAGACTGTATCCTCTTTTTCTGGTGCTGGTTGCCTGGGAGAAGAAACCAACACCCTCCTGGCTACAACCACCCTTCAGGTAGTTGTAGACAGCAAGAAGGTCTCCCCTGAGCATCCTCTTCCCCATTAAGTATCATTCTCAAAAGCATTTTCAAAATATCTTTGCAAAAGCTGCTTTCCCCCACTTAACACAATCTTTCATAGAATACATAGAATACATAGAATACATAGAATACATTTCCTTTGCATGTGTCTAGTTAGAACGAATAGAATAGAATAGAATAGAATAGAATAGAATAGAATAGAATAGAATAGACCAGGTTGGAAGAGACCTTCGAGATCATTGTGTCCAACCTATCATCCAACACTACCTAGTCAAATAAGCCATGGTACCATGGCACCAAGCACCCCATCAAGTCTCCTCCTAACCACCTCCAGTGATGGCAACTCCACCACCTACCTGGGCAGCCCATTCCACTGGTTAATGACCCTCTCAGTGAAGAACTTTCTCCTCACCTCATGCCTAAACTTCCCCTAGCACAGCTTGAGACTGTGTCCTCTTGTTCTGGTGCTGGTTTCCTGGGAGAAAAGACCAAAATCCTCCTGGCTACAACCAACCTTCAGGTAGCTGTAGAGACCAATAAGGTCTCCCCTGAGTCTGTTCTTCAGGATAAGCAACCGCAGCTCTCTCAGCCTCTCCTCACAGGGCTTGTGCTCCAAACCCCTCCCCAGCTTTGTTGCCCTTCTCTGGATGTGTTCCAGCAAGTCAACATCTTTCCTAAGTTGAGAGGCCCAAAACTGGGCACAGGACTCAAGGTGTGGCCTAACCTGTGCAGTGTACAAGGGGAGAATGACCTCCCTCCTTAGAATTCCTATCACACTTTGTTTTTCCCTTTGCACCTGCGATGCTACTCTGTCCCCACAACTACTTTTAGTTTTCTCTGTGAAATCTATGGTCAGTGAATTTTCAGGTTGGAAAAAAAAAGGAGTTACTCACAAGAAGCAAGACTGAGGTAAATCAAAGTTCTCAACACTCAGCTTTTCTTAAAGTCACCAGCATGAGTTTGGATGGTATGAAAACCTGATATCTGAATACTGAGTGATTGCACAGAGATAACGAGAGGCTTCAGTTCCTGATGCTTTTTTCTTTCCTAAATGTGCTTCTCTTTGTGACCAGTCATCTTAACAGGTACAGTCAAGGAAGTATGATTTGAAGTCTTCATTGACAAAGGACCTCATACACTAGGGAAACTTCTGTGAAAAATTAAATATAACCAACCTGTGTTTGCATTTGAAAATGGTCAACAGAAACACAGCACTGTGGAGAAAGCAAGAGAGATTTGTTTGTTGCTATTTTCTGTACATTCAAAACAGTGCAAATAGTCCAGCTGCATGGACACACACACACATAAACCAGGCTACCTCAGCTAGTATGCATCATGCAATGATTTATCTTGTGATTTCCTCCATCTTTCACACAAGCACACACATTCACACATAAATATTGTTCTTCAGTTGAAATCCCAGATATATTTGGATTCTGCTTTACAAATACAGAAAACAGGCTACAAAGTAATTTTTATTAGCTCTCTTCTCTGTCTTACTATGTTTATCTCTTCCAGAGACAAAAGGAGAATGAAAACACCTCTATTACATTGTCAAAAAGCTAATTCGAGAAAGTTAAAAATAATATCAATAAATAAAGGTTTATCATAAAAAAAACCACTCAAGGCCAAACAAAGCAGATGCCCAGCAATCTCTAATCTCTCATTCAACCCTTATATAAATGCTAAAGGTAATATTGGCTCTGAGAACATAGATGTTTATCCCCAGGCCATCAGCAATAAAGCTGGCTTCATGTTGCATGATAAGTAAATGCAGATACATATTAAAGGTATTATTGGTTTACTAACTTATTTCCTTCTTGTGGTAGGCAAAAGCTTCCATCTGTTGTTGTACAATATTAATCTCCTCTTGTTTAATCTCCTTATTGTTTAATTTTCTTTTCTTTTTCTATATTCTGAAGACCAATTTTCATTTTTTTAATCATTTACTGTAACACTATTTTTTTCAACATAGTCTGCATTGTTTTCTTGTAGTATCCTCATTTATGTATGTCTAAAAACAGGGAAAGAATGAGCCATAAATAAAACAAACCACAATCTTTTCTCTGAATACGACATAGGTGTTCCGTAGTTGAAAAAAGGACAAGACACTGACTCCAGGGATATATCAGAAATACACATAGTAGTATTTAATAAAAATAAGTAATTTTCTGGATATAATACTTTATCTGATGCAACACAAATGGTCTATAATTGAATTCTCCAGCTGAAAATCAATGGTGCGTTTTTTGTTTGCTTGGGTTTCGGTTTGGGTAGGGTTTGTCTGGAATAGAATAGAATAGAATAGAATAGAATAGAATAGAATAGAATAGAATAGAATAGAATAGAATAGAATAGAATAGAATGGAATAGAATGGAATAGAATAGAATAGAATTAACCAGGTTGGAAAAGACCATCGAGATCATGAAGTCCAACCTATCACCCAACACTATCTGATCAACTAAACCACGCAACCAAGCACCCCATCAAGTCTCTTCTTAAACACTTCCAGCGATGGTGACTCTACCACCTCCCTGGGCAACCCATTCCAATGGCCAATCATTCTTTCTGTGAAGAACTACCTAACATCCAGCCCCAACCTCCCCTGGAGCATCTTGAGACTGTGTCCTCTTGTTCTAGTGCTGGTTGCCTGGGAGAAGAGACCAGCCCCCTCCTGGCTACAACCACCCTTCAGGTAGCTAGAGCGAGCAATAAGGTCTCCCCTGAGCCTTCTCTTCTCCATGCTAAACAACCCCAGCTCACTCAGCCTCTCCTCACAGGGCTTGTGCTTGAGGCCTCTCACCAGCCTCATTGCACTTCCCTGGACACGTTTAAGAGTCTCAATGTCCTTCTGAGGGGCCCAGAACTGGACACAGTACTCAGGGTGTGGCCTAACCAGTGCTGAGTCCAGGGGCACAATGACTTCCCTGCTCCTGCTGGCCACACTATTCACCCCTGAAGCATATCCCCAAGCCCCACATCCAAATGACCTTTAAACATAGCCTGGGTTGGTGACTCAACCACCTCCCTGTGCAGCACATTCCAATGCCTGACTACTCTCACCATGAATTTTTTTTTTCCTAATATCCAGTCTAAACCTACCCAGTCATAGCTTGAGGCCTTTCCCTCTTGTTCTATCACTTATTACCTGTGAGAAGAGACCAGCACCAGCCTCTCCACAATGTCCTTTCAGCTAGTTGTAGAGATTGATGAGGTCTCCTCTCAGCCTCCTCTTTTTCAAACTAAACAGCACCAGCTCCCTCAGTCACTTCTCATAAGATTTATTCTCCAGGCCCTTCTCCAGCTTTGTTGCCCTCCTCTGCACTTGCTCCAGCACCTCCAGTGTAAACATGGAGGATTTTCACAAAAATGAGATATTAACTCAGAATTTGTTATAGCTGAGTAAGATTTGGTGCAAAGATCATGGCATGTGTCATACTTCTTTCTAAGCTTCAGTAAGAGTACAATACCTTTGGTGAAAAGACTATAAATTCTGTATGTGGGCTGCATGTTTTTATAACATATTCTGCCTTAGTACAAGATAATCAGTAAGTAAGGACATAATTGGTATTTGGTCCCTTCAAGGATTATGTTTGTAGTAGGTAGTAGGCATGTTTGTTTAAGCAAATGGAGCTTCATCATTTTGGTTGTCATAAATAAAATTGCATATTAGAACTTGCAATACTCAAGAGCTGAATCAGAGGAATACTGTTATTTTAGCATTTGTGATATATTGAAGTAAATTTTCCTATCAGAATACCAAGGGAGAAGTTGTTTATATACCTCAGCAGAACATATATCACTGAACTGTGAATTTTCTGAAATTTACATGGCAGAACTTCACAATTTCTTTCTGTATTATGAAATCACAGATAACAACCTATGGGGATGTGAAGGCCCCAGGGAGGTTGGAAAAGGAGAGTAGATACTCGATGCAAAATCATTGAGCTTTAGCTTAAATTCTCATCTTGTTCTATGCAGTCATATTAGAGCATCTTCTTTGTCACCTCAGGCCTCTGAATCTGTCAAATTATAAAATAAAATCATTAAAAGAAACCAGCTTCATTAGCAGAGTAGTAATACATCAGGATGAATACATTGAGGATAGCTAAAGTTCAAAGGACAGAGCCTGAGACTGGCCCCACAGTTACCATGCCAATGCAATAGCTCTCTGCGTTGTCATAAACTAATCATTCCCAGCAAAGGTGTATAGTGAATTCTGGTAAATATTCACAGGAGAGATATGGGTAAATTGCCCAGGAAATCTATTTGAATTCCATATTCATGCAGACATTTTGAAAGGTATAATCAAAAGGAAATTGTCCTACTGCATGGGGTAGTGAATATCAAAATGAAACGGGTAATAAAAAGAATCTCACAAACATAAAGACACTGTCAGCCCTTTCTGATGTGGGAAGGATGGGAAGTTTAGAAATATGTCAACATATTAAGGTCACCCTTTTACTCTACCTGAAACTGATTCAGACAAGTTTATTTCAGAATAAAAGTAGAATGTCTTGTGTTAAAGGTATTCTCATCTTACTCATGGTAGTTTCCCTGAGGCTATAATAAACACAACTTTCTGTTTCCTTAGTCATCTTCTCAGGAATGAATACAAGCCTTTAGAAGACAGGATGAGGAAATATGTATGAAAACAATAATTTGAAAGCCTCACATTTTGTAAGGTGCTTTAATTAACTTCATAGAATGGGATTCGTCTCACATACCTTCAGACATCTAAAAAGTAATTATCTCTGTTTATTTTAGTCATCTCTCTGCCCTTTTTTTGGAAGAGAAACAGGTACCTGACCCTGGTAGCAAGCACCTAAAATCACCCCTGAAGATGCCAGCATCTCTCCACTGACTACTGAACACTGAGGTTCCTTTGACTACCATCTCAGATTTACAGGACCTAATAATGCCTAAAATTACATTAAATTAATGACATCTATTATTTCTTTGCATAGTTTATTTTCCCCAAAACCAAGTAAACCCTGAAGTATCCATCTAGTAATTACAGTAGCACAGAATAACTGATTGGAAGAGACCTTCAAGATCATACAATCCCACCCTCAACCCAGCACTTCAAGGACATGCCATTTAAACACCCACAGGAATGAAGACTCCACCACTGCCCTGGACAGACTGTTCCAATGTTTGACAACCCTTTTAGCGACAAAATATTTCCTAGTATCCAGCCTAAACCTCCCCTGGCACAGTATGCATCCTTTTCCTATAGTCCTGTCACTTGCCACCAGGGAGAAGGGGCTGGACCCCTTCTCTCTCCAACATCCCTTCAGGAAGTTGCAGAGAACAATGAGCTCTCACCTCAGCCTCCTCTTCTGGATGTTAGGAAGAAGTTCATCACAGGAAGAGTGATTGGACATTGGAATGGGCTGCCCAGGGAGGTGGTGGAGTCACCATCACTGGAGGTGTTTAGGAAGAGACTGAACAGGGTGCTTGGTGCCATGGTTTAGTTAATTAGATAGTGTTGGATGATAGGTTGGACTTCATGATCTTGAAGGTCTTTTCCAACCTGGTTAATTCCAATTCTAATTCTAATTGTGTTGCCTCATTTCATCCCTATAAGGTGGGCATAGGAGAATATGATGCTGGAATATGAGCAGTCACCTTTCACTTGCTCTTTGCACAGGTGTACATGAGATTGTGGAACAGACAACTCTGACTGTGATACAAAGTATTTGCTTTCTCTAAGACCCCTTCTAGGCACAGTGTTTGTTTGTTTGTTTTTGTTAACAGTGATATTCTATTTTCTATGTTTAATTCTAACCAATCTTAGCTGTTGCTGTCATCAAGAATTTCTTCCTAACATCCAGCCTAAACCTCCCTTGGTACAGTTTGAGACTGTGTCCTCTTGTTCTGTCACAGGTTGCCTGGGAGAAGAGACTACTTCTTCTCTGTTTACATATGCTCAGTTTTGAAGGTGGCAGCCACCACCTTGAGTTGGCACAGGTATAGACACCCAAATGGTGTCTGAATCACAGCATCTTTTTCCAGGAACAGACTGTCACAGTTGCTTGAATACAAAGAAAAAGGGAGAAGCACTCCCTGAGACAAACTTCTATGAAAATTCAGCTTCCACTCAAGTTCAGAGAAAGACAGTTGTATAGCTAAAGCAAAAGTGATGTAAACAAGCAAAGTTAAAGAAGGAATTTGGTCACTACTTCCCATTGGTGGGCAGGTGTTTTCCAGAAAGCAGGTCTCCATCCTCTGTAATGCTTACTTGTGAAGAAAAATGTCATAGCAGTAAATGTGTGTCATGACACCCATTCCTCTTTCTCCCAGCTTTTGTTGCTGAGCACATCATGTGGTTCATTACATCCTTTTGGCCAGTTGGAGTCAAACATGTGAGCTGTGTCCTCTCCCAGCTTCTTGTGTAGCCCCAGCTTACTCACTGGCAGGGCAGAGTGAGCCTTGACACTGTAAACACTGCCCAGCAATAACTAAACCAGCAGTGGTACCAACATTTTTTCCCATCAAAAATCCAAGACATAGCCCTATACAAGCTACTATGAAGAAAATTAAACGTCTCACAGGCAAAACTAGTACAGCAATGAATTAACTTAAAGCTTGTGATGCAAAAGGTCATGAGTTCCTAATACAAATTAAGTTTTGCTTGCTAAAAATAAACTACAGCAGTCTTTAAACTCTTGTAAGTTGCAAAGCAGGCAGAATCGAGTAACTGCATAGAATTGTTTATTCTACTGAGTAGGATCCAAATAAATACAAGTTCCACTGAACATAGAAACTTGTACTTCTATTGTTTTTAATCACAAAAGACGTTATGTCATCAAACTGTACAAGCCAAAGATACTAAGCAAATATGTAACAAGCAACACATAAATAAACCCTATATTGAAACTTAAGAAATTAAGTAGGATGCAGGAACCAAATGTATGTGATGCTTTGTTTAAAGAACAAATCCACTGTTGCTTGTCTGTGTGTGAAATAAATCTCCTTTGACTTGCTTGGACTTGCATGACAAAGTTTGCCTAGGTGGTTGTAGGATGTTTGCCTACAGATATATTGTTTCCTAATGTCTGATTTATTACCCTTTCAAGTGAGTTTGACTTTGAAGATGCTATCGTGGAGAACATAAAGTGTACATTATTCAGAAACACAAAGATGCTTCCCTGGTTTTGCACAGGTAAAACAGCTAAAATCTGCTAAAAGTGTGTTCATATCTGATGTAATTCCTTTGCTTCTTTTCTGTCACTGGCTTTGTATTTTGCACAGTTTGGGCCTTAGAGTTTCAGATATATTTTTAAATTACAGTTTTCTGAAGACATTTCATATTTTAGGAGGTAACTAGCACTTTCCACAGCTGTCTCAGCAAAGGAAAAAAGTGCTGAAAAAGCAGAGATTCATTTTCATTTCAAGAAGTAGTCACCCGAGGTCAAGACTGAGGAACATTGTCATGAAGTCTGCAGATACATTGCGTGTTCTGTACCTATTCTGCAGATATTAAAGTCTATTATTTCCAGAATAGTCTCAGTCACTGTTTGCATGACCAATAAATTCCTGCTTTCCTGTAAGCTTCAAACTTTCATGTGTGTGAAATACAGTCTAGAATATTATGGCAAAAATATTTTAATGCCATGTCATATTACTAATTGACAGTGAAGCCATTAAAAGAGTTACAGGCTTCTGAGTAATCTTGGTTAAAATAACCATATTTACATTATCATGTCCTCTCCACATACCCACTGAAAATTGTTCTGTAGACAGACATGTAGATTTTCCCTGATATGGCATCTCCACATACCCACTGAAAATATCTTAAGGAATTAAGGAGGTTTGCCATAAATCACAATTGATACTTCTTCTCCTCTAAAATTCTGTGTTCATTTATCATGCTAAGGGAGTCACAATATGTAGAAGATTTTTCTGAAACATAATTTCAAAATTATTTTCAAATGCAAAAAAAACCCCACTGAGTACTACAAGAAAAGTGGCACAAACTCCTTTATAAAGCCTTAATGGAAAACATAAAGGCTTAAATTCATCCTTCATACACAGTTCACGCAGGAGTTGTGTAGAATCAGTAAGATCTATTCTGTATTTAAAGAAATGAACAAAGTAATTTGGGGAAGGTGTTTAAAATACTATAATAAATAGTGTCAACCTTTGGAAACTGTTGAGATGTTGGAATATCATACCTAAGCCTAAGGTAAATAGTCCAAAAGACATGATTCAAAAAAGAAAGTACCTAAAAACTATGGAACTTTTCAATACGCATTATGAACTTCATGGTTCAGTTGTATTACATTTCTATGATACTTTAATCTGATATAGACATATACATATCATGCAGAGAGGGACCAGCTGTAGCTCTTAAGAGCTGAGGGCCCCTTTGAGAGAGAGAAGAAAGAAGCACAGGCCTTGAGCAAAGTGCCTGGAGGCATTATGCCTTTGAAAGCAATTTCTTTAACATTCCGAGGAATTATTGCCATGGAGGAGTTAAAGGTCAACATATTATCTAAGATGCCATATCAGGGAAAATCTACATGTCTGTCTACCACCTACCTGCACTTTTGATACTGCAGAATGACTAATGTAAAGCAAAGACAAAAAATGAAGTGAAATAAAATGAAAAGAAATCTGTGAGTAACATTCAAGAACGATCCATTGTGTATTGGACATAAAATGTTGTCTTTGCTCATACTTGCAGTAAGTTTTGAATTTCAGGCTTTGGTGCAATTAACTTGGATCTTACATTAACAAGTACTGTCATTCATAATGTTAACATAACTAAGAGAATCCCATTTACCATTCTCTATGCCTTTGGCAAACATTTGAACAAACATACAAATTCATTTTCATGACAGATGGAGCAAAGTAACAGGGAAGTCACTATTTCTCTTGCCAAACCCTTAAAAGCCAAGCAAAAAGCCATTTCATATTTTAGTTTTTTATTTGTGTGCTTTTACCTGTTTCTTACATCTTTTAAACATTTTAATGACTTCAATCTTCCCACTGCTAGTTAGTGCTGTTTAATATGTGCCCCACTCCAGGCACAATATGACACATGAAACCAGTTTCTAAGATTTTTTAAGCAGATAAAGGTTCATTTTATGAAAATGCTTGTATAATTGTATGTGGTGACAATGATGATGACAGTGATGAGGGTATCAGGCCCTATAATCCCAGTACTTCCCCGTATTTTTTTTGTGGAGATCCTAGAAGTTTATTGAGTTGAAGCTATGCACTTGAATCTGCAGTTCTTCAGCGAGTTGCTATAGCAGATTGTTATGGAAACATGTAGGGCTTGAGAGATTTCTTTCTTTACAAGACTATTAAATGTGCAAGGTTTTCTTGGCAATGAGTGAGTTAAAGAAGTATTTCTTTACAAACACCATAGCATTACCTGTACTAAATGTACAAAATTCCATGCTTAGTCATATACCGATACAACTTCTTTTTGACCCAAAATCCAGACCAGTGCAGAGAAACAGTTGGAATGCTTGGACAGTATTAAATATCTAATTGTAAGTGAGATACTGTTAATATTTGATGACACTAGCTGTAACACTAATTCTGTCTTTTTGACTTACACAACACTGTGATATCATCATCATAATGACAACTGTAAACCAAAAGGAAATCAAGCATTTCTGCAGCACAGTTCATACTGAGGTCACCAGGAAATGCCCCATCCTTATGAAGATAAAGGACTGAAAATAACAGTCTCTTGGGGATTTCAGATACTTTCACTAGATATGGAAAAAGAAAAGGTGAATATTTTATACACTGATGACTGACCCCTTGCCATGCTATTTTTGAAGTTTCTAATAAGATTACTGAATATGCTTATATCTGCATTTCACCTAATGTAAGTAGGTCTCAGATGCTCTGTTTTCAAGGGAAGTGGGCAAGGCTGGTTTTATTTAAGTATTGTATTTTGGTATACCAGGTACTGTGGAAAAAAAGCCCATCATTTTTTCCCTCTAGGCCTTACACAACTACAGTGGAAGTATGACATATCTGTTAACATGAAAGAAGGAAATTCTTGTCTAGAATTTTCTATGTAGTTTTCAATATTATGATGGTCAACAGTCTAGAATAAAATTGCAATGATTTTTAAGTCAGATTACATCTCAGTAGTAAAGATACCAACACGTTACAAACATGGTTTTGTAATTTGAAGTCTGTTTCTGTATTTATTTTGCCTGTAAATTTAAGTCTACCATTCAGAACCACAGAATCACAGAATCACCAAGGTTGGAAGAGACCTCAAAGATCATCAAGTCCAGCCTGTCCACAGACCTCATGAATAAACCATGGCACCAAGTGCCATGTCCAATCCCCTCCTGAACACCTCCAGGGATGGAGACTCCACCACCTCCCTGGGCAGCACATTCCAATGGCGAACGACTCTCTCAGTGAAGAACTTTCTCCTCACCTCGAGCCTAAACTTCCCCTGGAGCAGCTTGAGACTGTGTCTTCTTGTTCTGGTGAAATACAACTAATTTTCTTTTACTTTTGAACCTAGTGACTTTACTATACCTGTTAATTTCAACTTCAATAAGCATTAAGAGTTTACTATATTTGGCTTTTAAACTGTTCTTTAGCTTCAAACTTACCAGGGTTTAAAAGATTCTAAACTTTTTTTTCCCCTCACATGCCATATAGAGATGAAACAGCAAATAGAAAAAGTTGTGATGACAAATTATTTTTTTTTCTTTAATTTTGTGCATGAGACACTTCTGAAGATGACAAATACTACCTTTGTTTGACTTGCACATAAAGCAACACATTGTTCACAGCAATTTCTTGTTTAGGATGCTGTATATCACAAACTGATATTTAGTCTAACAATTTTGCTCCCCTAATTTGTATTTGACTAAAATGTTATCTTCCAAATGGGCATGCAGTTTCAGTAGAATAGGATAGGATAGGATAGGATAGGATAGGATAGGATAGGATAGGATAGGATAGGATAGGATAGGATAGAATAAAGCCAGGTTGGAAAAGACCTTTGAGATCATTGAGTCCAACTTATCGTTGACACAATGATTAGGATGACACAGCAAAAAAATTTGCTCATCCTTTTGATATTTTAACAATAGTTTTGTTTAAAAATGAACAATAAAAATGAAATCAAAACAACTCTCCATTTTTTTTTATAAACTAAGCAGATTAAAATCTTTTCAGAGATTTTTTTTTCTGCTTCTCAGCAAATATTCTGTATAGTTGCCTTACACCCAGCATTTTCCCACTGCACTCACATATTTCAGGTTTAATTATGTATTGATTTCAAAATAAAGTATAATAATAATAATAATAATAAAACAAAGAAGAAAAAAATACATGAGCTTCAAAATCTGTAGAGTGCCACTTGTGACATCTCCCTTTAATGATGACTTCCCACTGACAGCCACTTTTAACATATTTCTTATTCTGTTGAGCTTAACTTTGGAGAGTACCTGGTGGTCTCTTCTGGCTCTGAAATCTGTAACTTCCTGAAAATTGAGGTTGACTTCCTTTTTCTGAAGGGTTTTGTGGAACAAAAAGGGCTCTCTTCAATACATCCATAATAGATAATGTGTTTAATAAAGAAAATAAAAATAGTAGCATTACACCCCACTACTTTCACTCAGACAACACTGGGGTCTGAAAAAAGTTATTTAGCCTTCTATACAGAAGTGGTCAGATTTGTTCCTGATATTTCTCACTTCCTTCCACATTTATCTAAAATAGAAACCTGTATCAATTGTTCTGGGGTGCTGAAAGGGATGCCTAATCTTAACCAAGGTCGCTGAGCTCAATTTAAGAGTACTGGGACAGATATAAGACCCTGGGGGGAGGAAGAATTAAATGATCAGATCATCCTTTCTGACCTCAAACTCTATGACATTTTTCATGCACCTCATTTTCACTAGCATGTGGGAAAAAGAAGGCAATTCATCTTTCTGGAAGGAAATCATGGCAACCCTCCTTTTGTTTTTCACTCGTAGTCATCTAAATTCTCAATATGTTTTCTCATCTTTCTGTAGTCTCATTTTGGTACTGTTCATGCTAGGGCTTTGGTAGCCAATTTGGGTCTGCATTTCTTGAGAGTATATAAAACTAACATCTTTATGTGGCTCTTCTGACAGGCAAAACACTCATGTAAAGCAAGATGAATGGGATGTCAGGTTTTTTGTATCATGAGATCTCCATTTAGTGACCCAGATGAGAACTGAGAGAACCTGTCACGGAGGTGAGACATACCAGATATGGCTTTAAATGGGCCTCCAAATCTCATATAGTTTTGAAGCTACTGCTAGAACACTGAATTTGTCATAAAAGACTTGTCAGTTCAGAGTTCATTAAGGTAAAAGATGAGAGCGTTTTATCTGGACACTCTTGAGCCCTCCTATTGTAGGATCAGGGACTAGTTACAGACCTTGAAAGAAAAAAAAAAAGAAAAAAAGTGCTTTTGCAGTGTTTTCTTCTAGCTTTCTTTTGGGTTAAACCTCTGTGGAATAGCTCCTCCTGGTATATAAGTATTTCTTGTTTGTCTTTTTTGGCTTCTTTGTTAAACTTGGAGGTGTGTGTGTGTGATGTCAATTCAAAGTCTCTTGAGAGTTGGCTTAGACTTGAGGTGAGGTGTTAAACTTCACAAGACTGAATTGGAACGCTTAAGGTGAGAGACAGGGTTTTAATCACTTGCACTGTGGCTGCCACACTTGAAACTTTGTGACCTCAGCTGAGTTTTCTTTTACTCAGTCTAAAATCAATAAAAGTATTCATGACTGGAGAAATGACTTGTGTTTAACTTTGGCTCCAAAGTTGGGATGCATCAAAAAGTGTATTTCTCAGATGTGCAGTTTACAAACTGTGACTGTGTAACTCTGAATTTTACTATTTTGAATTCCATGTTTTGTAAATAATTCAGAACTGCAGCACCATGCTTGACAGAACACTTAATCCTCCTGCTTCACAGTCATTTTTTCTTCACATCACCAAGGTCTGATCTATTACTAAGTTTACTGATGCATCCTGACATTTTTGTCATGTAGTAAAAATAATAAATATACAATAAAATGAAATAACAATGACAATAATCTCCCAGTATTTGGGTGGATCACCTACAGCTTCCAAAGATTTTTATTTTAGTATGCTTATCGTAATGCTGAAACAATTTGTATCAATTGTTTAAAAAAATACAATAATTAATATAAAATATATAAATTATAAAATCACATAGAAGCTAGAAAATAAAGTAGTTGGAATTTACTAGTGTCTGGAGAGGGAAAGAGACTCAGTTCTTTTGAATATTCCCATGTTATGAAATTAAAGGCACGAACGAGGCCAAAATATCAACAATTAGACTATTTATTACACAAATAAAGTGGATGGATCAGAAGGGGAGAGAAAGAAAATAGAGAGGGAGAGAGAGAAGAGGGAGAGAGGAGAGGAAAGGAATTATATTACCACACCACTCACCCCCCAAGACAGTTTGAGTCTGTGGAGGAAAGGTGCTGCAGCTTTGGTTGTGGTATCCTCTGAGTAGCCTCTTCAGCTCCATGAGTTGTAGCAGGCGGAACTTAGGACATGGAGAGAGGGTTCTTCCAGGCTACATGATGATGTCTCTGTCCTGGTATTCTCTCTGGTTTTCTTCAGAGCAGCATTGCCCCGCTCTTCTCTCATGTTTTCCTTCTCAGTGGTATTGTCCAGGTCTTTTACTTCTGTGTTTTCCTTCTCCTGTGTTTTCCTTCTCCTGTGTTTTCCTTCTTCCAAGCCAGTATTTGCTCAGATTTTTTATAGTTTTTAGGTATGTATATTCCAGAGAGTATTGATAGCAATGGTCTCTGCCCATTTCCAGGACAGCTGCAGTGTGATGAGCAATCTTCATGCACCTTCCCTAGAGTTGTTCCAGTGGTGGCTGCCCAATGTACATCAGCTATTGTCTGGGCCAGCAACAAAGGTGATTTTATCTTTGCTGAGTCACATCAAGAGAGACAAGATTTAGTCTCTCAAAACTAGGGAAGTTTTGGTTGTTTTTTTTTCTTTTTTCTTTTCTTAAATAGACTCCTGGTTAGCACAGTCACTGAGTTCTTCATAGTATCTTCATGCAAAACAGATATTGTTATCAAAACTGTTGAGAACTAGCTTGCTTAAAACTTCAATTGGTCATATGTGCACTGTAATAAAATTTATGTTTTCCTTAGATTGTATGTGTGTCTTGATGTAGCCCAGTGAAATATTCAACATGGCATACAAATAAACTCCTGATTCTGTTGCAAGGACCCCAAGTGTATGTGACAGTGACATTTAGAGTCTTTCACTCAGTTTTGTGTATGTGAGTGTCAAGAGTTTTGAAGCAGAAAGAAATGAGATATGACTGAAAAAATAATAATATCACAATCCTGACGAGGATCCTTGCCCTGCAATTGTATCTCTTCTTATGTTTTAAGAGTTTATCAATAGTTGTATGACTATCATGTCTTCCAGGTCTGTTTATGTCTTTCTGTTAACCAGAAAAGTAAGTTGTAGATATATATCGATATAGGAAAAAATGGGGGGAAGAAAAATCTTCAGCATTTTCAAGGCCTAATAATGTGAACTAAAAGGATATATATGACTCATTATATAGCAAATCTAGGGAACTCACTGATTCAGAAGCTGGACTGAGTAGAAGAAAAGGACTAAGATAATACAGATACAGTACTGGGCAGATCTGGTGTCAGAAAATAATTTCCCACAGAAAATTAATCCACGTCCAGCAATATTTCTTGAAGTAGCTATTACTAAGGAACACTAAATACAACAGCTGATGATTTGAGTTTGATCCAGTATAACAAGATTAAAGGGCAAGTGAAAAGTACTCCACTTATGTATGAACCATCAGCTGCACAAATATAAGATGAGAAATAACCAGCCAAATGAGGATGATCTGGGAATTATAGCGGATTGCTAACTAAGCACAAGTGAACTGTGTCATGTTGTTACAAAGAAAGCAAATATCAGACCACTATGTATGAGCAGAGGATCCTCTGTAAAACACAGCCAGTAATCCTTCTGCTTACTCAGTGCTGCTCAAGTGTTAGCTGAAATAATGTGTCCAGCAATATTCCCAGAAAGTTAGAACTAGAACAGCCAGAGAAGCAAATGTGGGCACGGAACTGTAGTTCAGATATACAAAAATACCCCGGCTTTTAGCAATAAGGGTAGTTAAACATTAAGATATATTTCTTAAGGATCTTGGAAACATCCTGTCTCTGGAAACATTTAAAATGAGCAATTATCAATCAGGATTGGCATACCGGTAGCTAATCCCACTTTGGACTGATGAATGGCTTGAATGACCTCTCAAATTTTCTTCTAGCAACATTTTCTATGACTAATCACTCCCTTAATGTCCCTTTATCCTAGATGGGTAAAGAAAATGGGTATATAATATCTCACTAGATTTGGAGTTAGACACACACACACAAAAATTATTCTTCCTTCCAAAGAGCTTTAGTAAGACTTTTGAATGTAAAATCTTCTATTTTACGCTGAATGAAAGCAAGTTTCATTCTTCACTTTATCAGAAACAAACATACTTTCCAAAATTAGCTTAATCATGAGGCA
The DNA here is from genome assembly GCF_014839835.1 of Dryobates pubescens. NCBI lineage: Eukaryota > Metazoa > Chordata > Aves > Piciformes > Picidae > Dryobates > Dryobates pubescens. The sequence continues at coordinate 35,925,114 of NC_071618.1, read as the reverse complement.
AACTAAACTTTTATCAAGTCAATTTAGTTTATTTTGGGGTTTTTTTGTATGTTTCTATTTAATACAACTACCTACAACTACAACTGCCTGAAGGGAGTTTGTAGACAGGTGAGGGTTGGTCTCTTCTCCCAGGCAACCAGCACTGGAACAAGAGGACACAGTCTCAAGCTGCACCAGGGGAGGTTTAGGCTGGATGTTAGGAAGAAGTTCTTCCCAGAAAGAGAGATTGGCCATTGGAATGTGCTGCCCGGGGAGGTGGTGGTGTCACCATCCCTGGAGGTGTTCAAGAAGGGGTTGGATGTGCAAATTGGTGCCATGGTTTAGTAGCCAAGAGGCGTTGGGTGACAGGTTGGACTTGATGATTTCAAAGGTCTTTTCCAACCTTATTGATTCTATGATGCTATTTTGTCCCTGAAGTACAGAAATCTACCCATAAGCTTCTGCCATACCTTTTACTGATTGGCAAAAAAGGTTCACTTTAACAAATTTTACAGATGTTTCATTTGTTTTATCACACAAACTATGCAAGCAAAATCTTGTAAGAAGTTTTAATGTGAAAGAGGCAAGTGTTCACCTACTTCATGCAATTTAGCAGTTAATGGAATCAGGAGAAAGATCAAGGTAGGCTTCCTGACTATCTTTTTTTCTTACAATTTGTTATGCAGATTTTTGTTTCTGAAGAGCTTGAACTGCAGGATTCTTTTTAATTATTATTTTTGTTTTCAGGAAGTCCAATGGGAAATCATTATTTAAAATATGATATATAAATATGGCATGCATATTTATTTATTTTTCTGTTGTACTGTGATGCATTTGCCCACACACATCAACAAAAAGCACAGCTGAACTCAGCTGGAGAAGAGAATGAAAGCTGTATTTTATGAGCAATAATGAAATGCAATGAATATATACAAAATATACAACATTTACAATATTATACAAGAATTTACAGGAAAAGAAGCAACACAGAAATCTTGCTCAGGAGGAGGATCCCACCTCAGGTTCACCCCAACCTCCCTCTCCCTCTCTCCCTCTCCCCTTTCCCTCTAGTTAATTAGAAGAAAATAGAAGAGTAGAAAAAGGATGTTAGGAGAATTCCAGTTAGCAAAGCAGTTGTTAAGTAGTTTGCTGCTTATCCTATCAGTTTCAGTCCAGGGTCAGCATGCATGCAGTCTGTCCAAGAAACAGAAGACAGAGACTGAGAACAAAATGTAAGATTGTAAAATTACATCCCACTCATCTACCAATGAAATTTGTTTAGAATTATCTTCCTTTTGTTTTCCTTTTTACACCCAAACACTCAGCTAGAGAATTCTGCAGCTATCCTTTTCTTAAAGGCACAGCCTAAACTATCACAAGACATCATCATCGACTCCCTAATGATTTTTTTGCTAATGTGAAGTTTCTGCAAGAGATTCTACTTTCCAAATCATGTTCTTCATTGAATATTTGTTGAACTTATGGTTCTGGAGAGGAGAAAATATGAGTTTTTGTCTGCTTGTTTGTTTTTGACTACTGGAAAAAATATTGTAAAAGTTTATTTCAAATTATTAGTTCCAACATGAATATTAATGGAGGAAGAACCTCAAGATACCATTTCCCTACAGCATGTTTCCAGGCCTACTGGATTGCTTCAAAAGGTGTAAACATCAGTCAGAGATAATCAAGCATTCATGTCAAAACTGGATCTCTTTCTAAAAGATATTTTGACTCTCAAGCAGAAGATACGATCTTCTTGGAAACCACAGTGGCAACTGGTAGGTTGGCCAGCTCAGTAGGCTTTCTGAGATAAATATAAGGTGGAAACTGGAACTTATGCTTTCTGGCTGAATGATATGGACTCAATAATAAGAAAACAGAGGAAAACTATTACTGGTGGTACATGAATTAGAAAACAAAACACAAAAATAAATGACATAGTATTTCTACCACTGTGTTTGTTCTACTGTGTAGTCATGGTAAAAATTTGTACCATGTTAAAGTAGCAGATATAAGTGGAGAGAACACAGAGAGCAGAAACACACCCTAAGAAGTGACCATTAAAGTCACAATTAGAAATATAACCTTACCTTTTAACAGCAGAGGCATTAACAGCACAGCAAATTGCCCTCTCAACACATTGCTGTTTAAAGAGTTCATTTGAAACACTCCTCAGCTGACATGCTTGGAAATGCCTTCCTTTAGCAACAGGAGAGCGTAACATAGATCTGGAAAAGCAGTTTGTAACTATCTCTGTATTACTGAATCTGGGAGTGCTTTTAAGCTAATGGTTGCAGGTACACTACAGCTCTTTCCCTGCCTTTCAAAAATACCCATTCAATTCTAGCCTTGATGTAAAGAAAACTTACAGACCAGACACAGAGTCGGCTTTAAGAATACCTCAGAGTTCTTATTGAAGCACTTCCCAGCAGCCCATGGAACATTTAGTTCTAACCTCTGCAATTGTAAGCAGTTCTATCATTCAATTTTATCCCAAATTTAGGAAGCTACAGCTTGGAAAAAAAAAAATGTTCTTACTCATCTATGTTCTAATGACTCACAACTGAAATAGTGAAGCATTCTGATATTAAGGATCTCCTTGTAATTTATGAACAAAAGTTATTAACAATGTATATCCTTTTATTCTCTTGAATTTTATTCTTTTCCTAAATCAGAACTTCTTTCCACTTCCATTTTACTAGTCTGAAGTCTTCTTCAGCACAAAAAAAGCTTTTCCGAGCCCTTGATCATATTAATAATCAGTCTGAAATAATATTTCTTGAACACAACTAGCACTGCATTATAGCATTTGGGACAGATACCACTAGTGCCTTGTAAAATACATTAAAACATTACCTTTTCTGCTACAAACCTTCTTCCTGATAAATACAAAGATTGAGGGGAAATAACCCCAGTGATGTTGAATAGTATTTTCTCCAGTTTTTATTTTCCACTTGATTGAATACCTTCCATAGATACTATGCATGCTAAGAACATGAGGATCAGTGTATGACTATGTAGTTCTAGTAATTAATTGGGAAAATTTAATAAGAAAATAAACAGACCAAGTTGATTTAAAAAAAAAAAAAAATGACCATAATTGAATTTGAAAAACTTAATGCTCTGATGTTATAAAAACATTTCAGAGGAATGTCTCCATTTCTTGCAGCCCAGCTGTAAGTCTAACCACATCCTGGACTGCATCAAAAGGAATGTAGCCAGCAGGTCAAGGGATGTAACGCCTCACGCCTTGTGCTGAGCACAAGGACAGGAACAGGTTGCAATAGGTCTGAATGATGGAATATCTCTGCTGAAAGGTCTGCTAAGAGAGTTGAGGTTGTTCAGTCTGGAAAAAAGAAGATTCTGGTTAGACTTTATGGAGACCTTTCAGGAGGCCTATAAAAAAGATTGGGAAAGTCTTTTTAGCAGGGCCTTTTGCAACATTGCAAGAGGTAATGGTTTTAAGTTAAAAGATGGAAGAGTTAAACTAGATATAAGGAAGAAATATTTTTGCAGTATGAGTGCTGAAACAGTAGAAAACTTTCCCCAGAGAGTTGGTAGATTCCTTATCCCTGGAAATATTCAAGGTCAGATTGGATGGGGCTTTGAGAAACCTAATCTAGTTAAAGATGTCCCTCCTCAGTGCAGGGGTGTTGAACTGGATAACCTTTAAAGATCCCTTCCAATACAAAACATTGTGATCCTAAATAATCCTTTACTATAATTACAAAAAAAACCCAAACAAACAAACCCCAACAACACAAAACAAAAGCAACCAAAAAAAACCCCAAAAAACCACAAACAAAGTAACAAACAAAAAAATAACTTGGGGAAGAAAAAAAGTTAGGTTAAATTACAACTCAAAAGTGCAGCATTCCACTTAAGGAATTAAGGTATGGCTTAAGTAAAATGTTGCAATACCTGTAAGTGACTTATTACTGACTAAGTTCATTAATACAGCATAGAAATAACAATGGAAAGATGTCTTGTTACACAACCATTTTCAAATACATTTTAGAGACAATTTTTGGCACAATCACTAAGTCAGAAATCTTCAGTCCCATTGGGTGAAGGAATAGTTTTCTTCCAAAGCAACAGAACTGAGCAAGGGAATTCACACAATTAAATGTTGTGACACTGGACTTCTTGAATTATCAAAGAATCTCAAAGATATAACCTTGCAAGTATGTAAAGGAGCCATGTGCCAGCATAGCCAGCATGGTAACAGATATGTTCTTGAGGACACAGTCTCAAATTGCACCAGGGGAAGTTTAGGCTCAAGGTGAGGAGAAAGTTCTTCACAAGGAGAATTGTTAGCCATTGGAATGGGAGGTGGTTAAGTCACCATCCCTGGAGGTGTTAGAATAGAATAGAATAGAATTAACCAGGTTGGAAGAGACCTTCGAGATCATCGTGTCCAACCTATCATCCGACATCACCTAATCAACTAAACCATGCAACCAAGCATCCTGTCAAGCCTCGCCCTGAACACCCCCAGCGTCAGCGACCCCACCACCTCCTCAGGCAGCCCATTCAAGAGGGGATTGGACATGGCACTTGGTGCCATAGCTTATTAGTCATGAGGTCTTAGGTAACAGGTTGGACTTGATGATCTTTGAGGTCTTTTCCAACCTTATTGATTCTATGACTACAAACGAAACTGCAGTGTTGCTGAACAAAATGCAGCCATATGAATATGGTTTAGTGGCTGTGCTGCATAAATCTGAACTGAGCAGAGGTTTTAATCTCTTATATTCCCATATAATGCTATTTTCCTCAGATTTTAGGCAGGACACACAATTTTGGTGTTATACTTGGTGTTATACCTTGGTGTATCTCATTCAAGAAGGCCATTGGGTCTGAAATTGGCTTATAGCTTAGATGTGTATGAAGGATAATGAGGGATGCAAAGACAAAGTAAGACAATTTCTGATAAAGCCGCTTCTTCATAAAATCTACCTCCAAAGATCAGAGACCTTAATGGATTTTGTGTTATTTTCAACAAGGTTCAGAACAGATGTCAAATGAATCAAAATTATAAGGAGAAAAAGCTTCATAATGCTGTTTCTGTGTTTTTTGTGTTTCTTTGCAAAGCCAGATCCATCACGTATGACATTTTGTCATTGCATGGTTGCATGAAGGCAAGCCATACCCAAACTAGAGGTTACATAAAGCAATGATCAATCACTCAAGACATCTGGGTCTGGTATTCAGATAAATCTGGACAAACAGTATGGCTAAAATAGCATGAGAAACGATTTTCTTGCATTATTTCTGTGTTCTGTGCTTTTCATGCATGATAAGATTTGGATTTTTTCCAAACCATTTACTCAGACCTACTTTCTAACTGTGTACTTTTAATACCCCTGAAATGAGTTTTTCTTGTGATCTCATGGAGAAACTGAAACTGCAGTGGAAAAGTGAACAAAAATGTTGGCAGACAGTTCGGTAACTGCAGATGGAAAAGATCATTTAGGAAAAACTCAGATGATTAAGCCATTGATTAAAAATAAATTGTGCTCTCAAAGTAAATTCACATTAATGATATGTAGGGACAGCAGGCCGAAACATTCCTAAGGCACCTAACTATACACCTTGATGACTGACAAAACAGAATGCTTCATTATTCAATATGTTGTCAAAAGCAGAATTTATTTTTCTTAGTTTAAATGTGTTCTAAGCCCTTCTTCTTTTTCCTTCCTGTGTCAAAACAAAACATGAATATTTGCCTTAGTGATAATGTAATTTATTTCCAGCATTGAAACCAGTTTGTCGTAACCCCCAGAAAACAGATGATGAAGTATTATACGCTACATGAGGTATTACATACTACTGTTTCTTCACTAATGCCTTTGAGGTTTCATTTTCCTTCCATTGGAGTACTCTTGCAAAATGGCTCCACATCCATCTCTTCTCAGATTGCACAAACCTCTATACCTCTATGGAACCTCTATACCTCTATGGAACCACTATACCTATATGGAACGTGTCCAGAGAAGGGCAAAAAAACTGGTGAGGGGTTTGGAGCACAAGCCCTATGAGAAGAGGCTGAGGGAGTTGGGGTTGCTTAGCCTAGAGAAGAGGAGGCTTAGCGGAGACCTTATTGCCGTCTACAACTACCTGAAGGGAGGTTGTAGCCAGGTGGGGGTTGGTCTCTTCTCCTGGGTGACCAGCACCAGAACAAGAGGACACAGTCTCAAGCTGTACCAGGGGAGGTTTAGGCTGGATGTTAGGAAGAAGTTCTTTACAGAAAGAGTGATTGGCCATTGGAATGGGCTGCCCAGGATGGTGGTGGAATCACCATCACTGAAGGTGTTTAGGAGGAGACTTAATGGGGCACTTTGTGCCATGATTTAGTTGATTAGATAGTGTTGGATGATAGGTTGTACTGGATGATCTCAAAGGTCTTTTCCAACCTGGTTTATTCTATTCTATTCTATTCTATTCTATTCTATTCTATTCTATTCTATTCTAAGCTAAGCTATACTATACCTTGCCCCCACTTTGCATTACAGTGCTGCAGCCCGTATTGTTGTAAAGACCCTCCACCAACGTTACTGCAGTTTATATCTTCCTCTTTTGCATGCTCAGAATGAAAACTGTTTTCTATACAAACCACACTGCCATACATCAAACATTTAATTTTTTGGTGACAATTCCCTTCTGCAAGGTTGTTGGGTAGGCTTAGTTTATGAATGTGTTACCACATACAGACAGATAAATGTTTAGGAAAATTATCTATTACAGAAGAAGCAGATTTTTCCAGCAGGTTTAACAAAACTTCCACAAAGGAGCCTCAGTGTATTGAAGGAAATCAGTTCTGTTGGCCCTGAATTGTTCTCCTGGGGCAACATGTTTTAGTAGTCATGAGGTCTTGAGTGACAGGTTGGACTTGATGATCCTTGAGGTCTTTTCCAACCTTATTGATTCTATGATCATCCACAGAAATGGAGATCCACTAGACCATTGTCCCCTCTGCCTGACAGAGAAGAGTTGCTGCAACTGAAAGCTAATGTGAAAATTATCTCACTTACTACTCTCCTTAACTTGGCATCTCAAAAAACCCCCAAACAAACAAACCAAACAACAATAAAAAGGCAAGGATTTCCATGATCTTGTGCCTTAACACTTTAATTGCAATTTGAGGATGCCTGAAATAATGAACAGATTGAGATTCTGATTCTAAAAAGGTGAAAACTGATGTTACCAAATTCATAGACAAGATAGTTACTAAGTAAATAATGCTGTGAGCAGACTGGGACAAAGTCGTCCTGATGGTAATTTAATTTACTCCTGAAAAATAAACTATTGGTTTTCCTTCTTTTATTTTTTTCCCCCCAAATTTCATTTGGAATACAATGTAAAATGTGGGAAAACAATCTCAGAAATCTGATATTGAAAATATTCTTTTTTTCAAGGGTATATGTAAAACCTGGCGCAACTAATCATTTTAAATATGTAAAATATCAGGTATGTGAACTGAAATGTTTTCCTGATTTAACATTCAAATTGCATACTGGCATTACTCTTAGTAATTATGACAACAACCCCATGCAGAGCTACAGGTTGGGGTCAGAGTGGCTGGAGAGCTCCCAAACAGAGAGAGACCTGGAGGAGCTGATTGACAGCCAGCTAAACATGAGCCAGCAGTGTGCCCAGGTGGCCAAGAGGGCCAATGCATCCTGGCCTGCGTTAGGAATAGTGTGGCCAGCAGCAGCAGGGAAGTCATTGTGCCCCTGTACTCTGCATTGGTTAGGCCACACCTTGAGTACTGTGTCCAGTTCTGGGCCGCTCAGTTTAAGAAGGACATTGAGACACTTGAACGTGTCCAGAGAAGGGCAACAAGGCTGGGGAGAGGCCTTGAGCACAAGCCCTATGAGGAGAGGCTGAGGGAGCTGGCATTGTTTAGCCTGGAGAAGAGGAGACTCAGGGGTGACCTCAGTGCCCTCTACAACTACCTGAAAGGTGGTTGTAGCCAGGAAGGGGTTGGTCTCTTCTCCCAGGCAACCAGCACCAGAACAAGGGGACACAGTCTCAAGCTGCGCCAGGGGAGGTTTAGACTTGAGGTGAGGAGAAAGTTCTTCACCGAGAGAGTTATTTGTCATTGGAATGGGCTGCCCAGGGAGGTGGTGGAGTCACCATCCCTGGAGGTGTTCAAAATGAGATTGGACGTGGCACTTGGTGCCATGGTCTAGTCATGAGGTCTGTGGTGACAGGTTGGACTTGATGACCTTTGAGGTCTCTTCCAACCTTGGTGATACTGCAAACTGTAAAAAAGATGATGATGTATTTTAATTTATAATAAAACTAATCACACTCCCAAAATTAATACTTAATGAATAATTAATTTTAAACCCAAGAAAATGTATAAACAAACAAAAAAAATACAGTCAAATATAATTTTTACAACATAATCCAGGAAAAGGGAAATACCAATGAAATTTGCAGTGACAAGTTATGTTAAAAGAAAATAATAATAGGATAAACTAAAATGCACCTCAAACACAAATTGATGAAAGCAATGATTTATCTGAGGTGTTGGGATTTGGTGTAGGTATTGTCAAGTCTTCTTTTAGAAACACCATGGGCATACGTACACAGCATCTCCATTTGCTCTCTGCACCTTCCCTCAATTTCGTTTCCTCAGGCTTTTTATATTCAACTGCTTCCTGCCTATCTTGAGAGGAAAATCTTCAAGCTAGCCCCAGCAGTCTTAGATTTTCTGAGTTTGTTTTCTTCTCCACCTTACAAGGCTATAATTGCTGTGTCCCAGAACACTTCACTCCTGTCAATCATAATGAAAGATGAGCTGCCACCTGATAACTGCTCACCTAGTAATAAGCAGGTGCAAAATATTTGGCACTGTATAAGTACCAGGGCAGTCATCTTCAGATACAGACTGAGGAATTTGCTAATGAAGATGACATACTAAAGAGACAGCTAGATAATGAGGTTTATGAATAAATCCACAAAGAAAGCAGCTAGAATCTATGAATGGGTGAACCATGAGTGTTGTGCATGAGTGGAAAAGATAAAGTAAAAATTAATTTCTATGATGTGGTTACTTAGGTACTTAATATCCATGTTGAGGAGTGCAGTATTTTGAACTACTGAAACAGTTTTTTAAATGAGAGGAAGAGACAGTACCACAGAAAGGACAAATCAGATACAGAATCTGAACTACTGTGGTGAGCAAGATGTGAATGGCATCAGCTGTACTCTAAAGGTGACTCTCTTTCCCTGCTGACTATACACAGAGCCTAGAAAATTAACTTAGGTACACTTAAAATGGCTACTAGTACCAAGATTATTCCCTCTTAGTTAATTCCATTTAAAAGTTCGTTGATACAGATATCACAGTGACTAGATCAAATTCTAAATAATGGACAAATATATTAAAACTACAAGTCAGCAGCAGCATCATGTATAGACTGATAGGGAACAGATTCTTCTCTTGAAAACATACAATCATAGAATGGTCTGGGTTGAAAGGAACATCTAAAGGTCATCTAGTACAATGCCTTCTGCAGTAAGCAGGGGCATCTTCAGCTAGATCACGTTGCCCGGAGCCCTGTCAAGCTTCACCTTGAATATCTCCAGAGATGGGCCCTGAACTACATCACTGGACAACTGTAGTGGGTTGAAAAATTCCCCCCCCCAACATTAGATTTTGCCAGACCAGTTCATTTTGAAGCAAATGGAGCTGTATTTACAAACAACACTACAATCTACAATGGACTGCAATGAATATGTATAAAATACACAGCATTTACAATATTTACAGGTATTTACAATTGACAAACAGCAGAAGAACCCCACCAGCTGAAGACCGGGGGAGTTGCAACAGCTTCTCCCTTCCCTGCTTCCTTCCCTACCTCCCTGTACACAAAAGGACAGGAGAAAAGAAGAGCAGAGGAATTGTTAATACCAGTCACAACGAAGCAGTGCAGCCAAAATTAGTAAAGCCAGGACAAGCATCAGCCAGAGCCCAAGAAGTGAGGAGAGAGAAAGATTGTTTTGCAAACTAAACCTTATAGTAGATACATCTCCAAAGGGATTGTTTAGAACTATCATCATTTTCCTCTTTACACCCAATGGTGATTTATTTGCATTCTACTGCTTGCTGTTCAAGATCTGTGAAAAAATTTTAAAGGCATAGCCTAAAACTACCACAGCAACCTATTCCAGTGTTCCACTACCCTCATGGTAAAGAATTTGTTCCTAACGTCCAATTTCATTCTACTCTTCTCTAGTTTGAAGCCATGGCCCCTCACCCTATCACTACAAGCCTTTGTAAACAGTCTCTCTCCAGCCTTCTTGCAAGTCCACTTCAGGTACTGGAAAGGTGCTATTAAGTCTCCCCAGAGCCTTCTGGTCTCCAAACTGAACAACCCTAGCTCCATCAGCCTGTCTTTCTGGCAGAGGTGCTCCAACCCTCTGAACTTTTTTGTGGCCCTCCTCTGAACCTGCTCCATCAGGGCTCCAGACCTAGATGCAGTACTCCCAGTGAGGTCTCACCAGGGCAGAGTAACTTTGTTTTAGTTCTGTCTTTTAATTGCTCTTCAGCCAAGTATTGATTTCAGATAAATACTGTGATTTCTCAGAAACACTGGGGCTCATTTTTTACATAGCACTGGTGCTCTGTCACCTGCATAACACTGGCACTTCAGTTCTTTTTAGTCATTACCTCTCCCAACAGCTTTTCAGAGCAATTGAATAGAGACAGAGTTTTAGGGGACTCTGAAGCTTTAGTCTTGGAGATGAAAACAATAAAAGCCTAGATTGCTCCTTAAACTCTGAATCAGGTAACAGAAGAAACAAAAGAAAATTTTCTCACCCGTAGCTGATGAATGTTTTCTTTGTCAGATGCATGACCTAGACACTGCCTCGCATTCTGAGTGGCAGGTGATAAGTGTCAGGACCAAAAGCTATGCATTTTTTTCCAGAGATATAAAATTGAAAATGAGTCCTTAAGGCTCCAATAAAAATAGTTTGTCTTTAGAATGAGTGGTTTATAAGGATTTAGTTTAAATTTAATTAGTATATGAAGAAATCATCAAAACCGGATGCTGAGTACATTTTACTATTACTCTTTTTTTTTTGCTTTACTATAAAATCAAGGCAACCGAGTCAGCCAACCAACCAAACCACAAAACAAAACCCAAAGAAAACAGCAAAAGCAACAACCAGGCAAACAAACAAACACAACCAACAAACCGAGCAAACAAAAAAGCTCCAACAAAACAAACAAAAATCCCAAACAATGTCTGATTGCTGGTATTAAGTAGGCAGTCTGCCCTTTTTTGTGCAAAAATGGTAAGAATCAGCTAAAAAGTTATCCTGGAGGATACTGGGAATGCAAACATGTAAGGATGAAGACAGATATTGTATATTCTGGCATTAAAATACTAGCTAATCTAGATTCTGTATTTGTGTCTCCTGTTAGAGGGCAATTTAACAAATGCACTCACCCACTTCCCAATGATGGGAAGAAACTTTTCATAAGATTTGTAAACTTTATTTAAATATCAACAAACCACACATGAATACAAGAAAGAAGTAGTGAGGGAAATCTTCTGCTTTTCTATTTCTGAAGAAAATAATCTGTTTCAAATAATTCTCATAATTGCAGGTAGAATGAAAAGAATACAAGACTAGTTTTTAATTGTATTTTTTTTCTTGATGCATACCAAAAAATGTATAGGTTCATTGTGATTGCAAAGACACTGAAGAGGACTCCAATAAACTGAATCAACCTTTAGTGGCCATGCTGTTTTCAGATGTCACTTGGAAGGTCTTGATTTTGCATGTCTTACTGGCTATACCTGTCTTCACTGCAATCTACCATAAAGTGGAGACAGGCTCTCAAGTGTCTTTCACTTTTTTATTTTCCTGTGATTAAAGCCCACTGTCTTTCTCAGCATGTACAGATGGTGTGGTATTTTGATACATTGACCTGATGACTAAAATAACAAAAGGTTACAAGGACAGGTAAAGACGAAGAAGATGCAAAAGGTACTATTTACTTTTCAGGAGTAATAATAAAGGTGGTTGATCATGGTGGCCAAAAGAAAATGCAAAGTGGGATTACAGCCCCCACAGGTCATGGCATCAGAATTCCAATGCTTCCTCCTGCCTGGTGGCTGCAAGTAAGAAGCAGAGTTTTCATGAATAAAAACAAAAGAAAATGGTATTTCAAGAACACCTGATGGACTCTAACCATATTAGAACTTTAATATCTTGATTCATGGGTAAAGCTCAGCTACATCTTGGTTTCATATGAGAGATTTAAGCATCAGGTTACACATACTTATCGACCACTTATTTCTGTAAAATAAAAATCTGGAGAAGTGGATTGGTTGGTAGTCACTAAAAACTTCCAAGGGTCTCTGGCATGTCCAATAGGTAAACTTGCAGGTGTGTCTGGAAGGTTGTGCTTCTAGAAAAGCAGCAACTCCATATGGTGTTGGACTAATTAAAACTGTCTTGATTCCATACTCTTTCTACCATCTGCCTCCTGAATGCTTGATTATGCCTTAAGGAAACATTACTCTCTGGATCACTCAGTCTTAAGCAAAGTAAACTCCTTATATCTCCTTCTTGGCCATCTGGCACTCTTCCCCATTTTCTTTGCAGGGTCACAAGACAACTTCATCAATCCTTACTTTTTCTGCTCATGTAAGATGCCCCATTATCATGTAAAATGCCCCATTATTGTGAGTATCTTAACACTGAGATCTGTTAATTGCATTTATGCAGTGCAGAGATAGGAACCCTGTAAAAGTTGATTAGGGAAAGCGTTTCCCAGTGATACCTGGAAATCATGAAGAATATAGAACTAGCTAGCAATCTCTGCCATGTATGACTTCCAGTCATGAAATTTTACCACTTTACCCAAAAAGACTGAGATCAAACACTTTCAGGATGATGTCTGTCAAGGTGGTCCACATGAAATGAAACTGACCTGGAAAAATTAATGAGAGGAAATACAGGAAAATATGTGACATTTGTGTATATCATTGTCTTGTTTTCCCATAGAAAATGAAATGAGATTTTAAGAAAATGAGAACTATAAAAGAAATCAGAGTGTGTGGAAATGGGGCAAGCAATCCACAATGAAAAAAATACATTTGAAATTATAAAATTACAATGAATTCTTTTATTTTGTTCTTGCAATTATGTGGAACTCTTTCTAAAATGAGGTTTGCCCCAAACAGCGCAATCTTCTCAAACATTTTGAGTTTTATGAAAGAGAAATTCTCATTAAAATCTTGCAGCAATATACTTTCAACCAGTTCTTAAAGCAATCGTAAGTGCCTAAACCACTAATACTGCTGCAGAAAACTTGCAAGTAAGAGAATGGTAATTCCCAGTTGAAAATCTCCATACATTTTGATGCAGATAGCATAATCATGGACATGTCAAAGACAAAGGTCAAAGCCCTTAATTTCATTGTGGCTACTAGGAACATATTTTTTTGATGAATGAATGTGATGGGTTAATGCCCATCCTGAAAACAAGGGGCGGAGAGCTTGTGAGTGCTTTGTCCTCCCTGCAGTGCATTTTCCCCCTGGGAAACTGAGTCTGTTCCACTGCCCCCTCCCTGCCCAGCTAGGGTATAAAAGGGAGGACATTGCAGCCATTAGCTCTTTTTGGCTTCTGCCTTCCTGGATGAGGGCTACTGCAGCTGCCTTCCTGCTTTCTCTGCCACGTGGTCAGGACTGATCCTTCTCCCTGCTGCCTCCACGCCTCTTCAGAGAGACTGGTTTGGTATTCTTGGGGTGTTTTTTTCTCCTATCCATATTTGTTCCTTGCCCTTCTGAACCTTACCTGTTATTGTTTTATATATATATATATAAATATATAATATTATTATTATATATATTTTATATATATATTGTTTAAAGAAAACTCTTAAACTCTCTACTTCCAAGCCGACTCCAAATTATTTCTTGGTGGATTTGTTCCTTCCCTTTCTTTTTCCTCTCTGTTGGGAGGGAGGGAGGGGGGAGCCGGGGAGGGATTCTCAGCCTTGCCCCATCTGAGCTCTTAAGTCCCAGTTATGGCTCAAACCACCACAACAAAGCAGGTCATTTTCAACCTGAGTTGTCTACAGGCACTATGGATAAGCCAATAGCAACATCAGAACGCTTCACATTATGCTTAGGAGGACTCCAGCTGTGATGTCTCTATACAAGTGTTTTATTAAATGATACAGTCATATGACAAGCAGAAATAGACATTGAATTAATGCATCGGTTTCAGAATGGGTATGGTACATGAAAAATTTAAATGAGAAATGGAAAGTAAAACATGAAGGAAAATGAGGATAATTGTGTCATATGACCAAAAGAATTGGAAAGGATGTAGCTTCAGCAACGCAGCCTCTGAAATAAAAACAATTTATGATTTCTTACCCATTTACTCTACTGAACATAAAATCCTTGAGATATGAGATGAACTGAAGAGCTGCTGGTAATAACCAGAGGACTTGAATAGTAACAAATTCAATCTAAAGAAATAGTCTATTACTTAAGTGATTTGCAAGTGTGCTTTGAACAAAAAGTGTATAGAAAAAAAAGATTCAGGAAAAAAAAAGGAAAAAACTGCTACTGGATTGCCTCACAGTAGTGATGCCCAGTATTTGAAAAAAACACAGTGAATTAGACAGGAAAAGCAGGGTGCTTTTCTGAAGTGCCAGACAGCATCATTATAACTAATTATTCTAAGCCACAATACTATTTGAAATAAATATAAATGATAAAGATCTTAAATCCCAGAAGTAAAAAATACATATGCAACGCAAAAAGAAAGCTGACGAACAAGGCAGCAGAAATAAAACCATTTTCTTTTCCATTTCACACAAATAAATAGGTTTGTTTTCTTGCCTCCTTTTTTTGGTTTCTTTTTGAGTTACAATGTTCTAAACTAAGTCATGTAAACAGATAAATAGGCTCAGGAGCATTAAGTAGTTGTTCAAGGAGAGTAAGAAAATCACACACTAAGGCATACAGTACCAGATTTTGTCTGTGTGATGTAAAAAGTACATTAGATGAGAAACGCTTATCTTTGACTTCAAGAAAAGATAAAAGCACAATAAGAACCAATAAAAAAAAACCCCAACCCCACAAACCCCATGCACAACAAATCACATGAAAAAAAAACCAAGCAAACAAACATTCCCAATTCTTGTTGAAGTGATGGTTCAAGAAAATAATTGTCCTTTTCAAGGAGATATCGAACAAAAAGACAGGACGGCACATAGATAAAATGGTATCTTGGTAGATCACAGACAGGAAAAAAAGCCTAACAAACACTGGCAAAATAACAACAACAACAACAACAATAATAATAGACCACTAACCAAAACAAATGCAATAAAATGCTATCAAAAAGAAAGCTTTGGGATATATTTATAATTAGCAAGTATTAGTGGCAAACACAAGATACTGATAGGCATTAATACTGTACAGAAAGGCATTTATAGCAACAACTCATATTTCATCCCATCTATTTGAACTAGAAGCAGCATTTCCTTCTATAGATGTGATACTTAAAATTTTTAATAAAACAGAATTTGGAAAGATTCAAGATCCAAAAATTATAGAGAATAATCAGTGACATATTGGAAGATAACAATTAGAGACACTGTTGGTATATAGATTTTTCTTTTAAGTGATATTGTAGTTTACTAAAGGGTGTGTGAAAGCAAAAGTGTTTCTTCAAAGATATGTTAACCCCTAAGTATCCAGTTTATCATAACTGCGTAGGGCTAATTACTATTTGCCATGTAAAACTATCGACACTTGAGCCTGTATTTTCCTAGTCCTGCTCTAATAGAGTTCCTACATCTCAGGCTTCACAGAAACTAACCTCTGACAGGCAGCCATTTTCAGACAAGAGAAGTTTGGGTGCTGTATTTATTAAACATTATTGGTACCAAAATGAACCCTTGAGAAATCTGACTGAATGAGACAACATTTCAGGAGAATAAAATGTATCCGACAGCATTTCAGAATTTTAGCTGAATGAGTTTGCAAATATGTCCTCCCTCATTTTTACTCAGCAGGATAAACAAAAATCTGTAGATCACTATCAGCTGCACATTCAGTCAGGCTAGCAACAACTTGAAAAGCACAGAAAGCACAGATGTATTTCATATGCGGTTTAGATATTTGCTAAGGTAGAGTTGCAAAAAACCCCGTAGCTTTAATTAGAAGATACATACATTTTCAAATGTACATCTGCAGAGCTCATTTTTCACCATAGCCTTTGCTGAAGTCCAAACTTTGACTTTGTTATTTGAAATCTGAAGATAAAACAGCAAGCAAAACCAGAGAGATAGGGACTGAGATAACAAGATTGTGACCTAGAAATAGTACTCAAACCTGTCAAGGACGAAAAACCTGTAGATTGTTTCTCTGGACAATGACTTTATAATGTAAGACATAAATTTTCTGGAGCAGTGAACAGAAATAGCCACATAGATGACTACAATTAAAATTAAAACCCACTTTATTTGTGAGACCTATTTTCGTTAACGATGGAATTTTTTTCTAGTTGCAATTTTTTTCTGCTACCTCCCTTTGGGATCTGGAGTATCTGAGGGCTCTTGTCTTGCCCAATATACTTTACTTTCTGAGTGCTGTATGCTTGCAAGGGTTTCCATTGATGTATTAGGCTGGATGTTAGGAAGAAGTTCTTCATAGAAAGAGTGATTTGCCATTGGAATGGGCAGCCCAGGAGGGTGGTGGAGTCACCATCACTGGAGGTGTTTAGAAGGAGACCGGATGGGGTGCTCGGTGCCATGGTTTAGTTGATTAGATAGTGTTGGATGATAGGTTGGACTTGATGATCTCAAAGGTCTCTTCCAACCTGGTTTATTCCATTCTATTCTATTCTATTCTATTCTATTCTATTCTATTCTATTCCTTCAAAAAGAGCTGCATGTTTTCAAAGTCACATATCTCATCTTAAGCAGATCACTATTCTCTTAAAACCTGGATGACTGAACCAGACTCATAATCTTTCATTTCTAAATTATCTAAACTTTCCTTTAAAGTTTTCATCCTACCACCTTCTGTCATCCAGAACCTGAAGTCTCCTTTGATTCTTTCCCTCCCCCTCTACATTTTTATATCACAACCAAGCCCTTTCATGCCTTGCTGAATATATCTACCCACACATATATTTGTAGTTTTTTTCTGAAATTTGTCAGTCAAAATAACTCCTCCACATAAGGCTTAAGAAAACATATTTTGCAGTGTTCCTTTAACACTAATATCTGTAGTTTACATGCTTTCAAATGTATATATATAGTCATTTAAATGTATATATATACAAATTTGTATATATATGTGTGTGTGTGTGTATATACATGTATATATATATGCACATATAGAATCATAGAATGAATCAAGTGCAATCCCCTGCAGTGAGCAGGTATAATTTTAACTAAATTAGGTGGCTCAGGGCATCACCAAGTTTGACCTTGAATGTCTCCAGGGATGGGGCCTCCACCACATCTCTGGGCAACCTGTTTCAGTGTTACACCACCCTCATTGTGAACAACTTCCTCCTAATATCCAACACAAATCTACCTTGTTATCGTTTAAAGTAATTGTCCCTCTTGCTATCGTTTCATGCCCTTCTAAACAGTTCCTCCCCAGCCTTCCTATAAGTCCCATTCAGGTATTGAAATGCTGCTATAAGGTCTCCCCACAGCCTTCTCCTCTCCAGGAAAAATGAGCCCAACTCTATCAGCCTGTTCCTGTAGGAGAGGTGCTCCAGATCTCTGATAATCTTCATGGCCCTCCTCACGATTGACTCCAGCAGGTCCATTCCCTTCTTGTGTTAGAGGCCCCAAAGATGGACACAGTACTCCAGGTGAGGCCTTACTAGAGCAGAGTGGTAAAATCACCAACATCTCATCCACCAGAACCCCAAGTCGTTTTCTGCAGGGCTGCTCTCAATCTCATCACCCCCCAGTATTGACAATGAGGATTGCTCCAACCTGAATGCGTGGGTATTTCAATGAAAGAATACAAATAATATTGAAGAAGGTGGAGACAATTTGTTCCACATGTAAATGCCATATTGGTTGCAAATTTGCCTAAAACAATTCTACCCCTTTTACCTGCTTAATCTGCTTAGAGTTTACATTTTATTTCATTCTTCAATATCATTTAAGAGTCTTTCCATTGTATTTAACATCTTCTAGCACAGAAAGTAGGCCTTTTCTATAAAACTTCTAGAATACTTGCAGCTGTTACAGGCTGTAAGAGACACCTGAACCTGAAGTCTCTATTTATTGGAAATACTCTCTAATAAAAAAAATAATAATGAAGTAGTATAAGAGAAAAGAGTACTGAAATGAAGAACCAGGAAACTTCTGTGGAGCTGAAATGATTCACAGGGAATTTTTTTAATTCACTTTTAATCTCCAGTTGTTGAACTTTTTTCACAACGCAGCAAATATTCTTTTTCCTATTTTCTAAACTGTCTGCAGACTCTTATATCGAATCATAGCTGTTTACACTCTGATTTCATGTAGGTTTTTTCTAGTTTTGTCAACATTCAGTTGCATTCAATGTCCTTAAAAACCCCTCCAACATCTTATAGTACAAATGCAGAAGAAATTTCAGGTGAATCAGATAAATTAGATATCAATTGTATCTCTCAATCCAATTCACGTGGGAACACTAACTACAACTTTAGTAGCATTCAGAAGTAAACAGGAATTAAGTAACATCAAACAGGATAATTACCTATTACAATATCCATTCAAATGGCTGAAATCCTCTCTTCTTCTTAAAAGACATGAAATTAATAATAACAGCTGGTTTGGATACAGCCCTGTTGATGCCCCATTATTGTGAATGGGGTCTGGCTTCCTGCCAGATCCTGACGTGGCTGCAAGCTGTTTCAAGTACCAACTAGTATTGAATGCATCAATCAAAATATGTTTCTGCTATCACCACTGTGGTATTTTATGAAATATCAAAACAAGATACTGCACTTGCATCTTCTGTAGCATGAGATGTAGTGCATCTCCAGGTGCAGAGCCACATCCTTTTGAGTGTAGTGCCCATGGGTATGCTAACATCAGGACCATTCTTTGGAGGCTAACATTCCACTAGGTAATTTGGAATCTTATCAAAAGACCATTGAAGTCAAAGGAAATATTCCCATTGATCTCAGAGGGCTTTGATCAGGCCCATGGTGAGCCTGTACTTTATCAGACTTTTAGTACTCTTGCAACATGCACAGCCAAACTTAATCTTCTGAGTAAAAAGATCTTGAAAGCTGAAGAAGTCCAACTGACTAGAGTCAGAAATCGGGAAGGACTTTGCAAGTGGAATTTGGCACTTGAAAGTCTTTCAAATTGCCAAAGTTCACCCTTTAGGAGACCAGGAATACTTAAATTGTCTTTGCCTAGTTGCTGTTGATGTTTTAAATCTGTCAGTTCTAGTGTTTCTGCTGGTAAGGTCCCCAGGGCACATGAATTATTCCTATGGCATCAAGCTGTGATACAAAGCCATCTTCTGTTTTCAAGGTGATTTTGCTAGTTCACACCTGAAACCCACTGATGTTAATGAAATAGATGTTTTCTACCAAATACAGATATTTGTTTTAATGTGTCTTCATACCGTGAGTAACTCTTCCCCAACGGTTTTCTGCACAAAATCAGTGCATTTCATGTGCAAATCAGGAGTGAAAAGCCTCCTCTATTGGAGAATTTTCATATATGGGTCTTCCCACCATCACTGTTTAAAACCCTGCCATTTAACTACAGAGGGATTTAAATGTCATCCAATACTTACAGTTTCTGTTTAGTTCTAATTATTGGATTGCTGTGAGGAATGGACAAAGGCAGTCCTTTCCTTACCATGCTTTGCATAGGACATACTCTTCATCTTCTGGGCATCCCAAGGTGATTTTCTTCCCAGCACAATAGAATTTGCTTGTGAGAATCCTCTGTCCCTTGAAAGTATTTCAGGAAACATCTATCTCAGATTGCTGATCTCTGTGAATCTCTTTTCAAAGAAGAAATGACGTGTGTGGGAAGTTAGGAATTTGGCAGTAAGGTGTGAGGAAAATACTGCAGCAGATGTCAGTGTTGTGGGTTTACATTGTGTTTACCTCTGAGCTTGCCTCAGCTCTTGATCTTTTAAAGCTCCACTCTTTGTGAAAGCTCCCAAATAGTAAGTTCCAGAGCTACAAATGTTAGACTTATGTGACCCACTGCAGACCCAGAAAACATGCTTGGTCTCCTAATTAATGTGTTTAATATTGCTTTTATAACCAAAATTATTTCAGAATCTCACTGATACCAGACTTCTCTGGAAACAGAAGTGGGAATTTATGCCTCTAGCTGGAGTAGACTTTAATCTTTTTTTAATGAAGTGACCTAATAAGGAAAATCTAAGTGAATACTAGAAATTTGCTGGCAAGATACAATTACACTGTCTCACTTACTGAGGCGTTTTGCAAAGTAGAGCCCACAGATTCAGCAATTTAGTGTTATTGTAGGGGTATCTAAAGTGGAAACAAACTCATATTTTTTATACCTGTATTTCTGAAAGACAATATTTTAGTTTTTCAAAAATCAGTGGCACTGTACACAACTCCACTATGTTTGAATACTAATAAAGTACTTAGGAATATGTGTAACTAAGGTCAGTGTTATAGAGTTGCTGTAAAAATAGAGAAAACTGTGGAGCAAAGTAAGCTCTGTGTGCTTGTCTTGTTATTACAAGCAAAGCCTTAATTTCTACAACAGATCATTGCTCACATAATGTGGTTAGCTATGGACACAAACCACTATGATTTTTGAACTATTTTTGCTAGTCTTATAATTGAACAGATGAAGGAGACACATCTCAAAAGCATCAAAATGACTCAGGGGCCTAAAGGAGACATTTGTTTGTGCATATTTCATTTCTAAGGTCCCTAAAATGATGGACAAGCACCACACAGAACTTAAAAGTAGGAATTATATGGAATGGAATGGAATGGAATGGAATGGAATGGAATGGAATGGAATGGAATGGAATAGAATAGAATAGGAGTAGAATAGGAGTAGAATAGAATAGGAGTAGAATAGAATAGGAGTAGAATAGAATAGGAGTGGAGTGGAGTAGAGTAGAGCAGAGTAGAGTAGAGCAGAGTAGACTAGAATTAACCAGGCAGCACATACACTAAAATTGGAACGATACAGAGAAGATTAGCATGGCCCCTGCGCAAGGATGACATGCAAATTTGTGAAGTGTTCCATATTTTTTTGTGGGGTCTGTTGGGACAGGTTGGACTTGATGATCCTTGGGGTCTCTTCCAACCTTGGTTATACTGTGATACTGTGAGATCATTGAGTCCAACCTAGCACTCAACACTATCTAATCAGCTAAACTATCGCACCAAGCACCCCATCCAGTCTCTTCTTAAACACCTCCAGTGATGGTGACTCCACCACCTCTCTGGGCAGCCCATTCCAATGGCCAATCACTGAAAGTGCTCTAGACCCCACCAAGAAGCCTGAGACTAACCAGATCACTGTGGCTACAACATATGTGTCATGGTCTCACAGTTTACTCTGGTATATTTTAAAGTGTTACCTGTAGCATCTTCCCTCTAGACTTAAAGTCATGTCTGTGTGTGGAAAGCTTTGAAGATCTATTTTTTGTGTGAAAGAAGTCTTAGTTCAAATTTCTGTAGTTGATGAAAGTTTTGACAAGGGCTGTCCTTAGGAGGTTAAAAAAAAAAAAACCACAAAGCTTTTAAAAGGGCAAACAGTGCAGAAAAAAAATAATTACAAGAAGGTTGTGATTTGGAGAACAAGCTTTAAAATTTAATATCTGTATCAATGATCTGGATGAGGGAATTGAGCAATGCCTCAGTGAGTTTGCAGATGACACCAAATTCAGTGGGAGTGTTGATGTGTTGAAGGTAGAATGGCTCTGAAAATGGATCTGAACAGGCTGGATCAATGAGCCAAGGTCAGTTGTATGAGGTTTAACAAGGCCAGATGCCAGGTCCTGCACTTGGGTCACAACAATGCCATGCAACACTACAGGTTTGGGAGACAGTGGCTGGAAGGCTGCCCAACAGAAAAGGGCCTGGAGATGCTGATTGACAGCCATCTGAACATGAGCCAGCAGTGTGGCCAGGTGACCAAGAAGGTAAATAGCATCCTGGCCTGTACCAGGTATAATGCTGCCAGCCCTTGCATTTGGCACTCATGAGTCTGCCCCTCAAATACTGTATTCGGTTCTGGGCCCCTCACTACAGGAAAGAAATTGAGTTACTGGATCACGTCCAGAGAGGGGCCACAAAACTGGGGAAGGATCTGGAGAATAAGTCTTGTGAGGAACAGCTGAGAGAACTGGGATTGTTTAGCCTGGAGAAGAGGAAGCTGAGGGCAGACCTCGTTGCTCTCTGTAACTACCTGAAAGGAAGTTGTAGTGAGGTGAGTCTTGGTCTCTTGTCCATGGTATCACTTGACAGAGTGAGAGGAAATGGTGCAAAACTGTGCTGGGGGAGATTTAGATTGGATATTAGGAATATTTTATTTTCTGAAAGAGTGGTTAAAAGCACTGGAATAAGCTTCCCAGGTGGTGAAGTCACCTGGAGGCATTAAAAAAATGAGTACACATGGTATTTTGGGACATGGATTAATGGTCATGGGGGTGTTTGGTTGACAGTTGGACTCAGTGATCTTAGATATATTTGAGATCTTATATGTCTTTTCCAACCAACATAATTATGATTCAATGATCTATTATGCTAGAAGAGAGATTCTGCTTTCTCAGTGCGCTGCTGTGGTTTTGGTTTGGTGTGGTTTAGTTTTCCCCATGCTTTTTTGACTCAGTATCTTTTCTTAAGCTTAGTTTCTGCATGGTTTTGGGTGGATTTTTTTTACATAGATCATGGGATTATTAGAATATTTGGAAATCTGTGATAAAATCAGAGGTCTGTGAAAAGACAGTGGAGCACCATCTGCCTGTTCTTTCTCATGGTATCGTGAGTTTAGCCAGTTGAGTCTGTTGGTGAGTGATTGATACCCTGCTGATGTCATGCCAGTTTGAAAATTAAAGTGCTGGCTAGAGCAAAGTATCGTGGGGCTTGTAGTTTGGATTGTAACATGAGAGGCTTCCTGTTTCCAGTTGCTGCTCTTGTTTTCTGTTTTGGGGGTGTGGGTCTTTTCTGCTGGTCTGGCTGCACGCTTGGGTGGTGAGGGGCATCATTTTGTCACTGGTTTCTGCCGCTGCTTCTGCTTTTGAGATGGTTTTCTGTGAAACAGGCTAAGGTAATTGTACATTGTATTATTTTCATTAAATGCTCTGTATCTCAGCTCAGGGCTTTTTCATGTTATTTCCCTCCTGCTTTGCATGTGGGGAGCTTGTTTGTCAGAGAGGGCTATCTTAAACCAGGACGGTTTATTTTGGAACCTAATGTGGGGCCCAAAAAGCAGTTGAGATAATGGAGTACTGAGGTGGTGTTGCTGCTGCTGCTGCTGTTGTTGTTGTTATTATTATTATTATTTTAATATTTTCACCATATTGATGAATTTGCTTTCTGGGAGTGGTTGAGGCCAATGTGCTGGGCCCCATCTCAGGTTGCATCACATGATTTGTGGGGGGGGGGGGGGGGTCTTGCTTGTGAGAGTGGGCTGTCTTAAACTACAACATTTGGAAACATGGGCTAGACAGCTGTGTTGTTATAGCCATGGTGATTAAAGTGGGAGTAGCTGGTGGCTGGAAAACAAAAACAAGCATGTTCCATACTGGTAACGTTGTACTCAGTTCTTACCTGAAGGAATACAGTTGTTGTGTACAGGGAAAAATTGGTTCTTGTAGCAGTAGAAGTACATCTGTAAAAAATCTATGACTCGCTGCGTACCACTGGAAAATCTGCAGATATAATTTACGAGTATTCCAGTGGCAGAGACTGGTTTTTACACATCAGGACTTTGGTGCCAGTTGAGCTTTGAGGTTTTTTGTTGTTTTGCTCTTTATCTTGGGGGATGTGGGGGTAGGGGTGGGTAGGGGGGAGTAGGCTTTATTGATGCCATGCCAATAGAAGGGCATAAAGTATTTGCCCGAGTGGTTAGCTGCACTCAATCTGATGTAGAAATTGCTATCCACTTTGCAATCAACATTTCATCCATGATTCTTGTATTGAATTTGTAGTAAGAAATTGTGTACATTGAGTTCTGATGACCATTGTGAACAGAACACTGACTTCTCCTTCTACTACTTCTGTAAAAAGAGATACTAACAGTCAGACATGCTTCCATAAAAATCCCATTGTTCCAGCACAGAAAACTTCATTCCATATAGATGGACCTCTGATTCTCTGCCACAGCTGATGAGACACGGCAGTGTATTCGTTATCTATAGAGTCTAATCCATAAATACAAAACAGAACAGAAATAATTTTATCCTTGAAGTATTCTATTCTATTCTATTCCATTCTATTCTATTCACAACCTGTTTAATGTTAGACTGCATTATTTACCTGTTTATGTGTGATTATGTCATTCTTTACTTTTACAGCTCAGTGACATTTTGGGAGGAGGATATGTGTCTTTAAAAATTCTTTTAATGGATCATGCATGGGAGTATGAGGGCCTCCTGGGGGAGTCAGAATCTGTGTGTAGGATTATTCTTTTCTGAAGAAAAATACTACATCTCATCTAGAAAACTGGCAGCTAATTTTACTGCCATCCACATCTGCAATCATTTTAGACTATACCTATTCTTTCCTCAGATTAGTGCATTCAGCATCAATGAATTCTAAGGAGACAATGACGTACCACAGTGAAATCCAGGGCTGAGGTGGCAGCAGGGCATTTTTCCAAGAAAGCAATCAATGGAAGACAGAGCTCTCAGCAATACTAAGGTTAAGTCACTGATTCAAATACCAGAACTATCTATTTAGGTGCTTAGCCTTAAAATGTTTTGTGTATGTCACAAGTGTACATTAGCCAAAACATTTAATCAACTGCAAAGTTATGAAGAAAAATTAATTCTCATTCATTACTCTCTAAAAAAAAAAAAACAACCAAAAAATCCCCCAGAAATCCTCCAACATTTTAAAGCTGATGAAAAGTTTGAACTATTTATTTGCACAGTAGTTCTATAGACCACTGCACTGCAGAAGTCCATTACATTACAGAAATTATGTCGTTTTAAGGCTGAGCACTGAGAGAGACCATGCAACTTAATAATAACTTGAACTAACATAATTTAGTTTGGTCATTCAGTTTGTCTTTTGAGCTGAGAAACACAGGTTTCTGAAAATCAACAGATCTACAAATGCATATCAAGGTTCTCACATGTTTTTCTTTTTTGTCACCACAGATGGTGCAGTTCACCTCATTGGAACTTTAATTTAAATCTCTGAAAGTGATAAAGTCAATATTGAATTCAGGCACTCATTTGCGTCACACAAATTGAGGCTATTTTTAAAGACAGATATAGTTTCTTCTCAAATAAAAAGTGAAAATGAGAAACTAACAATTGAAAACAGAAACAGCATCAGGAGCAATTGAGTAATCTATTTCTACATGCCACAAATGTCTCCTTACCTTCTGCCTTGTGTCCACAGATTCACATAGCGAATCATGATATTTCTTATTAAATTTTATCAAAGTAACACTGAAAACAGAACTTGAGATGTTCTGGATGGAGAAAAAAATAAAAAGGTACATTCTACAGTCCTCAAAAATGGACACTTTATAAAGGCAATCTTTTATGGCAAGAAAGCTCCCCACTCTGGTGTCCAGGTCAAGGGTCCAGAGATTATTAGCTGCTATTGACCTTCCAGATAGACAATGATGACCTAGAAAACAGAAAAACTGAGAGCTGACTCCCAGCCACTAGTGGTGTCCCACAGGGTTCAGTACTCTTCAATACATTTAATGATGATCTGGATGAGGGGATTACATGTGCCCTCAGTAAGTTTGCAGATCACACCAAGCTGAATGGCTGTGTCAATCTGATACGTGGTGGAGAAGCTTTACAATGTGATCTGGACATGTTAGATCAATGGGCCAAGGCTAACTGTATGAAGTTCACAACAAGGAAGAGTGCCAGATCCTGTGCCAGGGTCACAACCACCCCATAGTAAGCTACAGACTTGAGTGTGTGCAGTTGGAACGTTGCAGCTTGCAGAGGGACCCAGGGGTTGATAGTTGACTGAACATGAGTCATCAGTGTGCCCAGGTGGCCAAGAAAGCCAGTGGCATCCTGGCTTGTGTTAGAAATGCTCTGGCCAGCAGGAATGGGGAGGTACTCAGCACTGGTGAGATGACACCTCCAGTATTGTGTTCAGTTCTGGGCCCCTTGCTATAGGAAAGACATTGAGGTCGAGAGAAGGATGAATCTTGAGGCGTGTGAAGGGCCCAGTGCACATGACTTAAAAGGAGCATCTGAGGGAGCTGGGACTGTGCACTCTGGAGGAGAGGAGTCTGAGGGGGAGACCTCATCGCTCTCTACAACTACATGCTTGATGACAAGCAACAGGACTAAAGGAAATTGTTGCAAGCTGCACCAGGGGATGTTTAGGCTGGATATTAGGAAATTCTTCTTCACTGAAAGGGTTATCAAATATTGGAATTGTCAGGCCAGGGCAGTAGTGGAGTTACCATCCCTGGGGGTGTTCAAGTGTTACGTGGACCTGGTGTTTTGGGACATGGTTTATTGGTGACACTTCAGAGCTAGGTTGAGGGTTGGACTGGATGATCTTTGAGGTCTCTTCCAACCAGATATATTCTGTGAAGTCTGCAGTGCTAACACAAAATTATGTAAGCAGATGTGTAAAATCAATCTAAATTCTTCTTTAGCTACCACCTTGGGGCACAGTTATGTTTTTCTTGATTTTAAAGGGAACCTGATGAATCACTATTTCTTCTCCTCCTCTTCTCGTTTCTGTTGCACACTGATACCTTAGCTGCATTGCCACATATCTGTTAGTAGGGACATGCTCATTCATGTAAAAAAATCCCCAAACAACCAAAAACCCCCAAACAAAACAAAAAAACCAACCAACCAACCAACCCACCAAAACATTAAATATCTTTGCATTTGTGTGTTTAGTTGACTAGATGGTGTTGGATGATGGGTCGGACGTGATAATCTTGAAGGTCTCTTCCAACCTGGTCTGGTCTATTCTATTCTATTCTATTCCATTCCATTCCATTCCATTCCATTCCATTCCATTCCATTCCATTCTATTCCATTCCATTCCATTCCATTCCATTCCATTCCATTCCATTCTATTCTATTCTGTAAGATCAACCAAACAGCCAGTTTTGCCAGCAGTGCTAAGAGAGTGGTAGGTACACACATATGATGAAGGGTAAGCTATAGAGAAAGGCAGGGTGGAGGGAGGGAAATCTTAAGCAAATCTTGTTTCTGGAATGTCTGGAAATTAAAACCCTGGTGTGGATTTTTAGCTCAGACTGGTACAGGACATTATACTCTTTTTTTCAGATCATTTTACCAAAATTCACATATCCACAGAGCATATAAAAGCTTTTGAAAATTTTTAATGGTTCCAAATATGTTCTGGGGGGGAAAAAAAGGACTAATATGAGGATTATTAAATATTAAAATAGAATTATTTCAACTGCAAACCTGTGCTAAGGTTGCAAATAGAAGCCTGGAACAAAAGAGAGAACCGTTATTCCTTTTTGTAACATAAAAACTGAATGAAGACAGCATTTCCTGCAAGTAATACACAATAAATTAAACATTTCTGAACATTGTGGGAAATTTTAAAAAATTTATTGCTCCTGTAGCTTTCTTCTTTTTATTGATGTTATATCTGTTCACCTATAATCTTCAGCAACAAAACAGCTGTATCTAAACATGCCACCATATGTCTATAGAAGTTCATATGTAGAACTCTTCATAAAATAAGCAGTGATATTTTGTCACTTTGATTTCCCAGCATTCAAAGGTTTGGTATCTGAATTTTTTCAAACCACTTCAGAATGCTGTTGAGCACACAAACCCTTTTGAGTGTCCTGCATTTCAGCCTTTGGGTTAGTAGCTGATTTTTCTCCTCAGATCCTCCAGAAGTCTGTAGTCCACATCCAAAATTATAGAGGCTTGGAGATCAGCACTGATAATATCTTTGCCTTGGCTCTCTGAGAGTTTGTCATTCTGTAGGATACTATCTTTCTAAGCCAAGCTTAGTCAGATATCTGCGTACACTATGGTATCTATAGAGACTTTCACATCAATAAGTTAAGCTCCTGAAACAACCTCCCTGACATCAATAATACATAGAATAGAATACATAGAATAAACCAGGTTGGAAGAGACCTTCAAGATCATCGCGTCCAACCCATCAACCAATCCAACTCCGCCCAAGCAACTAACCCACAGCACCAAGTACCCCGTCAAGTCTTCTCCTAAAAACCTCCAGTGATGGTGACTCCACCACCTCCCCAGGCAGCCCATTCCAATGTGCAATCACTCTTTCTGTATAGAACTTTTTTCTAACATCCAGCCTGTATCTCCCCTGGCGCAGCCTGAGACTGTGTCCTCTTGTTCTGGTACTGCTTGCCTGGGAGAAGAGACCAACATCCGTCTGTCTACAACCTCCCTTCAGGTAGTTGTAGAGAGTAATAAGGTCACCCCTCAGTCTCCTCTTCTCCAGGCTAAGCAACCCCAGCTCCCTCAGCCTCTCCTCATAGGGCTTATGTTCCAAACCCCTCACCAACTTTGTTGCTCTTCTCTGGACTCGTAAGTTAAGCTCCTGAGAAAAAGTCTGACTTTGAAGCACAGTTTTAAATCTGTTACTTTAAATTACATAAGTTCTGGAGCTAGCAATCCTGCCCCTCCATAGGTAACATGCAGTATATCAACATTCAGCACTCTGGACTGACAGAAGTCCCACTCCTGAGAGACCCCAGTCATACTTTGTGCAGCATACAACAAGCACCAGGATCCAGATGGCTGTCACTTCAGCATACTCTACCCAACTTCATCACCTGTGTGTGCAAAAGCATTTTGCTGACTTAAGTACAGAGAACATAGGGTTGCTCTAACATGTGCTTTTATTCTTCTTTCACTGAACCAGATTTTCATGGACATTCAGGGGGGACTGAGTGGGAATACACTGATAAATGCCTTGTTCACAATGAAAACTTCAGATATGACATCAGAAACTGCAGGCAAACTTAACCATTACCAGTTTAACTGATGGCTAAAATACATCATTTCTTTCCCTTCTCTAGGTAAAATATCAAATTCAACAGTGGAAACTGTAGATGTTATGAGAATGTGTAAATAATGTAGAAGTAGTGAAGTGATAGAAGAATGAACAGATATTTTAATAATATCTTTATCTACATCTTTTAACTTATTTTCCTTTATTTCTCTAGCAGCTTTGCTGCTATTTTTCACAATTTCTTGATTTGCTTCACTTTGTCATATATCTGAATAGGAGGAGGATGTGGTTTGATGGCCTAATTGGCTACATTTTAATTCCACTTGATTCCTGGTATTTGGCTATACAGTAATATTAAATATACTCCCTAATCCTTTGGAGCCTTCTGCATCTGTATTTGCTAAGATATTCACCCAATAGTCCAAATATTAATGGCACAAATAGTGACACTTCATTTTATATTATCAGTTGAAGACCTGTACAGCCACAATTAAGAATAGAATAGAATAGAATAGAATAGAATAGAATAGAATAGAATAGAATAGAATAGAATAGAATAGAATAACCAGGTTGGAAGAGACCTTCAAGATCATCGCGTCCAACCTATCAACTAATTCAACCCACCTAATCAACTAAACCATGGCACCAAGCACCCTATTTAGATCTCAGCTACAAGAATGCAAAATATAAAGCAAAACATAACATCCCTCCAAAAAATATCAATATATTATATTTCAAATTATATACCAAAGGCTTATTATCGAAAATCATAGCAGTTACTTAGGAAACAGATATTAAATTTTCAAGGGAAATGATTTATTAATTTTTGATGAATGTCCTGGTCTGCCCAATTTGCTGAGCTTGATTTATACTTAAGGATAATTTCTATTTAAACACTTTCCTTTAAAACTAAAAGATGATGTTTGAGGTCTTGCCCTGTAAGACCCACATAATCTGCTTTACTATTAGCATAGCATAGAATACCATAGAATGGAATGGAATGGAATGGAATGGAATGGAATGGAACGGAACGGAAAGGAATGGAATGGAATGGAATAGAATTAAGCAGGTTGGAAAAGACCTTTGAGATCATTGAGTCCAACCTATCATCCAACACTATCTAATCACATAAACCTTGGCACAAAGCGCCCCATCCAGTCTCTTCCTAAACACCTCCAGTGATGGTGACTCCACCACCTCCCTGGGCAGCCCATGCCAATGGCAAATCACTCCTTCCATAAAGAACTTCTTCCCAACATTCAGCCTAAACTTCCCCTGGCACAGCATAAGACTGTGTCCCCTTGTTCTGGTGCTGGTTGCCTGGAAGAAGAGACCAACCCCCACCTGGCTACAACCTCCCTTAAGGTAGTTTTAGAGAGCAGTAAGGTCTCCCCTGTGCCTCCTCCTCTCCAGGCTAAGCAACCCCAGCTCCCTCAGCCTCTCCTCATAGGACTTGTGCTCCAAACCCCTCCCCAGCTTTGTTGCCCTTCTCTGGACATGCTCCAGCAAGTCAACATCCTTCCTAAACTGAGGGGCCCAGAACTGGACACAGTATTCAAGGTGTGGCCTAACCAGTGCTGAGTACAGAGGCACAATGACTTCCCTTCTCCTGCTGGCCCCGCTATTCCTGATGCAGGCCAGGATGCCATTGGCATTCTTGGCCACCTGGGCACACCGCTGGCTGATGTTCACTCTACTATCCTCCACTACCCCCCAGTTTCTTTCTGCTTGGCTGTTCTCTAGCCCCTATGACCCCACTCTGGGTTGCCGCTTCCTGGTAAGGGATTTTCAGAACTATTAGTTGGGAATTGAGAATTCTGGGGTTTAGTTTCATCCATCTTGCAGGAATCATGTCTTCTCCAATTTATGCACATCTTCATTTTCCTCATCTATCTTTAAGTTAGAAGATTTAACTGGATATTCTAATTAGATTGCAATAATGATGGGCATATCCCATTCTAATATGGTAGGGATCATAGAGTCCTAGAATTGCCTATATTGGGAAAGACCTTTAAGATCATTGAATCCAATCCTGTCAAGCCCTTGAGTAAACCATATTCTTAAGTACTACATGTACACAACTTTTAAACTCTAATTAGATAGTGTTGGGTGATCAGTTGGACTCAATGACCTTGAAGGTCTTTTCCAACCTGGTTAATTCTATTCTATTCTATTCTAATACCTCCAGAGATGGGGAAACCACCACTGTCAGGGGAGCCTGTTCCAATACCAGATAAGCTTTTCAGTGAAGAAATTCTTCCTAATACCCAGCCTAAGCTTCCCTTGGAAGCCATTTCCTCTTGCCCTATCACTTGTTACTTGGTTAAACAAACTGACCTCCAGCTCTCTCCAGCCTCCTTTCATGTACTTGTAGAAAGCAATTGCCCTCTGAATGTGCTGCTTCTCCTGTCTGTAATAAATAAGTTCAGAAAGATTGATTCTGTAACTTTGACACCCAAACTGAAGACCCCAATTTAAGTGATATTACTACATTACTAAAAAAAAAATTATTTACTGAGGGAAACCAAATTCCAGCTTAGGCAAGGCAACTGATATATTTGAATCTAAAACTTGCAGAGAAGAGTACAAATTGTAGTATATTTGTGGCCTAACTTTCCTTTTAAAAATGTTTTTCTTCCAGCTCTTTCTATTTTTCTTATTTAAGATTATTATTTACACATATCATATATGTGAGTATGATTTATATGTATACTCCTTGTGTTTGTATTATTTAGATTATTGGTAATTGTATTATTTTTTTGCTCAACACCATCTGTCTGTCAGTATCCATCTGCTGTCTCTTATTTTAGGTTTAGATTGGAAGCTTGTCATTCTGCCCCTGTATTCAGCACTGGTTAGGCCATGCCTTGAGTACTGTGTCCAGTTCTGGGCCCCTCAGTTTAAGAAAGATGTTGACTTGCTGGAAGGTGTCCAGAGAAGGGCAACAAAGCTGGGGAGGGGTTTGGAGCACAGCCCTGTGAGGAGAGGCTAAGGGAGCTGGGATTGTTTAGCCTGAAGAAGAGGAGGCTTAGAGGAGACCTTCTTGCTGTCTACAACTCCCTGAAGGGAGGTTGTAGCCAGGTGGGGGTTGGTCTCTTTTCCCAGGCGACCAGCACCAGAACAAGAGGACACAGGCTCAAGCTGCACCAGGGGGAGGTTTAGGCTGGATGTTAGGAAGAAATTCTTCACAGAAAGAGAGATTTGCCATTGGAATGGGCTGCCCAGGGAGGTGGTGGAGTCACCCTCACTGGAGGTGTTTAGGAAGAGACTGGATGGGCTGCTTGGTGCCATGGTTGAGTTGATTAGATGGTGTTGGGTGATAGCTTGTACCTGATGATCTCGAAGGTCTTTTCCAACCTGATTAATTCTGTATTCTGTATCATTCATCTTTTATCATTTTTTTTCCCCTGACCCATCACAAGTTACTCTTGGATACTACTGTGCCACTGGAAATGGTGGCATACACATGAAGAATAAAACAATAATCAATGCTCCAGTGAGGTAGGGTACCAAGTAAATACAGACAGATGGCAGACTATAGGAACACAATGAGATAAAGTTAATCAGCATGATAGATATTGTGTTACAATAAAGGCAGACATGGTGGGGAAAAAAAATCATTATAGGAAACTTCTTTGAGTGAGCGGCATGCCTCAACAATAAGAAAAAGGTGCTTACTCAAAATTTCAGTGAATTAGGGAGAGAACTTGAGATAAGAGACAGGAGCAGGAACATTATAGAAAACAGAAAAGGTCATGGAAAGCTTCTAAAATTTAAAAAAATGACTGAATTTTATGCCATAAAGGAGCACTAAGAAAATAATGCAAAACTGAACTGAAAGATAACCACAACCATGAGATATGAAAATTGTATTTGCAGCAAAACTTCAAATGGTTGTGAATCAGCCAAACCAACAGGAACTGCAGTCAGAGAGGTGGAAGGTACAGTCACTAAAACAGCAGACAAAAGTACCTGGAAATGCTTTGGACATTTAACTGTGTTCTTAATACACAGAATGAACTGTAGCTGCTGAAATAGCAGACAAATGCAAGCAATAAGCAAGATAAGCTTCTTGAAATTCTCCATTGTTGGTCACATTCAAGTGTTGGTAACAGAAGCCAGTAATTATTTGGGAGCAATTCTGCTCTAAATGCAGGGTTTTGTTGCAGAAGTACACAGTGAGACACAGTCCATGAGCATCGCCAACAGCCTGATAATCACATCTTGATTCTAATTCTTTCATGGGCAGATCAGAAGGAAGTGTCAGCCTGAATGTCTCAGATTATTTTATCTATAACTGTATCTTCAGTAATCAATAAGATTTTCCATCATTGCTGTGCATTATTTAAATCTATGAATCATTTTGAGCAGGAGCAGGGAAGTTATTGTGCCCCTGGACTCAGCACCAGTCAGGCCACACCTTGCGTCCTGTGTCCAGTTCTGGGCCCCTCAGTCTAGCACAAGCCCTATGAGGAGAGGCTGAGGAAACTGGGGTTGCTTAATGTGGAGAGGATGAGGCTCAGGGGAGACTTTATTGCTGTCTAAAACAACCTGAAGGGAGGTTGTAAACAGGTGGGGGTTGGTCTCTTCTCCCAGGCAACCAGCATCAGAACAAGAGGACACAGCCTCAAGCTGCACCAGGGGAGGTTTAGGCTGGATGTTAGGAAGAAGTTCTTCCCAGAAAGAGTGATTGGCCATTGGAATGGGCTGCCCAGGGATGTGGTGGAATCACCATCACTGGAGGTGTTTAGGAAGAGACTAGATGGAGTGCTGGATGCCATGGTTGAGTTGATTAGTGTTGGATGATAGGTTGGACTCGATGATCTCAAAGGTCTCTTCCAACCTGGTCTGGTCTGGTCTGGTCTGGTCTATTCTATTCTATTCTATTCTATTCTATTCTATTCTATTCTATAGAGAGAAACAGCAAAAAAGGTTGAACAGAGAATTGGTGAAGAATACAGCTTCAATGTACTTGATACATCTGTTCTTTCTCGCTACATTTATTTATCATAGACAACGTAAGAAAATTGTTTCTGCAGGTCATAGATTCCTTTATTCATGACTCCATTGTTCACATTCGGTTCACTCCCAGAATAGCTGCATCTGCAAAGGACAGAGTTCAGAGTAAGTTTACAGTACTTACATCCAGAAATATTCATTAAACAAAAAATGGTTACCTTCCACACATTCCAACTAGTACCTCATAATCCTGAAATAATTTTTTTTTTAGCTGAAATGTATATGGATTCCTAATGAAAAATGTAGCCAAGTGTACCCTAGAGGGACTTAACTGAGGAAAATATGTTGATTTGTACTTACAGTTCATAATAAAGTAACTTCCCATACATGTTTGAAAGCAGAGGATACAAAGCTGGTGACCAACTATATTGACTCCATCTTCAGGACAAGTTATCTCTGGTCTATACAACAGAATTGATGAGGTTACAAGGGATCTCTGGAGGTCATCTGTTTCAAATCCCATCTTAAAGCAAAGTAACTTTAAACAGGGTGCTCAGGACAATGTCCAGATACGTCTCCCAAGGGCAGAGATTCCACAACCTCCATGGGAAACCTATGTCAGTACTCAATACTTCTCAGTAAAAAGTCTTTCCTGATGTTCATATGGAACCTCCTGCATGTCAGTTTGCACCCTCTGCATCTTGTCCTGTGACTAGGTACCACTGAAAAGAGTCTGTCTCCATTCTGTTTGCACAATCATTTCAGGTGTTTATGTACATTAGTAAGATCCCCAAACAGCCTTCTCTGTAGGCTAAAGAGTCTCAGTCTCTCAGCCTTTCCTCACATAAGGTATGCCCCAGTCCTTTAATCACCTTCATGGTCCTACATTGGACTTTATCCACTATGTCTATGTCTCTCTTGCACTAAGTTTCCCAAAGCTGGACACAAAACCCCAGGTGTAGCCTTCCAGTGCTGATCAGACAGAAAAAATCACTTCCCCTGAATGTACTGGCAACACTGTAATGCAGTCACGAATACCGTTAGTCTTCTTTGTGTCCAAGGCACATTTTTGACTCACGTTCAAGGTGGTGTCCATCTGGATCCCCAGGTCATTTTCTGCCATACTGCTTTCGGGCTGTATAGCTCTGCATGATGCAGTTGCTTGCTACCTGCTGACTGATACCTAAGAAGGGATCTTCAGGATTCCTTAATATTTAGCTATTTTGATCTTGAGTGACTTGATCTTCAGGGTGTGTCATGTTAAGGATAAGATAACATTTGCCTGTCTCAGAGTCGTGGACTCTTACTGGAACTATTTGTCAAAATTAACATTTGCCTCTCTTTTCCAGTGTTCTAGTAAGAACTTCCAGGGACACAGCTTCAAAAAGTTAAAATGTTCAAATGTTTTTATTGTTCAAAGTGACAGATACAACATATTCAGGACTGCCAGCGATAAAGACACCAACTACCTTCCAGAAATCTGCTGGATTGCTTGTATTCTTCTCTGATGTCCCTCCAGCAGATAACAGGGTGATTCAAGTCCGTCATGAGGACAACAGCCTGTGAATGTTAGGCTGTTTTCTACCAGATTCTTTGATTGTAGGCACATCAGATTCCTCTTCAATTTTGAGGACAGTGGGCAGAAGTTTTCCAATTCATGATAAAAGTCACAAGCTTCCATTCTTCCTCTTTCCAGAATTTTCACTTACATTAAACTGAAGGGGATAGACTCTGCCCACATCTGTTCTCCTGATAGAGTGTGAGGCTTTTCATGATACTGAGTCTCAGAGAATATCCCATTTCCCCTTCATCTTTTCCTATTCTCATTTCTTCCCTTAGGTTCTCCGCTTGACAGTACAACTAATTCAAGACAATTCACCTCCTGCAGGCCAGAAGTGCATCTTTCCCGCCCTCAGAGACAGGTCTGAAGCACTCCCTTCAGCCCAAAACTTGTAGGGCTGCATCTGCTGCCTGAGGCTCAGTCTATGCTGAAGCCTCTACCCTTGCAGGGACAGCTGCTTCAACATCTACCGAGGAAACTGCCCTATGGCATGTTACCACCATGTAGGAGACTATTACAACAGCACAATTTCACTTGATATCCCCTCTGACTCTGCCTTCTTTTTCCTTTTCTGTGCAAACTGTGATTTCTGTTGGCTGCTTCTGTTAGCTGTGCTCACAGCATATTAAACCTATGTCTTCCAAATGTGAAGGTATCGAGGGATGCTCTTGCTCCAAGCATAACTCAGAATGTAATTTTATATTCTTAGAAACCTTTAAGAAACCCTTGCTGCCTAGCTTCACATAGGACTCTTCCTGTTTCCATTACTAAACCTTGTAAAAGGAAAAAAATCCCTTCTTTGTGACTGTATGTCTGAAAGTCCACTGAGGAGGTGTTCAATTACTTTAGTGCTTAGAACATGGATAAGAGTGGGTTTTCACACCTATGTATCATTAAGTTAGCAGGAAAGATGAGAATTCTCTCATATTAATCTTTTTAAAATCCCATCTAAAGAAATGTGCAAAGGAAAATGTCAAATAGAAATTTTGTTAAGGTGGAATTAAAGGAGAGGATACATGAAAAAAGGCTAGTAAAAGGAACAGTAGAGGATAAAAGCAGATACTAAGGATAGTAAAAGAAGTGGAAATTAAGGCAAAATAAAATGTCTTAAGAAAATGGGTTATGATTAAGCCTGCAAGAAAGAGAAACATCTGGAATGTTAAACAGACTTGTGACCCAAATTAAATTATCCTTACTTCTGTAAATTTATGACTCTCACTTTCTTTGCTGCCAAATACAATGTAAAGCATGCTCACTGAAAAATACATATTGTATGAACTCTTAATTCAGTTTTACATGTAGGGATATTTTTCTCTATGTAGCTAATAAAACACACAGTTAAATTTCTTCAGTTGAAGAATTCATGACACTCATGAATTCTTTTGTGCTACAAGACAACAATTTCTAGATCCCTTTCTTCCAACTGAATGCTCATTAAGTGAGTGATCTCCAGCTTTAGTGATGAAGGCTTAGCAGTGTGATAGTTGTAAAACTTTTGTGTGTATCACTGGGGTCCCTTTGACTCCCTTCAGCCCTCTGCTTGGTGCTGCTGATGGAGAGAGCCTTTTGTTTCCTCCACGGATGAGAAGAGCAGTTCTCCGGATGACTTACACAGCTGTTGCTACAAAAGCAAGGTTAAGGAGGGAGAAAGAATTTTGGAGATATGGCTGTGGAGACATATTTTCATCCTTCTGCGCAAGAGCATTTTCATTGCTCCTCACTTCACTCCCTAAAGGCCATAATAGAAGAGATTTTCTGCAGCATTGCATCAGATTTGTTTGGATTTTTTTACTTCTAAGTTTTCCTTCTGAGCACACATCTCAGCTCCCACTCAATTTAAAGACCCTGTTTAATGTATGTACCAGACGAGTAAAAGATAGGGCTGGGGCATACAGAATTGAAATATGGGAAAGGAATGACACATTAAAAAGTGTGTCAGGTGGCTCTGTGTATTGCCAATCTGAGCCATTATTATGAATCTAGGTAATGATGGCATATGGAAGTGTAAACTTAAATTCTCAGTTAGATGGGTATCTCTACGTCAGTTAGGTTTGTTATTTCCTTTATGTCTTCAACACAGTTACAATTGATTCACCTTCCATTTCTGCTTTCATAAAGTAATCTAACATGCCCTATGATGCACCATGGAACCTGGGGGGCTACCTTCATACATGAGATTTACTATAGCACAGAAACTCATTGCTGTAGGAGAGTAAGTCAATTGCTGTCATGAAATACCCTTATCGCACCAGGGGAAATAGTATTAATATAATTGATGTCTTCCTGTTGAATATAGAATAATGATTGTTGCAATGTATTATCTAACACTTATCAAACCTGAACAAACTGATCTTGTAATTTCATTTCCTATTGTTTTATTAGTAAGAACAGCATGAAATCTGCAGTTTTCCTCAGGTGCAGAAACTGAAAGAAGACAGTGTAAAGGTAAAATCTAGAGATGAGTTGTGGCACATAGTGCAAGCTAAAATCTAAAGCAACAGAGATTAAGAATCACTGATAACTTGTAGGGAAGAATTATGTAATTGGTGGTACAAACCCCTTAAAAATACTTTTTGGGTTTCGTTCTTTCTTCCACTAAAAGCACATTGTCTGGCTTGTGGATGCATGCTAAAAGCACATATGTACTAAATTCCATAAAAATAAGGAATATACTTGTGTGTGCATGTTTGTATTTAATATTAAATCATAATCTAAATATATCTAAATGCATTAGTCATATGTTTATATATTTATGTATTTAAATTTACATTATAAATATGTGTATTTTTGTCCTATATAATAGAAAGATAATATTATGTCTTTTGGATACTTGTTTATAATCCATGTTTAAGCTGGATGTTAGGAAGAAATTCTTCATAGAAAGAGTGATTGGCCATTGGAATGGACTGCCCAGGGAGGTGGTGGAGTCACCATCACTGAAGGTGTTTAGGAAGAGACTTGATGGGGTGCTTGGTGCCATGGTTGAGTTGCTTAGATAGTGTTGGATGATAGGTTGGACTCGATGATCTCAAAGGTCTATTCTATTCTACCATACCCTATCCTATCCTCTCCTATCCTATAATAAATAAAGTTTAGTTTGATAGCACTGATGAATCTCAGCATGACCTTGCTGGACTAAGGACTGCACACTATAAAAAGAGAAGAACCCCTCTTGAAGGGCTTATCTCACAAGTTAAGGCACATAAAGGACAGTGGTAGCAAGCTAATAAGAATATTTAAAGGGGGAAAAAAAAAAGAAATGAAATGGTGTGTGGCATATCCTTATTTACTTTTCACATAGTAACCTCACCGCCCACTCTCCTTTGTCTTGTTGCCTCACCAAGTCTGCAGCACAGATAAGATTTATGACAAGTTCTCTCCTGTTTTATTACTAGCCATGAAGAAACCCTGACTCTTTTTGAACATAGAGTGCTCTAAAAAAAGTAAAAAATAAGCAACTTACTCTATTTGCCCTATACTAAGTTCCTAGATCTTTCCAACCCCCAACAATAGGAGAATTTCTCTAGCTCCCTTACAGTACTCTTATATGCAATTGCAGGGGGCTTTGTATCTATGTGCTTGATCACAAAGTATTATTATTCTGCTCAAATGGTAAACCTACAAACCACATGATCCCAGTATATTTTGCTATGAAACAGATTTATTAAATACAGACTATCCTCTTTTCATTACTAGACATTTAGCCTGTGAAGCAGTCCTTGAAAGGGAAGAGAAAACACATGACAACTAGTAATTTGCAAGAACTGGCTCTGCTTCAGTGAACAATAGCATTAGCTGAGATGGTCTAAAAGTCCAATAGTGAGCTCATAGGTCAGACAATACCAGACCTCCTTCAAATAAGAGAATAGCTTTTCTCAGACACTTCTTGTTTCTGTAAAAGTCTGTGTCATCTTGCTCAAATAAGTAGAGAGAAGAAAGGAAGTATAGAGAATGAGGAACCTGTGGAAAAATGAAATAGAAGAAAAAGAAATTTCAATCTCTCTGTACCTAACTAATTATAAAAAGAAAAAGACTGATGTCTCCAGTTTAAGTAAATCATTAGTAATTTTCTGCACTAAGAGAAACAGCTGAGTTCACTGAGTTGTGAGAAAGATTTAAGATCATAAGTGCCTAAGTGCAATGTAAGATATAGTGGGAAATACTCTTATAAGGCAAATGCAGTGACAAGATCTCCTTATTGCATTTAATAGATAATAAATGGGATTCCTCTGAGTTAATCTTTTTTAGGCAAATGACAAGGATTTTTTTTTCAGAATACTTGGGCAAGGAGAGATAACAACTAGAAGAATGGTAGTTTAAATTACTCTGCATTATATGACATGAATATAATTAAATGCTGTGGAAGGTTCACCACACAGATATTGTGTGTACATAACACAAATGTCAAGGGTCATTTAACATTAAAACTGGAAAAGATGTATCAGACAGCCTTGACATGTGTCACTACTAATGAAAATGTAGCTGATAAACATTTCCTAATTCCAGATTATAGAATAGAATAGAGTAGAAGAGAATAGAATAGAGTAGAATAGAATAGAATGGAGTAGAATAGAATAGAATAGAGTAGAGTAGAGTAGAGTAGAATAGAATAGAATGGAGTAGAATAGAATAGAGTAGAATAGAATAGAGTAGAATAGAATAGAATAGAATAGAATAGAATAGAATAGAATAGAATAGACCAGGTTGGAAGAGACCTTCAAGATCATCATGTCCAACCCATCATCGAACACCACCTAATCAACTAAACCATGCAACCAAGCACACTATCAAGTCTCCTCCTAAACACCTCCATTGTATGGTGGTGGCAAACACCACCATTATTGTATTAATATAGTAAGTATACTTACTGAAAGCATGACAATAAGAAATGCAGTCATTGCTAATTAGTTAATCAGAGACAAATTGTGAACAGCAGTAAATGGAATTATGTTTTCACCTACAAAGAGAGGTAGGTTGAGAACTACCTCGTTTCTATCACACTTGAAGTTAGTATCATTGTATCACAGTATCAGTCAGGATTGGAAGGGACCACAAGGATCATCTAGTTCCAACCCCCCTGCCATGGACAAGCACATCTCACACTAGATCACGTTGTCCAGAGACTCATCCAGCCTGGTTTTAAACACCTTCAGGGACGGGGCCTCAACCACCTCCCTGGACAACCCATTCCAGGGCTTCACCACTCTCATGGTGAAGAACTTCCTCCTC
This sequence comes from Dryobates pubescens, assembly GCF_014839835.1. NCBI lineage: Eukaryota > Metazoa > Chordata > Aves > Piciformes > Picidae > Dryobates > Dryobates pubescens. Next base: position 35,884,205 of record NC_071618.1, on the reverse strand, counting down.
ACATCCAGCCTGAATCTCTCTACCTCCAGCTTCATTCTATTCATTCCAAGTTGCCTGCAAACATCTGAAAGCTAATGAGTACTCCTGTAAACTGCTTCTAGAGATTAAAAAAAAATAAATACTGAAAATAAATTTAAAATATTATCTCTTTGCTATTTACAGTATTTTAAATTTGGGCTTTTGTCTTCTTTTATCTCTTCAGTCAAGGCAGAGAAGAATTCTACATATTTTATGGACTTTGTGATCAGAGACTTAACAGGGTGTCGCATGTCAAAATATTGCAGCAATTTGCAGATCAAATTTTATCACTGAGAGAAAAAAAAAAAAAAAAAGTCATATGGTTTGCATTTGATTTTCCTAAACTTCTCTTGGACATCTTTGAAACAAGAATTTTTTACATAACTATGTTTCTCAGTGGGCAGATAAATACTGTGTCTCTAGTACCGAACATACGACAAGAAGTATTTCCATCCCCAGATGGAAAGGATGGGATTTCAACAGCTTATATTTCCAGCCTGTTGCCTTATAAATTTGTAGGCCCTGATGCAGGCATGCACGTATATTTATCCTTAAGCATCTGCCGTCATCTCATTAAGCACATGTTTAACTCTTCTCTTGAACGGGGAGGCTTTCCGGAAAAGAGATCTTGAGCGATGCTATTCTCTAGTTCTGATACTGAATTTAGTCAATAAGTCTTGCAAGCTGCAATTTAGAAAAATAGTTTCTTACTTTCAAATTAGCTTCCTGCATCTGGTGGATTTTCTGTCTTTTTCTTCTTTTTCTTGTTTTTAAGGGATGAAATAAATTAGTGATACTTGCAATTGTATGCGTCATATTTCCCTTCTCTGTTCTCCTTCTTATTTAGTTTAATACACACTAAAATAATACGGGGTTTGAATGTTATTAATTCCCTCAGATTTTAAAAATACCAATATGAGTTCAGTGAGAATAGTTATTTGTCTTTTTTTTTTCACATTACACATGTTGCTTTTTATTGTGTGAAGATCAAATGATCACCCTACGATAAGATTTATGAGCTTATTCAAACAACGCTGACCTTGTGTTAATGTGGATGCATTTATTATTTCTGAACAGGTTTGGTCTTGAATGGTTTTGTTCCCTTTTATATGCAACAAGTGAAAAATGTATATATCTTCAAAATGTTAATTAATCTTCAAAATGGAAACTGTAAAGCTGCATTTTCTTTTTTATTCCTTTATTAAAATGGCTACACAAGTTTTTCATGGGAGTCATTCAGAGAATCATAGAATCATAGAATCAATAAGGTTGGAAAAGACCTCAAAGATCATCAAGTCCAACCTGTCACCCAGCACCTCACGACTACTAAACCTTGGCACCAAGTGCCATGTCCAATCCCCTCTTGAACACTTTCAGGGATGGTGACTCCACCACCTCCCTGGGCAATAAGGTCTCCCCTGAGTCTCCTCTTCTCCAGGCTAAACAGTCCCAGTCCCCCTAGCCTCTCCTTGTAAGGCCCATGCTCAAGGCCTCTCCCAACCTCATTGTACTTCTCTGGACACATTCAAGAGTCTCAATGTCCTTCTTAAATTGAGGGACACAGAGCTGGACACAGGACTCAAGGTGTGGCCTAACCAGTTCTGAGGGCAGGGGCACAATGACTTCCCTGCTCCTGCTGGTCACACTATTTCAGATGAAGGCCAGGATGTCATTGGCCTTCTTGGCTACCTGGGCACACTGCTGGCTCATGTTCAGCCAGCTGTCAATCCCTTTCTCTCTCGCCACTCTGACCCCAGCCTGTAGCACTGCATGGGGTTGTTGTGACCAAAGTGCAGCACCCAGCATCTTGGACTTGTTGAATGCCATCATGTTGGACTCCGCCTATGTGTTCAGCCTGTCAGGGTACCTCTGGAGATCCCTTCTACCCTCTAACAGATCAACACCTGCTCCCAGCTTGGTGTCATCTGCAAATTTACTGATGATGGACTCAATCGCCTCATCCAGATGAGCTACAAGACCTTCAAACTGTAAAAAGACAGACCATTATCAACTGCCTGGAAGATGTTGCTTGTTTACAACGTGTTCTTTTTTTTCACATATGAGTTTGAAGATACAACCACCACAGTTTGAAGAAAACAATCACAAAACCAACAGACAAACCCAGCTACATATATAGATGAAATATTTTTTTGCTTATTGCTAGATGCATAATAGGTTTACTTTCACTTAAGGTTATGCCTATGTGCACATAATAAAATTTTACTTCTACAATTCATGTATTCATGTATAATTTTAATTAGTACATTTCACTGCTCTATTAGAGTTTTTTTTTGTGTGTACTGAATAGAAACAGAAGGCTTCAGGAATTTTCTTGTGCACTGATATTTCTGAAGTCAAAATCCTGTGATTGATCATTGTATTTTAGTTTAATTGATTAGATGATGTTGGATAATAGGTTGGACTCAATGATCTCAAGGGTCTCTTCCAACCTGCTTAATTCTATTCTATTCTATTCTACTCTATTCTACTCTATCTTATTCTATTCTATTCTTAAGTGTCATTTGATACTGACTCCAGAAATTGTGAAATTAAAACTTATAAATCTGCACAGTTTACTCTTTGAATCATGTAGCAACTCGATTTGTTTCATTGCCTATAACTTAATACAAATTTCAGTGTGTCAATTTTATATGTATATCTTTTATTCACCATTTTATCCCAAAGTAGTAGAAAACAATTAATTGTACAGCTAGGAAATTTCCCTGCAAATTTAGAGTAGACTTTAATCCCAGTTGGAGTAATATTGGAAGAGCAAATTCAAGGAGTTGTCAGGGAGTATTCTTATTTTAGGTTAGCCCATAATGAATTAATCCAAATGTGTGATTAAATTCGTAGCTAGTAATAGCTTACACAAATATAAAACTTAGAATTTATTAGGATGTATTGAGTTACAGAATTGCATAGAGGTTCATGTTCACATAAGGATAAATATTTAGCTGAATTGTATAAATCAATTTCATTATTATCTTTATTATCTCACCTGTTTTGCTCCTGATGTCGCATCAAACCCAAGTATTATTTCAACATTCTTAATCCTTAAATTGCTTCAAACTGATTCTTTCACTATTGTTGTTGTTAAATTGCCATTAAAATGTTTCTTCCTTTGCCTTACAGATTTGACATTTCTTCTTTGAAGCATTTGGGCTAGAAGCCAAGGCTGTAGAAGAATCAGTACCAGAGCAGTAACAAGTTTTTACACACAAAAGCACTGTGATTTTAAAGTTTATTATTACATTTTTCCAGAGATATAGGAAGGGGAGCTTCCTTCCTTGGAATGAGAAATTCCCATTTTCTCACTGGAGTGCCCCGCTCTGATCTTAAATTCCAAAAAGACAAAGGAAAGCAGATGTTTAAAACTATTTTGTCTCCTTTATGAACAAAAATGGGCTTCATAACGGGATTTTTTTTTGTAAACAACATTTATCATAGTTTACTCCCCAAAAAGTGAACAATTATCTTCAATACAAAATATTTTTATTCAAAAATCCCACCATGAAATCACATGATATTCCTCGTTTACAGCTTCTGTATCTTTATAGACTAAAATATCTGGCTAGACTACTTTATGTAATATTGCCACACAATCTGATCAGATACTTTTGTTTGTTTGATTTTTCTTCAACTACGATTTAAGTCTACTTTAAATTTGGAGGGAAATTAGAACTAGATGATCCTCATGGTTCCTTCCAACCCTGACTGATTCTATGATTCCATGATTCTATGATTCTTCAGAATACTTTGACTCGAGACATGATGACTGGGATTGTGGGAAAACCAATTTTTCACAGAAACTGAACACTTTTTTTGGTAATAACTTTCAGTGAGCAGTTTGTGTAGGGATGCTTGTGGTAAACCATTTTAATCAGCTCTCGTGATTGTTCAGGTTCTTATTTTTACTGGAGATTTCAGTAGTGACCATGTACCTGGGAAACAGGGGATAACTTCAGTCTCTTGAAGCCTGACAAAGACAGCTGCAGTTCTCCAGAACCGATTGTGTGCAATGGGTTTATGTCATTGATACTTTGATTTCATTTTGCTATGAAAAAAAAATCTTACATGAAAAACATATATATGTGTGTGTTGCTATAAAGCAGGCAGAATTTATTGTATATCTGAGTTAATGTTGGTACAGAAAATAGACAATTTGCTTTTCTTAACTTTCTCAGCCAAGTCAGACTACTTTACATTACATTAACATAACTTTTCATGTTTAATATCCTTGCGGGGGAGGCTGAATGAAAAGAACGAAAAATTGCCCATGCTTAATAATATTAGCATTTAAGTTGTCCCACTAGACTTTAAAATTTGCACCTCATTAAAGCAAAGAATGTGCTTGAAGGACATATTGTAAGAAGGTAGGAATAGAGGCAGAAAAGCACACAGGTAAATGGGTAAGGTAAATGAGGTAAGACAGCTGAATTTTGCTCTATAGAGTCTGATTTTTTTAATAAATATTTGTTCTGCTTGTTTGTATCCATAAATCAAGAATGAGCATTGAAACAGAGCCTAAAACCCTGTTTTAAAAACAACAGTATTTCAGCTCCTAGTTTAAGCATTACTGGTTGAGTGATGGTTTCAAGTATGGATGAATTAATGGAGCATCAGTATGTTTATTAATAGTTTGAGGGTTCTATCTTAGTTCAGAGATTAATAAAATAAATTATATTTGATATTTAACTGAAGCAACTTTAATTCCCTGTGGTAATTAATCTGAATGATTTTATCAGGACTCACTCTTAAAATCACAGTAGTACTTGATGTTTCCACATCTTCACAGACAAACAGGCAGACAGAAGCTGAAAGCCTGATCATTTCTAAGGAGAAATTTAGATACAGCTTTGAATACAAAGAGAGAAAAAAGTAATAGACTAGAGATGTGTTTTGTTGGTTTGGTTTAGTTTGGGTTTTTTGTGGTTTTGGTTGGGGTTTTTTTCAGATGTGTACTAGACTTGCTTGCCTAGGCATAGACATCTGAGGTACTCTATTGTATCTGAGACGCTCACATCAGACTGTCAGCTGGAATCAAGCCTTGACCTCAGGAAGTGGCAAGAAATACCAACTGGCACTGGATTCCTGTGTGTAACCACACAAAGCCTTAGTATCTTCCAGTAAAGCCAGTTAAATTTTACAAAGTGCATCATTAACTCTTCACATCAGCAAGGATTAATCCTTGTGCCTGTTATGGGTTGGATCAGATTGGATCGCCCTCAATAATTTTGTTTTGGAAATCTGCCCCAAAGTGCAAATTCAGCACACTCAGAACTTGGAAATAAAAATGGAATTGTATTTTAAAAAGAGGCTAAATACAAAAAGTATTAAAAAATAAATGTGTACAAGTTATATTTTCATATATATGTACAGCTTAACAACATCACAGTCCTCCCTCCCCCACCCCAGTACCTTAATTTCTCTCTTTCTCCCCTCTTGGGGATAAATGGGTCCAGAAGGCTATACAACCACACACGCTCCCTCTTTACCCCGCTGTACCTTACAGAAGTCAAAACACAGAAGCCACAAGGTCAGAGGGAGAATAGCAAAAGCCTGAAGGCCACACAGGAGCAGCAAGAGAGAGATAGCAGGCTTGCTCTGCAACATCTAAGTTATTCTTCAAACCAGCTGAGTGAGATAGATTTATCTTTTATTGTAATATGAACTTTGAGGAGTCTACTCTCCTCAGACTATCTGAATCCTCTGGAAAATTCTGCTTACAACTAGAATCTAGCTCTGAACTGTAATAGTGCCTAAGGTAGGTGTGAACCAATTGTCAGACGAGCAGTGCTCATTCAAGGCAGAGTCTCAATAATGTATAGTCTGGCTGTACATCACTGTGCCTGTACAGAATTGTCTTCTGCTTTCTCCATTCATTCAGTAAATATGCACTCCAGTCAAGTGATTTGGATGGCTAATACATCATTCCTTTTATAACTTATGCATCAGTCATTCTCTAAAGCACCCTGAGCTTTTGACTCCTTGCTAACTATACTAGTAATTTATCTATCTGCTACATCCTTGTTACAGGAAGGGAATAGGCAAACGGAGAACCAGCTGGCATATTGTCCTCCTATTCCAAATGGACAGAGTGAAGATAAATACTTAGCAGTTAATACTACTTCTAACCCTGAGATATGGTTCAAGGCCAAGTTTTCATGCACTAATTGTGCTGTTTCAGAAAAAGCTTACCTCCTGGAAGCCACTTTCTGTTCATTGGAGAGGCTAAATAAACACAGTCTGTATGATTTGGCTCCCTAGATTAAATTATCTCTTTTGGATGCTTTGACTGCTCAACCAATCCAGCTTTTTCAAAAGAAAATAAACATGACAGTATGAGTTGTGTTTGGATAGAGAAAAGTGTCCACTTCAGAATGAAATTCTTGAAAAATCAAAGTTGAAAGCAAGCTTGGTCCTGTATAATTTTTCTAATTTGTGGTGGCTATTTGAGAAAAATAGCTGCTTGAACACCCTCCTCTCAACAACAACACATAAGAGGATGGATGGATGTGAAAAACAGCAAAGAAACCCTGACATTTGATACTGGAGGAAAAAAAGGATACCAGAAGGAGGAATGGATTTAATTTCTTTTCACTGATGGATTGGGTAACCTTTAAGGTTTTTTTTCCTGACTTCATAGTGAGTAAATAGAGAGGATTTTTACGGATCTGCTAAACTAGAGAGCTGGGGATATAGGTTTTCTGCAAGTCATTAGTTGTGACTAATCACTTCTAATTCCTGCACTTTCTCAGATTCTAGTATTATTATGACGATTATAATGTTAGATGTGTTGTATTTAGAGTGCTGCTAGGAGCGCTTCCCTAGCAGCACTTCCTAATTCCCAAGATGGGCTGAGGTATACTGCCAGAAGTTCATTCTGCTTCACAGGTGACCATTGTTTAAGTTACTTATCCATGTTTTTGCCAGGTAATAATAGGAGGTTGGAACTGGGCAAGGGGGTCAGCCACGCTGTGGATAAGTAGATCTCAAGGGAAATTCTATTTACTGGTCTACACTGATTATTTTATGCTGGGAATATTTCCTGCCAGTTCAGAGCCAGGCCCAAAAATAGTTTTAGGGATAAAGAATGTGTATAGTAGCTCTTACGTCCTTTGAATCATTGTTGCAGTTGAGTTTACACAGCAGCATAGGAGCATGCGACATGCTGCTTTAAAACAAGATAAATACAAGTGAAAGGACTCAATGCATTGATGGTACTTTAATCATGTAGCACCTATTTCACATGATCAACATAGTGCATGCATCTCTCATGTTCTCCTTCATAACATTTTTGGTAAACTAAATACTTTTATTCTATTTAAAATGCATCAGAACTTTCTATTACATTTTTATGTGACTCTCAGATAACTGAACAATCGATTCCCTCTTGGTTGGAATTATTAGTAGAAGAAATATCAAAATAAGCATTTTCAGTTAAGATATTCAATATGATTAAAGAAGTTATCTCACAGAATCACAGAATGGTGGTGGTTGGAAGGGACCTCTGAAGATCACTGAGTCCAATGCTCCTGCTAGAGCAAGATTGCCTAAAGAAGATCACATAGGAACACCTCCAGTAGGGCCTTGAGAGTCTCCAGATGCAGACTTCACTACCTCTCTGGGCACTCTGTTGCAGTGCTCTGTCACTGTCAAAGTAAAGAAGTTTCTTCTCGTGTTAAATGGAACTTCCTGCGTTCAATTTTGTGTCCATTACCTCTGGTTCTGTCACTGGGTACTACTGAGAAGAGTCTGGCCCCATCTTCTCAACACCCACCACTTAGATATTTGGGAGTATTAAAAAGATACCTCCTCAGCCTCCTCTTCTCTAAGGTAAACAGACAACAAGTCTCAGTTATTAGGACATATGACACCTATTCATGTGCCTGCATTTCCAGAAATAAATATCCTGGAAAAAAATGAAAACACCCAAGTCACTTGCATGGTTAAACTTAAGGGACTTTTTTTTTCCTGAAATGAGGGGCATATTTAAATCTTGGGAGAGAAATGAACTTCCTTCTCAAGGGCTGATATGAAATAACTCAGTTCCCTGTAGTTATATAAAATCTATTTGGTGCTAACATATCAGACAGAAAAATGTATTATGAAAGTCATTCTTATTATACTTTTTCTCCTTGGCTTTCTAGTAACTGATCTGGTTAAACCAACCTTCTGCAGGCAATCTTTTGCCATTTCTTACTGTATTTGGATCAAATCCTACCTTCATTTTTTATCTGTGTAGTGACACGAGGGCAACAGATCTAGATCTGTACAGACAAACAGGCAAAAGTGGATTATTATCCAGTAGGACCGAGTGAATGCCTATAGTTTGACATTTTTAGCAATATCCTATTGATTAATTTTAGGGGCAATTAAAAAAGCAAAAATATTTTGGGTAATGACAAGGTCTGGTCTTTATTTCCTGTAGTACATAAGGATAAGACTATAGACAAACACTCAATTGATAATATTTCTGTTAGGAGGAAATGGAGCAAAAGAGGCAGCATTAAAGGCAATTGCTGCACAGAAATTATAGACACACACACATGAATTTAAAAAGCAGCAAATGTAAAGAAACTGGCAAAAATCAAGTCTTAAGTTATCAAAGAAACCCTAACTATAATATCTGAAGCGAGCTCAGCTTTCATCCAGACAGTCCCTGCAGGTAGAAGGAAATCGTCCAATCACTCTCTTTCAAAGGGAGTGTACAAAGAGATAGGATTCCCTTCCTGGTGTTTCTAAGGCAAGCCCTTTGCTTCTCACATATAGAAAGAAAAGCACCTGTATGACCCCTAATGAGTTATGCATTATTACATATGCTTACTCAAATAAATACAGTCCCTACCTTTAAATTACTCTGCAGGATTACTTTGTTATGTCTTCTTTCTTTCTTATTTTTTATTTCAATTAAGAAACATTGATTTTGCCCATGGACTTTTGATCTATGTATATTCAACCATCATCCTCTCCAAATCAAGGGAAATCTTCTACACATAAGAAATACGAGAGTAGAATCTCTGGTTGATTAGTTTTCCAATTATTCAAAAAGACTTTTCAACTCAGACTATATCACTGTTGTAATCTCTGATGTGCTGAAAGTTAATTTCTGAAAACAAATTGCCATTACAAAAAAATGCATGCATAAAAAAAATCATTGAGTGCTTTGTTCTTTTAGCGTGTTTTGCCACGGCTGATGTATCTTTGTAGAATGATCTGCCTCAGAATTATCAGGGGAAGCAATCCTCCCCCTAGCTGATCGCTGTATAGGTGGTCCTTTCATGGTTTTTTGTCTGACACATTTTCCATTTTTCCACCATGTTCTTACTGTGTAGAGAGAAAGGGTTTTACAGATCAGAAAAAAAAAAGTTTCAATGGCAAGTACAAAAGACTAACAAGAGGAAAAAAATCCTGCATATAACAATCTAAAGAAACCCCTGATATCGTAATGTCCGCAGTGGTGTCAGCTTCAAAACCTCCTCCATTGTGATGAAAGGAAAAAGCCAATTAGACAAGTTATCCCAAAGCAATGTCAAAAGCCTACAAATTACAGCAGTTATAAAACCCGATCCCCACTGACTTCTACAAACATGTAAATTAATGCCATTGAAAAGCAATGTAATCAGGTTTCATTTATCATTATAATATCTTCCCGTATTAAAATATCTGCTGAGACCCGATAGCAACCTATGTACATCATGAGCAGTTTATGTCAAGAAGTAACAACTGCTACTCGAGCAGCTCCAAACCCAACTTCTCTAATTGTCCTAAAAGTAAGCAGGGGAAACTAAAATTCAAAAAGTGACCTATTGCACTATTTGCTTAGGCTAAAACAGAATCTACAACATTCGTTTCCAAGGTGTGTGGAATAGACTAAAGAGCAAGTAGCTTTGCTTTTCCAGAATTACAACAGGCTTTAAATCTCACCTGAATCTAACTTAATACAGGAAACACATGAAAACTCACAGATACTGTACTTCAAATATTTCTGAGGCCAGCAAAGATAAATTAAAGATTACTCCACATGCCAGTGTGGGCACACTCTTGCACTATGCTAAGACCATTACTTCCAATTGAAGTCAATGATTACGCTCTTTCTGGGCCATTCATGATAGATAAAGAAGTCGTGGTTGGTATTTTTCTATGTAACAATCTTTAAGTCTTAGGAGCTCTCTGTAGGAGAAACAATGTTATGCTGTTTCAACACTATTTCAAAATAACTGTTGAAATAAAAGCCTGAAGTATCTGAAAGGATTCAAAAAGACTGAGCTGTCAGAGTCTTTACTGTGCTTTTGTGATAATTCTCTACTTCCCTGTGTTTAGGTTTCAGAAACAGACAATACTTTCCAACTGTAAGTGAAAAGCAAGGAGTAAAGGAGAGGGGAAGTAAGAATTACTCATTTTGGGTCTCTCTCCACTAGATTTTGATTACTTACTAGTACACAAAGCAAAATCTGTCTCATCTTTGTCTTCTGAAACTACATTTTTTTCCCGCTTCCAAGCAGTTGGATCTGCACACTTTTATTCTGTGGAAATCATTGGTAGAAAAGATATACAGCTTAACTTTCAGGGCTCTGTCAGATAAGCACACAACGTAGCTCATCCATGCTTCTTAGAGATTTCCACCCTGTACGTTTCCACCTGTGCCAAAGCCTCTGTTTCTGCAGTTTGCTGAGTGGCATGTTAAGGCAGACTCATTTTCCCTGATAAATCAAGCTTGAACGCTGTATCAGAAACTGAAATATTTGATATGCCAGAGCAGAAAGCAGTAGGAGGGACAGCTGGGTGCAATTCCAGTGTTGGCAAACCTGGATTTGCCAGTCATCTTTGAGAGTATTAATCAAAATTATAATTAGTACATTATTCAAAACTATATATGCATCTCCAGATAAGATCTCGTAAGAGGTGTGAGACAGAGAGATTAACAACACTTTATATATACATAAATCATTGACAATTTGATTTCTAAAAGCTGTATCCTGCAAACACAGGAGGTTCAAAAAGCTGTAGAGATTTATTTTGAAGACAGCTAAGACATCTGGGATTCATCTTATGCTGCTACTTTAAAATTATTTTGTTGGAAACTTGTTTTCCTGAACGTTATTTGGTCTGTTTTAATCCAGTGCCAGTTGGTGCAAGGTAAACTGGGGTCAAACTGGTGATTTCAGCTTTTGCTACTCCAAATTCAAACTTCCCTTGCAGATTTGGTAGTCAAAATTGTATCTTACTGTAGCTTTCTCAGGATTATCTGATTGGAGTTTTAAGCCTTGGCACAAATACTGTCTGAGAGCAGCGAAGAGATGGAACATATGCTTCCAAATATACCTTAGAAATAGAACACGTTAAGAGGCCATAATTACTCACAGTCAGAAATCCTTGCCTCTGGGGAAAATAGGCTTCTGAATCTCATTCAGTGACAACTATTGACAAGCTCTGTGCCACACTATGTTTTTTCTCACACAGTTTTGTCTAGGAGGTAGAATAGAGTATCATATCAAGGACAGCTCCAATAATGTGGTTCGGGAAGGAAAATCTTTCATTAAGTTCCTGGTAAATGAAACAAATGCAATGTGCATCACCTTGTAGACAGCTTAGTCAGCCTGTGTCAGTGCACCTGGTGTTCTCTCCCACCCCTTTAAAACATAGTTAGTAATAAAAGTAGGAGCATACACTATGGATGACATTTGTATTGCTTCTTGTGTGAGATGAACAGTAGGGCAAATCTTTCTAATTCCTCCATTAGGCCTGCCCCTTGATATCCTTGCACGATCTGTTCCAACTTGCATACACGGTTTGTCTCTTTGAAAAGCATCCTGCTAGTCAGGGCTCGCATCTAGTGCATGCAGAGACAGCACAGGGAGTAAGGAGGTGAGGGCAAAGGGCCTTCAGATGAAAGGTGGGAAATGATCTTGGTTCCCGGTATGTAAAGTGGGAAAACGTGCTGGAATCTGAAGCTTTCTGAAAGACATTTCCCACATTTTAGCAGTGCTAGACTAAGACTTGGCTTCTCTTCATGGGTATTTTTAAGTAGAAGAAATTGGATATCACTGTTTTGTTAAGAGAACTAAGCACCCCAAGACATACAGGTTAGTTTTGGACAATGCCTTTATTTTCCTTTGCTTGTTTTAACTTGTTTTCCTTGTCTAGTCAATTGCAAGTTCCAGATATCACATTTGTGTGTGTGTGTGTATATATATATATATATATATATGGGTTCCTCACATTATCAGCGTGCAGTCCTTAATGGCATTTCTACAAATGAGTCAAAATCAAATAATTTCTGACAGTTTATCTCTTAAGGTCTTTTTCAATTTCATCCTTAATCGTAGAAATATAGAGTAGTTCAGGTTGGAAGGGACCTTTAAAGGTCATCTAGTCCAACCACACCTGCAATGAGATGGGACAAATTCATTTTGCTTGTACTAAGCTGCCAAGTGGTCCAAGAATGAGGAGTTTCTGATTTTATTTTATTTTGTAGAATAGAATACATAGAATAGAATACATACATAGAATAAACCAGGTTGGAAGAGACCTTCAAGATCATCGCGTCCAACCTATCAACCAATCCAACACCACCTAAACAACTAACCCATGGCACCAAGCACCCCATCAAGCCTTCTTCTGAAAACCTCCAATGATGGCGACTCCACCACCTCCCCAGGCAGCCCATTCCAATGGGCAATCACTCTTTCTGTATAGAACTTTTTCCTAACATCTAGCCTGAATAGAATAGAATAAACCAGGTTGGAAGAGATCTTCAAGATCATCACATTATTAGGAATAGTGTGGCCAGCAGGAGCAGGGAGGTCATTGTGCCCCTGTACTCTGCATTGGTTAGGCCACACCTTGAGTACTGTGTCCAGTTCTGGGCCCCTCAGTTTAAGAAGGACATTAAGACACTTGAACGTGTCCAGAGAAGGGCAACAAGGCTGGTGAGAGGCCTTGAGCACAAGCCTTATGAGGAGAGGCTGAGGGAGCTGGGATTGTTTAGCCTGGAGAAGAGAAGGCTCAGGGGTGACCTCATTGCCCTCTACAACTACCTGAAAGGTGGTTGTAGACCGGAAGGGGTTGGTCTCTTCTTCCAGGCAACCAGCACCAGAACAAGGGGACACAGTCTCAAGCTGTGCCAGGGGAGGTTTAGATTCGAGGTGAGGAAAAAGTTCTTCACCGAGCGAGTCATTTGTCATTGGAATGGGCTGCCCAGGGAGGTGGTGGAGTCACCATCCCTGGAGGTGTTCAAGGGGAGATTGGACGTGGCACTTGGTGCCATGGTCTAGTTGTGGGACAGGTTGGACTTGATGATCCTTGGGGTCTCTTCCAACCTTGGTTATACTGTGATATTGTGATACATCCAACACCATGTAATCAACTAAACCATGGCACCAAGCACCCCATTAAGTCTCCTCCTAAACACCTCCAGTGATGGCAACTCTACCACCTCCCCGAGCAGCCCGTTCTTTTACTTTGTCCAGCAGAGATGGACTTGGTTTTAACTTCCCTGTTCCCAGGTGCCAGCCTAATCTCACTCATGTATGGGAGGATCTCTAAGCCAAAAAGAACTGTGTTTTTCCACATAACTATACATATGGCTATATAAAAACTTGTTAAAATTTACTACCTCCATCAGCCTGGGAGTATTCTTGGCAGTGTGTCAGCTGTGAGTAAAGCCACCTTGAAATGGATGAATTAAGCCACTTTCTCTAATCCAGTATTTTGCATTTTGCTTGTTGGGGCAAGTTCCTAATATACAGTATGTGTTTTTCACTAAGGCCCAAAGCTTTTGATTTTATTTTTTTCACAAATCATTTTAACATCTTATTCATTAACAGAGTATTTATGAGTCACGTACCAGCAATGGCTGGGTTTTTTTTTTTAATGATAAAGAAATATCAGCAAATCCTATGCAATCTGGAAGAGCTTCACTACTGAATCATGGTTGTAAGTACTCAGTAAGATGACATATAAAATGTCTTTAAGTATTTTATAATATTCGACTGAAAATCCATCTGATCTTGGTCCCTGCCTTAAGCTCAAAGATAAAACTTCTCCTGATCACAGAATCATTGAATCAGTCAGGGTTGGAAGGGACCACAAGGATCATCTACTTCCAACCCCCCTGACATGGGCAGGGACACCCCACACTAGATCAGGCTGGCCAGAGCCCCATCCAGCCTGGGCTTAAACACCTCCAGGGATGGGGCCTCAACCACCTCCCTGGACAACCCATTCCAGGGCTTCACCACTCTCATGGTGAAGAACTTCCTCCTCACGTCCAGTCTGAATCTCCCCACCTCCAGCTCCATTCCATTCCCCCTAGTCCTATCACTACCTGATATCCTGAGAAGTCCCTCCTGAGCCTTCTTGTAGGACCGATTCAAATACTGGAAGGCCACAATAAGGTCACCTGATTCTGATATGCAAATGACTACATGTAAATTATATTTTGATCTGTGTGTGGGTATGAATTTGTGAGCAAGACAGGCTGACAAGAGATTTAAGGGCACAGTATACAAATATGTGTCATATACGTGTACCTGTACATCAAGATGTACAGTACTAGCACAATTCTGATTCAAAGTATGAGGATCAGGAATTTTGGCTCATATTGTTAACTATCCATTCTCCTCAATCTGTGCCTCTCTATATGAAACAGATGGTTTGATATTTTGCAGCAATATAGTAAGCATTCCCTCATCCCAAGCCAAATCTGCCACCGGCAAATTCATTCCTGCTGTAAATTATAACTCAGTTGTCAAATTAAGAATGTGACGTTATAAGAGACCTTGTAGCACTAAGCAATAATTTACTCATCCCTGTGTTTGAATTATACTAATTTTTGTTGTGTCCTTCAGACAGATGCCTTTTTTTCATGCTGTGAGTTTAAGAGAACTACTTCTCTACTCTCGTATCTTCTTTGTTACTAAGTAGATTTACTCCTCTCTGGGTTTCTCTAGGCACATTTGCTCAACATCACTGAGAGTGACATCATTCTGCCCTTGGAGTTAAGAAAAACCACTAAATTTCTACTTCATAAAAAGAGAGGAAAAAAAAAAGAGGGATAAATACACCATCCTGCTGAGATATACACTGCCCCTTTACACTGCACTGGTTAGGCCACACCTTGACTCCTGTGTCCAGTCTTGACTTGCTGGAACGTGTCAAGAGAAGGGCAACAAAGATGGTGAGGGATTTGGAGCACAAGCCCTATGAGGAGAGGCTGAGGGAGCTGGGTTTGCTTAGCCTGGAGAAGAGGAGGCTCAGGGGAGACATTATTGCTCTCTACAACTATCTGAAGGGAGGTTGTGGCCAGGTGGGGGCTGGTCTCTTCTCCCAGGCAAGAAGCACCAGAACAAGGGGACAGAATCTCAAGCTGTGCCAGGGGAGGTTCAGACTGGATGTGAGGAGGAAATTCTACACAGAGAGAGTGATTGCCCATTGGAATGGGCTGCCTGGGGATGTGGTGGAGTCACCATCATTGGGGGTGTTTAGGAGGAGACTTGATAGGGTTCTTGGTTGCATGGTTTAGTTGATTAGATGGTGTTGGATGATGGGTTGGACTCAATGATCTTGAAGGTCTCTTCCAACCTGGTCTAGTCCTATTCTATTCTATTCTATTCTATTCTATTCTATTCTATTCTAATCTATTCTATTCTATTCTATTCTACAAATGATTCTAGGATATTATACTTTACCTCTCCAATAATCTGAAATTATTGCTTGTTGCTATTAATAATTAAATGAGGCAGATCTCTTCACTAAGAACAGCTATTAAACTAAAAGACAGTCATATGTGCAGCACTTATATGTTATCCTGAAACTTCAGACTCATTGTCATGTCTTGTGAAAAGGGAAGTGTTGTGGTATGCTCTTTCTCTTTTTCTTCATTTATATTCTCAAAACTGAATAATATAATATTTGCAAATGTTCAACCTGTTCAGAATAGAAAATTCTTACTCATTCTCTTCTTCCCCCGTAATTGATAAAAAAATTCAAGTTCTGCTATTGTCTAATTGAGGGAGACAAAGAAAAGAAAATGAAAAAAAGGATTAAAAAAATCTGTTAGAATAGAATAGAATTAACCAGGTTGGAAAAGATCTTTGAGATCATCGAGTCCAACCTATCATCCAACACTCTCTAATCAACTAAACCATGGCACCAGTCACTTCCTAAACACCTCCAGTGATGGTGACTCCACCACCTCCCTGGGCAGCCCATTCCAATGGACAATCACTCTTTCTATGAAGAACTTGTTCCTAACATCCAACCTAAATTTCCCCTGGTGCAGCTTGAGACTGTGTCCTCTTGTTCTGGTACTGGTTGCCTGGGAGAAGAGACCAACCCCCACCTGGCTACAACCTCCCTTCAGGTAGTTGTAGAGAGCAAGAAGGTCTCCTCTGAGCCTCCTCTTCTCCAGGCTAAGCAACCCCAGCTTCCTCAGCCTCTCCTCATAGGGCCTGTGCTCCAAACCTCTCACCCGCTTTGCTGTCCTTCTCTGGACACGTTCCAGCAACTCAACATCTTTCCTAAACTGAGGGGCCCAGAACTGGACACAGGACTCAAGGTGTGGCCTAACCAGTGCTGAGTCCAGGGACAGAATGACCTTCCTGCTCCTGCTGGCCACACTATTCCTAATGCAGGCCAGGATGCCATTGGCCTTCTTGGCCACCTGGGCACACTGCTGGCTGATGTTCAGTCTACTATCAACCAGTACCCCCAGATCCCTTTCTTCCTGGCCATTGTCCAGCCACTCTGACCCCAGCCTGTAGCACTGCATGGGGTTATTGTGGCCTGTATGTAGAACCTGGCACTAGGATGTGTTAAATGTCATGACATTGGACCCTGCCCATCTGTCCGGCCTATCAAGGTCCCTATGTAGAGCTCTCCTACCCACTAACAAATCAACATGCTGCTGCCCTCATCCAGATCATCAATAAAGATATTGAACAGGATGAGGCCCAGCACTGATCCCTGAGGGACGCCACTAGTGACTGGCTGCCAGCTGGGTGTGGCACCATTCACCACTGGTCTTTGGGGTCAGCCCTCCAGCCAGTTCTTAACCCAGTGCAGAGTGCTGCTGTCAAAGCCACGAGCTGACAGCTTGGTCAGGAGTTTGCTGTGGGGGATGATGTCAAAGGCCTTGCTGAAGTCCAGATAGACTACATCCACAGCCTTTCCCATATCCGCCAGTGGGGTCACCTGATTGTAGAAGGAGATCAGGTGGGTCAGGCAGGACCTGCCCTTCCTGAATCCATGCTGCTAGTAAAACGAGAAGATGACATGTACAGTAAAATGATGATTTTTTTCTGATAAACTCTTCAAAGAGTTCCAAGCCATTTTGCAATTTTAATGTTGGAATCCTCTCTATGTTCAGAAGTAATAGAACATAGGCATAAATGTTGTTTTAGACATGCAGTAAGAACCTCTGATAAAGTCCTGCTTTCAAAGAGGATTTGGTTTTAAGGGGTTATTGCTCATGGTTCCTGATTAAAACAAACAAACAAACAAACAAAAACACAAAAAAAAACCACCACAAAAAGATGGAAAATATACAGACATTAACATTTCTAGAATGTACTCTCCATAAATTCAAATATCTCCAAGACACCTGTGTTTATCTACAATGGGAAGGGTCAGAACTTGGACTTTACTGTGCCAGAGAATACAAAAAAAAAAGGGTAAAGAGTTTTCAAACTCATCTAGGAACAAACATACCTCAGAACCATAAAATCATTTGCATGATTTTATGATAGAACCATATTTGAAGTTTGGCTTGCATTTTTATTTCTGTTATGACCTTTCATCCTCCATCCATTTTTCACCATGACTAGTTACTACTCCCCTATCAAACAGGATCAGCCTTCTCCCCTATGTCTTAAGAGGCTATTCATATCAGATCCCACTCACAAAAGGCAATATGGATATTAGTTTCTCTACCTTACTGTCTTAAACACCTACTCAAAAGACTACATTCTCAAGCATCCATATGGTATATCACATGGAATACTAGCCCTCAGTTACCTACTATAAAATCTCCCTGCTTGTAAGCTGCAATAGATTCACACATTACCACAGGAAAAAACCCACCACCAAACAAAGAAAGGTGTATGTCTTATGATTCACAAGTCTCAGGGAACTCTACTATTAAGTGTGATGCAACCCTTACAGTTTGTACACAGCCAGTTTGCTTGAGAAGGGGCTGGAGAGAGGCCAGACGGAGAGGGACCTGGGGGTACTGGTCAATAGTAGGCTGAACATGAGCCAGCATTGTGCCCAGGTGGCCAAGAAGGCCAATGGCATCCTGGCCTGGATCAGGAACAGTGTGGCCAGCAGGAGCAGGGAAGTCATTCTGCCCCTGTACTCAGCACTGGTTAGGCCACACCTTAAGTCCTATGTCAAATTCTGAGCCCCTCAGTTTGGGAAAGATGTTGAGTTGCTGGAACGTGTCCAGAGAAGGGCAACAAAGCTGGGGAGGGGTTTGGAGCACAAGTCCTATGAGGAGAGGCTGAGGGAGCTGGGGTTGTTTAGCCTGGAGTATAAGAGACTCAGAGGAGACGTTCTTGCTGTCTACAACTACCTAAAGGGAGGTTGCAGACTGGAGGGGGTTGTTTTCTTCTCCCAGGCAACCAGCACCAGAACAAGAGGACACAGTCTCAAGCTGCACCAGGGGAGGTTTAGGCTGGATGTTCTATTTTCTATTCTAACATTGGTGTAAATATGTGATTCTATGGGAGCTGTTTTCAAAGTCATAGGACGGTGTCTGGCTTTCTTTTATAAGTAACTGTAACTTGAAATAAATGCTATACAAAAAGCACATACTGTAAGGTGTGTTTTTTTATAGTCTGTAAGTCAGAGGAGGCCGAATAGCACCTTAAAACCATGGACATGGAAAGGAAACCACAGTACCAGAAAGCTAAAACAGATCAAACAGCTCCAGCTTATAGTGTGAATTAGATGTGGATAATGAATGGAATTTGTTACCACAAAATAGGCAGAAACAGACGAGGTGATGGACAGACAAAACCAGCTCCAGATTGTGAGTTTCCTCATTTATCTTAAGCACTCTCATAAGACAGAGTAGATGATCACTTAAAAGATTTGTCATTCTATTGACAACTGAGGAAACCTAGATGACCTCCTTAGGCTCAATTTTAGTTTTTAATAGCTATGTAAATAACATAAATCCTATTTAATTTTAAATTAACTGTCTGGATTCCTTCTGTTATCCAGAATGTAAACATTTCAGCATGTTTGAAACAGGAACTGTTGACAGTGAGTTCAATAGGACACTTCAGAAGTTCAAATTTACTTTGCATTCCAAATTCAGGCATGGAAAGAGCTACTCCTAAAAGTAAAACACAACATGGAAAGCATGATTTTGTTTTCCAACTTTCTTTTCATGTTGACAATAAGTAGCAGATGTAACGTGCCGATTATGCTCTACAAAGATTGGCAGCGAGAGTGTAGTTTGAAGCTGTACAAAATGGCCTCCATCCCACCTAATTTCAGTGCATTTTCTCCTATTACATGAAGCCAACCTTCTAAAGGGAACGCTGACATTGTCCATATAGGAAAAAGGATGTAGCTGAAGGAACCTCCCCAGAGGGTGTGTGTTTGCCTATTTTTGAGGTATTTCTAACTTCAGGGAAACAAATAGCATCATCCACAACTGTTAGAGGAACATCAAACTGTATAGCCCTTGGCTTCTGAAGTAGAAACTGTTTAGCCTTGGCTTTAGCAAAGACTATAAAATTGGATGTTGATTCCTAAGTAGCTCATTTCTGTTCAAATGTACCTATCACTGTGACAAGCTCTAGCACTTACGCTGAAGTGTAACAATAAAGAACAAACAAACCTAAAGACCTTGGTGTCTGCCAGAGGTAGATGAAATATGTCAAACATCTACTCATTAAAAGACTTCTCTGAAATTCTACTGTGTCCATAAGAACTGGAGACAAAATATCCTTATTTTCCTCTAAATTAGAAAAGGCTGCACTTTTCCCTCCTCCCTGTCTTAAATATAACAGCATCATGACACATGATTTTTGCAGTGCATAGATTATGCCCTGTCTCATTTACTGCATCTCATCTTCTGAGAAGCTCATGTGATTTTCAGCTTTGTCCAAGCATTTTTTGAAAGTGTCTAATTTTGTCTTAAATGGAAATGTAATTTCTTACTTCACTAATACAACCATTCACTTTAGCCATTCCTTCCCTAATTTTACAGATTAGTTCTTCTGATCTCCTTATTATTACACTTGTCATTCAAAATGAAAAGAGGAGGGAAAGAATTGGAACTATGACTCCCTGATGAATTCCACGTGTGATTATGGAAATCAGGGATGTGATGTTCATCTTGAAGTGCCTCCACAGCAAAAATAGAAGTCAATTCTAGAGCAATAAAGTATTTAAGTCAGGAAATAGTATGATAATGAGAGGCATATACTTTACCTATTATCTACAGGTTCTACTATAGTACCTAAAAACCACAGTCACAGCAAAAGCAAGGAGTGTTTGAGGATGGGAAAGCCAGAAAAACCCAAACACTGTTAGCAGGCACTTACTTGGTGCCATGGTCTAGTTGATTAGATGGTGCTGAATGATGGGTTGGATGCGATCATATCGAAGGTCTCTTCCAACCTGGTCTGGTCTATTCTATTCTATTCTATTCTATTCTATTCTATTCTATTCTATTCTATTCTATTCCTATTTCTTACTTACTTCATGCAATTGTATATAATTTTCACTATTGATTCCCATTTTTTTTTCCAAATTATTATGTATTTGATAGATTCCATTTATGCCACAACAGGATTTTGCACTAAATAAAATATGGCTAGCTCTCCAAACAACAAGAATTTGCACCATAGTAAGTTACACCAAGATGGATAGTTTAGTTAGATCTCAGAGCAAGAGGAATTCAGAAAACCTGTTTGTTTTTCCTATGTCTTCTGAAATAGGAAGTTCAATCCATCTGGATAGAAGGTCTCAATTCTATCCATGGCATTTGAAGACCAAACGGATATCTGTCAATAACATATCCACTTTGCATTCTTCAGTGAGCAAAAGCTTTAATTTCTGCAGTAAACTAAATCACTGAGAGAAGGATTTTTTTGTTGTTGTTTTACTTTATTTAGCTTTCATATGTTAGGATCTTACTGAGGTACACACACACATATACAAAATCCCAGCTAGAACTTAACCTGGCCACTGCCTTAAGAGAAAACAAAAAAGGTTTTTACAAACATGTTAACAACAACAACAAAAGCCTAGGAGAATGCCCACCCTCTATTGTATGCAGGAGGGGACATTGCTGTAAAGGATGAGGAAAAGGCTGAGGTATTTAATGCCTTCTTTGCCTCAGCCTTTAATAATCAGCTTAGCTATGCTCAGGGTATTCAGTGTCCTGATAGGTCCCTAGAAGTTGTGGTCCTTTTATACCCTTTTGGCAGGGGAAGGTAGTCTCTCCAAGTCAATGAGAGAGGTTTGTATGAGTGAGATGTCACTGAGAGGTGCCACTGCCACATGTATTGTTTTTGAGACAATAGAGGATTGGGCAATCGCAAAGGTCGCTAAGCCCAAGATGCCCAAGCCCACCACATCACCCCCCAGTCCTTCTCTGTAAAAAGCAGGTCTGGCAAGGCACCTCCCCTGGTAGGCTTGTTTACCAACTGTGCCAGGAAGCTATCTTCCTCACACTTCAGGAACCTCTTAGGCTGTTTCTTCTCTGCTGTACTGTATTTCCAAGAGCTGTCAGGTAAATTGAAGTCCCCCATGAGAAGAAGGGCTGGTGATCTGAAGAATTCTGACAACTTCTTTTAGAATGCTTCATCTGTATCCTCATTCTTGTTGGGTGGTCTGTAACATCCCTGTATCCCAACAGGATATTTGCCTTGTTTGCCTTCCCTCTAATCTTTACCCATAAGCGCTTGACCTTAACGTCACAGAGTTCTACACAATCAAAACTCTTCTTAACATACAGTGCCGCTCCACCACCTCTCCTAACTTGCTTATCCAAATAGCTATATGTCTAGGGCTTTGAGTATAGATTTTCTCTAGCCCATTTCTTCTTTGAATGGGTATTTCCAAATCATTAAATATAAATCCTGACCTTAAAAATTACTGGAAGTGATCTGCTTAGTGCTGTGGGAATTGAGGCCCAGAAAAACAGGAAGAATAGCAGCTTTAATCTTCTATTCAGGAAAGGCAAAAAATCAATACTGGATCCAGCTTTATGATAATGAATGTGCAACTACATGGTCATAACACTCATAGCAAAATGAAGTTGCATGGAGATGCAGAGATCTCTTCTGACTCCAGTTCAGAAATAAATTCTAGGTCAATAATACTACCAACCATAGCTCTTTAGCCACTTGGACCATAAAATTTCTTAATGTTTAAATTTTACTGCCTACCACTGTGGAAAAAAAAAGAGGCAGTTATCTAAATAGAAGTGTTTTATAATAAGCAATAGGGGAAAAAAAAAAGATAAAAGCATGGTGAGGCCAAGTGCATAGAAGCTTTAGAAAAAAGATCACTTGTGGTACCTTTCAACCTGAACTATTTCCTTCTAATTCACAATTTGTGACATCTTTGACTTTTACACTGACCCCATTCACTTCTGGGACAATGTACCTGTGTAGCCTCTTCCACATGAATTTCCTCAAGAAGACATACCAATCCATAAAAATGTCTATCTTAAAGACATGGTTAATCAGGCTACAAATAGAATGAAAATTTACAAAGGGTTGTTTGTTTCCCAATGACTTGACATGAACTCTATGAAGAGCTATATTTCCTGAGCTCCAATCACATACCAGTGAAAATTACTACATGTAGACATGGCAGAACCTTGGCATGGCAGGCTTCGTTAGTGTCTCGGTCCGGAGAGGGAAAGAGCCTCAGTTCTTTTGAGTATTCCTGTGTAGTAAAATTAGAGGCACAAACGAGGCCAAAATATCAACAGCTAGACTATTGATTACATAAATAAAGTGGATGGATCAGAAGGGGAGAGAGAGACGATAGTGAGGGAGAGAGAGAAGAGGAAAGGAATTATATTACCACACCCCTCACCCCCCCACCCCCCCACCCCCACCCAGACAGTTTGAGTCTGTGGAGGAAAGTTGCTGCAGGAGATGTTGGGTCTGTAGAGAAATGGTGCTGAGGCTTTGGCTGTAGAAGAGATGTGGTCCTCTGAGCAGCTTCTTCAGCTCCATGAATTGCAGCAGGCAGAACTTAGGACATGGAGAGAGGGTTCAGTTTGCTTCTTCCAGGCTCTTTTCTTTGGAGCAGCATTGTCCCGGGCTTTTCCTTCTCTCGTGCTTTCTTTCTTAGCGGCATTGTCCTTCTCCTGTGTTTTCCTTCATCTGTGTTTTTCTTCTGTGTTTTGGTTCTGTTTTTCTTCTCCTGTGTTTTGGTTCCCTATTTTTCTTCTGCTAAGCCAGTAGTTGCTCAAGTCTTTTATACAGTTTTTTAGTCCTTAGCTATGTGTCCAAGTATTGTCCCTCAGGAATTCAGGAGCCAGAAAATCATCCTTAGGTAAGTATCCAGGTATTGTTCCCCAGGAAATCTTTCTGTGTATTCCTGTGTGTTTGGGCAGGGGTCTGGATGGAGGGGGGGGTGGGGGGGGTGTGGGGCCTCCGCCTCCTCCTTCTCCATTTACCTGCCCACACACCTCAGGAAACAGGTGGTGAATCCATTGTCTCACCATCCTCCCATTCCAGGGTACTTGATGGGTGGAGATGATCCTGTCTTATGAATATTCCCGAAGGTGGCCTCGGTCCATTGTTGTGAGGCCAGCTGTGGTCCAGTGAGCAATGCTATCTTTGCACCTTCCAAGAGTCAATCCAGTGGCTCTGTCCAACACACATCAGCTATTGTCTGGGAAAGCAGCAAGTGATTTTTTCTTTGTTGAGTTGCACCAGGAGAGACAAGCTTTTAGTCTCTCACAGTTAGCCACCAGTAACACAAAAAGCTCAGCAACACAGATGATAGAGGTGGGCAAGACAAACAGAACAGACCTATGCCATCAGTAGTTCACTGTTACCCCATGTGAATACTACCTAGGAACATGTCAAGGCTGCAAATCCATTTTTGCCTGCTGAATAAACATACCTGTGTTCATGTTTTGAAAACCAGGCTCATCAATGTGAGGAAGTTTTGTGAAGAAGCAGATATCAGAAAACCAAATTTGTAAAATTAAATGATCTTGATTGGCCACTGGAATGGGCTGCCCAGGGAAGTGGTGGACTTACCATCACTGGAGTTGTTTAAGAGGAAACTGGATAAGACACTTGGTGCCATGGTTTAGTTCATTAGGTGCTGTTGGGTGATAGGTTGGACTTGATCTCGAAGGTCTTTTCCAACCTGGTCTATTCTATTCTGTTCTATTCTATTCTATTCTATATGATATATATATATATATATAGAGAGAGAGAGAGAGAGAGAATCTTAGTAAACCAGTAACACAGAGAAAACATTAAAGTTCAAAGGATGTTTTAGTTGCAAATCATTACAGACAAAGAAAATAGACTACTCAAGTACAAGTTTTTTTACAGGCACATACCTGGATTCAATGAAACTTCTATCAGTCACTAAGCTGTCACACATGACTTCTCTTGTTTGGGAATTTTTTTCTGGTTTCGTTATGCAAATATGGTAGACAAATCAAATACGTAGCTTTTGTAGTCTCACAGGGACACCAGACACAAAGTGCACCCCTGTAAATTTCTCAGTCTTCTTGCATTAATAAGGAATGCCAGTGTGTTGCATACTGTGTAAAATACCAACAAAAAAACCTATGCTGTTGGGCTAGGGTATGAGCGCTCCATGGATACTTCACAGGATCACAGGATGTTAGGGGTTGGAAGGGATCTCTGAAGATTATCAAGTCCAACCCCCCCTGCCAGAGCAGGACCATACAATCTAGCACAGGTCACACAGGAATGCATCCAATCAATCTTGAAAGTCTCCAGAGAAGGAGACTCCACAACCTCTCTGAGGAGCCTGTTCCAATGCTCTGTAACCCAAATGGCCTTAATCTATGTGCAATACTTGAAAACACTGTTCTATCCAGTTTGACAGACTAACTACAGGAAAGGAGAAAGCTATGTTACTGCTTTTCCATACAGAAATGCTCATCCTAAAAAATAATAACATAAATAATTTAAAAATTAAAAAGTTTAAAAGTGTTGGTGTTTGGATCATTTTTTCACCATCATTTTTTCACTTCTGGTCAGAAATACAAGGCACTGCTTCAAGAAAGAGGGAAACCTAAACAAATGAATCGCTACTCTGTCCTGCTACAGTGGACAGTTGAAGAATGGCAAGGAAATCAGAAATTCAGTACAGACCTTATTCATTCCTTAGGAAATGATGAGGAAAGTACTTAAATCTGTACTTGACCTTTAGCAGTGTTTGAGTGTCACTGAGTGTAATTAATGCATGTGCATATTTCACAAGTACATATTTCAAAGGCAATCCTAAATAGGAATATTTTCATCTAATAAGTGTTGCTACAGCCTTGAAGATTGAGGCATATGAATGAAGCAAGGTTTTCAGGGAAAGATAAGACAATTGAGGAAAATCAGTCTTTGGATATAGAAACCTCCTCCACTTTGGGAAAAACTCTGAAAGATTATCTACTTTGCCTAACTGTATACATTACCTTTTTATAAGAGAGATTATATCTCTATGAAGCATTCTGAATGGGACTTTGGCATTTCATTGCATTCTGAAATGCAACTCTCTACAAATAAAGCATTCATAATCCAGATATATCTACCTCTTTTGTACACAATCATTTATACCAAAAGAATGTTTGTCCTTCAGGAACAAGTACATCTGGAGCTCCTGTGATTGTTTCTCCCCTGACATGGTTGAAAGGCCATTGCACTTTGTAAAGAAGATTAGAGTTTAGCCATGTGTATTGCATTAAAGTTTTAGTGTTATTCAACAGCAATGCTGGTAGTTCTGGTTTCTACTCCCACTTGTGTACTGAGCTAAGCAGCCAGCTTCACTTTTATTGTGACAGCAAATTCCACTATGATTTCCACCCCCCACCCCCCCACCCCCAATTCAATCTCAGTATGTTTTGGTTTTGTTTTGATTTGGTTTGGGCTTTTTGTTTGTTTAGCTTTGTTTGTGGTTTGGTTTCAGGTTGTTGGGTTTTTTTTAATAGCACTAATCATAGTTAGAGAACATAAATGAAAGAACAGATTATTATGAGGCTTCTAGGGAAATTTTTAGAATAGCGTTTTATAACCTTCATCTTAATATCATAAATTAATGTATTGATGTCTTAAACAGTTAAACAACACTGAACATGTAGCTTTTGAGAAACATCAGTGCAAAACTGTTAAAACAACCCTAAAAAAAGTTACTGTGGATACATAATTGAAACAATTACAGTGTCACAATATGGATTATAGTGTAAAAGCTTCTCCTCTTTGAATAGCATCCTTCAAAGATTAGGAGTCTGTTCAATGAACTTTGGGAAGCTTTTAATCCTTTTGGGTTGTTTTTCCTTATCTTTTTTCTACCCCCCTTTTTTTTCCTACTCTTTAAACATATGTAGGCATAGTTTTACAATATACAGACATTGATTATTAGTTGTTATTGTTCAGTATATCAGTTTGAATGTGGCTAGTATATATATCATAGAAAAATACCCATTCAGTCTAGCTTTAAATGATGAATTACACTTATTCCACCTTGATTTCAACAGTTATTTGTCTAGCATGTACTTAAGGACAGAGAAAACAAAGAAGTACTTGTGGCACTCCTCATATAATGAAACCACCTCTTTTTTTTATCTTAATAGTCCTCATTTTATAACCTCTATTTCCTTGGTATGCACAATCACAGAGTTTCACGAATTCTACAAATGATCTGGAGTAATCTTTGCTTTTTGATACCTCACTTCTTCCCTTCTCATCTATTAAAATACAAAGTGAGTTCAGAAAAGGCATGTAAAATATAGTGCCTACCTGAAAGTACTAACCTCAGAGAGCTAGGAACATGTGCCAACACAAGAACACTGGAAAAGCTGCTCTGAAATAATAACATTGATAAGTATAAATTCAAGTGTGTATAAAGCACCCTAACTCCATCAGTCATAAATCAGGAAAGCAAATAATGAATGATTTAATGTTGTCACAGGAGACTAAAATCTTAACCAATAATTAATTATAGGTATGCAAGTAACTGGCTCCAAAAAAACCCCAGCCTGTACATTTGTTTTCCAATATTTTGTTAACTGGGCTTTTTGTCTGCAAAACCATGGGATGGCATGAAGCCAGACCCACCACAAATTTGGACAGAATGCCTTGGGTATTTTTCCAGTTCTACAAAAGGTGAACTGAAGCATATTCAGTTTTAGAAAGCTGTGTGAGTCATGTTTTGGTGTTGCAGGCAAACACAGCATTCTTAGCTAAGGCATGCTTCTAGTCTCTACCCCTTTAAATATGATCTCCTATTGCTGTGTCCATGCAGCTAAATACAAGAAGGCCAGAGATCAATCACTGGTTTCAGGGGACCACAGGAGAGCCAGGGAGGGAGCTGACAGTTCAGTGGTGCAGGTAACCAGGCGTGTACTGCTGTTTTTCTTTCCTCCCTGTCTTTCTTTGCGGGTGCTCTCTGAGTCACAGAGTCAGAGAGTGGGTAAAAGCAGAGCTGCCTCTAATCTTGAAAGCAGCAATAAAAACATACCCAGCTTAATATTTTTCACCAGACTACCATTGCTGAAAAAAACCTGAACAAAATACTCTTGTAAACAAAGGCAATCCCCCTAGGTTCCTATTGCTATCTTCTTCTCTGTGTGTTGAGATCAGTCTCCCATACACTGAGTGGCACTTCCAACACCAATTTACTGCTTTCTGAATGACAAGTTTATCCACTAGAATACATAGCAACATTTAACCCTGAAACCTTATCAACACTCCAGAAAGTAGGAAATGAAATTTTGAATGAAGGGAGGTCTCATTATTTTCTAATGATTCCCTATATTTTGCATGGAAGTTGTTTATACCTAAATATACTGGAGGAGTGCTTTTCATCTCATAG
This sequence comes from Dryobates pubescens, assembly GCF_014839835.1. Classification (NCBI taxonomy): domain Eukaryota; kingdom Metazoa; phylum Chordata; class Aves; order Piciformes; family Picidae; genus Dryobates; species Dryobates pubescens. Next base: position 35,856,125 of record NC_071618.1, on the reverse strand, counting down.
AACTTCAGACATTTCCAGTTAAATATTTGCATTCATGTTTGTAGTGGGTTGAAAGGCTGATCCTTCCTTGCCTCCCACCAGGGCAGAAAAAATGAGACTCAGACAAATGGATTGCAGAAGTGGTGGAAAGTTTAAATGGAAAAACAGTGAATGTTTTACAGAGAACCACAAGCACAGTGACAAAAGCGATCCCAAAGCACACTCAGAAGCATCCCAACACTCCTCTCTCCCCATCTGAGGGTATACCCAAAACTCCCAGGGCTCTTTCTTCACCCCCCTCCACTGTTAGACTAATCTCAGCTGGCCAGATGTGAGATTGCCCTTCCACCTTTTCCTCTTTGGCATTAAGCCTAACCAGGCCAAAAACAAGCCTTGAGATAACTCCCGCTCCATTACCAGACAGGGAGCACCTCCCATGAGGGTAGCGAGGGAAGAAAGAGGAAGTGTAGGACTTTGCAGGTAGATTTATAGGCAGCAGGACATTATGGGATGAAATATGCAGCTTCCTGTGTCCATCCACTGGGCTGGACCCTGGGGACACCGGGTATGTGTCTTATGTGGCCGCAGCAGGAGTGGCACCCAGCCCAAACTACTACAGTGCTGTATAACAATAATCCCTCTATGACCACAGGTAGTTCTAGGACACAACTAAATCATATTTATGTAGCTGTTTACCAAAGGAAAAATTTTTATGCTCTTTCTAGAATTAATGGGAAGAAGACTCTCCTCTTTAGAATTTACTTTCATCTGCCACGCAACAAGAAATTTAGGTCATCATCTAGCCATGGCATTTTGTAGGCTGGAAAGGACTTACAGAGGTTTTCAGTCCAACTTCCTTCTCAAAGTAGTTCCAAATAGAACGGTCCACTCAGGGTTATGTCTGCCTGATTCCACAGTCTCTCTAGGTGACCAGTTATATGCAGTAATTAGAGGAAATGCTAAGAAATTCTTTGCAGAAAGAGTGATTGGCCATTGGAATGGGCTGACCAGGGGCGTGGTGGAGTCACCATTACTGGAAGTGAGACTGGATGAGGCACTTGGTGCCATAGTTTAGTTGATTAGATAGTGTTGGATGATAGGTTGAACTCAATGATCTCAAAGGTCTTTTTCAACTTGGTTAATTCTGCAATTCTGTATATACATGGGTTAAAAAAAAAAATTGTTTAAATTATTTCCTGTGTTCCAACACGAGTCCATTACCACTTATCCTTCCACTACTCACTTCTGAAAAGAGTCAGGCTCCATCTTCTCTACAACTTCCTCTAGGTACCCATAGACAGAATAGCATTCTTTTCTTAAAGCTCACACTGAGCTCTCCCTGGTTTTCTTCCTATCCCATGTGCTTCAGCTCTCTGACCTTGGAATTTCTCCAAAATTACTCCAGTATATAAATTGTTGAGAGGCTTGCAACTGGGCACAGTACTCCAGAGGTGGTACCCTAAATGCTGAATAGAGGTATCCATTTCCTTGACATTTTGACTATAGTACTCTTGCTAACACAAACTAGAATGTGGTGGGTCATCTTTGCTGAAAGGGCAGACAACTGATGCAGAGTCAGCTTGCTGCTTACCAGGATGCCAAAGCAAGAAAGCAAACCTATCTTGTTGATCTGAATATGTGTTACTACATAAGGCCATTCCATCTTAAATGGAAATTGGAAATGAGTCTTCATACGGATCTAAAAAAACAAATAGTATCTCCCCCAAAAGTTCTGAGGTGTGTTAGGAGAGGCAACTAAGTTAATTGGACCAGCTTCATCCATGGATGCAATATCTGCCAGAGCCCATTCTGGTATTTCTACAGACCAGTAGCACTGTTTCAGAGAGCAGTACAGTCATATTCTCAGACCAATACCCATTTCACATTTTCATCTCACCAGATCTGACAAAACATGTTGTGAATATTGAATGAGTTTCGCTAACAGGAATTCCATGCAGGTGTTGTGCCCTATGCAGTGTGACATACACAGAGCACCCTTTTGAAAATTTACCTACTTATACCATTATCAAACATTTTAATTTGATATGCAATTGCTCTCCACAACTACCTAAAAGGAGGTTGTAGCCAGGAGGGGGTTGGCCTCTTCTCCCAGGCAACCAGCACCAGAACAAGAGGACAGAGTCTCAAGCTGCACCAGGGGAAGTTTAGGCTCGAGGTGAGGAAAGTTATTCACAGAAAGAGTGATTGTACATTGGAATGGGCTGCCCAGGGATGTGGTGGAGTCACCATCCCTGGAGGTGTTCAAAAAGGGATTGGATGTGGCACTTGAAGCCATGGTTTAGTTAGTCATGAGGTGTTGGGTGATAGGTTGGACTTGATCTCTGAGGTTTTTTCCAACCTTATTGATTCTATGATTCTATAACAGAGACTTTGGGAATACAGGCTTGGGATAATAGCAGAGACATCAAGGGCATAAAACAACACCCGAAAGGCTACTGAAAGGGTATGCAGCTTTGTAAATGGGTACAATCAGTTTTAAAGCATAAGAGAGAAGAAGCAGGTACACTACATAACTGAAACATCCTATTCAAGCTGAAAATAAGAAATAGGTAACAGGAAAATAGAAAAGACTCATAGGAATTCCAGGGTAAGGATGTTAAATAGCACTGCTTATTAGCAGTTGGTGTCTCTCTCTACGGTAGATAAAGAGCACACTTTTAGCTTTCCTGTTCAACACATTTTGCTTCTGCAACTGGGAAATCACACATTAATTTTGCCATTGGGTTAAGCATGTTAGAATTTTAAACAGCAATTTGTGTTTGTGCTTGTTCTTGCACATGTATGCTTTCTACTCCAACCTTCCCATAAAAGAGGGTGGCTGCTACCTCAGCGTGAGTCAGAGTCAGCTCATACAGTAGATGCTTGACATGTATGGACTGCATGTTGTAGTTTGAGTTGGGTGCCCCCCTGGTGCATTCACTTCCTGTGTCCAGAAGTCCAGCCCAGAGGGATGGACACAGGAAATTGTGTATTTCCTACCATAATTCTTTGCACCACTATAAGATCCAGTGCGGGGTCTGGCACTTCCTCTTTCCTTCCCTCTCCGAGACTTGGTAACTGGGGGAGAGATCTCCCGGCCGTGGGCCTGACTGGGCCCAAGGCCACAGGGGGATGGGCAGTCTCAGGCCTGGCCAGCTGAGACTAGCCCAGCAGAGGGAGGGGGAAGAAGGAGCCCTGGGGGTTTTGCATGCACCCTCAGGTGGGGATGGGATCTTTCTTTGTCACTGCGCTTTGGGTTTTCTGTAACATTCACTGCTTTCTATTTAAACTTTCATCACTTTTGCAATCCGTTTGTCTGAGTCGTTATTTCTGCCTGTGGTGGGGAGGGGACCTGCCCCAACCCATTACACTGCAACATACTGGAATATTCCATAGTTCATCTCATGGTAGTGCATTCTACTGTAAAAAAATACTGTAAAAAATTACTTTAAAAAGTTACTATGATTACACTAGTGAGCTGCTGAAAACATGCCTGTCAATATAGGAATGGAATGGAATGGAATGGAATGGAATGGAATGGAATGGAATGGAATGGAATGGAATGGAATGGAATGGAGAAAAGAAATGAGAAGAAAAGAAAGAAGAGAAGAGAAGAGAAGAGAAGAGAAGAGAAGAGAAGAGAAGAGAAGAGAAGAGAAGAGAAGAGAAGAGAAGAGAAGAGAAGAGAAGAGAAGAGAAGAGAAGAGAAGAGAAGAGAAGAGAAGAGAAGAGAAGAGAAGAGAAGAGAAGAGAAGAGAAGAGAAGAGAAGAGAAGGGAAGAGAAGAGACCTTTGAGATTATCGTGTTCAACCTATCGTCCAACACTACCTAGTCAACTAAACCAAGGCACCAAGCACCCCATCAAGTCCCTTCCTAAACACCCCCAGTGGTGATGACGCCACCACCTTCCTGGGCAGCCCATTCCAATGGGCAATCACTCTCTATGAAGAATTTCTTCCTGACATCTAGCCTAAACCTCCCCTGGTGCAGCTAGAGACCGTGTCCTCTTGTTCTGGTGCTGGTTGCCTGGGAGAAGAGACCAGCCTCTTTCTGACACTAATGGGGAACCTGAATACTCTGTTAACATGACTGAATTTGCTCTTAGTTACTTTTAAAGAACACCTATATTACAAACAGAAACAGATTTATAACACAAAGAGATGGTCAGAGATGAAGAGATGTGGGTTTAGATTTTAACGGAGGTGATCTGTAGCAGACAAAAAAAAACCCCAACAAACAAAATAAAAACAAAACTGAAACCTGGTAAATTAAATTTTAAAAAATGGATTTAGTTTCTAAAACACATTTGAAGCAAGAATGAAGAGTGAATCAAAATCTGCATACCTTTAGGTAGCTGGCACTACTTAATAGTGCTCATTTCAGCTAAGGGGACTTGGACAAGGACTTTTTTCTATATTTATATTATGGGAAAGTCCACAGAAGAGATCTCTTCTTGTCTGGGCTCAAGCATCTCCTTAATCAGACTCTAAACGTGAGGCATTCTTATATCTGATTTGGTAGGTGCACACCAAGGACAAAACACTGAAAATCTAGCTGTGATCTGAGGACACTAACCTCAAATGTCTCAACTGAAAAAAAAAAAGGAAAAAAAAAAAAGAAAAGTAAACAAAAAAAAAATGAAAAAGAAAAAAGGGGAAAAAAAGGGGAAAAAAGAAAAAAAAAGAAAAAAAGGAAAAAAAAAGAAGAAAAGAAAAAAAAAGAAAAAAAAAAAAGAAAAAAAGAGAGGCTTAAACAGAATTCAGAGAAAAATCATTATCCTGTCTTTGTTTAGTTTTTTAGGACACTTTTCATTTCTGATGTAGGAGCTTAGAGTAGGCAGCCTCCCTTTGTTTGTATCAATTGTTGTGTGAATCCCCTTTCAAATATTGCCATAAATCCACCAGACCACCTTTCTGAAAGAGGAACTGGTAAAAACTAACAGTTTTATAGGTGTAAATCTCTGGTGGTTTAGGCTGGGTACTGGCCCGGATGCCACTGCACAGACCACACCTGGGATGTCCCAAGGGGTGGGCCCAGCCCGGGGGGGTGATCACAGGGAACCAGGTATTCCATTCCCATAATGCCCTGCTCCCCTATAATACATCAGCGTGGGGTCTTCACTTCCTCTTTCCTCACTTGCCGGTGCCTAGGTAAAGTGGTATGAGCTGCCTCCCTTGGGTCTGCCCAGGCCCAAGGATGGGTTGGGGGGGGAAAGAAAGAGCCCTGGGGCGGTTTTGGGTGTACCCCCAGGTGGGGATGGGACGTTCTTGGGTATGGTTTTTTTGGGATCTCTCTCTCTTTTGTCACGGTGCTTGTGGTTCTCTGTAAAACTTTCATCCGTCTGAGTCGTTATTTCTGCCCGTGGTGGGAGAATTTGGTCTCTCAAACCACGACAAAATCCTCATTTAAAGTTGCTTCCCAGATTTTCTGAAATCTTTGTTTCCCCAGAATATTCTTTCCCTCTTCCTCCCTTTACTTTTAATTCATTTCCATAGGGCTTATTCATAACTCCACTGGCTTTCAACTTCCCCTTGATATTGAAATGCCTAAATGGTGAGTTTGTAATGTACGATTTGGATTCTCTTTCTTAAACAGAGAGAAAAGCTTAAAAGAGTAAAGCTTAAAGGAAAGCACAGCTGCAGTGGGTATTACTGAAACCCTGAGTACTTTGTCATTTTTAAATCATCCTCCAATTGTTACACATACATGATAAAATCTGACTCTCTGCTGTCATATTTATTGCGTAACTGAATTGTTGACATCATTCTTATTACTGGTGGTGTTACTGAGCAACAGAATCACAGTAATCTGTAACCAATATGATAAACTCTCCAGAGTATGGTAAATAAACATAGTCATCCTCTGAGTAAGGAAGGAAAAAGTGATAGGAATAGAGGTAGCTAGAAATGTGAGCCATGACAGTGGGAGTGCTACAGGCTGTTATTCATATTTTTTATCTTTCACGTGCATTTGGCATTTAAAGGTGAGAATGATCGAGGTATGTGAGATGAAAATAGATTAGCAGAGGTTAGCAGTGCCTTCCTCGTGTATTTAAATTTCCTCCTCCCCAATCTGTCCTTACAGATGTATGGATGTTAGTTCTCATGCTAGTTTGGAGAGCTCTGTGAGGGAAGAATCAGGATTACCCTCATCCGTTGTTAAGCAACAGTTGTTAAGCAACGATGCATAATAAAGCTGCTCTGCTGCAGAAATATGGTACACTAGACATACTGTCTGTTATTAAACAGCTTCTTAATACTGGAAAGAGCATCAGGATTGATTCTGTGTTTTGCTTGGGTTTGGGATATTTTCAGTGAATTGGCACACTGTTGTCATAACAGTGAAGTCACTGACAGGAGACTCAGGGCCCAAAGTTTACCATGTGATAAACAGGTAGGCAATGACTTTGTAAAAGAGTGTGGTTTGATTTTGTGGGATTTTTAACCAACATAAATTAATTTTTCATGTCATTCAGATTTGTTAGGTCTCCCAGGTTTTTAATATACTGGGTAACTCCCTCCAATTCCATTTTCTGGCTAGGAGACAAGAAAAGTTGATAATTTTTGAAATTCACATTTAATAAAAATGGATCATACCCAAGCAGATGGGATATAGGGATATAGTATAGTCCTTTTTCCCCCTTTTCTTTTCTTTCTTTATTTTTTTTTTTAATTAAGTCTTCTGTGTCTAACCTTTTTTCTCCCACTTTGAGGATTCTGGCTAATGATAGACTATTATGGAGAAAATTCAGTAAACACTCTCTATCAATTCACACTGCATATAAATAAGCCATTGCAATCCATAAATCAACTTATTATAAATGATTTTGTATGCAGCATGCAGAAATAGTTCACAAGGAAAATACACTGCAGGATATTTTAGAGCAACCTACTCAATAGCATTCAGGTTGTTCAAGATTAAAATTAAAACAATAAACTTTACTCTGGATGTGTCTTCATTACCAAAGCCCTGGATCATTTACTTTAACAATGTCAACCTGCTCTCACTATCACATTCAATTTAATTAGGAAAGGAAGTAATATGCAAGAGCACACCTTGTGGTGTTCCATTACCTGGGAGGAAAGCGCTATCAACTTCCAGAAATAAAAGACAGCCCTGCCCTCTTCTCTTCCTCCTTTCTTCTGTGTCGTGGGAACTGTATAGCAGAATGGGAAGAGGGAAACTATGACATGTCAGAAAACCACCTGAGAATGGAGCCTTTAGAAGCGGAGGTATGTAGGGGGAAATAAAAGGAGCTCAAGCTGTGCTTGGCTCTGCCCACTGTAGGTTTAGTGAGAATTCAATGTTGGCATCTGTGGGAATGAAAATGGGCCTCAGCTCATGTTTTTCTCCTTTATGACTGAGGGAAGCAAAGACAAAGAGGTTCCTTCCTTTGTCTCTAAGACTGGTTTTGCAGTGGCATTGATGCATGCTGTCTTTTCACCTTCCAGTGGTCTGCAATCTATGATGCAGAGGCTGTATATGGAACCAGAAGTCAGATCTCTGACAATATCTAGCTGTGGGTTAATATTTTTTGTTTGTTTGCTTGGCTTTTGTTTTGTTTTGGTTTTAGTTATCATTTAGAGAAGAGACTAAACTACTAAATATCCTGTGAAATTGACAGAGCTTAAAACAAAGACCCTCAGTGTAAAAAAGAAACAAAAAAATGAAACAGAAATCATAAATTGTTTCTGTTAAGCACAAGAGGCTGTCCATCCTACAATCATTCCCCCTCTCTCTCTGTAGATCAAGAATGCGGTCCTTACTCAGCTTGTATTTTGTCCTTATTCATACAATGTTTCTGCTGACTCTGACTTGATCAAGTGAGGAAAACCTGAGTCAGGAATTGGCTGCAAATTAGGGAAGATGAGGCAGACACTTCCTAGTTTAATGGCTAAAAGCACAACAATAAATCTCCGTGCTTCCCCATTTAGAGAGCTAATCAGTACATTTACACAGCTGGTGTTAGCTTTGTGCGGATGAGGTTTTTGTTGGTTGTGGTTTATTTTGCATTTAGCTGTAATGAAAAAAGTGTACATGTGCATATTTGTCTTAAATACTTCACAAATCTAATGGTAGCTATTGTGCCTACCAAGTGCCTTCACTGCACTAAATCAGTGGCATCCAGCAGTTAACTTTGCAGTCAAACATTATTGTATTTTAACAGATCTCTGTCCTCATCTCCTGTTCTGGAATTGGACATGGGAATCCCATAAGAGCTTTTACAGGATATCTACACCAGCCCAAAATCTTTCAAGACAGAGGGACAGTACAACTGTCATACTGGATTAGAATCAAGGTCTATCTAGTTCAGTAGGCAGAACCAAAAGGAGGTCAGCAGATGTGAGATAATATAGTAATACATAGTCTCCTTTTGAACATTAAACTGACAGATAAGCCTCAGTTAGAGGGTAAGCAAGTTTTAGGTCAGCTCTATTTCACAAGAGTTCATTGAAGTTACTGTTGCTCGGCCAAGCATTTGAGGTGAATGGATATTTAACTTAGTTGAGTGATATCTTGAGGGGGAGGGGAAAAAAAACAGGGGTGGGGAGGGGAACCCCAAACTGTACTCCTGTTAAGCTGATATGAAAAGTTTAAGAAACATGATCCAAAATACAAACAAATAAATCAGAATCTGTTTAAACCCTAACTGATCGGTCAATCCAGATCTACATGTTTTCTCTTAAACTAGAGTAATACATTCCACACCACCACTAAAATAAACAGCAACCTCCCTCCTTCTCCTCCAAACCAAACAAAACCCCCCAGTCCCAATTCACTGGTGTGATCACTGGAGGTTTCTTTTAACTCTTTTTATCATCGGTGATTGCTTCTGCACCTATGTTAACAGAGACCTCACGTCATTTTTCAGCTTTCCTGAGGCTATCATTCTCAGCCTTTGTTACACTTCTGTAGTCCAGCAATAAAAATAACCTCAAGAAAGGTGGAAAAGACAGCTCCTTCTCATAGTTATGACAAATGGGAAAGCCACCCCCTAGTTCCATAGCCTCTGTGAGATGGAGCTGCCAAAGAGAATTTACACACATGGAAGCACAGAAAACAAATTAACGATAGATAAACCTGTGCCATCAAGGTAAGCTATTAGTGGAAGCTCTTTACATGAACCTCTGAAAATGTCCCCAGCTGTGTTAATCTCATTTATCCCACACAGTTTGTTCAGCTCCAGAAATAGTCATGCCAAAAAAAGGTTGGCTGGGATAGGACCAGGAATGACCTCATTAGCATTTAGAACCATCACCATGCAATGGAGGTGATAATCAGAAGCAGAAGGAAGAAAAGGAACAAGGTATAAAAGGGGGGAAAAAAAACCCAAACCAACAAACAGTCAGCATTGTGCTATTGGACTTTGATAGATCCCTGTTGTCAAATGAGTTTAATTTGTAAAAATCAATGGTTTTAGTTAAACTGCATCCCATGGTGTCCCATCATCTAATTCATCTACACAGCATTTTTTTTTCTTCAGCAAAGAGAGAAGCAGATATTTGTGCTCAAGATTGTTTTATTGGCATAAGGTGGGGTGGGGTGGGTGGTGGTGGTGTGTGTTTGTATTTCTGTCTGTACAGCTTGAGCTGTAAAGCTCAAAATCTTAGTGAATGTTTTAACCAATATTCTTCATCTGTAAAGTGAAGTATGTCTCATAATGATTGGGAAGATCTTGTTTCAGAAGTTCTCATTAAAAAATAGCCTTTTCCAAGAGCTGCTGTTGAGGGCACAGCGTACTCCAGTCAGCTCCCAAACATAAATTCCAAGTGTTGCCATAGAGCTGTCTGCACTTCTCCATCTCCTTATTTCTTTTGTTTTCACCTATGCATAGGTACACATACTACCACATTAATGGAGCTCATGAGCTCTGTCTTTTGCAGCACTGAAGGACTTAGACTATCACATGGCTCCTCAGGGTCTTAGTGACTCCTCTATCTCCCCTCTCCTTTGCATCTCATACATCTGGATGGCTGTGCTTAGGATGCTCAACCTCAATTTTTCTGTTCCTTCTTTCTTCGAATGCCTACTGATGGGCATGACCACTTATCACATTTTCTGCTGACTGACTAAGGAGGCTGCCATTAGCAGATATTCTTCTGCATTTTCCTGTGAAGTACTTTCTTACTTCTGAGAATGAGGGAATTATCAGTTTCAGATGCTAAGGGAGAGGCACTAAACAAAAACATAACTGATATTAAGGAACTGCTAGGCATTTTATGAAAGTGTCAAATATAATCAAATAATTCTACTTGATTGTAGAACTGAACCTGTGCTTTGACAGCCCAAACTGAGATGTATTAATTTTTCAAAATCTTATTTTGATTTTAAGATTTTGATTGCAATGCAGAATAATTTCTGTCATAGTGACCAGCGTCCAAACAACAGGAGAGGAGCCAGGCAGAAAGGGACCTGGGGGTACTGGTTGATAGTAGGCTGAACTTGAGTCAGCAGTGTGCCCAGGTGGCCAAGAAGGCCAATGGCATTCTGGCCTGTATCAGGAATAGTGTGGCCAGAAGGACCAGGGAGGTTCATTCTGCCCCTGGACTCAGCACTGGTTAGGTCACACCTTGAATCCTGTGTCCAGCTCTGGGCCACTCAGTTTAGGAAAGATGATGAGTTGCTGGAACGTGCCCAGAGAAGGGCAACAAAGCTGGGGAGGGGTTTTGAGCACAAGCCCTATGAGGAGAGGCTGAGGGAGCTGGGGGTGCTTAAACTGGAGAAGAGGAGGCTCAGGGGAGACCTTCTTGCTCTCTACAACTCCCTTTAGGGAGGTTGTAGCCAGGTGGGGGTTGGTCTCTTCTCCCTGGCAACCAGCACCAGAACAAAAGCACACAGTCTCAAGCTGCACCAGGGGAGGTTTAGGCTGGATGTCTGAGTGCTGTATGCTTGCAAGGGTTTCCATTGATGTATTAGGCTGGATGTTAGGAAGAAGTTCTTCACAGAAAGAGTGATTGGCCATTGGAATGGGCTGCCCGGGGAGGTGGTGGAGTCACCATCACTGGAGGTGTTTAGGAAGAGAGTGGATGGGGCACTTTGTGTCATGGTTTATTTGATTAGATAGTGTTGGATCATATGTTGGACTCGATGATCTCAAAGATCTTTTCCAACCTGGTCTATTCTATTCTATTCTATTCTATTCTATTCTATTCTATTCTATTCTATTCTATTCTATTCTATTCTATTCTATTCTATTCTAATTATGTTCTAATTATGTTCTATTCTACTATAATTTCCATGTACCTTTCAAAATATTTGAGATATTTTTGTTTTCATTTAATGAAGCTACAGGACTTCTAGAAACATCGTATAGCATTTGAACAAAGTCAGCTCTGAAATGCAGAATCACACATGGTGACTACACTTAGGAGCATAGTGTGCTATCCCATACAAATAATTTAAAAAACCCAAATCAACACAAGCTATCAGCTGGCTGTTTTTGTCATCTAGATCTGAAATTTGCTTTTCCTTTCTATTTTAATAAAAAATTGGCAAATTCTGTCATGAATTCTGCCTTCATATGACAGTTCAGTGAGCCTTAGGGAACATCCCGCTTTAGATGTGCTTCCATCCAATGGAAATTAATTGACCCATATTCCTAAGAAGTTCTTGTTTTACATGAGAACACACATGCTCTGCAAAAAGCTAAATGTTACATAATATGCTCCTTTCAACTTTGTATCATACAGACTTGTCTGAATCGTTCTTACCCTGTTTCTTTCACTTTCAGTGATTTCTTTATTACCAAGTGTTTTTTAACTTCTGCTAAATCATATTTATTCTTGCATTTAAAGCTAATAATTTACCTATGAATCTGGAGCATTTTCTTTTAAAAGCTGAATATAATTTCCATGTATTTTCATCGCATTTTGGTCATTTTCTCCTGTGACATTCTGGCAAACAGAAATAATTCAAAGAACTCCTTTACAACTAATATCATCTTTGATCTTTGATTTTCAACTTCTCATTTTCTCTTTACTGAGCTCCTCAGATCAATCTGCATTTTACATGTCAGCATCCTCTTCTTACAGGGCCTGCTGCATACACAGACTCCAGTAACACTCATGTTCCAAAATTTGTGACTCCTCCCTCCTTGTTTTGAAGACGAAAAAACACTTCCTTCATACTATCTCCTCTGGTTTAGTCCTCCTTTCTAGAATTCATTTTAAAATTTTATTTTCAGTATTTTCTCTAACCAATCTGCTCCCTTACAGATCATCTGCTACTAGTCTTTCTACTTAGCACAGATACAACTCAGCTAGGCTAGTCTGCCTTCCTCCGGTTCTAAGACAGCTAAGGCAGCTAAGAAGGCCAATGGCATCCTGGCCTGCATCAGGAACAGTGTGGCCAGCAGGAGCAGGGAGGTCATTCTGCCCCTGTACACTGCACTGGTTAGGCCACACCTCGAGTACTGTGTCCAGTTCTGGGCCCCTCAGTTTAGGAAGGATGTTGACTTGCTGGAACGAGAGCAGAGAAGAGCAACAAAGTTGGTGAGGGGTTTGGAACATAAGCCCTACGAGGAGAGGCTGAGGGAGCTGGGGTTGCTTAGCCTGAAGAAGAGGAGACTCAGGGGTGACCTTATTACTCTCTACAACTACCTGAAGGGAGGTTGTAGACAGACGGATGTTGGTCTCTTCTCCCAGGCGGCCAGTACCAGAACAAGAGGACACAGTCTCAGGCTGCGCCAGGGGAGGTTCAGGCTAGATGTTAGGAAAAAGTTCTATACAGAAAGAGTGATTGCACATTGGAATGGGCTGCCTGGGGAGGTGGTGGAGTCGCCATCATTGGAGGTTTTCAGGAGAAGACTTGATGGGGTGCTTGGTGCCGTGGGTTAGATGTTTGGGTGGTGTTTGATTGGTTGATGCATTGGACATGATGATCTTGAAGGTCTCTTCCAACCTGGTTTATTCTATGTATGTACTTTTTCTATGTATGTACTTTCTACCTATTTGAAACTCATTCCTTTCTCAGCAGAGTTGACTCTCCAGGTCTTCAGGCCATGGTTCAAATCACAAGTTGGTATTGGTGTAATAAAACCTTATAACCTCAGTGATCTCAATATTAATGTCTTTAAATTGTTACAAAACTACATTCTGTATCTGAAGAGTCTGGTTTTTTTTTTTTAATGTGATGGAGACAAACCATTCTAAAATTCAAGAAAAAATATTTCAAAGATGTGAAGTAGATGTTTAGTCTTAGATACTGTTCATGTTTCATCACACTAGAAAAGTGCTTTTAAGATTGCCTTTCATTGGCTATATATTTTGCACTAATGCCACAGAGCAGAACATTATAATGCATTGCAATTTGCACTAGGTCCCTAGGGCTACAGCATCAATAAATTAGCTGGTATCTACACAGTCAATATTTCTTAGTAAGTTCCTGAACAAAGGGATTAGTAAGACTTTTAACCACCATATCCACAATTGTGTTTTAATTCCACAGCACTATTTGCAAGAGTAGCAGTTTTAGTCCTGGTGGACTGGCCAAATTCCGATTGAGGATTTGCATTTTGCATACCTACTTTGCCCCTGCAGTTCAATTTGATATGTTTTGGCTCATCACTTCCTGCCTTAATACATTGTAGCTCAATGCCAAGTATTGTTCAACAGCTGCTGTACTTCCCCTGAGAGGATTTCAGCAATGTGTGACAAATTCCTACAGATATATTGAAATAAAAGGTCCTGTAGTAGATTGTATAGAATGTCTGAGAACTCAAATGGGACTTTCATCTCCCTAGTGCCTCATTTTCACAGCTTTCTTAGGAAGGAAGAAGGAATTATCTACATATTAAGATAAGATGGAACTGAGGGACATAGGTATCAAGGGAAAGCCTTGTATAATGCAGGGAAGCAATGAAAAAAATAAAAATAATTAAAATCTTACCCACTATAAAGCAAAGAGTTGAAGAACCATTAACAGATAAAGACCTGTAGGGGCTTCCTTGCCACTCCCATAAAGACATTTCCCTTTAGATAATATATCTTCAGAGGATTTAAGACAGGTGGATGGAACCTAAGAACCAACCAGAGTGTAACTGAAAGGTATAAAATCATGCCTTATCTTCAAGTGTTATGCTACTTCATTTTAATAACAATGCTACTAAAAATAATTGTTAATCATTAAGAACTCTATTCAAATTTTAGTTACCTTGTCCTCAGGCTTAATAGAACCAGCAAATATCAAAACCTAGTGGATAGTGTAAATGTGATTGAAATCGTAATCAAGATAAAATTCATGGAACACCATCTTATGATACATTTCCTGTGCTTCCTTACAGCATGAAAGAGAATAGAGCATACCACTAGCATAAAAGGTGAGCACAGTAACTACAAGCTGTAACAAGAAATGGATATCCATAAGTGGGGTTTCTTCAGCACTTGTAAAATGATATCCCGTCAGTTTTATTTTCTAAAATTTCAATATCTAAACAAAAGGTCTTGTGGGTCGTTGCATGTTACATAACAGTGGATGTTTATGTGAGCACAAGCTTAAGGTGAAGCAAATAAAAAGAGAGGGAAAGCACTAGGACCACAGCTCATGACTGTTCCTTGTGGAACTGGAGACACTGGCCTAATAACTGTATTCTTACACCCCAGTGAAGTCTCTGGGATGTAAGGTAAAGATTAATGCTGTAGTTATGTGCAACCATATTAGATAAAAGCTGTTTCTTGATGACTCCTAAGAATGAAAGCTGAAACAGGAATAAAATGATGACTGATAGACATATCAAATTGGCACAGGGGGTTGAGCACAGCTCTTGCTGTTGTAACTGGGCACTAAACTCCTGTGCCATCTTCTGACAGAAGGTTTGAGTAACCCTTTTTCAGTCCCTACGGCAACTTTCAGTCAGTGAGGTCCTAAGCATCTGTGTATATCTTTCCTTGTTCTTGTTTGTACATTCATCCATGCAACATTACACATTTAGGTTGCAGAATGAAGTCATAAACTCTGCTCTGTAGTAGAGCAGTTGCTTCATTTACCTCATATCTGGGGCTAAACTATACCAGTTACTCTATCACTTGATGAGAACATCTCCCCAGCACTTGATGAGAACCTCTCCCCAGCACGGAAGGAGAATCAGGAAAAAGAGAGAAGACCCTCAGGTTGAAATTAAGATGGATTTAATAGCCAAATTAACACCAATGTCAATACAAGATGCAATACAAGATGCAATACAAGTTACATTCAGCCCAGCAGAAATGCAGCAGTCACACTACCCAGGGAGACACTTTTCAAGAGCAGAAGAAAGATGAACAAAGTGAAGAAAAGCCCAAGCAAAAAATTCTAAAAAATAGATCCCACTCTCCTCAGCAGGCTTCCTCCTTTACACTGTGTGATGTTTATGATACAGGATACACCTCTGAGCAAACTCAAGTCAGCTGCCCTGAATTGTCTGCGGCCAATGGCTGTGACGTGATTCTGTCCCCGCAACACCAGGACACTTTCCCATGATTTAGAACAGAATAGAATAGAACAGAACAGAGCAGAACAGAACAGAATAGAATTAACCAGGTTGGAAGAGACCTTTGAGATCATTGAGTCCAACCTATCATCCAACACCACCTGATCAACTAAACCATGTCACCAAGTGCCCCATCCAGTCTCTTCCTAAACACCTCCAGTGATGGTGACTCCACCACCTCCCTGGGCAGCACATTCCAATGGACAATCACTCTTTCTGTGAAGAGCTTCTTCCTAACATGCAGCCTAAACCTCCCCTGGTGCAGCTTGAGACTGTGTCCTCTTGTGCTGGTGCTGGTTGTCTGGGAGAAGAGACGAACCCCCACCTGGCTACAGCCTCCCTTCAGGTAGTTGTAGGCAGCAATAAGGTCTCCCTGAGCCTCCTCTTCTCCAGGATAAACAACCCCAGCTCCCCCAGCCTCTCCTCGTAGGGCTTGTGCTCCAAACCCCTCCCCAGCTTTGTTGCCCTTCTCTGGACAGGTTCCAGCAACTCAACATCTTTCCTAAACTGAGGGGCCCAGAACTGGACACAGGACTCAAAGTGTGGCCTGACCATTTCTGAATCCAGGGGCAGAATGACTTCCCTGCTCCTGCTGGCCACACTGTTCCTGATACAGGCCAGGATGCCATTGACCTTCTTGGCCACCTGTGCACACCACTGGCTCAAGTTCAGCCTACTATTGCCCAGTACCCACAGGTCTCTTTCTGCCTGGCACTGTCTGAGAGGAAAACATGCTCCATAAATATCCCACTGGTAGCAGCCCTTTGATCAGGAATGTAAGACACTTGGAAGTATTTATGTGGTTTGCTGGTTAAGTGCAAGGCAATTTGACTTGGACTTAATATACTAGCAGAAAGTATTAGTAACTAATATTGCAGACAAGGGATATTTAACAGGCTTTAAACATTGAGTTATTTTGAGATATTAATGACTTAAAGAATATTATGCACTTTAGAAACTTTAAGAAAGCATGGTTAGTTCCTCATCAATTTGAGCTCTCCAAATACATATATATATACATATATATGTATATATATAATACATATATATGTATTATATATATACATATATATAATCCAAAAACAGTGCAAAATGAAACAGTGGAAATTAGATCAAAGATAATTTTGACTACATGGAATTGACTCTTTTAAAAAAGTGCCTTTAACCTGGAAAATAGTACAGCAAAGGGCAAAACAGGAGAAAAATTAGGAAAATGCTTGACGGCACTGAAGATGTTTAAAATTACATAGATAGCATTTCCTGCATTCTGGGGATTATCAGTGTTCTGTCTTAAAAAGAGGATTGCTGGCTAGATGTCGTGTGTGAACAAATATTCTGGAATGGAAAAGGCAATCCCACCATCTCTGTTCTGGTGAGATGAAAGTTCTTCACAGAGAATGTTGTTTGCTGTTGGAATGTGCTGCCCAGGGAGGTGATAGAGTCATCATCCCTGGAGGTGCTAAGAGGGGATTGGACGTGGCATTTAGTGACATGGTTTAGTAGTCATGAGGTCTTGGGTGACAGGTTGGACCTGATGATCTTTGAGGTCTTTTCCAACCTTACTGATTCTATGATTCATCGAAGGGCATACATTTAACAGTGCATATTTTATATCTATATCTGCCACATCATCTCCCTTTTCTCCCTCTTTTTCACCAAGCTACAAAACACATTGCAAACAAGAACAAAGGACATTCTGCTAATAGTGAGTCCAGGTCAGTAGTCAACTAACTCTATTTTCACTTGTTTCTTCAAATGATTAACTGTCTCCAATGCTATTATTGCATTTCTGCTAGTTTCTGTGCACTTAAATTTTATACCAAGAAAGCCTCATTAGTGTCTGCCTCTCTTGGAAAATTTCAAATTCAGAAATTTGAATAAGCCTCAGTTTTCCTAAGATCCCCTAACTTTAATTAGTATTCCATGAGCCAAATGAATGAGTCTCTCATAAGAGGACAGTGAAGTAAAACAGTAGTGCTCCCAAATGAAAATGCAGTTCTTTGATCCTAAAGTCTATTGAACAATGGAATATCTTCTTTTTGTTTTTCTCTTTTCTTGGAGTTTAACAGGAATTAGACTGAACAAGTGGGGAAAAACATATTATCCTGTAGTAAACCTTCATGGCTATTACACAATATTTGAAATTAGGAAGTTCTGGTGATTAACTAAACCAAGATACTCAGTCTTCAGGTAACATTTTAATTCTGTTTTCTGTGATAGTACATCTTTTCTGTGTCTGCTTGCAGGGAATATCATAGTCTTGAGGAAATGAAGGTTTGTTAAAAGGCTCCCATTAATTCAGTCTGATTACCACTGCATCTTATAATCAGCTTCATATTTTACTATGAATAACATACAATTTCAGAGCCTGAAAAACAGCATTTGGGTTGTACATCTTTATCAACATCAATCCAAGCTACAAGTTACTTATTAAACAGTGCAATTTGGTTTAAATGCATCCAACAAAATGTGAATTTCTCATTTCTGTATTCTAGCTAATTTGACTGTCAGACAAACTACCACTTGGAGAATTTGCAAATATTTGAAAAATGGAGGGGTTTTCATTGTGTCCTAAACCTTCCATTATAAAAACAGTCTGTGAATTAGCCAGAATGTGGACGGCCTCTCCTTTTCTCCATATCTTCTTACATATCTAAATAGAGTGCTTTAATGTATATCTTCTGTAGGATAATACTTTAAAGCTACTGTGCATCTTTAAGAGGCTGTTAGACACTGATTTCCCATAGACTTCAATCAGCTCTTTGAAATTGTAGTGTTTGTGACAGAATAAACTCCATTAACTTGTTTTATTAGTACTGCGCGCAGTCAGGAGGAGCAATGCTGCAGAACATGATGAAATGACTAACAGTCTTCATCAGTGCACAGCAGAATGTTTTCTCCTTACACAGAATATATAATTATTGCTCACATAAACAGGCAGGGTTTGTTCTTTGGTTTTTTCCTGGGTTTTGTTTTTTTGTGGGTTGGTTTTTTTCATATTTCTCAGGTAATACTGGGAAATTTAAGACTCTTATTCATGAAAGGAATGAAAAATAAATTACACTTCTCTCTTGCCCCCTTTCAGTCCAATTTGTTTCCATGCTGCTGCTGTAATTTTTGCCTGTGTACTAGAGAATGATTCATCAAACACAAAAACAGTTCTAATTCAATTGGCTACTATAATGACAGAGCAGTTTGACAAAGCCAAAGGAACTTGAGAAAGGAAAGATTTACTGACCAGTTGACTCCCAAAGGCCTATTAGTCAGATTTTGACAGATTGTACACGAGGTAAGCTGGCAAGGAGAGTAAATGAAAGCAGAATGAATCCAGCAGAAGAAAGCATGGTTTACCTTATGTAAGTAAATACAAGACAGATACCACAGAGTCACTGTATATTTCAGAAGCAGGTATTCTATACTGCAGATGGCACAGCTGCCAGTACTTATCTGACGAGAGAGGTATTATTTTCCAGAATACCTCTTACAGCATTAAGCTCTTCAGAAATATAAATGACTTTTCCTCTTCTCCTTTGCCTCCATTTTCTGTTGGCTTTTTGCTTTTCACAGTTAAGATGAAAGTCAGATTCTGAGATGACTAGCTGCATGGGACTCCCCGTATAAACTTCAAACATATTACATTTCAGCCTAACGAAATACAGAAAACACGAAGCCGAGCCATCATAAAGGAAATGATTGAAAGGAAGAGTCAGCACAGATGTAGAATGATGAGAAGCAAGGAAAAAAAACTCACAACATAAAAATCCAATCCAGTCTATTTTTATTTTTTTTGCTAACAAAAAAACAAGTTTATGATTTGCAGATTGAATGTAACTAAGGAGAAAGGTGTTTTTCATAACAATGATTTATAGATTCGCCCTTTTACTGGATAAGAGTTCTTTTTACGTTTCATCAGTGTCTGTTCTTGTGACTATAGTTAAGGGGCTGTCAGCATTTTCATTATATAAACCTCTATATTCAGGGGCTTGTAATTTGGCCATAAAAATTCACAGCATGCTGAAATTTGAAACGAGATTTTAGTCTGAAAGTTATTTTTTTTTAATGCATTCTAAAGTCATTAGCCCAATTTTAAAGTAACAGAAAAATGAAAACTCTCATGTTTGCTGTCTAATTCAGTCTGTGTGTTGTGCAGTGTATCCCTCTCAATACCACATTATGGATTCTGGAATTCTACAGCACATGTATGCCTGAGTGAAAATAAAATCCTCACTGATGTAAGAAAAAACCAGCACAAAAAACCCAACCAACCAACAAAACAAAACCTCACAAACCCACAAACAAAATCAACCCACAGACACACACACACAAAAGACAACCCCAAACAAAAACAACCAACAAACAAAAAGACAACAACAACAAAAGAAGAAATACAAGCATTGTGCATGCCTAACAGATACTTATTCTAATTTTGGGTAGATGTTTCAGGCTGCAAATCTATAATATGCAAATGTATATATTACTGCCAGTATTCTGAAGGTCAGAATGGAGTAGAAGTTAAACCCACAAAGGTTAGAAATTAAGTGTTATGGCTGGAACTGTGTCCTGAAAGGACAAGAGCATCCATTTCCCTCGTCACAATAATGTGAAAGTTCATAAGGTAAAGAGCCTTGCTCACAAGGCACACGCTCTGAAAAACATTTGAAAATTATGCATTCAGAGCCACACTGCTGGAAGAGAGCTTCTTGCTGAAAAAAATGACATCTTTGTAGTACTGGTAACACAGAAAGCAGCACAACATAACAGATATTAAGCCATGTTAACATTTAATCATTTTAAAAACAGCTAACTTGAGAAGATCAAAATACAGCAGGTGAACAAACCTGTCTCTTACACCTGAACTTTTCTGCCTTATTTTTATCCCATATGCAATGCCTTCTATTGCCTTTCTCTGAAATAAAATAAATTTTTAAAAAAAATAGTAATAATGTTCCCACCTACTTAAATCTTCCTCCAGCTCTTCTGAAGTGCATCAGTGTGCTTTCCACCACTGTTAAACCTCTCTCTTCACACTGCTATTGCCAAAACGTGACACCCTGGCTTGTTGCTACTATTTTGAATGCTCATAGTCTCATGATCAAAATTCTCTTGCCATCATCCTCAGGCTAGCAGGGTCTTCAGACATATTCTCTGAAACAGCACCAGTATCATCTTCAGTCAGTACATTCTAGCTGTTAGAAAGCACATTGATCATCTATTTCAAACGACCTATTACTGACAATGTTTGCAGCAATAAGGACCATTTACGGAAGACTGACACAGTAATAGATGCATTCTTACAATGAAAGTTAACTGATTCAGTTGGTGTTCAGTGCTTCAGGTTACTTATTAGTAAGAAACACTAAAAGTCTTTCAAAAGGAAATAATAGTAAATGTAGGTTCTCTGCCCAGGGAGAGCTACCTTCCTTGTAGGAAACCACAAATCTGTAAATCTGAGCACATTCCCAGAGGAAATAGAATTTCTGTATAGAAATATTTCCTTTTAAAAAGTCTGCTTAGGAACAAAAACAGATGAAAAAAAAAAATGAAAGAAAATCAAGCTACTGGTGCCTCAGGTTAAAAATCAGCATTGGTTTTTCTTCTGCACTCGATTTAGTACTTCCAACTGTGATGCAGTGGTAGGTGCAGACACTATCTTATCTGCACTTGTGCATTTTATTGAGCATCACTTTACTGTGGAGTTTTGCATTATACATGTCTTCCTTTCCACTTGTGGTTTCCTGTCTCAAACCTGATCTCAGGCTGCAGTCAGGATCTACAGGGATCATGTCTCTGTTTTTGCTAGTGATTCTTTGCACTATCTTGTTCTGGAAATCAGCCCGCTTCCTTTCTACTACCATAAGGGAATCCTTGATATTGGTCCAGTGGAAAGAATGGTTACTCTGAACTTAACATATTGCAAAGCACTTTGCAGACAAAAAAAAAAAAAAAGCCATTTCATCTCCAAGTTGTTGCTGTGGAAATATGAAAATCATTCAGTTCACATGCAGTGCCACACCCATTGTAACACCCCCATCAGTACTACTAACCTTTCCACACAGGCCTTTCTTGAGAAGTTGAAATGTCTTGCATTTTGCCAAGGAGAGGCAGCACTTTCTCAGAGATGTTTTTGTTGCATTTGGGCTGCCTCTTCTATGATGACTATGAAAGGGTTTTTTTCCCCAAGTGCATTAGTGCTGACCTGAGATGACAAGAGCCCTAGAACTGCAGAATGCTTTAGGTTGGAATGGACATTTGTAGGTTTTATAGAGCACACTTTCTTCTCAAAGGAGGACTATTATAACATCAGGTTTCCCAGGGCCATGTGCAACTGTGTTTTGAGTGTCCAAAAGAATAAAAGTTCCTTAGATGTTCTGGGCATCCTGTTGCAGTCTCTGATTGCCCTCACTGTAAAGTGTTTTCTTTACATTAGGTAAACTAGAAGGAATTTCTATCTCTTGTGTCTTCTCCATTTGGCAGTTCTATGAAGAGTACTGATACTGTGACAAAAGGTCACACAACATTGTCATTATGCTCTCATGTTAAATCCTTAGGGAAAGCAATTAGATCCCAACACTTAAATTCTTCTCCTTAATTCTGGACAAATCCAGCTCCCCCAGCTTCACTTGATGCATCACATGCTTAAGCCCCTTAATCACTCCCATATTTTAGTGGTCCTCTATGGGATGTGATTGGGTGTCTTGGATATTCTGACTGATTTCAGGAGTACACTGCAGTAGCCTGGGCTACTGGAAGGCACTGGCCTTGGACCAGCAGAGCTATTTAGCTTGAGTCGTCTACCTCACTGCCTGTAATGCAAATCATGTTTCAAATGACACTTAATAACTGCTGCCTTAATTAACAGGAGAAAAGAGCTTTACATTGTAGAATAAATAAGGCAACTATTGTAGACCTCTCTGTGGAACATTTTGAGGCCAAATGTCAGGTGACATTAGAATAAACCAGGTTGGAAGAGAGCTTCAAGATCATCATGTCCAACCTATCATCCAACACCACCTAATCAACTAAACCATGCCACCAAGCACCCTATCAAGTCTCCTCCTGAACACCTCCAGTGATGGTGACTCCACCACCTCCTTGGGCAGCCAGTATACACAAAGGAATAGAATAGAATAGAATAGAATAGAATAGAATAGAATAGAATAGAATAGAATAGAATAGAACAGAATAAACCAGGTTGGAAGAGACCTTTGAGAACATTGAGTCCAATTTATCACCCAACACTACGTAATCTATTAAACCACTGCTACACCAAGCACCCCATCCAGTCTCTTCCAAAACACTTCCAGTGATGGTAACTCCACCACCTCCCTGGGCAACCCATTCCAATGGACAATCACTCTTTCTGTGAAGAATTTCTTCCTAACATCCAGCCTAAACCTCCCCTGGTGCAGCTTGAGACTGTGTGCTCTTGTTCTGGTGCTGGTTGCCAGGGAGAAGAGACCAACCCCCACCTGGCTACAACCTTCCTTCAGGTAGTTGTAGAGGGCAAGAAGGTCTACCCTGAGCCTCCTCTTCTCCAGGCTAAGCAACCCCAGCTTCCTCAGTCTCTCCTCATAGGGCTTGTGCTCCAGACCTCTCACCAGCCTTGTTGCCCTTCTCTGGACACATTCAAGTGTCTCAATGTCCTTCTTAAACTTAAGGGCCCAGAACTGGACACAGTACTCAAGGTGTGGCCTAACCAATGCAGAGTACAGGGGCACAATGACTTCCCTGCTCCTTCTGGCCACACTATTCCTAATGCAGGCCAGGATGCCATTGGCCTTCTTGGCTACCTGGGCACACTGCTGGCTCATGTTTAGCCTCCTATCAACTAGTATCCCTAGACCCCTTTCTGCCAGGCCACTCTCCAGCCACTCTGACCCCAGCCTGTAGCACTGCATGGGGTTGTTGTGGCCAATGTGTAGAACCCGGCACTTGGATGTTTTAAATCTCATGCCACTGGATTGTGCCCATCTGTCCAGCCTGGGGCAATTTATATAAGAAATACACTGAATTTAATACAGCTTAGAGTAAGTGTCAGCAAACATATTTTGCTCTTTCTCTCCCTTACATACAATATTTTGCTGCAAATTTGTCTAATTAAAAAATAAATACACCTGGAAATAATCAGCCTACCTAGTGTTTTGAGAAGTTTTGCAAGAATTCACAACTGCTTGCAAGCAAAATTCTGTCTTAATTTTCCACGTTAAAATTCACTAGTTGCAGTGAGACTTCAATGCTATTAAATGGATGACTGCATGCTTTACTGTCACTAGCTGATGCCTTGATGATACGCTCTTTCATTTCCTATGAAGCATACACAAGGATATCTCATCCATAGGTCCTGACTGGCCAGAGGTGTCACATCAATTCACAGATGCAGCAACAGAGTTAATAGAGCTGAGTTTGTTTGCAGAGTGATTTCTGGAACTACATGGAGGGAGAAGAAGCTTCTTGACTAATAATTCTTTTCAGAAGTCTACCTCTCTTAGATGGTAAACAACTCCCTTTTGTGGCAGCTTCTTTTTGTGGCTATCCTAGAGACAGTATTATACTATGACTAATTCAGTGAACTTTAGAACTTAAATGTTCAAGCTATTCCCAGTAGGCCCTGGTATTCTTGTGGCATGGTCCTGTATTTCAGTGAAATCATCTGTAACAGAATTAATTGTTCTTCAGAATGCAGGATCAGAATAAATAAAATTTCATATCTGACATTTGCAATTAAATGTTCAGCATTGCCACACATGGTGCTACTGGCAGATCACCTTCACAAGAAAATTATCCAGGTTTATTTTAAACCCTTCAAACTCAGGCATGGAACTTCTACAATATCAAGAAAGTTTTCTAACTACCAATCTCAAATAAAATAAATGATCAGGGTTACCATTTTCAGAATATCAAGACTGCAAAAGTATGCAATCAGTGCAACTGAAATTTTGTTACTTCATGAATAACTAAATAATTTGTGGAAAAAATAAGAAGGGGATTGAGCGAGTCATCAGCACATTTGCAGATGACACCAAGTTGGGAGCAGATGTTGATTGGTTAGACAGCAGAAGGGCTCTGCAGAGGGACCTCAACCGACTGGACAGATGGGCAGAGTCCAACAAGATGACATACAGCAAATCCAAGTGCCGGGTGCTGCACTTTGGCCACAACAACCCCATGCAGAGCTACAGGCTGGGGTCAGAGTGGCTGGAGAGCTGCCAAACAGAGAGGGACCTGAGGGTGCTGATTGACAGCAACCTGAACCTGAGCCAGCAGTGTGCCCAAGTGGCCAAGAAGGCCAATGGCATCCAGGCCTGCATCAGGAACAGTGTGGCCAGCAGGAGCAGGGAAGATGTTGTGCATCTGTACTCTGCACTGGTTAGGCCACACCTTGAGTACTGTGCCCAGTTCTGGGCCTCTCAACTTAAGAAGGACATTGAGACACTTGAATGTGTCCAGAGAAGGGCAACGAGGCTGGTGAGAGGCCTCGAGCACAAGCCCTACGAGGAGAGGCTGAGGGAGCTGGGGTTGTTTTGCCTGGAGAAGAGGATGCTCAGGGGAGACCTTATTGCTATCTACAGCTACCTGAAGTGAGGTTGTAGCCAGGAGGGAGTTGGTCTTTTCTCCCAGGCAACCACAACAAGAGCACACAGTCTCAAGCTGCACCAGGGGAAGTTTAGGCTCAAGGTGAGGAGGAAGTTCTTCACAGAGAGAGTTGTTGACCATTGGAATGGACTGCCCAGGGAGGTGGTGGAATCACCATCCTTGGAGGTATTCAAGAGGGGATTGGATGTGGAACTTGAAGCCATAGTTTAGTCATGAGGTCCGTGGTGATGGGCTGGACTTGATGATCTTTGAGGTCTCTTCCAACCTTGGTAGCAGAACTTATGGATCCACTATCCCATGATCATCCTAACTGTAGTGTACTGTAGTAATTTAATTTGCTAAAAAATTACTGAATTAAATCAATTTGAATCTTCTAATATTACCCCATAATAATGGATGAACATAAATATCACATCACTGTAATGACCTCCAGAGAATGTTGGTTATGCTATGGTAAATATCTTTTATTTGCAGAGGTATTGCTTACATTGCCAAAATAAATTGGCTTGCATGAATAAATTCTGGGAAGCAAGAATTTAAATTTCTACTCCAGATCTTCAGCTGATGAATATGGATAAAAGATCATTGATTGCTTATTCTCATCAGTTAAAGCTTTGACCCTCCATATTCACTGCAGTGAAGACAGAGTTTTCTATTCCTAAAAAAATAAATAAAGAGACACTGTCACAGACTCTGTTCCTTGTGTGTCAAATCAAAATCAAGGTCAAATAGTTTGAAATACATTCAGATAATATTGCAGATACTATCATGTAGGCTAATTTGAAGTGATGGTTAATTTCAGCTGATTTCTGATTTCACTGTTTCAATCATGGCTGAGAAACAGAAAATGTTATTTAGTGTAGTACCTCTGCATCCAAGAAATTTACCCAGTTATTAATCCAACTTGATCCTCTTCTTACTTTTCTCTTTTAACAATATCTTCTTCATTGAATAATTCAATTATACTCAAACAGAGGAAGTTAGTCACCTAAAGGATAGAAGGAATTGACTCTTACTACTTCAGCAAACTGTTTTGAGTCCTATCTATTACTAAAGCAGAACAAATGCAGACAATTGCAGCTGTTAGTGGTTATTTGATCATAACTCATGCAGCTATGGATAGCAAAGCTCATTTTACTAAAACCAGTTAAGACCCACTAAGGTTAGTTTTAATATCTGTGTTTCTATACATTTTGGACTATAGCTACAATAGGAATATTTCTGGATTTCCTAGTAAAATCTTTACTCTCATATTCAACTTAAAAATTTGGTAAGGGCTTTTTCTCATACAAGAAAATTTAATCCAGCATATGAGGCAGCCCCCCTGCCACTTCTAGCAAATACTGTATTTCATTGCAATTCAAAAGAAACCTCTTGGGTGGGGGGAACACTAAAACCAAACCAAACAAACCAAATCAAAACAACACCCTCCCCAAACACCTCTCTGTGCAATTTGACTTCCAAGTTTCTTCCTCTGTTAAGAAGCTTCCAGACTCGGTCTGGTGCTCTAAGGATTCAATATGTTTCCTTGAAACTGTTATATGACATTTTTAATATAGGGCCAGCTGCCAATATTGAGTTTAATATTTGATGTAAATTAGGGCATGATGAAGATATCTAAAATGCTAATAATAATAATGTAATGATGAGACTGGTTCTTCTACCACCGTCACCACCACATCTAACTTTCTTTGCCATTGGTTTGAAAGACACTTTTCTATCCAAGCACTTCATCGTTCACTTTTGTATGTGAGCCCTTCTGGCATCACTTAATTCCTTAGACATACTCAGAGCCTGCCTAACATACAGCATTAATCAGCTTCATTCAGGCAGTTTTATGCAGCTAGGGAACAGCCATGCTTAGAGATTTCACTGCTTGTACAAGGACTGAAAGACAGGTATTTCATCCCTTTTTAACCAGAAAGAGTTCAAACCTATGCTGTCCATCCTAGAATTAAGGACACAGTAGTTTGAAGAGGGTAGGCTGAAGTGATAGTATATCTTCTCTGCTTCTGCTGCCTCAAGAGACTATGTACTTCATGTCAGGAATATGAATTTTGTGTGGCCAAAGAAGCACAGGAGGTACAGAACATGAAACGAAGAAGGGAAGTGGCCCTAGTGTTTTGGAGCTGAATGCTGCTCCTATGGAGAAACCCAGACTGCATTCCAGATTGTATGAAAAAGTGTGTAGCGTGGAAGATATGTGAAGTGTCTTTCATTTTTACAAGGGATCAAGGTTTCAACTTATGTTTACTGGGGCACGTTGGAAGTCAAGAAAAATATGAACTAGTTGAAAAGGAACTGCAGAGAAATGAACGAGGGGCAGCAGGAACGATCAGACAGCTGAAAACATACAATCTGCAGTAAAAGATGAAGCTTGTTTCTGCAAAGAGAATACTGTGGGAGTCCTGACAGCAATCTTCAAGTTCAGAAAAAGGAAAACAACCCAATGGGTTTAAATTGTAGCTAAGGAGATATAGGTTAGAATGTAGGAAAAGTTTTCTAAATGCCAGGATAGTTAAGTACTGGAACACATTGCCTAGGAAATTGTAGGATTTCCATCATGAAAGATTTTTCAACAGCAAATTAGACACAAGATGAATTAGATGACATAATGATGTTCATTATTAATTAGGTTATATGACTTTGATCAAATATGATTCAATTTCTTTTGGAACTGAGTTTAAAATGTCTGGAATTTATATATATATATATATATATATTTATTTCAATTAACCAACTGAAGCCTTGGATTAAAACCTAACCATGAAGCTGAACATATCCAAATGATGCAATCAATATTTGAAAGGTTTTGCTGTTTCTAACCTAGCATTTTTGTTACTGGCATTTATAGATGTAGAAAAAGTAAGAAGCAGAACTGTGTATTTCTTTTTCTCTTCTACAATACCTCCCTGCCCATTGAAAAGAAAAAAATACTCACACCTTTCACATGGGATAACCATAATTCATTGTAGAGGCTTAAACTTATAATTATTTTCTGCATAAACGTGCAAAGGTGTTTACTTCCACCATCATATAACGCAAATAAGTAGCATTCATGCAAAGGCAAACAAAATGAATGAGTCAGGTAATTATAAAAAGAACAGTGACCTATTAAAAATCAGTCTGATGTTCAAGAATTCTCAGCATAGATGTAGGAATGTTATTAAAAATAGAAGAATCGTGACAAGTATTCATTAGAATTTGCATATGTGAGTAAGAATGCACTTAATCACAAATTACATTCTGCAAATTATTTAGAAGCTGTAAATCAAGGCAGGCAACAAAGAAAGATAGATTTGGGGAGTAAGGGTTCGGAAGAGTATTCTCATGCAAATGCTCTCAACAACAAATTGGGGATGCTGCAAGATCTTTCCAAGAGTCAAATGGCTTAAAAGAACAAACAAAGTTCAGAAATACTAATGTTTGACATGCAGGTATTTGCTATAGGTAATGGAACATTATCTTGGTTAGATCAGAATGGATCTTTATATGCAGAAGTACATGTGTTAAAATATTGTGTCACTTGAAGTCAAAATACCATATTCAAATGAGGAAGTCAACTAGCAAACTGCAGGTGTAATAAATTTCGTGGACTGTATAATCCTCGTGCAGATTCCGTCGTCCCCCTCTCCCCCCCTCCCCCCCAGCTTTTGTCAGCAGTGCTGCTTAAATGCTTCTGCAGAGCAGCCCCTGCTCTGCCGTGCCGAGTCAGCACTCCAAGGCATTCGTCTCAGTGCTAACCCAAACCGGATGAAGGAGCTCACTACCTTACTGAAACCCCGTCCTCCTGATAACTGTAGGGGGCAGCAGCAAAAAGAACAAGTGAAAGGTAAAAGGTAAAAAACCGTGAATCCAGATGATGTTTGCTGTGATAAATGCAAAGCATAGGAAACCAGGGTGCATAGAGATGCAGAGGAATAGAGGGAAAGGGGAGGAAGGTAACAAATATAAGAGAAAGCAGCACAGTTCAACTTTTGTTCACTGCATGGACAATGCATTTCCCATGTGCAAGACAAAGTACAGAGAATAAATGGTAGAATGGTCAAATTAAATATTTCAGAAGATGACCAGAAAGAAAACTGAGAAACAGCCAATCTGGGGAAAATATCCACAAACCCAAAATCCACAAACTTGTATTTCTTTGTCCTAAAGCAGAGAAAGGCCATTCCTTAACAAGGATTCTTTCAATTCTCTTGGTCATTTGAAGGAACCAGAAAAGGAATATTTTTACCAACACTTGCTATTCATTCTCTCCAGTTTGGTCCTAGATTGCAAGACTCCTTCGTGGCAGCCATTGAAGACTCCAAGATGTCTACAAAGTACCTGAAGGGAGGTTATAGCCAGGTGGAGGTTGGTCTCTTCTCCCAGGCAACCAGCACCAGAACGAGAGGACACAGTCTCAAGCTGTGCCAGGGGAGGTTTAGCTGGATGTTAGGAAGAAGTTCTTCACAGAAAGAGTGATTTGCCATTGGAATTGGCTGCCCAGGGAGGTAGCAGAGTCATCATCACTGGAGGTGTTTAGGAAGAGACTGTATGGGGCATTTGGTGCCATGGTTTAGTTGATTAGATAGTGTTGGATGTTAGGTTGGACTTGGTGATCTCAAACCTCTTTTCCAACAGGGTTAATTCTATTCTATTCTATTTTAGTGTATTTGTGGTCATTCTGCAACTGCTGCATCCACAAATGCCGTGTAGTATGGCTTGACTTCAAGGTCATTTGTTCCTCAAATCTGTCATTATAGACAACTACACAAATTTTGACTCTGCCCAGGATGGACTGCTCAGATGAAAATGTAATTAGCATCATAGGGTAGAGGCAGAAGCCATTTACCTAAAGGTAAGGAAATGGAGCAATTCCTCTTGTGTTACTATGGAAAGGAGATGAAAAATAGTGTGATTACTGCTACTTGATAATGGATATTTAAAATATATTTTCCAAACTTCTTCTTTGATATGTCTGTACAGTGCATAACTGGGGGAAAGTTAACAGCCTATTACTATTATATTTCTAGTATTTCTTATTTTTAACAGCAGAAACACAAGATGTCCAGGTTCCACTTTACTTGCAAGATTTTCAGTGCTGATCTTACAAGACAGGTACATAGAGCAATAACATTTGGACGAAGCCAGGAAAAATATTCTTTTAGCATTTTCAATGGGCTCTGGTTCTTTTGCTATAGAGCATACACAGCCTCGAGGGTGTTCTTGAATGTTATCTCTGCAGCTGAGTGATTTTTGGAGGTCTCACTGAATACAAGGGTCACAACCTAGAGTCCATTCTTATCTGTTTTAATAAAAAATGACAATGAACTGTGCAATTCTCCATTGTTCCCTCAAGCAAAATGAAGGTGAATGTCACTCCTGTCTGTACAGACAAGTCTAATTACAGTATTACAGTCTAGAGCATGAAAATTCACTCCATTGAGGATTTTAACTAAGTCTGTGGAAGCACTGCAGCTCAATTTGCACATCCCCAGCTTTACTTGGTTTTACCAAAACCACCAAGGACATTTTTGCTGTTACAAACTGGAATGTGCATACTGTTTACAGCTCAGATTCATATGAGGTCATTCAAATAATTATTTACTTCCACATAGACAAAACACAGGAAAATACAGAAACCTTGAAGAGTAGGTGATATATGGGATGATGCACCTTCAGCAAGTTTACAAGCAGTGGAGATTTGGAAGGAGATTTACTGTTCTTCAGAATGGTCTTTCAAAGAGACCTCAACAAGCTAGAAAAACAATAAACAGGACCTCATGAGCTTCAACAAGTTGAGTTGCTGGAACCTGTCCAGAGAACTGCAACAAAGCTGGTGAGAGGTCTGGAGCACAAGCCCAGAGAGAGACTGAAAGAGCTGGGTTTGCTTAGTCTGGAGAATATGAGGTGCAGGGGAGACCTTATTACCCTCTACAACTACCTGAAGTAAGGTTGTAGCCAGGTGGAGGTTGATCTCTTCTCCCAGGCAACCAGCACCAGAACAAGAGCACACGGTCTCAAGCTGTACCAGGGGAGGTTTAGAGTGGATATTAGGAAGAAATTCTTTACAGAAAGGGTGATTGTCCATTGGAATGTGCTACCCAGGGAGGTGGTGGAGTCACCCTCACTGGAGGTGTTTAGGAAAAGACTGGATGGGTTGCTTGGTGCCATGATTGAGTTGATTAGATAGTTTTGGATGATAGGTTGGACTCAATGATCTTGAAGGTCTTTTCCAACCTAGTTAATTCTAATTCTAACAAAGGGAAAAGACAAATCCTGCACTTGAGGAAGAATATCTTCCATATTGCCTGTCATTAAGTGTACAATGTTAGCCACCCACACTTCCTATAAAATGACATTTATGGGCAGGTATCTTCTGTGTGATAGTTGTACTAATCCATCCTCAACCTAATAGGTCCTTCTTTCAATCCTTCAGCTGTGGGCTATGATCATCCTCTTGAAATCAAGTGGAAAATTATGAAAATTACTTTTTTGGAGTGATGTTTATATTTATTCATGCTGAATTTCTGCAAGAACACTTAAGCAGACTGTGTCTTCAATTGCCACCTCATAGAAAGTTGAGAGAATGGTGATTAATGGGAAGCAAAGATTTTAACTCCATGGTGGTCCCAACTGAGAACTGCACAGATTCTAACCTACTGCTGATCTAATCTCAGCTGAAGCTCACACAGGATCACAGGTTCACAGGATGTTAGGGGTTGGAAGGGACCTCTGGAGATCTCTGAATCCAACCCCTCTGCCAGAGCAGGGCAATAGAATCTAGCACAGGTCGCACATGAATGTATCCAGACAGTTCTTGAAAGTCTCCAGAGGAGACTTTACAACCTCTCTGGGCAGCCTGTTCCAGAGCTCTGTGATGCTTACAGTAAAGAACTTTTTCCTCATGTTGAGGTAGAACTTCCTGTGCCATAGTTTACATCCATTGCCCCTTGTCCTATCCCAGGGCACAAGTGAGAAGGGTCTGTCCCTTCCTTCTTGACACCCAACCCTCATATATTTATATACATTTATTAGATCCCTTCTCAGTCTTCTCTTCAGACTAAACATCCCCAGGGCTCTCAGCCTCTCCTCACAAGGCAGTGACTCATTCATGTAAACATCCTTGTAGCCCTCTGTTGGACTCTCTCAAGTAGATCCCCGTCCCTCTTGAACTGGGGAGCCCAGAACTGGATGCAATATTCTAGGTGGGGCCTCACCAGGGCAAAGTAAAGGGGGAGGAGAACCTCCCTTGACCTGCTGGACACACTCTTAATGCACCCCAGGATCCCATTGGCCTTCTTGGCTACAAGGGCACAGTAGTGTCCCGTGGATAACTTGTTGTCCACCAGGACTCCCAGGTCATTCTTCATGGGGCTGCTCTCTAGCAGATCACCTCCTAACCTGTACTGATGCAGTTCATTATTCCTTCCCAGATGCAGGACTCTGCACTTATCCTTGTTGAACCTCATTAAGCTGCTCTTTGCCCAGCTCTTGACTTTGTATGATAGTTCTGGATAATGCTAATAAAAGATTCCAGAACTGTTGGAAGAAAGCTCCTTCAGTCTCTCCTCGTACAGGAGATGTTCCATTCCCATAGTCATCCACATGGCTCTGTGATGGACTCTTTCAAATAGCTCACTGTTTCTCTTGAACTGAGGGGCCCAGAACTGGACACAATATTCCAGATGTGGCTCACCAGTGCAGAGTAGAGGGAGAGGAGAACCTCTCTATACCTACTGGTCACACCCCTTCTATTCCACCTCAGAACAGCATTAACCTTCCTGGTCACAAGAGAACATTGCTGTCTCATGGTCATCCTCCCATCCACCAGGACCCTCAGGTCCCTTTTGCCTTCAATGCTCTCCATCAGGTCCTTCCCCAACCTTCTCTACTCAATTTTTATATTTTTTTACTGAAAGGAATGTACCTATATTTAGTTTGGAGGAAGTGATGTTTGAGTATTAGTCAGCTGTCTTGGGGCAGCCCTATTTTCTAAAGTCCTAGCCTATGTGATTCCTCCAAGTAGGTCTTTGAAGAGGATGAATCTAGCCTTCCTGAAGTCCAGGATTACAATCCTACTTGTTTCTCTGCTTCTTCCTTGTATGACACTGAACTCTACCATGTCATGTTTACTATGGCCAAGGCTGCCCCAAACTTTCACATCCCTGACCTTCTTTGTTCATTCATAAAATGTCCTGCAGCACACCTCTTGTTCACTCCTCCATCAGCTGTGTCAGAAAGCTACTGTCAATGCACTGCAGGAACCTTCTGGACTGAGAGTACCTAGCTGTGTAACCTTTACAACAAATATCAGGGTGATTGAATTCACACATAAGTGCCAGGACATGTGATCTTGAGGCTACTTCCAGCTGTCTGTGTAAGGCTTTATCGACTTGTGGTGGTCTGCAGTAGACACCCACAATGGTTTTGCCTATACTTGTGTGTCCTTTAACTCTTATCCATAAACTTTCAACACACTCTTCATCTTCCCCTGGGTAAAGTTCAATTCCAGGACTATCTCTCAGTATAAGGTATGGCTTGAGGCAGCTGGAAGGGTTCATGAATCAAAGTGTTCAAGACCCTTTCCTAATCACTTCTTTTAATTTGCCAGTTACACACATTAACACTTTCCTGACACATATGAGAAAAGATCTTGGACTCTCTCTGGATGAACAGGACCTAATGTGCAGGTCTTTCTAGGTGATTAAAAACCACAGGAGATACAGTGCAACCGTAAGGTTTGGTTGGTTGGTCTTATTGACGGGGTGTTTGGTGCCCTGGGTTAGTTGTTTGGGCGGTGTTGGATTGGTTGATGGGTTGGACGCGATGATCTTGAAGGTCTCTTCCAACCTGGTTTATTCTATGTATTCTATGTATTTATTTCATCATCATAGTATCAGTCAGGGTTGGAAGGGACCACAAGGATCATCTAGTTCCAACCCCCCTGTCATGGGCAGGGACACTCCACACTAGATCAGGATGGCCAGAGCCTCATCCAGCCTGGGCTTAAACACCTCCAGGGATGGGGCCTCAACCACCTCCCTGGACAACCAATTCCAGGGCTTCACCACTCTCACGGTGAAGAACTTCCTCCTCACCTCCAGCCTGAATCTCCCCACCTCCAACTTCATTCCATTCCCCCTAGTCCTATCACTACCTGATATCCTGAGAAGTCCCTCCCCAGCCTTCTTGGAGGCCCCCTTCAGATACTGGAAGGCCACAATTAGGTCACCTTAGAGCCTTCTCTTCTCCAGACTGAACAGCCCCATCTCCTTCAGTCTGTCCTCATAGGAGTGGTGCTCCAGCCCTCTGATTATCCGCGTGGCCCTTCTCTGGACACCTTCCAGCACATCCATATCCCCCTTGTAATAGGGGCTCCAGAACTGGATGCAGTACTCCAGATGGGGTCTCACCAGAGGTGAGTAGAGGGGGAGAATCACCTCCCTTGACCTGCTGGCCACGCTTCTCTTGATGCATCCCAGGATCTGGGATTATTTATTAAGAGCCATTTGAAAAAAACACTATATAATCAAAATCTATACAAGCAGATGAAGTCAGGTTTAGTTAGGTGCAGTTAAGGATCTGTTTCAATAGAAAATGGACGTGTCAAGAATGTCCAGTTAAGAATGTGCTTCATGAGACACGGAAAGTGATATTTTCTTGTTATAAACATCCCGATGAAAGCTCAGAAAAACTGGAAATGAACACACGAGAACACACAAGAGAATTCTGTATCTTGAGGTCAAAATTTTACTGGAAGCTTCTTTATTTTTAATGGTTCCAACATCATCTTGATTGACTCAAGCCCAAATGCCAAAAATTCTTTCCTTGCCGGTAGCTTCACAAGCTACAAATGTCCAACCTCTATAATAAAACATTTAAATACAATAACAGTGTGGAACAATAACAGACAGGTGTTCTCCAACTCTTCTCAGCCTTATTTGTAATCCAAGAGAAGGAAGTTAAATACAAAAGGCATTTAAAATAAAATAATTAATCAAGCCTGTTGTCGAGTAGGAAAAGAATCAAGTACCAGCACATCATTACTGGAGAAATTGTCTGCTCCAAATAAATGAAAAAAAATAAGAGAAACCTTAATAAAGGTGCTTGAAAAATGGGCAACAAAGACTTTGCACTTCTGCCTGATGATTCTTTAATGGATGCAATCCTGCAAGATCACAACCAGGAAATAGAGAAGAGTGTCAGTCTTTTGTCAGACAATTACTGTGTAAGTGGCTAAAGAGATAAGATTATAGTAAGCAAGGACATTGTAATCCATTACTTATAAGAGTAATTTGGTCCTTATTTTCTGAGATCTTGATTCCACAGAAGAAGAAAAAGTAAAAAGAAAAAGGAAAAAAAGATAAAATGAAGCTTTCTTTTTTTTCTGCTGTAATTCTAAAGAACAAACAAAACAGTAAGGAAAAATTCCCCATCCATTGAGCTGTAGGAAGCTTCACTGATGTCACACCTGTTCTCCCTTCTCAAAATTGTATTGCTCCCTATATTTCCAGAATGCCTCTTAATAAACTTAGATCCAACCTTTAAAAAAGCGTTGTAGCTAGATACTGAAAGATGTTCAGATGGACATTTTGTAAGCCTAGTGTTCAAAGTAGAACAGAATAGAATAGAATAGAATAGAATAAACCATGTTGGAAGAGACCTTCAAGATCATCGTGTCCAACCTATCATCCAACACTGTGGGAGTGCCAGCAACGAGCAGTGCCTAGAGCCTGACATGGTGGTAGGCCATTCTCAGCATAAGTGCAGAGCCAGCTATCAGTGTACCAAAACAGTGCTGTGCCTGCAACATGTAACTAAAACAAGACACTGGTAGCTAGAAACATAGCAAGTTATCTTGGGACAACAGGACATGCACCTGCATCAACAAACCTTGCGTGTCATCAACAGTTGGACCAATAATATATAATAGTGTAATGTGTGGTCACTCATAGGGAACCAATGAGTCCATGCCAACAAGGCACCCTGAGTTTATATAAGTTGTGGTTTCCCTTGCTACTCACTTCTTCTTCTTCTGCCTGTCCTATCTCTTCTCCTCCTATGCTTTACTTTGCTGTGCTATGCTCTCACCATAGGCCTGTGCCATAGGCCTGCAATACTGGAACAATAAAGGATCAGTACCCGATCATACCTGTATTGATTCCAATAATCTTCGTTGCTAGGTGCCAGATTTGCTTGGGTTTGTTTTACTGAAATAATTTTAAGTTTAGGTTAGGGATGTCCCCACAACAGCAGCAGCAGCAGCAGTGACACACCCTCAATTTCAGTAGTTTTATGCAAATGGTTACTGAAATGCACAGAATTGAGCCAAATAGAAGAGACAACAGAAGAATGCAGAAAGCCCTAGTATGTCCCTTAGTCCATGCTATGTATTTCATAAGGTATGCCTTTGTGACAGATGAAAAAGGGGAACATCATTCTCATTTATAAGTGATTGTAATCTGAGCACATTGCAAATAGCCAAGCATGCTGTTTCCACGCTGAGTACTCCTATGTTGTCACAGTCACTGCCAAACTTTGATATTTGTATTTCATGGACAGGAAAGCTGAAAGAAAAAAAATAATGATTCAGATGTGCAAGGACAGAAGGATCCTCATACTTTGTTCCACGTCACACAGCAACTTCTACATCCTAGATTAAGAAGGCTGGAAAGTGAAGGAAACTTAGCATGTGTGTAATGCTCACCTGGGATTTCTTCCAGATGAAAGCATATGTACATAATGTAAATGATCTTTAATGTTGTTCCTGTGTGTTTAGAACAGAAAACATTACCTGGTCATAAATCCTTTGTTATCAGTCAGATTCCTTTGACAATTTTCCATTACATTTCTGAATTCTTATTCTATGTTAATGGACTGTATTAATTAAAGCAGACTGCGATGCACTAATAATGATTAATTCAGCCCAGGGTGTCTTAAAGTGAGATTTTTATGAGAGCTGAAATTCTCCATGGATCTCTAATTTACATTTGCAAAACAGGGAACTGTACTTCTGGGTGCTTCTACTTGGCCTTCTCACCTAAGCCAACGTGCAATAATAGGGCCAGGATGGAAGAGGTTATGAGAAACTATGGTGAAAAACAACAATGTCCTAAGGCATTAAGAAAAGTGTTAGTTTCCGTTGGTCCTGGTGGATTAACACATGTAACCTCACCCAATAACATATAAAGTTTTTAGAAACTAGTGCTACAGCCTGGGGTCAGAGTGGCTGGAGAGCGGCCAGGCAGAGAGGGACCTGGGGGTACTGGTCGATGGTAGGCTGAACATGAGCCTGCAGTGTGCCCAGGCAGCCAGGAGGGCCAATGGCATCCTGGCCTGCATCAAGAACAGTGTGGCCAGCAGGAACAGGGAGGTCATTCTGCCCCTGTACACTGCACTGGTTAGGCCACACCTTGAGTCCTGTGTCCAGTTCTGGGCCCCTCAGTTTAGGAAGGATGTTGACTTGCTGGAGCATGTCCAGAGAAGGGCAATGAAGTTGGTGGAGGGTTTGGAACACAGCCCTATGAGGAGAGGCTGAGGGAGCTGGGGCTGCATAGCCTGGAGAAGATGAGACTCAGGGGTGACCTTACTGCTGTCTACAACTACCTGAAGGGAGGTTGTAGACAGGTGGAGATTGGTCTCTTCTCACAGGCAACCAGCACCAGAACAAGAGGACACAGTCTCAGGCTGCAGCAGTGGAGGTTTAGGCTTGATGTTAGGAAGAAGTTCTATACAGAGAGAGTGATTGTCCATTGGAATGGGCTGCCTGGGGAGGTGGTGGCGTCACCATCACTGGAGGTGTTCAGGAGGAGACTTGATAGGGTGCTTGGTGCCATGGTTTAGTTGATTAGGTGGGTTGGATTGGTTGATAGGTTGGACATGATGATCTTGAAGGTTTCTTCCAACCTGGTCTATTCTATTCTATTCTATTCTATTCTATTCTATTCTATTCTATTCTATGCAACCAGCTATTGGTGAAGAGCTTTAGCTCAGTAATAAACACATTCTGAATATACCTACTGCCCCTGGCAAATAGCTTCTTGTGCTGTTAGTCCTTTTGTCATTCATGACTAATACGTAGTTAACAGAAATCTAAGAAGAGGAAATGAAAAACTGAGCATGATGAATCTTTTTCACTTAGACAATAATCATATAACATTGTGGTCAGTTAGTTTAATCTATAGTCATCATTCCCACTGGAAATCTTCAGCTGGTAGGGGAGGAAGATGGAGAGTGAAGAGATAAAAAAATTGGTGCAAGGTATCTTTTACACACTAGAACAGTTACAGGAAAAAAAACCAAAACCAAAACAATTACGATTTCATTGTTGCAAAGCAGCATTTACAGTAGCTGGATGGGATTTTTTTTCAGAGGCTCACCCTCAGTTTCTTGCTAGAAGCGCCACACTGAAGTGTAAATTGCACATATATAACCTGTCGCGCTTCTCTCACTCTCCACATTTTTTCTTTCAGTTTTTTTTTTCCTGAAGAGAAGAAATGCTTTTGGACACCTGTGGCCACAAGAGATTACTAATCCATAAACATAATTTTGGTCTCTTGCAGCCTTCTAACCTGTGGCAATAATTATAATGGCTGACACATATTGTATGACTCTTAAAATGGAATTAAAACTGCTCTCCTTATCCATGAATACAGTACTTATTTTCATACTGTTTGGATAATACTTTTCTCTTTGTAGCAGGTACCATTATTTATCATACTTAAATGACCTGCAAATCCTTCAGTAATTAGCAACACCTAAGCTCTGATTTCCTTTCAAAAATATGTTATATAGCTCAGAGTGAAGAATGCAGTATTTATTTTTCATGGTAAGATGAAAAGCATGAGGTAAAACTATCAGTTGTCTAAGTGTTTTCTTTCTTCTTTATGACTAATTCACTTCTGAATAGCTTAGACTAGCTATTCTGCTTAGCTTTGTACAAGATCTAGAAACTGAATTACAATACACAAGGTAAAAGGAGAAGTATTTCCAGTCTGTGCTTCTGGCCTATTAACACTTTGCTTATGCAAAAAATTGCAGAATATACACTGAACAGATGTAGCCAAAATGAATCAGCCCACTTTAAAAAATAAACAAATAAACAAAACATCAAAAAGCAAAAACATGCAACAAAAACAAAGAAAACCAGGGAAGGGAAGGGAAGGGAAGGGAAGGGAAGGGAAGGGAAGGGAAGGGAAGGGAAGGGAAGGGAAGGGAAGGGAAGGGAAGGGAAGGGAAGGGAAGGGAAGGGAAGGGAAGGGAAGGGAAGGGAAGGGAAGGGAAGGGAAGGGAAGGGAAGGGAAGGGAAGGGAAGGGAAGGGAAGGGAAGGGAAGGGAAGGGAAGGGAAGGGAAGGGAAGGGAAGGGAAGGGAAGGGAAGGGAAGGGAAGGGAAGGGAAGGGAAGAGAAGGGAAGGGAAGGGAAGGGAAGGGAAGAGAAGGGAAGGGAAGAGAAGGGAAGAGAAGGGAAGAGAAGGGAAGAGAAGAGAAGAGAAGAGAAGAGAAGAGAAGAGAAGAGAAGAGAAGAGAAGAGAAGAGAAGAGAAGAGAAGAGAAGAGAAGAGAAGAGAAGAGAAGAGAAGAGAAGAGAAGAGAAGAGAAGAGAAGAGAAGAGAAGAGAAGAGAAGAGAAGAGAAGAGAAGAACCAGGTTGGAAGAGACCTTCGAGATCATTACATCACCCACAAATCAGTGCCTGAGGAGAAGAAAGGGTAGTATTTTTTTCCTCTCTGGAAAAAGGGTTTTTATACCAGTTTGTAAATCAGGTTTTCAACCTTTATGTGTCATGTTAGGAATGGTCACCCTAGATCTTCCCTGCCATGACCGACTAAAGCTTAGGCAAAACACACTGTCTACAGAAAATTCCAGGCATTTTTTAATGTTATATAATTGGCTAAAAATAAATTGGACTCTAAATTCACGGGAAATGCTATATTCTTGGAGGTCTAATGAAATTCAAATTTTCTATGTACTCTAGGTAATTTAATTTGAGATTAACAATATGAAAAGCAATATCTTAATGTATTCTAGATGTATGTAGGTTTGTAATGCTTTAAACAAAACTATTCCACAATGGAAAGGTTCATTTATCCCCATCAATTCTGTGGACACTCCAGAACTACCTGACAGCATGGAAACCATTGCAGGATCGTTCACTAAAATATGGCATGCTCCTGTATTAATCTTCAAGCTTCACTGAAATCAGTACCTAGTAGGGCCCAGACCTGGCTGAGAATATAAATCAAATAATTTGTCATGAGTCTCTTAATTGCTAGCCAATATAACAATTCCAAAGAAGGATTTATGGAAATTAAAACTCAGGCTACAGCGTATGATTAGCATATACAGACATTTTATTTTGTCATTTCTGCAATTTGCATGAAGTTTTACAGCCATATTTTATTCTTTACCTGGCTTTTCCTCAGCTTACTACCAAAGCTGCCTCATACTTCCAAACCAGACAACATTTTCCTCAGTCAAGTCATCAAGAAGATATTTATCACTAAGTCTCTCTAAGTCTCTGTTTCTTATCTTCCTGTTCTATCTTCCTCTTTACTCTGTCCAGTTCTGGGCTCCTCAGTTTAAGAAGGACATTGAGACACTTGAACGTGTCCAGAGAAGGGCAACAAGGCTGGTGAGAGGCCTTGAGCACAAGCCCTAGGAGGAGAGGCTGAGGGAGCTGGGATTGTTTAGCCTGGAGAAGAGGAGGCTCAGGGAAGACCTTATTGGTCTCTACAACTACCTGAAGGTTGGTTGTAGCCAGGAGGATTTTGGTCTTTTCTCCCAGGCAATCAGCACCAGAACAAGAGGACACAGTCTCAAGCTGTGCTAGGGGAAGTTTAGGCATGAGGTGAGGAGAAAGTTCTTCACTGAGAGGGTCATTAACCATTGGAATCGGCTGCCCAGGGAGGTGGTGGAGTCCCTGTCCCTGGAGGTGTTCAAGAGGGGATTGGACGTGGCACTTGGTGCCATGGTTTAGTCATGAGGTCTGTGGTGACAGGTTGGACTCAATGATCTTTGAGGCCTCTTCCAACCTTGGTGATTCTGTGATTCCTCACAACTTTTTTTCTTTTTATTTCTTCATTTTTTCTTTTTCTTTTTTCCCCTCTAGAACTGTTTCTGGACAAGAAAACCAAAACATGTAGCAGTTTGCAAATAATTACCAAAAAATTGCAATCTACTGCGGCAAAAGATGTTACAGCTACCATAATTCACAAACCAAACTTTGTGAACAAAGGGGGCCCACAGCAAAATCAGGTTTGCTTTGAGGTCAGCACACTGATTTACACAACTGAAATTATACAGATATAAAGAAGCATTCCTTTCTTTTTTTTTTTTCCTTCTTTTTTTCCTTTTTCTTTTTTTTTTTTCTTTTTCTTTTTTTTCCTTTTTCTTTCATTTTTTCCATAAAATTGCTTTGGTAGTGAGTGAGATCTCCTGAGAGATTTATGCAGAGCCATATCTCTAGCAAGATGAAAAGAGCGCGCTGTCCTCAGAATCAAAGCCAAGGAAAAAGGAGAAAAAATAAGCAGCAGAAAGGACAAAACACTCCATCATTCATGCAAGTACTGTATGCTGAAAAGAATTTCCAGAGCTTTCAGCAAGATCTGTAATACATAAATATATATATATATATATATACTTTCAGCTTATTTAAATCAAATCCCAGATATTTTTATTTCTTAAAAAAAAACACATTGTAATAAGTTTAAAATCTTCTCAAACATACAGTTTTAAAGTGCCCTAATCCTGTAACTGATTATTAAGCAATATATTAAAGCAGGGGTACAAGTTCTTACTTCAAGATGTATTTTAATTGAATGTTGTCACTTTCCATAGCATTTCAAGACCAAGACTCCTTAGAAGCTTGTGAAAAAACCTTATCAGAGGCCCTGATAAAGAACTAGCTTTCAGAGTTTAGTGCTGGGGCCTATGAGATTTCTTTTCATAAAAGGGAAAAGCAGGAGTGCAAAGGAGTAAGATAAAAGGCACCTCACCAAAACATTCATAATATGTTGATGTAGTTTTACAGATCTGTACTGCACCTTTCATTATATTTTATTTTATAGTCCTCATTTTTTTCCCCTCTACCTGGTGTTTCTTGACAGCATATGAGAGGAATGAATTTTTGAAAGACTGATCTTCCTTTGTACCTCCATTTCAGTGGTCAGAAGAAAATCTGCACTTCAGGGTGCTTGATGGCAACTATAAATCAGATCGTTTGATCTGCAAACTCCCTGCCTTGCACCACCAAAGCACTTGGAAGCACAAAAATGCATGTGCAGATTTAGATGAGCGAAAAGAAAATACCGGCCTCAGCTTTTCAGATGTGCCAGGGAGAATAAATGCATCATTCCTTTTGTATGACACACAACAATACACACTGCTGCCACATTTTTAAAGTATTGTCCTTTGAAGATGTGTATTCTGATAACCTACACTACAAATAAGCGACACAGAAGCAGAGCCAGGGAGGGAAAGGGAGGTTCCTGAATTAAATTCCTCTTTCTGCTTAAGTGGGTAATTGACACTTCTGCCAAATGAGCCTTTTTTGGTTCTCGGTTAGTTATTCCTGGATTTTGTTTAGTGTGGCATTCTGCAGGTTAAACACATGAAAATGTGTAATTGTAGAAAGATATAAATACAGTTAATGAAGTTTAGTGGATGAAATTCAGCTTGAGGTAGCAAGCTCGCAGAACCTTTTCTGCACCAATCAGCCCTCATGTCAGAGCAGTGGCAGAAAACACTAATGGCATGTCTGTTTAGGATTTGTCACATGCCTGCACAGCCTAGCAAGGATTCCTATTTGTTGCATGTAAGTATGCACGAAAAATGGCAGTGGATGGAGGCAACAGGGTCAATACTTTTGCAGACATAGCCATATTGCAAAGTCAACTAACTTCCAGACAGATGGCTAGGTGCCCCATTTAAAGACTGCGGTGATCAGAGCAGTACATGATCCCATCTGAAAGAAAATTATTTATAGAACTTGTGAAAGGAGTCTCTCCATGTGCTTAATTGCCATGTATATACAATAATATGCATAACCAGTAATATACATATGCAACTGTCAGAGCTAAAGTTCTGAAACCCAAAATCGCAGCT
The DNA here is from genome assembly GCF_014839835.1 of Dryobates pubescens. Classification (NCBI taxonomy): domain Eukaryota; kingdom Metazoa; phylum Chordata; class Aves; order Piciformes; family Picidae; genus Dryobates; species Dryobates pubescens. Next base: position 35,813,000 of record NC_071618.1, on the reverse strand, counting down.
GTGCACTTTGCTCCCTGTGCAGCTTGTGGAGATAGTTACTCGCATGTAGCACTTCAGAGAGCAGTGCCTTGTCTTATCTAAGCTATGGGCAATGATATGAGTTTCAGTGTTCTTTAGAGTCCTTTTTACAAATCCTGATCTGTTGTTTTCTACTGGCTTCTAATATGGATTAATTGCCAGTCTGGTCTTGGTGGAGACAGGGCACTGTGGAGACAGTAAAATGACACATAAATCCCAGTGACAAGAAGGGAAAGGACAGAAAGAACAGAATGACATACCATCCTGAGAATAGCCAGAAGAGCTGAATTAAGATAAGGAAGGAGGATGGCAGTCTTTGCTTCCTCTCTGGACCAAAGACTCAGCTATGTTTCCTTTTATCTAGCAACAATGCTCCATTTAGTTGTTAAAGCAAATGCTGGAAGCTATCGAACTCCTCCAGTCTCTGTTTTCTTTATTTAGGGATTGTGCAGTCCACCTTTATAGTCCCACTTTCTGCTCCTACACTTGCAATATTTTATGCTTGAATTATTAAAAAACCCTTATTTATATGCAAAGACATACATGCAATAAATCTGCATTGAGAGTACGTCTCCAGTGACGAAAATTCCTAAACACTGTAACAGTCTGAACCAGCTGGATGGGGATTATTAACATATCCTTCTACACAGCTGTCTAGAAAGAGTTTGACAGCTTTTTTGGATAGCCATATTTACTTTCTTTTCCTTTTTTTTTTTTTTTTTCCCTGAAATTTTTCTTTTAAACAAACTTTTCCTAATGTTGAATATACCGCTATATCAAGATGGAGGTTTTAACACACCGAACAACAATGGTCTTGTGGCGGGTTCAGATTCCATCCTACTCCACCCCCCCCTCTTAAACTTGCCAGACCAGCTCAGGTCTGGCACAGGTTGTTTTTTTTTTTTCATATGATTGAATTTTCATTCATGCATCTCACATATGCCTATTTTAGCTGATAAGGAGTGACACTTTATGATGCAAACCCATGGATAGGTATAAGAAACTTTCACACTTTCTTCTGAGTATGTTCAAATAGGATAGGATAGGATAGGATAGGATAGGATAGGATAGGATAGGATAGCATAGCATAGCATAGCATAGCATAGCATAGCATAGAATAGAATAGAATAGAATAGAATAAACCAGGTTGGAAGGGACCTTCAAGATCATTGCATCCAACCTATCATCCAACATCCAATCAACTAAACCATGGCATGAAGCACCCCATCAAGTCTCTTCTTAAACACCTCCAGTGATGGCAAATCCACCACCTCCCCGGGCAGCCCATTCCAATGGCCATTCACTCTATGAAGAATTTCTTCCTAACATGCAGTCTAACTCCCCCGGTGCAGCTTGAGACTGAGTCCTCTTGTTCTGGTGCTGACTTGATAAAGAATTCAAATAATTGGAAGACCATTGTGTACACCGTAGTATCAAACTAACCAAATAATTCTTGGAGGATCTCAAATGTAATCAGGATGACAAGGCATGCTTGCAAATTTCAGTTCTCTGGGCAAATGTAGAAAATCCAGCCATTTCTTTTGATTTGAACATAATAGATCTTTTTCATGAAGTGACAGAATGTCTGATGATGCTGAAACCTCTGTTTCCAAGAAACTTACTGAGGCTCAGGTATTCTCTTATCCCTAGCACTGGTCACACTTGTGCACAGTTAGGCTTCTCAGAGAGTGCTTCACACTCTCATTGCTAAGATTGCAACTCCAGTGCACACATAGTGTATAAGAGGGCTTGGTTTTCTAGTATTAAAATCTAGCACATTCCTTTTTCACTTCTAAAAAATGATGGAAAAAATACTTTCTTCTCTCATTATTCTGTCATCTTAGGCACTTAGAGATGCTGCTGAGAAGGAAAACTGAAAGCCTTTGGTAAAGATGAATATATTCTTAAATACTATACTCTATAAACCTACATTTATAAACAAAACAAAACAAAACACCCCCCCACAAAACCCAAACCACAAACCAACACCTTAATAATAACACAAATGTTACAAAAATAAATCCTTCTCAAAGAAAGGTACAGGTGGGTGGGAAGGATTGCTGGATAATGTTAAGTATGCCTGCATATGGTAGTGTCTGATGGTAAGGATGGGAAGAAACAACATCTCACTCTGACAGTCATAAAATCATGAAGGGGTTTGGTTGGAAAAGACCTTTAAGACCATTGTGTCCAACCATTACCTAACTCTGCCAAGGCTGGTGCTGAGCCACGTCCCTCTGCACCACATTTCTGCATCTTTTAAGCACCTCTAGGGATGCAGATTCAACCACCTCCCTGGGAAGCCCTGTTCCAGTCTTTGAAAACCCTTTCAGTCAAAAAGCTTCTTCTAATATACAACCTAAACTTCTCCTGGTATGAAGTTGCATAGATTTGTTTATATGCATCTACATTTTACATTTACACGAATTTCACTATGAAGTGTAAAATTTTTTTGAGTGGAAGCTGACACTGATGGAGATTACTGAGATCTGGCTTTACAGACATGTAAGCTTTAAAGGATTTTTTTTTCCTTATCTATATTATACTAAGGAATAGGGAACAGGAATAATTCCTTCACTTCAAATAATGTATCTCCACATGTTTTACTTGGTTTGTGCCATCTCTTGTTGAAAGAACAGCAATGTATCACATTATCCCTGTTCTGCTGCTTCACTATAATGAGGTTGGGCAGATCTCATGAATTCTGAGGATAAATGAAGCTGTGAAAAGTATCTCTTTTTTTTTTTTTTTTGCATTTGTCAGACTAGATTGAGTTCATGACCCTTCCCCTTCCAACCCCCAATGCAATTTAAACCTATTTATTCCCTTTCCTATGTATGTTCCTACCTACAGTAGATTTTCTAGGAACTCGGCTGTTGTCCTGGGTTTTAAAAAACAGCAAGTATATGCCTTTGTAGGGGGAGAGAGGCAAAGTTGCAATGAACCTAATGAACTCTCATGGCTGAGATTTCTAACCTGTTGTGTAGGAAATTATATTCCACTCTAATAAATGTCCTTTCCCTTTCCCTTTCCCTTTCCCTTTCCCTTCCCCTTTCCCTTTCCCTTCCCCTTTCTCTTTCTCTTTCTCTTTCTCTTTCTCTTTCTCTTTCTCTTTCTCTTTCTCTTTCTCTTTCTCTTTCTCTTTCTCTTTCTCTTTCTCTTTCTCTTTCTCTTTCTCTTTCTCTTTCTCTCTTTCTCTTTCTCTTCTTCTCTTTCCCTTTCCCTCTCCCTTTCTCTCTCCCTTTCCATTTCCTTTTCCCTTTCACTTTTCTCTCTTTTCTTTTTTATTTATTTCTTTCCCCCCCTCCCCCCCTTTTCTTCATCTCCATAGTTTTATTTCTTTCAATGTTGCCAATGAAACTTTTAATCAAACTCTTTAGAACTGGGGAAAAGATACTGGAAATTGCCTGCTGTCCTTTAGCTGCAGCCACTGTTAGGACCAGTGGAGACTGATGGAGTGAATAGCTAGAGAATATTGGCTGAGTTGTTGTCCTAATACCAGGAAACTTGAGGGATCAAAAATATGCTCTTCCACCTAAGGAGAAAAAAGCTCTTCATATTTGTCAGTAAGTAAAGGAAGGAAGTTTGTATGTCCATCAGGGATTTGCCAGGTCTATTTGCACATATGGTCTCCACAAGTTGGACTAATTAAGGTGTGTTCTAGTTCTGGTGCAAGGGTGATCAGTACTTATATAAAAAGCAATGGCGATAAAACATTCCCTAAAGACAGCTGATGATACTACAGGATTATTCATCATAGAATAAAAGGATACAGGAGATGTATTTCATTGTTAAAAGATGGGGCTCTATTCTGCATCAAAGGCAGCTTTTCTTCTATACAGGCCATGTAAACACAAGTTTTATTAGTATGAAGGAAAATTATTTGAACTACTGACTGTTGTCATATTGTTTCTAACTCTCATGTGATGTGAATTTTACAAAAACAAAAGGCAAACAAAGGTGTACAAAAAGAGCACAGCTAAGGTCAGATCATCATCTAGTTTTAATTTCTGTTCCATACAAAGTCATAAGCACTCTGCAGGAGAGTGCATGCAGACCAGAACTCCCAAATCAGAGACTGAGAATTTCAGAGACATTGTTTCCACTGAGTGTTCCTCTAATGAACTTCTAAAGTATGCCTAGTGAAATGTTAACTGTTTTCTCTTTTTTTCCACAGTGACAGAAGGAGGAAAAAATACTATTCTATTTTTGAATTTTGAATTATATTTTCTGCAAAAGCAGCATTAATGTAAGAGATGTTTGAATCACCTTCAAGTATTAAAAGGAATGGAAAATGAGTCTTCCTCCTCTTTGACAAACATTCATATCACAAAACCTTATATAAATTACTCTAATCCTTCCCTCACATAAAGGAAGAATTTTTTTTTTCTCTGAACTGCACATCCTCTTCTATTAATGCTATATACTGCCTACATTTTGGTAATGAAAGACTTCAATATTTCTTCAAAAAGCAAAAAGAATGGGAGAAAATAAAAAAGAAAAAGAAATAATCACCTCAGTCAAGTCAGCTATGAAGTCTAAAGATTTCCTTTCCTTTCAGTGCTTCCAGTGGTTAATGCTAGACTTTTTGTTTGTTTTTTTGTTTGTGAAGGATAAATCTACATTCATGGACTGTAAATTCTAAACATAGAATAGAATAGAATAGAATAGAATAGAATAGAATAGAATAGAATAGAATAGAATAGAATAGAATTAATCAAGTTGGAAGAGACCTTTGAGATCATCGAGTCCAACCTATCATCCAACACTATCTAATCAACTAAACCATGGCACCAAGCACCCCATCCAGTCCCTTCCTAAACACCTCCAGTTAGGGTTCTGAACTTTTGTCTGTGAGACAGAGTAGACACTACAGTATTTGAACTTACAGCCCTAAAATCTGTTGTATGACACCTAATTCTGTGTCAGCTGTTCTGCATCACAGAGGATGAATCTGACCAGTTGGACTGTATGTCTTCTGGAGGTCCCTTCTAACCTCAACCATTCTGAGACATGCAAACACCTACAGCTGATTCTACTCTCAAAAAAAGAAAGTGATATTCAGAACAGTGATCCATCTTTTTTTTTGCCTCCCATGTCCTGAGGAGACAAAAATCTAAAAATATACAACTTAGATGAATTTGCAAATCTGTAATATCCAAGTTCAGCTAAAATGTGATCAGATGATGCAACTAACCTCTTTTTCTTTTCCAGTGCAGTACTGTGACTAACCCTAGCCTCAAAGAGAGCATCACTTCTAGTCCTGTCATATAAAGCAGAAGAATGAGACTATACACATCCATTACCCAGCTGATCTGTTGAATGTTTAAACTAATTATTAGCAAACTTAAGAGAGAGGAAAAAAAAACACACATGATTCCTCTTGTCTTTGCAGGAATGAATTGGAGCAGACAGATTGAATCTATTGCCAAGGTTAAACCCTTTATTTTCAATGACACCAATTATTTTGAGCACAAATGCTTTAATTATCTCAAGCAGGCAATTAATAACTTCAATTCAAAAATCAGGCACAGCTATGAAACTGTCCAGCATTCCAATTCTTTTCTCCTTAAAGATATAAACCATGAAACCTTTCAAAGTTGTTTGAGCTTCCATTTTCACAGCCAGAGAGCTCAAGAATTTTCTAATTCTCTCTTTAAGCATCATTCAAGTTAGTGCCAAAAGAAATATGTTTGCAAGAGGAAAACCTGAGTGTCTTGGTTCATAACAGAGCATTGGCATAAAGGTGAACTAGCATACTTGGCACATCGTCACATCTTTATCATGGAAACATGACTTTCAGTGACATGTTTTCTGCTCTTGATGTGTGTATATCCAATGACTAACCCCCAAAAAGCAAACCATGTATACTACTACATATTGCATTCAGAATAGAATAGAATAGAATAGAATAGAATAGAATAGAATAGAATAGACCAGGTTGGAAGAGACCTTTGTGATCATCGAGTCCAACCTATCATCCAACACTATCTAATCAACTAAACCATGGCACCAAGCACCCCATCCAGTCTCTTCCTAAATACCTCCAGTGATGGTGACTCCACCACCTCCCTGGGCAGCCCATTCTAATGGCCAATAACTCTTTCTATGAAGAACTTCTTCCTAACAGCCAGCCTAAACCTCCCCTGGTGCAGCTTAAGACTGTGTCCTCTTGTTCTGGTGCTGGTTGCCTGGGAGACTAGACCAACCCCCACCTGGCTACAACGTCCCTTCAGGTAGCTGTAGACAGCACATGCTTCTACAACACTTACTAAAGGATTTAGCATTAATGCTGTAATAAATATGAAAGTAAATGGCCAAAGTTTGCTAGCCAATCATTTCCTCTGAATGAAACTTGCTTGGTATTTTACCAAACTGTCTGTAGCAGCAGAACAGTCATTGGGGGGGTCGGGGGGGGGAAAGGGGGGAGAAACTGAACCTCTGTCTATGAAGATGAACATGGTTTTGTGTAACAGCATAAGCTGAAAATTGCAAAAATGTCCTGTGATATATCTACCCAATTAGGTAAAGTAGGACATGCAAATAGAAAATATTTCCTAATACATAATGTGGTCTGTTGAAGTCCCCTGACAGGATGTGAGGTTACCTTTATATATTAACTACCAAGGTTTCAGATGTCATAAAACTATACAGGGTTTTTAAAGTTCAGCCTCTATAACTACCTTGATACCCTGAGGTAGAGGACTCCACAGTTTCACTTTGCCTGAGTAAAGACTAAATTCTCTTTATTGGTTTTAATTTACTGGTATTAAGTTGAAATACCCACTATAGTTTCAACCAGTGTTGAACTGGAATTTGAATCTTGCTGCAAAGCCCAACGGCAGTATGAGTGACTAACTGTTATACAGGAACCAGAGATGGTATCAACACTTTGGGCAGCATACATCTCTGCCTCTGAAGTAATCTGTTAAAGCAAGAAGAGCAAGAAACTGCAATTTACTGGGTCCTGCTGGGAAATCTAAATGTATTTGACTATCTATCTATCTATCTATCTATCTATCTATCTATCTATCTATCTATGTACCTGAAGGGAGGTTGTAGCCACGTGGGGGTTGGTCTCTTCTCCCAGCACCAGAACAAGAGGACACAGTCTCAAGCTGCACCAGAGGAGGTTTAGCCTAGATGTTAGGAAGAAATTCTCCACAGAAAGAGTGATTGGCCATTGGAATGGGCTGCCCAAGGAGGTGGTGGAGTAGCCATCACTGGAGGTGTTTAAGAAGAGACTGGATGAGGCAATTTGGTGCAGGGTCTAGTTGATTAGATGGTGTTGGGTGACAGGTTGGACTTGATGATCTCAAAGGTCTTTTCCAACCTGGTTAATTCTATTCTATTCTATTCTATTCCATTCCATTCCATCTAATATTTATATATATAAAACACCTGCTACCATAAACATTCTTTGGAACAGATCTGAGGCCCTTATGGAGCCACTCTGTAACAGCTCTGTTGCTAACCTGCTAGCCTTTAGTAAGTCACTACAGCATTACTGGACCTGTTACCCTTCAAGCAACTCATTGTTTTGTCCCTGCCCTTTTTCTAGTCAGAAAAATTTACACTATGTTTGGAACCAATATCTACCTACCAGTGAACTGATTAGAGTGCAATCAGGAATGTAAATTACATGCAGCCATAGACAGAGAGAGAACAAGAGGCACATAGATAAAGAAATAATGGAAAGATAACCAGTTTAACTGAGATAGAAATGTAGTTATTCTGTAGCCTGTGATAGTGCTCCTATACCTACAGTTTGTCTACTGTTTCCCCCCCCTGCTCTGGGAAGAAAACTCACATATAGCACAGTTTTCTAAGAATATTGCAGGCACACAAGCTGGTTAAAATAAATAAATAAATAAATTAAAAATAAGAAGGGACAAAATTATGTATCTACTCTATATCCACTATACAATTCCTAACAGGTTTGTAGCCTGGTCTTTAACATTTTTTTTGACAAAGACCTTCATGGGCAACATATGCTACTATGTCTGTATCATCATCATGAGAATGCTCTTCCTAATCCATATCATGATTATCTAAATCTCCTCTGAAATGTGAGATGATTACTTGTTACATTGCTCATTGGCTTGTATTGCTCATTTGAACAACACTCGGAATGGTTGCTTTGTCTTTCTGTTCCACAGAAGCCTTTTACAGAACTGCTCCCTATGGAGCCTAGCAGAGAGAAGGTTCATAGAGTCATAGAATCAATAAGGTTAGAAAAGACCTCAAAGATCATCAAATCCAATCTGTCATCCAACACCTCATGCCTACTAAACCATGGCTTCAAGTGCCATGTCCAATCCCTTTTTGAACACCTCCAGGGATGGTGACTCCACCATCCCTGGAACATCCCATTCCAATGGCCAACAACTCTGTTTCAGTTCACTACTGGACACTGGCCAACAATAATTTCTCATTCAGTGAAATTTTCTAGCCATTTTACAGTTACGTTACAGAAATTTCATTCAGACTACATTCCTTACATTGTCTATGGGAATATTACAAGAAGTATAAAGAGTTAAAAATGCCTGATCTGCACTGGTAAGATTCATAGGGAATCTTTTTTTCCAATTACTCTGCTAAAGATCTTCTTGAAGGTGAAGAGAATTTGATCCACTTAGAAAATTATAATATCTACTTCTTTTGTTCCTAGAATAGAATAGAATAAACCAGGTTGGAAGAGACATTCAAGATCATCGCCTTCAACCTATCAACTAATTCAACCCACCTAATCAACTAAACCATGGCAGAAAGCACCCCAACCAGTCTCTTCCTAAACATCTCCAGTGATGGTGACTCCACCACCTCCCTGGGCTGCACATTCCAATGGCCAACAATTCTTTCTATGAAGAACTTCTTCCTAACATCCAGCCTAAACCTCCCCTGGTGCAGCTTGAGACTGTGTCCTCTTGTTCTGGTGCTAGTTGCCTGGGAGAAGAGACCAACTCCCACCTGGCTACAACTTCCCTTCAGGTAGTTGTAGAGAGCAAGAAGGTCTCCCCTGAGCCTCCTGCTCCTCAGGCTAAGCAACCCCATCTCCCTCAGCCTCTCATCACAAGGCTTGTGCCACTACTCTCCCCCAACCAATCCAAGCGCAAATGTGTGGTAATTATTCATTTATTCCCCCCTGAAAGTGTGAAAACAAATAATGAGAAGACAAGAGGCAGAGTCTAGAAATCACGTGGGCATATGCATTTGCCTCTGTGTTCACGGATCAGGATATTAAATAACTGAAGTGTCTCACAAGTCACAACATTTACAGTGACACCTTGCATGGAATCTGGTTATGGTAAGCCACCCATTATCTCAGGATTAGACTGGAGGTCATGCAGCATTATTTGTGTTGTATATATAAATGTAACAGACTTTACAATAATCAGAATTATCAATTGTACTCAGACACTTAAAAATACTTCTTCCCAAGACTCTCCTCAAAGGGCTTGAATAAGAATAAGCTATTTTTAACGCTGTGGATCTTGACAATTTGAGAGCACTGCTTTCTTGAACTGATTGCTCCTGCAAGAAACAAAATCAGAAAGGCTGAGTTGTTGAGTAGTATTCTGTGCTTTCTGACTTGAGGTAGAACTCTTTTGAGCACCTTTCACTTAACAGGGAAAGACCAAATAATACTGCATTTTGGTTTTGTTAACAGAATATTGTCCATACATTGCACCATGTAATTTTCCTGCCTTTATGCATTACTTTTTTTATCCTTTAACACTGAAATTGGGATTTTTCTATCACCAAAATCAGATATGCTGGATTATGATTAACAGCATTGATCTGTATCTGTATTATGGGGAAAAGTTAGAAATATACTCCCTTGTTCAAATATATGCTGTGCACAGAGCTCACTACCCTTCACCATTATCTTAAGGACAGTTTTGGCAGCTAGTAATTTGGAAGGTGTAATTGTCCTAACAGCCATGAAATGACAAATTGTAGGCTACTGGCTATGACAAGCTCATCTGATCTTTTTTTCAACCATGAATATATATATTCCACATGTGATTTAAATAGCTCAGACTAGAGAGTCAGGAAATCTAGTCAGCTTTTTCCCAGTAATACTGCCTTTGTCACTTAGTTTTCCATGTGTGCTCAATTTTTGTAGAGTTAACCTGGTATGTAAGTAATGATCAATGATTTCAAGTCAGTTTCTTGATAAAATATATACTGGCCATAATAATAGTCATGTTTTTCTCTGTCAGTGAACAAACACTCATATAATATGTACTACTCCCCAAATAGCCCTAGTGAAATCTTCAAAGTATAATTTCTTGCACTTTTCCCTATGAAGTGATCTTTTCTTTTTCTTCTTTTTTTTTTTTTTTATTTTTTTCCCTTTTTTTTCCCCTCCCCCCTCCCTTTTTTTTTTTTTTTTTCCTTTCCATATAAAATAAAATTTCCCTGTAAAATGTAATTCTTCTCTGGTAAAAGAAAATCTCATGACTGTTGGGTATGCTTCTAGAGCAGCTTGATCATTTTATGACACTGTAAAAGGAAATGGAGCTTTGGATTTTCAGTACCTGCCTGTCTGAGATGTGGCAATGAATCAGACATTGGTTTAAGGCTTGAAGAGCTTTTCTTAAGTTTCATCTTCTTCAAACAGCTGCAATGTTTCTGCTTTAGTTACATTGCGAGGACATCTAGACCGACTATCAGCAATGCCTGCACCTTGCTGTGCACATGCTCTGCCTGCAGATTGTACTACATCATGCAGAGAAGTGGTCTTTGACATCTCACCAGCAAACCATCTATGTCTCTGCTATTTGTCAAGGATAAGAGTCCTTTGCATTGTGTATAAAGTTGCTGCAATCTAATATGCACAAATATTTTTTACAGGTTTTTCCTTACCACTGGCAGCAAGTCATTCCTTCTGAATATGAGCATGCAAAGTCAGAGCATCAGTTAATGTGTCAGCAGTGTGTGCAACAGCATTAGAGAACCATCAATCCTGTACCTGCATTCTGCAAAGTAAATATACTGCATGATTTATTATGTCTGATTCCCAATTCTTTCTCCTTCACTTCTGAGCCACTATGCCTGACTCTGCATGTCTAACTTTTTAATTCTAACCTTCTAATAGTCATGCTTCACTCTAAAACTTTGTATGAGTATTTCAATATTTAGGGCAAGAATGGAAGGTTCAGCACTGTATGGTAAATCTACATTTTATTACAGTCTTAGACTATGTTTTCGATCACCAGCTTCTAAAATGATGCAAAATCCAAACTCCTGAAGTCTGTAAATGTTAAGCACTAGGAACTTTAAAAACAAAAATCTTAAATACTGGTTTGTCTGGGGTTTGTTTGTTTGTCTGTCTGTTGTTTTGTTGCTGCCCAGGGAGCTGGTGGAGTCACTGTCCCTGGAGGTGTTCAAGGCGAGATTGGACGTGGCGCTTGGTGCCATGGTCTAGTCGTGAGGTCTGTTGGGACAGGTTGGACTTGATGATCCTTGGGGTCTCTTCCAACCTTAGTTATACTGTGATACTGTGTTTGTTGGGTTGTTTTTTTTTTGGTCAGGGCTTCACTTATGAACATAAACCAAGAGCATCTTAATAATATTCCAGTATGTAACTCAAATCATGTTGACTTAGGAAATTCCTTTCCTCTGTAGCCCTTCACACAAAAAAAATCCTATCTTTTCTGTAGTTACAAAACACAAATTCACTACTAAATTCAGAAGTATTGAGTATTTTCTGGGTGTCTACAGGCAACAAAGAACAACACACTAGAAGGAATGTGTGTTAATACTCTGTTACAATTTAATTTTTTGGTGATGGTTTGGCCCTGACTGGAGGGAGGGGCACTAAAGCCACTCTATCACTCCCCTTCTTAAATGCATAGGGGAGAGGCAACAATATAGTAACAGGCTGGTAATAAGATAGAAGTAACAGGCTGGTAATAAGATAGAAGCAACTTAATAATGTGAAGCACAAGCAAAGACCACGTGAAGAAGTAAAAGCAGAGATGTTATTCTCTACTTCCCCTTAGCAGGCAGTGGTCAGTCACTCATGGGAAGCAGGGTTCTATGCATAGTAGTTGCTCTGGAGGATAGATGCTATGGATGAATATTCCCACACTACCTTCTTTCACTTATTGTGTATACACACACACACACACACACATATATATATGTACATATATATATACACACACACACATATATATATGTATGTGTGTGTGTATATATATATGCGTGTATGTATATATGTATGTATGTATATGTATGTATATATATATGTATGTATATATATAAAAGCTGACCTCATTTGGCATAGAATACCCCTTTGGTCAGTTTGGGTCAGCTGGCCTACCTGTGTCCTGTCCCAAGATCTTGCCTACCCTTCAGCACACTCCTGGGGTGGGGAATTGTTGGCAAAGCACAGCCTGGATGCTCGTTCAGCGGTAGCCAAAACACTGCTGTGTTAACAACACCCAGCTACAGCACTGCAAAACACAGCACTAGAAAGATGCTCTGAGGAGAATTAACTCCGGCTCAGCCAACCCAATACATTTTTATTTTTAATGACCTGAGTTTTAGAAGTTGAACACATATATGTGGACTTCTGTATTTCAATTCTAATCATATTGTGAAGGAAATACATGGTATCTTAGAAGCATTCCTCTTCCTCCGTTTTTTCCCCCCTGAATTTTTCTACATGAATTTAATACCTGGCAAGTGACAGAATGCACATAACACTTTCTATTGGAAATACTGCTGTGTATTGTTTTATCTTTTTGAAGGATAACAAGTCGATATAATTGCGTAATTCAAAGCTTTCTAGGACAAAGAATAATTAAAGTATCATTTACTCAACAGACTTTTTCCGCTGGATTTATACTGTTCTAGAGGCAGTTATTATTTTGTATTGAATATTCACAGAGATTGAAGATCTTTCCTACTAGAAAAGCATACCATCCAGTAAGAAAATGAAGGAGCACTTGCTGTTGCTTCTTTGTAACATGGATTCTGGTATCCATTTGTCTCTGATGTGTCTAATTTTGATTCTGCTTTGTACTGCTGACATAAACCAAGCACAGATCTTCTCATGACAGAAAGATTTGTGAGTAAAGCTCTACAAGTTGCTTAGGATGGTATTTATCTCACTTAACTTCAGGCATCTACATCTGAGTTAATCACTGCATGCTCCCTTTATAGTCAATGGAGAGAAATAAGTAGTTTTAGGATGCAATTCATCTGCCCTATTCCACATAGCTACTTTAGGATGGAATCAATCACCATTTCAGGCTGCCTTCTCATCATTGACTATAAAGGAAGTCCACAGTGACTAGATCAGATGTGAATGTCTGCCTCCTAGACATTTATGTTTGATAAGGTAAATCCTGCCATGAGATATGGGAGAACTGGCTACAGACCTGTGGCACACATACTGAGGTGAAATAGTACTGTATATCTGTGCGAATAGTAAGTTTGGTCTTACTTTCATTCTAGCTTTCTTAGTACACTTATCTGGAAAGAGGAGGTAAATTTCTGACTCAATGAGAGTGTCTGTAGTAAGTTATCATACTATCTATGTGTCAGGAAATAGCATATGCACATTGTAATTCTGTTATACATAGGCTTACTCATGTGGAAACCCTAGATGGCAGTCACAAGGGGATTTACTCACCATGCCCCTACTAGTCTGAAACCAGCGCCTGGTCAATACTGGCACAGTGTAGAAGGTGTGTCAGCTATTGAGATGCTTCAGTTTGCCATTCTGGTAGAGGAACAGAGATGGAAGAATATTCAGTTCAAAAGGAACATGAAGACTGCTATGTTTTTCCTGCCTTGTCAGTTCTCTGCTGACCAGGCACTCAAAAACTGCTAGAACTTGAAGGTGACAGTGTGCTGATAAGGCTATAAAAGCAGATCAAAGCTCATAAATTAATCCTTTTGTTTTGAAATTCTATCATATGCATTCATGGCTCTGATTTTGCATAAAAAGATGAAGGAGCTGCACTTCTTAATTAACTGGAGAGAAAAAAAAAAAGAATTAGCCAATATCATTTGCATGAACAACATTCTCTGCATAACCATTTCAGTTAAAATCCATTAATTATTGGTGGAGAGAGTCATAGATTGCTGTCATCCTTTGCATACAAACAAAGAATTTAATGCTACTCAATTAAAAGCTCAGTCTTCTACAATACAGCATTGAGATTTACATCAGGAAAGTGAAGGGGGAAAGGGACTTCTAAACTGCCAGATACTTGTACAAAGGTGCTACTCAAGTGCCCCATATGCCAGAGGACCACAGTATAATATTTGAACAAGAAAATCCAGAGAGCAATTAAGTTTTGAATGGGCTAGATGGGCACCTTATTAAAGGATCATTGAGTACATCTGTATCTGCTAAAATGGCACCCTCTGCCATCCTGCCCTATTGTTTCCCCAGCTCAGTTCCTTATGGAATATAGTGTTGATCCTTTTTCTGACCTGTCAGTGCTGGGTTGAAGGTTGGACTGGATGATCTTTGAGGTCTCTTCCAACCATATATATTCTATGATTCTGTGATTCTGGTATAAGCTTGACATTTCTCTCCCTTAAACTTGTACATGACTGAAAGTACAGTTTAAAAAGACATCATATGCCTACAGTATCAGAATGTCTCACAACCAAGTTTCATAATGCAAATATAGAATCATAGATTCAATAGAATCAACAAGGTCATCCAAAGATCATCAAATCCAACGTGTCACCCAAGACCACATGACTACTAAACCATGGCTTCAAGTGCCACATCCAGTCCCCTCTTGAACACCTCCAGGGATGGTGACTCCACCACCTCCCTGGGCAGCCCATTCCAATGACTAACAACTATCTCAAGCCTAAACTTCCCCTGGTGCAGCTTGAGACTGTGTCCTCTTGTTCTGGTGCTGGTTGCCTGGGAGAAGAGACCAATCCCCACCTGGCTACAACCTCCCTTCAGGTAGTTGTAGACAGCAAGAAGGTCTCCCCCAACCCTCCTCTTCTCCAGGCTATACAATCCCAGCTCCCTCAGCCTCTCCTCATAGGGCTTGTGCTCGAGGCCTCTCACCAGCCTTGTTGCCCCCAGGTCCCTTTCTGCTTGGCTGCCCTCCAGCCACTCCAACACCAGCCTGTAGCACTGCATGGGGTGGTTGTGACCAAATACAGGTTATTATTGTCCTACTGATGAATTACAGAGCCTACAACTTCTAGTTTCTTGGTAGCATCACTTTCAGAGTAACATTTTCAGTATTTCACCAGCACAAAAATTTTCATCAGCAGTTTACTGTGCTGGCTTTGGTTTTGGTGTGTCCCCCCCCCCCCGGCTTCGAAAACTCCATTACTAAAACTGACACTTTTGGAGTGGCAACATCTTGTTCTGAGTCCATTTTTCTGTTATCATATCTCTGTCTGTGCAGAGCTTTTTAAGAAAACTATCAATCATGCTCCTATTGACCATAAAAATATCCATCTTTTGCAAATGTGGAACATGGGCAGTAACCTGCACAGGAGCCTAGAATTTTTTTGAGAGAGGAAGTGAAGTTTTCCATAATGTTCAGAATGGGAGAGTCAGAAATAAACTACAGAATTTAAATTAATATCTGGTTTCCACTTCTTTTTTCATTTTTTTTCTTTTATTTATTTTTTTTTTAGCAGAATGAGGAAATCTAAAGTCTATTATATACATAATCCACTTTTTGCATAGAAGGATTTAATTGTAGGCTGAAAAGCTTCACATACCAGTGTTCTAAGGCTGCATAATTACATACCTCCCCAAGAGACCAGGATAGCTCTCCTTTAGCCAAATAAAGGAGTAATAACTACATACATACACACACGCAAACAAACAAAACTAATAAATAAATGTATATACATATGTATGGTTTAAAAATCAATTGCCTAAAGCCTCATAGACCTGTGTGCATTCATAGGTAAATAATTTTTATCTCGCACCATGAAAAAAAAAAGTATTGCTTATATTGTTATGTTTTTATTAAATCATGCAATTATGTTTGACACAGAAATGGGCCACATTTTTGATCTCAGTCTTTGTGCTACTTTAGTGGCATAAATGGACCATAAATTAAATTTAACAAAGCAGATCAAGACTCTCTTGAAGAGAGAGAATATGAAATGGAAATATGATATTTCTTTTACAATACTGATTGGATTATAATGGCATGGTTAAGAATGCTGCTGTGTTACAGTGAGCCCTTTGAACATAATGGCCCTTTGGAATTAGACTCAGAAAATTAGGTCTGGAATCAACCCCAGAATTGCTATACAATAATAGGTCCTTTATGTCTTACCACCTGTGTCCAGTGTCTATGGGTGCAGCTGAGAAACTGAACCAATGTGTTTAACAATTTATTTACTACACAGTACAATAATAAAGTGAACAGTCAACATGACACAATAATCAGACACTCCCTGACTATGTCTGAATCAGGTGTGGACATCCAGTTTGGCTACTGTTCTCCCAGGAACATACAGATAAGATGCTAATTTGGGACATAAATGTTTTTTCCATTGCCAGATTGATTTTTGTTCATTGCCTTTATTCCCTCTCCAAGCCAGCCTTTACTGGTATGAGCTACTATGAAGAGTAATATATTCTGTATCTGACTCAATCAGGCTTTTGATCTTTGCCTGACTGCAAAGTATACAAGATGTGGGCAATTACAAGGGTTCACAAAAATTTGCATTTGGGGAAAGAAATGCAGATTGTAACTGTTTCTAATGTTTTCCACAGCTTATGTGACAAGCCCCTCAGGAAACAGTGTTTTGGATGCTAACTCTCTTGTTACCATATTAATTGCCTTTGTCATGACAGTTTTGGCATCTGAAAATGGCTGGGAACACGCTGTGCTCCTCAAGAGACCAATCAAGGGCAGGGGAAATTGGTTTATTGGTTCCCAAAGCAGCCTGCACTAAAGGTGCCGCTATTCAAGCATAGTTTGAGTCTCCTAGCTTGAATGAGGAGCCAAAGATACTTCAGGCTAAGGAAAACAGAGCTTTCATTTAGAATAGTGAAGGGGAAACTGAGAAGTTTATTTCTCTGCCAGCATGACTTCTGCAGTTAGCTTTTGTGTGCAAATCTGTGTGCCACAGTACAGGGAGTAGGACTAGGAATCAAAGTTGCCAGAATCCAGTGAGGTCTCAGACTTCCCAAGAGGGAACATCTTTGGTTTTAAACAAACTTCAGGTAAGTTTGCTGAAGTGCACAGTTTCAATCAAGTTTTTCCTTGTGATCAAAGAGCGCACTGTCACAAGGACAGACTGAAAACTGGAGGAAAGGAATCAAGGGACAAATAACAGGGGATAAATAATTACAAATGTTATTTTAAATGAGGCTGGTTTTATAATGTCAAGGAACAAAAAGGAGATGTGAATTTATGGTTCATTTTTCTTTCTTTGTGAAGAGCGGAAAGTTATACTGGGGATGACAGACTTAAGGTGGTAAGTGGATGGTCAGGATAGCAGGTGGTGGGACAGTGAGAAGGGGCTGGGAAAAAAGGAACGTGATGAGAGGGAGATCACATGCATATTGAAAAGCCAAAAGAGTTGCCACAAGGATGAAAAAAACAAGAGGGAAAAAAAAAAGTACACGATTCTATTACTTCAGTTTATGCCTGGAAACTCAGATTCAGTAAAAAAAAAAATCAGTGATGAAGCAGAATTACATCTACAATATTAAATAAGGGAAAAGAATTCTTTTCAATGTGAACTGCAGAAGATAGAGAGAAAGTATGCAACCTGAACCTATTAACTTTCCTCTGTCTCAGGCAGGGAAGACACATTTTGAGGTTTTGCTGACATATGCAAAATTGGGGGTTTTGACACTTAGTGAAACTAGTGAATTGTTAATGCTGTAGGGCTAGAACAGTAAGCTTATTGCAGACAGTTTCTGTGAAGAAGGGGAGAAAAAAAAAGAGAAGGAAAGAATGACTGAAAAAAAAAAAGAACAAGGAAAAGAAAAGCAAGCTTGATTTCTTCTAGCTTGGTATAAGCAGAACGTAAGGGAGAAACTGTAAGAAGTCTTTTAGATAGGTTTTTAGTTTGTTCCTTCCTGTAAAATAATCACAAACTATTGTAGGTTCTTAGATCTAGCTGGTCAAAAAAAGTGCATAGAAAAAGGATGTAGGAGGTCTGTGCCCCTGTCCTCTTACACCACACTAGTCATCTTATCATGCTGTTATGAGAGTCTGCTTCAGTGAGCATCCCCTGTAACAGCAGCTTGCTTACCTCCCACACAGTACTCATTCAAGCTAAAGCTCATGAATCTTTACATATGCACACCAGAGGTCACAGAATACATTTTTTATGTCCTAAAGCCCTTAGCACAAGCTATAAGTGCTTTTGGAACGTGGACATGTCTCAGAATGGCAGGAAATCTGCAGAAACACAATACGGAGTGCTGTGCCTCTGGAAAGATAATGCAGTAATTTAGTAACCAAAAAAATGGTAACTTTTACAGCAGAGCCTAGCCCTAGAAAGTAAGAGCTGAGCAAAGAATTATTCAAGACTCTTCCTGTTCTCTTCTTCCCCCTATTTACATGATGTATTTTTGCAGAAAACAGAAACTGTGAGTCAGGAAGAGGCACCAAGATCAGCAGGATTTAAGTGAGAGCATCAGTACGTCATGACAGATTTTGAATGGTGTTACATCTATTATTCATTACTTACTCACATCCAAGTCTAGTTAAGGGAAGCAAATTGACAGGCAAGACATGTACATATATTGCCCATCAGATGATATAATCTACTAACAAGAGAACATTTCAAAAGGCCCAAAGTATGCCAGGGAACATAATACACCTTGCATGCTAAATACATAGGTGTTCACAGTGCGTGCTATGACCTTTACAACCTTTTTTTGTGTGCAGTTTTCCATAATTCTTCAAACTCATGGAACACTCCACGAATTTTCAGAACAGACAGCACCTCTTCAGACAGTACCCCTGAAGCTCTGCTGGCAGCAATGTTCAAGGATTCATTGGGAGAATGGGTAGATGGGTATAAATCTAGCTCCAACAACTTGTAGATTACAATGTTACCAAGACACCAATGTTTCTGTAGTAGTTTTTGTTCAAGGTGATCTCAGATTGCATCTTTCCTCGGTAGTTACACTGATGAATTTAGTTGCATTTTGAAAGAACACTAGCAGTACACATTTTCCTCCTTTTCTCCCAGCTGAAAAGTAAATTAAACAAGATTTTTTTGCCTTGAACAGACATTCTGGGATAAAAATAAAATATGTGATCCCCTTGTTGTTTGCCACAGCATAGAGCAAAATAGTTTCTTACAGCTATAAAGAAACTATTAGGAGAAACAGTTCTTTGTCATCTGTGACTTGGCCCCAACACCATCTCAGTAAATATATAGTTTCCTTCTTCCTCTAGCAAAGAGATCAAAAATTGCTTCCAATTTTTTCACCTGTATTTCTTTTTATCTGTCATAGAGAGCCCTGTTCAGATGGGACTAAGTCTTTTTCATCTCTAGTTTCTAGTTTCATTGCTACTCAACCTTTGGGAATTTGTACATAATATAAGACAACAGTAATAAGTACAGAGAACAAGATATTTATTTTTCTTCCCTGCTGGAGGAAAACCATACACCTCCCTGTGTTATCTAAGCCCACAGAACAATAATATTGATATTAGACAGTGATCTGTCTAGCCCTCAACTAGCTTTCATGGAGTTGCAGTTATCAAGTTTCTATCTTATATTCTTCAAGTTTCACTATGATATAAATCATAGAGAGGAGGAACTGTGGAGTCTTCTGATTACCTTTCCCATTTAACTAGATTATTTCCTTGTTAGCATGACAAGAAAAAGCCAAGAAATACTCTTTGTCATATTTAACCAGGAGATCTTAGTATTTAGTAGTAGAGTACGCATTGTACCTCCTGTGACAGAGCTGAATACATTAATCCATATCAAGAATTCAGAAGAAAGAGTAACCAATCTATGAAAGGATTTATGTTGTGTCTAGGAAGAAAGATGGACTTCATAAGGGGTAAAGAAATTAGCTTACACATTTGAGTCAGCATCCAGTGTATCACTTGACATAACTAACCAGAAAGCATTCAAGGTATACTAGTGAAACAAAAGGATTTATTTTGCAAAATTAATTTGGTCCAGGAACTGGTAAGGGCCACAGAAACTTGGTTTTGCAGACACTCTATGAGTCACATCTCACCATAGGGATCCTAACTAGGCACTACCTTCTTTTTCTCCCCGTTAGGTATCATAATAACTGATTCTAAGTGAATAGTGCCTTGGTCCAGAAGTTGGGACAGACACTCAAGTTCTTGTTGAAATATTCCTGTGTTGTGAAATTAAGGCATAAACGAAGCCAGATATCAAAAGTGAGGCTATTTATTAAAGAATAAAGTAAACAAAACAGAGGAATGGAGAAAAGGGAGAGAGGGAGGAGGAAAATGGAGAAGGAGAGCAAGAGAGCAGGAAAGGAACTATATTACCACAGGAGAGGAGACAGAGAGAGAGAGATCCTTCTTGGCTTTGCTGTCCTTCTGACCAGGGGTGCTGCCAAGATCTGTGGTGTTTCCAGCATGTGGTGTCTCCATTCAGGAAGAGAGCAGGGGGGAGACATTCAGGGTTGTGTCCTCTTTTGATGTTTTCTTCCTCAGAGCAGGCTCTGGCATGTGTGTTTTCAGTAGAATTCTGTTCTTCCCAAGCAGACATTGCTTAGGGCTTTTCATACATTTTTTTTTTATCACAGTTTCCTCCTGGCCCCTCACCCCTATACATATATATCCAGGTGTTGCCACCAGAAGGGTCGCATGCCTGCAGGGGTCTGGTGCCAGAGTAGGCCTTCATCCCCTCTTTACCTCCCACCTGTTCACATGCACCCTGAGCTTATCAGGCCAGGATGTCCTTATCTCTGTTGCATATTCCAGGGGTCTTTCCACCATCCCTGCTTTCCAGGGCAGCTGCTGTCTCAGTGTTGAGCAGAGATGATGTTATCTTTTGTTCAGACATACTTGAGTTCTTGATGTAATCACAAGATGATTTGCATCCAGTCAAATACTTGGCATATTTTGAACTTAAATAGTTTTGGTTTTTTTTTAAAGAAGGAAAACATCAAATACATAGTATAATTAAATTAGGTCAAACCCCAAAAGTTTAAAACCAGAATCAGAACACGAGGACACACTCTCAAGCTGCACCAGGGGAAGTTTAGGCTGGATGTTAGGAAGAAGTTCTTCACAGAGAGAGTTGTTAGCCATTGGAATGGGCTGCCCAGGGAGGTGGTGGAGTCACCATCACTGGAGGTGTTTAGGAAGAGACTGGATGGGGTGCTCGGTGCCGTGGTTTAGTTGATTAGGTGGTGTTGGATGATGGGTTGGATGCAATGATCTTGAAGGTCTCTTCCAACCTGGTCTATTCTATTCTATTCTATTCTATTCTATTCTATTCTATTCTATTCTATTCTATTCTATTCTATTCTATTCTATTCTACTAAACCATGGCACTAAGTGCCACATGTAAGCCCTTCCTGAACACCTCCAGCAGTGGTGACTCCACCACATCCCTGGGCAGCACATTCCAATGGCTAACAACTCTCTCTGTGAAGAACTTTCTCCTCACCTCAAGCCTGAACTTCCCCTGGTGAAGCTTGAGACTGTGTCATCTTGTTCTGGTGCTGGTTGCCTGAGAGGAGACCAACCCCCTCCTGGCTGCAAACACCCTGTTCCACTTTATACTGATCTTATACAAAATATCCAGCAGCATGTTTCTTGAAAAGTAACTTTTCCACAGTGTTTACCCCCCCCCCAAAAAGGGGAAGAATTTATGTAACAGTTTAAAAAATGCAATCATGTATTTTCATATTCATGTCTCAGGTTTTAAGCTGAATAAGGCATTAACCACAGCAAACATAAGATGTTCTCTAAATACTGCTTTAATACAAATTCTAAAAATTAAGCATGGTTGCATCACTAGAGGTTCAAACTCTTTCATTTAAATATTGTCAGTCACACATGAATCAGAATTCATTCCACTGAAATTAGTGGTGGGAAGTTATCTTATGCAGCCTAGAAAAGGAAAGGACCCACTGCAACTAACTTTTCCTTCTCTGAGGCTGAATGAGCAGCACCATATGTAGTCAGTAGAGGAAATAAGCCAGCACTCCCAGAGGAAATTTCATGCCATTCTGAAATAGCTGTCCAAGACTTGTGGGATGAATCACTCCCATGATCACTTCTTCTCAGCTGTAGACTGTAGCCTTAATAACTAGCTTCGACTTGATGCCTAACTTTTAGGCAGCTAAAGTTAGATGAGATGGATCCTGCCTTCACTGAGAAGATTTTTCTAGGGGTTTCATAAAGAATTTGAAGGACAAAGAAAAAGCAGTCTGTGGGAATAAAAAACAGTTAAGATACACAGTATTTTTACACGCCAAAACCAGTCAAAAGTAAAAAGTCACAATGATTTAGAGCATCTCACTAAAGTCTAGAAAGTTTCATGGCATTTGCTGGGTTTTACAAGTGTTAGTGAAATTGCATAAAGAAATTTCTCCTACCTTACATTATCTACCATAGAATCCAGTATGGATGATATTTGGCAAAACCTGTCACATTCTTTCAGTAGCTGCAGCTCAGATGGTTTCTGAATCACTACAAAGAATACATGGGGGGGAAAAATATTATTTCTGGTACATACTTTTTGGAGTTATAATTCCTTATATACTGTATTTGGAAAGTATATGCAAAAATTACTCCCCACACTTCCACACTCCCCAGAATCAGACTGGTGCTATTTTGCACTTGCAATGCATGCTTTTAAAATGTCTGTACAAAGGGTAACTCGGGCACTATGTGTGTGCTGCTTTCCAATTATACTGGAGGAGGTCAGAGACATTAAAAGCCACAGTAGAAGCAGCCTCAGCTATACCATCCATTTTATTTGTCTGTTGAAGAAAACAATGTGCTGTATCCAAGAGCACTTTGTCTTGAAGTGACTAATGCTACTGCTGTAGTGTATTTGGAGGACAGCATGTTACGCATAAAGAATCAGGATCCTCAGCAAGAAACACAGCAAGAAATCAGAGAGGTATATTCTAACCATACAGAAGAGACAGGAGAGATGAATAGGATACAAAAGCTGAATTTCTCACTTTTGCCTCAGGAAGTAAGATAGGTATATAACAGGTATGCACTCTGCTATTGGCTCACCCTGTTTAGAAAAGAAATACTATGGGGCACTATTTGAGATTCTAAAATGCCCACTCTTCACATGTATATCATATGGTAAAAAATATCACAGGGATTTAGGTAAATATCTCTAAATTCTGCTGTTCATCTTTTCTGTGTTCCTCCATTTCTTTGATTTGCTGCTCCATTTTACCTGGAGACTCTGATTGCTGCATCACAGCAGCAGCATTTATTGCAAAGGAAAAGGCTTCATAGAAGTAGACAATCACAGAACAAGAGAAATGAGAATTGGCACAGACCTCTGGAGGTCATCTAGTCCAACCTTCCCTTCTCAGCAGGATTGTCGTTATCTATAGAGTAGATAAGTGTTGAACTAGACTCACTAAATGTTGCACAACCCTGAGGATGGAAATAGCACATCTTCACTGGGTAAGCTCCTGTGCTCCCCAACCCTCCCAGGACAATACTTTACAAGCATTGTCTGAACTTCCCTGGCCACAACTTCTGTCTGTTATCTCTTGGTTTAGTATCATCATAATGTGTCTAGAGAAGGGCAATGAGGCTGGGGAGAGGCCTTGAGCACAAGCCCTAGGAAGAGAGGCTGAGGAAGCTGGGATTGTTTAGCATGGAGAAAAGGAGGTTCATGGGAGACCTTATTGCTGTCTACAACTTCCTGAAGGGTGGTTGTAGCCAGGTGGGGGTTGGTCTCTTCTCCCAGGAAACCAGCACCAGAACAAGAAGACACAGACTCAAGCTGCACCAGAGGAAGTTTAGGCTCGAGGTGAGGAGAAAGTTCTTCCCAGAGAGAGTTGTTAGCCGTTGGAATGGGCTGCCCAGGGATGTGGTGGAGTCACCATCCCTGAAGGTGTTCAAAAAGGGATTGGACATGGCAGTTGATGCCATGGTCTAGTAGGCATGAGGTCTTGGGTGGCAGGGTGGACTTGATGATCTTTGAGGTCTTTTCCAACCTTGTTGATTCTATAATTCTATAATCCTTCCCACACCTTGTTTGTTCTTTCATCACTCCAGCATGAACTATATTTTGTAATGCCTCATGAAATCTTTTCTGTTTTCTGTCTGCAGTAGGACACAGTAATCCTATCACTTGCATAACTGCTGTTGGCTTAAAAAGAGACATAAGATTACTCCTGAATTATTTAGGAGATCTATCACTGGAAAACTAATTTTTACAGTTCAAAGTTGTTAATACATGAGAAGCTTAGTGACAATTTTATGATCTAATAAAAAGTTGAGGATAGGTGCCACGCCTGCTTAAGAGCAGACAACTTCTAGGCTTCCTTATGCCACCTTGTAGTTGAAAGTGAACAAAAAATTATTCTTCTGTTGCACCTTAAAAAAATCCACCACTGCTGGATCCCTTCATCACAAGCATGGCTTTGCCCTGTGGGGTTTTGTTTTATTGCCCATTTATTTCTTTCTTAGACTCCTCATTTGTTTTCCTGGCTGTAGATCTTATCCTACTCATTTGTCTAAGTAAAATTGTCCTTGACTGTTTCTCTTTCCTCACCCCCCACCTACTCCAATGAATTCCACTTAGCTTTGTCTCTTTCCCTCTGGTCACTTTGTACCATGGCATCTGTGCAATATTGCAGTACTCATTAATAACTTCCTTGAGTACTTTAACAATGGAAGATGGTTAAAGAGTCTTTGAGGAGCAGTTTAGAAAAATACCTGTCCAGATTTTGTTAAAGTAACAAACAAATTTTACTTGACTCAGATAATAAGCAATTGTTAACAAAAATTGAATGGAAGCAAGTGTCAGTAGGCACAAGTTACACTGAAATGTGCTTGTCTTTATATTGTGGTGGATTCTAGCATGCCTCTTACAAATGCTGTTTAATGTGCTTGCTCATATGAAGATGTAACAGCCCATGTAGTTATCACCAGTGCATCCTGACAAAATGAAATGTTATTTGTAATCCCTATGTCAGACTCAAAGCTGTGTTCAGCTCTACAAACAAACTTTTTGGGTTTCTTCTACAAGTTTTGTTATACGCTGTCCAGAAATGAACTTACAGCTGTTCTCCTGAGAGATCTGCTAAAGTGGATTTCCACAGCTTGTCCACTAAGTTAGACATAAGGCTAGTGCCCAAGCCCAAAAAAAAGATCCAATAAAACCCTATGTGCTAGGAATCAATGAGTTTGCATGTTCTCAGCTAATGATAACAAAATCTTCAGATATATAGCCTATTGTTGACAAAGAAGAAGCCTTTGCCACTGATGAATGTTAAACTTGGAAAGGTCCTGAACTTGTTATATTTTTATCTCATGCATAAAGGAATATGGCACTTTGAAGTCTGGCTGGTTTTCAGTCTCAAGTTTTGAATCCCATTTCTTTCCCTTTTCCTCTTCCTTCCTCCCTTCCAGCACTACACTTGGAGTGTCACATATGTGAAACATAGGCAAACAGATGCATTTACCACCATCTCCCTGACTTGGGCAGTCAGAGGACTAAAGCCAACAGACACAAAGTAATGGGAATTTGTCTAGATGGTGCCTTTGAATCATACCTGTGGGAGTCAAGCTACAAGCAGCCTCTTCTCTCATGGTGAAGTTTTCATGTACTCAGAGTGATGTCACTAGCACTCATGGTCTCAGCATAAGGCATTCAAAGACCCAGTAAGCAAATAGTTGTTTCCTTAAAACCAAAGCATTTTACAGGAATTAATAATAATAATAATAATAATAATAATAATAATAATAATAATAATAATAATAATAATAATAATAATAATAATAATAAAATAAACTCTTCCTAACAGCCTGTAATATTTTTCTAAGGCTTATTATTTTATGTCACCTGGGGAAGATCCCTACTACTTTGAGACTTACGTCCTCATCTCTAGCTATTTTCTTTCTACTAAAATCTCAGTAAAAATATGCCCTGTTCTCTTTTTGTTTCTCCTTCTCTAGACCCTTTTCAACTCTGCAATATTGAACAGAAACAGTATACTAAGTTACTTTATGCACTTACATGCTGTTGATGCTGGACAGGTAGCATCCAAGTCTAATTGTTAAGTTTCCACCATGAAGTGAAACAGATACCAGTGAGGTACTTTTCTAGTGCTTTCCAATTTACGTCTATGGAATGGGTACAAAGTCTTGTTTTCTTAAATGAAGTAGAAGCAGACAGGAGCTGACAGTTTCCTTGCTTACAATTTGTAGGCTGAGGTTTCTGACATGGCTAGGATTACGCTCCTTGAGGAACATGCTGCCTGCTGACTTTCCACATCCATTTCTACCTCAGACACAAATAGATCCAGTCAATGCTTCTATCTATAAATCTTCAGGGAAAGCTTCTGAATTCTCAAGCCCTTCATTACAGCTCATTACATTGGGTCACAACACTATTGTTTCACCTATATTACTCCAAAAAGAAATGGAAGTACTTCTTGCATTTAGAGTTTTTCTACACAGGAAATTAGAGAGAAATAATAGTTCACTAATATCTCAGAAAGGCATTACTAGGTTATAAATTCATTCTTATTTCAGATCTTAGGAAGTATTGCAAGATAAATATGGAAAAGGTATGAGGAGAGGCTGAGGGAGCTGGGATTATTTAGCCTGGAGAAGAGGAGGTTCAGGGGAGACCTTATTGCTTTCTATAACTACCTGAAGGGTGGTTGCAGCCAGGAGGGGGTTGGTCTCTTCTCCCATGCAACCAGCACAAGAGCAAGAGGACACAGTCTCAAGCTGTGCCAGGGGAAGTTTAGGCTCGAGGTGAGGAGAAAGTTCTTCACTGAGAGAGTCGTTAGCCACTGGAATGGGCTGCCCAGGGAGGTGATGGAGTCACTATCCCTGGAGGTGTTCAAGAGGGGACTGGATGTGGCACTTGGTGCCATGGTTTAGTCATGTGGTCTGTGGTGACAGGCTGGACTTGACGATCTTCGAGGTCTCTTCCAATCTTGGTGATACTGTGATTCTGTGATTTAAAGTAAGTTCCCAGTAAACTGTTGTAAAACACTTACTCCAGTACAGGTTAACATATTGTGACAGTTTCTAGATTATGCACATAGACTGAAAGCACCTTACATTATTTCACATGCTAATTGTGTTATTTTTAACTGCAACTAATAGAATAAGGCAGATACCTTCAAGAAATGACTCAAAGTTTAGAGAACAAGGTTCTTTTCAAATTTGCAGAGAAGGACCTGGCAGTTTCATTGGACATCAGCTTGAATATGAGCCAAAAACATGCCCATGCAGCAAAGGAGACAAATGGCATCCTGAGCTGCATTAGGAAGAATATTGCCAGCAGGTTGAGGGAAGTGATCCTTTTCCACTATTCATTACTGGCAAGGCAACACTGGCAGTCTTCTGTCCAGTCCTGGCCTCCTCAATAAAAGAGAGACATGGACATACCAGAAAGAGTCCAGAAAAGGGCCACAAATACAGTTAAGGGACTGGAAAATCTGTCATATGGGAAGAGAAAATGGAACTGTTCAGCCTGGAGAAATGAAGGCTCAGGGAATCTTCCTAATGTATACAGATACCTGAAGGGAAGTTACAAAGACAGAAACAGGCTCTTCTCAGTGGTATCCAGGGACAGGACCAGAGACAATAGGCATAGACTGAAACCCAGGTGGAGACACCTGAGCATCAGGAAACACTTTTTCTTCTCCTCCCTTGGAGACGTTCAGAAGTTGCTTGAACATGGGCACATTGCTTGCTCATATTCAGTTGCCCATCAATTAGAACCCCCAGGTCCCTTTCAGCCAGACAGCTTTCCAGCCACCATTCCCTAAGCCTGTGGCATCTCTTGAGGGAGTGCGCAGGTGGCCTAGAACGTCAATGGCATCCTGGCTTGTATCAAAATTGTTAATATGGTTTAGGGGCGAACTTTGTAGAGTAGGGATATCGGTTGGACTTGGTGATCCTGAGGGTCTTATCCAACCTGAATGTTTCTGTGATTCTAGGATTCTGTGAAAGGGTAGAATAGAATAGAATAGAATAGAATTGAATTGAATAGAATAGAATTAACCAGGTTGGAAAAGACCTCAAAGATCATCAAGTCCAACCAATCACCCAACAGCATTTAATCAACTAAACCATGGCACCAAGTGCCTCATCCAGTCTCTTCTTGAACACTTCCAGTGATGGTGAGTCCACCACCTCCCTGATCAGCACATTCCAATGACCAATCATTCTTTCTGTGAAGAACTTCTTCTTAACATCCAGTGTATACCTCCCCTGGTGCAGCTTGAGACTGTGTCCTCTTGTTCTGTTGGTGATTGCCTGGGAGAAGAGACCAACCCCCACCTGGCTACAACCTCCCTTCAGGTTGTTGTGGACAGCATGAAGGTCTCCCCTGAGCCTCCTCTTCTCCAGGCTAAGCAACCCCAGCTCCCTCAGCCTCTCATCACTGGTAACATCTGATGATTTTTTTTGTTTTTAAGCATGTATAGTGATAGGAAAGAATATATAATATAATTTGTTTCAAGATACAGAAATTAGTATAGATCAAAGAAATCTGTGTTGCATTTAGATTGTGAAAGGCCTGTACCTTTGTTTCATGTGTATGTATGATCAGTGAACGTGCATGTTAAAATGAAAACATAGCCCCGATACAGAACTGCAATAGTAACAGTGATAATTTAAATGATAATAATTTGTGCTTTGAACAAAGGTAGAGTACCTTGTCATTAAAAAGATATGATTTCTAAATGGTGGAAATTCAATGGGAGTAGGAGCCCCTGAATGTGAGTCTCTAATCTTATCTACATGATGCTAACTATTCTAAAGCCCAGTAGTTGCAGTTTGTAGTCAGTCTGCTATTTTACAGACAGCTAGATGAAAAAAAATGAAAGGAACCATTAAAAATAGGGTAATCTGTGACAGAACTTTATCAAATATTTCAATCCAAGAACAATTTGAACATTTGTTCATTGTCCCTGTGTCCTGAAATGCTGCTAGAAATAACTAGAGAAAACTTCAAGTAATAAACCCATGAATAAAAATACTTCTGTCAACAAGACAGATGAAAAACGTATTTCAAACCTGCAATTACAGAAACGGAGTTGCAGTCATTTCACAGGTTTAAAGATAACTGTCTTTTTGTATTTCTGTCTTTTTCCTTTTAAAATCCCTGCAAAGGAACTTACCCAAGATCAGCTCAGAAGGACTAAATGTTCCCCATGAACTTTTTAAATTTATCTGATGCAACCTCATCCAAATTCCAGCACAGCTCTAAACCAATTCAATCAGCAAAGGATAAATGTTTTTGTTGATAAGCTTTCAGTGGGAAACATCTAGAGAGAGTGAAATTAATGTTTTTTTAATTGTATCTTTGGATTAATTATCCAGTGAACACCTATTGACTGAAGGCTGAACTATTTTCTTTCTCTCACTTCAATGAATACTTTTCCTCATTCAGTTCTTCTGCAGTTATTCATTGTAAATGTTGATGAAGCATACCCCAGGGGCTCAGATCCTCCTACCTAAATTTGAGAGCTTTGCTGAGATGCTGTTTAGGAAACTGTCAGTCTAAACATTCTTTACAATCAGTACTAAGAGATAAATATCCCCAAAGGTGTTTTCAGTCTACAATTTCTTGAGACAAGAAACTAACAGCCCTACTTGAGGAGACGCGTTTTTGGACCTGTTGGTCACAAATGCGAGTGAAGTCATCAGGGATGTCACAGTCACAGGCAGCCTGAGCTGCAGCGATCATGCACTAGTGCAGTTCACTATCTTAAGGAGTATGAAGCCCGTACAAAGTGCAGTTAGGACTCTAAGTTTTAGGAAAGCAAACTTCCAGCTTTTCAAGTAGTTAGTAAATAGGACCCCAAGGGAAATGGCCCTCAGGGACAAGGGAGCAGAACAGAGCTGGCAGTTCTTTAAGGATGCTTTCTACAGAGCACAAAAGATCTCAATCCCCACATGTAAGAAATTGGGCAAGGAGCGCAAAAGACCACCATGGTTGAGTTGTGACCTACTGGTCAAACTAAAGGGCAAGTTGGAGCTACACAGGAAATGGAAGGAGGAACAGGCATGCTGGGAAGAGTATAGGGACATGGCCCAGTTGTGTAGAGATGAGGTCAGGAAGGCCAAGGCACAGCTGGAACTGAACTAGGCAAGGCATGTAAAGAAAAACAAGAAAGGCTTCTGCAGGTTCATTAACCAGAAGAAGAGGGTCAAAACATGTGTCTGCCTCCCCCAATAAGTGTGGAACTTGTATCAATGAATGAGGAGAAGGCTGAGATTCTCAACAACATTTTGCCTCAGTCTTCACTGGCAACCCCTCTCCTCGTTTCTCCTGTGTTGATGGACCACTAGTTGAAGATCAGGGTGACATGGTTCCTCCTACTGTAAGTGAAGACAAGGTGTGTGATCAGCTGAAGAACCTGAAGACATACAAGTCCATGGGACCTGATGAAATACATCCCAGAGTCCTGAGGGAATTAGCTGATCTAGTTGCCAAGCCACTCTCCATGATATTTGAGAATTTCTGGAGAGTCAGGTGAGGTCCCTGGGGACTGGAAGAAAGGAAACATCACACCCATTTTTAAAAAGGGTAGAAAGGAGGACCCTGGGAACTACCAACCTGTCAGCCTCACCTCTGTGTCTGGGAATATCATGGAACACATCCTCCTGGGTGTCATGCTAAGGCACATAGAGGACAGCAAGGTGATTCAAGACAACCAATATGGCTTTACTAGGGGCAGGTCATGCCTGACTAACCTAGTGGCTTTCTATGACAAAATGACTATGTCAGTAGATAAGGGACAATCTATGGATGTGATGTATCTGGACTTCTCTAAGGCCTTTGACAAAGTCCCCCACAACATCCTCCTCACCAAGTTGAAGACATACAGGTTTGACGGGTGGACTGTTCAGTGGATAAGGAATTGTCTGGATAGTCAGAAGGTGGTGCTCAATGGCTTGAAGGCCAGATGGAGAGCAGTGACAAGAGCTGTCACTCCGAGACCTGTACTTGTTATATTTTTGTCAATGATATAGACAGCAGGACTGAGTGCACTGTCAGCAAGTTTGCAGATGACACCAACCTGAGTGGTGTTGTTGATACACCAGAGGGAGAGGATGTCACCCAGGGGGACCTGGGCAAGCTGAAGATGTGGGCCCAGTTGAGCCTCGTGAGGTTCAACAAGAGCAAGTGCAGGGTTCTGCCGCTGGGCTGGAACAATCCTCACTATCAATACAGACTCGGGGAGAAGGTGTTAGAAAGCAGCCCTGAGGAAAAGGATTTGGGAGTGCTGATGGATGAGAAGCTGGACATGAGCAGGCAGTGTATGCTTGCAGGCCAGAAGGCAAATCACATCCTGGGCTGTATCCAACATGATGTCATTCAACAAGTCCAGTGCACTTTGGTCACAACAACCCCATTCAGTGCTACAGGAAGGGTCAGAGTGGCTGGAGAGCAGCCAGGCAGAAAGGGACCTGGGGGTACTGATTAACAACTGGCTGAAAATGAGCCAGCAGTGTGCCCAGGTGGCCAAGAAGGCCAATGGCATCCTAGCCTGCATCAGGAATGGTGTGGTCAGCAGGAGCAGGGAAGTCATTGAGCCCCTCGATTCAGCACTGGTTAGGCCACACCTTGAGTACCGTGGCCAGTTCTGGGCCCCGCAATTTAAGGGCATTGAGACACTCAAACATGTCCAGAGAAGGGCAATGAGGCTGGTGAGAGGCCTCGAGCACAAGCCCTACGAGTAGAGGCTGAGGGAGCTGGGGTTGTTTAGCCTGGAGAACAGGAGGCTCAGGGGAGACCTTCTTGCTCTCTACAAATACCTGAAGGGAGGTTGTAGAGAGGCGGGGACTGGTCTCTTCTCCCAGGCAACCAGCACCAGAACAAGAGGACACAGTCTCAAGCAGTGCCAGGGGAGGTTTAGGCTCAAGGTGAGGAAAACGTTCTTCACAGAAAGAGCTGTTGGCCATTGGAATGGGCTGCCCAGGGAGGAGGTGGAATCACCATCACTGGAGGTGTTTAGGAGGAGACTGGATGAGGCACTTGGTGCCATGGTTTAGTTTAATTAGATGGTGTTGGGTGATAGGTTGGACTTGATGATCTTTGAGGTCTTTTCCAACCTGGTTTATTCCATTCCATTCCATTCCATTCCATTCCATTCCACCAGATTTTATTGATGAACCTGACATCATGTGGTATGGAATATTCCTTTGGCCAGTTGGAGTCAGCTGTCCCACCTGTGTGCCTTCTCAACTTCTGGATCATTATTCCATTCCATTCCATTCCATTCCATTCCATTCCATTCCATTCCATTCTATTCTATTCTATTCTATTCTATTCTATTCAGTGATAGGAAGTGCCTGTACAACTAGTTCAATCTATCTAGATAATTCATATGTGAGACACACAAAGGTTGTTTGGGTAGTTAAAGATGAGGCTAGAAATTCCCATCTGAATTGCTAGGTCCCTAACTGCTTTGCCTTGTTTCCTTGACCTTCACATTACTATATTTATTCCTGAAAACCAGAATGGAAATAATGGCACTTGCCTACCTCAAAGCAATCTCTGTTGTGAAGATAAATGCACTGTTTTTGAGGTGATCAAACTCCACAATAATGAGGCCTGCATAAGTGTAAAGACCTTTTATTTCATATTTGAAAACTACATCAAGCACAGTGGGAGCTTCTGAAGATTGGAAATAAGAGCAGTAACAATAACTTTCCTAGTTCTTTCTAAAAAACTGGTTCTGTAGTATAAATGTGGAATGACTGATACAATGTAGTGGTATTATTACAATAAATAAATGCTAAACATGGTTTGAGTGTATAAATGCAGCCCCAAAAGCTTTTGTTATCACACAGAATCACAGAATCACCAAGGTTGGAAGAGACCTCAAAGATCATCGAGTCCAACCTGTCACCACAGAACTCATGACTAAACCATGGCACCAAGTGCCACATCCAATCCCCTCTTGAACACCTCCAGGGATGGTGACTCCACCACCTTCCTGGGCAGCCCATTCCAATGGCTAACAACTTGCTCAGTGAAGAACTTTCTCCTCACTTTGTGCCTAAACGTCCCCTGGTGCAGCTTGAGACTGTGTCCTCTTGTTCTGGTGCTGGTTGCCTGGGAGAAGAGACCAACCCCCTCCTGGCTACAACCTCCCTTCAGGTAGTTGTAGACAGCAATAAAGTCTCCCCTGAGCCTCTTCTTCTTCAGGATAAACAATCCCAGCTCCCTCAGCCTCTTCTCATAGGGCTTGTGCTCAAGGCCTCTCCCCAGCCTCATTACTCTTCTCTGGACACGTTCAAGTATCTCAATGTCCTCCTTAAATTGAGGGGCCCAGAAGTGGACACAGGACTCAAGGTGTGGCCTAACCAGTGCTGAGTCGAGGGGCACAATGACTTCCCGGCTCCTGCTGGCCATGCTATTCTTGATGCAAGCTAGTATGCCATTGGCCTTCTTGTCCACCTGGGCACAATGCTGGCTCATATTCAGCCAGCTGTCAATCAGAATCCTGCTGGCCACACTGTTCCTGATGCAGACCAGGATGCCATTGTCCCTCCTGGCCTTCTGGGCACACTGCAGGCTCATGTTCAGCCTACAATCTACTAGTACCCCCAGGTCCCTCTCTGCCTGGCCGCTCTCTAGCCACTCTGACCCCAGCCTGTAGCACTCCATGGGGTTGTTGTGGCCAGTCTGCAGAACCCAGCACTTGGATGTGTTCAATCTCATGCCATTAGATTCTGCCCATCTGTCCAGCCTGTCAAGGTCCCTCTGCAAAGCCTCTATACCCTCTAGCAGATAAACACCTACCAGCTGGGGGCAGCCTTCAGGGACGCAGTTATTGCCGCTAAGATAATCAGCTCCATAATTTTCCCTGGCACCGAGGTCAGGCTGACAGGCCTGTAGTTTCCAGGTTCCTCCATCCAACTCTTCTTGTGGATGGGCATCACATTATATATCATGTAAGTATGTATCATGCAAAGAGAAAATGAAAAACAAAGGTGGACAGAGCAGAACTGAAATGATTTTAAAATCCTAAGCTGTTTGAGACAGGGACATCAGTAACAATGCCATTAGTTTTTCAGAATGCACCACAATCTTGCAAAGTTTATTGTTTCACCACATGGTGCAGTGTTTATTATTTCAGGAGTAAAACCCACAAACGTAATGAAATTGAATTGAATATACAAGGCTGGATATGTACCTTGAGGGCATTTCAAACATTCATGCACAGAGGAATTATAGAGAAGGAACGTAAGGATAAACAGAATGGAAGCAAGAATCAGAAAACTGAAGAAAGCAAAACTGGAGAAGCCAAAAGTGATAAAACTAGAGGACATTTTGGAGTTTCCTTTGCATCTTTGCATGCTCTTTCACTATCTAGGTGGATTTTAGGGACATAATTTGGTTTTACCAGAGCAAGACCACGTAAGGAAGATTAAAATATTTAAGCAGCTCACAAGTGTAATAATTTTGTCTACCAACCACATTTTACCTAAGCCCACTGCAGCACATAAAATCTCCTTAAAAACAGATTTGTCAAAAGATATACACTGTAGGTGTTAAAATATTTAAATGTAGGTGTTAAAATATTTAAATGGGTATACCTAGAAATTTTACAGCTACTTGGTCTGAGTAGAGTGTACTCAGATGACTGACTTAGTTGTCACCATCTCACAGTCCTCCTCAGATAGGTAATCCTTGGTTCTCTTCTGTGATAGAAGTTGGTGTCAGGAACACCAGAAAGTTTTGAGGTTGCTTGTCTCCAAGTAAAACTGTATACTACCACTCTATAATTAAAAGTTGGCTTATATCTTAAAATGTAAGTTGATGACTTTTATGTAGCAAAGGTCTATTTCTGTCATGGGAAGTAATCTTGACTTTAGAAAATCCTAGAATTATAAATAAGGAATTAAAAAAGTTGGGAGGTTGAAGTAGAGCTCACCTTGTTCCTTACATGTTTAGCTCAAACTACCTGAAGGGAGGTTGTAGACAGGTGGGGACTGGTCTCTTCTCCCAGGCAACCAGCACGAGAACAAGAGGACACATTCTCAAGCTGTGCCAGGGGAGGTTCAGACTGGATGTTAGGAAGAAATTCTTCACACAGAGAGTGATTGCCCATTGGAATGAGCTGCCCAGGGAGGTGGTGGAGTCACCATCATTGGAGGTGTTTAGGAGAAGACTTGATAGGGTGTTTGGTTGCATGGTTTAGTTGATTAGGTTGTGTTGGATGACGGGTTGGATGTGATGATCTTCCAACCTGGTCTATTCTATTCTACTCTACTCTACTCTACTCTACTCTACTCTACTCTACTCTACTCTACTCTACTCTACTCTACTCTATTCTAATGTTCTAGGTCTAGAGCTAATGCTCAGGTGAAGTGAAACCTCAGGCAAAAAAGAAGGGTAGGACTAAGAAGGACATTGTGTATTTTGTTTGTTGGTTTTGGTTGGGTTTTGTTTGGTTGGGAGTTTTTTGCATTTAACCTGAAAGAAAGGAATAGGCTGAAACTAGTCTAATGTTTGCTATCACTGGTCAAAGCATCACTGTCATGTCAATTGCCAATATCTTAATTTGGGGTCACTTTTACCAGAAAGATAGTTCCTTTTCACCAACAGCTACTAATCAATGTGTTCTCCTGCTCTTGGAGGGCAACATTTCTATGCAAGTGGAAATTAGGTCAGAGGCTGGGGTTTTTTGTTTGTTTTGTTTTGGTTTCTGTTTTGTTTTGTTTTCTTTTGTTTCAGTCCTCCCGTGATGTAGCCAGAAGCTCCTCTAACTAAGGTTAAATCTTGAAGAAAATATCTGTGTCATCAGTGAAGCAACATCATCCAGAAGGTCTTACGCTGCAAATCTACAAGAGTTACAGCTTATTTGGAGTTGCTAATAGCTACTTTTAAAAGAGGGGAGCAGTGACAGTTTGGAGGGCCTGAGGCTCTCAGCATACAGTGCCTAAAGCTAGATATCTGGTTCTAGGCCAGGGGAGGGATAAGAAGAGTATCTGTTTTCTCAGGAGTGGCATGTCCTGGGATTTGTGGTAGTCTATAAGCTGTATGTTTCCAATAAGTAAGAAAACTGCTGTAGGCTGCATTGCAGAGCTGCTGAATGTGGGTCACATTCTACCTACAAGTCATAATTTGGCCACCCTACACGTTAAATATTTATTTTGTTAAAGTCAGTTTCTTACCATTTCCACTTTAGTTTCCAAGGGTTCTTTTGATGGTATTAACACCATAAGCAGAACTAAATACCTGCAGAATTATAGCAAGTTTCTCTATAACATTTCACTTGAATCTTATTCTTCCTTCAATAGATTAAAAGGTCTTTCATCTCTGCAGTTTTAAGTAGTATTTTCCACAGTAACAGGGGGAGGCCACATCTCTGCTAGTCAGTTTGCTGACTGTTTTAATGCTTTATAATTTTATAACATTCTCCCCTAAGGCTGTCCAAGGGTGATGCACAAGCCCTATTCCAATGTCTGATGTTAGTTGTCCAAGACAATGTGTTGTTTCTTGCCTTTTTTTCCTTTGTTCCACTCAGTTTATTGAAGATAAAGGGAGACTGTTCTGGTAGTTTCAGGGGACCTTGGTCTTTTAGGACAGGCTATTTTTCAGAGTTTTATTTAAGAATCTTCTCGTAATATTAAGAAGTGAGACCTCTCAAAAAGGAGAGAGAGCAAGGAAAGATAAGAGACTAAGTGTTGCTACAGTTTTTGCTACCTACTCTGCAAAGAGGCTGTTTCTTGTGGCCAAAACTGCCTAATGTGAACTTGCTTTTTCAGAACTTAAATGTAATGTTTTACAACTGCATTGCTCAACTTTGGCAATGCATAAGTGAAGTTCTGCAGAGACAGGTATTCATATCATTTAGGTATCAAAAGACTTTGAATGAGTTTGTTGCCTCCCAGTGACTGTATCAAAGACATTGATGTTTTTGTTATTCAACAAAGAAAGAAGAGACTAGAAAAACTGCTAAACTGTTTACAAGTACTTTGATTGGATAAACTAAGATTGTAATAACAAGGAAATGCTCATCCCAAGTAATCTGTGTTTAAGGTGATAAATCAGAAAGGAATGTTTTTCTTATTCCTTCCTGGATCTCAAATATCACAGCAATTATATGGATTGACTGGCTTTTTCTCCCAGTTTAGAAAATTAGGGGCAAGGTCTTTGTGCAGGTGTTTCTAGCTGGCTAGATAAAAGTTAGGTCCCCTCCTGAACTACATAGACAGAAAAAACCAGTTGTGTGTCCTGATGTTTACAATTCAAAGGTATGTTCAGGCTTGATACCATACTAACCTAGCCTTGTGACATCAGTTTAGAGATGGTTCACATCTAATCAGATTAGAGTTTGATGTTGTAATTTGAGCCTAGATGGCAACTAAGTACCATAGAGCAAATTGGTCACTCCCCTCACAGATGGATGGGAAAGAGTTGGAAGAGTGAAAATGAGAAAACTCATGTGCTGAGGAAAAAGCAGTAACTAACACTAATACTAATAACATTGTAATGAAAAGGAAAACAACTCGGAGAGAGGAATAAAGCCCAGAAAAGACAATTGATGTAAATGAAAACAGTCAGTGAGAAGTCAGGAACCTGCTAATAAGTTTGCCTTACACTCAGCAGGAAGTCCCTTTCTGGACAATGCAGATTTTAAGAACCGTGGATAGAAATGGAAATGTTGACCCACTGGGAGAGGCACAACACTAAGGATTTTAAAAGCTGATAATGTGTTTTGGCTGGTATGATTATGTTCCAGGTTGGTAGGATAAATCTGTTCTGGTGACAGTTGGCCAGTGTCAATATGGGAGGGAACTGCCAGGAGAAGAAAGATTTATGGGTCTAAATCCATCTACACTGTCAGAGGCATTTTCAGATCTGCTGTGCTTGACAGGCTAACGTTTTTTACATGGCAAACTGCATTGGCAGCTGGAATCCTGACATGTGGAAAAGGTCAAAAGGTAGCTTCAGAACCAGCCAGTTAGGAACTGGAAAATAAAAGATTTTCTGATGAGTGGATACCATTACAAGACAAGAAACTTATGTCCTCACAGGTAGCTGTGTTTTAAAGAAGTAAATGTGAGAATGACTTTAAAATATCAGGACCAGGGATCCAGTGCAATTAAATCTATCTTTCAATCACTGGTGTAGGAACAAGGCACAATCACAGCACAAAGGAATCTATTTCTCCATCCTGTGCTCCACATAATCTCAGTTTTGTCACCATTCCTTCTAGCTCCTTGTTAGCAGCACCCCATGGTCCAAAACAGTCTGTCGCCATGAACTGCTTCCCTCTGCTTTAATCCTGTCAATAAATATGGCTGTGAATGATCACTGAACAGAGTTCCTTGTTCAGTTCAGAAAATGTCATCTAAGTTTGTTTGCTCTAGGGGTCTGATTATTTTCTTAGATCTTGTTTCATCCTGCCTCAAGCACCGCTGTTTTATCTGCTTTGCAAGGAATTCGATTCCCAGCTCAGTGAGCCTCTGCAACACCTGAGGATAGACTTTGGTGTTTTTCATCACGGATGCAAACTCCTTGGACTTTATTATTATTCAGCTCCTCCAGAAAGGCCATTCTACTGGTCTCAAGCCTTTGCTCATTTAAAATTATTTCCTAAAATCAACAGAGTAAGAGGCATGGTGCTGAGAGAAGGTGTTAGAGAAATCTTGCAATAATTACCCAGGTGAATGCTAGTATTGCATCCTTAGAGCAATACAGTCTGATTAGGAAATCTGCTAAGAGACTTTTTATACAAGCAAAGAATTCCACACAAGGGTTGTATAAGGAGTATGGCATAGTAATGAAATAGAACTACTGTGCATGCACCCTGTCTTACACAATTTGAAAAACAAGTATAAACCACAACAATGAAGCCATATATTATCTAAGGGATTACTAATTAATACTACTATCAGATGTTTACCATAAAGAATGCAGTGAACTGTAACAGGTTTAGCCGATAGAAATGTTGCTAAGTCTATACAAATGGGATTTTCCTTTTCCCAGCAGTTAAGATTAACAACACAATATATACATAGCAATTTATTACTTGTTAAAGCATGTGATATGAAGCATCTCAAAGAGTTTGCTGTGTCATGCTCTGCTTGAAATCAAATGCAGTACTAGATACATGACTAGTGTGATTAGCTCAATCCTGTGTGTGCATCTATCTATGCATCTGTCTATGTATTTTTTTAATATTCCTAGAACATGCATACATGTATTTAGGTTCTGCTTGAGAAAACTGCCAACCACAATTTCTAGTGATAGCCTGTTTCAGAGCTGTTTATGATCATAATCTGCCCTGGACTGATGAAAATTTGCACAATTTGTTCTTAAATGATTACCTCAGTGAAGAAAAGATTTCTAAGGACAATGATTGTTGTCCGTCTTCAGTGCTGAAGTTTTGGGGTGTTTTTAAGTCACTTGTTTCACTGATGTAATCTCTGACTTTGAAAAGGCCAAGCAGCAGGGAAGAAACTGGAAAACCTTAGGCCCTATTTCCTAAGGGATACATATTACCATTATTGACCTGTTCAAGGAGAAATAGGAGCTGGAAGTGGAGTTGCACACAGCGTTCCCTAGCACGTTTTTACTTCGACTACAAGGACTCCTCTCCAGCTATCAATGTTTGTACCTAGCAGAACACCAACCTTCATGTTTCTTTTTCAATACAGGTCAAACAATCAATACAGCAATACTGTTCCTCTTCAAGCACTTCAGTTTTGTAGGGTACCACTGTTGCCACAATCATATCCTCTTTAATTTTCAAATCAGCTTTGGATTTGTTCCAGCATACCCTTTAGTAAATTGATTTTTAACAGCAAGTGGTTTACATTGTCCATGCCTCCTCAGAAACTGTCCTGCTTTGTTGCTTCAAGAAGTTTGAGGGAAGAGAGAAAAATTACTCTGAATCCTTGTAGAGGTAAAGCATTATCTAATACTTATTCTTTTAGGTGGTTTTAAATCTCTCTTGCTGTCATAAACTTGCACAAAAACAAACAGACATACATCCCTAACCCTCCATTCCTTGCCCCTTTCTTTCCAATTAAGTGTACTTTACAACTTCCTTCCTTACAGAACTTTGTTATCAAGTACATAAACTTTCTTAATTCTCATACTACTTTTCCTACCTACTTGTTTTCATGAGCATCATTTCCATTGTCATCACTCTTTCCTTTCGGAACATGGCTACTCACAGTTACTCACACTTGGATCTCCTAATAGGTTTTATAAACCTTCTTCCACAAAGGTTTATAAAACAGACATGCTCTGTCTTTGTTCTATATGAAAGATAATGTAGGAAGAGTCCTACTCTTCCTACATTCACTATCTTACCATGCATCTCAAATTTTCTACCCATCGTTATTTTCCCTCTGTAGTTTCCATCTTCCTTTAACAATTGATCCTCATTCCTAACATTAACCAACTCTTTCACAGTAAAACTTAAACATTTGCAAGTGAAAATATACAGTGAATGGTTGGCTTTCTTATTTGACTGAATATTAAATCACAAGTACTAGTATTCACTTCACATTCAGCACCAGGCACTAAATAGAATGTTTTCAAAATATTGTAGACACACTGGACCAAATTAGTCCCTGGTGTAATTCCTTGGAGTAATTATGTGGCACATTAATTAACTAATCATCTTGGTCACTCGGTGTTGTAAGTAAGTTCTAGAAGTTATGGTATCTTGTCCAAGATACAAAACAGTGGGCCAGTAGCAGAACTAGAAAAAGAAACCAGTAGTTCCTGGGAGCAGGCACAAACCCTAAATTCAATAGGTCATACAAGATGTATTTCTGAATACCAATATATATTGAGAATCTCAATATTAAATGCTATGAGGATTTCATGGTTTTGTGTTTTACCAGTAAGAACTGGATTTCAAAGTCTATCTCAGATAAACCATTCTAGTCAGTAGTAAAATCAGTTCTTTACTAGGGATGCATATTAGCAACAAGTAAAAAAAGTCAAGTATTAATACTATATTTATTGTTTGTGCTGATTTCAGCTGGGATAGAATTAAGTTTCTTTATACCAGCAGGTATGTTGCTAGCATGTTTTGGATTTGTGCTGGAAACAGTGCTGCTAACACAGTTATGTCTTAGCTACTGCTGAGCCATGCTTACACAGATTCCAAGGCCTTTTCTGCTTCTCATAACACCCCAACAGTGAGTAAGCTGGAGTGCTCCAGAAGTTGAGAAGGGACACAAGTGGGACAGCTGACCCCAACTGGCCAAAGGGATATTCCATACCACATGATGTCAAGTTCATCAATAAAATCTGGTGGAATAGAATAGAATAGAATAGAATAGAATAGAATAGAATAGAATAGAATTAACCAGGTTGGAAAAGACCTTTGAGATCATTGAGTCCAACCTATCATCCAACACCATCTAATCAATTAAACCATGGCACTGAGTGCCTCATCCAATCTCTTTTTAAACACTTCCAGTGATGGTGACTCCACCACCTCCCTGGGTAGCCCATTCCAATGGCAAATCACTCTTTCAGTGAAGAACTTCTTCCTAACATCCAGCCTAAACCTCCTCTGGTGCAGCTTGAGACTGTGTCCTCATGTTCTGGGGCTAGTTGCCTGGGAGAAGAGACCAACCCCCACCTGGCTACAACCTCCCTTCCAGTAGTTGTAGACAGCAATAAGGTCTGCCTTGAGCCTCCTCTTCTCCAGGTTAAACAACCCCAGCTCCCTCAGCCTCTCCTGATAAGGCTTGTGCTCCAAACCCCTCACCAGCTTTGTTGCCCTTCTCTGGACATGTTCCAGCAAGTCAACATCTTTCCTAAACTGAGGGGCCCAGAACTGGACACAGGACCTAACCAGTGATGAGTGCAGGAGCAGAATGATTTCCCTGCTCCTGCTGGCCACACTGTTCCTGATACAGGCCAGGATGCCATTGGCCTTCTTGTCCACCTTGGTACACTGCTGGTTCAAAATAAAGAATAAGGAAGAAGGGACATTGTCCTCCTAAGTAATTGTTATGCATGCTGAATCCTTGCTTTCCTGGAGGTGGCTAAATGCCTTCCTGCTGATGGGAAGTGCTGATTTAATTCCTTGATTTGCTTGGATATTACTTTGCCTATTAAACTGCCTTTATCTCAACCTATATGTTTTCCTACTTTCACCATTCTGATACTGTCTCCAGTACCATGGGGGCAGTGAGCAAGCAGCTGTGTGGTGCTTAGTTGCTGGCTGGGGTCAAACCATGGCCACATTCTAACATTACCTCATAATATTTGGAGAAATAAATATCAGAAGACAAAGAAAATTGTAAGAGCTCCAATATGAAGAGTTTCCAATCAATATCAAGTTCTCATCTATCAAAGATACATGATCATAATGTGTGATAGAGACTTTTCTTGGCAACATTATCTTGCTTCTTCCTTTCCAGTCACTGGGATTAATTTTAGAAGAACACAAGTTTTATCCTTAAACAAGCTATAGGAACAAAAAAATCTGAAACAGAACACCACTTTACTTCTCTTTCCACCACAAGTCCCTTGACAATAATGGCAGAAAGCAAAGCCCACCCACTGAAATCTGGAGAATGTGAACCTAAAATACTTCATTAAATTGTTCACTGGTATTTGTCAGACAAAATGTGAGGACACAGGGAACTGTGCTTTCCTTTCCTATAGTTTAGCCTAGCTTGATGCTATTCACAAGTCATTTTTTGAATGACTGACAATGAATTTTAAATTCCTATTGAGCTAAAATCTTGACATTTAGTACATTCATTCTTTATGAGATACTGAGAAAAAAAAATCTCCCAGTTGAATTTTGACTTTTCCATTGCAGGTTCCTGAAAGGTCACTGGCCCTTTTTATTAGCTGCAGCCATTGTCAAGTCTGTACTAGAGGGTAACAGTTAACAAGAGGGAGGTTTTACAAGACCTGTGGGGAGTAAAGAGTGACACCATCACTAAATTCCAAGATTCTATTCATTTTTTATCCCTACAGTTTGTTGCATCTCTCCTTTATATAAATGAAAGTAATTCAGATTTTAAATGACCAAATTTTAGGACCAAACAATGTCTATGTTGCTCATCCTTACAGATACTCAGATTAAATTAAATTTCGTTAAAATACCCAGGTGATGGTTGGATTCTCCTTTGCATGAGTGAGTATAAATGTACAATCTCACATTGTATGCGCTATTTCTATAATCCACAAGTTGTCACGTTTTCACTCTTCTGATTCTTTCCCTGATCACACTGGAGGAGAAAGTGGCTGGGGTTAAACCATGACATCCCCAGCCTCAACTCTCATCTAACTTATCATTCACCCCTAGGCAGAACTTCATGCATTCCCACTTCTCTCTCACATAATGTGCAGCTCCCTCTTCTCATCACCAAGGCTGACTTTTCTAAAGAGCCTATATCTATCCTCTGCAGAGCTCCAGTTGTGTCAACTGTCTGGGTGCATCTCTGCGTTGACCATTCTGCACTCTTTGCTTTCCATTCCTGCCCACCGCTTTCTTACTTGATCAGGGGGATCATTACCCTCATCATTTCAATTCAATGTTCTTCTCATCAGGTTAGCCATCCTGCTGGAGAAGAGATCCTTTTGCCACACTTGGTCAAGTATATCCTATCTCTTCCTGTAAGTTCTTGATCCTGAGAAAGTGTCCATCAGTCATAAAAATGAAACCCCTGTTGTTTGACACCAGCAACATAAACAGCTATTAATACACAGGATGCATCTATTCCTTAAACTCTCACCAAGACTAAGAAGAAAATCATTTGGGATTCCAGCCTCCATGCCCTTCACAGTCATCCCTCTCACAGTCATGCATTCACACTTAAAACATGTCCCACATATCCTTGACAGTATCATTGGTGCCTACTAAGAAAAGCAGGAAGGGATGACAAT
Source organism: Dryobates pubescens (assembly GCF_014839835.1). Lineage (NCBI taxonomy): Eukaryota > Metazoa > Chordata > Aves > Piciformes > Picidae > Dryobates > Dryobates pubescens. Next base: position 35,768,966 of record NC_071618.1, on the reverse strand, counting down.
CCCAGGGATGGAAAAGCCTCAATAACTTCTTCTCCACCACACCACAAATCCAAGCACCTGGCAAGCTGGTAGCTGTGCAAGGAAGCAAATCAGGTGGGTATATGATGTCCCCCATCTCCTGCAACAGCTGCCTCCCTCTGCTATCAATCACCCTTTCCTACCAGTGCTGTGGTGGGTCTCAAGCTCAGCCTGCTTGTGTGCTTTGCTGAGGTCTGTTAGAATAGAATAGAACTAACTAAACCATGGCACCAAGCACCCCATCAAGTCTCCTTCTAAACACCTCCAATGATGGTGACTCCACCACCCATTCCAATGGGCAATCACTCTCTCCATGAAGAATTTCTTCCTAACATCCAGCCTAAACCTCCCCTGGTGCAGCTTGAGACTGTGTCCTCATGTTCTGGGGCTGGTTGCCTGGGAGAAGAGACCAATCCCCACCTGGCTACAACCTCCCTTCAGGTAGTTGTAGACAGCAATAAGGTCTCCTCTGAGACTCCTCTTCTCCAGGCTAAGCAACCCCAGCACCCTCAGCCCCTTCTCATAGGAATTGAACTCCAGACCCCTCAACAACTTTGTTGCCCTGGACATGTTCCAGCAAGTCAACATCTTTCCTAAACTGAGGGGCCCAGAACTGGACACAGTACACAATCCCTTACCTGCTACCAGGGCATTGACCCTCTTTCATGTCTGCAGACCTTCAAGTGGACCATTTTATAATGGCCTTCTAAACAAGAAGAAATATTATTTGCATCATAAACATCCAGCAGAAAATATCTAGGGAATGCCATTAAAAGAATATAATTATTGGCATTGATAGCTTGTATCCATACAGTTATTTCCTGGCGTAGATATACTGATCTAATCATTCTGACATAGATTTATCAGTCTTACTTCCCATGTGGACATCCTGTGTGCCAAAGCTGATGTATTAAATAAAATTACAAATAAAATTACTATTATTTTGAAACAGAATGTTCCTGCAGCTATAACAGCATAGATTATAGATATACCAAGTAATATCTCTGTAGACAAATCTTTCAGTAGTATTAAAAATTGCTATGAGTTGCAATAATTTAATGGGATTTTTTTTTTTTACTGTTTGGTTTGTTTGTTTTTATTGCTTTTTGTTGGGTTTTGTTTGAGGATGCTGTTTGTTTCTTTCTTTCTTTCTTTCTTTTCTTAATAATGAAGTAGAGATTTGATTCTATGCTACGTAAGAATGACAAATCACTCCAGTGACACTGGGATCATTTTATATGATTGTGTCCTGAAACGCTGTTCATTCAGAGTAGGTGGTTTCTGTGTCCTGAAACACTGTTCACTCAGAGTAGGTGGTTTTACAGATTGCTCCTTATGTTCCTCTGCAAAATTTCAGAGCTGATTGTGCCTGAGGCCCAGCTGGAAGCTGAGCACCACATAGCTGTTTGCTCACACTTGCCTTACCCCCACAGTGGGATGGGAAGGAGAATTGGGGTAAAATGGTAAAGCCCAATGGGTAAGATAAGGAGAGTTTAATAGAACAACACATAAGCAGAAGCAGCAATGGTAATAGCAACAATTCTAATGAAATAACATTTAGTGATATACAATGCAGTTTCTCACCATCCACAGCCTGCTGCCTCCCACTCTGCCCATTCAATCTGTTCATGATTACATGACGTCATTATGAATCAAATATCCCATTGGCTGGTTTGATTTGGCTATCGTGACTGTGGCCCACTTCTTGTGAAAAACAACCAACCCAGGACAGAGTTCAACAAGCAGTAAATGGCCATCATTAAGGTAGATCATTCTGTGACACTATTCGGGATGACAGCCCAGGAGAAATGTCATACTTATGTCTCTGAAATAGTGTTCCTCCATCCTTATTCTTTTGTTTCTTGTCCTCCTTCTATTGTGTCCTTCTTCTGTTGTCCTCCTGTCTACCATCTCTTTCTTTAAGCTAGTTTTAGTGTGATTGGTGAATCATTTTCCTTTCATGGTATATTAAATATTAACAGTCATCTTTGCATTTCTAGGTTTCTTGGAAGTTATCAAAGACTGAAATGCCACAGCCTCAGACTATTGTTATAGATGCTTCTTCTGTTCTGAAATAAACTTTGTTCTAAGAATCTGAGATTCTCAGAAAAGAAATGTATTGGTTTCTTTTATTATCTCAGCTGATAACAAACTATTTGGTATAGTTTTAGTACTTACATAGATACATAGCAATGCAGTGTAAATGGCTTTCTCCTGTCCTTTCAGCTAACCTGAAAGAGGGCATTGTCTACCCCAAATACTTCACTAAGACAACCTTTTAAGTTCTCTGAAATTCTTTGATACCTTCAACTCTTCTTGATAGAGAAACATTTGAAACTCATTCAAGAGTAATAACCACAGCCACATCTTTTGTTCTTTCAAGGATATCTCTAGCTTTTACACAGCGTATTTTTCTTGTTGATAGATGGAAGTACTCTATTCTGGGGATTAAAGACAGAATAGTCTTTCTTTTTTCAAAAAAGTTCTTTGCTGATATAGGCATTTAGCAGCAGAACCAATAGCTTGAGTCCAAAGGAAAAAAGTCATGCAAACTTGCTTTTTGCAGTGGGACATCTGTCACTCAATGCAATGAGAGCAGCAACTTTTTCTGATCTCAGCCTCAGCAGGGAAACCATTAACCCATTTCTGTAAAATAGTGTACTGGGAAAAAAGACTCAGTTTAGGAAAGATGTTGAGTTGCTGGAACGTGTCCAGAGAAGGGCAACAAAGTTGGTGAGGGGTTTGGAACACAAGCCCTATGAGGAGAGGCTGAGGGAGCTGGGGTTGCTTAGCCTGGAGAAGAGGAGGCTCAGGGGAGACCTTATTGCTGTCTACAGCAACCTGAAGGGAGGTTGTAGCCAGGTGGGGCTTGGTCTCTTCTCCCAGGCAACCAGCCCCATAACAAGAGGACACAGTCTCAAGCTGCACCAGGGGAGGTTCAGACTGGATGTTAGGAAGAAGGTCTTCACAGAAATAGTGGCTGGGCATTGCAATGGGCTACCTAGGGAGGTGGTGGAGTTACCATCACTGGAGGTGTTTAGGAGGAGACTTGATAGGATGCTTGGTTGCATGGTTTAGTTGATTAGGTGGTGTTGGATGATGGGTTGGACACGATGATCTTGAAGGTCTCTTCCAACCTGGTCTATTCTATTCTATTCTATTCTATTCTATTCTATTCTATTCTATTGGACAGATATCTAATAAAGTGTATATACTAACTTTCTCTCTTTTCAACTCCTCTGTTCTAGCAGATACTAGCTTCTGGCTTCTGCTATCTTTGCTGAGCTTGGCTGCAGTGCTTTGTTGTGGCTAAGTATTAATAAACAGCTCTCACTGCTTTTCTCCTGTCCCTTATACAGGGGAGAGGGAAGGGAGCAGGGAGGGGGAAGCTATTAGTAGCCCCCTGGTTTTGTCCAGGGGGGGTTCTTGTATTGTTTATAAATTGTAAATATATGTAAACATTGTGTATTTTGTACATATTCATATGACTGAAAACACCTGTTTGAGAGACAAAGGAAGACAACTGCCTAGTTTGCCTAATGGTCCCACAGAATAATGAAAATCAAATAATCAGGAGACATAAAATATTTTTACAAATGCAGTCAATTGAGCATATAATCATAAAAAAAAATATTTATTTAAAGTTTAAAACATAAGAATAAATAAAAAGAAAACACTGGAAAATAACAAAATGTGTTTTCAATAGATTGAAAATTATCAAGCTATGTAATCCATCTGCTTATTTTAACAAAAGATGGCAAGCCGCAGACTGTTTGTGCTTATTCCAGACTAAATTACTTAGGGAACAATATCTGAGTATTACAATTCTACAGTATAGTTCTACATCAAATAAAATTTTCTATTAAAATTCTCTATTACATTTACAAATAGAATAGAATAGGATAGCATAGGATAGCATAGGATAGGATAGAATAGAATAGAATAGAATAGAATAGAATAGAATAGAATAGAATAGAATAGAATAGAATAGAATAGACCAGGTTGGAAAATACCTTCAATATCATTAAGTCTAACTTATCATCCAACACCATCTAATCAATTAAACCATGGCACCAAACACCCCATACA